>NC_137275.1:172558333-173821666 GCF_054371585.1 Giraffa tippelskirchi
TGGACGGAGGAGCCTGGTAGGCTGCAGTCCATGGGGTCGCTAAGAGTTGGACATGACTGAGCGACTTCCCTTTCACTTTTCCCTTTCATGCACTGGAGAAGGAAATGGCAACCCACTCCAGTATTCTTGCCTGGAGAATCCCAGGGACGGCGGAGCCTGGTGGGCTGCCGTCTATGGGGTCGCACAGAGTTGGACACGACTGAAGCGACTTGGCAGCAGCAGCAATGAATATTAGTCTCCATATAGCATTCTATCTGTTTTCCTTACTTTGCCAATAATCCCTGTCCCTCCTCATCCCAGTAATCAGAGAATCACAGAACATCAGAGATTGGAGGGAATGCTGGGATCATTATGTCCAGTAGTCCTTTAAGCTCAGGGATCTGTTTCATTGGTAAAAGTTTTGACTAGAATTCAGACCATTATTACTGGATTCCTTCCCTGACTATATACATTTCTAGTTAAGATGTGTACTTGTTTTGTGTATACTTTGTCCAGCATTTGTTTGGACATTCATTGTATTATTAATCCCGTCAGTCAACTTCCAAATCTGTGCCACCACTAGACATAAGAAAAATGGGCTGAGAGATGGTAGAAGGATCAGAGTGAATTCATTCCTTTTGCTGGAGGGAACCTTCCACATGGATTTTCTGTGGAAAGAGGGTCTGTAGTATTATTTCAAATGACCGTGTACAGTTTTTAAAATAATTCTTTTGGCTATACATCCTTCTAAGAAGGACCTTTCTGTTCTATAGGTAATATTTATGGTGTGGAAAGTGTTTCTTTTTTGAGTTTCAGCTGCCAGATAATGTGGCAACTCCTTGGCAACATATACTGCAAGACTAAAGTTACTCTTTCTCCATTGGTGCCTAGTACCTCATGAAACAACGCTAAGAATGAATCTAGGGACCTTAAGTTTATATCTATATAAACCCTACCATTTCCGTTTACTAAAACTCAATTTTAGCGTCTTAGAGTAAGTAAGATAAAATTTTCATCATGGAACCTGAAGCCATCAAAAATCGAGTTGACTATAGATCCAGTTCATGGGATAAGATTTGTTTATGTAAACCCCAAACATGTCAGTGTTTGGTGCTAGTGGTACCTAAGGTACAGGCTCAGTGAAAATGTGTGATGAATGCTGGGATTTCGGTAGTTTCATTTGTGCCTGCGTCTATTTATGTTCCAGTTTTGAAATATGATTCTGCCTAAAGTAAGTCAAACTATGTTACACTTTGTTGCATCAGCGCACATCTCTCTACTGTTGCACCTCACTGCCCACCTCTCCCACAAAGCTCCTCCCTCACAGGCTGTGTTGAGCCCATCTTACTCTCTAAAAACCCTGCAAGGGCCAGCCTATTATATCCCCAACCATTGCATGAGTATTGGCAGTAGTTGAGATTTTATGCTGCTTATTTATTCCTGGTTATTCAAGTTAGTATATGTTTCTCGTTTTCCTCCACAAAACAAAACAGAGCTATAAACTGTCTGAGGGGAGGAACTGTGTGGCCTATTCTCCATGCTGCCCAGCATGGGCATATTCAATACCCCTTGTTTAGTGCTATCTTGTCCACATCCTGGGTAGAAACTAAATAACCATGAAGGTATTTAGGGAATCCTCTCCCTACTACTTTGCAGTTCATGTTTAGCTACTTTATTGATGGGATCTATTTATTTCACCTATCTATCTATCTTGCCTCATTTTGTCCAGAGCTTCAGGGTTTGTTCTCCATGTCGTGTGTCCTGTCTCTGTCTCGGGTCTTCTGTAAGAGGGTGAATATGAGTGCTAAGGGTGGAAGTAGCAGCAGTGTTGTCAGGAATAAATAGGAAATACCTTGTCCTAATTCAGACACACATCACCAAACACAGACTTAGCAGGAAGCCAAATTTCAAGTAAAGTCAGTAAACCACAGAAGGTGAGAGGCATCAGAAATAGACCCCAAATTGGCTTGGCGCCTGCCGCCTGGGACTGCCTCAGCTGTGAATGGAAAACTCTTGTAGATGAAAGCCGGGGAGTATAGGCAGCGAATGTATTTTATCCTCACTGTCCTTTGCAGAATCCCAGTGAAACGGTTGACCTTAGAGGGGACTCTCAATGATTATGCCAAAGTCTTTTCAACCTGTTGTTCCTATTTACACTTGTGCTTTATGGATTCCTTCGGGGAGAAGCATTTTAAAGAAATACAGAAAGCTTTCCATCCCAGAGACCCTGCAAAGGTGTCAGCTTAAGCAGCCAGCTTTCATACCTCTGTTTGTTATTTCCTTTCCAGGATGAAATAATTCTTCTTCCCTGGAGTGTCTGGGTTTTGTGATCTGGGACATTCTCAGATTTCAGTTTGAACTTTTAAAAAATAATTATTTGGGGATATTCTGTTTTATCTGTGGGAAGGCTGGGGAATCTGGAGTTACTTCTGTAGCTTCTTAAAAGCCTAGCTTTGCCAAAGTGCTGTTTTTTAAACTATCATAAGTCAAATTTATCATGGGGATAATGTAATAAAGACAAATATTCAACCAATAATGAAAAGCTAAGTAAACGGGTATGTTTAAGCTCTATTATATGCAGGGGAGTACATTAAGGCAGATCTAAGAGACACTTTAATGGATTTAACATTAGCAATCAGACCTGGACTTGGTATAAATCAAACACCATCGCATTTCAGTCTAATGCACACCCACTCATTCATTAGCACCATTCAACGCAGATTATAAATATTAGCCGAGAAACCTTCAGGTCTTGAAATTCTTTCCACAGACACAGCAATAATTGAACAATAATGATGACAATTTTATTTTTATGAATCACTATGGCTTACTTTTATTGATTTGCTCTTGGGCCTGGAGAAAGCTTCCTCAGCTAGGATACAACAGGAAATGGTTATAGCATTATCAGATAGGCCATAAAGAGATAAATAAAAGAAAAGGGGGTAGGAATGATGGCGAGACTCAGCAAGCTGCTGATAGAAGCAAGAATTACTCCCCTCCCTCCCAACAAAAGAGCAACTTAAATTACCTCCTTTCTCCCTTCCCGCTCCTCATTCCCAATTCAGTGCCAGGAAAATACTCCCTGGCTGTAAATGTGCATTAACTTGGGAGTTGAACATTTTGGGGGTCATTGGTATCAGCTAGAGGGAAACAAATAAGATGGGAATAAACGAGCCTGTTTAGGCATTGCATAGAAAGGAGGGTGAGACCCTGTGGGAATATGGCCTTTCACTGCCTCCTTTGATGTACAGCTTCTTAATAACAAAGGCAACACAACCTTCTGAAATATTCCATCTGTGCCTCTGAAAAAGAGCTGAAATCACACTGCCTGTGCCTTCTCCCAAGCATAAGATGTACTGGTGTTTTTAGCCAGCTCGCTTTGCCCTTTAGTTCACAGTAGTAATGAATTGAACATCCTGGGATATCAGTAAGAAGAAAACATGAATCTGGATCAGCACATGTGTTTCCATAGCTGCCTTGCTTTTTTCCCCTCTTCTCAGTGACAGATTCCAGAGGTTTTATCTCACACTCATGCCTTCCCATCCCCTGTGACAGACTGGATTTGTGCTTCTGTTTAATCAGTGGATTGAGACCTCACCATGACTTTTAGTGAAAGGAACAGGAGCAAACACCTCTTCCAGAGTCTGAGTCTTCTGTGATCCCGTGCGATGAAGCATACTGCTGGCTCCAGCTATGAAAGGGGCAGTGGCAAGAGAAATTCTGTTTTTGTGCGGTGACTCCCCCTTCCCACTGGCCTTTTCCTCCCTGGCCAAAAAATTTCAGGCCAGCATATAGCAGAGGTGTGGGCAAGCTGAAGTCTAAGAGAGCTTGTGCATTTGCTGGTACTATGAGTCATCGTGTCCCCATCTGTCTGTTACTCTTGATGGGAAGAACAGGATGCTGAGTGCCCCACACTTAGAGGAACAACTCAGACTGTAATGACAGCTGCTACCACCCTCACTCTAGTTCATTTTCTTTGCCATTTCTTTGACCCCATCTTGAAGGCAAGCCTACCTGGGTAATTGAAAATCTGCTCTTTCCCAGAAAATAAGTTCTTTTTAACTTTACTTATTCACTTATTTATAATGTTCATAGCAGTATTACTTATCTTTGTAAAACCTGAAAATAATTCAAATGCCCACCAACGTGTGAAGGGACAACTGAAATTGTAACATTTCATACAATGGATGCTATTTCACAACCAAAGGAACAAGCTACAGATGTAAACAACAAAGTAGGCATCTTCTGACTTTAAAGTTAATTAAACCATAGTTGCAAGTTAATCCTTAATGAATCCATAGATGAAAAAATGCATTAAAAATTCAGTGTGTGAGTTATTATTCACACACTGAGCTCTTAGGAAAGAACTAGAAAGACCTCTGATCTGGTAAAATTTTTTTAAAGTGCCTAAAAGTTCAGTACTATATTTTGTGGTTGTTGAAGAAAAGGAAGGTGGAGTTGTCTTGTGTCTTGAAAGGAAAAAAAACAAAATCCCATGCAGTAAACCAAATATACTGTAGCAGCTGCAGCTTGAGTCAACCCTGGCCACACTTTGTGGTGGTTCACCAAACTCTTTAATGCACAGAAGTTCAATGAGCTCGTTGGTTTCTAAAAAGCATATCATGTGCAGTTCCAGGAGGGTGATCAAGAAAGCTGTGGTTGGGGCCTTGCCAATGGAAAGAACACGAAATCCCTGAAATGAAGGATGCTGTCTACCTCCCCTGAATGTGTTGACAAAAGCTAAAGAGGAGCCAGACATCTGTTCTTTAATAAAGTTATTCATAAAAAATCCTTATTGAGTAGGTGCTCTGCCAGGTACTGAACAAATGACAACGAGGCAGGCATGCTCACTGCCTTCAAGGAGCTTACTCATCCTGCTGCTGCTAGGGTAGCCAGTTACATACATTAATAAAGTGATTTCAGATAGTGACATTGGTAGAAAACTATATGATAGAAATACGGGAGAGACTAAATAAGATAGATGGCTTTAGAGCAGGTGAAGGCCTTATCATTCCAAGTAAGAAATATGGATTTCTTCTAAGAGAGAGACAAGTGACATGTTCCTGTAATTTACATTTGGTGAAAATCTCTGTGTCTTCTATGGGGGGAATCTGCCAAGGTTTAAGAAGCCTTTGGAATGGCTTATTCCTGGTTAATGGGAGAATAAAAGATACTCCCAGTCTTGATGCAAATGGTTCTTTTGTCATTGAAGTTCAAGGAAGAAAACTGATCAACTTGGGGGCATGGATGGTGTTTTCATTTCTGATTGTTGTGTCTTCGTGAGAAAAAGGAAGTCTTTGTGTTCTAGGAAGTGAAGGCTAGCTATAAAAATGTGATTTAACAGCTCAATTCAATTATTTTTGTGTAGCATTTGCAGCAAATTAAAAATTAAGCTCTAGGACAGAGTGTCAAGAGTGTTCTTTATGTATTTAAGCATATGTTCTTGACCCTGGCAGAGTGGAGAGGGCAGCTGTGCAAGTGTGGCGGTCGCTAATTGCAGGGTCTAATGAAGAATCTAATAACAAGTGTACGAATTATGCATAGTAGGGGTTTAGTACACATTTGCTAGATGGGTGAAATCTGGATACTTACCTGAGAATAGAAGGTTACTGAAAGGCAAAAAGGACTTGGAAATAGGTTCAGAAACTTCAAAAAAGGGCTGGTAGGATCCCCAAATGGGACAGATCCTAGTCAGCTAATTATAGTCCCCTTTGAGACACTTGGAAACATGTGTGTGTTAATGATAGAAAAGTTCCCAGATTCAGAAGACCTGGACAGAAAGCATCAGGCATGCTGGCCTCCCCACAAAAGGAGCAAGCCTGGATTGGGGAAACTGTCAGCAGTAATTGATGCCTAAATACTGGGGGGATGTTATGTGATTTGATGGGACTTCACCCTGCCAGCGCACTATCCTTGTCTGGTGGTATGGGAATCTCCTGATT
Organism: Giraffa tippelskirchi; assembly: GCF_054371585.1. Lineage (NCBI taxonomy): Eukaryota > Metazoa > Chordata > Mammalia > Artiodactyla > Giraffidae > Giraffa > Giraffa tippelskirchi. The sequence goes on from NC_137275.1 coordinate 172,564,255, forward strand.
ATCTTCTCAGTCTTCAGTCTACTTCAGGCTATGGAAGTGGCAGTCAAGACCAGAGAATGTAAGTGAGACAGGCACCACGAATGCCTTGGCCACTGAGTTACAGAATGAAAACATGTAGTGTATTTTGACAGGAGTGGAGAGTCAGTCTGAGGAAAATCGAGGAGTCTTTTTTTTTCCTTCTTCAGACCAAACCTAGTGGCAAAATCAATTTGTTTTCCAAGTGGTAAGAGCTTCCAGTGACAGAGGATGTTATAATTTTACTGTATTTCCCAAGCTTTCTTGGTTGAATGAGTGTATCTCATGTCATTGTAAGGTGGAGAACTGAAGTTTGCTTTCATGAATTGGGTAGTAGGGCTTTTGAAAACAAAATTGTCATGCAATCTTGTTTTCTTCAGTAAGTATATTTCCCCCCTTCCCTGTCATTCTAGCTCATACTCCCCTAAAGGCTTGGAGGAGCACCAGCAAGAATATCTGTTGCTCCAGGCCAGATTTTTTTGTGGAGGTCATCAGCTGGGGTGGCAGTAGTCAGGTGCCTTCAGATAGCTGTGGACAGAGAATTTCTAGGAGAAAGGTGGGGTGGAAAAAGTTCAGACAGACTTGGTCCTCACCGCTTGGTGCAGCAATTATAGAAGACCATTCTGCAGCACAGGGAGTGTCAGTGGGGATGCATCACTGAGTGTGAAGAGGGAACACAGAAACCAACGCTGGGAGGATGAGGGAGGAAGCCAAAAACCTGCAGGGATTGCAGGGAGGTTCAGGCACACCAGCGTGGCACACACTCAGCTGGACTGAGTTCTTGGGGCCCAAGAGGTCCATGGAGGCTTGATGTTATGGGAGGCTGCTGTGTGTTACACTGAGGCCTTAGGGGCACATCAGCTCAAAAAACCTAGAAGAAACTCAGTTACAGTGGTTTTAGAGCTGATAGGAACTCCAGTAAAAGGGAACCCCACTTAGCAGATGAGGAAACTAGAATACAGAGGTTCAGTGATGAGCCCAGGCCCATCCTTTCAAGCTCCCCATGCATCATAAGATGCCCTGGTTCTAAGTGACAGTTGCCTGGTGAAAATCCTTACTGTTAATATATAGTAGCTTGGTCTTCCAGATGCTCATGAGTACATAGTCCAAAACCTTCTTCAAAAATATAACAATTACCTCACTGTAAAAGAAGATTAGGAATCGTACTGACTGGCATCAGTAGGCACCAAGACAACCCTCTTAGAAGGCAAAATTCTAAGGCATTAGATAATATCTCTATCCTATTATTGTCAGCAGTGTGTATTTATACTTTCTTTGGATTGTGTAATTGGTTTCTTTTAAATAAAACAAAAATATCAGAATATTCCTGCACTAAATAGAAATCTGTGTCTTAAACTGGCCCAAACATTAAGAATATTAAAAAAAAGTGTTCCTAACAGGGAGGGCAAGCAACAGGCCTTCCATCATCAGGAGGCTTACCAAGGTCAGGGCCTCCTTAGTGGCAGGCTGGCTTCCTCATGGTTACAAGATGGCTGCAGCAGGTCCAGGTGTCACATTCTCTTGTGGTATGTCTCTTTTTAGGAGTTAGACATATCTTTCCCAGATACTCTGTCCAACCATTTGTATAAGTCGGCTATTGCCATAGTAATAATGAGTAACAGAGTACCCATTGGTAGTAAAGAAAAAGTATATATGTTTATACTTATAATTCAACTGTAGTTTGGCTCTTGTAGGCTGGGCAGATCTACTTTAGTTTATAGGGGCTTCTGGGAATAGCTCTAGGCTCTGGGTTGGCTTCAGGTCTGCTTCACTGGTGTTTGTTTTGGGACGTGGACTGAAGGACAGCTACTACTAAAGACATCTCTTCTGATGGTGGATGAACTTGAATAAGAGCCGAGTCACACTGTACATGCACATTCAAGCCCTGTGACTTGCCATCTACTGAATCCCACTGGCCAAAGCAAGTTCCATAGGCAAGTCTCACACAAGTGGGATGGAGATGTAAACTCCACTCAAAGTGGGAACAGTTGGGTAGTGGATATTTAATGAACAATAACCCATATTATTACATTCCCTCCTCCCAAAGCTGATTTGGTCTCATGGGATATAAACCAGAATTTCTAATTCCTAAAATAATTGCTGAAAAGAGAAATGAGTATTATCAATAATGCTTAAACTAATCACCCTAGGGTTGTTGGGAGTCATCACCCCTGGAGGAATCCAGTGGTAATGTGCTTGGCGTAGGCAGTTCATCAGTACAATTCACCCATCATCACAGAGACTCACAGTACATAGAAACACAGGCACAGAGACTCAGTGGTAGCTGGCATTCACTGCGTGTCCTGTGGAAGGATGGAAAGTGCTCAGACCTGAAAATCCTCAGAGTCTCCCTGCTCCTTGGCCCCAGTTCTAAGTTGCTAGTTCTACTGCCATATCTTTTCTGGCCTCCCCTTCCTTTGTTCTCCATTTTCCTATCACTTCCCACCTTTCTTTTGGGTCCATAATGTGCTTTTGACCATGGAACCAAAAGAGTGATCCAGAGAGGGAAGATTCAATAATAACCGTAGTTAATGATAATTAATGTTTTCGCTGTTTTTTAAGTGCTAAGATGTTTTTATCTCTACGTCTTTTACTTCTCACAGTGACAATAATGAGATAGCTGCCATTATGACTCTCATTTTACGCACGAGGACATTGATGCTTCAAGAGGTCAAAGAAAGGATCCAAGGTTACAAAACAAATAAAAAGTTGAGTTGGGATTCTAATGCAGGCATGCCTTTCTCCAAAGTTATTCTCTTAACTGCTAAGCAATTTTTATATCAAGAATTTATAAATAAAAACATGTTAGAACAGTCTTATGGACTCTGAGGGAGAAGGTGAGGGTGGGACGTTCTGGGAGAATAGCATTGAAACATGTATATTATCATATGTGAAACAGAACACCATTCCATGTTCGATGCATGAGACAAATGCTCAGGGCTGGGGCAATGGGATGACCCAGAGGGATGGGATGGGGAGGGAGGTGGGAGGGGGGTCCAGGAAGGGGAACACATGTAAACCCATGGCTGATTCATGTCAATGTATGGCAAAAACTACTACAATATTGTAAAGTAGTTAGCCCCCAACTAAAATAAATAAATTTATTTAAAAAAAAATGTTAGAATAGTTTGGAGATAAGAGAAATAATCTTATTCAGATAGTGAAAAATCATGGTTTAGTGGTACTGTATCTTCTTTTTTTGATAGCATGGCTAGAGCAGAAGGCTTTAAGTGAAAAAAAATGTCAAAGCATTATTTTTATGGAGTTGTTAATTGTTTTATGGTGTAAGCTCATAAAAGTCACAGACCACAAAACATAATTACAGAATGCACTTGACATCAATTACAGGAAGCGTCGATTTCATTAACTCACATTTTGTCCAGAAGCTATAAATTATGGGAAATAGGAAATGTATGTATATCTCCCTTCTGAATGGCTAATCATATACCACTCACTACTGCATTCATTATGGGGATGGGCTGAGCTGGCATATACCATGTTACATGTCTCTCCCTTTAAGATTGAAGGAAACGTGTTTCTCCCAGAACTCACTCTTTGAAACACCAGGTACCTCTTGAATAATCTTTGCTTTTGTTTTAATAGAACCTGTTTTTGCAGTAACTTTGTAGTTCTCAAAATGGCTTTCAGGGATCCACAGGGGTCCCTGAGACCTATTGAGGGAGTCCCTGAGGGAAAGACGGTGTTCCTCGTAATACAAAGATGGTATTTCACTTTTGAACTCTCACTGTCTCATGGGTGTATGGTGGAGTTTTCCAGGGGCTACACACATGATTATCATGACAGATGGAATGCAGAAGCACAAATGAGAGTCCAGCTGTCTTCTATTAAGCCAGACATTCATAAGATTGACAAAAATGTAAAGCCCAGCACCAGATTTACAGTCCACCTTCAGCATTTCACTGAGATCACAAGACACAAAATTTGTCAATTAATATTTCCCCGAGCCTTATCTTATGTCTTGCTTATTTCCGTTGTAAAGATTTCATTACTTATTTATTTTCCACCCTGCTTTATTTTAAAATGTTGTCACAGCTTCAGTTAGGTTACTCTTGGCTTTTGGAAATGAAAGTGTTGGTAGAAAGGATGTGTTAGTTAAGAGCATGGTATGGGGATGCAGTATTGAAGGTTTTCATATAAATGTGCCTTCAAATTCTCTTAGAGACTGCAGGCAGGATCCTCTTGGTTATTGTGGAAGCTGTTGCCACTCTATCTAAATGGACAGTACTTCCATTCTGGAGGCTCTTCCTTTCTTTTCTCTAAATTATTCGTATCCTCTTAAGGTACGGCCTCTTTCCTCTCTTCTCTCCAGGTCTCCTTCTTCAGTCCAGGAGGGTTCCCCCCACCCTTTCCTTTCTTCTGCTTTACATTTATATTCTCTGTGACCTATTCTTAAAACGTATTTTCTAATGCATTTCTTGAGTTCAGAATAAAAGGCTAGTACTCGCAGCATTACTTCATCTTCATTATTAGCCTCTTGTAACTCTCTCTGATTTAAGGGTATTATGTAATACTTGCTCTCCCTGCTAATGTACATTATGTTGGCACTGCAATCAGCACACATTTCAAGGGCTTCAGTCAACAACAGTACCCAAAGCTTTGAATTCAAATAAGTATAATTATTTTTGCAAATTGATGTCTAAATAGAGAGAGGGTACAATCAGTCTAAAGCATGCAATAAGGCACACCCTTTAATTTTAATATTCTGTGTGATGTACAGATGACTAGTATGGGCATTCATTCATCAATTGTTATGGTTTTGACCAATGAACATTTTCATTTTGATTGAACTTCAGAATAACTTACCGTCTGTCTCTCTCCTATTTGAATACAATTATAAACCTTTAAAGGGGAAAATAAAACTCTGGTAATGTTAGACTCTTTGGACATTGTCTCTTTTTCTTTTTCCTCACATTGTAATTTGTTTCTTCTTTACAAAAACAGCCTCACAAGAGGCCTCTGTTTCCATGAATTCACTGTGGTTGGTCTATGTCACTGATTTATGTCATCAAAAAAGTTAGCATTAGAATCATCTATATAGCATCAAAATAAGTTTAGATAAGTGAGAGAAACTAATCCATACTTGAGTGGAGTATCCTCAGGCTAATTTGCTCTCACTCTCAGCTTCCCTGAATTCAGCTCTAACCAACCTCCACTCCACTACAAAGAATTCAGAAAGGTTTCCCAGAAGGAACTACCTGTTCCATTGGAGACACTGACCCAGGTCTAACTGTGTGTGTCTGTTGCTCAGTCATGTCTGACTCTTGGCAGCCCGCCAGGCTCCTCTGTCCATGGTATTCTCCAGGCAAGAATACTGGCATGGATTGCCATTTCTTCCTCCAGGGGATCTTCCCAACCAAGGGATCCAACTCGGGTCTCCTGTATTGGCAGGCAGATTTTTTTACTGTCTGAGCCACCAGAGAAGCCCTGAAGGGGCATGATTATATAAATCTAAATATATTTACACACTGGAATACTGGTGGTGGTGGTTTAATGGGTGGCTTAGTCCCAAAGTCATGTCCGACTCTTGCGACCACATAGACAGTACCCCACCAGGCTCCTCTCTCCATGGGATTTCCCAGGCAATAATACTGGAGTGGGTTGCCATTTCTTCCTCCAGGGGATCTTCCTGACACAGGGATTGAACCCAATCCTGCGTTATGGGTGGTCTCCTGCATTGCAGGTGAATTCTTTACCACTGAACCATGAGGGAAGCAAGCGGTCTCACAGACAACAGGATAACTGTATTATTTTAAGTTTCCTAGCTAACTGTATTAAGTATTTCTTAGAAAATGATCCCTTGACTTATTACTTACAAAACCTACCAGTGAAGAGCTTTCAGACAGAGTGTACTTATGGCATGGAGGAAACAGTCCAAAAACTTGAGCCTGGTCTTTAAGGTCGTCTGTCTCCAGCTTTGTAATTATCACATGCTACAGCTCCATGCACTCTCTTCTGTGACTTGCTTGTCTTTTTTTGTCAAATACCTCAGTCCTCTTCTTCTCCCTGTTAATATAGAGGAGTGTCATCAAGTCCCAGCGTTTGGCATCTTTGTGCCTAAACCCACTTACTGGACACTTACTAGCTATGTGGCATTGTTGCATGATTTATAAGACCAGTTCATCATTAATAATGTGAGAAAACAGCACAGACCGCATAGAATTTTTATCAGGATCAGATGACATGCTGTGTGTAAATACTTAGCACCATGCCTGACGTGTAATAAGCATTACGTAAGTGGGAAGTATTATTTTTCCTTTTGATATCTTGATTGAATTCAAACCTCTTCAGTGGGAACTTCCAGATCTCCTAAGCTGGAATTGATTTTCCATCCCCACTTCTCATGGGATGCTTTTCTTGTTTTGTCAGTTTTCCTAGGATCATGATGAATTGTGTACCTCCAACACTGGAGGGGGTGTGCCTCCAGGGCTGAATCTGTGCCTCACTCACCTGAGAATTGCTCACTCACATGAGAACACACAGCAGGGTGCCTTACCCCGGGGATGAGCTAAACCACATTCTTGCCCTTAACACTGTCATTTGTGCAGAAAGTACAGTTCCTGCCCTCAAGAAGCTTGCTATCTGTTAGGGGATAATAAAGCTAAAACCCATGGATTGCTTGAGAGAAGAGAGAATTCCATGGAAACTTGAGCTGTCAAGAAATGCTTTCTGGAGGAGGAGGAGCTTTTAGAGGGTCTGGATGGGCTAATCTCAAAGCAGATAAACATATTTCTGGAAGATGGACAATGTTGATTAGAGACTCTTAGTACAGATAAGATTTATGTACAATGAGATGCATAAGTCTTAAGAGTACAGTTGGATGGGTTTTGTTAAATGTGTATACTTGCCTGACTACCATCATTATAAAGAAAATTTCCATCATCTAGGAAATTTCCTTCCAGTTCCAGTCATTTTCCCTCCTAGAGTACTCAGTTTTTTGATTTCCATTTCCATAAACCAGTTTTTCTTGTTCTAGGAGTTAATATAAGTGGGATCATCCACTATGTATGTGGACTTCCATGGTGGCTCAGCTGGTGAAGAATCCGCCTGCAATGTGGGCAACCTGGGTTCGATCCCTGGGTTGGAAAGATCCCCTGGAGAAGGGAACAGGTACCCGCTCCAGTATTCTGGCCTGGAGAATTCCATGGACTGTGTAATCCATGGAGTCGCAAAGAGTTGGGCATGACTGAGTGACTTTCACTTTCACTATACACTATGTATTCTTGTGAATCTAGTTTCTCTCACTCATCATGTTTTTGAGATTTATCCATGTGTTTGTCAGTACTTCATTCTTTTTTATTTTTGTTTTTGGCTGTGCTGGGTCATCATTAATGCACAAGTGTTTTCTCTAGTTGTGATGAGCTGGGGCTACTCCTTGTGGTGTGTGGGCTTCTCCTTGTGGTGACTTCTATTGTTGTGGAGCATGGGCTGTAGGGCCTGGGGACTTCAGTAGTTGTGGCACATTGACTTAGTTGCTCAGTGGCATGTGGGATCTTCCTGGACCTGGAATTGAACCCCCATCCCCTGAATTGGCAGGCAGGTTATTAACCAGTGGATCACCAGGGAAGTCACAGTAACTCATTTTTTACTATTGAATAGTATTCCATTATTTGAGTATACTGCAATTTTGTTTATTTATTTTCCTGTTGATGGACATATGGATCACTTTTAGTTTTTAGCAGTTATAAGTCATGAATAATAAACATTCTTTTCAAGTATTTTTGTCGATATGTGTGTTCATCACTCTTAGAGAAATACTCGATATACACATTTATTGATCAGATGTGCACTTTATGAGAGACTGTCAACTTTTTCTTAAGCAGTGGCACAATTTAATGCCTCTACCAGGAAATTAAGAGAAGAAAAAAATTCATTCATAATTATTCATATATTTATTTTTCTTGGTGCTCTTTATTCATTCCTATGGATCTGAGTTTCCATTTGCTTTCATTTCTCTCAAAATAATTTTCTTCATCATTTCTTATTGTTTTTGGTGATGAATGTCTTCATTAGTTTTCAGTGTCATGAAGTATCATGAAACATCAAAAAATATTTTCACTTGATATCAAATTCTAGGTTGATAGATAGATTTATCCCCTCTTCTCTTTATCCTGTAGTTAAAAAGATACTCTGTTGTCTTTTGGCCTCCACTGTTATTGATGAGAACTTGGTATTCATTTTTATTATTGTTTCCCTGTTCAGTTCAGTCGCTCAGTTGTGTCTGACTCTTTGCGACCCCATGAACTGCAGTACGCCAGGCTTCCCTATCCGTCACCAACTCCCAGAGCCTACTCAAACTCATGTCCATCGCGTTGATGATGCCATCCAACCATCTCATCCTCTGTCGTCCCCTTCTCCTCCCGCCTTCAATCTTTCCCAGCATCAGGGTCTTTTCCATTGAGTCAGTTCTTTGCATCAGGTGGCCAAAGTATTGGAGTTTCAGCTTCAACATCAGTCCTTCCAATGAATATGCAGGACTGATTTTCTTTAGGATGGACTGGTTGGATCTCCTTGCAGTCCAAGGGACTCTCAAGAGTCTTCTCCAACACCACAGTTCAAAAGCAACAGTTCTTTGGTGCTTGGCTTTCTTTATGTTCCAACTCTCATATCCATACATGACCACTGGAAAAACCATAGCCTTGACTAGACGGACCTTTGTTGGCAAAGTAATGTCTCTGCTTTTTAATAAGCTGTCTAGGTTGGTCATAGCTTTTCTTCCAAAGAGCAAGCGTCTTTTAATTTCATGGCTGCAGTCACCATCTGCAGTGATTTTGGAGCCCAAAACAATAAAGTCTGTCACTGTTTCCATTGTTTCCCCATCTATTTCCCATGGAGTGATGGGACTGGATGCCATGATCTTAGTTTTCTGAATGTTGAGTTTTAAGCCAACTTTTTCACTCTCGTCTTTCACTTTCACCAAGAGGCTCTTTTTCTCTCTCTCTGAATGCTATTATGATTTTCTTTTTACCTTTGGTTTTCAGCTGCTTAACTATCATGTTTATAGATGTAGTTTAAATTTTTTTAAAAATTCTGCTTGAAAGTGTATGAAGTTGTGGAATAGTAAGTTAACATTCTTCCAGGCAATGAAGTTACTGGCTGAACTTATAGAGGCTTGGTTTTATTAAGATGGGTATGTTTACTTTTGCCCTTTGTATTGATGGGGTTAATACTTCAGAGACATACATGTCAATCCTAGGATGTGTCCTCCTTGGATTTCAGTGGAAAGACCAAGGTGTTTATTACCAAAAACTTATAACTTGGAAACACTCCAACTTTAAACTCTTCCTACTCTTCAGTGAACAGCACCAAATACTCCTGCTCATCACCAGCCTTCCAGCTGTTGCTTTCTGCTGGATTTCTGCAGTCTTTCTGTGTAGATGTAACAAAGCCAACGATTTGAGAGTAGTATATATATCAGATTTGAGAGTAGTATATATATCAGATTGAGGGATTCCTTCCTTTGATGCTTTCATTTTCTGGCTTTCCTTTCTTAATCTCCAGCTACTCTGGAGGCCCTGGACTCTGTTCTCAAACATAAAGTTCTACCTGAACATCCCTTGGGCCAAGGAGTTCACTTAAGAGAAAAGCTATAAAAGGATGCTCTCTCTTGGTTCAGTCCTCCCATTTCAAGGGTTTACTGCTCTCCAGTTTATGTACACTTTTAGTTATTCTCCAAGGCCTGAGGATCATTTTCTATTTTTAATAATTTTGTCCAGAGACTTTAATTCTTAGTTGTAGGAGTCAGATTCTGATGTAGGCTACTGCTCCATGACTGAAACTGCAGCTTCTCTGTGTTTGTTTCCCAGGAAGTCTTTCTGATTAGAGATGAGATTCTGTGTGCAGAAAAATTGGTTTGGCTCTGTGGGCTGGAGTATATAAGGCCTTAAAGGCCAGGCAATGGATATTTTACATGATGGAGTAGACAATAGGGAAAGGGTCATGTCTGAGTTATAGATAGCTTTTGTTTTTAAATATTAGAATGATGCTGACATTTATTATAATTCATGGAGAGACTTGACATGTATTCAAATGAATTGGTATGGTATTTTCATCATTTACATGAAGCAAATGCCAGAACAGAAGTAAGACCTTCAATTTATCCTTGTAATTATAAGTCCTTCCCTCTGCTTATCTCCCTGTTCTCTTTTCCCCTCCATGCCCCCCCCCCCCTTCCTTTTCTGGTCTTTTCTTTCTCATTTGCCATTTTCTTCAAGTTTGTGATGAATGTATGAAAAAGGTACTAGAGCTATTTAAATTTATTTCAACAGTTGAAATTTGGTCCTCAAAAAGAGTCAAAAATATTTTACTCAGTAAAAGCATTTATTTTTATTTTTTAACTTTATTGTTCTCAGGGCTTAGCAAAATATTAAAACCAGAGAAATTATTAAATTATAATATATCAATTCAAAAAAACTTTGCAAAGCTCCAGCAATTACACTTGGTAACTCTATGTTACAACTTGGAAAAGTGGTTTTGATCAAAGCATCATATAAAATTGAATGTATGGTGTAATGAAGACTATAAAAATGCTATACACATGACAAAGATTGGGAGGGAATATACAAAAAAGTTAATAGCTGTGTGATCATAGGATTATAAATATTTATTTCCAAGCTATGCTCTTAAAATTCCTTTTTTGTTAGAGGAACTTCAGTAGGAATACATGGGGCATTTGAACATCAAGATTTGGATTTTAAATATTCCAAGATTCAACAAAGTTATACCTTCAAATCTACGATTAAAGTTATACCTTCAAATCTACGATTAAAGTTATACTTTCAAACCTTTCTCCTGGCTAATACAGGTGCTGGTATAATTCTGGTTACTTAGTACCGACCTAGTGATGGCTGGACAGGCAGGAGGCAGACCTGCATCAAGATGTCTATTAAAGCCTGAGCCCCTCTGTGCTTTCGGATGGAGAATCACAGGTTCTAAAGGCACATAGGGAAAACATGGAATGCATCCTCAGGACAGAGGATGAAGTTTGTATTAGCTGGCTGGTTGATCCTGCCCTTCCTTATGCTCTTTCCTCCTCACTCTCAAGCTGATTATGCAGTGCTGGGTGGAGGATGAGGTCAGAGGACTGTGATGCACTGTACTGATGGGCTCCTTGTCGCTTCTGTAACTTATGGTAAAAAGAAACGTTTATGTTGGTGGAGGGCACGAGGCATCATAATAGTCAGAACTAGGGTTATCATGACATTTCTAAACATCTAAACTAGAACCTGTTTTAGAGCTGGAGAGGATGCTACTAGCTGGAATAATAGGCACAAACTGTGATGTGCCTGGCAAACTGAAGCATAAGGGCCACCTACCTGTAGCCCAGGTGGCTTTTGGGCTGCACTAGGATAGTAATGTCTTCCAGGTTGTTTTTTGTCTTCTTTTGACCCCAGATCTTGGGACATCACTCCAGACGGAATGAAGGAATAGGCTCCTGTCCCAGATGATATTTCCTAACTCTGGCTTTCCTCTGAGTAACTGAGAATTTTGAGCAGGGACTGGAATGAGTAACATGATGTTTTATGCAGAAATGCCTGGCCAAAGAATGTAGGATGGATTAGAAGGGCAAGAATTGTAAGTCATGGAGACCAAGGAAGAGGTGGTGGCAGTGACTCAGCTATTTTGTATAAGCAGATGTAAAGCCCAGTTTTCAGCATGTCCTTTGTGGAGGGAGGGCAGTGTGATGATAGTATCCATGCTCTTCCATTGCCAGAAAGTGAAAGTGAAATCGCTCAGTCGTGTCTGACTCTTTGTGACCCCATGGACTGTAGCCTATCAGGCTTCTCTGTCCATGGGATTTTCCAGGCAAGAGTACTGGAGTGGGTTGCCATTTCCTTCTCCAGGGGATCTTCCCGATCCAGGGATAGAACCCAGGTCTCCCGCATTGCAAGCAGACGCTTTTACCCTCTGAGCCACCAGGGAAGCCCTCCATTGCCAGACACCCCCTAACTTATAACCCAGTGTGCCTTTTAAAAAACGCTTTTCCTTAATGGTGCAGATTCATGGAAGCCAAATTATTGTTTGCCTTCTGAATCATTTAGAACAACTATTCACCTCATGTGATCTGCTGGCCTCTAGCAGTTTGAGAAGATTCTGGGTGACCTAAAAGCTTAGTCTTATCATGTCTATTTATCAGTAAGAGCCTGACAGTGTCCCTGCTGTTACTTCTGGTGTGAAATGATAATTGACTTTTAAGCACTGTTAAAATGTAGACCAGGTATTTGTATTTTGTTCAAGGTGTTCCTTCTATTATGTAAACCCCTGGTAAATGTTTTCATGGTTATTTTTGCAGGTAGGTATTCAGGGCACTTGTTTTTCATGTTGACATAACCCAGTCAGTATTGCCTTATGTACTGAGGAAACCAGCTTGCAGCCTCTCACCTGGGAGACAAATGAAAGTCTTTATCATTGCCATTGTTTCATGTATGTTTTGTAATGCTTCTGAGGTTCTTGCAACACTTAGGTCCATCATAATGTTGAAATAGCAAGTATGTTAACCAATTTCTTTATACTTTTAAAATATTTGTAGGAGGCTTATGTTACATTCTGAATCTCTTTTTGCTAGCTGTGTTTTGGTCACGATTTAGCCTCCTGGAGACTCAGTTTCACTGTTATCAAAATGAAGGGACTGACTAAATGACCCACTAGTCTATTTCTTGTAAAATTCTATGAATTTCTTACTTGATTTGGGGATCATTCATACAGATGTGACAATAGAAGCCACAGTCTTGGATGAATAGCAACAGGAGGATAGAACTTAAAGTCTAGCTATCAGTTAGAGAAAAGGTAGCATAATAATTGTAGTGACCATATTATCTGAGCCAGAGACTAACAGATACAAGTACTCTTAGAGCAATGAAGGGATCAAATGTCTTCAAAACCAAAGCTCTCCTGGAAAATCTGCATATGTGTCATAATTATAGATATGGAAAGTCCACTTAACTGGGCTTTGGTTATGGGTTGGAAATAGGTTATGGTTCCCAGTCTGTCACAGTAACTCCCATAACTTCAGAGTTCTTGTTTGAAATAGAGGGAATTGAAACAGATGGCTATCAAGCTCCCTTCCTGTCCCTAAACAGTGATTCTAAACTTCCCTGGAAGAAGCATTTTATTTAGAGTTCTTTAAATCCCTGTGCTGTCCAAGAGAGAGTGTGTTTAGGGCAGGAAATGAAAGCAAAGAAGAGATGATTTCCAGATAGAGACATATTGAATCTTTTCATCTTTCTTGCCTGAGTTAGCTGAGAGGTTGACTGAAAAAACTCTTCTGATGTTTCTGATATATCATCAGATTTTGGTTTTGGAAATTCACCCCAGATTTAGCATATCAGCTGCTATCATGCTAATTGTAGACAAGTGCCATACAAATGCTTAAGCTCATTAGAGAGATTCAAGGGAAAGAAAAATGCATGTTATCTATCCAGTCATCCCAAATGATTTATTAATAATATAGACTCCTTCATAGAAGTATAAATGTCCCACAGAGCCCCAGTACCTACCACTTTGTCCTCTGATCTAGTGAAACCCTTTGCAATCAACAGATGTTGTCTATTCCCACTGCCCACCCACCTCCCCTCTCTCCCAAGGTCCTTTGTGCTATAAAATCCTTCAATACTCAGACAAGGTTGTTCCTTTGTCTTGATGCATTTAGTGACTCTTCTGATCACCCCTTTGCCTCACAGGATGGATGTGGAAATTAAATGAAGAAAGGATAAATATTGATTCTCATTGCTCTTGGCAGGTGCTTTCTGTAAAGTGACATCACATGCTGAATTAGCAAATTCTGAACTGCTGCTCCTAAAGGAAATAGAGTTAGGTGCCTGTGAGCTCCTGGTTCACATTTTTGTCAACTGATCAATTCATTTGTTTTGTGTGGGTTTCTGTTTAAAGACACATTATTTAAAACATAATGTTAATTGATTAACATTGAGCTCATGACCAATGGCACCATAACTCATGCTTGAATGGAGCGTCTCTAAAAAAATGTATTATCTCTGAAGGCATGTCACAGCCTTTATGCCCTTAGAAACACTAGAAAACACTTCAACATCATGCTTTGGGGTCATTTTAAACAGTGAAGTCACCAAAAAAGCACCCCAATATGTGAAAGATGTGACACTAAATTAACTGTGAAAAGGATATCTGTCTACATACAGTATGAGTGCTGAAAGAAGGCAAAACGTCACCTTGTTCATCCTCAGCTGGGAATGTGTGCCCTGGGTGGCTCAAATTTTCTTCCATTCTATGTAGATCTGTGAACAACCACAAAATTGTTCCATGAGTATTTATTTTGGGGTGATAAGTAAATTTTAGTGAGTAGGTGAATTTGTAAATGTAGAATCTGTGAGTAATGAGAACTGACTATATTAATTAAGGACTTAGAGACTGTACAGACATTTACACTTAATTAGGTATTCAGTGTCATTATTAGAGGATTAAAACCAACCAGCTTTTATTAATTGTCTTCCAAATATCAGGTACCATGAGAAGCACTTCCATGTAATTTCTCTTTTTTACATAAGTCCTTGCAAGTGAGAAAAATGGAAACACAGATTTAATTGACTAAGGTCACACAGTTAATAAATACTTAACTGCCCCAGAGCCCATCTCTTTAGTTGAGCAGCCATGGGACATTACTCACATTGTTCCTATCACTTAACTTGCATGAGTTGTGATTAGATAGGAGTTGGAGGAGACAGAAGGATAAACCTGGGGCTTACCAGAGTTATTAGGATCTCGGAGTGTGAGCACTTCCAGGACAGAATAAGTTAAGAAGCACACCACTGTGATGTGTGAAAACCAAGCCAGCTGATTCTTAGCCTGGACCCTGGAGGGCCTTGCCTCAGGCACAACCAAAAAGAGAGGAAAGAATAGCTGAAATTCTGACCATTGGCAGCCCAAGGAAGGTGTGATGAGCTTTGGAGTGACTTCTCTCTGATTTCTTCCTGTTGGGCACCCCTGTTTTTTAGTCTCTCTCTGGGGCTCAGTCTGGGTCTTCAGATTCCCACAGAGCATACTGGCCTAGGGAAAGAGGGTTATGGTTATGTTTAACACATTATATATTTTTATGAAAGTGATTCTTACCTCAACAGCTAAATTGTAAGGCTGCCAAATCTAGGAGTCATGTGCTATGTTTCTGTAGCCTTTCTAATGCCTGGCACACTGTCAGGCATGCAGTAGATACCATATTTAGTAAAACCAAGGTTGATTGCCTTGGTTTCTTGCTGGAGGTTTTATGGCCGTGAAGTTGGTGTGATTTGGGAGTTTACGCCATTGATTTTCAAAAGTGAGGACACGATCTTCTCTGGCCACCTCCTAGCAGCCCTTCTCCTTTAGCACTCTCACATTTGTCCCACTGTGTTTTTCTCTTTCTGCATCTATGCCTCTGTCCCTGTGCCGTAGTTGATGGTGCCTTTCTGAAACATCAGGTCCTTTCGTCAGCCGATCCTGTCCTTGAACTAAAAAAACCCCTCACAAGAGGGCCACGAGTTGAGTCACTTACCTCTGTCTCCAGAGGAGTTGATCTCCCCTGACAAGGTTTTGTCTGGTTTTCGTGGCACAGTTAGTGACAGCCCATGCATGTAGCAGCGTGTGACCCGACTCCTTGCCTCAAACTGTGTAGTCGTCAGAACTGTCACAGCGTCAGAACAAGTTAATTCCATGCCAGCAGAAGGGCAGGCTGTAATAATACAGAGCCTCTGGAGAGGGGGCTGTCAGGCGGTGTATGAGCTGCAGCCGCCCAGCTGTTCAGTTCTGTGGGCAGAGATGCACACTGACAGGCGGCCTGCTATTCCCAAGGAGCTGGCTGGGAGCAGGCTTGGTGATTTCCTGTCGGTTCCTTGCTGCTCTGGGTCCTGCCAGCTGTAATCTGGAAATGACAGTTTCAACAGGGACCGTTTTCAGCTCTAAAAAACCTGTCTTTTCCTGGCAGAGGCTGAAAAGTGCTGTTGACCCTTCTATCTTAGTTCTTCTTTTTGACATCATGGCTAATGAGAATGATGATGGGGTAGGTGTGTATTTGTGAGTTTCCCAGGAGACGATTGCTCATGAGCTGTTGGTCTAATTAATGAGCATTTTTCTCCCAATGACTATAAGAAATCCTTGGTTTCTGATACTTAGGGGTTGGGGGATGAGCATATGTTTCTTGGAGATGGGACCATTAAGAGTTCACCCAGGATATGAAGGGAGAACATATGTTGCGGCTATTTATCCATAATGGAAGTTTGAGGGTGTGAAGAAGTGAGATGAGTATACAGCCTGGAGGCTGTAGAAGTTTATGGCCACTCAGACACAAAGCACAGGCATTCGGTCAGCTGAAGTTGGTACGCCCAGATTCCTGCTCCAGGCAGGAAGTCCTAGTTACTTCTTAGATTAAGGGTTACCAATAAATGTGGTTTTTCTTTTTCCTTTAGAAAGAGAAGATGAGTAAGGTGAAACACAGCAGACTTTGCTTGCAATTAAAGAGTAGTGAAAACCAGAATCACTTTTTTTCCCCCCCAGTGTTATATATGATACCTGGGGTTGTGTGATTCCTGTTAGAACACTTGCTTCTTTTGAGCTGCTGTAGTTTCTCCTGAAGTGATTATAGGAATTGGTGAGCAAAGGGCAGTCTTTCCTTATAAATAAAGAGTTGTCTTGTTGAAGACCTGGTGCCAGATTTTCTGACTCAACCCAGCGCCCACTAGACCAGCTCAGTTCAGAGACCAATCTGGTGTAAAGAAACAAGCGTGGCATACATGATATCCTGTTGTTTCTACTGTGCGTGCGCATGCTCAGTTGTGTCCGACTGTTTGCGACCCCCTGAACTGCAGCCTCCAGGCTTCTCTGTCCATGGGATATCCTGGGCAAGAATACTGGAGCCGGTTGCCATTTGCAACTCCAGGGGATTTTCCTGACCCAGAGATTAAACCTGCATCTCCTGTCAGCAGGCGAATTCGTTACCACTGAGCCACCTGGGAAGCCTGTTGTTTCTACTAGTAGCTAGCTCTTTTCTAAAAGCGAAGATACTCCAGAGAGATTCTAGAAGAAATTCACGGGGTAATACTAAATGGTACCAATGAGGAAGAAAAGTGAGAGGTGGCTAAGAAAACCAATATGACTGGTTTAGTTACTTTCCTAAAAATCAAATCTGATCACATCACATTATTAGCTCATGAATTTACATGGGATGTTCTCTTCTATGCCTTTCACATGTTCTGTGTACCTCAAACTTCACTCAGCTTTTAAGATTCAGATCAAAAGTCCCTTCTTACATGAAACAGCCACCCCCAGGAGAGTCTTGGGGCTTCTAAAGCTTATGTTTATATATCATTAGTATATTTATTGGATAGCATTTAATCCTAATCATTGTGTTAATCAGAGCATTCTAAGTCCTGATTTTTTTTTTAATTGAAGAATAGTTGATTTACAGTGTTGTCTGTTTCTGGCATACAGCAAAGTGATTCAGTTATACATATCTATTCTTTTTCGTATTCTTTTCCACTATGATTTATCATAGGATATTGAATACCCACTGCTATACAATGGAATCTGTTGTTTATCCATTCTATAAATTATAGTTTGCATCGGCTAGTCCCAAACTCCCAGTCTTTCCCTCCCCTACACCCCTGGCAACCAGACTGTTTTCTATGTCTATGAATGTGTTTCTGTTTCATAGATGAGTTCATTTGTGTCATATTTTAGATTCTACGTATAAGTGATATCATATGGCATTTGCCTCTTTCTTCCTTCACTTAGTATGACATTCTCTAGGTCCACCCATGTAGCTGCAAATGGCATTTTTCATTCTTTTTTATGGCTGAGTAATATTCCATTGTATATGTGTATGACATCTTCTTTATCCATTCCATCTGTGGAGACTAAGTCCTAATTTTTTAATTGCCTACAGTGTTCTTCAAATGTTTGAACTCTTTTTTTCTACTTTATGGCATAATGTAGCACATGACAGGGAGCTACAGAACTAATAGTATACAGAAGCAAGGTTCTGGATCAGGGAGCATGACCCACAAAGACCCTTGGAGTCAAGAGGATATACAAGATAAGCGAGCATCTGGCTGCTTTCAGTACATTCAGTTCTCTGGGGACAGAAAAGACAGGGTCCAGGATGCTGACAAAAGGCCATAGTCTTGTTGAGTCCTCCTCAATTTCTCATATTCAGATCAACCCAGTTTTCTCCAGTCTTCTTGTCACTACTGTTAGTCTCTATTTCTCAGTCAGTCATTTACCTCCCAGATTACTGAGAAGCTGAAATCTCTTCTCTGTCTCTAGACTTGGCTGCATTTCCTGTGTAGCCTTTGCAGGGATGTCAGAGTGATGCAGATTTGATCCTTTCAAGACTGCTGCTGGGACTTTCCATTTCATCACTTCTTGTGGCTATTTGCCCTGCTTCTCATCAGTCTCTCTGGGCTTGACTCTCTCCATCCGTTCCCTCTTCTAGAGGTTCCAATTTTATGTTCCAGCTTCTTAAGCATGTGTAATTTTCTCTGAGCTTTTGCTCATGTTATATTAACTAATTCAAAAGCTATATTTGATGATCCTGGCCCTGTGTTAGGTGTTGGGAGACATAAAGGAGAATAAAAGAGAGAATAAAAGTAGAAAGAGTTGTGGTCTTTGTGAGGGGAGATGATAATTACTCAAATAATGATTAAATAATCAAATAAACTGTAACATTGTGACAGAGATAAGGAGAGAGCTGGGGTCAGCCAGGTCAAAGAGTTCTACCAGGTCAGCCTGGTAAAATGGATGAGGAGGAATAGGCACTGCTGATGGTGATTGCAGCCATGAAATTAAACGACGCTTACTCCTTGGAAGGAAGGTTAGGATCAACCTAGATAGCATATTTAAAAGCAGAGACATTACTTTGCCAACAAAGGTCCATCTAGTCAAGGCTATGGTTTTTCCAGTGGTCATGTATGGATGTGAGAGTTGGACAGTGAAGAAAGCTGAGTGCCGAAGAATTAATGCTTTTGAACTGTGGTGTTGGAGAAGACTCTTGAGAGTCCCTTGGACTGCAAGGAGATCCAACCAGTCCATCCTAAAGGAGATCAATCCTGGGTGTTCATTGGAAGGACTGATGTTGACGCTGAAACTCCGGTACTTTGGCCACCTCATGCGAAAAGTTGACTCATTGGAACAGACCCTAATGCTGGGTAGGATTAGGGGCAGGAGGAGAAGGGGACGACAGAGGATGAGATGGTTGGATGGCATCACTGACTCGATGGACATGGGTTTGGGTAAACTCTGGGAGTTGGTGATGGACAGGGAGGCCTGGCGTGCAGCGATTCGTGGGGTCGCAAAGAGTCAGACACGACTGAGCGACTGAACTGAACTGAACTGAGGGGAAGAAGAGGAAGGAAAGGTGTCTCCAATATAGGAAGGAATAAGATTTATGAAGTCCTGTCCAGTAAGGGAATCCTTAATGATGGTGAGTCATCACAGGAAGTCAGCGTAGTTAGAGAGGGTGGAGGTGAGTCAGCACTATCAGATGGTGCTCAGCTTTTCAGGCTTTGAAAAAAGATTGTTTGTCTTTGTACTAAAGGTGGTTAAAAGTCACTGAGGCATTTCAAGCAGGGGCAGCAGGATAAAATGTCTGTAAAGGGTTATTTTGTCTGCAGAGTGAATATGGAGAGGGAGGCTGACAGGATGTGAGGAATGCATCTTTTGGGGGAAGAGGTGGTTGTAATCCATGCAACTGATGCCCTGGTTTGGATTAGGGTAGTAATGGAGGATATGGAGAGTAGGGGATTGTTTTGAGAGAGATTTTGGAGGTAAAGTCAGTAGGACTTGGTGGTGGATTAAACAAGAAGTGGATAAAGAAGGGCCTGTCAAAGAAAACTGCCAGGTGTTGGGCTGGGTCACTGGATGGCAGTGGAGACAGTCCCTGTAGAGGAGGTGGTGGAAGAAGACCAGAGTGATTCACATGTTTGGTGGACAGAGTCTGAGGAGCCTCTGAGCTGAGCAAGTGGAGAGGTCGGTGTTCTGCAGCTCTGAGGGGAGGTCGAGGCTTGAGAAAAGCACTGTAAGACATGCTGAAGAATTCATAACTGAAGTTGTGGGCTTTAATGTGATTACTTTGGGAGAGAACATAGAGTGTCAAGAGGAGAGGGCACAGGTCCAAGCCTTGAGGAAAGTCAAGATTTAACAGAGAATGAGAGAGAATGAAATTACAAAAAGCACTAAAAGTCAGAGTAATAAGGAGACAAGAAGTGTGTTGTGATGCCACATAAGATAAGGGAAGCCAGGGTTTCGAGAAAGAGGGATTGCCAAATACACATGAGTGGCCAAGAAAAATGATGGCTTCAAAATGTTTCTTGAATTTTTGCTCTGAAAGGGATGAAATCTTTAGGTCATAGCTGGATGGAGAGAAGATGTTAGTAGCTGTGCCCTCTGCCTAAAAGATTGTTCCCTTTTCTCTTCATCTGGTTGGTTCTACTCATCCTTCAGGTCCTGGGTGAGCATCTTCTTCTAGGAAGTCCTCCCTGATGACTCTGTATGTGTCTATTTCTGTAAGATCTGTTGAGTGCTTTTAAAATGTACTTCTAGAATATCAAACTTGCCATACTAGTATATATTATTATGCTTTATAATATCTCCTTGGTGTTGCCTATTTTTCCTGCCAGACTATTTTAGACCTGAGATTGTAAGAACCATGTTCATCTTATGATGCCATTGACTACCAAAGTGCCAGACACTAAGGAGGTGGCTTAAAACATACTTGTCAACTGAATATACTAAATATTGTTGATTTTTCAAATTAGATAAAAAGCATGGGCTACTGAGTTTTATAGAAGTATTTCTCTGATGATAAAAACAAGCTTTAAACAGATGACTTATGATTACTTAGATAAGAAACTGATTATTACTGTGAGCCAATTTGGGGTCCTTGAACTGATCATTTCAAGCTAATAGAAACATGCTTCATTTTTTAGAGGACAGGAAGCTAGTAGATCATGAGAATATCCAGCAGTCACTCACGAGATCCCTTTAAACCATGCAGTTAGGTAGATTCCAAGCTGGCTGGGCAGGTTGGTCCATGGTTCAGAACAAATTTTGGGAAAAAGTGTTCTGTCTTCTCTTGGCCTTATTATGAGTGGAACTAAGATAAATGATTTACAATCTGTCCAAAAGCCTTGGAGGCAGCTTTGTTTCAGAATTTATAGTTCTTGTATTTTAAAATGGTAACACAATAAACAGTGCAATATTTCTACTCACCTTACTCCATTGGCTCATATTGCTGAGTTTCTTAAACGATTTGGTAATAACATAGATAATAATTGTGACATTTGTTTTTTGTTTGTTTTAAAATTAATTTATCTATTTTAATTGGAGGCTAATTCTTTACAATATTGTAGTTGTTTTTGCCATACATTGACATGAATCAGCCATGGGTGTACATATGTTCCCATCCTGAACCACCCCCCCACCTACCCCCCATTCCACCCCTCAGGGTCGTCCCAGTGCACCAGCCCTAGAGCACCCTGTCTCATGCATTGAACCTGGATTGGTGATCTGTTTCACATATGATAATATACATGTTTCGATGCTATTCTCTCAAATCATATCACCCTTGCCTTCTCCCACAGAATCCAAAAGACTGTTCTTTACAAATGTGTCTCTTTTGCTGTCTTGCATATAGGGTCATTGTTACCATCTTTCAAAATTCCATACATATGCATTAGTATACTGTATTGGTGTTTTTCTTTCTGACTTACTTCACTCTATATAATAGGCTCCAGTTTCATCCACCTCATTAGAACTGACTCAAATGTATTCTTTTTAATAGCTGAGTAATATTCCATTGTGTATATGTACCACAGCTTTCTTATCCATTCATCTGCTATGGACATCTAGGTTGCATCCATGTCCTGGCTGTTGTAAACAGTGCTGCAATGAACATTGACGTACATGTGTCTCTTTCAATTCTGATTTCCTCGGTGTGTATACCCAGCAGTGGGATTGCTGGGTCGTATGGCAGTTCTATTTCCAGCTTTTTAAGGAATCTCCACACTGTTCTCCATAGTGGCTGTACTAGTTTGCATTCCCACCAAGAGTGTAAGCGGGTTCCTTTTTCTCTGCACCCTCTCCAGCATTTATTGTTTGTAGACTTTTTGATAGCAGCCATTCTGACTGACGTGAGATGGTACCTCACTGTGGTTTTGATTTGCATTTCTCTGATAATGAGTGATGTTGATCATCTTTTCATGTGTTTGATAGCCATCTGTATGTCTTCTTTGGAGAAATGTCTGTTTAGTTCTTTGGCCCATTTTTTAATTGGGTCGTTTATTTTTCTGGAATTGAGCTGCATGAACTACTTGTATATTTTTGAGATTAATTCTTTGTCAGTTGCTTCATTTTACTATTATTTTTTCCCATTCTGAAGGCTGTCTTTTCACCTTACTTATAGTTTCCTTCATTGTGCAAAAGCTTTTAAGTTTAATTAGATCCCATTTGTTTATTTTTGCTTTTATTTCCATTACTCTGGGAGGTGGGTCATAGAGGATCCTGCTGTGAGCTATGTCAGAGAGTGTTCTGCCTATGTTTTCCTACTAGTTTCTGGTCTTACATTTAGATCTTTAATCCATTTTGAGTTTATTTTTGTGTATGGTGTTAGAAAGTGTTCTAGTTTCCTTCTTTTACAGGTGGTTGACCAGTTTTCCCAGCACCGCTTGTTAAAGAGATTGTCTTTTCTCCATTGTATATTCTTGCATCCTTTGTCAAAGATAAGGTGTCCATAGGTGCATGGATTCATCTCTGGGCTTTCTATTTTGTTCCGTTGATCTATATTTTTGTCTTTGTGCCAGTACCATACTGTCTTGATGACTGTGGCTTTGTAGTAGAGCCTGAAGTCAGGCAGGTTGATTCCTCCAGTTCCATTCTTCTTTCTCAAGATTGCTTTGGCTATTCGAGGTTTTTTGTATTTCCATACAAATTGTGAAATTATTTGTTCTAGTTCTGTGAAAAATATTGTTGGTAGCTTGACAGGGATTGCATTGAATCTATAGATTGCTTTGGGTAGTATACTCATTTTCACTATATTGTTTCTTCTGATCCATGAACATGGTATAATTATCCATCTACTTGTGTCCTCTTTGATTTCTTTCATCAGTGTTTTATAGTTTTCTATATATAGGTCTTTTGTTTCTTTAGGTAGATTTATTCCTAAGTATTTTATTCTTTTCATTGCAATGGTGAATGGAATTGTTTCCTTAATTTCTCTTTCTGTTTTCTCATTGTTAGCATATAGGAATGTAAGGTATTTCTGTGTGTTAATTTTATATCCTGCAACTTTACTATATTCATTGATTAGCTCTAGTAATTTTCTGGTGGAGTCTTTAGGGTTTTCTATGTATAGGATCATGTCATCTGCAACCAGTGAGAGTTTTACTTCTTCTTTTCCAATCTGGATTCCTTTTATTTCTTCTTCTTCTCTGATCATTGTGGCTAAAACTGCCAAAACTATGTTGAATAGTAGTGGTGAGAGAGGGCACCCTTGTCTTGTTTCTGACTTTAGGGGAAATTCTTTCAATTTTTCACCATTGAGGATAATGTTTACTGTGGTTTGTCATATATAGCCTTTATTATGTTGAGGTATGTTCCTTCTATTCCTGCTTTCTGGAGGGTTTTTTTTTTTATCATAAATGGATGTTGAATTTTGTCAAAGGCTTTCTCTGCATCTATTGAGATAATCGTATGGTTTTTACCTTTCAATTTGTTAATGTGGTGTATCACATTGATTGATTTGTGGATATTAAAGAATCCTTTCATCCCTGGGATAAAGCCCACTTGGTCATGATGTATGATCTTTTTAATATGTTGTTGGATTCTGTTTGCTAGAATATTGTTAAGGATTTTTGCATCTATGTTCATCAGTGATATTGGCCTGTAGTTTTCTTTTTTTTTTTTGTGGCATCTTTGTCTGATTTTGGTATTAGGGTGATGGTGGCCTCATAGAATGCGTTTGGAAGTTTACCTTCCTCTGCAATTTTCTGGAAGAATTTGAGTAGGATAGGTGTTAGCTCTTCTCTAAATTTTTGGTAGAATTCAGCTGTGAAGCCATCTGGTCCTGGGCTTTTATTTGCTGGAAGATTTCTGATTACAGTTTCAATTTCTGTGCTTGTGATGGGTCTGTTAAGATTATCTACTTTTCCCTGGTTCAGGTTTGGAAAGTTATACTTTTCTAAGAATTTGTCCATTTCTTCCAAGTTGTCCATTTTATTGGCATGTAGTTGCTGATAGTAGTCTCTTAATGATCCTTTGTATTTCTGTGTAGTCTGTTGTGATCTCTCCATTTTCATTTCTAATTTTGTGGATTTGCTTCTTCTCCCTTTGTTTCTTGATGAGTCTGGCTAATAGTTTGTCTATTTTATTTATCTTCTCAAAGAAACAGCTTTTAGCTTTGCTGATTTTTGCTATGGACTCCTTTGTTTCTTTTTCATTTTTTTCTGCCCTAATTTTTATGATTTCTTTCCTTCTACTAACACTGGGGTTCTTCAATTCTTCTTTTTCTAGTTGCTTTAGGTGTAGAGTTAGGTTATTTATTTGATTCTTCTCTTGTTTCCTGAGATAAGCTTATATTGCTATGAACATTCCCTTAGCACTGTTTTTTACTGAATCCCATAGGTTTTGGGTTGTTGTGTTTTCATTTTCATTCGTTTCTATGCATATTTTGATTTCTTTTTTGATTTCTTCTGTGATTTGTTGGTCATTCAGAAGCGTGTTGTTTAGCCTCCATATGTTTGTATTTTTAATAGTTTTTTTCCTTTAGTTGACATCTAATCTTACTGAATTGTGATCAGAAAAGATGCTTGAAATGATTTCAATTTTTTGAATTTACCAAGGCTAGATTTATGGCCCATGATATGATTTATCCTGGAGAAGGTTACGTGTTCACTTGAGAAAAAGGTGAAATTCATTGTTTTGGGGTGAAATGTCCTATAGATATCAATTACGTCTAATTGGTCCATTGTATCATTTAAAGTTTATGTTTCCTTGCTAATTTTCTGTTTGGTTGATCTATCCATAGTTGTGAGTGGGGTATTAAAGTCTTCCATGCGTAGTTGTGAGTGGGGTACTAAAGTCTTCCACTATTATTGTGTTACTGTTAATTTCCCCTTTCATACTTGTTAGCATTTGCCTTACATATTGCAGTGCTCCTTTGTTGGGTGCACATATATTTATAATTGTTATATCTTCTTCTTGGATTGATCCTTTGATCATTATGTAGTGTCCTTCTTTGTCTCTTTTCACATTCTTTATTTCAAAGTCTATTTGATCTGATATGAGTATTGCTACTCCTGCTTTCTTTTGGTCTCCATTTTCATGAAATATCTTTTTCCAGCCCTTCACTTTCAGTCTGTATGTGTCCCTTGGTTTGTGGTGGGTCTCTTGTAGACAGCATATATAGGAGTCTTGTTTTTGTATCCATTCAGCCAGTCATTATTTTTTGTTGGGGTATTCAACCCATTTACGTTTAAGGTAATTACTGATAAGTATGATCCCATTGCCATTTACTTTGTTGTTTTGGGTTCAAGTTTATAAACCTTTTTTTGTTTTCCTGTCTAGAGAAGATCCCTTAGCCTTTGTTGAAGAGCTGGTTTGGTGGTGCTGAATTCTCTCAGCTTTTGCTTGTTTGTAAAGCTTTTGATTTCTCCTTCATATTTGAATGAAATCCTTGCTGGCTGCATTAATCTGTGTTGTAGGTTTTTCTCTTTATCACTATAAGTATGTCCTGCCATTCCCTTCTGGCCTGAAGAGTTTCTGTTGAAAGATCAGCTGTTATCCTTATGGGAATCCACTTGTGTGATATTTGTTGCTTTTCCCTTGCTGCTTTTAATATTTGTTCTTTGTGTTTGACCTTTATTCATTTTATTAACATGTATCTTAGGGTGTTTTGCTTTGGGTTTATCCTGTTTGGGACTCTCTGGGTTTCTTGGACTTGGGTGGCTATTTTCTTCCCCATTTTAGGGAAGTTGTCAACTATTATCTGCTCAAGTATTTTCTCATAGCCTTTCTTTTTGTTTTCTTCTTCTGGGACTCCTATGATTCAAATGTTGAAGCATTTGACATTGTCTCAGAGGTCTCTGAGGTTGTCCTTATTTCTTTTAATTCTTTTTCCTTTCTTCCTCTCTGCTTCATTTATTTTCACCATTCTGTCTTCTACCTCACTTATCCCATCTTCTGCCTCAGATATTCTACTGTTGGTTCCCTCCAGAGTGTTTTTGATCTCAGTTATTACATTATTCATTATTGATTGACTCTCTTTTATTTCTTCTAGGTCCTTGTTAAACATTTCTTGCATATTCTCCATCCTTGTCTCCAGACAAGGATCTGTTACTCCATTTTGTTTTCAACATTTTGGATCATTTTTACTATCGTTATTTTGAATTCTTTTTCAGGTAGACTCCCTATCTCCTCTTCTTTGGTTTGGTGAGCACTTATCATGTTCCTTTACCTGATGAATATTTCTCTGCTTTTTCATCTTGTTTAGATTGCTGTGTTTGGGTTGGCCTTTTGTATGCTGGAAGTTTGTGGTTCCTCTTTATTGTGGAGGTTCCTCCCTTTGGGTGGGTTTGGTCGAGTGGCTTGTCAAGGTTTCCTGGTTAGGGAAGCTTTTGTTGGTGTCCTGGTGGGTGGAGCTGGATCTCTTCTCTCTGGAGTGCAATGAAGTGTCCAGTAGTGAGTTTTGAGGTGTCTATGGAAAAGCCCATGGACGGAGGAGCCTGGTAGGCTACAGTCCATGGGGTCGCTAAGAGTCGGACACGACTTAGCGACTTCACTTTCACTTTTCACTTTCATGCATTGGAGAAGGAAATGGCAACCCACTCCAGTGTTCTTGCTTGGAGAATCCCAGGGACGGGGGAGCCTGGTGGGCTGCCATCTATGGGGTCACACAGAGTCGGACACGAGTGACACGACCTACTTACTTACTTATGGGTTTCGTGTGACTTTTGGCCATCTGTATTTTAATGCTTAGGGTTATGTTCCTACGTTTTTGGAGAATTAGCTTGGTATGTCTTGCTCTGAAACTTGTTGGCTCTTGGGTCGAGCTTGGTTTCAGTGTAGGTATGGAGGCTTTTGGATGAGCTCTTATTGATTAATGTTCCCTGGAGTCAGGAGTTTTCTGGTGTTCTCAGGTATTGGATTTAAGCCTCCTGCCTCTGGTTTTCAGTCTTATTCTTACAGTAGCCTCAAGACTTCTCCGTCCATATCGCACCAATGATAAAACATATAGGTTAATGGAGAAAAGATTCTCCACAGAGAGGGACACCCAGAGAGGTTCACAGAAGTACATGGAGAAGAAAAGAGGGAGGATGGAGATAGAGGGGACTAGGAAGAAAAAAGGGAGAATCAAACCGGGAGAGAGGAATCTAGCCAGTAATCAATTCCCTATGTGCTGTCCACAGTCTGAAACACCCAGAGAGGTTCACAGAGTTACACAGAGAAGAGAAGAGGGAGGAATGAGATAGAGGTGACGAGGAAGAGAGGAGGGGGAGTCAAAAGGAGAGAGACTGGTCTGGCCAGTAATCAGTTCTCTAATGTTTTCCACAGCCTGGAATACCCAAAGAGATTCACAGAGTTGTGTAGAGAAGAGGAGAGAAGGCAGAGGGAAGAGATAGAGGTGATCTGGGGGAGAAAAAGGAGAGTCAAAAGGGGGAGAGGGCAATCATGCCAGTAATCACACTTCTAAGTAAAAATGGGTACTGAAGATTGAATTCTTAAAGGTACAAAATTTATAACAAACACCAAAAAGCAAAGATTAAAAATCTAGAGCAGAGGTTAGACTTTCAAAAATACAATATTAAAAAAACAAAACAAAAATCACAAAAATTATAAAAAATATATATGACATTTGCTTTAAAAATAGGGTCTTTTTTTTTTACAAGGTAACAGTAGATTATAAAAATGAAAATTAAAGGAATAATAAAGGATTCAAAAATCAAACAAATTAAAAAAATGATAATAGTAAAATATATCTAGGAATTTCTCTGGAGCTGTTGAGGGTGGTGTGGGGTCAGTTCAGTTTCAGATAGTGCCTTGTTCCAGCTTATACTTCTTCTCAAGGTCTATAGGCCCCTTCCAATGTAGTTGGTGCTAACTACAGAGTTTTAATCTGTTGCACCTTTCACTTCCAAAGCGGTTCCCTCTTCTTTATTTTGGCTTCCTCTGTTTGCAAGTCTCTTCAGTGTCTAATTTCTGTCCTGACACAAGGGGGTGAAGGTGGTCACTTATTTAGGCTCACTTGTTCAGTTGTGCTGTGGGGAGGGAAGAACACTGCAAACAAATAGCACTGGTGTGTGTGGGAAGTGCTTGCAGTGTCTGAACCACACTGTGTTTGCCCCCGCTCACGGCGTGTGTGCTTTCCCAGTCTACACTGCTCAGGCTCCAGGCTGCTCTGCAGGGGAACTGTCTAAAGTGGGCCCTGGGTTGCATGCACTTCCTAGGTCTAAGCGGTTCAGGTTCTTGGGTACTCCACAAAGGCACAGACTCGGTTGGGCCTGCGTTTTGTGCCCTTCCCAGGTCTGAGCAGCTCAGGTAACTAGGTGCTTGGCGAGCACACTCTCCTCAAGTGGGTGGTGTGTCTTATCACCTCCCTGGTCCCAGCCGCTTGGTTTTCTGGGTGCGCAGTGGGAGCACCATCTCAGTTGGGCCGTGTGTCTCCTCTGGGGAGCTGATCTGTGGCTGCAACCCTCCTGGCGGATGTCAACTGACCAGGAACCCGGGAAGACTTGGTTAGCAACTGGGAGCCTGCTCACAGTTTGGTAGAGGATGCCGTCTCTGGGGCCGAGTTGGCCTCTTTCCAGCTCTGGCTGTCGCCCGCCTGCCTCTCTGCCTCTGGTGGGCGATGGGCCGGTCCGCAGCCGGCTAGCTCTCCTCTGGTATTCGCTCAGTCCTTTGTTCTGTGAGTGGGCCCGGCAGTGCCTTAGGTTAGAGCTTTTTGCAGGAAAATTCTCTCTCTCCCTTTTTGTTTCCCCCTCTTTCTGGCTATCCCGCAGTTTGGGTGGCTGTCTCACGTTAGCTCCCTCAGATTGTCCTCGGGGCATTCAGGCCTGGTCTGTCCTTACCCTAAGCAGTGCTGCCCGTGCCTGCCTGCTCAGCCCCTGCTTGCTGGTGGTGGACGTGAGCATCTAGGCTACTTCTCTGCTCGGAGTTGCGGAGGAGTTGCGGTTAGGCGCGTAATCTGTGTTTTTTTTTTCCCTCCCGGTTATGTTGTCCTCTGAAATTCCAGAGCTCCCCACAGACCTGCCTGTGGGAGGGTTTCCTGGTGTTTGGAAACTTCTCCTTCACGACTTCCTCCCTGGGACGGATCTCTCCGTCCCTAACTCTTTTGTCTCTCTTTATATCTTTTATCTTTTGTCCTTCCTCCTTTTGAAGACAATGGGCTGCCTTTCTGGGTGCCTGGTATCCTCCGCCAGCGTTCGGAAGTTGTTTTGTGGAATTTGCTCAGCGTTCAAATGATCTTTCGATGAATTTGTGGGGGAGAAAGTGGTGTCCCTGTCCTATTCCTCCACCATCTTAGGACCTCCTCCTAAGTGTGGCATTTGTATCTCACTTTAAATGCTACATTTGATCCTCATATCAATTCTGAGAAGTAGATAGTTGCCCCATTTTATGGGCTGGAGAAGCTAAAGCTCTGAAATACAAAAACTGAATCTTACCTTCAAAGCACATTTTTAGATTCAAGCTAAATGTTCTTTAACTTTATCTAACCTTCTCATTTCTAAGGTGGTATATCCCAGGCCATTATATAACATCTGTGTGATTGCTTGTCTGTTTATAAAAACTGACACACAAGCTTGGGCAAGTCATTTAATGGCAGAAACCATGTTATATACATCTTTGTATCTCCACGGATAAAAAGGTATCTTAATATTTGCTGAATTAATAACCTATTCATGTCAAGATTTCCTCACTGTGAGTTTAATCATATTAGAAATTAAAACAGAAATTGAAAAGAAATTTTAGTTCATTAAAAAGCAATAATAAGTTTACTACATTTTAATATACCATATACTTCATGCAGTGTCAGTTATTTTTCAAAAATAAAAATAAATTGAGAAGAATGGCATCATTTTACAAATTTGCAAATATCTTTCATGTCTGGCTTAATAGAAAAACTGCTGGATTCTCATATCTGCTTCTACATTCAATCTGTTGCTATATGTTGTTTTTGTTGAAATACATGAAGAAAAGTAGGCCTCACATAGATATGTAGTTGCAAAGGGGGAAATATATTAAAGCATTTTCAGGAAATTAATTTTGGAAGTTGTATTGAAACTTGAAAAATGGTAGTTTCTTTACGTTAGTTGTGTGGTATCTGACTGAAATCATATTAATGACATTTTATTATTTGGTTACATTAAAATCCGTTAGTCTATCTTTCATTTTGAAACTTTTCTGCATGCATGATTTTGGAACATTATGTATTGTTCATTTGGTTCACTGAGTTAGGAAATTGACATAGTTCATCAAACATAAAGGAAAAAAGTCCTATTTATTAATATTATCACTGATTTTTATCAGAGGTCTTTAAGTATTGGGAAGTTGTTAATAAGCTCATGGTGGTGTATACAAATTCCCCCAAATTTGAATTTTCACTTGAAAGCTCAAATTTTGTCATTGGCTAGTGCTTTTAAAAATTTTTCAAGTAAAAATTATTTCATAAGAAAAGTTATTTGTGCATTTCAAACACTTGCACATGTGATTTCCTTTGAGATAACCATCACACTTGGGCATGTAGCAGAAGTACTTGATGTATACTTCCCAGTTTGTCACATAAAATATTAAAAATGTGTCCTCAAGATTTGGAATTTAATGAAAGTAATTTTTATTACTTCATCAAGGATTCTTCAATGAACCTACTCAACTCCCCTGGCCCCCCCACCTCTTCTCTGGCTGTGAGTGCATGCCTTGATTTATGCTGAAATACCGGCTGTTTTTGTACCATCTATGCAAATGTCAACATTATGAACAAGGCAAATAACATTTTAGTTTGATTATAAAAATGTTCTTGACCTCTTTAGTTCCCCTGAAAAGGGTGTCAGGGGCCCCTTAATATCTGCAGGCCACACTTTGATAACTACTGGACTGACCATTGAATAGTTGATATATATTTTATGGTGCTGCCCACCTCCTAGTGATATCTTGTGGGAGGGGAAATGGTAAATGATAAAAGTTGGTCAGACCTGATGTCATCCTGTGTCACGGGTGCTGTGGCTAGAATATACCAAGAAAATGAACAACCAAACGCAGTTCATTCATCTGTCTGTCTCTTTCACCTGTTTTCTTGTCTCACTGGTGTTTGCACATCAACCTGAAGTTGGTTGTGGCAGAGATGCTAGATGTTTCTTAAATCCATTGTATCTTTTCCTAGACAACTTTTCTTGTATCAGACTGAGGTTCAGTAACATTAGTGGAATGGCTGTGTGTTATTTCCAGGGCTTTCCACCACCCATCACCCATGCTACTCTTGCTGTTTGCCTCCCAGTGGCTGAATGTGAATCAGGAGAAAGGCCAGTGAGTTGGGAGGAGGGACATTGGAATGACCATGTAGAGGAGAGCTAACTGCATCCTGAAAATGTCTGAACACCATCCAGGACTGTTAAGTGAGCAAGAAATAAATTTCCATTGTTTTGAACATCACATGTTTGGGTCTATTTATTACAGCAATTAGCCTACCTTGAACACTGGCTTGGATAATAACCTTTTAATTAGAATTCACAGTGGTTCATATTCCTCAATGACATGTAAATTGAAACTGTACTAAAGGGTAACATCATTAATGACTTCTTTTCACAGAGATAGTCTAGAAAAGGACATGCTCTTCTAAATTTATGGCAAATTCTGCTTTTATCCTCTCAGCAAAGATCTATTTCCAAATTAATGGGTAATGCAAGGTGTAATCAGGAACAAATATTTGTCCTTTAATTATTTGGAAGAATACAGTACTGCATTATTAATTTACATATGCACCCCCAAATGCCAAGGCTTAGATATCCATAAGTTGTAGACAGGGAATTAAGCAGGAAATTGGAAATGTATTCCATGAAAGATACAGTGAGAAAAATAATTGCAGATAAAGAATTATGAATAGGATGACTCAGGAACTTGAAAACTGCTTTCAAAAAAATGGATAAAGTTTTTCAAGGGGAAGTAATTGAGTAGATTCCAAGAAAACCTAGGGGAATGAGTTCTTCCCCCCTAATTACTGATCCTTTCTCCTTGGTTTGCGAATATGAAACTAATTCCCTCTAGTGTCATTTCAATAGAGATGCAATTACAAAAATAATGGATGTGACTCAGGATGTTATTAACTTTTTTCACTTTGCTCTTATTTGTATTCAGTGCAAGTTAGCATTTTAAGCAAATAACTGGGCTCTTTACGTGAACATTATTGTAGATCACAGCACATGACGTATCTATGTCCCAGCCAGTGATGTTGCTTCCATTGATTGCACGATGACCATTTCCTTTCTTGGTGTCCTGCAGTGATCAATTTTCTGATTATCTCATCATTTTTAAAAACAGCACCTAAATTGAACTTTTCCTTAGGTTCATTATAAAAAACTCTCTAATAAACATTTACTGAGCATGTACTATGTGCTGGGCATTGGAGACACAAAAATAGATAAGCAACTCTTATTTTTAAGGAGCTCACAGCCCAGAGGGGAACTAACATGTTGTAATAGCCAGCTAGGCTCGATTATAGAGCAGTAACAAAGAACGCTCCAAATCTCAGGAGTTTAACACATTTATTTTGTGTCTGCACTTGACATCCACATGAAGTCAGCAGGAGGCTTTGTTTGGAACATCCATAGGACATGGCCACTGGTTGACCCTCACCCCTCCCCTCTCCTTGGAATGTACATTTCACCTACTTTTCCCATGCTAGCAGCCATTTCAAAGCTATAGTCTTGAGAGACAGTACAATGTTGAGATCATCTGGACCCTGTTATGGATTCTATATGAACTTTTAAGATTCTGGCAGGTGGAGATGGAGATTCACTTGTCCAGCTGTCACCCGAGACAAGCCTCAAAAGTTCCTCTGCTTGTGATAACTGCCACCTACCAATCTGAAGTGGCCTACCTCTTCCTTCCATCTTTCCTTGCTCTCCATGTACAGGGCTCAGTTTCAAATTTCACCTGGAAAAGCTCCTGAGGCTCCCAGGCCCCAGGTGGCTTCATTTTGTCACGTGACCTCTGGTCTCTGTGGCAGGGTCTCTGTGGTGACCATGGTCAATTGCATCCTGGCTTCTAAAGCTTCTGTCCATAGGTGACACATGCTATTTTTACTCACATTTTATTGTCTGGAGCCAAAGATGATTCCTAAGGAAGAGTGGAAAGTCCAATTCTAAGATGTGCCATGGAAAGAGTGGGATGTTTGTGGACAGTCATGTGACAGCCACATGTGAAGACAGTTTCAATGTAGAAGCGCCCAGATAGTCACAGCCCTGGGAGATGAGCACCATGATAAGTGTTATGAAGGAGGTCCACACATGATACTGGTCCACACTGAGGCAGGTTGAACTTCAAGTTAGGGGAGTGGGACTGAGTGAATCATCTGCTTAGAAACTTCTTCCTTAAACAAGCTCCCTTGGGCCCCTGGACTCAGGTCTCCCCCTTACCTCTCTCTCTGCATTCTTTCTCCTCCTCTCTGGTGCTTTTTGGTTTAGCATCCACCTCCCCTGACAGACTATCATCTCCATGAAGGCAGGGACTGTGTCACTCCTTTCATAGCCATGTCCAAGAAGTGTTAGTTGGGTGATAGCATTAGCAAAGTGGAATTCTGGGTAGCGAGGTCAAGTCGGTCTAAGGGTCAAGGAAGGGGAGAACATTACAGACTGAGGGTCATCCAGACACATTGGGGTGAAGGCCTTTAGTGGAAAGGCAGGTGCCGAGTTTGTGGTCAGCTTGTTGCCCAGAAAAAGCCCCCTTCTCCAGGAGTGGCTTCACTGCTGTTTGAAGAGAAAGTGAGCCAGTGTTCCACTTTGAAAGCCCTCTGGGTACCTAACCCTGCTTTTTCTCTTGTCTCGCTCCTTTAATGAGCTGAGACCACCAGCCCGGGGAGGCTTCTATAGACTGTGGATAAATGTCCACAAGGGGTGACGACCAGGCCACCAAGCTCATTTTCACTTGTGATTCAAGCCGAAACTTTAACCTTTCTCCAGAGGAGTAGTGAATGCATTAACACCTCACACCCTTCATTGGCTGCCAGAGCACAGTGAGGTTTGCTGCCTCCCAGATCTGAGTGTATCTCCCCCTTGCTTCTGATGACCACTGTCCAGGAAATTACTTTAAGCGGGAGGGGCTGTGGAGAGTGATGAGGAAGACTCTTTCATGGAAGCGGAACTGTGTTCTCCAGGTGCATCTTACTTAGGGATGTCTTCCTTTACAGTTGTCGGGGAGGTCGAATTTCTCCCCCACCCCTCTTGAGTTCTTGTGGCTGGACTAATTAAAAAAAAAAAAAACCTGACACAAGACAGGTGAATTGGAAATAGAAAAATTTTAATCATGTGTAGGGGCTTCCCAAATGTCTCAGTGATAAAGAATCCACCTGCCAGTGCAAGAGACGTGGATTTGATCCCTGGGTCAGGAAGATCCCCTGGAGAAGGAGATGGCAACCCACTCCAGTATTCTTGCCCAGGAAATCCCATGGACAGAGGAGCCAAGTGGGCTATACAGTCCATGGGGCCACAAAGAGTGGGACATACTTAGTGACTAAACAACAATAATAATGTCAATCACGTGCAGGGAAGTCTCATAGAAATGGGACCTAAGAAGTGGCCAAAGCAGGCAGCTTTTATAGTTTTTAGACAAATAGTAAATTGGTAAGGAATTTACAGGACAAAGAAACTTAGGCTTGGGATGCTCAGTTGGTGAGTCTAAACAGAGTTTGGGCTTGGGGTAGTATAGGAAAGAGGTTACAAGGTTTGTTTACATAGGTGTGTCAGCCTAAGGAATTCCCTATCTTGGATGATAAGGGTGTCCTTCTGGTTCCAAATGCAGGGAGTGTACATTTCACATGAGAGATTTATTTCCTGCTTTCAGGGAGACAGAAGGAGGGCCAATGTGTCCCTCTTGCACTGGCCATTTCTTAAGTAACTTCAAAATAATAAGCCATTGAGTCACATTCTGGGCCCAGCACAGTCATTAAGCAGTTACATTTGGAGTCCAGAGGGGTTGAGGGTGAAGGGGTCCTCCTCTTGCTTCCAAATATGCTCCCAGCAATCTACCTGATTATTGCACGGTTGCTGATGAGCAAACTCCTGGTAGCTTTGTTGGGGGTTGGCAGCAGCATTTCTCCTAGGTGGGAGCTGCTGGTTCTTGGTCAGAAATCTTAAATGGAGACTTCATGTTCATGGGAAGAAAATGGACTGTTTGATAGGGGAATGTTCACTTATATCAGAGCTGAACCGATCAAAAGGAAGCAGATGGCAGGCCTTGTCTCTGCCCCTTGAGCATCTGCCTGGCTAACTCACTATGACAGCTGATGTGTGCAGCTCAGAGGGGTGGTCTGGGGATGTTACTGAATATTTCATCGGACAAGAGGAGGAAGTGGCTTTTTTTTTTTTAAATAACTTATGGTGATTAAATTAAATGGCTACCTATATATATATATTTTATTCAATGCAGCACATTTGTTCCTCTTTTCATATTGAGAAAATAATAATAACTCTGGACCCTTTCAGTCTGCCCACTTGGGATACAAATAGCTTATCCCTGCACTGATTGCTCCTCAGCACGTGGGGCTACTTAAATTTAAATGAATTATAATTAAATAATTTAAGATGCTAACCTCCTCAGTTGTACTAATCACAATTTCCATAGCCACGTGTAGCCGGTGGCTGCCATAGTGGACATTTTCCTCTTTCCAGAACATTCTATTGGGCTGCATTGACTTAAGACCATTGTTCACCCAAACAGTAAGGCAGCCCTTGGTGGTGGAAGAAGGAAATATCAAAACTTGTATTCATGCCACTTAGTTTCAGAAAGTAGACTCTGAGATAGTTTAACAGACAGGGGATGTTTTAGAATGTGGCTGTTGGTGAACTTCTCTAGAGGGAGTGAAGGAAGGAGGGCTGGGGAGGACAAGAGGAAAAAGCTGGGCTGTGGTGCAGTCCCAGCAGACACCTCAGCTTACCTGTAGGGAGCTGTGAGTCGGGAAGGCTTTTCAGAGACCTCCTGAGTTGCCGAGAGGGTGTCACCCTCCTAAGTGACCAGTCCTGGATGCAGGCTGCCCTGGAAACTGATGTGACCCTGGATAAGGGAGCTCTCTCTAGCTGCTGGGAATTCTTTCAGGTCTAAAGGGGAATATGAGTGGTGCTTCAGTGTCTGTGCAATTTGGTTTCCTCGTATTTTTTTTTTTTCCCTCGTATTTTTTTGAAAGTTCAAAATTCAGTGCAGGGGATAAATGGATATAACTTACAAAGGAATATGTGAACATTCATGCTACATATAATTTACTGACCAGGATATACACATCCAAAAGCTTGGAAATCAACTTGTTTAGACTGGGAATTGGAACCCAGATTTTATGTTTGAAAGTTTAAAATACTTGTTGCAAATTGTTGGCCAGCTGTTCTAACCCAGCAGTAGAATAGTTGGTTCATTCATAGTAGCATTTCTTTCTTTCTTTTTTAATTGCATGTGAATGACTTTAGGCTGTGGACTGCTTCAGTTGGCAGTTCACCATCTAAATAACTGCTTCAGTTGTTTTATTGTTGTCTTATGCTTGGTGATTTCACACATTTATATGGCCTACTGGGACCCTGAAGGCCTCTGAGTTAGTAATCCCTGGTTTGCACAATAGCAGATGGGGGCAGAGTGTCCTGTGCAGAAAGCAGTGCAGAAAAAAGGAAGAGAAGCATAATAAGGGAGGGGAAGGATTTCAGGGACAAGAAATGGGAACAAATGAGACTAAAACACGGAGTGGAGTTGGCTACACATCACTCTCCCTGCTGGGTAAAGAGGCAAAGCTGAAAAAGCTCCTAGAATGTTAGAGACCAAGGCCTGTGTCCTAGGAAGAAGGGGACATTATCAGCATCTATTTCTATTATATGGTGGACACTTGAGGGGGTGAAAGTGAAAGTCGCTCAGTCGTGTCCAACTCTTTGTGACCCCATGGACTATACAGTCATGGAATTCTCCAGGCCAGAATACTGGAGTGGGTAGCTGTTCCCTTCTTCAGAGGATCTTCCCAACCCAGGGATCAAACCCAGGTCTCCCGCATTAAAGGTGGATTCTTTACCATATGAACCATAGGAGAAGATCCTTGAGTGGGTAGGCTACATATGCGTCATTTTTTTTTTTTAGTACCCACTGAGCTAGGTCTGAGTATTGTGGGATAGGAAAGATAGGAGATGGTGTTAGATTCTCAGTCACTTCAGAGGTTTTTAGCAGAAAAGACTTACATTTGTTTTTTTTCCCCCACCTTTGGAAACCTGTATTTTGATCTTGGATCTCAAAGATTTTGCTGCAGAGTTATTGGTAACTCAGGGACCACAAACTCCAGTGCTTGCTGGAGGCTGACAGGCAAGGGAACGTGTGGTCCAGTGTGAGACAATAAGGGGAGGTGGAGACTGTGGTGACTGAGTCCATGTTCCCTCTGCAGGAGGTGGCAGCTGTGGCTGTGGAGAACAATAGGACAAATGTCACCATATCTCTGTTTTCAAGGGATGTCACTGGGCATGTCACTGAATGTGGGAGATGTAGTGAAATATGATGATACTAACATATTGGTACTTAATTCAAATCTGGGCTAAAGTCAATTTCTGAGACTCCTGATGGCTGGGCCACTGCCCAACTTGAAGAAGACAGAGGCTCAGGCTTGAGAAGTTGGGCAGTCGTTCACATCCTCTTTTCTCCCAGAGAATGCTTATCTTGGGGATATCAGTTCAGAGACTAGCATGGACTTGTTAAATACTGGAGAGCTGGCTAGCAGCGCAACTCTGAGCAGGTAAGGCTTGAACCCTTCACTTCCTGAGTCAATAAAAGTGTGCACAGAAGTTGTTGGAGTTGTATTACCGTATTTCCTGACTACTGCTTCAGCTTGTTTCGGAAAACTAGGCTGGCTTCAGACTAGTTTTAAATGTGGCCCTTGATGTACTTCTGTAGACTCCTTGGCTGTCACTGAATATCACTCCAGACTTGCAGACTGAGTGGTGACTGAAATGGCTCCATTGTTACCACTTGTGAGCACAGTGTGCTTGCGTGTGTGCTAAGTCACTTCAGTTGTATCTGATTCTTTGCGACTCCATGGACTATTGCCCACCAGGCTCCTCTGTCCTTGAGATTCTCCAGGCAAGAATACTGGAGTGGGTTGCCATGGCCTCCTCCAGGGGATCTTCCCAACCCAGGGATTGAACCCTGAGTCTCTTATGTCTCCTACATTAGCAGGTGGGTTCTTTACCACTAGCACCACCTGGGAACCCATGAGCACAAATACATTTAGTCATTGGCAGTTGAGGAGGGGTTGGATCTCTGGCTTGGGAAGGGTGGAAAGCAGGAAGAGGGAAATAGTAAGGTGAATGAAAGAGCTCCCTCTTCAGGTCCCACTTTGTGATGGTGGCTTTGCACCATCCTCACTCTTAATTAACTTGAGTTCTCCCCATAGAGGAAGACGTAAAAGAGTTGGACAGTTAATTCTCCCTGAACCAAAACCCCACAGCCCTGGAAATGCCCCCTAGAACAACAAAGGTCATAACTAGTGGATACTTACTTTGGGGTGGTTAATAATTTGTTCTTTTGAGGAACAGGTGATGGATGGGGACAAGTCTGTAATATGTTCTCTTGTAACAGGAGCCTGAGAGAACTCCAGAACCCTTTTTGTTACCATTGTGTGCTGCTGAAAAGAGGCTTTTTGTGACAACTGTTTTGTTTGAAGCTTTACTATTTAATGCAAGATCCTCAAAGTAGTCTTCTCTATACAGTGTTTATACTTTAACTATTTAACAAACTGTTTAGAGTTCCTTCTTTAGCTGTAATTTAATTGTTCTTAATAGGTCCTTTGACCTGTCCTTACAGCCTCTTGGTGGCTCAGATGGTAAAGAATCTGCCTGCAATGTGGGAGTCCTAGGTTCGATCCCTGGGTTGGGAAGATCCCCTAGAGAAGAGAATGGCAACCTACTCCAGTATTCTTGCCAGGAGAATCCCATCAATGGAGGATCCTGGCAGACTACAGTCCATGGGATCACAAAGTTGGACACGACAGAGCAACTAACACTTTACTTTACTAGGAAGCAGAAGAGAGTCTCATTGGTGTGGTTAGAGATAGTTATCTTGGGTAGGGTGGACCCAGATGGTAAGTGGAATGAGCAAAACCCTACCCACAGCAGCACATTGTCTGAACCAGGCCTCTTCCTGTTTGCTGTGATCTCTGTTAATGTGGCCACTGTGCGTAGTAAATTATGCAGATGTGGCCACTTCCCTGTTATATGTGACAGGCAGACAGACACCCATACACATCTTTTCAAACAAGTTGGTTAATGTAGCCCTTCTAGTTTGTATGGGACAGGAAATGGGGAACCTGAGGCAGGGATGTTCAGAGTTTGGCAATAAATATCTTTCTTAATAGGCTTTAAGCAAATTGGTTCATTGAAGGAGGGATGCTGGAATTTCAGAAGCTCTTTAAAAAAATGAGAGATGGAAATAGAAGGCTGTTCCATACAATTTTATGGCATTTATCTTTTCATCTATCCATCCAACCAATATTTACTAAGTTCCTGCAGTAATTACTGATAAATCATAAATATATCAAGATGATGCTAATGTAATGCTGTATTGCAACTTGACTAACCACTTTTGTACCCTACTTTCTTTTGGGGCCATCACCTCTCTTTCTGAACCCCTTCCTCACCATAACCTGTGTCTGTTCTATGTCTTGGCCAGTCGTGTATCCACTGCTCTGCCCCTCCTGTGAGTGTGCCTGTAGTGTCACATGGATCGCCTAAAGAGGGCTCTGATATTAGGTGTCTGTGCCTTGTCAGTTCAAATCAAGTCGTGGTGGCTCAAGCCCACCCCGCAGGCAAGTGCTTGACAGCTCTCCTTGTCAGCCCACCGCTGAAAGGCAGGCAGCAGCAGTGAGTGGGAACCAGTTAATTAGCAGTGACGACTACCAGGTTGGGATTTTTTTGTTTAATGCTTAGTTAACTTCACAGTAATTGAATTTAGGCTTGGCTTACAGAGTCTGGGGTGAAAGGTTCTATGTGGAGCTGCAGCATCTTCCAGCAGGAGAATGAAAAAGCCTATTGTTCTGAGACCTGCCTGGCCTCCTCTCAGGAACTCTGTGAATGTTTGGAGGCCTGGAATTTCCCACAGGAGGAGTTTTAGGTGCTGGCCAGCCAACAAGAATGCTGAAGCTCCTTCCTATGTGAGGGACGGGCACCTGCATGTCTGTGTAAAGAAGAAGCAGTGCAACTTGGGTGATTCCTAGGTGCTGGTCACAAGGGTGGGCTCTATACTCACATTCTCTCATGTCTGCCCACACCGTCCTTGGGAAGTAGGTGATGTTGGTGTCATTCTCATTCCTTAGATGACAAAGGTGAGGTTCAGAGTTGCTGAGTAACTTATCAGAACACGAGTAGGGAGTAGGTCCAGGATTAGAATTTGAGTACTTCTCACTCTGAAGCCAACTCTTTCAACCTGATGCTTCAGAAGAGGAAAGAGAAGCTCGGGAAGTTCAGTTTATCCATCTCTTACGGTGGAAAGTGGGGGTCAGAGTTGTAACTTCAGTGGGGACTGCTGCCCAGTGCATGAAAGGATCTTGGGTGCTGTTTCTTCCAGCCCCCCCACTCTTCCTGGTGCACGATGGTGTGCATTCAGTGAAGCCGGCAGGCTCGTATTCCTCATTTGGAAATTCTACATTCTGGTTGTCAATGTATCCAACATAATAATCAGGATGTTTTAGCTGCCCACTAGCATAAGCCTAACCAGATATAGCCTGGGTTTAACATGAATGATATCGCTAACATGGTTGGGAAAAAACCAGGGTAGCAAGCAGACAAGAGAGATCAGCTGAAAGAGGTGTGGCCTTGGGGCCTGGAGCTGTGGGTGCAAAGTCTGGCTGTTCAACTGTTTCTCATCTTGGTTAGGATCTGATTTTATGTGCCATTATGGACTTAACGTGTCTGTGTCCCTAAACTTCGTATGCTGAAGCTGTAAATCCGTGTGGCTGTATTTGGAGATAATAAGATCTCTAAGGAAGTAATTAAGGTTAAATGATGTCATTAGGATAGGGCCTTGAGGTGATCGATCCCTGGCTTGGGAAGATCCCCTGGAGAAGGGAATGGCAACCCTCTCCAGTATTCTTTCCTGGAGAATTCTGTCACAAAGAGTCAGACACAACTGAGTGACTAACATACAATTTGAGGTGATAGGATAGTGTCCTTGTAAGAAAAGACATTAAGGCTTTCTCTGTCTCTCTCTCCCTCTATTCCTCTCTATCTCTGCTCATACACAAAGAAGAGGTCATCTGAGCACCCAGCAAAATGACAGCTATGTATAAGCCAAGAAAAAAAAAAAGCCTCTATTTTGATTTTTGACTCCCCAGCCTATAGAACTTTGAGAAATAAATGTCTGTTATTTGAGCCACCCAGTCTGTGACATTATGTGTAGCAGCCTGAGCAGACATGTGTTGGCTTATTTTCCTGGTCTGTATAGTCTTCCCCCAAGTGGCCATCTTTCCTGACCAGTAAAGTGCCAGGTGGCAATGGCCCCATTTAACAACTTAAATGGATAGAGATTGTCATCTGGAGATGGTCTATACCAGTCAGGGTCACTCTGATATCACACACCCATATCCTGGGCCAGTCATTGACTGGGAGGGATGAAATGGAGATTAGATTATGATTGGTCAGGACTGTTACCAGAAAAAGGGGATGAGAACACCGCCAGTGTTGTGTGTGTATTAGTTGCTCGGTCGTGTCTGAACCTTTGCTACCCTATGGATTATAACCCACCAGGCTCCTCTGTCCATGGAATTCTCCAGGCTACAATACTGGAGTGGGTTGCCATTTCCTTCTCCAGGGGATCTTCCCACTCCAGGGATCAAACCTGGATCTCCCACATTGCAGGCAGATTCTTTACCACCTGAGCCATCAGGGAAGCCCTTGCTGGTGTTGACCTACAGGTAAAACCGATAATGACAATGCACCGCACCCAGGGGGAAGCACCATTTTGTGCCATTACGGAGGAGTGAGTATTGATTTTGAAAATTACTCAGAGTGATCACATTGCTGGCGGTAGTGACTGATAATCATGATGACTGCCTTTCAAGTTGATGACCTGAAGGAAGGCACAAGATGAATCTGTTTCATGTTGTTGGCACTGCACTGTGTAGCCTCCTTAGAGGGTAACAATTTCACTTTTTCTATGGTGTTTGAATGGGTTTTGTTGGAGCTGCATGTAAGAACAGGGTTGTGATTTTCTAATGGTGAACCAGAAAGAATTGTGTAAGCAATTCCAGCATGGACACAGTGAGGGGACACGTTTGTTGAAGTTGTCTTCCCACCAAAATACCCCCTTCTCCCTCCAGGTGCAGTGTAAATCCCTTATCATTATGCTAAGAATCCCTTTTTAGAATAGTCCTGCCCCTGAGGCAGGGTGAGCAGAACCTCTCTGGTAAGATGAAAAATCTGTGACAGAAGATAAAAATTTGAAAGCCTTTTGTGTCCCCACAGAGCAAAATCCAAATGGAACAAAATCCTAATTCCAAAATTGTCCCTGCCACTCTAAAATAGGATTATAAACATCTAATTAATGAATTTAATTGACAAACACTGTGCAATATATCCTTCTATTTGCATCATGTCATCATGATTAAAGAAATATATATTAGCTAATATTTTAATCATAATTGCTGAATGGAGAAACTTATTACACAGAGTTCTGTTGGTTTGCCTAAGGACTCTTAACTCAGTGAAGCTAATAGCATTGTTGGAAAGAACCTTGAATAGTCTTGCCAGGAACTCTTAACTGTAGCTAGGTCTTTCAAATTCTTTTTTTTTTTTTTTTGAGCTTATGAAAGTAGTAGCAGGTTATAGTTGGAATGCAGTGTCTATAATCAGAATTGGTGATGGATTTTAGCTTTCTAGCGTATTAGTTGTGTGATTTTGGGAAAGTCATCAAGTCTTTGAATCTCAGCCTTCCCATCCTTAAACTCAGAACAATAATAAATTCTTCTCAGTCTACTGTTCAGGGTTATTTTTGTCAGGGACTAAGAAAATGAATGAGAACTGCAAAACTTTTATAAAATCTTCTATGCCCCCTTACCTTTCC
Source organism: Giraffa tippelskirchi (assembly GCF_054371585.1). Lineage (NCBI taxonomy): Eukaryota > Metazoa > Chordata > Mammalia > Artiodactyla > Giraffidae > Giraffa > Giraffa tippelskirchi. The sequence goes on from NC_137275.1 coordinate 172,607,554, forward strand.
TGTCCTTTTTTCCCCTTCATTATTGGGTCAAGGAAGACCATTTGTACATCTTGGTCTTGATTGTGGGTACACAGTTTGCAGTGTGTGGTGACAGAGCAATGACACTGTCACAGTTTCAGAGTACATGGCTTTCATATGTATATAGTATTGGGTTGGCCAAATAGTTTGGGTTTTCCATATAAGGCAAGCTGCAGTATTCTTCAGAGGTTACTACTAATTCTTTTGAGACAACATGTTTTGAGTCGGTGAATCAGCCTTGAGGTTTTCATAATTTGAGACTGTGATTTTTGTTCTTTGGTTAATAATATAAAGGACACCATTATGAGAGTCAATCCTGTGATTACAGAGTCAGTATTTCTCAGGGGATAGAGCGTGGGCCTTGTGGTGAGCATCCCTGTCAGTGCTAGGTGCTCGTCAGTAGGGTGGTCAATGCGGTATCCTGGGAACTGTCCTGTGGTTATTCTGTCATCTTTCTGCTCTTCCACAGACTTCACATGGATGGAATGGAGAGGAGTCTTTATCTTGAGCTTTAAAAATCTGTAAGAATAAAAAATCATTCAAGGGAAAAGTGTATAATATAAATTAATCTACTCATTAACTATTATTCCCCCAATACATGAATTCTTCTGAGAGCTCTTTCAATTTCTTGTTAGAGTGTCCTTTCCTTTCATGGATACAATAGATTCTTTTATCTCTGAGGATATTAATAATATATTTAAAATTTTAGGTTTATTTTTCCCTGCAAAGTCTATATTTCTTCTAAGTTATTTTTGCTCATTTATTTGTCTATTTTTCTCCATTTTAAAGTCTTCCTTTGATCTCTGGTAATCTTTGGTTGCTTGCTCTTGATTCATAGTGAGGGACTGAAGAATATACTGGCTCTGAGCCTGTGGGAACTGGGAAACTTGACTTTGAGCTTCACTCCAGAGTGATGTGGGTGAATTGTTTTCTGTGGAACCCCTGATGTCATTTTCTTTAGGTTTTTCCTCAGGTTAAGTCAGCTTCCCAAAGAAATACCTGCAAAGCTCCTATCTTAGATAAGGGTCTGGCTGCTGCTGATTCTGTGGGTGGTGCTGGGAGGAGGCTGAAGGTCTCACTATTACAAGCATATGGTAGCTAATCTAAATATATACATTTGGTACAAGATACAGGCCTTCAAATGTACTTTGCATACCCCAGTTCAAAGACTCTCTGTTTCACACAGAATAAACTTGGAGAGCTTTGTCAGGGTTGGAGAAACACTATTACCCATTGGCATTGGGGAGGAGGTGGGGATCTAGGACCTAACTAATTCTCAAACAGGGTTCACCCAATCCTTCTTCTTATTGGCTTCTGTCTCCTCCCTCCCCAACTCTTAGCCTCCTGTTCCAGAAGTAGGTGGTGCTGCTTGTTCCTTAGCTTTATGATTCTGCAAGTTAATCTGGGTTTTAGAAGGACAAAATTAGATGATAATTTAACTAACCATCTTAACCCAGAGTGGTGTATCATGGGTTTTTATTCTTTATTTCTTTGAATATATTAAATATTAAGTATATGAAACATTCAATATATTTTATACTTGAGAATTCTAATATCTGAAGTCTTTGGGGCCTGCTTATGTTGATGGTTATTTCTGTTGACTCTTGTCTAAGGTGCCTTTTTCCCTTGTGAACTTTGTAAACTTAACTGTGAGTCCATGTTAACTGAAAGTTTGAGAGAATTCCTTGAGGCTGATTTGATAGGTGCTGCTGCCAAGGCCCTAGGAGCACTGTCACTTTGGGTTCACTTGAAGTTCTCACTTTTGGATCCTTCTGCCCACACAATGAGAGTAAGCATTGGCCTGTGGGCACAGATGCCTAACTGCATGTTTCTGCAGCACAGACGTTTTCTGTTAGCTCTTGTCTGGTGGGTGTGGCCCTTTGAGAGTCCAGCTTCACAAGGGGTCTCCAGTTCAGTTCTCTGTCTGGGGTAGGGCCCAGGTTTTACCTTCTTCTAAAATGTGAAATTCCTAAACAGAGAGCTCTGACCCTCAAGATTGGTGTCTGGTATTTGCGGAGCTGGCTTATTTTGTGGGCTGACTCTCTGGCTTTATCTCTGGCCTCAGAGAATTTCCCCTGCATACATGTTCAGATACGCACTTCGGAGTGTGTTTACAAGGACTGGGTACCTGTCTTCTTTTCTCCACTTCTGCATTGTTGAGTGGATTGAACAGAGGAAGTTAGCTTTGTCTGATGGCTCTGCCCACTGCTGCCAAGGCTCACCAGCTCAAGTTCAAGGTCACTTGCAGGCAATTGCTGTAGCAGCCTCCATACCACATCCCCAGCCCCTGTACTCTGCTACAGACTCCTTATTTCTGTCCCACGCAGAAAACTTGTGATTCATGTTCCTCTTCTCCATCCTGGCTGTTCCCCTAACATGTCTTGTTCTCTGTTCTTTCATTCTTACAGTGCCCCTTCCTGGGAACACCATTTGCTTGCCCACTCTCAAACCCCTCTGTCCCTGCTAATTACCACAGTGGCATTCATATTACTATGTGTCAATGTGTCAAATCAGCATGTATACCTTAAATTTATATAGTATATCAAACATATTTCAATAAAAAGCTTAAAAATAGTGAAATCACCCATGAAAAGTGAGAGATATGAGAACTGTAGCACTAAATAGAGTGCAAAACGGATGTTTGTTTACAGTGTGAAAGCTGAAACAGGAAGGCAGAGCGTCAGCTTGTTTGGCCTCTGGCAGAAATGGATTTGAGTGACTCAAATTGCATCCCATTCATACCCCTGTTCACAGATGGCTGTGAAACTGCCACAAGTATTTTCTTTTTATTGAAGTATAGTTGACTTACAATGTTATGTTTCTGGTGTATAGCAAAGTGATTCAGCTATACACATAAATACATATGCTTTTTCCTCTTCTTTTCCAATAGATTTTATTTCAGGATATTGAATCTAGTTCCCTGTGATATATAGTAGGATCTTGTTGTTTATCTATTTCATATGTAATAGTTTGCATGTGATAATCTCTAATTCCCAATCCATGCCTCCCCTTCTCTCTTTGTAACCAAAAGCCTGTTCTCTATGTCTGTTTCTGTTTGGTAAATAAGTTTGTTTCATATTTCCGATTCCATATATAAGTGATATCATATGGGTATTTGTCTGATTTACTTCACTTAGTGTGATAATCAGTAGGTCCACCCATGTTGCTGGAAATGGCATTATTTCATTCTCTTTTTTTTTGTGGCTGAGTATTATCCACTTGTATGTTTGTACCACACCTTTATCCATTTCTTTGTTGATGGGCGTTTATGTTGCTTCCATATCTTGGGTATTGTCACTCTCGCTGCAGTGAACATTGGGGTACATGTATCCTTCAGATTATGTTTTTCTCCCGATTAATGACCAGGAGTGGGATTGCTGGATCACATGATAGTTCTATGTTTAGTTTTTAAGGAACCCCCATACTGTTTTCCATAGTGGCTGCATCAATTTATATTCCCACCAACAGTGTAGGAGGGTTCCTTTTTCTCCACATTCTCTCCAGCATTTATTGTTTGTGGACTTCTTAATAATGGCCATTCTGACTGGTGTGAGGTGATACTTTGTTGTAGTTTTGATTTGCATTTCTCTAATAATTATGAGTGCCACAACTATTGATTTTGTAGTTACAAATTAATTAAGTGAATTTGCAAATATGGAATCTACAAATCATGAGGATAGGTTGTAACCTACTTGATAACAGGCTGTATGTCCTACTGTTTGCCTATTTCTAGTGCTTTGCGTATGGTGAGTAATAGATAATTGTGGAATAAATAAAGAAGGAAAGCTTAAAAAAAAACCAGCACTAAAAACCCTTGGTTTTAATCTTTCCTTAACATTTCCTCCTTCATGGGTGCCCAATTGGATTCCTCCACTTGGCATGTCTTCACTTTACCTGCCCCACTTGGCTATTCTATATCTTAACCAACCTTCATGACTTGATTCTAAGACCACCTCCTGCCAGGAGCCTGCCTTGATTCTCCCACTAAAAACAAGCGCTCCCCTGATACTTTGTAAATTCTACTTCCCTTTTGGTTGCCATTTCAAAGTAGTACAAACATTTTTGCATGTATACCTTCAAATTCTAGTGGCTGGGAGGTTAAAAAAAATGTTCAAGTGAGATTCAGAAAAATGTATTATCTTGCTGCTGCTGCTAAGTCACTTCAGTCGTGTCCAACTCTGTGTGACCCCATAGACAGCAGCCCACCAGGCTCCCCCGTCCCTGGGATTCTCCAGGCAAGAACACTGGAGTGGGTTGCCATTTCCTTCTTGAAAATAATTTAAAAATCAGCTAAGTTGAAATTAATAAATAATATAAAGCATGTTTAGCATTTAACTTTGTTTAAATATGTATTTAACAGTCACATTGTTTAAAAACTTACTTATAAGAAAATATACAAATTTTAAAAGTAAAGCTCCCTGAATTGTTATGTATATACCTCTGTAGCCCCAACTCAGATGAAGACAGAAAATTTCCATCATTCTAAAAAATTTCCATTCGTGTCAGTAACCTCCTCTCTCCCACCTCAAGGCAACCACTTCAATGGAAAATACAAGAGTTAAAAATCTGATCTCAGCATCTCTTTCTTTGAGCTGTTGAGTTTATTTATTTTTGTAGTTGTTACTAAAACATTTGGATTTATTCTCCTGTATAATAATTTTGTGTTCTCTATTTACATTGCTTCTATTTTAAAATCACTTTCTCCCTTATATTAGTCTAACTTGTTTGCTCTTTGAGACTTAGATATGCTATTTCTATTCTTTTGATGAAACAACTGCCACATACATACTTTGATTAAAGCTAAGAATCAGTATCTCTGTATTCTTCTCCAAAACTGTAAGATCTTAGAATTCTTTAATTCCAATATCTTCCCTGTATTCTTTCATATTTATATCTAGCTTAGTTTTCACTTTAAGAAACACTCCTAGAATTAGTTAATATTCCTGACTTTTACCATCCATTCATGCTTAGTTTCTAACTTTTTAAAAACCAATTTATTTGTTCATTGATGCTTCTCACATCTTCCTCCATATGTTTGGATCAGTTTTCTTCTTACTCATGTACATCCTTTCATATTTCTCTCAGGAAACATCTGTGAGTAGGAAACTCTCATATTTTTGAATGAAAATGTTTGTTTTACTTTCACTTTTGAAGGAGAGTTGAGACACCTAAATTGACAGTTTCTTTTTCTCAGTATCAGGCCAGTGGAAGCTTTATTGTTTCTGTTTAAATTTTAATTTCACAGATGGAGCAGCCTTTCAAGACTCATAGCATTTTCAAGGTGATTGTTTCTGGCTCTGGTCAAAATGCATCCAAAGCCATGCTTTTGTCCGTGGGGTGGCCTTAAAAAGAAACTGACCCTTTTGCCCTTGGACCCACATCTTTTCTGATAGCTTTGTGGCCCACCATAGCGCCACCTTACTGTTTTGGCGTTGAATAGCTTTACAGATTGTGCGGACAGTGTGGTTGCTGTGTCCTTTCATGTCAGCTCTGCCCATCATGTTTCTGAAAGTGTCTGTCATGCTTTCATCCCTGTTGCTTTTTCTCACATTTGCTTTACCTGCCTAACCCCTGAAGGTGTCTGAGTTTATCCTGTTGAGGAGCACAGGCTCAGTGATGTGGCCTGAGCGCTTAGTTGCTCCAAGGCATGTGGAATCTTCCTAGACCAAGGATCAAACCTGTGTCCCCTTCATTGGTAGGTGGATTCTTAACTACTGGACCAGCAGGGAAGTCCCTCATTGCAGTATCTTTTAGGCATCTACTCTGTGTAAGATGTTGGGGATAAAGCAGTGAATGAAAGAGGTGCAAATCCCTGATCTTGTACAGCTTACATTCTAGTTCTGGGAAGCATGCAATAAACAAATAAAATATATTGTTTCAGTTAGTGGTGACTCCTAAGGAAAAGAGTAAGTCGGGGAAGTGGGGTGCAAAGTGCTGAGGTTGGGGTGGTTGCTAGTTTAAATAGGTTGTCAAGGAAGGCCTTCCTGATAGAGTAACACTGGAGCAGAGACCTAAGGCTGGGGGTGAGTACACCCTGCAGGAACCTGAGGGAGGAGCCTTCACGGTAACAAGGGAACACTAAGTGCTCAGGCCCTGAGGCAGGAACATGAAGACCGATATCACTGGTGTCAGAGTCAGGGTGATTTGTTGCACATGAGGTCAGAGAGGGAGCCATGCCAGGCTGACAGAAGCTATTAGAAGGCAAAATGGAAAAAGAAGTCTTGGTGCTTCAATATAGGAAAATATACTCTCATGAAATATTTGACAACTCAGGGTAAAAGTAAGTTTTACCTGAACCATCATTCAAACTAGGAAAACAAAGCTTTGAATGATGGTTGAAGATCACTGATGCCCTATTTCATCTCAGCCACTTGAGTTTTTCAAAGCAGGTGGATGTCTTTAAAATCTAATCAAAAGGAACTTGAGAAAGGTGGTCTTGCAACCTCTTAGGAAGAGTAACTTGAATAAGTTTATTAAAAAGCACTATTTTATTTCATGAGACTGTTAGTATGTGGCCTTAAGTGTCCATTATTTTTTATTTCTCTTTTGCTCACCATGAGAGCCTGTTTTTGGGGATGGACTGATGATCAAGATTTAATTACTATTTATATAGTGTTACATAGATGTCTTGTCCATTTGGGCTGCTATAGCAAAATACAAGAGACTGGCTTATAAACACAGAAATTTATTTCTCACAGTTCTGAAGGCTTGGAAGTCCAAGATCAAGGTGCCAGCAGATTGGATACTTGGTAGAACCCATTTCCAGGTTGATAGACAACCATCTTTTTACTGTGTCCTCACATGGCAGAAGGGGCAATAAATCTCTCTGGGGTGTCTTTTATAAGGGTACCAGTGCCATTCGTGATGATTATACCCTCATGACCTAGTTACCCTCAAAGACCCTACTTCCAAATACTCTCACATTGAGGGTTAGAGTTTCAAAATAGGAATTTTGGGGTGATAAACATTCAGTATATAGAAATATAATTGTTTATAGTCATGTAATATATACATGATTCTGTTCTGCTGTTAATATACCATATTTCACTCTACTATTGCCTTATAATAACTGTTCTCTTTTCCATGTTGAGCATTCTGGAATTTGAATATGACAAGCTCAGGGAATCTCAGTGATGAGAATATCTTTCCTCTGCTGCTATTGATGGTATTGATAATGATTATATATTATCTTTTGTTTAACTACCATCCACAGAGGGTTAGATACACATACACACACACACACACACACACACACGCACACGCACACGCACTACTTACTACTCAAATGGATAAGTAAGCAAATTGATTTGAATTTACTGTGTCATTAGTAAATCCTTGGACATGCATAATGAAACTAAGAAGAAAAATATGTCAAGTAGATTAAATAAACCGTATGCTAGGTTGGTAAAAATCAACCTTAAGAGAATACCTGTTCATTTTCCATATTTATCTGCTTGAAAAATTTGAGGGAGATTCACTCTTATTCATATATTTTTCAAGTTACTGTCTAATGTTTTCTGAAGCTCATCATAGAAAAAAGCCAGTTGGTGCAATTCTTAAAAGTCTTCCTCCTGTTACAGAGAAGGGATGCCAATTCATTTAATTTGTGCCCAGAAGGAACATTGTGTTTAAGAAAATACAGATAGAAAAATGAAGGTGTGAAAGTGGCTGTGAACCAGTTTCAAAGGAATCTGGTCTACTTCTGTCTATTCAATTTAGGAGTAATCATAATTTAAGTGTAGACTTGTAAGGTGGACTCATTTTCAAGTGGCTTAAAGTCTTGTTTATTAGATAAGATATGATTCATGAAGAAAGAGCTATGTACCAGAAAATAGTCAGCTGATACAGTGAATGTAAGAGACTTCGGTTCTGTCAGAAGGAAGGAGGAGAAGCCCTGTGTGGGTTGGAGTGCTCAGGGAAAGCGGGTGGGCATGAGCAGGACTCCGTGGATGCACAGTATTTTGATGGTCACAGAGCGGGGAAGGGCACAGTACAAGTGAGGAGAACATATAAAAGGCTCAGGCAGAAATGAACATGACATATTTAGGCAACAGAAAGGAAATCAATTTGATTGGAGTGGAGAATTCTGGTATTTGGAGGAGGATGAGAAGAAAGTAAGTGATTAGAATATAATTTGGGGACAGATTGAATCAAATTGGGATTTTAGAAAAGAAGGATTTTTCGGTTGACTTGCGTGAAACTGATAGAATAAATATCTCCAAAAATTCTCTTGTTTCATTTTTCCGTGGGAAAACGGGAAAAATTGCCAGAACCAACTTTTAAGAGCTCTGGAAATTAAACAAAAGCTTGTAGCAATCTGAGGAGCATTTATGCAAGAGAATTGGCTGAATCTCAGTAAGAACAGTGATCATTGTGGCATTGAATTTGCCTTATTCCCGTTCCCCTCACTTGAACTTTGTGGTGAGTTTAAAGCCAGCAGCCCACAATCACACTGAAAACCTGTTACCCAGGAAACCACCAAAGGGCACAGAAGGGAGTTGGAGTTCTTTCAAAGCCTTATTTCTAGAAAATTGTTATTTGACTTGTCTGGCAGTTCCCTGGAGGACCCCACTTAAGGCTACCTTTATTTGTTCTGACTCAAAGCTCATTTAGTAATAAGTTATTTTCCAAGGGCATTTGTCAAAAGTATTTTTAGTTTAGCTTTGAGGATCCCATAAGTGGGGATAATAGTTAGGGCAAAAATAAATAAATAAATAAAAGTAGCCAAATGCTGAAAAGAAAAAGTTGAGGAATGATATCTCATCAGGGTTTTGAAAAATTTTGACGTATTGGAAATCTGTAAGGCCACACACAGAGGTAGGCTGTGTGCATGCTGAGGGATCTACACACCAATAGTAAAGGCCCAAGAAGTCCTTACACTCTCACTCTGGCAGACCTTGAGGCTCTGGAAGTGAAGGCTAAGGCAGAGTTGTCAATTACCCGGCTGAGAGAAGAAGTCATGCCCTGGGACACTGAAAACTATAAAGCATTATTGAAAGAAGTTAAAGAAAATGTCAATAAATGGAAAGACATCCTATGTCAAAATGAGGTACCATTTTACACCCACTAAGATGTGGGAAAAGATGTGGAGAATTTAGAACCCTGATGTGTTGCTAGCAGGAATCCAAAATGATGTGATCACTTTGACAAAACAGTTTGGCAGTGTCTTAAATGTTTGAAAATAGATTTACCCTATGACCCAGCAATTCTACTCCACAGTAAAATCCAAGAGAAATAAAAACATACACTTACACAAAAACTTGTACATAAGTATTAATAGTTTTATTTAAAGAACCAAAAAGTGGATACAACTCAAGTTTCCATCAAGTCATGAATGGATAAGTAAAATGTGGTATAGCCATAACATGGAATATTATTCAGGCATTAAAATGAATGAAGTATTTATACATGGTACAACATGCATGAACTTTGAAAACATGCTGAGTGAAAGAAGCCAGATAAAAAAGGCCACATATGATGTGATTCCATTTATGTAAAATGTTTTAAAGGCAAATTCAGAGAGACATAAAGTAGATGAATTTGTCAAGGGAGGGGGAATGGTAGTGACTGCTAATTGGTGTGGGGTTTCTTTTATGGGTTAAAAAATATTCTGTAATTAGATAGTGGTAATGATTACACAACTTTGTGACTATAAGAAGCATGGAATACAATGGTTTGTAAGTGGATATCTTATGTAATATGAGATGTGTGAGCTATACTGCATAAAAAAGTAGAGGAATGTTTGAAGCCTTTTCAACATCAAAAGAGGATATACCTGCCTAAATGAGTAGCTAATAGTGATGATGAGGTCAGAGCCCAAAGAGATTAGAATCAGGAGAACACTAGTTAGAAAATAAGATTATGTTCTGGCAAAAGAACACTGGACCAGGAGTCCAGACAATTTCAAAAGTTATTTATGAGATTTTCTGCTCACAAGCTTCTAGTATCTAACAGTGCTTGGCCATGAAACATGTCAAATATATTTTTATTGAACTTTAAGTCGAAAGGCCTGTGTTGTAATCTCTAGGGGTGAGTGTGTATGTGTGTGTGTGTGTGTGTGAGAGAGAGAGAGAGAGAGAGAGAGAGAGACTTCGTATACTGCAACACTGCAACACAGTGGGTAAGTTTCCTTTTCTAGAAAATAGAGAGTCCTTTTGGTAAGAGGAAAATTATATCCATGTTTAAGAATATGATTTAAAAAAAGTCCAATTTATTTATGCAAAGTACTCTCAATGATAAGCATAACAAAAGTGTCAATTGAATAATAAAGCAGACTGTACATTGGTAACTCCAGTTCTGGCAGTTTGGCTTGCCATTGAAGATTTTTGTTTTTACAAGTGAAAGTTTTTGCTTTTTTCCAGCTTCAATATTATCTAGTTGACTTTACATACATTTTAATGTGTATCTTATATATTGGATATTGTATAATGGGTATTATAAATATATTGGTTATAATAATATATACTGTCCAATGTATGTTGTATATTAGCTAATATATATTTATATATGTTTATGTATTACATAATTATATGTATACATAGATATGCTATGAAACTTGGAGAACTAATACTTTGTTTAAATTGGGTAAGAGTCTTATCTTATCAGTACTATTTAGAGATGCCCATGTATTGAATATGTTCCTGATTTTTTTTTTTTTTATGTGAAAATATAAAAAGATCCTCTAAGAATAGGAAGCCAGTTTGGGAAAGAAACTTCCTCTCTTGCTTAGAGGACTGTGTTTTCCTATGCAAATACAGCAAAGCCCAGAAATTAGCAGTGACTGCTAAATTAACACACTTGAAGAGCTTGGCTGCTTCTAATAGGCAGTCAAATGGTCTTGTTACATTGTAATGGTGCCAAGCTAATTGAAGTGATTACTGTTGCTCATGAGCAGCCTTTTTGAAGTAGAAGTCTTTTAAATTATCTATAGACATTAAATGTCAGACACTATTGTGTAATTATACTTTGTAAATGCTGAATGTCATAAGGCATCACAGGTAATTGAGGTTTACAGAGAAGAGCTTTTTCTAAACCTAATTGGGCATCAACTCTTTGTCACTTTTTCTAAATCTAATTGGGCATCAACTTTTTTTGCCAAGGGACACTCCACTGCCTCACAGCCTCCCTTTCTTCTCCACCTTCTCCTACTAGACTTACTCATGGGGCCCCACATGTCATGATGGTTCCAAATCACTGAGCTTAAATACCTCTCTGTCTGTATCATCCTCTGGGATCTTCGGGGACTGTTACACTTGTTTGGAATATCACAGGCTGAACCTTTCTGGAGAGCCAGGTGTGGCTATCTGATGGCAGAAGGGGACCATTTCAATGGAATATTAAGTCCTTTGAAACCTTAGAGTAGTCCCCAGTATTCTGTGTGTTCTGGGGTTTTCATCTGTTGTTGTCGTCATTGTGTGTGTGTGTGTGTGTGTGTGTGTGTGTGTGTGTGTGTGTGTGTGTGTGTGTGTGTGATTTGGAGAAATATCTTTTCATGATATTAGTAATAGAGGTTTTCATGGTCCTCCACGGAAATTTCACAGTGGAAGTACCATCCATATTTTGTCCTATTGTTTTTATTTCTTAGATCATATTAGAATACATGTTAGGATTCCAATTTTAAAAGAATTCATAGAAAGCCATTTTCTTCTTGGCTGTTGTTACAGGGATGTTTATTATGAACCAAATTTTGGAAACTTCAGATGTCTTGCCTGTGTGAGTCATACACTGAGAGTGACCAAACAGGCAGATTAGACTTTAGAATACAGACATCAAGAAGGCCTGCTGTTGGCTGTGCATGTTCCAGCTGGGCTCACTGGGAATACTGTCTCGATTTCTGACATTGCGGCTGGTAAGAAATTACAAAAAGGCATTCTTACAGCATAATTCTTAATACATGTGTTCAGTTGGTCACCGGGTTTTATTAAATAAAACTGTTATTATCTCACTGTGATTTCATGACAGGGCCTTCATTGTGTGCTTTCGGCAGGTAGCAATTTATGAAAGTCCTGGCTTATTTGTAAAGCTATCTTTATCTGTGCTTTTTTTTTTTTTTAAAGCCTTCATGATTCTCTATGATATATTGAGTTCTGATTAAAGTCTTTTCTGTCCCATACAAGGAGACTGTGGGAGAATTGTCAGTGCGTGTAATAAAAAGAGTGTGTGAATATTTTCAATGCTGTGAATAAAGAGGACTCAAGTCAAGTCGCGCTGAGTGTGTTCCAGAGAGTTTGCTGGTTTCTGGAGGTGGATGAAGAGATGCTACATAGATACTCTGAATGGTCAGGCCTTATTATAGGCTTCAAAAATGCATTCTTATTCTTTGATTTTTTTCATTGTGATATTGAAAAGGCAAATTAAATGGGTACTTTTTACACATTGCAAGTAGTGTTTCAATACTTGTTGGAAATAACACTAAGCTGTGAGTGTAATTTTTCTAGCATCACTTTTGAAGATGGCTTTTATGATGTGCCTGTTGAAGAATCAGGTTCAAGGATATTATTAAAGTTGTTCAACAGTTTAAAGTGATCATATGCAAGGTCTGCACAAAATGTTGAGTTAGACATGGCTTTGCACAACGGGCATGTGCACCTCTTCTCATTGTGTTTCCCTTCTGAACAAATTCCATCCCTCTTGATAAAGTTCTTACCCCTGTGGCTTGGTAGTCTTGCCATTGCTCCAGGCATAACAGGGTGACTTAAACTAGAGGCCAAAGCATCGTTCTTACTGATGTGCTGTCAGTGGCTCAGGTGTGCAGGCACTCAGGATTAGCCACAATTTTAAACAACTGTTCAGTTCTCTTATACTTCTCTAGCAATCCTCAAATAAACTCAACAAAGTAGAACTCTTCCTTGTGCAATGGTTGTGAATAGAAGCTCTGCTGGACCTTGTCCATTGAGCTGAAGATCCAGGGAGGCCATCAGGAAAGTAACCATCACTGGCTGCTTTTCATGCTCCAAGGGCAGGTTTAGCATTCTCAAGGGTCAAGTGCCACTGGCCTCATGAGGGTAGTCATCAATGTATTCATTACTTGTAGTTCTTTGTCCTCAGGCACAAGGTGGGCTTGTGTTTACTTGTGGTTGGATTGGGGTCATATGACTAACTTTGGTTTATGAGTTGTGAGTAAGAAGTGATATGTGGCATTTTCACACTGAAACATTCAGTTGCCAATGGGAGACCACCTCTTTATAGAGTCCTTGTTCTGCTTGTAATTGTAACTGGTGTATTTGATATGGTGGTTGTTCTGTCAGCCAGATCTAAGAAACCTGGAGCAGAGTCTGCTATTACTGGACATGTAGAATGAATAAGAAATAATATTTGTTGTTACTGGGCTTTTCCTTATTGCAACATAATTTAGCCTACCTGACTGATACACTACCATTAGTTCATATACTTACTTAGGACCTATATCAGGAGTCACAAATGTGATTGCCCTTGAGACTCAATATGAGTGAATGAGGAGGGTGGGTTATAAGAAAAGACACCGACATGATTTGTTTGCATGCTGAACATACCGATGTATGTGTTGCTTTTTTAAAGGCTTATATTCTCTATCCAGTATTTTGAAACAAGTAGCCTTTGTAGTGTATCTTTTAATCTATCTCCTGTGATAGATTGATAGACCCAGGAGCCGTTTCTCTATTAGTTGTAAAATAGCAGTCTAGTATGACAATAAATGTGTGGGCTTCTCTAGTGGCTGAGTAGTAAAAAATCTGCGTGACAATGCAGGAAATACGGGTATGATCCCTAGGCTGGGAAGATTCCCTGGAGGAGGAAATGGTAACCCACTCCTCCAGTATTCTTGGCCTGGAAAAATCCCATGGACAGAGGAGACTGGTAGGCTCTAGTCCATGGGGTCATAGAGTTGGTCACAGCTGAGCACAGCACAGCATGTGACAACAAATGACCTCTGACACTCAGTTGAAGTGTTGGGAACACCACCCCCACAAGAGGCGTGGTGACTATAGAAGATTCAGTTTGGTTCAGTTCAGTCGCTCAGTTGTATCCGACTCTCTGTGACCCCATGAATCGCAGCAAGCCAGGCCTCCCTGTCCATCACCAACTCCCGGAGTTTACCCAAACTCATGTCCATCAAGTCAGTGATGCCATCCAGCCATCTCATCCTCTGTCGTCCCCTTCTCCTCCTACCCCCAATCCTTCCCAGCATTAGGGTCTTTTCCAATGAGTCAACTCTTCGCATGAGGTGGCCAAACTATTGGAGTTTCAGCTTCAACATCAGTCCTTCCAATGAACACCCAGGACTGATCTCCTTTAGGATGGACTGGTTGGATCACCTTGCAGTCCAAGGGACTCTCCAGAGTCTTCTCCAACACCACAGTTCAAAAGCATCAATTCTGCGGCGCTCAGCTTTCTTCACAGTCCAACTCTCACATCTGTACATAACTGCTGGAAAAAACATAGCCTTGACTAGATGGACCTTTGTTGGCAAAGTAATGTGTCTGCTTTTTAATATGCTATCTAGGTTGGTCATAACTTTCCTTCCAAGGAGTAAGTGCCTTTTAATTTCATGGATGCAATCACCATCTGCAGTGATTTTGGAGCCCCAAAAACATAAAGTCTGCCACTGTTTCCACTGTTTCCCCATCTATTTCCCATGAAGTAATGGGCCCAGATGCCATGATCTTAGTTTTCTGAACGTTGAGCTTTAAGCCAACTTTTTCACTGTCCTCTTTCACTTTCATCAAGAGACTTTTTAGTTCCTCTTCACTTTCTGCCATAAGGGTGGTGTCATCTGCATATCTGAGGTTATTGATATTTCTCCCAGCAATCTTGATTCCAGCCTGTGCTTCTTCCAGCCCAGTGTTTCTCATGATGTACTCTGCATATAAGTTAAATAAGCAGGGTGACAATATACAGCCTTGACGTAGTCCTTTTCCTATTTGGAACCAGTCTGTTGTTCCATGTCCAGTTCTAACTGATGCTTCCTCACCTGCATACAGGTTTCTCAAGAGGCAGGTCAGGTGGTCTGGTATTCCAATCTCTTTCAGAATTTTCCACAGTTTATTGTGATCCACACAGTCAAAGGCTTTGGCATAGTCAATAAAGCAGAAATAGATGTTTTTCTGGAACTCTCTTGCTTTTTCGATGATCCAGCGGATGTTGGCAATTTGGTATCTGGTTCCTCTGCTTTTTCTAAATCCAGCTTGAGCATCTGGAAGTTCACGGTTCACATATTGCTGAAGCCTGGCTTGGAGAATTTTGAGCATTACTTTACTAGCGTGTGAGATGAGTGCAATTATGCGGTAGTTTGAGCATTCTTTGGCATTGCCTTTCTTTGGGGTTGAGATGAGAACCGACTTTTTCCAGTCCTGTGGCCAGTGCTGAGTTTTCCAAATTTGCTGGCGTATAGAGTGCAGCACTTTCACAGCATCATCTTTCAGGATTTGAAATAGCTCACCTGGAATTCCGTCACTTCCACTAGCTTTGTTCGTAGTGATGCTTCCTAAGGCCCACTTGACTTCACATTCCAGGATGTCTGGCTCTAGGTGAGTGATCACACCATCATGATTATCTGGGTCATGAAGATCTTTTTTGTACAGTTCTTCTGTGTATTCTTGCCACCTCCTCTTATAGCAGATTGGACCACACGAAACCCATCTGAAGGAGGCAGCTGGTTTTATTTATCCCAAGGCAGTTTCTGGCCTGCAGGAATGTGAGCACAGAATTCCTGGTTTTTAAGGTTTTCCAATAGAAGTTTGAAGTTCAGATTTTATGTGACATGTTCTAATTTTGAAATAATGGTCAATTAAAAAAATAATTCTGATGGATAAAAAATATATCCTAAGGTCAGTACTCAATAAACCTTGACCTGTGTTCCCCACAGCTTTTGGGGAATCTTCTTTTGAAGAGATTACATCTTTGACATAGGGCAAGCATATATCAGTTGGCAATGTAAAGAGGACAGAATAATAATAAGTAATAGGGAAATAATTGTTGGTTTCTTCCTATTTGTTAAATATTATGTTAGGTGCTATGAGAGATACTGAAAGAACGTAAAGGATTGGTCCTTACTTTGGGAAACTCAGTCTAGTTGGGGAAAAATATTTAAAGAAACAATATAAATAACACAAAAAGAAACAAAAGAAACTGTATTAGGGCTCTCCAGAGAAACAGAGCCAATGAAAGATATCTATATATCTTTATGGATGTATATATAGATATATATACACGTATATGTTTCTATATCTATATACACTTACATATGTGTGCATATATATCTATCTAAAATATACATCTATCTATAACATACACATGCAAGGAGTTCAAACCAGTCAATCTTAAAGGAAATCAGTCCTGAATATTCATTGGAAGGACTGATGCTGTAGCTTAAGCTCCAATACTCTGGCCACCTGATGTGAAGAGCTGACTCACTGGAAAAGACTGTGATGCTAGGAAAGATAGGAGGCATGAGGAGACAGGGACAACAGAGGATGAGATGGTTGGATGGCACCACCAACTCAACAGATATGAATTTGGGCAAGTTCTGGGAGCTGGTGAAGGACAGGTAATTCTATAGTGCGAGCTATAGTCCATGGGGTCACAAAGAGTTGGACATGACTGAGCGACTGAACAAAAACATACACACACATATCAAGAAAGGGATTTACTATAGGAATTGGCTCAGTGTTATGGATGCTGAGATGTCCTACTGTCTGCTGTCTGCAAGCTGGAAACCCAGAAAGAGCAGTGGTGTAGTTTGAATACCTAAGAGCCAGGGACCCAGTGGTATAGTTTTCAGTCTGAACCTGAGGGCTCTGAGGACCCCTGGCACTGAGGACAGAAGATCAGTGTTGCAGCTCGTGCATTCAGGCAAAGAATAAATTCAGCCTTCCCCCGAGTTTGCATCCATTCAGGCCTTCAGCTGACTAGATGATGGCTACCCACCATGGGGAGGGCTGTCTTCTTACTCAGTTTACCGATTCAAACATTGATCTCTTCTGGAAACATCACCATAGGTACACTCAGAAATAGTGTAGACACACCCGGAAATAATGTTTAACCAGCTATCGGAGTATCCTGTGGCCCAGTGAAATTGACACATAAAATTAACCATGACAGACACTGTCTAAGAATGTATAGTTAATGGCCACCCTGTGGCTAATATGTGATAGGAGAAGAGAAAAGGAAGATGGGTGCGAGTGGAATAGTCATAGGAGGCGTGGAGGAAAAAGTGGGGATTGAGCAGAAAGTTGAACAGTGGGTGGGAACACTGATGGGGTAGGGAACAGAGGATTTTGCATGTGAAGATGATGACACTTGAGGGGCACAAAACAAGAAGAGGGATGCTCACCTGAAGTAGAGGGTACCCAGGGAAGTGGGAGGAGCATGGCTGGAGAGACTTGAGTTGCAGGGTGCCACAGTAAGAAGGACCTTAAAAGTCAGGCAAAGGCATTGATCATGGACACTGTCAGAAGCAGAGGTTCATACCTGCAACCAGGAGATCAAGAGGAGACTAGAGACTGGAGTTGAGGCCAGGATATAGAGTCAAGGCCAGCTCTGTCTCTGGCAAACAGCTGTGTGGCCAGGGACCAGTTGTCTGACACCTGTTGTCACTTGTTTTCCTGTATGTGAGATGAACCACATCAATGTTGGACTCATACATTAAGCCTCTTAAAAACGAAAATGATTGGGCCTCTAGTCCCCAACATTCTGAGGATGGGAATTTTGAGTGATTCTACAGAGGGTTTGGACACATGCTAGCATCAAGAAGTGCTGGGCTGACACTATGGAAGACGGTATGGAGATTCCTTAAAAAACTAGGAATAAAACCATCTTATGACCCAGCAATCCCACTCCTAGGCATATACCCTGAGGAAACCAAAATTGAAAGAGACACATGTATCCTATTGTTCATTGCAGCACTATTTACAATAGCTAGAACATGGAAGCAACCTAGATGTCCACTGACAGATGAATGGATAAAGAAGTTGTGGTACATATGCACCATGGAATATTACTCAGCCATAAAAAGGAATACATTTGAGTCAGTTCTAATGAGGTGGATGAACCTAGAACCTATTATACATAGTGAAGTGAGTCAGAAAGAGAAAGATAAATATCATATTTTAATGCATATATCTGGAATCTAGAAAAATGGTACTGAAGAATTTATTTACAGGGAAACAGTGTAGAAACAGACATAGAGAATAGACTTATGGACATGGGGAGAGGGGAGGAGAGGGTGAGATGTATGGAAAGAGTAACATGGAAACTTATATTACCGTATGTAAAATAGATAGCCAATGGGAATTTGCTGTATGGCTCAAGAAACTCAAACAGGGGCTCTGTATCAACCTAGAGGGGCGGGATGGGGAGGGAGATGGGAGGGAGGTTCAAAAGGGAGGAGATATATGTATACCTATGGCTGATTCATGTTGAGGTTTGACAGGAAACAGCAAAATTCTGTCAAGTAATTATCCTTCAATTAAAAAAAAAAGAAGTGCTGGGCTGAGAGATGCAGGGATTGGCCAAAAGGAGGGCACTGAGCCCCCTAAGCTGATGAGAAAGACAAAATCAGGGCTGTGGGAGGATTTGGCATTGACATTGCCGGTTGTATTAGAGGAAGAAACAACCACGGTCTGATTTCTGACCTGTCCCCTCCCCCATCCAAGCCAGATTAACCTACCTACTTACATTCTCCTCTGTGTGGCTCTTGCTGATCTATCTCAAAGATCTTAACTTGGGGCCATTCTGAGGTGCGTTCTTGTGCAAAACATGTTTATTGTCTGTGCTAGTTGTACTTCAAAATCACATTGCCATCTCCACTTGTGTCCAGTGCTTTGTTGGTTTCTGGTCCTAGACGTCCAGGTTGCAGTAAATATGTAAACAGAACCTCCAGCAAAGATTGGCAGAAGATTAGCCAGCTCCCAAGTTGAGGCCTGAATTCTGAATTGATTTTCTCCTGCATTCTTCTTCCATAGATGCCATCCTTTTCAGCATTCTCTATCTTAGAGGCAACTGTGTTTGCGTCCTTGACTGGAACATGTTCCACTGTGTTGTCAGAGAGAGATTTCTGTCTCCCATGCGTGATTGCTAAAATCGGAAGAATCAAAATTACATCTGAGAGCTGTGCAGTCCCTAAGGGGCAGAAAAAAGACTGTGCTTAAGGCAGAAGGCGCTAATCCGTTGTAATAGTTGCTTGCCAGAGCTGTTCTAGTCAGTGTTTACTCCTGTCAGAAGAAGGAATAAGGTAAAACACATGGGAGAAGTTTCCAGCATGGAGAAACTAGTGCTAAATTAAGATGCAAACAACACGTCCTGAGGTTGGAAAACAATTTAAGGAAATGAAGCAATAGGTAAATACGGTTTGTTACATTGATAAGTAGGATTTGGCTGCCATCCAAAGTTTGCCATTCATTTGAAGCCAAAAAATGCCTTTTGATTTGACAGAGTAATTTCATGTGTGCTAGTGGACGTGTCCTCCAAGGTGGGCAGCTGCTGATGCATGAGTGTGCAAAGACTTTTGAGGAATATCAGTGTGTTGATGCAGTGACCCCCTCAGGAAACCTGTGTGTGTGTGTGTGTGTGTGTGTGTGTGTGTGTATGTATGTAGTCTGTCAACCTTTATATTTAATAAGGAACATGATAGGAGTTCTGCAATAAAAAGGAATTTGAAATTTTTATTTCATGCTATTTTTTTCATGATCTTTTCCATATGCCCATAAGTTAACTCATGCTAATGGTGAGGAGAGGATGACAGTAAGTGTATTATTGCAAATCAAACTAAGTTGGCATTTTTAATCAACATTGTTTGTAAGACCTGCTGTGAAGAGTGGGACAAAGCAGTAGGTTTTCTGTGAGAAATGGGATAAACATAAGATATGGTCTGGTCTTCAAGAAACTTGTGTTTTGGTCTTCTAGATCCCTTTTCTCTCTAGCTAGGCATAGGTTAGTTTTTAGAAGTCCTCAGTTAACACTCAGAAAATAAAATGAGTATGTTGTGGCCAGAGTGGGGTGGGTCATGAGGACATACTCAGCCAGGTTATCAACACTCCAGGCCTATGCCTGACATGTAGACCTTGATAAGAAGTCCAGCCAGAGGGTCCCTGAGTTTGTTTCTTCATCAGAAAATATGGGAAATGGGCTATTCTTAAGAATTCTCTCTGTTCTAGAATATTTGTAGCCTGAGGGGTTGATGGATCTGATATCCTCACTGGAGCACTCACTGAATGTGAGAGCCAGGAAAGACCAGACCAGACCGCTGCCCTTAGCTTCAAAGGGACTAGAATATATGCCTCCTACTTTTAAATCAGATGTTAACTCACTTGGAAACAGCTTAACCTGTGGCAAAAATCTGATTTAAGGAAGACTAAAGATTTTTTTTAAGTAACAATAACACCAGTTAATATTTATTAGACCTTATTAATTGCCAGGCTTAGCCTATGTCCTTTATAATAATTAGCTGTTTTTTATCCACAGAATAACCATATGAAGTGGGTGTTCATATTATGCTGTTTTTCCAAGAGACAGCTGAGGCACAGAGGGCTTAAGAAGTATGCTCAAGTCTACACAGCTAGTAAAGGGCGGAGCCAGCCTTTGAACCAGCTAGTTTGACCTCAGAGCTCACATTGTATTCAGTTCACTCTCACATCGATCCTTAAACTCTCCTATCCAAGAACAAGAGAAATTTTTTTGTTGTTGCTTTTCATTAAAACAGCTGCTGTTCCTACCCTCCTCCCTCTTTCTCAGCTTTTCCTAAC
The DNA here is from genome assembly GCF_054371585.1 of Giraffa tippelskirchi. Taxonomy (NCBI): domain Eukaryota; kingdom Metazoa; phylum Chordata; class Mammalia; order Artiodactyla; family Giraffidae; genus Giraffa; species Giraffa tippelskirchi. Next base: position 172,628,289 of record NC_137275.1, read on the forward strand.
TCCTCTTCATTCCTGGTAACATAATATATAGCATCTGAAGGAGGAAGATTTTGGAGGCTAATTTAACTCTTCATAATTCTTTCTCTTTGCGGATTTGTGGTAATGATAGAGGAATGTTATAAAATAGGAAGGGGTTCCAAATGGGATAGCAGCTATGCAAACTGTGAAGCATATGTCATTGTTCTGCTTAAATTAAAATCATGCTTTTCATCATGATAATATGCAAAACTAGAAAAAAAATCTACCAGCCCTATCTCAAGGAAAGACTACCTATTACAATGCTCTGGGTGAGGTGATAGGGAATTGGAATGAAAAAGATCAGAACGAGGTCATAAGATTCAAGGAAGTATTTCTCCTGTAGTGAAAAGTTCTAGCTTGTAATCTCCACTTCTCATCATTTGATCCTTCCTACCTCCTGCTAGATTTCCTTAGTATTTCTCATAAAACTTTCCAGCATTCAAACATTTGAAGACGAATTAGGATTTCAGCAATCAATGCTACTTATTGTATTGTAAAAATGATGCAAAGCTCAGTTCGACATAAAATAAAATTTCAGATTAAGTGTGAGGCCATGGTGTGTTGATTGGAGGATGGAGCTGTTATTGGGTACATGTTTCAATTACATTAAAGGCTGTCTCTAATTAGGAAACTGAGGATTATCTCCCATCACTGGACAAGAACCATACACCACGTGTGATGGCTTCTGGAGGGAGTACCGATAAATGTTTTTCTAAACGAGCTCTAAATGTATTGATGTGCTATAATTACAAAAAGATATTGGCAAAAATGTTGGGAGAGTCTCAGAAACTCGACTTAATGGGTAAGCTAATAGATATTTCTAGTTTCATCTTTCAGAACTGATGTTTTTGTTCAATGTTTTGCTTTTTAATTAAAAACAACTGGATAAGCACTATATTCCTGAAACTATAATTCAAATAATACTTACTGATAAGCTACTGTGTGCCCAGCTAGGAGCTCTGAAAGGAACAATATTAGTGTATGACAAGATTTCATATGTTTGAAAAATTTAATGTCTTTGAACCCTTAATGCTCTGAACAACAGGAAATAATAGGATTGAACTCAGGACAGTTTTATTTTTTGTACAGGATGATATTTTAAGTTTGCAAAAAACTTTTCATGTACTTTTTCCTTTGATGCTTTTATTTGTTTTTTGTTTAAGTAAAGTTGACTTACAATGTTATATTAATTATTTTTGTACAGCTAAGTGATATATATATACACACATATATATCCTTTATACAGTCTTTTTCACTATGGTTTATCATAAGATATGGAGAATAGTTCTCTGTGCTGCGCAGTAGTAACTTGTTGTTTATCCATTCTATATATAAAAGCTTACATCTGCTAATGTCAGTCCTCCTTTCCTCCCCAACCTCCTTCCCCTTGGCAATCATGGGTCTGTTTTCTGTGTCTGTGATTCTGTTAGTTTCATCAGTAGGTTCATTTGTGTCATGTTTCAGATTCTACATGTAAGTGATAAAGTATTTGTCTTTTCTTTCTGACTTACTTCACTTAGTATGATAATCTCTAGTTGAATTCACATTGCTGCAGAAGGCATTATTTCATTCGTTTTATGGCTGAGTATCATTGCAGTGCATATATGTACCACATCTTCTTTATCTATTTATGTGTCACTGTTCGTTTAGGTTGTTTCCGTGTCTTGGCTATTGCGAATAATGCTGCTGTGAACATAGGGGCGCATGTATCTTTTTGAACAATAGTTTTGTTTGGATATGTGCCCACGAGTGGAATTGCTGGACCATGTGGCAGTTCTATTTTTAGTTTTCTGAGGAACCTCCATACTGTTTTCCACAGTGGCTACAGGCTTTGGTTCTTTTAGTAATTCCATGAGATAGTTAACATTACTATTACTTTACGAATGAAAAGGTGAAGCATTTGAGACATTGAGTGATGTCAAGCCCATGTGGGTAGAAGCCCCAACTTCTGCCTCCCCACTAGGCTTTCCTACTGTGGAAAGCACACCCCCTTTTCTGGTTACAGTTTTCTCTGGCTGAGGTGGGTAAAGCCAGCACCACATTGTTACTGATATGTGCTTGAAGTTCATATTGATGCCGCTTACCCTTTTGAGCGGAGAAGGCAATGGCACCCCACTCCAGTACTCTTGCCTGGAAAATCCCGTGGATGGAGGAGCCTGGTAGGCTACCGTCCATGGGGTCGCTAAGAGTCGGACACGACTGGTGACTTCACTTTCACTTTTCCCTTTCATGCACTGGAGAAGGAAATGGCAACCCACTCTAGTATTCTTGCCTGGAGAATCCCAGGGATGGCAGAGCCTGGTAGGCTGCCGTCTATGGGGTCGCACAGAGTCGGACACGACTGCAGCGACTTAGCAGCAGCAGCAGCAGCACCCTCTTGAGAGTGTGGCACTAGTCGTGGTTGAGAATTATGGTTTGGGAGACTTCACTTGGAGAATATGCTGGAAACACACCCAGGTTTCATTCTTAAAAACATATGGCTAATTAGGTTGAAAGTGCCTGTTGTGGACCGAATTGTATCCTGTTGAAATCCTAACCCTGCCTGCAACTTGATCCTGACTCCCAACCAGAACTGTGAGAAAATAAGCCACCCAGTCTGAGATACTTTATTATGGCAGCCCTTGCAAAACAGTATCTAAAGTATTTTAAACTAGTTACTTACTATTTACCCTGTGTGTTGTTTAAATTTCTGGCATGAGATGGAAGGGAACTCAGATGTCTCAAATAGGAGCTTTATTGAAAGGGCTACTTATGAAGATGTGCTCAGGACCACAGAAGCCAGAGGCTAGCAGCATGGAGAGCTCTTGCTATGTCTAGGGCTAAGGTGGGAAGGGGAAGAAATAGATTTCTAGATCCCAGTGAGAAGCAGAGCTGTGGGCAAGGGACCATCTAGTGGAAGCTGCAGTTACGGGGAGACGTGGCTGATGTCATAGTAAGGTTATAGAAACAGGGAGGGGGTGAAGAAGCAATATTCCAGCATTTGTCAAGCACCATCTGAAGTTTTGCTGGAACCTTCCCATTGTCCCATTCCAACAGAAAGCCAGAAAACAAGGCTATGTGAATGATGCTGCCTACAAAGGTCAATTCCCTGAGATACTGGAGAGGCTCAGAGAGTGAAGAATAGATGGTGGATTGAAACAGAGAATAACTTTGCAAAAGAAAATAATTGGCATTATGTTAATAGCAATTTGACAGAGTGAAGAAATACAGGGGTTGGTTATTATTTCTCCAAATCACTAAAGTCAGAACCAAACTGAAAATGATACTCTCTGCTTTTTGGTCATTTGTGATTTTCCTGGACAGTCAGCCTCTCATATCTGGAATTTGTGGGTATAGAACCCGGAGATGAGAAGGGTTGACTGTACTACTCTATTTTATATAAGGGACTTGACTGCTCAAACTATCGCACAATTGCACTCATCTCACATGCTGGTAAAGTAATGCTCAAAATTCTCCAAGCCAGGCTTCAATAATATGTGAACTGTGAACTTCCATATGTTCAAGCTGGTTTTAGAAAAGGCAGAGGAACCAGAGATCAAATTGCCAATATCTGCTGGATCATCGAAAAAGCAAGAGAGTTCCAGAAAAACATCTATTTCTGCTTTATTGACTATGCCAAAGCCTTTGACTGTGTGGATCACAATAAACTGTGGAAAATTCTGAAAGAGATGGGAATACCAGACCATCTGACCTGTCTCTTGAGAAACCTGTATGCAGGTCAGGAAGCAACAGTTAGAACTGGACATGGAACAACAGACTGGTTCCAAATAGGAAAAGGAGTACGTCAAGGCTGTATATTGTCACCCTGCTTATTTAACTTATATGCAGAGTACATCATGAGAAATGCTGGGCTGGAGGAAACACAAGCTGGAATCAAGATTGCCGGGAGAAATATCAATAACCTCAGATATGCAGATGACACCACTCTTATGGCAGAAAGTGAAGAAGAACTAAAGAGCCTCTTGATGAAAGTGAAAGAGGAGAGTGAAAAAGTTGGCTTAAAGCTCAACATTCAGAAAACTAAGATCATGGCATCTGATCCCATCACTTCATGGGAAATAGATGGGGAAACAGTGGGAACAGTGTCAGACTTTATTTTTTTGGGCTCCAAAATCACTGTAGATGGTGACTGCAGCCATGAAATTAAAAGACGCTTACTCCTTGGAAGGAAGGTTATGGCCAACCTCGATAGCATATTTAAAAGCAGAGACATTACTTTGCCAACAAAAGTCTGTCTAGTCAAGGCTATGGTTTTTCCAGTGGTCATGTATGGATGTGAGAGTTGGACGGTGAGGAAAGCTGAGCGCCGCATAATTGATGCTTTTGAACTGTGGTGTTGGAGAAGACTCTTGAGAGTCCCTTGGACTGCAAGGAGATCCAATCAATCCATCCTAAAAGAGATCAATCCTGGGTGTTCATTGGAAGGTCTGATGTTGAAGCTGAAACTCCAATACTTTGGCCACCTCATGTGGGGAGTTGACTCATTGGAAAAGACCCTAATGCTGGGTAGGATTGGGGGCAGGAGGAGAAGGGGACGACAGAGGATGAGATGGTTGGATGGCATCACTGATTTGATGGACATGGGTTTGGGTAGACTCCAGGAGTTGGTGATGGACAGGGAGGCCTGGCATGCTGCAATTCATGGGATCGCAAAGAGTTGGACACGACTGAGCAACTGAACTGAACTGAACTGAGCATCCTTGAGTTTTGGTATCTGCAGGGGCCCTGGAACCAATCTCCTGTGGATGTCGAGGGACCCACTGTGTTTTGTTTTAGGGAAGAAAGGCTTTTCATCTTTAACACCTGAAAGAGAAATTGGGTCTTCCAAATGTCTCAAATTAGAGTTGAGGAAATTGCAACACAAAAAGGAAGCAGCTTCTCCATGGCTCCCCAGCAGGTCCATGGGAAAGCCCAGGGTGGGTCTATAGACCGCTGACGATTGATCACTGTGTGGACTTGATTAGTCACTGCCCTTTCCCCTAAACATCCTGCCAGGGTGTTGAGTTTGAGTAGAATGTTTCAAATGTAAAGGCTTCTTTAAAAAAGTTCATTGAGAAACTTCTCGAGAAATTTATTGAAAAAGCAAAGGAGGAACATGGGGAACCAAGATTTGTTAATATTTATTTTTATACATGAATCAAGAAAGGCTGTGTGATCCCCAAACAGCCCGATAGCCTGCATTCTATTCAGCTGTGGTCGGTTTGTGGCCAGTCTAGAAACTGATGGGGAGGAGGGTGCAGGAGGCAAACCCTAACCCCAGGGCCAGATCCTTGGCAAGCTCAAGCAGCTTCTCTGCATCCTTGGTTTATCCTTCCTGTTTCCTCACTTATCAAATATGTATTGTCAACAACGGGCAGTTCTGTTTGCACATAGTGTGATGGGGTAATGAGATAGTTAGGTTTCCTCCTGTTATTGATGGGGAGTGCTGATGGCATGAATAATTTCCTCTCTTTATAAATGGGAATTTAATTATTGATGTCTTGTTTAGGCAGTGACAAAGGTATTACCAACACACACTGCTGTTGGAAGCCTTGACAGGCATGAAGATCTAGGGTTCGTAGGGGGTCTTGAAATAAACTTGTTTAGAAGAGAGAGCAAGTGTCTTTATCTATATCTACTTATTAATCTATCTACATATATATATAAATATATGTTCTCCATATGTAGTGTCTGAATATTGTTTTTTATCTAAAACACATCAGGAAAAACCTCCAAAACTTTATCCTAACAAAGTGCAAGCAAACCAAATCATGAAAAACTAGTCCTCTCACACTCACATAGAACATTAATTGACTTCTTAGCCTCACTGGTGGAATGTTCATTCATAAAAGCAAGGGTTTTTGTGGGCTGAAAACTCATATTAGCTCTTAAGAGAAGATAAAGAGAGCATGAGGTCTTGAATACAGTATTCTGATTTTATGACTCTCTTTGAAGGTATTCAAGGTTCTCTGAATACCACCACCCCCATGACTAAAAGAAAATAAAAGCAAAACACTGTAACATATTTCTCAAGGAAGTGCAGTTTTCCTTGCTGCCTTTTTCCCCCTCGAAAATCCAATTAACATCTCTGTTTCATTCTTTTTAGTTTCTTGGGAAAACTTAGCTAGGAGTTAGAGATGGTGTCTCTTCCCATGGTAGAGTCTGAGTCAGGGAATCCTTTGCTGATGTGGAGAGTAAGAAAATCTTGTGATTCTGATAGGAATGTGGAAAAGCCAGCATCTCAGACTTAGTGTGCCCGTGAGCCACCTGGGATTTTGCTGATATGCATATTCTCATACCAGTGGTTTGACATGGGGCCTGAGATTCAACATTTCTGACACCTTCCCAGGTGAAGCAAGCACTGCTAGTCCATGGACCACACTTTGAGTAGCAAGGATTATTGGACCAGACAACAAATTGTAGATATACTAAATTTTAAAGATAGGTTAACAACAATTGTGCTTGTTATAATTTTGATTCTTTACCACTATTTTTGTTATTAGAATGAGAATATTGTTACCACTGTGCCTGAAACAGCTTTTTGCTGTAAAAACTTCATTTTTTAAAAAAATTTTCTGAGTTATCTGATGATACTGGATATAGATTTAAAGTAGCTGGGACAAGTTGGCCTCAGATAATTAAAAAAAATTTTTTTTAAGATTGAAAGCCACCTTCAGAAGGTTTGCCAACTCACTTATAGGCAAGGGTATTAAGTGCCCTCTCTGCTGCTGCTGCTGCTAAGTCGCTTCAGTCGTGTCCAACTTTGTGCGACCCCATAGACGGCAGCCCACCAAGGTTCCCCCATCCCTGGGATTCTCCAGGCAAGAACACTGGAGTGGGTTGCCATTTCCTTCTCCAATGCATGAAAGTGAAGTCGCTCAGTCGTGTCTGACTCTTCGCGCTCCTTTTATATTAGGTTAGCACACTCTACCTACTTGGACTCTTCCTGCCTTGAAACCTCCTTCTGCTTCTCTGAATTCTTCAGCCAATCTATTAACTGTCAGAGATTCAGAAAAAAGTATTTTTTTTCTCCAAGTGATGGTCCAGCTTATCTTCCGCAGTGTCGTCCGTTCTCTAGAACAGACTGTATTAGCTGTGGCCCAAAAGATGTTCTTGTGTCCCCCAACTTGGTTTAATTTTCTTCCAGCATTAAATGTATCCCCTTAAATTGCTAAGAGCTTCTTCTATAAGGCGGCTGGGTCAGTTATTCCAGGTGGTTGAGAAGAAACAAAATTGAGAAAAGGAAAAAAAAAATCTCAATATTGGTTATTCTAGCAGTATCAAGATTGAAAACTGCTGGAGATTGAACTGGGCATGGTATATGTATGTAAATGATGAATAAACCATACAGAGAAACCAGGGCCACCATCTCCCACTTAACTGTTCTCTGCCCTGTGCACAGCCCAGGAGGATGACAAAACTTTCATCCTCTACCCACCTGCCCTGCAAATGAACAGAACAACAACAATAAAAAATTAAGGATGCTTTGGAAGAGCCCTAATAGAAACCTCATGCTCACTTCCCCTCTGATACTGTAATGCAGGCCTGAACTGGCAAAGGATGGGCCACAGTTACCTCCCAATGGGTGCCATTGCCAGTCCTAACACCTTCTAGAAGGTTCATAGGGACTGAGAGGTGAATGACCTTCCTGATTACGGGCTGAAAGATCAATAATTATTTTAGAAAAAAAAAAAAAGAGGGAGTGAGAGATGGGTATGTTAGAGAGGGAGGAAGGGATTTCAGACCAATTATTTTTCTACAAAATACTTTATGTGACAACAGCAGTAGCCCCCAAAGGGCAGCATGTAACAACAGAGCCTAATTAGAATGATTTCAGTGTAATCATTAACTCGCATCTAACACCTACGAGAGGATTTCTGTTTAAACTAAAACATGACCTGCATGGTGGAAAGGCCTTGTAAACTGTCTCTGAAATAAAATATGTGACAGGAAAGGTCAGAGCAGCTCTCATTTGAATTTCAAGTAGAGAGCCTGCTCTGCAGTGTCCTGTGTAGCAAGCCTGGTGACTTTCCTTTCCTAGGCCTTCCTGCCAGGAATAGCAGTTGGAGAGATCCTCTAGGACTAATTACTGGGATTGCAAAACAAGGATTTTTCTTCTTGCCTCTGCCCACTTTCCCTTCCCCTCTCCCAACCAGCGGGAAGCAAGGGTCTCTAATGATGTTTGGAGAAAGTGGTGATTTCCTTTGTTGTTGCTATGAGACTGAAGGTCAGTCACCGTTGGGTAGCCTGAACCGCCTGATCCAGACACCTGCCGGCTGGCCCCTGGGCTAGGCCTAGCCTAGTCTGGCCTTCCTAGCACGTCCTTCTGCCAGCCAAGCAGAGAAGAGCTTGCTAATAAACTCTCTTCCCAGCAAGAGTGATGCCAAGGCATTGCCTTCTGCTGGGCTGCGTAAAAGCAGCTATCAAATCAGCAAGATGCAACTTGATTTGCAGGTCTCCAGTGAAATTTAAGAAGGTGAACTATAAAACGTTCAGGGAAAAGGAAGCATGAAAACATTTTTAAGGAAAGCATTTAAAAAGTCAGAGACAGACATAATAATAAAAAAAAGTTGGCAGGGAAGCTTTTATTTATTCATTTTGAAACATTGCAAAGAGCTCTTTTAGCAGCATTTATCTGCCTTTATTTTTTTCTTAAAGACAGCCCCAAAAGCAAGTGAGTTGAATTCATTTCTGTTTTCCTTCTGTGACTTTTAAAAGCATTATATATACACTGAGATCTTTTTTGCACTCCTGGGAATTTATAAAGCTATAACATTTAGTCCATAAGTCTGACTTAGTGAAACCTTCCTTTCTCTTCTGCCCCTCCTGTCCCTGCTCTCCCCTTCCTCACTAGCCTTTAATGCAGGGCCTTTCTTTGTCATATGTTCTAATTGGTCCTTCTTCCTCAGCTTGTTTTTGTAATATTTCCTTCATTTTGAAAATTTTGTTTTTCAAGCCTTCTTCTCTTTAATAAAACAACCGAAAAGGATGAGAGAATTCAGAATGTGCTTGGCAACAGTGAAAGAAAACAGGCTTGGCAAAACCATAGACACACATCACAGAGGTAGCTGTTCTCCTTGCCATTCAGCATTATTTAAGTCAGATGGCTATTGGGGTTGTTACCATTAAAGAGAAATTATTTACTGGATAGTTGTGATGGCAAGATAGATTTTATTCAGGACTATTGCAATAGGAGAGAGAGAGAGAACTTCAAATACAAAGATAGGTGGCGATTTATAGCCAGAATGAGGGGGTCAGTACTTGGAAAATAACTATGCCAACAGTTGGGTGTTTCTTGCTGAACTGGACTAACAGGACTCTTGCTAAAGGCAGGTCAAGGATTTAGATATCAAGTGTGTGGGATGAGGAATTTGGTCTGATGTGGGTGGAGGATACTCACTAAACTGATGTGGCAGAATTCTTGCTAAAATTATCTCAAGGTCTCAGCCTCATCCAGAGGGCTAGGAGGAGTCTAAGTTAAGTTTGGTTAAGGGAGGAGTCTGAGTACAGTTGACCCTTGAGCATATAGGTTTAAACTGTGTGAGTCCACTTATTTGCAGATTTTTTTTTCACTAAATACCTACTCTGCTGCTATATCATCCATGATTGGTTGAGTTCAAGGATGAGGAATCTTAGCTATGAAGGACTGACTATAAAGTTATATTCAGATTTTCAAGTGTAGAAGTCGAGGGCTGGTGTCCCTAACCCCTGTGTTTGTTGAAGGGTCAGCTGTACTTCTTTGTGTTTTTTGCTAAGTTGGCCAGCCAAGGTGTGCTCAGCTCACCAGCTTTGACCCAGTAGTGGAAAAAATCATATGGAAATGTGATTTGCACTACAGAATGCTGTGTAATTCTTTGTGTGTATGCTCAGTCACTTAGTCATGTCTAACTCTCTATGCCACCATGGGCTGTAGCCTGCCAGGCTCCTCTGTTCATGGGATTCCCCCAGCAAGAATAGTAGAGTGGGTTGCCATGTCCTTCTCTAGGGGATTTGCCCAACTCAGAGATTGAACTCACATTGGCAGGTGGGTTCTTAACTACTCTGCTACCAGGGAAGCCCCATCCCTCTACTTTGTTCCTTATTCCTCCCTGTCATTTGGATCCTCCAGAGTTGGGCTAGGGAGCAAGGTTGAAAGAAAAGACACCAAAGTCTCTACCTGGCTGGCACTGTTTGTCATTTTCCCTCAGCTCCTGTGGCACCTATCTTGTCCTCCATGCATCCACAGAGCCTTCAGAGGCATCTCATGGGGACCCCTGCAGTGCATAGTATTCTGGTGGTGGTCTCTTAAATCCTCCCTATAGTCCTGTCTGTGGTGGACTACCTTCGCCCTTAGCCTTTTAGTTGTTGGAGTCTTCTTACCTTTCCAGACAGGAAAGGCCAGGTCGCCTTCTCAGCCTGCACTGGACCAGTGGGAGGCCCACACATCTTTGTCATGATATGCAGGGAGAACAAGCTGAAACCCCACCACCTTCACAGTTCTCTGCATTTCTGGCTTTGAGAGGAACCACATCATGGTTTGTTAAGCACCAGATACCAGGGAACAAATGCCAGGCCTCACTAGCACTCTCGAGTTGCACCCCACTGGTGTGGCTGCACCAGGGTGGACTGATGAGTTTCTTTGGCTCTCCTGCCTCCAGCTAAGGATAGGGCCCTCCAGCTCCCTTTTCTGCAGACCTCCTGGTCAGGCTGGTGACTCTCCGACCTGTTCTGCTTCTCAACCAGCTTCCAGCTCTAAGTACACAGGCTGAAATATGTGGTGGGCTCCACTACTGAGCAAGAGCTGCAGGAATGGTTCTATCTACTCTTTTTGAGAATGTGGGGGGTGATTGAAGCCTATCATCCTTAGCTTTAGTTGACTTTCTGAGAAAATAAGGAAAGTATAAAATTATCTCACGAGAGACAAACCAAGTTATCTGAGTCTTTTTTCCCTCCCTATCTGTCAAAGGAGAGTAAGTAAACCTCTTGTTAGGGTTGTTGCAAGGATGAATGAGAGAATAGGTATGGAGATATAAGGTATAGTCATGTTCAGTCTTTTTTGTCTTCTCTCCCTTTCTTCTTTCCCCTCTCTTGTTTAGTTTTTCTCACTGTTCCTCCTCTACCCCTATATTGATAGGCTAGGGAAGGATGTGATGGAAGTTTTGGGGTCTCAGCTCAGAACTTCTTAATAATGTCTATTTCATGGGTGGAAGAAATGGAAGCTGCATCGGGAGATTTAGGACTGGGACCTTACCAGGGCCTCTCATGTGTGAGAGTGGTGTACAGAGGAAGGCAAGACTTTGCTTAGTTAGTAGAAATTTGCTGAGGGCTGGCCCTGTGTTCCCGGCTTTGCGCATATGATACAAATGAATTCCCAGACAAACTGGAAAATAGTGTCCTGTCCTCTAGCAGGCAGGCGCCACTGAATGCCTGCTTCATTAGTCAGTTGTTCCTGAGTGAGCTCCCAGTTTATAGCTTGCAGGGGATCGGGAGAGTCACCTCAGGGAGTGGAGGCTGTGAATTCCCTGGGTGCTGGGTCCCCTCAACCTGATGCCTGTGGTGCTCCTGATGATGGATAATAGTTGTGATGGAATCCTTGCTGTGATGGATCACAGAGGAGTACGAAAATTCATAAGGCAGCGTTAGGTTATATTTCACAGGACTTTGTGTGTATTTTCTTTTTGTAACTCCACTAGCAGTCTCAGTGATTGCATAGAATTATGCCATTTTGACTGGACGCTATTTTCTGTCTGCTCCATTCTTCCACACATGCATCAGAGGGATATAGCCACTTGTCCTCTGATGCACAGCCGGTTGGCCAACACTCCGCTTCTTGCCCTGGAATCTTTGTCTCTCACTCTTCTGGGTGTAACCTCAGCTGCCTAAGGGTGTGTGTGTGTGTATGTGTTTGCCTCGAGGGCTCTGCCTTCAACCGTTACTGCTCTTGCCACTCTGAGAAGTTCTCAGACTCCCAGGATGCTAGCTGCAGTTGCCATGGAATGCTGCTATTTCCTGAACCTTCCAGAATAGGTAAGAGGGCAGGGACAGGGTGCAGATGATTTTGGAGAGTTTGTGTTCTCTAAGAGAATAGACTATTAGTGGATTATGGAAACATGCAATGTTTTAATCCTGTCAAAGGTGAATGACACCGAATATTTATAAGCGGCACCTCTATTGCTCTATGTAATATACTGGCTGGAGCATGTTCTTGTCTGGGCAGCAGCTGCTACTGCTGCTCCTGCTTCTTCCTCTTCTTCTCCCCAGTACCTCCCTCTCTTTTTTCCTTTCCTCTTCCTCCTCATCCTCCTCTTCCTTCCCTTTCCTCCTCTTCTTTAATTTGAATGGGCATCCTGGCATGGTGGGAAAAAGCTACAAAATAAGAAGATGTAGTTTGAGTTCCAGGTCTGTTCCATTTCATCAGATGACCAGAGCTGAAACACTCATTCTCACCCAACAAAAAGTGAAGTGATTTGATGGAAAGGCCGCTGCCCCTGTACCAAAAGGCTGAGTGGTTGGAGCCAATGGGACAAGGTCTTCCCTGTCAGGAGAGCCATGGGGAGTTAAGATCCCTAGAGTTCTGGTCTCCCGTGTACTAGCGACTAGTCCTAGAATTCATGCTTTTGGGGAGCAGAAATGATTTGACCTGGAAGTGCTTGTTAAAGATCACCAGCTTCTCAGGAACCAGAGAGAAACTCCTCACTTCGGATCCCTGATGAGTTGTGGTTTGGCTGAATCTCCAAAAGCTGTTTATCTTCTGCTGAATCTTGCAGCTGCCTAGCTCCTTGGAGCAATTCCCTTGAATTTCTGGCAGACCCCATCAGAGAGTGAAATGAAGGATCTGGTTAATTGGTGAGCACCTGGCAGAACTTCAGCAATGCTGAGAACCATAGCAGGACTTGCTCGGGTGGGTTGTTTGGATGAGAATTAGGCAATATCTGAGCCACTTCACTGTAATACTGCAAGGAGAAAGTTGCCTGTGTTTGGTAACTCTCTTATTTTTCTCCCCTACAATTTAGAACTTTCCATATTTCCAACATAAGACATTGCCATTCATCCTGGCAGGTCACCTGTGGGTGTCAGACCTGCTGATAGGTGAAGGGGCTCCTACCAGGGAGATTTCATTGCTTCTCATGTGACAAGGGAAGCCAAATCACTTAAGATATCACTTGAAATTCTTTTCCATTTTCACAGCTCCTCTTAACTCCATGCAGTGTTCTGTGTAGAAAGCAAAGGTGGAAGAAGCCCCTTGACTTAAGGGGAGACAGATTTGCTGTTTCCTGCCAGGCCTGTGCCTGGCTGTGGGGGCATGTGGATGTCATTATGCTGAAGATGGCTTGTCAGAAACATTCAAGAGCTTGATATTATGAAAAAGGAGGAAAAAAAGCATAAAATAGAGTTGTTCACTTATACTGTTAAATGACTACTTGGGTCATAGATATTGCTGTGACAGGCACTAGTTACTGACAGTCCTCCCCCCTCCCCCCATGATGCGTTACAGATGGATTATCATTGAATTTTTGCAGATGTTCTATGAGGCATTTTTTTAATTCCTATTTGATAGATGAATAAACAAGTTTGCAGCTATGTTGACAAGGCCCGGCACCTTTGGTAGGCAGAATAATGCTCCCTCCATCCCAAAGATGTCTGCGTCCTAAGCCCTAGGACCTGTGGATTTGTTAGGTAATGTGGCAAAAGGGAATTAGGTTTGCAGATAGAATGAGTTACTAAGCAACAGACAGAAGGAGAGGGGGATGACTCTGGATTATCTAGGTCAGTCTAGAGTAGTCATGAGCATGCTTAAAAGGGGACAGGGTCAAAATGATGTGATATGAAAGAGACACCACTGGCCATTGCTGGCTTTATTGATGAAGGTGGGTCATGAGTCATGAGATGGAGGGTGGCTTTTTCCTAGAGCCTCCAGAGGCGATGTAGCTCTATTAGGCCTCTGAGACCAGTCGGACTCCACACCCACAGGACCGTAAGATAGTACATCTGTGTTGCTTTAAGTCTTTAAATTTGTGTTAATTTGTTACAGCAGCAACAGGAAACTAATATATCACCTAAGGGACAGAGCCATGACTAAATATGGGAGTCCAAAATTTGTCCTCTTTTCTCTATGCAAAATGACCTCTAAACTGCTCAATATATGAAAACAGAGCGAGAGAAGCCCTACTCGACTTCCTAAGCTATTTTTTTTCCCTCCCCTTTTTCTCCTTTTCTCTATTGCTCAGTCCATGCACTTCTTGCCTCCCTCTCTCCCTAAATTAACAGATATTTGCTGTAAAAGAAATTGATTCTTCACTCCAAAGTAGGTCATTATAACAAAGGTTTTAAATCACTTGGTCTTCCCATTTGTGAAATATAGACTTCACTTTAATCTTCTGTGCGTTACTAGCAGTAAAAAAGGGCCCATAATTTGTGAAAAATGGGATTTTTTCCCCACCATCAATCATCCAAGCAGATATGTAAGTTTTCTACTCTCTTTTCACCCTCTGACTCACACCTTGAAGTCAGAAGGACCAGTGTTCATCCACACAGACAGGATATGTATTCCTAATTCTGCTTATACTTCCAGGACCAAATTTAGAAACATAATGAAATATCTGGTCCCAAGGACCAAATTGGTAGGACTCCCTGTTTGCTCTCCTCCCATTATTTCTTTCACTCTTCAATGCTGTCTTGGAGTTCTTTGTATTTAAGTAACTCTCCTAATCTCTCAACACTACTGAGTTTATTTTGAAAAACTCAAGCTAAACTTGCTTTGTTGGGAAAGTGTGGGGATAGAATTTGTGTTCTGTTCCTTTTTGTCCCCAGATGCATCATAGATTGCCTGGAATTGCTTCTACATTTTAGAAGAACATCCAAATAAACAAGTCAGATCTGTTCTAATCCAGGATGTATGTTGAATGGGACAATTATAAAGATGAATAAGATGCTATTGTTAAACTCTTGAGTTCTAAGTCAAGTGGTTACAAAACAGGGCCCTTTGCAATGATCACACTGTACTGTAACATCTTTCCTTATCTTTCTTCTTCTCTAGATAGGGCATAATCTTTGGGCATGCAGGGACCATGTCTTATGTTTTCCATGAATTCCTAGCTCCCAGCCCAGGGTACTTGACATAAAATTTCACATAAATTTTGGAATCTGTCAAGCCTGGGTTCAAATCCTGGTTCTGCTGCTTCCTCTTTGTCTAGTTACTTAGTCTTCTGATCTGTCTCATCTATAAATAGGGTGTGTGGAAATCTGCAGTGCTCTGAGGATTAAATGACATGATAAATTTAAAGCACCTAGTGAAGTCTTAGCATTGCATGTAATGGGTACCTGTAGTGTTTAAAAATGTGCAGACACATTGCCCAGGTTTGCCTTCTATCTTTTCCCCTTACTAAGAAAATTAACATCTCTGTTTTTCAATTTCCTCATCTGTAAAATGGATATAATAATAGCATTTGCTTCAGAAGATTGTTGTATGGATGAAATGAGTAAACATGCATAAAGGTGCTCAGGTCAGGACTGGCATGCAGTAAGTATACAGTAAATGTTACTTACTAGCAGCAATAAATAATAGCATCTTATACCCTTCTTCTAACATCCATCCCACTTTATTTTCTCCTCTATTTGGTCCTTAAGTGGAAGGAAAAAAGTGAGTTGGTTCTAAGGATTATTCCAGAATCCTTCCTTGCTCTCTAAAATGTTGCAATTTTTGTGAGAAAAGATCCAAAGCCAGTTCCCCATTCTCATATTTCCCTGGGGTCCAAAGGGAGAGAGACTGTAATTTTGAAAATAGGCATGTTTCAGAGCTCAAGGAAGTTAGACTTCCTGTGGCAGAAAAAGTAATTTTACCCCCACTTTGGATTAGGCCCAATGTTTATAACAAATGAAACTGCTGTGGACTTTACACTTAAAACAACAACAACATCTTTGTTTGAAAAATTATATATACATATGTTTAGTTTTCTGAATAACAGCCTCGCAATATGGTGTATTAGAAATTACAGCCAGCTCTCAATTTTTTTTTTTTTTTCCATTGCAAAGAAACATTTTGCATAACCTAAAACTGTCCTTGTGTTGGAAACCACTGAGATTATCACATAGAACTTGAATCGGTGATTCTGTCCTTTTTATGTCCCACATGAAGCCATTGTGTGTGTGTGTGATGCTTTGAGCAGCTTCTTTCATTAGGGGCCATATTCATGTCAACAAACTAACTAAAAACCTCAGGTCTTCCCCATCCTTTCATGTATGAGCCAAATGAGGGAAACATCTCCTGTTCCTGTCAACTTCCTTTTCCCATCAATATCACAGCGTGTTGGAAGGCTTAAAACAAAGCTATGTTTAAGTTATCCAATTACAAAAAGCATCTGAAAAATGTCTGAGCAGGTGAAAAACACCCCCCTTTACATGCTCTGCTAACTCTGAAATGTTTGGGTGGAATTTGAGTTGAGAATAAGCATGAAGAATCACAGAACAAGTGGTAATTGATTCAGCAGGTCAGAAGCACCTAAAGTCCCTGCACCCTTGACTGGTGCCATGCCCCCCTCCTCGGGACCCAGAGAACTCGTTTTCAGAAGCAATTTTCCACTTGACTCAGAGTTTCACATCCAAAAGCTCCCCGTGTGGGTGCTCGAAGTTCTTCAAGGAACATAAGTGGAGTACAGTGAAGGCACTTCTTGAAAGGGAGTGAGGCGTAAAATTAGGTGGACGAAGTTCAGTGACTCAGCTTGTTGGGGCTTCTTTTAAGGACCAAGGTTGCAGTCATATGGCTTTTATACTTGAGCTCATGGCCTTAGAGCTTCTAGAGCCTTAGAGTGAGAAGGAACTAACCACTAGTATGGTCCTCACTTTACACACAGGGAAACTTGAAGACCAAAGAGATGTCAGAGTCACTCCTGCATTTATTGTTTACCCTTGGTCTCTGGCAGGACATAAAGGTTCCTCTTTGTACCTCCTCCCTCCCTGCTTTCCTCCTCTCCAAGATGGGTCAGAGTCCAGGTGGTCACTCAATTTCCAG
This sequence comes from Giraffa tippelskirchi, assembly GCF_054371585.1. Taxonomy (NCBI): domain Eukaryota; kingdom Metazoa; phylum Chordata; class Mammalia; order Artiodactyla; family Giraffidae; genus Giraffa; species Giraffa tippelskirchi. Next base: position 172,645,273 of record NC_137275.1, read on the forward strand.
GGAGGAAGAGACAGTGATGACCACGTGCCAGGCCAGTGAAGTGTCCACAGCTCTAGGGGAGGGACTGCCTTGACATTTCCCTTAGAAGTTGTTTCTTTGGAACCTGGGGACAGGAGAGGGCCTCCCATGCATCCTCTCCCAAAAGCCTTCCAGAAACTGCTATCCATCCAGAAGAGACTAGACATGGTTGCCTATACCAATTTCCTTTTGTGCAATGGAAACCAGAGCCCTCTTGTTTACCTGCAGCCTCAAGAAAGGAGTGTGTGTGTGTGTGTGTGTGTGTGTGTGTGTGTAGTGGGATGGACTTTGAGCCCTGTCTCTCTCCAGCTGGGAGTGTGTGTGTGTGTGTGTGTGTGTGTGTATGTGTGTGTGTGTAGTGGGATGGACTTTGAGCCCTGTCTCTCTCCAGCTGGGAGTGTGTGTGTGTGTGTGTGTGTGTGTGTGTGTAGTGGGATGGACTTTGAGCCCTGTCTCTCTCCAGCTGGGACTGTGTTATAAGTTTTGGTTTTGGGGAAAAGAAGGCATAGCTGCCTTTGATATATTTTATTTCTAGACAACTTGTAGCTATTGAGCCTGGGCCACAGGGGTCCTCTCTGTACTCCAGTCTAGTTCTCCAGAGTTCCACACGGGAGCCTGGAAGCCCAGCCTGAGCCTCAGGCCAGGACCACCTCAGCCTCAGGGGCCTGCTGACTACAGCCCAGCTAGTAACACAGTGCTACCTTGCTTGGTCCTTTGTGCATTTCTTTCTATGACCTTGCGAGGAGGTGTGACTGATGGAGGGAGAGTAACAATGAGATTTGTTGAGGCAGCTCAGAGCTTTGTTCTGTCTTCTAATCCTCCATCTCTGTTCACCAGCACCCCAGTCTGGTGATACTTATATTAATCATGCCACTTAGTTCTTTTGCATTTATAACACCGGCAAACACATGTAATATGATGGGCACCATTTTGAAGGGTCTATATATGTAATAACTTTTAATTCTTAGAACCTACTTTTGGTGTAGATATGATTATAATTACCTTTTTACAGTTGGGGCCATGGAGGCCCAGAAAAGTTGATTGATTTGTTTAAAGTCACACAGCTCGTAAGTAGAGGAATTGGGATTCAAATCTGAGGAGTCTGACCCAGATAACAATGCTGACAATCACTTATAACACTACCTACATGGAAACATAAACTGGATTGTAGGATATGTATATGGCAGTTATCTTGGTAAAAGGTACCTAGTTAAGGTTTGCTTATGATACTGATGATTATGTGTTTGGATTTGGTGGCTACTGGAGCTTAAGCAACAACCTGAAAAAGGTGTAGCAGACCTTTTTCTACCAATAAATTGAATTGAGCAACTTTCAAATCATGGGACGGAAGAGAGTGTATGGATGTGTTTGAGCTGCTCAAATTAGGACAACTGAATGCTGATAAATGAGATGCAAGGAACTGGGAGAGGGTACATCAGAGGACTGGCAGTGGCTACTTGGGGTTTACAGAGGTCATGAAGGCCCAAACCTACCTTAGTGGATGGGACACCTTGTATTGAGAAGAAGGAGAAGCGAGCAAGAAGATTCAGATGAAGGAGAACTTTGATGAGGATCCCAATTTGTGGCCTGTGGGTCACATGGAGAATTTCCCAGCTCAGTTTTGACCAATAAAAATGTCTTGTGTTAGCCAAACAGTCATGTCTGACTCTTTGCAACCCCATGGACTGTAGACTATCAGGCTCCTCTGTTCATGAAATTCTTCACTTGAGAATACTGGAGTGGGTAGCCATTCCCTTCTTCAGGGGATCTTCCTGACCCAGGGATCAAACCTGGGTCTCCCTCAATGAGGACAGATTCTTTACCAGCTGCACCACCAGGGAAGCCCCTTCCCCCTCCCCCCACCAAATGTCTTATTAGTTGCCAAATTAAAAACTCCAGTGAATATACATCAGTTATGTATTTCCAGACTGTCTTGAAAGATGAGAAAATCTGGCAGTATGGGACATCTGTTCTCACTTGTCAGCAATTGTCTTCACTGGAGAGTTGCTCTGCTCTTTAGATGAGGCACTTAACACCCATTTTCTAAAGGTCCTACTATTTCCTACTGCTGCTTACACATGTGACCTGCCTGTCCCTATTAGCATCTAGGTGGATTTCCCCACCCCCTTATTTTATAAATGCAGAAGTAGAGGGTTTGAGTGGTGACTTGGAGAGATAATCTCTCCTTTTTGAGTTGCTGTGTGAGCATTTTCCCCAATCACTTAGTCTGTTTTGATGCCCAATTCCTTATGTCATGAAATGCCTACGTGTGGCTTTGCCTTGGCCCACCTGGGCTTTGAGTGGTATAGCTAGTTGTTGTTACAGTGGTGCCTTGAGATTAGGTTAATAACAGAAGCACCAAACACCAAAGATTTTGACCCTCTTAACTCTCATGAAGCCATTTGTAGTTGTGGCTAATGCCTTGAACCTTGAAGCATCTAGATGGGCAGTAATATAGGGGAGCCTCCAGTAGGAAAGAAGACCTACCTGCCCTCAAGAATAGTGTTATCACAGTTACTATCACTACTCCCAATGCCCTGCCCAAGAACATCCACCTCAAAAATGTGCTGGATCCTTACCAGGAAATCCTTTTATTATTCTGCTGAAATCCACCTGCATTATTCCTCAAGTCCTTGCTAACTTAGATTCCATTTTCTGTGTTCTCTCCATGTCTAAGCCTAATCTCTTTTTTCTGTACCCTGATGACTTCTGCTGCTATTTAGAGTGTGATGTATCAGTAAGCAATGCTGTAAGTGCGCTGGTCCACCTTATACTCTGAATTTCTTAATCGGCACTCAGAATTTTCCTAGAGGGATGTGCAGTTTTCTTTGGCCCAGTTGCAATGTATTTGTTTCCTGTGGAAGCTTTGCCAAATCAGCCAGCTCTGAGTTTGCTCTCCCCTCTGCCACTTTTCGAAACCCCAGGCAAGTTACTTAGCCTTTCTGATCCCGACTCATAAGCTCTGTGAGATGGGACCATTTGCTGTCTTGCACATCCCTCCTCTTCTGAAGGAATAAATGACATATGGAATGTGAAGTATCTACAGTAATTCCTAGCATATCAATGGAGTTTACAGGTTTTAGTTCACTACCTCTTTTATGACCTTTTTTTCTGGATCTAATGGGGTGTATAATAGCTGATTATGGATTGGAAAATTTGTAAGTGTCCTGAAGAGTTCTCTGGGAAGCCAAGAGAATGGGTGCCTGAGAAGGATGAAACATTGCAAGTGTTGCTCCAGTGGTTGGAAGTAGGCACTGGAATAGAGGAATTACAAGCAGAGGGAAATGAAGAACAAGGTGGAACTTTTACTAGTTAAAAAAAGCAATGCCCTTTCTTCCTTTGTCTCTTCTCAGAAGGGCACCAACTAACTTTTCAGAGTGGACACTCAATAAATGCTGTTGACTGACAGACGATGGAATGTTATAAAAGGTTTGCAGGGCAGGGAATATAATATTAATATCCATGTAATGTTTTTATGTTTTAATTTTGGTGGAGGAAGCCTGAAGCCTGAGGCAAAAGCTACTATTTTCATTTGCCTCACCTGAAGTTATATTGGCAGAGGCCCTCAGGGTAAAGAAGAAAAGGATTAGGTTTGGGAATGGGAAAGGGTATGAAGAAGTTGTAATAAAATATATAAGTGCAAGAGCTTGAGGAATAAACACAGATGAATTTCAGTCTGAGAGTAGAAGGATATGGCATAAAGACGTTTTGAGGGGAAAAAAAATACACCCATAGGGTAGGCTTTGCTGAATGGAAGAGAGAATGTGAGAAAAGTAATGAAAAACTTTTAATATCATAGAGCTCCCTAAGAAGTGTGCAGATATTGTTGTTTTACGTAGATTGAGGGCTACCATGTATTAATACAAGGCTGGTATCTGCTTGAAAACCTAATGTATGAAAATGTGGTCAAGGGGCAGGATAAACCTAACATTTGTGGAGGGATAGTTGAATTTTTCTCTATATTGTGCAGGAAATGAGTAAGTGAATGATTATTTGATTGGAAGGATCTTAATAAAAATTGGTTCTAAATCAGCTTAAGCAACTAGCAAATGCTGTTGTGTAGACCATCATAATCACACCACCATCTAAAGCAAGCAAAAGGACAGAGTTCACACAAAAGGAATTTTCAGTTTTTCTTATAATGGGAAAAACGTCTAGTTTGTACTATTAACATACACTGAAGGTATCCACATCTTTCATTTATTAGAAATTTGTCAGGAAGAGTCTCAGTGAAGTTATAAATGTACTTTAAAAAATGAATATATTTGGGAATCTTTGCCACTATTAACCCTGCTAATCTTCATTCCTTAATATCTGTCTTTGATGTACCTGTTAAGTCTACACACTAACAACAGCCTAAAATGAGACAACCACAATACTTTATTTTTTTCCAGTTACAAGACACCTGATGATAAGAACCATGCGTTAAACAGACTGCTCAAATGAAAACAGGCTCACCAACCCTGGCAACATGGGCTGGATATTGGTGGATTTTAAGCACACCACTCCTAAAGCCAGGAGATAGGCGACCGGGAGTAACTGTTAAGGAGGATGGGCCAGTCAGATAGCTCTGAATCTTACAGAAAAGAGGGATTTCTTCTCAAGCTGTGGCACTGACGTCTGTTCTGCAGTGTCTCCAGCAGTCTGTTTCCTCAAGCGGGTATTGGGCTGGTTTGATTGTTACGCAGTCCTTTTGTTTTTGTCTCTTTGTTTTGCACTGATTTGAAATCCACCTTTCAGCTCTACATCTATATTCAAGGATATTTCAGAATTAATTTACCTCGTATGTTTCCAAAAGTTGAAACTCAGTTCATTTTTTTTTAACTTGGGAAATAAACCTTATTTTCGTCAACTATTCCTTCTGTAGCATCCACAATTCTTGTCTCTCTCTGTACCCTTGTATCAATATCAGGCTGAGCTTTGCTGTGATAACAATCTCACTACCAAGATTACTTAGAAACTTCATTTTTTAAAATGTAATTTGGATACTTGTGTTTCACGGTGAGGGCTAAGATATGTATGCAGAGTGAGCAAAGGAACAATGTCATGAGTTTAGTAGATGTTAAATTATTTTCTTTTTCTATTTTCTCTGAATTGAAGGATTTTGCTGAATAGAGATTTATTTTTACCTCACTGTCCAATAACACCATTAGCTTGTATTTGCATAGTGTGTTACAATTTTCAGATCCACCAGAGTTTTTGCTTTTGCTGTTCCCTTGGCCTGAAAGATTCTTCTCTTAGGTATCTTTGTGGCTTCCTCTCACAATTTCCAGTTCACTGCTCAAACGTCACCTTCTCAGTAAGATCTTCATTTAGTGCTCCATCTAAAACTGCAAAACAAACAAAATTCTTCAAAATAATTTCTGCTAAATATCCCCATTCCTCTAGCTACTTTTAACCACTTATCCCTAACACATTCAAAACATGCAAAAAAGCAAACTGGCTGTCTGAGGAGGCCTTACAAAGAAGCTGTGAAAAGAAGAATAGCGAAAAGCAAAGGAGAAAAGAAAAGATATACCCATTCGAATGCAGAGTCCCAAAGAATGGCAAGGAGAGATAAGAAAGCCTTCCTTGCTGATCGGTGCAAAGAAATAGAGGAAAACAACAGAATGGGAAAGACTAGAGATCTCTTCAAGAAAATTAGACATACCAAGGGAACATTTAATGCAAAGATGGGCTCAATAAAGGACAGAAATTGTACGGACCTAACAGAAGCAGAAGATATTAAGAAGAGATGGCAAGAATACACAGAAGAACTGTACAAAAAAGATCATCACGACCCAGATAACCACCATGGGTGTGACCACTCACCTAGAGCCAGACATCCTGGAATGTGAAGTTAAGTGGGCCTTAGGAAGCATCACTACGAACAAAGCTAGTGGAAGTGATGGAATTCCAGGTGAGCTATTTCAAATCCTAAAAGATGATGCTGTGAAAGTGCTGCACTCAATATGCCAGCAAATTTGGAAACCTCAGCACTGGCCACAGGACTGGAAAAGGTCAGTTTTCATCTCAACCCCAAAGAAAGGCAATGCCAAAGAATGTTCAAACACCACACCATTGTACTCATCTCCCGCGCTAGTAAAGTAATGCTCAAAATTCTCCATGCCAGGCTTCAATAATATGTGAACTGTGAACTTCCATATGTTCAAGCTGGATTTAGTAAAGGCAGAGGAACCAGAGACCAAATTGCCAACATTTGTTAGATCATCAAAAAAGCAAGACAGTTCCAGAAAAACATCTATTTCTGCTTTATTGACTATGCCAAAGCCTTTGACTGTGTGGATCACAACAAACTGTGGAAAATTCTGAAAGAGATGGGAATACCAGACCACTTGACCTGCCTCTTGAGAAACCTGTATGCAGGTCAGGAAGCAACAGTTAGAACTGGACATGGAACAACAGACTGGTTCCAAGTAGGAAAAGGAGTACGTCAAGGTTGTATATTGTCACCCTGCTTATTCAACTTATATGCAGAGTACATCATGAGAAACGCTGGGCTGGAGGAAGCACAAACTGGAATCAAGATTGCCGGGAAAAATATCAATAACCTCAGATATGCAGATGACACCACCCTTATGGCAGAAAGCGAAGAAGAACTAAAGAGCCTCTTGATGAAAGGGAAAGAGGAGAGTGAAAAGGTTGGCTTAAAGCTCAACATTCAGAAAACTAAGATCATGGCATCTGGCCCCATCACTTCATGGCAAATAGATGGGTAAACAGTGGGAACAGTGTCAGACTTTATTTTTTTGGGCTCCAAAATCACTGCAGATGGTGACTGCAGCCATGAAATTAAAAGATGGCTTACTCCATGGAAGGAAAGTTATGATCAACCTAGATAGCATATTAAAAAGCAGAGATGTTACTTTGCCAACAAAGGTCCGTCTAGTCAAGGCTATGGTTTTTCCAGTAGTCATGTATGGATGTGAGAGTTGGACTATAAAGAAAGCTGAGCACCGAGGAATTGATGCTTTTGAACTGTGGTGTTGGAGAAGACTCTTGAGAGTCCCTTGGACTGCAAGGAGATCCAACCAGTCAATCCTAAAGGAAATCAGTCCTGGGTGTTCATTGGAAGGACTGATGTTGAAGCTGAAACTCCAATACTTGGGCCACCTGACACAAAGAACTGACTCATTTGAAAAGACCCTGATGCTGGAAAAGATTGCAGGCAGGAGGGGAAGGGGACGACAGAAGATGAGGTGGTTGGATGGCATCACCGACTCAATGGACATGAGTTTGACTAAACCCCAAGAGTTGCTGATGGACAGGACTGCGTGCTGCAGTCCATGGCGTTGCAAAGAGTCGGACACAACTGAGCGACTGAACTGAACACATTCTGTTTTTATTTATGTTTCTTGCTTATTCTTTTTCCCCTTTAGGATAATGTCTATGAGAAGCAGGAATTTTGTTTCTTATCCTCAGTCCCACAAACCATTCCTGCCATATAGAGGCCCCCCTTTATGTGACTGATTGATCCTCATGTGGTCAAGTAAGTTAGCAAGTTGCTGAAGTGCCCTTTTTCTGGTGGGTTCTTGTTGGGAATATGAGGAGAGAAGGGTGATGGAGGGCTGGGTTGATTTCATTGGGATGGTTGGTCCCAGATAAGAAGACTTAGGTCGGCTGTAAAGCCTGTGGCTGGAATATTGATGTAGGGTTGGTTCTGGGCATCAATCCATCACACATGCCCCATGTCCTCGCGTCTCCACTCTGTAGACAGACTCCATCTGTCACTCATCTTTTCACAGGGACACTTCTGTCTTCAACTCTTGTCCTCTAGGAAATGTCTGGGTTTGGATGCTTTATAAATTAAACTTTCCTGAAGGGTTCTTAGTTATTTGAGTTGGGTACAGTAAAATAATTCCGCCTCTGTAGATGGAGAGGTGCTTGTGTAGTGGATGCCTAGCTGATTAAACTTGGCACACACAATAGAGCTTGAAGCAGGAGTGAACACGGTGAGCATTCTGGTGTCTCTGCAGAAGCTCATGGGAATACAATGTAGTGGACACTTTGCCCCACTTGGGAGGATGGAACTTGGTTTTGTGGTGGCCTGAGGTATCCAGGCTGATATACACTGAGAAACTACTCCTGTGTCCTTGGTGGTGTTGTTGCTGTTCAGTCACCCAGTCGTGTCCGACTTTATGCCACCATGTGGACTGTAGCATGCCAGGCCTCCCTGTCCCTCACTATCTCCCCAAGTTTCCCCAAGTTCATCTCCGTTGCATTGGTGGTATTTGTATCCATGGGGCCATTTAATTGAGAGGTAGGAGAGATGAGAGAAGATAATTAGGCAAGAGCAAGAGATAGCCCTGTGTCTTGGTTTTCTGAGGCTGCTGTAACAAAGTGCCACAAACTGGGTGACTTAAACAGAAATTTATTTTCTCATTGTTTTAGAGGCTAGAACTCTGAGATCAAGGTGTGGTCAGGGTTGGCTTCTGTTTAGAGCTTCGAGGAAGAGTCCAGTCCTTTCACCTAGCTTCTGGAGGTTACTGGCCATCTCTGGTGTTCCTTGGTTTCCGGTTCATCACTCTGATCTCTGCCTTTATCTTCCATGATGTTCTTCCAGTGTATGTGTCTGTGTCCAAATTTCCATTTTTTTATAAGGACACCAATCATATTGGATTAGGGGCTCACCCTATTCCAGTAAAACCTCATTTGACCTATTATATCTATAATGGTCCTATTCCCATATATGGTCACATCCTAAAATACTTGGGGTTAAGTCCTCAACATATGAAAATTTGGGGACACACTTCAAGCCATTATACATAATTCGTGCATGAACACATTGTGGATATTTTATGTGTGGGTAAAGAATTCTTAGTTCATCTCTAGCTCTCAGGCAAAGTACACTCAATATACTGATTTGTGAAAAGCTGAATCACACAGTCAGCAACATCCTAGAATGTAGTTGGCCCAACTCTGTGCAACCCTATGGACAGTAGCCCACCAGGTTCCTCTGTCCATGGGATTCTCCAGGCAAGAAGTGCTGCAAATTTTACATGTGGTAGTTGGTATATTTTGAAGATTAAATTGGTGAACACCTTCCCCCCACCCCCGACTTGTTATCAGAAGCCACATACATGCATTTTTTCATTTATTTGTCATTTGTAATTCACTCAGCAAACATTAATGAATTCCTACCAAGGGAGGACAAATCAGCCTTTGTTCCCATGGGGCCTCAGGTTGGTGGAGTGAGATACACATATAAACACTTCAGTGAAATGCCGGATATTAAGGGAAAAATCTGGACAGTTTTCAAGAAGAGTTGCTCCATATTTCTCTGAAATCATCCTCTATCCTGGGTTGGGGGCCTCAGATCAAAACAGGAAAATTCCTATGAAAATAGGAAGTTGTGGGTTCTGCTGCTATCATGTCTTCCCCAGCAAATTGCAGAGTGATAATTAGGGTTCTTGGTCCTAGGCACTGATATGGAGTGTTCTCTCCATAAGCTTTTGAGCTCTTTTGGGCAATTCTGACCAACTGACTGGAGACCTCGATTTTATCCATCTGAAAAATTTCTAAATAGAATATACGAGGACAGCTGAATTAAAAAAAAGAATAGTGATTCTAAACAATTTCCATTTTAAAAGATCAAGGCACAGTGTATCTATCACCAGGTGTCATGGGGCCAGAGTCATTTAGCGCAAAGGATGGCATTGCTCAGAGGTGGGATACCAAAGCTTTACTCGTCTCACTCCTTATGAGGGGGGAGTGAAAGAAGGGGTGGCAGCTGCTCACAGGACAGCCCCCTGAGGTGTCAACAGGAGGGAGGCAGTTCTAAGTCATTTTAAAAAATGCTAATTCTGCCAGGTGTCTTCAAGTGAAGTCATTACTATCACTTGACACCTTAATTAGCAGATAATATCTTAGCTGGAGGAACAGATGAGGTGTGAGAGGGGAACAAGGAACACAGTGGGGATTGAAGGTGGCAGTGATGCTGGAGAGGTGTTTGAAGGAGATGGGAGTACTAATGGGAGAAGGGGTCTTGACAGTGCGTACAAGGCATTGTTTTGTGTGTTTTGTTTTGTTTTTCAGTTCAGTTCAATTGCTCAGTCATGTCCGACTCTGTGACCCCATGAACCACAGCACGCCAGGCATCCCTGTCCATCACCAACTCCCGGAGTTTACCCAAACCCACGTCCATCAAGTCAGTGATGCCATCCAGCCATCTCATCCCCTGTCGTCCCCTTCTCCTCCTGCCCTCAATCTTTCCCACCATCAGGGTCTTTTCAAATGAGTCAGCTCTTTGCATCAGGTGGCTAAAGTATTGGAGTTTCAGCTTCAGCATCAGTCCTACCAATGAACACCCAGACTGATCTCCTTTAGGATGGACTGATTGGATCTCTTTGCAGTCCAAGGGACTCTCAAGAGTCTTCTCCAACATCACAGTTCAAAAGCATCAATTCTTTGGTGCTCAGCTTTCTTTATAGTCCAGCTCTCACATCCATACATGACCACTGGAAAAACCATAGCCTTTACTACACGGGCATTTGTTGACAAAGTAATGTCTCTGCTTTTCAATATTCTGTCTAGGTTGGTCATAACTTTCCTTCCAAGGAGTAAGCATCTTTTAATTTCATGGCTGCAATCACCATCAGCAGTGATTTTGGAGCCCAGAAAAATAAAGTCAGCCACTGTTTCCACTGTTTCCCCATCTATTTGCCATGAAGTGATGGGGCCAGATGCCATGATCTTAGTTTTCTGAATGGCTTTAAGCCAACTTTTTCACTCTCCTCTTTCACTTTCACATCAAGAGGCTCTTTAGTTCTTCTTCACTTTCTGCCATAAGGATGGTGTCATCCGTATATCTGAGGTTATTGATATTTCTCCCGGCCATCTTGATTCCAGCTTGTGCTTCCTCCAGCCTAGCGTTTCTCATGATGTACTCTGCATATAAGTTAAATAAGCAGGGTGACAGTATACAGCCTTGACGTATTCCTTTTCCTATTTGGAACCAGTCTGTTGTTACATGTCCAGTTCTAACTGTTGCTTCCTGATCTGCATACAGGTTTCTCAAGAGGCAGATCAGGTGGTTTGGTATTCCCATCTCTTTCAGAATTTTGCACAGTTTGCTGTGATCCACACAGTCAAAGGCTTTGGCATAGTCAATAAAGCAGAAATAGACGTTTTTCTGGAACTCTCTTGCTTTTTCGATGATCCAGTGGATGTTGGCAATTTGATCTCTGGTTCCCCTGCCTTTTCTAAATCCAGCTTGAACATCTGGAAGTTCACAGTTCATGTATTGCTGAAACCTGTCTTGGAGAATTTTGAGCATTACTTTACTAGCGTGTGAGATGAGTGCAATTGTGCGGTAGTTTGAGCATTCTTTGGCATTGCCTTTCTTTGGGATTGAGGGAAAATTGACCTTTTCCAGTCCTATGGCCACTGCTGAATTTTCCAAATTTGCTGGCATATTGAGTGCAGCACTTTCACAGCATCATCTTTTAGGGTTGAAATAGCTCAACTGGGATTCCATCACCTCCACTACCTTTGATTGTAGTGATGCCTCCTAAGGCCCACTTGACTTCTCATTCCAGGATGTCTGGCTCTAGCTGAGTGTGAGTGATCACACCATCGTGATTATCTGGGTTGTGAAGATCTTTTTTGTACAGTTCTTCTGTGTATTCTTGCCATCTCTTCTTAATACCTTCTACTTTTGTGAGGTCTATACCATTTCTGTCCTTTATTGAGCCCATCTTTGCATGAAATGTTCCCTTGGTATGTCTGATTTTCTTGAAGAGATCTCTTGTCTTTCCCATTCTGTTGTTTTTCTCTATTTCTTTGGATTGATCACTGAGGAAGGCTTTCTTATCTCTCCTTGCTGTTCTTTGTTTTTGCTTGTGTCAAATTTTTGTCATGTTGTGGGTTGCTGAATTGATCTCATATCTCTTTCAGGAAGTAGAAAAGAAAGATTTTTCTATAAATTTGAGCATGATAATATAACCTTCCCAAATAATGCTGGAGCTCCTACCTCTTTTATTAACAACAGAAGCTCAGCCTTTCCTGTGAATGTATACAAGGGCCACAGAGGCTGGCTGAGGTCAAGGTGAGAGAGTGGGGGATGTTGTCTGTGGTCTGTGTTGGTCCTCATCTGACACCCACCCTTGCAAGCCGATAACGTGGAAGGAACTGGAGTCTGTTCTGCCCTTATACATATTAAAAAGCAGAGATATTACTTTGCCAACAAATGTCTTTCTAGTCAAGGCTATGGTTTTTCCAGTAGTCATGTATGGATGTGAGCATTGGACTATAAAGCGAGCTGAGTGCCGTCAAGAATTGATGCTTTTGAAATGTGGTGTTGGAGAAGACTCTTGAGAGTCCCTTGGACTGCAAGGAGATCCAACCAGTCCATCCTAAAAGAAATCAGTCCTGAATATTCATTGGAAGGACTGATGCTGAAGCTGAAGCTCCAACACTTTGCCCAACTGATGTGAAGAACTGACTCATTTGAAAAGACCTTGATGCTGGGAAAGATTGAAGGCAGGAGAAGGGGACGACAGAGGATGAGATGGTTGGATGGCATCACCGACGCTGTGGACATGAGTTTGAATAAGCTCCGGGAGTTGGTGATGGACAGGGAAGCCTGGTGTGCTGCAGTCCATGGGGTCACAAAGAGTCAGACAGGACTGAGTGACTGAACTGAACTGACACTGTTGCCATTTCTCTTTTTGCCACATGGTGCCGCTGTTGGGGTTGAATCCTGCCCAGTCCGGGTTTGCTAGTCTATCCTGCCCTGGAGATGATCTCATTTCTGTGTCTAGCAACTATTATGGAGGTAGTTAGCCTATGGTTTATGGGGTTATACTTCTTTTGGGGTAAAAGGAAAAAGATTGAGTTAAGGGGCTTAGGCAAGAATGAGTGATTTCATGGCTAGTACGTTTGGTAAGGAGATGGCTGTAGGTGAAATAAATCCTAATAACAGTAAAAATAGACCATAACTTATCATGGGGTCAGGTTGGGTGTGTCTTTTGATTATTTCCCAGGATCACATAGATGATTGACATATGTCTATATATTTATACATCTATCTATATCTCTATCATCTCTAAGCTCCTGTTGTTCTGTGCAGTTAGAATTCTCTCCCTGTTTGTGGGGCTAAGATGTGATCGTTGCAGGAGCACAGAGGAAGATTATCTGGTATACAAGACCACTGGATCTGGGAAAGTTGGTCATCCTGCCTAGCACCGTCTCATCTGCCCCCCTTGGTTTTGATGTACTGAAAGATCACATCACTAAAATATGACCTAAGTTCTTCTGAAATGTCTAAATGTCTCAGTCTCTATGTTAATACAGTAACCTCAGGAAAAACAGAGCCCTTGGAGAGATAGCCTGTTTCACTCTGGTGTGTGTGCCCTTGTCCTCATCCCCAGGAAGCCACTGATCACATATATGCTTTTTCCTACTATTGCTTATTCCCAGAAAGGGGCATAAGCAACACATTCTTATTAATAGAAAGGTTTAAATGACTGATGAAACTCTGTATCTCATGTATTTTAGGGACCTCCAACTTTAAGGGTAGCTGGCCACTTAAGCAGAACAATCTGGTTAATTTTGGAGTTTCAGGCAGACATGAGATCATCACAGTTAGCCTCTTCAAGGGGTCTTGACTGAAGAACTTGGCCTTTCTGTAACAATGCCCTTTAGTTTCTCTTTGCTGAGAACCCACAACCAAACTGCAGTCCAGTTCTTCAGATCTGTTAATGTGAAGACTGACTACAAGTCTTGAAAATAATTTAAAAATCTGCCATTCAGCACTTTTTAAAGATTTTTCTTTTTTGGCATGGACTGTTCTTAAAGTCTTTATTGAATTTTTTACCATATTGCTTCTGTTTTACGTTTTGGTCTTTTGGCCATGAGGCATGTGGGATCCTAGCTCTGGACCAGGGGTGGAACCCACACTCTCCACATTTGCATGGCGAAGTCCTAACCACTGGACCGCCAGGGAAGTCCCACTCGCTACATTTCTGTTCTTTCCCCAATAGAGTTCTCAGCATTTGAGACTGTAAATTAGTGAGTAGAAATGGTTTGGTGGACAAGTTCAACCTACATACAGCCTTTAAACCCTATCCTTGGGCTTCCCTTGTAGCTCAGTCAGTAAAGAATCTGCCTGCAGTGCAGGAGACCTGGGTTCAATCCCTGGGTCGGGAAGATCCCCTGGAGAAGGAAATGGCAACCCACTCCGGTATCCTTGCCTGGAAAATCTCATGGACAGAAGAGCCTGGAGGATTGCAGTCCATGGGGTCACAAAGAGTTGGGCACGACTGAGCGACTAACACTTACTTACTTACTTACTTTGAGATGGAAACATTAGTCTTAGTTATGAACAATCAAAAAAGTGGTCAAATTTGTGTCACAAAAGGTTCTGGTCTCCTTTACACAGAAGCTTTAGCTATTTTTAGGAGAAACCATGCCTTACAAAGTCTCTGCTTATATAATCTCCTCCCCCTTACAACAGTTATTTATTCTTAATCTATCTTTTGCATTTGCATATTAGTTCTCTGTCTTTTCTGGTTCTATTTTCTCCAATTTTTTCTCCTCTATCCTGTTAGGTTGTCCAAAAAGTTCATTTGTATTTTTCCATAAGATGTTATAGAAAAACCCAAATGAATTTTTTGGCCAACCCAATACTTTGTTGGCCAGCATTTTTCCCTTAATTTTTCTTCCTTTTTTAAAATTATATTTGATTTGCATTCTCTTTTCAATGCCTTAACTTGTAGGCCTTGACCTGCCAGTAGGTTCTTGTCCCTCCTATTGCCATCCAGCTAGGAGTCCACAAAAGAGCATCAGATGTGTTTCCACAATGCAGTTTCCAGTAGCTGGAAAATAGCGCTGAATAGACTACACTTCAGTAATCTCCCAGTGGAATTTTAAAAGAGTTATTATGGCAGTAGTACGGTGAAGGGAGTTTTGATCATAGCAAGGTAAGTGCTAGCTGTGGAGAGTAAGGGCTGCTGTTCGGGCAGCAGGCTGGGTGCTGCAGGTGCATGAAAAAGGCATCCTGCAAGCCATGGTTGAGTGTTGACCCGGTTCCAGATTCATCACTGCAGTCAGCTGGGCTTTGTGCCCTTTTGAGAGTCACTTTGGCCTGTCTGAAGGAGTCAGCTGTTGTAAATTATAAGTGTGGATCCAGGGGATAATTCTTGGCTTTCATCATGCTGTGAAGGCTCCAGCAATTAATTTCTTCTGTTCTTCTTGCAGCCAGGGATTCTCCACATTATTCATCTCTTTGGGCAAAAGCTATCGGTGGCTTCTGAGTTATTTTCTCATTAGGTGTTTGATGGGAATTACCTCATTGTGGATTGCTTGTACTTGTAGTTAATTTTGCAGGTAGATTCTGCCCAGGTAAGACCTCAGCAGTAGCTTAATTTGTCTTAAGCTCCCAAGGCACAGAGTTCAGTGTGGTGTTTCTATTAGACACAAAGGTACCAGCTTGGCAATTTTGAATCCAGAGATACAACTTGCTAATGCTTTCAAAGTGGCTGGTTTCCCCATGTGCACATGACAGGACCCAGAGAGTTAAAACTGGGCTTTTGTTTCTGTTCAGTTCAGTTCAATCGCTCAGTTGTGTCCGACTCTTTGCAACCCCGTGAACTGCAGCACGCCAGGCCTCCCTGTCCATCACCAACTCCCTGAGTCCACCCAAATCCATGTCCATCAAGTCGATGATTCCATCCAGCCATCTCATTCTCTGTCATCCCCTTCTCCTCCTGCCCTCAATCTTTCCCAGCATCAGGGTGTTTTCCAATGAGTCAGCTCTTCGCATGAGGTGGCCAAAGTATTGGAGTTTCAGCTTCAACTTCAGTCCTTCCAGTGAACACCCAGGACTGATGATCTTTAGGATGGACTGGTTGGATCTCCTTGCAGTCCAAGGGACTCTCAAGAGTCTTCTCCAACACCACAGTTCAAAAGCATCAATTCTTTGGTGCTCAGCTTTCTTTATAGTCCAACTCTCACATCCATACATGACTACTGGAAAAACCATAGCCTTGACTAGACTGACCTTTATTGGCAAAGTAATATCTCTGCTTTTAAATATGCTATCTATGTTGGTCATAACTTTCCTTCCAAGGAGTGTCTTTTAATTTCATGGCTGCAGTCACCATCTGCAGTGATTTTGGAGCCCAGAAAAATAAAGTCAGCCACTGTTTCCACTGTTTCCCCATCTATCTGCCATGAAGTGATGGGACCGGATGCCATGATCTTAGTTTTCTGAATGTTGAGCTTTAAGCCGACTTTTTAACTCTCCACTTTCACTTTCATCAAGAGGCTCTTTAGTTCTTCTTCACTTTCTGCCATAAGGATGGTGTCATCTGCATATCTGAGGTTATTGATATTTTTCCCGGCAATCTTGATTCCAGCTCGTACTTCATCCAGCCCAACGTTTCTTAGGCAAACAAAACTGAAAAAGGCCCCTGAATACCAAAAAAAAATAAAGCCTCTGAATAGCAACCTTTCCTGTCGGGAGATTTAACACTGAAACAAAACAGTCTGAAAGAGCCCTGGATCTGGCAAGCCACAGGGGAGGAACTGTGCAGGGCAGAGGATGGAATTTAGCCCCCAGGAGTCTGTCTCAAGTTTCAGGAGCTCACAGAGAATTCAGAGGATGAAGATGAGGTCCCTGCAGGACCATTTAGCATGGTCCTGCTGATCGTTTTTCTGTGTGGAAAGGGCTGATAAATTCACTTCATGGAACATGTAGTGATTTAGCCCTGTCTTTCTTGATTAGTAAGTAGTGTTCCTTCTTCAGGGTCTTTGCAAGGCCCACACTGCTGCCATATCACCAAGGAAAGGACACGAACGCTGCTTAATGAAAGGGATGCTTGGAGTTTTCACAGTCTCATGGAAACAGTTCCATTAAGAGGTGGGAGTAGAGAGGAGCTGCATTCAGATAGCCAGACTGTTGCTTGCTTTTCAGGAGGCCAGCTTGGGTATCTTGCATGGAAACCAGAACTTTCCTCCTCCCAGAGAGGAACAACTAAGGACTGCTGGCTTAATTATACCATGGACAAGTTGGTCTTTCGTGATCTTAGTCTTCTCTGTGATGAGAAACTCACTTCATAGTGTATCACCCACTCTTAGCACAGTTCATGGCAGAGTAGGCATTTAATAACTATGTGATGAATGAATGAATGCGTAATTGACCACTGCTGGGAATCCATCATTTTGGTGCCTTCATGTTGCCATGCAACCTGCCTCGCTTTTCTCATTTCTTTTGCCTCTGTAGCACAATTGTCCTGCTTGCTGTTATGCAGCTGCTGAAGTAGCCATCTCATTGGAATGTAACTGGAACAGCTCATTCTCTCTGAGGTGTAATAGTAGATAATGAATAATGTAATGTACTACCCTCAAAGGGTTATGCACATTTGAACAGGTGACAGGTAACTGGAGACAGAGTCTATAATAAGAATAGATTTGTACTAAAGGTGAAATTTCAAGTCAATGACAGGGCACCGACTTCAGGCAGGAGGGGGCCCTTCTGTGTTTTCCCTCACACCACAAGGCGCCATGAACTCCTGATCCTCAACACAGATTATCTGACAGAGGTGCCCTGAAGTGCCCGAGTCACTCTGAGAGAGTGTCTTTCTGTCTGCTCACTGGACAAGAATCCAGGTCTTCCCGAGGCCAGCCTGATCTCGTGTGGCACTGCGGACCAGAGGGAGCAGGGCAGGAAATAGGGAAATAGGAACAAGTTCACTGCTTGCTTTTCAGATTTTTCCAGTCAAGCAAAACGCATGTGGGGCTAATGAGTGTTGAAAATAATTTGCAGCTCTGACAGCCTCCTTAATGGAAGTCGTGTGTTGAACATGAAGTCAAAGTCCATAACCATCAGTTCTTCTTCAGTGGGAGGGCACGAAGGGAAGGGGATGATTGCCTCTTTTTTTTGTTTTTTAAAGTTCAGTGAGACAAGGACTGACTGACTTATTTACTTACTTATTTGGCCACCCACAGCATGTGGGATCTTAGTTTCCCGACCAGGGTTTGAACCCTCACCCCCTGCATTGGAAGTGCGGAGTCTTAACCAAGGGACCACCAGAGAAATCTGGGGCTGGTTGCCTTTTGGCAGAGGTGAAGAAGCTGAGCTGCTGGCCTATAGGACAGCCTAGCCAAGGTCATTCAGCAAGTAGCCGACCTGCTTGGCTGCTACTAGCTCAGCTCACTGTTGCCCTGAAGATTCAGTATCGCAATTGGAAAGCAGAGCAGTATCTGAGTCAAGTCTCCTTGGCAGGGCTGTGGGCAGAGTGGGTGTCAGCAGTCTAGGCTTGCAGAGGCTCTGAAACAATACCGGATATTTTGTAGCAGGTATGTGCTGAGTGAGTGTTCTTCTCTCATTCCCTGCATTTGGGGCATTCAGCATATAATCCTACAATTAGTTCATTAAAAAAAATAAAACATGACTTGCAGGTCACCTTTAAAACAAACAGAGAAGCAGTTTTGAATTTAGCAATTTTTCATTTTTGACATCCAGTACTACCATAAGCTCTGCAGTTACAAATAATGCTTGTGGGGGACGGATCCTTTTATGCACATTGGAAGAAAGAAGGGTTATACATTATGAATAGAACAAGGATAAAGGAATTGGCTGTGTAGTGCAAGATATTTGGAGTGTATTAATCATCCCATCTCTTTTAGAGCGAGAATCATTTTTAAAAATGGGTATTAAACAGAATGCAAACAATTTGTGCTATTCAAGTCTGCTTGATATACAATGGATGAATGAGGGCAAAGGGAAGGTGAGAAAACAGGGAGCAAGGCACGGAAGAGAGTGTTTCTCAGGGTAAAATGAAGTAAGGAAATGAACCAGAGCTTGGAAGAACCACCAAGATGGCATCTAGTCTTACTTACATCCCCACAGCACTTACACATTGATTCATGTATCACTTTACAAGC
Organism: Giraffa tippelskirchi; assembly: GCF_054371585.1. Classification (NCBI taxonomy): domain Eukaryota; kingdom Metazoa; phylum Chordata; class Mammalia; order Artiodactyla; family Giraffidae; genus Giraffa; species Giraffa tippelskirchi. The sequence goes on from NC_137275.1 coordinate 172,664,179, forward strand.
AGCAGTTGGCTGCCTGCCACGTGCCATCCTTGATCCCATGGAATGGACATGCTAGGGGAGAAGACAGACGCCTGCTCAGAGGGTCCCAGTAGGACTTGCTATAAGGGAAGCAGCACAAGGAAGCTGTATCAGTTGAGAATGCGTTCCTTTACAGAGTAATGAAAAAACTGACACCAGTGGTTTAAATAAATAGTCTTAGATTTTTCTGATGCCAAGAAGTCAGGAAGTAGGCAGCTATGGGTCTAACCCCTCAAATCCGTGAGGGCTGGCATCTCTGATTTTCTTGAACCCTCTCTCAATGTTTCAAGATGGCACCTGTACATCTGCTTCCAGAACAAAGGAGAGGCTAGTGGTTACTAACTAGCTTGTTCATCATGGCAGCAAAACCCTTTCTCTAAGCCCCAAGGCAGATTTCCACTGACATCTCAGAAGCCCCAGCTGTGTTAGGTGGCATGCCTTCTTCGCACCAGCAACAAAGGGAACCAAGAAAGTGAGAACTTGGCTTTTCCAGGTCTCCCTTCTAAGCCTTGCTCTCTACCCCAGGAGGCTGACAGATGAGACACCAGTGGGCTCCCTTTCTTTGGGTTTTGTTCGTGGGCAGCGCTGGACAGATGGAGGGAAGGAGGAGAGCAAGAAAACGGTCTTGGAGAGGAGAGGATCTTTTCCCTTGGCTCCACCTTGTGTGGCTGCAGCAGGCAGGCAGCCTATGCGGTTTCTGTCAGGTGGTCGTCTCCTCCTCGGCAGGTGATAGCTGACTTTTCTTTCCTTTCAGGTCTAGAGATGCCCTCCTGCCACTTGTACTCTTCACCTCCCATCCCCAGCATGTACTGCGGTACTCGTTACACTTTCTCAGTTTTCAGTCCTTTGTAAATAGGTCCTTGGTGAAGCTCTTCTCAAATTACCCCACGTGAATGCGATGTTTCCCGTGTGCACCCTGACTGATATAATAGTAGGGCTGGGAATTGGTGTTCTTGGAGCCACCCGGCATCGTCTGTCAGAGGCACCCATGCCCCTGGGTGGGAGACTATGTGGGTGGTTGTGGGGTGTCAAGGAGGGTTCACAGAGCAGCTGATGTTTGAGGAAAATTTCAAAGAATAAGTAGAACAGCACCAGGTAGGGAAGGGATGGGAGATGGAGGGGATGTAGAACTTTGTGGCAAGAGGAATTAGTATATGCAAACCCGTAAAGGTGCAAGGAAGCATAGGGTAGCTGAGCAGCGGTGTGGAGAATGGAAGGGGCTGTGAAGCACAGGACAGAAGAGTGGGTGTCGTGAACACCAGCAATGTTTGGAGTTTGATCCTGAGGGCGACAGGGTGCCTTAAATGATTTTGAGAGGGGTCTGGCTGAAACTGTGCTTTACAAAGCTGATTCCGGTGGCACCATGCAGGATTATTACAGTGGGTTAAAAAACCGTCTGAGAGAGGTTAAGGAAGTTTCTCCAACTTTCTCCATGAGATGATGAAACTCCAAATGAAGGCTAGCTTTCCCTGAAGACCTTCCCCACCCGAAGCAGTTACTACATAGCCCTAGCACACCCTGCATCACAGAGCATTATGGTATTATTATATTATTATAATAGAGTACTGTAGTTTGCTGTGTTATTGACTTTTCCATTTATCTATACAACCCCATGGGGCTAGGGACCGTGTCTCAAATTATCTTTGTGTTCCCAGCACAGTATGAGACATGAAACATATCCCATAATTGTCTGTTGAATTGAATGGAGGAACTGCGATTGTCATCTACTGGCACAGACCTACTTTATATGCAAAGCAGTTACCTGTGTTGACTACAGTATAGCTTGATCTCACATCCTATAGTTGTTCTCTTTCTGATTGAAAGACAGAAGGGAAAAAAAGGAAGAGAGAGAAGTAAGAATGGTAGGAAGGAAGCAATGAAGTGAGGAAGTGTTATGAGTAAGCCTGGTTTTCTGGGTGATGTGGATGAGAAGGGCAGGGATGGGGGTGTTGGACCAGCTGCTGCTGCTGCTGCTAAGTCGCTTCAGTCATGTCCAACTCTGTGCGACCCCATAGACGGCAGCCCACCAGGCTCCTCTGTCCATGGGATTCTCCAGGCAAGAGTACTGGAGTGGGTTGACATGCCTTCTCCAGTTGGACCAGCTAGGGCATAGAAATCTACTGTGCATGACCCCAAAAAGTCTCAAACCAGAAGAAATCAAAGGCAGTTCTACTTTGTTCAGTGAAATGCAAGAGGGGAAAACAGATTGGGTAGCCAACACTGTACCTTCATTGCCTGTATGCAGGCTGAATTGTTCTTGCATGAGCTGGGGTTGCTGCCCAGAAGTCCTTTCTGGAACCACAGGAAAGGAACAAGGTTGCCTCAGATCCTGAATCATGTGCAGAAGTTATCTGTAAGAGTTGCTTCCCTTCAGTCATCTGGCCGGGGATGAAAGGCCCTCTAACTCATTTCCTTGATAGTGTTAAAAAAAAATGCAGTCTGACCAGATGCATCACTCGGAAAAAATTGGGTATCAAGAGAAAAGATAGTAATACATTCTGAATAGAGATTTGAAAATAGTTTTTGATATTTAAGAAGAATACAGCCACAGATTAGAAAAAATAGATATCTATAAAAACTCGATTAACTTGAATAATCTGGAAAAAGTGTCAGAGAACAGTTAAATGTGTCTTTAAAACATATAAGATTGTGTTGGCTGAGACAGTGTCTTAGGACTTCAGAAGGAAATTTTCCATTGGTTTCTGTTCTAAGACAGGCACTTGCCATATTATCACATTTAAATCTTAAAAAACACAGAAGTTGATGTTATTGAATTCATTTTGCTGAAGAGGAAACAAGCTTATGAAGCTTCAGTAACCCACCCAAGGGCACACAAAATGTGATGGAGCTGGAACTTTGATCCAGTGTCTGATTTCAGTGATTGTTAACTTTGTCCAGCATGCAGCTCTCATGACATTTGTATCAGTCTGCATTTCCCCCCAGGTACCCATATTCTGTTATTTAGTATGATTCCAGATGTTTCTATAAGGGGGGTTAATTCTCAATCCTAATAAAAGTTTCAGTTGTAAAATTGCATCTTGAATCTTAATCTTTCCTTGCACAAGAAAAATAGAGATCATTAGGACTCTTGAATTAATCTTTCTAATAACACAGTTTTTCTTTCTCTCAGGGCTTTTTGTAAAGCTTTGATGATTTACTGTGTATTGGTCCTATGGAGTATTTATTTCAGGAATAGTGCATGGCCATCGTTACCAGGCCTGTGGTTTCATTCATCACTTTTTGCTCTGCAGTGAAGGCAGGTGACGCATGCATCTTGGATGTTCTGGGCTCTGAGGGTGAACAAACCCCCCACCAGGTCGTGGTAAGAGCATCTACTTTTGGTTTTTATCAGCAATTAGCTTGGAACCTGTTCACAGGATAATTGCAGCATGATATGGCAATGACACCCCACTCCAGTACTCTTGCCTGGAAAATCCTATGGACAGAGGAGCCTGGTAGGCTACAGTTCATGGGGTCGCTAAGAGTCGGACACGACTGACCGACTTCACTTTCACTTTTCCCATTCATGCACTGGAGAAGGAAATGGCAACCCACTCCAGTATTCCTGACTGGAGAATCCCAGGGATGGCGGGAGGCTGGTGGGCTGCCATCTATGGGGTCACACAGAGTCGGACACGACTGAAGCAACTTAGCAGCATGTCTCATATTTTCTTCAGGTGTTAAAGTGTGGGATTTCTTGCTGGTGTTAAACAGTCTGGAGTGCACCATCTCAGTGGCCCCAGCCACCATGGCCTGTGGTGCTGGGCCCTTACATGTGTAACTGAAAGCTCCCTGGGAGAATGGGATCCTCGGGCTGTAGGGAAGCGATGACTTCTGTGTTTGGCTTGGAAAGCTCGTTCTTCCTGTGCCATGGTCGCGGCAGTTTCCTGACCGTTGGTGGAGGTCATACCTTGTATACCATGACCCTTGGCCTGTCCTGTGGCTCCGGCTCTTGTGAACTCAAGGCATCTTTGCTATTGTCATAAGCCTGAGATCTGAGCTCTGAGGAGGAATTCAGGTTCTCAGGAACCCTGCACCTAAGGCTCAGAGAATGTCTTCAGAGGCTGCGAGTAGTCTTTACAATATGCATTTCCTTAATGATTCATTCATTCATTCTTAGTATTTGGTACTCTCTTTGGTTATGGGCACTCAGTTTCTTACATTACTTGTGTTAGACCCTGGGTCCATCGTGGTGATAACTAGAATGTAGCAGGAGGTGGATACATGTCTGCTAAACGAGTGGCCCCCCAGCACGAGTCATCCTCCTTTCCTTTCTTTGCTTCCTTGCCTGTTAACGTGGTGAACGGGATCTTGACTGCCATCACTGCCACCAACTTAGGCATGAGTCACATTGAAGACACACATACATGTGCGGCCCAGCTAATGACTGACTCTGAGCCCTCGTGGAGCTGATTTTTCAGTTGTGGCCTTTAACTCTTTCAATAGTCCCATGAATAAGGTTATGTTATCCTCTTCTGCTGCTCCCTGAATTTGGAGGAGGTTTGCTGTACATAGTTTTGCATTAGTGAGACTTGGGAGCAAATACCAGCAGGACAGAGGGCTACATGAATAGTTGGCTGTATGTAGAATGTGGCTGAGAATTCAGCAGAAGGGGAAACCGAGAGCTGCGTGGAATAAATGGAAGCCTTCTCTCACCTCCACATCCTAACTCCCAGAGGCTTCAGGAGGTGGTGTGTTTCCCATATGATATAAAATGGAGAATCAAGCCAAAATCTTGAATAATAATGCGAATCCTGAAAGCTCAAGCACATTTAGGCAGCTGACATTTGGATTGTAACTATTAATATTATAATCAGAAAGTGAAACATTATTTTGACTCCAAAGGCATTAAAAAAAAAATCTTTTGGCTGTGCGCACAGCATGTGGGATCTTAGCTCTCCGATCAGGGATCAAACCCACACCCCCTGCATTGGAAGCACACAGTCTTAACCGTTGGACCATCATGAAAATCCCTTGACTCCAAAGGCATTTTCTTTCAGGGGTGAACAAAGAAACTTGGCAACCAGGCATGCACAGCTGCGATTGTGACAATGCTGCACTGTTCCCTTCTATGGCCCAGGACAATCTTTTCTGATGTACTCTTGTCACTTATCACATCTGATACAACTGTTATCTCTGGAAAACCTTGCTAACTTTTACTTCTTTCTTCTTTTTTTTTTGCTATTCGGTTTCTTTTAGTTTGGTGGAGAGGAAAAGAATTCAGAGAAGGATTAAAACGGTGTGTGGCTTCCTGAACCAAAAAGAAACCAAGCACCATATCTAAGTAGGTGGTGACTTAAAAATCGGAAAACTAGAAGCTATATAAAGGAATGCCCCCTCGTAAAAGCTTCAGTTTAGCAAAACAGTTGCCTTAGGGGGAAAAGAATCACCTGCCTAATTATCCTAAATCTTTATGAGTGAGACATGCTATTCACATCAGGGGGCTTGTTACTTAACTTTAATTCATTTTCTTTTTTTCTTTGTGTTTTCTGGTCCTGGATTAAATTCGAATCGATAAAATGCTTTTGCTAGCCGCATTAATGCCATAAAGACAGAGCTGTCTGCTGTCAGGACACACTTTTATTCTTTTAGAAAAACAGGCAGGAAATGATGAAAACTATTTGGAAACTAAGTAGGGGGGAAAAAGAAATAAATACAAATAATAAAAACATATTACTGCAGGCGATCTGTGAACAAGAAGGGGGAAAAACACCAAAAGATCCCTGGCTTTGATTCATACCTTCAGAGAGGTTTCCTTAATGACTGCTCTTTTGTGTCGCCAAAGCAGTGCTCATTTATCAGTCTGTGGTTTACTCCAAATCTATCAGGATGAAAATTCAAGGAGGATGAAGGTTAAATGACAGACATCCTGACTTGGAAACTCAAGAGTTGATAAATGTGTACAAAACTTGACTGAAAAGGCTGAGAGGGAAAAACATCTCTCTTTGGAGCCACTGAAAAGGAAGAGGTACTTTAGATGAGAGAATAGGGAGGCAGGTGGAGTCAGTTTCATACATATGAGCACATTTTACTTTATTTAATTTAATTTTTGTTTCATATTGGGGTATGATTGATTTACAATGTGTTACTTTCAGGTGTACAGCAAAATGATTCAGTTATACATATACATATATTCATTCTTTTTCAGATTCTTTTCCAATATAGGTTATTACAGAGGTAACTTGACTCAATATTATTTTATTTTATTGTTTATGTCAACTATTGAAGTTTAGTTGATTTATAACATCGTATTAGTTTCTGGTGTACAACAAGTTGATTTAGTTATATATGTGTGTGTGTGTGTGTGTGTGTGTGTAGTCTTTTTCATATTTTTTCCATTATGGTTTATCACAGGATATTGAATATAGGTCCCTGTGCTATGCAATAGGACCTTGTTCTTTATCCATTCTGTATATAATGATTTGCATCTGCTAATCCCAAACTCCCAATCCGACCCTTCCCAGCTTTCTCTCCTCCTTGGCAATGACAGCTCTGTTTTCTATGTCTGTGAGTCTATTTGTGTTTCGTAGATAAGTTCATTTCTGTCATATTTAAGATTTCACATGTAAGTGATATCATACGGTATTTGTCTTTCTAACTTATTTCACTTAGTATGATAATGTCTAGGTCCATCCATGTAGCTGCAAATAGGATTACTATATTTTATGGCTGAGTAATATTCTTGTGTGTGTATACACCACACACACACACACACCCCATATCTTCTGCATCCATCATCTACTGAGGGCCATTTAGTTTGTTGCTATGTCTTTACTATTGCAAATAACGCTGCTGTGAACATAGGGGTGCATGTATGGTTTCAAATTATAATTTTGTCCAGATATATGCCGAGGAGTGGGATTGCTGGATTAGGATTATATGGTAACTATACTTTTAGTTTTTTGAGGAACCCTTCATACTGTTCTCCATGGTGGCTACACCAATTACATTCTCATCAACAATGTAAGAGGATTCCCTTTTCTCTAGTCCTTCTCCAGCATTTGTTATTTGTAGATTTTTTAATGATGGCCATCCCGATTGGTGTGGGGTGGTACCTCATTGTAGTTTGGATTTGTATTTCTCTAATAATTAATGATGTTAAGCATCTTTTCATGTGCCTGTTGGCCATCTGTATGTCTCTTTTGGAGAAATGCTTATGTAAGTCTTCTGCCTATGTTTTGATTGGGTTGGTTTTTTGTTGTTGTTGTTATTAAGTTATATGAGCTGTTTATTTTGGAAATTAAACCCTTGTTGGTTGCATCATTTGCAAATATTTTTTCCCAGTCTATAGGTGTATATTTATTTTGCTTATGATTTCCTTTGCTATGCAAAAGCTTTTAAGTTTGATTAGGTCCCATTTGTTTATTTTTGCTTCTATTTCTGTTGCTTTGGGAGACTGATATAAGAAAACAGTAGTATTATTTATGTCAGAGAATGTTTTACCTATGTTCTAGGAGTTTTATGGTATCATGTCTTATATTTAAGTCTTTAAGCCATTTGGAGTTTATTTTTGTGCATGGTGTGAAGGTATGTTCTAACTTCATTGATTTACATGTGGCTCTCCAGCTTTCCCACCACCACTTGCTGAAGATGTTTCTTCATCGTATATTCTTGCCTCCTTTGGTGAAAATTGACTGTAGATGTATAGATTTATTTCTGGGCTCTCTATTCATTTCCATCGATTCTTATGTCTGTTTGGGGGGCACATTTTGTTTTAACAGTGCGTTTAATTATTTGTGAGTCAGATGGAAATTTTGAGCTGTCTCTCTCTTATGTATCAGTGCTGATAAACTTGTTTGATAAGTGTATTGTAGCCTAAAGCAAAGGGATTAATCATGGAAAAATAAGTTTTAACAAAATAATAAGATGTTTGCCATTCTTTCTTTCTGATCCCCAGGAAGCTTGTTGGACCCCACCATCTTCTCCCTTTCTCAAATGTATTTAGTCTCTCCTCCCTAAGGTGTGTTATGTGTTCAGTTGTGTCTGACTTTTTGTGACCCCATGGACTGTAGCCCACCAGGCTCCTCTGTCCATGGAATTTTCCAGGCAAAAATACTGGAATGGATTACCATTTCCTCTTCCAAGGGATCTTTCTGACTCAGAGATCAAACCAGTGTCTCTTGCATCTGTCGCATTGGCAGGCAGATTCTTTACCACTGTGTCACCTGGGAAGCCCCCATAAAATGCCCCTTGTCTATTGCTTTTGCTTGTCCTGACACATAGCACAATGTCTGGTATATAGCAGGTGCTCAATAAATGTTTGCTTAATTGAGTCAAATTTTATTTGGAGATGCTCTTGTATATTGTTGCCTCTAGGATATTGCACAATGATGAAAACTTTTTGTTAGACACAGCTCTTACATGGCTATTGAAATTGGTGTAGTAGTTAAGAATTTGACTCTAAATTCAGTCTCAATTCCCCCTAAGATCAGGAACAAGACAAGGGTGTCCACTTTCACCACTATTATTCAACATAGTTCTGGAAGTCCTAGGTACAGCAATCAGAGAAGAAAAAGAAATAAAAGGAATCCAGATCAGAAAAGAAGTAAAGCTCTCACTGTCTGCAGATGACATGAAACCCTAAAACCCTAAAAAAATAGTATCAGAAAATTACTAGAGCTAATCAGTGAATTTAGCAAAGTTTACAAAGGATTTAGCAAAGGATACAAAATCAATACACATAAATCACTTACATTTCTATATAATAATAATGAAAAATCAGAAAGAGAAATTAAGGAATCAACCCCATTCACCATTGCAACAAAAAGAATTAAATATCTAGGAATAAATTTACCTAAGGAGACAAAAGATCTGTACACAGAAAACTATAAGACGCTAATGAAATAAATCAAAGATGATATAAACAGATGGAGAGAGATTCCATGTTCCTGAGTAGGAAGAATCAATATTGTGAAAATGACTATACTACCAAACACAATCTACAGATTCAGTACTATCCCTATCAAATTATCAATGGCATTTTTCACAGAACTAGAACAAAAAATTTCACAATTCATATGGAAACCAAAAGGTCCCGAATATCCCAAGCAGTCTTGAGAAAGATGAATGGAGCTGGAAGAATCAACCTTCCTGACTTCAGATTATACTACAAAGCTACAGTCATCGAGACAGTATGGTACTAGCACAAAAACAGAAATATAGACCAATGCAACAAGATATAAAGCCCAGAAATAAACCCATGCACGTATGGGTACCTTATTTTTGACAAAGGAGGCAAGAATATACAATGGGGCAAAGACAGCCTCTTCAATAAATGGTGCTGGGAAAACTGGACAGCTACATGTAAAAGAAAGAAATTAGAACACTTCCTAACACCATACAAAAAGATAAACTCAAAATGGATTAAAGACCTAAATGTAAGACTAGAAACTATATAACTCTTAGAGGAAAACATAGGCAGAACACTTGATGACATAAATCAAAGCAAGATCCTCTATGACCCACCTCCTACAGCGAGGGAAATAAAAACAAAAGTAAACAAGTGGGACCCGATTAAACTTAAAAGCTTTTGCACAGCAAAGGAAACTATAATCAAGGTGAAAAGACAACCCTCAGAATGGGAGAAAATGATAGGAAGTGAAACAACTGACAAGGGATTAAGTTCCAAAATATACAAGCAGCTCATACAACTCAATGCCAGAAAAACAAACAACCCAATCAAAAAGTGAGAAAAAGACCTAAACAGACATTTCTCCAAAGAAGACATACAGATGGCTAACACATGTAAAGATGCTCAACATTTCTCATTATTGAGAAATGCAAATCAAAACTACAACGAGATATCACCTCACACCTGTCAGAATGGCCATCATCAAAAGGTCTACAAACAATAAATGCTGGAGAGGGTGTGGAGAAAAGGGAATGCTCTTGCACTGTTGGTGGGAATGTAAATTGATACAGCCACTGTGGAAGACGGTATGGAGATTCCTTAAAAAACTAGAAATAAAACCACCATATGATCCAGCAATCCCACTCCTAGGCATATACCCTGAGGAAACCAAAATTCAAAGAGACACATGTATCCCATTGTTCACTGCAGCACCATTTACAATAGTTAGAACATGGAAGTGACCTAGATGTCCACTGACAGATGAATGGATAAAGAAGTTGTGGTACATATACACCGTGGAATATTACTCAGCCATCAAAAGGAACACATTTGAGTCAGTTCTAATGAGGTGGATGAACCTAGAACCTGTTATACATAGTGAAGTAAGTCAGAAAGAGAAAAATAAATATCATATTCTAACGCATATACATGGAATCTAGAAAAATGGTACTGAAGAATTTATTTACAGGGAAACAATGGAGAAACAAATATAGAGAGTAGACTTATGGTCATGGGGAGAGGGGAGGAGAGGGTAAGATGTATGGAAAGAGTAACATGGAGGCTTACACTACCATATGTAAAATAGATAGCCAACGGGAAGTTTCTGTTTGTCTCAGGAAACTCAAACAGGGGCTCTGTATCAACATAGAGAGGTGGGATGGGGAGGAAGATGGGAGGGGAGTTTCAAAAGGGAGGGGATATATGTATGCCTATGGCTGATTCAGTTTGAGGGTTGACAGAAAACAGCAAAATTCTGTAAAGCAATTATCCTTCAATGAAAAATTAATTAATTAAAAATAAATTCAATCTCAGTGTGCTCTCAGGTAGTTACTTAATCCTCCTGGTTCTGTTTTCTCCATTTATAGTAGTGCCTGTCTCATGGGGTCTTTATGAAGTCTGAGTTCCTATTTACAGAAGTGCTTAGAAAGAAGAAAAAAATGATTATTCTGGGAGAAAGGGCATGTGTGGATAAAGCTTTTCAGACTGTGAAAGAATAAAAATCTGAAATTCTTTAAAAGGTGAAATTTATAAGTCTCTGTAGAAGTAAGAAAAAGAAAAATGAAGAATTTGCCCTGAATGATGCAGTCCTCTTCTCTACCCTCCAAAAATTAATCTCAGAAAGTATACTAAAAACATACAAAAATTACTTAGTATTTAATATTCAAACATTTTGTCCAAAAAGGACTTCTGTAGGGTCTAGCGTATCACCCACACATCATAACTGGTCCCCCAGCAAGACACATTTAAAAAGGATGACCTTCTGTTTGTAAATGAATGCATGGAGGAGGAGGTTTTCATGACCAGTTCCTTTTTAGAGCCAATACTAATGTGTTTATCTGATTCAGGGGTTGATTTCTAGGTTGGCTCACATCTTGCCAGTGGATTCTCTCATTTTTCCTTTCTCATATTAAGGAATATTTTGCCTAAGGAAAAGACTAGATCTTGAATCAGGATGATACTTCTTTGGCATTTCAAGCATGATAAACAAGCTTTTCACTGCTAATATGCCACTGCTGCTGTTCCATTTTTTTTTTAATTGCGTAGGTCATTGGGTTTGTCATTACTTCTGATTTATAGTAGGAACTTGGATGACAAATCCTTTGAGAGAGTACCACATGTGCACAAGTTTAAGCAAGATGCTCTGGTGATAGTTTGGAAGTGGTCACTGGGAAAAAAGAGTTGGAGAAGTGACTGACATTCATCTCTCTCCAGATTCCCAGTGCCAAGGCTCTGCCATGGGGCTGGGCGTGGTCCTATCACCCAAGGGAGGTGTTGTGGAATCTCATTGGTCCTGAGCACTGGATTGTTGCAAGAAAAGCGAAGGCCTCCCCACTTGGTGATTTTCATGCCATCCCCAAAGGCCAGGGTTTCCCTACAGACCATCAACAGGAAGGGAAGCACGCTCAGCATACTGTTCAGTGGCTTTCCTGACCCTCACTTGCCAATTTCCAGTCAAGGGAAGAGCCTTACTTTAATTTGTCCTCTTTTTCTTCAACTGTGTCATGAGAATCTATTCCTTTAAGTCATTTTCAGGAACGAAATGTCCTATATGATTTTCCAATATTCTCTTTTCATTTCCTTTGGAAGCTTTATATTACTTTCCTGTATGCAATTCAGGATCTTAGTATTTAGCTTATTTAGAGAGAGAAACAAAATATTATGATAATGACAGCCACCAATGAACAAGTAATAATAACAGCAGAGGCCTAAATACAAAAATTAATTAACACAAAACAGGCAAGAGGCCCAGCTGTCGTGAGCAATTTTGAAGGCATAACTTGAAACATGAAAGATGTTCAAAGGAAGACTTCAGTGGAGGGGAAAACAACACGTGCCATTAACATATTCACTGCAGATGTGAGCTTTGTTAGCCGCCTCTCTCTCTTCTTACCGTAAATCTGAGGTTGGTATTACAAGATCACATCAATTATGTCAAATTAAAAAGTGCCACGTGACCCAAGAGAGCTAGAGGGAGAATTTCACTGGTAAAGGCGTTGGGGATAATTTTATTAGCCTAATCTCAGTGCCATGTTATGTATTGTTCTGCTGTCCAGTTGTGAAGCTAAACCTATTTATTCTTTTATGTAACATGGTTTTATATTTAGACTTTTTCTATTTAGAGAGAAACTCCCTCTGCCTTTCAAATAAGTAGTAACAAAGCACTTATAATTCAGCAGAAACCCTTTATAAGTAATATGTTTATGTAATTGTCCAAATGGGTCACTTTGGAGAATGAAAGAGGATGCTATTAATAATTATGCTGGGACAACAGGCAGGAACGAAAACTGTCCCAGGTAAATCAGGAAGTGTGGTTATCTGACTCAAATAAAAGCACAGAGGTTAGATTTATATCAATCTTAAGAAGATAATGAAAAGGTTTATCAGATTTCTACTTTATATCTTACTGTATTTGGGGAGAGATAAGTTGATTTATAGTTGAGCCAACTTATTATATTTCACTGTACTTAGTCACTTAATTATAAGTCGATAATACTATATTTCTCTCCACTGAGAACCTTTCCTTGGTTCTTAACCAATTTCTTAATCTTCTGGTGTCTGCACACTTGATTTTACTTTCTTTCGATAATTTGTCCTCTCAGTAGAGAGTACTGGAATATTAATTTCCCCCATGATTCTCTAGCATGCCTGATGGTGTCTGAGGGTCTCACTGCAGCAGGCATGGGCCTCACACAGAGAACTTCTAGAATAATATTTGTAGTCTTCTAAGAATGACAGCAGCTGATTTCTGTGAAGGTGAAAACCTATAGTGCTCTGCTCTGTTTGACCATCCATCCAGTTGGTTCACTGATGAATGGGGTCATCAGCTCTCTCTCGGGCCCCTGAGAGCAATGCATTTTGGTCACAAGAGTTTGGCTTCTGTCTCACCTCTCTGTAAATGCTGAATCCCTGCAATCAGCATACGATGACCTTTGACCATTCAGGAGAATGTCACTGGATTAGGCTGAGGCCCCGTCTGTGCCATCCACTTAATAAAGAAGTAGAAATCTTCCCAAGATGCTGAATGGCTCAGTTTGACCTCTCTCTCTTGAACTTCGGTCTCTTTCATTATTTCGAATGGAGAGAGTGTGGTTGACTGCACACAATTGCTGACCATTTTATGAACTGAGAGACATCTGGCCTTGTTAAAATTGTGGGAGGACTGCTGAGGATGACAGACAATTCTCTTTTGGCTACTCTTGTTCCAGAGTGATTTGATAGTGCTGACTTTTCTGCCCACCTGGAAATACTTCTCATCTAAACTTCCACCCCAACTAACTCTGAGCTCTGTGCTGTACCTTGGAGACTTCTGGGGCTTTATTTCTAAGGGCCACTTTTTCAGAGAGGCTTCCATCTCGGCTGGAGGGAGGAAATTTTATGACCTTCTTTTTCCTGACAGCTGAAAACAGCAAGGGACCATTTAAACTTAGACATAAATAATTCAGCACTGATTTTCCTTGAGTTTCATAACCAATATTAGTTTCTTTCTCTTTCTGGTCCTTACTCCTATGTCCTTTACTGGGAGGAATAACTTTCCGCTTGTACCCACCATAGAGTTAGGCGGGTGGCATATTTGGGGCAGCGGCAAGGAGAAATTGATGATTTTTGGCTACAACCTTTTGTGTTCCCTAAAATGCTCATAAGCTTCTTCCTCCAATTTTAAAGCTACATGTCAAAGGGTTTGATTTTTTTTTTTTACTTAAAGAAATTTTAATGTTTTATTATAGTATGTTGCTGGGGCCATTTATCCCCAAGAAGAAAGTGCGTTTGTAATCAAGAAGGTCTGATATGGTTTTTATGGATGTTCTTCTCCACTAGGGTTGGGCCTTAGCTATTAGATCTCTGCCAGTTCATTCTTTGGTGGCATTAGTAATGTGGGTAACCAAATATGTTCTTTTTCACCTCTTGAATTTCCTTTTATAGTTAACTGATTGATGAAATATAAATAATTATGAAAATGTGGGCAAAAGAGCTAAGAGGAAGAAAAGATGCTGCCTCCTTTTCATCAACCTGCAATGAACTCTTTCCTTTTATAGACTACCTGTCAGTTCAAAAAATTATTTAAGAATTTCTGCATGACTCAGTGAGAAAGATTATTGAATTAACGCTTTAAAAGGAAGCTATGCTTTTCTTGGAAGGGGAAACTACAGTTCCAAGTTATTTTCTCTTTGATAGAAGTCAGATTTTTCTCTTTGATAGAAGTCTAATTTTTCCATTTTCTTGATCGTTTCCCCACTGCTTTCCTAAGTTTTCTTCCTCCTCCTCCTTTCCCTTTTTGCTTTTTTTAAAAAATCATTTATTTATTTTGCTGTGCTGAGTCTTAGTTACAGCATGCAGGATCTTTGATCTTCATTGTGGCATGGGAAATCTTAGTTTCAGCATATGAGATCTAGTTTCCTGACCAGGTATCAAACCTGGGCTCCCTGCATTGGAAGCGTGGAACCTTAGTCACTGGACCACCAGGGAAGTCCCTACCTCTTTGCTTCATATCATTATTGATGGCCTTCTGTATGCCAGGAATTCTCCAAGTTATAGAGCAGCCTAGGATCAGGGGTGTAGAGATGAGGATGAGAAAAACACAGTCCTGGCATTAAGTGAGTTGTCAGGAGAATGAGTGGAAAACACACTGTAGTTGAAGCAGGTGTGAACATTGAAGCCACAGGGTGGGAGGAGGAGGGTGAACTTTGCCTCAGATGGGAGAAGTTTTCATTGAGAAGGTGATGTTTGAGTTGGATTTCGATTAATGGGTAGGAACTACCTAAGGGTTGAGAGACATAGTTTAGAGGATGGAAACCTCATGGTCAGCTAATACAGCAAGACATGGTGTTGCAGAGTAAGAAGGACTTCCATTTAAGAAAGGCATTGTGGCATGCAGAAGGAATCCTGGCTGAAAGGAGGAACAGAGGCAAAGGTGCAGTGCCTGGAGAGCAGGTGGAATGTTTTTAGGGGTGACAGGAATGCTAGCAGACATTAGAAATTATTGCTAATGCTTGTGGCAATCAGGAAAAGTTTCTCTAAATAGACATATTTCAAACAAGAGAAAATGGAGGCTTAAGGAAGGCAAGTGCTTCAGCCAGAGTGAAAGAGCTGCTAAATGGCAGAGTCAGGACTCAAATTTAGATCTGTCTGACTCCAAAGCTAACCCTCCCTTCATCCACCAGTACAACGAGAGCAGGGACCTGGAAAAGGCAGAAGAGGCAGTTAGAAGTCACTTACTGCATCAGGTGACAGGCCAACTCCAAATCACAGTGGCCCCAAGCTGCAAGAACTCACCGTTTCTACAGAAACTCAAAACTGATGGAATATCCCCTCTGCAGCCTTGTCTTCCTGGCTTGTGTAACACACTTCTAGCTTTATTTGGCAGACTGTAGGCAAGGAGGGCAGGGGTGGGTTTCTGAGGCTATTAAATCACTCTTTTAGGGAATTGTGCCAGGGCTAAGTTAAGCTCGGCTGAAAGATAACTATCAAACACCAGTTCTTTAAGACAAAAAAAATTTACAAATGTCTCATGCCACAGGTCCAGTTGGGGTTGGAGGAGTGCCTTCCTCTGTAAAGTTGTCAGTCAAGGGCTCAGATGGAGACAGGTGCCTCCATGATCTTCTAACGCTGACTCCTCAACATATAGAGTGTTGGGATTAGCCTGTGCTGGACAAGAGTGTGCTGGAGGGTTGACCACTGGCATGAATGAGCTTCAGCTTATAAATAAAACACATGATTTCTGCTCACATATTATTTTCTGAGACCAATCAGGTGGCTACACATAACTTCTAAGGGCTGAGCGATCATAATCTTCCCTGTGCTGGGAAGGAGACAAGAACTAGATATTGGAGGGTATGAGTCATGTCTACCACAGGGGTACAGAAGTGACAGCACACTCCAGTATACCTCCTCTAAGACTGAAGCATAATGAAAAATTAATTCTAGATAGCTCAAAAGCAGGCGATTTTCTTATTTCTATTTATTGTCCTGTGTTCTCTACTGCCAAAGCCACTAGCTATGTGCGGCTGTTAAAATGAAAATTAAATTGAATATTTAGTTACTTAGTTGTACTAGCTATGTTTCAAGTTCTCAGTAGCCACATGTGGCCGATAGCTCCTGTGATAGAAAATGCAGATACAGAACATTTGCATCATTTCAGAAAATTCTATTGAACATTTCTGTCTTGACCAAGGATCCACAGGCTTACTCTGAAAAGGGCCAAATAGCAAATATCTGGGGCTTTGAAGGACATATGGTTTCTGGAGCAACTATTCAAATTTGCTGTTGTAATGTGAAAGCAGCCACAGGCAATATGTGAGTGAATAGGCAGAGTTCAGATAAAACTTTATTTAAAAAACAGGTAACTGGCACGATTTGGTTCATGTTCTGTTTATTTTCCAACCTTGGCCTAGACCAGTTGTCTTCAGTGGAAAGAAGAGCCATTTTTACATGACCAATGAATATGGTAAAAAACAAAAAATGAGAACTTCAGCTTGTATCTATATTCAAAATAAAATTTATTCATCTTTACTTATACCCTTTATTCAGATTGGCACTGGCTCCTTCCTTCTTTCTTGGCCCATTTGCTGAGTGGTCACATGTCATGTACGTCAGGTAGGAGTTTCCTACCCAGGGGCGTATACTGTACTGCTCACAGGCGTTTTTCTTCCTCTTCTAATACATTGTGATGTAAAGCAGACTTTGTAGCCTAGTTGTGTGATGCTGTAAATTATATTGCTTCATTTTAAGTATGATAGCCCTCACAAAATGAACAAATGGTTTAAAAATACTTCTGCAGAGACACCACTGGGTATTATGCTATTGTTTCCTGCCTCACACCACACCCTGCTTTGGGCCATGGGAGTTGGGAGGCTGTAAATCACATTTCTGCGTTGTTAGTGTGCTGCTTCAGGTTTTCTGCCAAATAGAAAGGCAGGAAGCAGGAGCAAGAACTTGATCCTTCCAGTTTGTCTGCTGATTTTGCCATCGCCACCCTAGTTGGTTCCAGTGGCAACTGGTTACATTTTCCAGCTTCATTCCACACTCCCAAACCAGCAGCTTCATGCCCCTCATTATCATGCTGGTGGCAACACCAGCCAGGCAGCGCCCCTTCCTCAGGGGTGTGAGTCTTGACCTGTGGACCCTTCCTCCAGGCACCCGAGGAGCCAGCGAGCTGTCTCGGAGGTCCAGGTCCCCAGACGTCTGGGTCTGTTAAGCTCATTTTCTTCCCTTTGATCCCTGGCTCCAGGAGTGGATGGAAGCTGCTTCCTGAAGTTACTATCTCTGTGAGTAGAGTCTTGTTTTTCCTTTTTCAGTCTTCCAATACCCCTTGAACCAATTTCTTCTATTAAATTCTCTGCTAAAATAACTAGAATGGTTTATTTATTGCTTTGACCCTAATTTATAGAGACACCACGAGTTGACTTCATCTTAATAACACGAACATATCAGTAAAGAAAACAATAGTGTTGACAAAACAATGACCATCTAATCAGATGAGTAATAAATTAAAAAAGGATGATTGAAAATGGATAGCCATCCACTACTGTTAATGATGAATCTCACCCTAAGGTTGTATTGTTCCCTGAGATATAAATTAACGGTAATAATTCAAAGCACTTAAAAGGATGATTAAAAATAAAACAATAAAAACATGAAGAAAAACCTGTAGAATTTTTAGTGATATTTAAAACAAGAGATACTTGATCTTTTATTAAAATTTACTTTATGTTGGATGTTTAGAAACATCTTTTGATGTTTAAAGAATAGTTTTCTGCATGCAGGCATTATTTATTATTCTACTTGATTCACTGCTATACTCTCAGATCTTAGAGCAGTATATGGCATGTAGTAGTTAATAGAGTTGTTAAATTAATAGTAAAAAATGAAAATTTCACATATTGGGAAATTCCCTATTCTTGTAGTTATGGTAAAAATGATTAATGTTATGTATGGCAAATAATATGGCGGTAAACTAATATGCATTCCCTTGCCTTTGAAAACCCAGAGAAAACATTGCTGATCATTTGAAGAAACAAGTATTAGACCAAACGTGGAATGTTTGCTATATGTAGCTGTTTTATAATGCAATTGGCTTTATCCTGTCTCAGTTTATGGTATGTATTAGATTCTCTTTCAGTTAAAAAAAATGACTTTGTGATCCATAGAAAAGAATATATTCAGTAAGATATTTTGTATAGATTAACTGACTTCTTTAAAACAATTATTTTCTGGAAAAGCTGTTGCTGCTTTGACTAGAATTTTAGAAAAATAAAGGATTCTGAGGGTAAAAGCCAGAGAAAGAACCACAGCTGAAACTCATTCTCTGCACCATTCGTAAACAGAAACATTGCAGCAAAGACGTTGAAACCAGATATGACCAAAATACTGCATCATGCCATTGATGTGGCTACTTTTTTCTTTTAAGTAAGACTTTTAAATAATGCACCTATCAGTGTAATTCTAATGAAATGGAGAGTGACCATGAAAATAATTTAACCATATGGAAGTTTATTCTTGACCCTGTGGCAAATTGCCTAAAAGAAATGTAAAACTATAAAATGAGCTATGCTTTATTCTTTTACAAACACAAATGATCCAAATTTGCTGACTTTTAATATGATAGCAAGTAGCTCTCCCCAGTGCGTTACTTAAAAGATATTTAAAAAATATGCACTCTTAATTGGTCCCTTCAGTGGAAAGGTACTGTTTTAATAGTGAATGAGGAGTTAAATGGAGAAGGCAATGGCACCCCACTCCAGTACTCTTGCCTGGAAAATCCCATGGACGGAGGAGCCTGGTAGGCTGCAGTCCATGGGGTCGCGAAGAGTCGCGAAGAGTCAGACACGACAGAGCGACTTCAGTTTCACACATTGGAGAAGGAAATGGCAACCCACTCCAGTGTTCTTGCCTGGAGAATCCCAGGGACGGGGGAGCCTGGTGGGCTGCTGTCTATGGGGTCGCACAGAGTCGGACATGACTGAAGCGACTTAGCAGCTGCAGCAGCAGAGAAATTAAATGCTTTTCAAAACAAACCCATGTTATAGAAATAACACTTTTGAAAATGGCATTTGGGTAAGTTATAATTGTTATGTGATTTTATTACTGAAATGGTCAAAATAGTCAGTATACTTAAAATTGGAAAGAATGTTTTCTAACTTGTTGAACAATATCACATGTGTTCAAAACAATTTTTTAAAAATAAGAATGCAATACTTTCAGTTTGTTCGTGAAAACTAATGATTGAATTCAGGGAGGATAAAAAATGTACTTGCTAAATGTTCACACAAATCTTTGCCTAATTGAAGGATGAGATTGAAAAACATGTCAGATCTTAGTAAGTGTGAGGAGCTTTTCCATTTGGATCTACATACCATCCTGAAGTATGGTTTTTAAGAAAGACAGCCAAATATTGAAGTAAACTTGTTAAAAATTGATATTTTAAATATCGTATTTCAAAGTGTTAAGCTTGGGTTTTCATAGATAATGAAATATTTTAATCACATCATTCTTACTAGAAATATCTGTTATGTTTTAGAGAGAATAAATATACCTTTATATTAAAAATTAAAAAAAATCAAAGGATTAATGTACATTATACATCAATAATTGAAAATATATGTTGTAACTTCTGGGAGGATCCTCATCTATTAGAATAAGTATATACACTGAACAAGCTAGTTGAGAGGAAAATATAGAATAATACAAAATATATGATCAACTTGAAATAAGACAAGAAGGAGAGAAGAGGATCATAAATATAGAGAAACAAATAGAAAGCAAATAGTAAGATGGTAGATGTGAACCCAAATATATCAGTGCTTTTATTAAATGTAAATAGGTGAAATACTCTTTTGTTGACTGGATGGATAAAAAGCAAAATAGATCAATTCTACTTTACAAAAAATAGACTTAAAATACAAGGGTGCAAAAAGAATGTCACAAAACAGAACAAATCTAATTTTGTATGCAGTGTATCATCTCTGTCTTTGGTCTCTCTCTCTGTTAGTGTATCTCTCTCTCTAAATGTCTATTTACCTACCTACCTACCTACTTACTTGCCTAGCAAAGACAAATCCAACCTAGGAAATTTTAGCATACCTATCTCAGTAACTGAAAGAGCAAAATGCCAAAAATCAATAAAGTTATAAGATTTGAACAACATGTGTAATATGCCTGATACATGTATATAGAATCTTATACCTACAAATGACAGAATATAAGTTCAATTCAAGTGTACATGGATCATTGACACAATTATAGATCAAGTCTCAACAGATTTCGAGGGATTTAAAACATTTAAATTCCACAGCAAAATTAGAAATCAAGAAAAGATAACTAAAGAAATACTTGTATGTTAAGCATTTTTAATTATCTGTGGATCAAAAAGTAAGTCACAACATGAACTAAAAACATATTTTAAATTGAATGATAATAAAAATGGCATATCAGAACTTGTGGAATATAGCTAGAGCCATATATGGAAAATGTATAGTCTTAAATGAGTGTATTAGAAAAGAAGAATGGCTAATGATAAATTATCTAAGAGTGTTCTTTTATGAAGTCAGCAAGAGAGTAGCAAAGTAAAAGTTACTGAGTAGAGAGAATAATAAAGTTAAACTTATAAAAATAATAAAAATTAAAGTAATATACAACAGAGAAGAATCACAAAGCCAAACAGTTTTTTGAGGAGACTAATAATATTTGTAAGTCCCCACCAGATTTTTCAGCTGTCAAAAGACAGAACAACAGTTGAGGAATGAAAAATGGTTCATCAGTATACAGTTTAATGTAGTAATTTGAAGATAGTGATATGATAGAAAAATTTGTGGAAAAATACAACCTATAAAACTGACACTAGAGGAAATAGAAAGCTCCACACAATCGTTTTTTAATAAAACATTGAAAATATATGGAAGACATCAATAAATGAAGGAATTGTTCTCATGAATTGGAAGACTCATGAGATGTCAGTCTCTCTAAGTTGATCTATAGATTCAAGTCTATATTTGTCAAAACCCAGAATGTTTTTCTTTTTAATGTGTGCTTGTGTGGAAATTAAGAACCTAACCTAAAATATTTATGAAATGCAAAGGACCAAAAACAGGGACTGTCTTGAGTAGTTTGAGATGATTTTATTCATATGAAGAAGTCTAGTAATCAAGACAGTGTGGTATTGATATACTGCTATATAAATATGTTAATGGGTTAGAATACAGTCCAGAATCAGGTCCATGAATAAATGTAGACTAATTTATTACAAAGTTTGCAGTTAAGGTCTCTGGGGAAAGGAGAGTTTTGTTTTCAATAAATGATGTGCCAATTATATATCCATATGAAAAATAGGAAACCTAACTTCTACCTCATACCAATGCAAAAATCAATCCAGGCAGATAGTAGACATAAATAGTAAAGCAGTAGTCAATAGCTTAAGAGAATAACTTCATGACCTGAGAGTAGGCAAAGATTTTTAAACATGATACAAAAGCACTGACTCTAGATGAAGAGATCGCCAAATTTGATCAAAGCACATCAATTTTAAGAATTTCTATGTATAAAAATGTCCAATTTAGAGATTGAAAAACACCAGCCACATTTGGAAGGAGGTACTTGAAATGCAGATAACCAAACAAGGATTTGTATGATCAGTTCCTATAAATCAATAAGAAAAAGACAAACTAGTGGAAAAATGGGTCAGAGACCCATAGCAGCCCTTCACAAAAGATGATCTTCAGACAAAAAGTAAAGATACAGAAAGGTTCTGAATTTCATTAGTAATTGGGAAAATGCAATTTAAAATCACAGTATTAAAAATACTGTGAATATTGAAAATCTCAATTCACGAGAAAGGCCAGATTTAGAGACTAACACTAATAAGAGTCGGAGAAGATGTAGAGCAGCCAGAGTTCCTATAAGTGCTGGTAGGAGTAGAAGTTAGCCAACCACTCTGGGAAGTATTTGGCAGTATCTACCTATATGTACATAATTGCTGACTGAGTAATTTCACTTTTAGGAACAAACACAACAAAAAAGGATGCTTATGTTAGTGACGGGATATATAAGATATTCATAGCAATATTTTTTGAAAACAGAAACTGAGAAGGACTCATCTTCATCAGTGGAAGAATAAATAAATACATTTTGATATATTTACTTAGTGGAACTCTACACAGTGATGTAAATGGACAAAGTACTGCTACGTGTGTCATGGATTAATCAAACAAATGTAAGGTTTGGCAAAAGGAATTAGAGTCAGAATATGTATTATATGTTCAAAAGCGAGTTAAAATTAATCTATGTCATCAACTGTCAGAATATTTATTACTTTGGTAACAAAGATATAGAAGTTTCAAAGGGACACAAGCAAGGCTTCTGGGGAGGTGGGGAAGATACTGTTCTCTTTCTTGGTTAGGGCAGTAGTTATATGGATGTGTCCAATTTCTGACAATTAATCAAATGATAGACTTGATATTATCATCTATATTCTTTAAAATATTGATTTTAAAAGTAGAGAAATGATGGAACATTAGGCATTAGAGTGTGCATATGAATTCTTTCACATCCTTGTACTTCTCTTTAAACAATCCTCCTTCAATTTGTTCTAGCTGTTCAGTGTGGGTTTGGGTTCTTGGAAAAATGCTGTATAGTGGTAGTTGTGTGTCCTCTGTGGCCTGATGAAACCATGACTCCTGTAGGGAGATCTGTTAAGAATTCTGCTGGGAAAATTCCCTGGTGGTCCAGTGGTTAAGTCTCCATGCTCCCACTGTAGGGGGCGAGGGTTCCGTCTCTGGTCCGAGAACTAAGATCTCACATGCCATGCGGCACAGCCAAAACAAAGAGAGTTCTGCTGGGGTGTCTGCTGGGAGACATTGGAACTTGGTGCAGAAGGAAGTAAAACTTAACTTGGGGCTGGTGTTTGAGACCAAGTGGTTTTGGTAAAGTTGTCTAAAGACTTGAAATTGAGTTCTGGGAAGTAGTGGTAGGTACAGCAGTCACTGTATTTTCTATAATTCTCTTGTTCTTGTTCAGAAGTTTTTGATGAGTTAAATGTAGGGTGTTATGTAAGAAGGAGAAAACAGCTTGCTATACAAATTGCTGAAAAAATTGAAGAAAAATGCAAAGTTATTGACAAGCTTAGCCTTTAAAAAAAATGAGAGTATGAAGAACTAGAATTATCTTTAAATGGTCTCAGCCTTTAAAGAGTGTCATCAAAATTCCAACTCTGGAGGAAACTTAGGAAAACATGGAATGATAAACTTTGAACTTAAGTATGAAACATACTTCCTTGAAAAAAGTTGAGAGAAGAGAAATCCAAATTCTCAGAAAAAAGGTGAGTTGATGGAAGCCATTATAAACATGAAGAGGACATAAAAGCCATTCAATGAGTGGCTTTCCAAATAGAGCATTTGGCAGCAAGCGTTTTTCCTATGGTCTCTCCCCAGTGAATGAGTTGATCTGAAAGGCAGACTTCTCTTGGGCTCTCACCGTTGCATTCAGAGTATGTTCACTTGCCTCCCACTTTAATATGAGGTCCAGTGATGCCATTCCATCCAAAGAAACATTCATGGGAAAGAGATTTGCTTTTGACTTTTCTCCTCCAGGAATATATTTGAGTGCTGAATTTCCCACCATTCAAGGTTACTTTAACAGATTTCCTGGGGCATCTTATCCAGTCTTAGCAGTGAGAGATGACTATCCAGCAAGAAGTTTCTCTCATCATTTTCCCCATTGGCTGGATCTCGCTCTACCACCGTAATTTAAATTTAGAAGTGCATTATCAGCAGGGTTGACCTAACCTTCAAACAAACCAATTACAGAACATCTGCTGCTGCTGCTGCTGCTAAGTCGCTTCAGTCGTGTCCGACTCTGTGCGACCCCATAGACGGCAGCCCACCAGGCTCCCCCGTCCCTGGGATTCTCCAGGCAAGAACACTGGAGTGGGTTGCCATTTCCTTCTCCAATGCATGAAAGTGAAAAGTGAAAGTGAAGTCGCTCAGTTGTGTCCGACTCCTAGCGACCCCATGGACTGCAGCCTACCAGGCTCCTCCGTCCGTGGTATTTTCCAGGCAAGAATACTGGAGTGGGGTGCCATCGCCTTCTCCGTATAGAACATCAGAGCCCCATCAAGAGGCTTAAATACTTTCTTTCCCCTACCTTGTTTCAAAAGGAGTTTTAAATGGCTCCCTTTCATTATCAGCTTATGCAACTGCTATTTAAGTGATTTTTACTTTTTTCTAAACTAAGACCCCTACAGTTACATAAAACATACTACGTTGAGAAAGAGTTATGGTTTTCAGGGTAGATACGCTTGTAAATATGCTTTGTAAATGAATCTGATGAGTAAATTTCTGTGTATTTTATAATGTGAAAACATTTGATTTTAATTTAACCAGTTCATTATACTTTAAATATTAAATGAGCAAAACATACAGAATTCAACAGATATTTTAAACTCTAAAGGCTGCTTTTGAATGTCAAGAGCTATATTTTACAAGTTCTAATATGAATGTGAAAGGAAATTATTCTTAAAAATCGTATAATATAAATTAGAAGTAGACATGTAAGAATTTTTTATTTTAATATTTGTTGGGTGAAGTATAGGCATTTGGAGATTATGGTCCACATATCTTGTGATATCTCCTTTAAAGCAGTATTTCTTAAAGTGAGTTTCAGAGGATACTGGGTCCAAATGATGTTCAGAGAGATAAAAAAATGCTCTCTGGTCCAAAGAATGGTGGGCTGGAGCCAGCTTATATTAGATGAATTGACCATTAAATGTTCATGAATTTATTTTTATTTTCTTATTACATAAATTTGATTTAACTTTTTCCAGTTTCATTGAAATGGCAACCCACTCCAGTGTTCTTGCCTGGAGAATCCCAGGGACGAGGGAGCCTGGTGGGTTGGTGTCTATGGGGTTGCACAGAGTCGGACACGACTGATGCGACTTAGCAGTAACAGCAGTTTCATTGAGATATATAACTTTCTTAGATATACAACGTGATGATTTGATATATGTGCAGATTATGAGATGATTAATGCAATGTTATTTAAATTGTCTATCAGTTATGAATATTTTGTTTGTGTGGTAAAAACTTTATGATCTACTCTCTTAGAAACTTTCAAGTATATAATAAGGTATTGATCTTTGTATATTGATTTTGTATCCTTTAACTTTGGAATTTCACTTATTAGTAATAGCAAGTTTTTAGTGGAGTCCTTAGGGTTTTCTATGTATAAGATACGTCATCTTTGAACCCAGTTTTCCTTCCTCTTTTCTGATCTGGATATCGTGTCTTTCTTTTTCTTGACTGATTGCTCTTTGAGGACTTAGAGGACTAGGTTGAATAGGAGTGGTGAGAATGGGCACCCTTGTCTTATTCCTTGTCAACGTTTTACCATTGAGTATAATGTGAGCTATAGGTTTGTTCTATGTATGCCCTTTATTGGACTTCCCAAGTGGCCCTAGTGGTAAAGAACCCGCCTGCCAATGCAGGAGACATAAGAGATGCAGGTTCTATCCCTGGGTCAGAAAGATTTCCGGGAGGAGGGCATGGCAACCCACTCCAGTACTCTTGCCTGAAAAATCCCATGGATAGAGGAGCCTGGTGGGCTACTATCCATAGGGTTGCAAAGAGCTGGATATGACTGAAGCGACTTGGCGCACACACACACCCCCTTTATTATGTTGCAGTACATTTTTTTCTATACACAGTTGTTTGAGAAGTTTTATCATGAAAGAATGTTGAGTTTAGTTGAATATGTTTTCTATATCTGTTGCTATGGCTATATTATTTTTGTCTTTCATTCTGTTAATGTGAAGTGTCATACTTACTGATTTGAATATGTTGAACCATCCTTGCAGTTTAGGCTTGAGTTCTACTTGTTTATGGTGGATGTTTCTTTTAACGTGCTCTTGAATTCTAATTTGTTAATATTTTTTGAGAATTTTTACATCTATATTAATCAAAGCTATTGATCTGTGGTCTTTTTTTCTTGTAGTGTTCTCCTCTGAATTTGATATCAAGGTAATGCTGACCTCATAGAATGAGCTTGTGAATATTTCCTCTTCTTCAGTTTTTTTGAAAGAGCTTGAGAAGGAATGGTATTCATTATTCTGGAAATATTTGGTGAAGTTCATTTGTGAAGCCAGCTTATCCTGGCTTTACTCTGTTGGGAATTTTTTTTGATTATTGACACAATGTCCTTGCTCATTATTGGTTTGTTTAGATTTTCTGTTTCTTCATAATTCAGTTTTGGTAAGTTATGTGTTTCTAACAATTTATCCATTTCTTCTAGGTTTTCCTAGAAGAATTTATTTTCTTCTAGGACAATTTTATTTTCTTTATAGGAAAATTTTATACCAATACTAATCTCTTATAATCCTTTGTATTTCTGTGGTTTCTGTTGTTATGTCTCTTTTATTTAGGATTATTTATTTGAGTCCTCTTGGTTTTTTTTTTTTTTTTTCTTGGTTAGTCTAGCTAAAGCTTTGCTAATTGTATCTTTTCAAAGAAGCAACTCTTAGCTGTGTTACTCTTTTCTATTGCTTTCCTATTCTTTATTTCATTTATTTCTGCTCTAATCTTTATTATTTCCTTGCCTCTGCTAACTGGATCTACATCGAGGCAGGGTAGCTGAATGGGTTTCCTGATTGCGTGAGGTTTCTGCTTGTGTTCCCTGGTGGGGTGGTGTCAGGGGTTGGATTCCCTGATAGGGCAGGGCTGCGGGATGTGCTCTGCAATCAGGCAGGGCTGCAGCCTGTGCCCCAAAGTTGAGCATGCCTGCAGACTGGGCTTCATGATCATGGAGGCTATTGGCTATGCTCTGCTGTTGGGTCAGGTCACTGAGAAGTCTCTCTGGTTGGTGGGGTAGCACACTCTTCTTTGTGATTGAATGGGGTCACGGGTGGGCTCCCTGCCTGAGTGAGACCACATGCTGTGTTCAACAGTTAGGTAGAGCCGTATGCTGAGCTCCGATGATGGTTGGGGTTTTAGGCTGTGATCCATGGCTAGGTGGTACTAGAGACTCGGCTCCAAGGCTGCTGAGCATCATTGTTAATGCTCCCTATTTTTATGGGCCTAGAGGATACTATCACTGAGTATTTGGACAGAGCTGCTGACTTAGATCCCTGCCTGAGTGGCCCTAGAATGTGCTGCATGGCTACTGGTCATCTGGAGCAGCACTTCCCACAGGCGTGGAGCTAGAGGCTATGGTCAGAAGTTGAGTGGGATTGGGAATTTGCTTTCTGCCCTGGTGGGGTTTTAGACTGGGCTTGATGCTGGGTGTGGTCTGTTGGCTGGGGATCCAAATCAAGCTGAACTGCTAACTGAGCTCCCTGAGGCCACTGGGCTGGCTCCACGAAAATGCAGAACCTCTGGTTGAAATCTCTGCTTGAGTGCTGCTGTGAGCAGGAATACAGTTCAGTAAGATCACTGCAGATGGTGACTGCAGCCATGAAATTAAAAGACGCTTGCTCCTTGGAAGAAAAGCTGTGACCAACCTAGACAGTATATTAAAAAGCAGAGACATTACTTTACCAGCAGAGGTTCATCTAGTCAAAGCTATGGTTTTTCCAGTAGTCATGTATGGATGTGAGAGTTGGACTATAAAGAAAGCTGAGCACTGAAGAATTGATGCTTTTGAATTGTGGTATTGGAGAAGACTCTTGAGAGTCCCTTGTACTGCAGGGAGATCCAACCAGTTCATCCTAAAGGAGATCAGTCCTGAATATTCATTGGAAGGACTGATGATGAAGCTGAAACTCCAATACTTTGGCCACCTGATGCAAAGAACTGACTCACTGGAAAAGACCTTGATGCTGGGAAAGATTGAAGGCGGGAGGAGAAGGAGATGAGGATGAGATGGTTGGATGGCATCACCAACTCGATGGACATGAGTTTTAGCAAGTTTCAGGAGTTGGTGATGGACAGGGAAGCCTGGCATGCTGCAGTCCATGAGGTCACAAAGAGTCGGACATGACTGAGCGACTGAACTGAACTGAAGATCTGAGTGCTGCTTACTGTAAGCTTAGCCTCCCTTCTTAACTCTTCAGATTCCTTAGTGATCCCTATGATGAGATATTTGAGAGGGTCTCCCAGGAAGGGTCCTGCAGTGCTGGGGAGGCTGGATGTCCATCCTGGGTTCTCTTTTTCCCACGGAAGAAACTGTAGACCTGGGGGGCCCTGTCTATATGATGCTGGGCTGATCTGGGGAATGGGGGATTCATTAAAAATGTAGCTGTCTTTCTTACCCTTATTATGTGGTCATCCTAGGTCTCTGTTGTCCAAGGTGAGTACTTCAGCCTTACCCCTATTTCTGGAACTTTCACAGTGGTGTCTTGTCTATGGATAGTTACTATTTGGTCTTCTTGTAGAGGGGACTGCGGTTGGGAATGACCTATGCTACTGTGTGGATGACATCACTCCAATGTCAGGAGTTTATTGAGCTGGTTGTTCAATATAGTCATTATTAAATGTTAAATTATATAAGCACAATAAATAAGTTATATTAAAAGTAATAAAATTTTAAAACTCACTTCTTCCTGATTATTTTTCTGTTTTGTAATTATTTATATGTTGATGTTATTTACAGCTACTGTATCTATTCAATGAAAAATACTTATTTTAATTGCAAACTGCTGTGCTTCTCTTTCCAGCTCTGCATCCAGTGACATCATGCTCATAGGCTGAAACAGAGCATGCTGAGAATATTTACACCATAGACAGTAGAAGACACTATAAATCAGGCTTCAGTTTGTTTTGCTGATTGTCTAGACTTAACTAACTCATAGGGAAAATATAAGCAAAGCAAATTGAACTTAAAAATGTATTGTTTATGTACCCATCATATTGTGAAAAGCACAAAAAATTGAAAAAATAGTTTTCCAGTGTTCAAAACTGTTATCTGTTTGAACAAAAATTTTTGCTCAGCATATTCTGACATATCAATCCATTGTTTCCCTTTCATCTTGCTCATGAAAAACTAAAATATCAACCAATATTTATTTTGGAGCCATGCTTGTTCAGTATTTGTAGCCATAGGTTGACTATAGATCTAAGAGTTTGCCAAAAATTAAAGTATTTTGTGAGGATTAATTGACTATATGAAATTTGTAATGGAGTGTTGTATATTTTATTATTATTTGTTGTGTATTTAAGATAAGCTTATGTTTGTACATACGTGCATGTATTTTTTTTTGCCTCTCAGAGGGTTGTTGAAAGTTCACATTACTTGTTATACACAATTTCTGATTATTTACACAGCGTAATTAGAATTGCATTCCATTCTCTACCTTATGAGATTATTTCCTCAAAGCATACTATAGCAGTGCCTTATTTTAAACATTGAGTATTTTTTGTACATTGTCTTGGAGATTTCAGAGGAAATAGTCAAAACTCTGAGAAGTCCTTCAGTGGGAAGCCAGTTTAGCTTTATGTTAGTACAGTGTTTCCAAAACATTTTAATCACTGTTTCTTTTCTCTCTCTCTGTAAATGCTGATTTCACAGTTCGGAAAATGCTGCTTTAGAGATTGATTAACGAGGCTTATTTGATGCTAGATCTTTAATGATCAGGTCCCATGGCTTCAAATATGATCTGCTGTTAACCTTGATCTTATGATTAGTGGTTAAAATGTATATTTTTCAGTAAGTGCTCTTATTTCTTTACACAAAAGAAAATGTATAATAATGGGTTACAAGTAAGTCAGTTCAATGACTTTATTCATTGGAAGGGCTTAGATTTCCCTTGGGAATTCTGTTGCCAATATCCTGAATTTGGCTTGTCCTAGTGGTTCCAGTGCTTTGGATCTTGAAATCCTGGTGTTAATTCATTCCATTCCAGGAAGTTTTAGGCTTGTGCTGAGGAGTGGAACATCTCTATGAAAGAGCAATGCACACATTCATTGCTTGGGTTTTGTAACATCACCTATGTGACTTTTATTAATATGGAGATATTTAAATAATTTCTAAAAGATGTAGGGAGATATTAATGAAAGGTATGTTAATTAATGATTTTTGTGATGTAACTGGAATTGGCTATCTCTACCTTCTACCATAAATATTTAGAAAATAGTATCTTGAGGAACTTTTTCTTAACATTAGCACGTTAATTACAAAGCTCTAATAGTTTATGTAAAAATCTCAAGATGATAAAAGATTGTAAACAACTACTGATTTAATCCTAATACAGATAATAGCCTCAGTCTGTTGTCTGATCTAAGTTTAAATGATTATGTGACAGGGCACTATCTATAGACTGAGGAAGCCTGTCTGTTTTACAACACATCTCATTGTTGGAAAGTATATTAGTTCATAATTCATCTTTAACTTCTACCCATTGGTTGTAGGGCTCCCATCTGGGACTAAATAAAAAGACAGTTTATCCCTCTTCTCCTTAGAAGTTTTATAGTATTTGCAAAGGACTGCAAGGAGATCCAACCAGTCCATCCTAAAGGAGATCAGTCCTGGGTGTTCATTGGAAGGACTGATGTTGAAGCTGAAACTCCAATACTTTGGCCCCCTGATGCGAAGAGCTGACTCATTGGAAAAGACCCTGATGGTGGAAAAGATTGAGGGTAGGAGGAGAAGGGGATGACAGAGGATGAGATGGCTGGATGGCATCACCGACTCAATGGACATGGGTTTGGGTGGACTCAGGGAATTGGTGATAGACAGGGAGGCCTGGCGTGCTGCGGTTGATGGTCGCAAAGAGTCGGACATGGCTGAGAGACTGAACTGCTACTGTCCAGTTCTCTTTAGTTTCTTCTTTTTTCCAGCTCAATGACCTCAAATGTCTTTGTATTTCCTCATATGACTTCTTGCCAAACCGTAAATCTTGTCTACTTGCATTTCAGTTTGCAATCATTACTCTTGATTTGGCCCCAAGGACAAAGTTACTCTAGGGAAGATCCAGTCTGTGCATTGTAGAAAGATATCACTGGCACTCTTATGTGAGACACCAAAATTCTTCTACTAGATTTATGTAAGGTTATATTGTATCACCAGGCTTACAGCTGAGATCTCTAGTATTTAACTTTGTACAATGGCCATTAATTGTACCTCTTTTTTCCATCTGCTGTACTTTATATTCTAACAGCCAGAGTTTCTTTGACTTCTGGAATGTACCATGTACTACCCTATCTTCCCCCACTCCCTTTATGAGGGCAGCAGTATCTCCTGGGCCTGGCTTGAAAGTGATAGTCGCTCAGTTGTGTCCAACTCTTTGCAACCCCATGCACTGTATTGTCCATGGAATTCTCCAGGCCAGAATACTGGAATGGGCAGCCATTCCCTTCTCCAGGGGATCTTCCCAACCTGGTCTTTGACTAGGGATTGAACCCAGGTCTCCCACATTGCAGGCGAATTCTTTATCAGCTGAGCTACAGGTAAAGCTTGGCTTAGTGCTGCTGTTGATGAGGATGAGACACATTTTCGTCATCCTATTCTTTTACTGATGTCTTATTTCCATCTGATAAGGTTTGACCTATGGTCCCTCTACATTGCTCTGTTTTGAAAATTTGCTTCTTCAGTCCCACTCAGTACTTATCTTTTCAGTTTTGTTTCATCTGCAGATTAGATCAGCCTGACAACAATGTCTTTGTTCAAGTGATTAATCGAAACATTAAAATTGAAAAACTGTAATGATATTCTTTTCTTTCTCATTTTTTATTAGTTGAAATTATAGAAATATAGTTATGTGGAACTTTTGCAGCCAGTTGTTTTTATTCTATTTTATGAGATTATATAGGAATTGCAGTAATAATTTTAATGGTTTATGTATTTTGAACCCTTAATAACTTTTCAGTATAATGCCTCAAAATGCTAATCATTCATTAGTTCTAGAATTTAAACATTGAACTTCCAAAAACTAAATGAAAATGAATAGGTCAAATATTTATTAACAAGTATTTAAAGAAGCATAATAGTTTGGAATCCACATTTTAAAATAAAGAATATTGAGTGAAATTTATAGTATCTTTATTAAGCTGTTGATATTTCTTGGTAAAATTTGAATTTGAAAACCATCTTGATGGCCCTCTTGATTATGAATGGAAAACATGATAAGTTTTCCATTCATGATTCCTTAAGTTTTCAAATCAATCAGGGAGAGAGGGCTTGGCAAAAGATCTAATGACAACTGTGCTTTATAGTTTGGATTAAATGGATGTCGAGAAACACAGCATGTTATTGGTCAAGGTTTTCACTTTTATTTTCCTCAAAATAAAAGGACAGTTCTTAGTATATGAGTCACAAGAAGCAGACTCACTGATAGTAAAAACTCTATATGTTTTAGTTCATTTTTTTAAAAACACAAGATCTGCTCAAGTTTTAGGATGAAGATTAAGTTTATTGTGTTCTAGTAAGAAGTGAATCAGATCACATTGCTTCCTTACTTAAATCCTCTAGTGACTAGACACTTTGATAAGCAAGAAGTATAAACTCATCTTGACTTTCAGGAGCTAATAGTATCTGTCCTTACTTTCCTCTCTAATTTCCTTTTCTCCCCTCTGCCTCAACCATGCCGCTCCTTCTGAACCTCAAACAGGATGAGTTCATTTTGCTCAAAGACTTGCATCAACTGCCAGTCTTACTATAGACTAGAGTCTAAAGTTTTGAGTGGCCCCTTTTCACATTTTAGGTCTCAGCTCAAAAGCTACCTCTTCAGAGAAGCCTTCCCTGACCCCTGTGTCAGAATAACTCTTCATTCCTCCTCAGTTGCTCTTTGTTATACTAATTTCTGTTAGTATTATATGGACTACTGGAACAGTTGTCTTACTTGTCTGCCTGTCTATAGTATAAAACCTCCAATCTGTTCTTTACATCAATATCAGAATGATCTTTCTAAAACATTTTCCTTTAAAAAGACTTTTAGTGGTTTCCCTTTGGTCTCAGCATGTTTATAAAACCCTGGATGGTCTTATTCTTCACTATCTTCTCTCATGAAATTCCATCTTGTACTTTATATTCCAGCAGCCAGTTTCTTTGACTTCTGGAATGTACCATGTACTTCCCTATCTTCCCCCACTCCCTTTATGAGGGCAGCAGTATCTCCTGGGGCTGGCTTGAGAGTGACAGTCACTCAGTTGTGTCCGACTTTGCAACCCCATGGACTATACAGTCTGTGGAATCTCTAGGCCAGAATACTGGAATGGGTAGCCATTCCCTTCTCCAGGGGATCTTCCCAACCTGATCTTCGACTAGGGATCAAACCCAGGTCTCCCACATTGCAGGAGGATTCTTTACAGGTAAAGAATAGCTCAGCTTGGTGCTTCTATTGGAAATTGGGTATGTAGTAGAGTATGTAGGTTGCAAGCAAGAGAAACACACTCTGGCTTATCTACTAAGAAAGAATTGTTTGGATGGGCACAGGGTATTGCAAAGAAACAAATGATGAGCCAAAATCTCAGGACTTGAGAGGGACAGGAATGAAGGCAGCTCCAGGAACTTTAGTGATAGAAATCAATGTATTGTCTCTTTACGGTTCTGCCATTGGAAAAACTCCCAACTATTTTTGCTCTTGTATCACTCTACCCAAGATTAACAGTTCTGGGAGAAGACATCTGACAATTGGTCTACCTTGGGTCACAGATCCACTTCATGAGCAGAGGACTGCCCTGAGTAATTAATGGGAGAGTTCTCCAACTACAGGAAAATAGAGTTCTCCAAAAGGAAATTAGGTGCTGGTGCTCAAAAAGAAAAGGATGCTGTACGATGAACATAGCAGAGGACCACTGTAGCAGTGACTTATGACTCCTCAAATTTGAAATCAGTGGCCTTTCCACTCAGTCACAAAAGTGTCACTTGTCACCCCCACCCCCCCGGTTTTATAATGATCAATGGACTTCTTATTTGTTCTCTCACTGGGTGGTTGGCTTTGTTAATACAGCGACTGTCACTTAGCAGACAATGCATAAATATTCATTTCATATAGGATGTAGCAAATAACTAGATTTAAGTAGGTAGGTGAAACAGGCTCTGATGTGGCTTTTATGGCTGGCTGACTGTGTTACATAATTGAAAACAATGAAATTGGAAGTTTTAGAAAGATCATCATTGCCAAGTAAATACATATCCATATGGACACAATATTGTGGAGAATTTAAACTTCTTGAGGGCAGAGGAAGTATTTATTTTTTATATTTTTGTATCTCATATAATGCTTAGTATAGAATTTATACAAAGAATTTTCTGAATAGGCATTTGTTAAATTAGAGCTTTTTGTGGTCCTTTCTTTTGTATTCCTATAGTACTATGTTAATCTCAGACATATCCTAATGCTTTCTTTTTTGTTTTTCCTTTGTGTGTATGTGCTGTTGGAGTTTTTAATACCACTAATGACTTTGAAATGGGACATTGACTCAGAATTAGTGACAATCAAGTGTTAATGGTCCTTGCGTCTGTGGCCTACCCAGAAGCTCATCTTAGCTGGCCATTAGTTCCCAGAAAATAAGCTGGATCAGGCTTTCCCAAGATGTGGCTATTTAGAAAAGATTCCTGATTGTCATGGAGACCTCTCACTCATCTTTCATTGTTTTTTGTATTTTTGCATCTTCTTGGCTTGGGCCTTTGAGGAGCAATCTCTGCCAGTTACAATGGGGAGTTAATGAGAGGAATAAGTAAAGCAAAGAGAAAGAGAATAAAATATTCAAACTGAATTCACATACACCATCATAAAATTGTGGAACTTAATTGCCAGAAACGACCTTAGAGATTATCTAATTAAACTCCTTCGTTTCTCATTTTGCCAGTGAGGAAACTGAGACCCAGGTAGTCTATGTGACTTTCCCAAGGTCTGTAAAAGAAAAAAAATTAACCATATGCAAATAACAGTTCACTTCTCTAGGCATTTATGAATCCTTTCTGTCATTGGACCTCCCACCATAGACTCACTTTAAACAAATTTATTCAAGTATAGTTTATTTGCAATGTTGTGTTAACTTCTGCTATACAGCAAAGTGATTCATATATCTGTATCTGTCTATATGTATATTCCTTTCATATTCTTTTCCATTATGGTTTATTACAGGATATTGACTAGCTCCTTGTGCTATACTGGAATCTTGTTTATCCATAGACTTATCATGATGAATCAGTTTGGGAAAAAATGTGATAGTGAAAGTGATCAAAATGTCGTCAGTGCCAGAAACCTCTGGTACACTTTGCACTTCTCGATCTGTGATGATCGGGAGATTGTCATCTTCAAAAGACAATAAAAAAGAAAAAAATAGGCAAAAATTGGGAACGACACATTGGGATTGGACAATATGGATTTTATCCTGCAAAGTATTCTGTGAACTTAATTATGATTTGTCTAACTGTGGTTTAGCGAGGAGTCAGCTCTGGAGATGCTAAATTCCTTCTTGTTGGAGAGATTTAAGTAATCCTTAATCTGTTTGCCTTTCATTGATTTGTAATGTACTATTTCTCGATCTGTTTGCCCTCAGCTTCATTCCTTACTCTTCCTTGGCTCTGTTCTGTATCATAGTCAATGGACCGTTTTGGGTTGCTTTTTCCAACCGTTGTTGTTAACTAGACCAGGTTTCCCGGACCTGACTCTCATCAGTGTGAGTACCTAATGTTAAATGTTCAGAATCCTGTGAACTGGCTGTTAACACCAGTTAATATCATCATTAAACATTCAACTATCAAGCTTTACTTATAGTTAAATTATATTTAAAAGCGGAGGTAATGTGCATCCCACAAACTCATCATTTCCTAATTATTTTACTACTATTTTTTGACTGTCTCTACACTTGAGGTTGATTATGGTTTTATATCTATATGGAGAAAACACTGTATTGGTGTGTGATTCACATTCGAGTCACTACACATTTGCCAGGTGAGAGTATATACACTATAGAAATTGGCAAATGCCACAAATAGGTTTTTTTTTTTTTTTTAGAATTAGTTGTTAACTTACTGTTTTCTGGAAGGCACCTGGGGGAGTTTGGAGGGTGGGTGGAAGGGTGAAGGTAGGGCTTTTCGTCTTTCCTTCTTTGGCCCAGGGACATCTCTTTTGCCTTCTCAAGTTGTATCTGTCTTGGAAGATGCTGGTGGCTTCCTCCTGTTGTTAATCATTGGGTTGCTTCATTGTCTGCCATTCACCATTGAGTTTCTTAGCTCTTCTGTCCTCAGTGTAACCAGTTCCCTGCATTAAATTCCTCTTGCTTGAAATATTTGAATGGCTTCATTTTTCAATATGAGACCTTGTTTGATACACATAGCAAGTGCTTGCATAGTTAAAAATAATATGCAACATTAGACATGGAAGTACTCTCTTTATTCAGGTGAAAAACTTCCTAGAAAGGCTAAGCAATTGCTAGGCATAAGCATTCACTCAAGGACCACAGTAAACTGTTAAGAAGTAGTATGTGCTTCTTCAGTATATGCTAAGTTTTTTAAGCCACACATTAATATTTTTAACTAGAAATATAAAATATGGACTTCCCAGGTGGCGCAGTGGTAAAGAATCCATCTGCCAATGCAGGAGACACAAGAGATGTGGGTTTGATACCTGGATCAGAAAGATCCCCTGAAGAAGGAAATTGCAAACTACTCTAGTATTCTTGCTTGGCAAAGTCGATGGGCGGAGGAGTCTGGCGGGCTATAGGGTTACAAAGACTCAGACGCAACTGAAGAACTGAGCACAATATAAAATATGTTAAAATTTATGATTTATTCCAGTACTTTTTTTGAAAGATGATTTTTTTTCCCCACTAAAACAAATGCAAATAAATCAGTATCAGTTTTTGACTTGATAGCTCATATGCTGCCTTCCTGAACTTTTTTGGGTTTATATTTGTTTATCGGTTCCTAAAGGATGCCCAGAATGGGAAATTTGGTAAGATGTGCATGATTTTAAAATGTTGAATTAATTTTTGAAAATTGAATGACAGCTAGCTGTTTTGCTGTGTTACAGAAATAGTCTTGGCTGTATAGCAGCTGTGTCTCTTTTTATGAAGGCCCATTCACTCATTTCATATACTGACCAAATCCATATATGAGACAGAGAAAGAGGCAGATGCCAGGAAAGGACAGCTTCTTCCTTTCCTTATGGATTTGGATAATAAAGAGAAAATGAATTTCAGTGAGGGAATGACTGAATGGTTTCATATTTCATCTCATAAGGAAGCACTGATTTTCAAATTCTGCTGACTTGGCTTAGATTACAAACACTGCTCATGTAACTTTATATCTTGTAGGTCTTCTTTAATGCTCTGTTACTATCAATAAAATATTATGAAAGAGAAAGAACACTGATTAAATTTGCCTATATGGATACATTATATTAAAGTGTGATGATTAATTATAAATTAATGCACTCATTCACAAGAAATATTTTAAGGTGGCATGATGATAAGGCTGCATTGATTACCTTGCATGGCCCTTTATTAGCACCATCAAAAGCCAGATGTGAGGCAGTGTTTTCAAGTGGCATGCTGGCAAGTCAAGCTTTTTCTATGGGTGTCATGTTCATGTTTAACCACAAGATGCCGCTCAATAATCCATTATGATTTAGGTCTTTTGTTACAAGCCAGATGACATTTCCATTTATTTTATATGCTCTCCAATTGCATTTTAACTCATAGTGGGGGTGGGAGGGGGTTGAGGGAGGAGGATACCCCACCATGAAGGTACTTTTTAACTTGTGTGTGGGAAATATGTGAATAATTTCTTTAAGATATACAAATTCAGGATGAGAGGACAACAGAGAATTGTTGGCATCCTCAGTTTTTGTGCTTGTTTATGTACAGGTCTACAACTGCCCTGCAACCCACCTAGTCATTCCTGTTTAGTCACCAACACTATCTACCTCCAAGTGAGATATTTTCTGCTGGCTCCTGCTAGCAACACACAAAACAACCTATTTATGTAACTATTCAAAATGTCAAAGGAGTACCTTAAAATGAAAACACAAGTCAGTTTTCTGCGTTTCAGACAGCAATTAAGTAGTCACAACATGGCAGTCCATGGATGGAAGCTCCAGAAATTATAGTTTGCAGAAGTAATCACTGGAATAAGATAATTTTATTTCCCAAGTTCTTGTTTTAAGCTGGGGGAAAACAATCATGGTGTGAAGTTTCTCTTTGATGGAGATGAGTAATACCTGTTCATATAAAACTTGCCCTAGATTTAAACTTATACTTTTATTTTTTGAGATAAGAGCTTTTTCACAAATTCTTTTTGGTTAATGACCATTGTCAAAACAGAGACCTATGACCATAAGACAAGGGTGGCCATGTGATCAAATACATTCTCTGGGAAGTGGAAGGGATCAGACTTAGAGAAGCAGCAGCTACATAACAAAATCTCCTCCATGAACATCCTGTAAGAAGGTTACTTAGCACTTTTCTGTTATTAATTTAGCAATGGCAGAACTGATCTGATCCCTAGATCAAATCGACTGCCTGGGTGATATGATATTTGTGATGTCAAGAAATTACCCTCAAAATATTAGGGCCATAGCAGTCACTTTTATTTTACTATGGATTGATTTTCAGATACTTTGGTGTCTGTTGGTTGGGTATAGGGTTTTAGAAGATGGAAATTAATAATCAGTAGATGATGGGGAGAGAAGAGAAATAAGCAGCAGAAAGGGACAGGGATGGAACAGGGCTAGACATGGAAACAAGAGGATACTCTAGGAAAAGCCCTGCCTGTTGCATTGTTTTTCCATCTTCAGGACAGGATCAACTTGGTGGTGAGAGCATCAAAGTAAGGGAATGAAAAGTGAATGAGAGTCTTATTCCCTGATGAGTCCTAAGAGTCACCTTCTCCATTTTTAAAAATCATTTTGTGTCAAGCATACCTGATTCCTTATATCACTGACGGAAACATCACATTTCTGTCTTCATTTTCATTCATTTGTTCATTCTTGTAAATCATTCATTCAACAACTGCTCATCTTGTGCTTACTGTGTACAAGGTACTGGGTGAGGTACTACAGATATGAAGATGGAAAGCTTTCAGTTGTCAGATCTACAAGAAGACAGTCACTGGAACTGATATGCAGAAGAATTCATTTTTTTCTTAAAAATATTCTAACCCACACACTGAAAATGTTAAATTTGGCTTTATTTGGTATAAGGCTTTATTTATTATGAAAATGTGACAGTGAAAAAAATAGCTTCTTTAAACCAGTGGTTTTCAAACATTTATGTGCATAGGAATCACCTGTGAATTTGGTTAAAATGCAGATTCTGATTCAGTAGGTCAAGAGTGAGACTTGAAACAGTGTTTCTGCAAAGCTCTGAGGTGATGCTGGTTTGGGGACCCCACTTTGAGTAACACAAGGCTTTAAGCTGAACCAACTGCAGGGTGATTAGATACCCAGAAAGAGAGAGGTTTCTTATAGCAAAATGAATCTCTCACCATCAAAGAGGGAGGGGGAGGAGGTGTTAAGACAAACCTATATAAGAGTAGAACGGGGAGTATCTGTACATGATGAACCATTATCAGACACCCAATTCTCTGCGCTGGTTTTCAGGTTCAGACATAATGTCCTGCACACCAGGATACAGATTTTCTCCTCAGAGGGGTACAGATCATCTCCTGCATCACTGTTTTGAAACATCACAACTGAAATGGCT
This sequence comes from Giraffa tippelskirchi, assembly GCF_054371585.1. Classification (NCBI taxonomy): domain Eukaryota; kingdom Metazoa; phylum Chordata; class Mammalia; order Artiodactyla; family Giraffidae; genus Giraffa; species Giraffa tippelskirchi. Next base: position 172,704,115 of record NC_137275.1, read on the forward strand.
TTTATGTTCCAAAAGGAATAAGAAGAAAAATGCACCGCTTTTGAAGGGAAAAAATAGTTTTCCGATAACCTCCATTAACTACAGGGGTCATTGTGGGCAAAATGAATGGGATTAGAAATCTGCTAAAAGCTGCAGTAGATGGTACACTGTGACTGACAAGCCTTTCGCTGAGTAGTTACAAATGGGACTAATGGTTTAAACTTGTTAGTCATTGTCAGAGGCTCTGATCCTTGAGTCAGCCATGGAAGCTATGGCAGAAATCGATAAGGCACCACTTTCTGCAGTGAACTGCTAGACCATATAAATTGCCTGGAGGGAAATGCTGTGTTCCCTCCCAGGCTGCCAGATGAAAGCAGGCAGCTAAATCTCCAGGAAGACTGACCACATTGCTCGGGGCAATTAGGCCTTTCACCACTTTGAACGATGATTATAAACGGGGGAGCGGCTTGGAAGAGTGAGGGAAGACAGCTCTGCACGACGCACTGAAAGCCGGAAGCCATTTTGGGGAGCCGTGTCAGTTTCATGGTCACCAAGGGCATTCCACACCCCCCCTTCCCTTGTTCAGATTGTTATACAATAAATGATCTGGTGCTGCTGCTTTTCTTTCCTTTTTTCTATTCCTTTATTTTTCTTTAGAAGCTGAAGAGGGGAGGGCTGGCAGCAAGAGCAATACTTGGTTGGTGATAAACTGTAAACTACAGCTGAACTCCATTCATCTAGCCAAGCCTTGAAGCCTGGCGGGGGTTGCGGGGGACCTGAGAGCTGTCCGAGCGAGGCTTCCTGTTGGGCACATTTCAAAACAATCACATCCCATTGTTCAGTGCCTTTTTGGGTAGAGCCCCATGAGGGTGCCAAAATCATCAGCGAAAGAAAGTACATGTTCACGCAACAATTACAGACAAGCTGCAGACTATCAGCAGGCTGCAAGGGGCGAGGTGCTGGGGCCCATTTGGCAGGGGCTCTGCTTTGGAGAAGAGCCTTGAGTCTGATGCATGCAAAGCTGCACCCGGCCTTATTACTACAGGCGGCCAAGCGCTCCGGGGCTGCCCAGATGGGCAAGAGGAAAGGAACTGCAGGGGACGTGTAAGGCTTGTCCTGGTGCTCAGCCTGAAAGGAGGGACGACTCAGCCTCCTACTGAAGAGTTTCTGGCCTCTTTCTGCTTCAGCAACTTGACATTTCTGTTCAAATTTTAATGGGGGATGCATTGCCTTTCCATTGCTCTGGTTGTTGAATTCCATTCCCTTTCTATTATTGGCTTCATGACTGATTTGTTTAGTTTTTCTTTTTTTTCCCTTTTCTTACCAGGCTCTGGCTCCTGTTTTACTGTTGACTTTAAGTTGTACTGTAAACCATGTTCTGCTAAGTATTGTTTAACTCTCAAGTAGTTGAAGAGGCAAGATGTTGTGGGAATAATCCCAAATTGCTGCCCTGTGGGGGAGCTGTCAATCAGAAGTTCTGGATCATTTCACCACCCTAGTGAATCCAGCCTTTAGTGGAGAGCATTGAAAAGTCTTCTTTTTGAAATTTGCTTGCCTTCTGGTAACTGGGAAAATGTTTGCATTTTAAAGATGGATAGACCAAGAATTAAAATGCTGATTTTCATTAGAAAACAAGAGGAGGCTTGGAGGGCAAGAGAGCTGTAAGTCCTCAAAGGAGGCAGTCTCTTCCACTGGAGTGTGATTCAGGATAATTTTTTGTTGCTCTTTTCTGTTGCATGGAAAACAGGGGCTCAGGCTCTAAATGCCTGGGTAATCAGGCTTTTCTTTTTCACCTTCAATACATTAAACATCTGTGGAACAATGCCTACTGTTAGAAACTTCAACCAGTGGCTCCCAGGCAGACAGGAAACTTCACATTACCTGCTTGTGATCCCACAACGATGGATCAGCCACTTACGAAAACAAAGGGGAATTATAATTACTACCTGAATCTTAATCACAATTATAAGAGAAGTAAAATGGAGCAATTTATTTGATTTGGAAAATTCTTTTATAAAGTAAGTGAATATGACCTTCTTCAGCTTCTTTTATGGTGTGAAATGAGAATTCTTTCTGTGAATCAAGTACATTTAAAAGGAAATATTAACTCTTTTAGGCAAGCAGGAAATTATTGGTTGCTTCAAAAAAAAAAATACTCAGAGAACAGTTAGGTCCTGGAAGAATTTTATAGAATTCAGAAAATTCAGTCTTTGGAAGAGAGTTGCTTTAATTGCTAATAATGCTTTTAGCTATGAAAGTGAAAGTGTTAGTTGCTCAGTTGCATCTGACTCTCGGAGACCTCAAGGACTGTAGCCCGCCAGGCTCCTCTGTCCACGGAATTCTCCAGGCAAGAATACTGGAGTGAGTTTCTATGCTCTTCTCAAGGAGATCTTCTTGACCCAGGGATCGAGCCTGCATCTCCTGCATTGCAGGCAGATTCTTTACCATCTGAGCTACTTTCTTCTTAAATCATAATTCTGCAGGTGACAGGGTGGTATTCTCTGTCACTGGGATGGAAGCTGGGAGACACGGATTCTAGTTTTGATCGTACTCTGGGGCGTTAGAGTGAATGAGTACCTTCTTTTCCCTGCCCCTCTTTTTTTACCCATAAAATGGGGGACTTCATTAATCAACTCTAAGATCCTGTGGTCAGCAAAATGATGGACCCCTCAAAGACTCCACATCCTGATCTCAGGAACCTGTGAGTAGGTTATGCTGTGGGGTAAAATAGACTTTCCAGATATGATTAAGTTAAGGATCTTAAAATAGGGAGATTATCCTGGATTATTTGGGTGATCCCAGGGTTAATCACAAGAGTCCTTAAATGAAGGAAGAGGGAAAAAGAAGACTCAGAGAGGGAGAGGTGACCATGGAAGCAAGGTTGAAGTGATACAGTGTGTGAAGGACTCAACCTGCTGTTGGAGGCTTTGAAGATGGACAGAAGCCCCGAGCCAAGGATGTTAGAACAAGCAAAGAAATGACTTCTTCTCTAGAATCTCCAGAAGGAAGGCAGCCCTGCCAATGCCTTGATTTTAGCCCAGTGAGACCCGTTTTGAATTTCTGATGTGGAGAGCTACAAGGTAATGAATTTGTGTTTCTTCAGGTGGCTCAGTGATAAAGAATCTGCCTACCAATGCAGGAGATGTGGGTTTGATCCCCGAGTTAGGAAGATTTCCTGGAGAAGTAAATGGCAAACCCCTGTAGTATTCTTGGCTGTAAAGTCCCATGGATAGAGGAGGGGTTTGCAAAGAGTTGGACATAATTGAGCAACTGAACACAGAAGAAGAAAGTTACTAGATGTTTAGTAATTTGTTACACTAGCAATAATAAACTAATAAAGATCCCGTTCAGCAAAAGCTGTCTATGAAATTATAAACATATGCAGTGTATGGAGGGTCATTGGAAAATTCCAAATCAGGTAGTGATATGTGCTGAAAGGTGGCTACTAATGATGGTTTGAGTGTGAAATCTAGGGCCTGCTAGAGAGAAGACCTGTAGGAGCAGATCCAGTAAGGAGGGGAGACGGGCTACTGGAGCCCATGAAGCAAAAGGACAGTGGAAAAGATGTGGAGGAAGAAGTATACTTCAGCATTTGCTTAAGCTTGAGGTATTTGAAACAGCCCTAAGTATTTTTTCTTTGATTGGCAGAATGGAGAATGTTGACAGATATGGCTTTAGAAGGAACTGCTGCTGCTGCTGCTAAGTCACTTCAGTCGTGTCCGCGACCCCATGGACTGTAGCCTACCAGGCTCCTCCGTCCATGGGATTTTCCAGGCAAGAGTACTGGAGTGGGGTGCCATTGCCTTCTCCGTTAGAAGGAACACAATCTTAGAAAGGGCCATTGAGACTGATCTCCTTGTAATAAATGTCAGAAGGCATTCTACTGCATCTATGAAAAATATTAGAATAGAACTAGAGAAAAGGTCCTCGCTGCTTCCTGGAACAGCCCTTCTATTATTGGAAGCTTTACTTCTTAAATAATTGTACCTGGGTAAAACAAATTCAGTCTTCTCATAATGCGCATTCTTTGATCTTGGTTTCCTTTTTAATGGATTTTTGATGCTCAGAAGACGTCAAGACCAACATCTGTTAATGAAGGGGATATGGGCATGGAATCTGGGGCAAAGTTCAGAACTAGAGAGAGATGGATCAAAAACTCCAAATCACTTGCATATAGACAGAGGCATTCAGATTGGGGTTGGGGGATTTAAAGTTACTATAAAGACTGAAGTATCTCTGAAGTATTCTACTTGCATTTATACTGTTGTATTCCCAGTGCTAACCAACAGTGCTAGATCATAGTAGTCCCTTAACAAATATTTGCTGATTCAATGAATATATTTCATTAATGACAATAAAGGACACAAGTACAAGTGGTAAATAAATTAGAAATGATGAAAACCCAACCTGAATAATCAGTTCAGACTCATTAAACTGGGAACAAAGCATACATGGGATATGACAATAAGCTTTTGCTCTTGTTTTCTGGTTTGAAAGTTTGCAAGCTGTACCCCTTTAGTATCTTTAAATGGACTTTCTCTTTTCCATTGGACTATGTATGAAATGCAGAAGTTCTTGTATACTTTCCTTTAAGAAACTTGTGAGGTCATCATGAAACCAGGAGATCATTGTATTACTGAAGAGTATCCAGCACTTCCTCCTCTCAGGCAAATCTAATGAAGTCATGTGGGTAACTACAGCCTCCCAGTAACACAGGATGTGGAGGTTACATTGGGCATTGAACAATTAATCAGCATTATGGCATAACAGCTTGAATATGGGAATTCTGAAGGTCCAACACACTGATTAATGGCCAATTTATGCTAAGATCCATCAGGTGTGTTGGGGCATTTGGAGTCATCACCGCACAATCATGACATGGTCGTTATCAGACTACAAATCGTCCAAAGAAATGACATGCCTCAGGAAGCAAGATTTGCCAGCAGAGCCTGCCTCTCTCTAAACTCAGTGTGAGGCTGGCTTGCTGTAAACGCAGCCATCCAGCATGTAGATGAGCTCGTGTGCGGCAGCTGCATGGTGGAAAGCAATTATAACACAGAGGCAACTCCGCACGCAGGAACTAGCACCTCCTGAAATATGATCACCTCCGCTTTGCGACGGAAGGAGATGCCAAACTGAAATACACACACAACCATAATGGAAGAGACCTGAATATATCAGAGCAGTGAGGAGAGGAGCTGGGGTGGAAGCGGAGGACTTGGCAGAGGTCGTGGTTGGAAACTCTTAGCTTCTCTGCCTTTGAAGTAGGATTCTTCAAGTGATACAGCAGTCCACTGTTTGCTTTGCTTGATGTGGAGGATATTAAAGAGAGGGCATTAGGGCTTTTCTTTCTGTTGGTTGTCCTCAGCATGACAATTTCTTCCTTCCCATTGTCATACCTTGTTCCTAGTGGATCCCTCTCTCAGAAATGAGTGGGTGTTGGGGCAGGAGGGCAGACCCAGTGGATTGGATGGTGGATTGACACTGGACCCAGGTTTGGACCAGTTCAAAGCCTTGTTCGGTGTTTGAAGATGTGGTGATGTAAAGCTGGGCCTGGGATGGTCACTTCTGCCACATGCTCAGTGAAGCAGGAGAGGTCAGTTTGCAGACCGAGGAGGAGCCAGTAGATACACAGACAGGTGGACTGGAAATAACGTGGTCAGAAAGAGATCATTCAATCATCTTCTAACTTTTCTTGTTAGTAGTCTCTTGTGAAGTCCTGCTATAATTTCTTTGCCTGGTTCCTATGAGATATTTGTATATCCTTTTGTAAGTGCTCCCTTTCTTGATTCAGCTTTAAGTGGCTTTCTGTTTCTGAGGCTGTGATTAAATGAACCCTCCCCATCTCTTGTCACCCTTGACTGAGCACTTATCTTGTACCCAGATTTGTTTTGGTGATTTAGGAATAGCATCTTGTTAAATGCTTTCACCAACACTCAAAGGCAGATATGGCTATTTCTTTTTTTTTTTTTCTTTTCTATGAGAAAATAGACTCGGAAAGGTTAGATAATATCTCCAAAGTCACACAGTTGATAAGTGGGGGAAGTGGTGATTCCTATTGAAGTTACATTTGCATTGAAATTGATTTTACATTTTCTGTGAAATCATTAAACCACCTACTATATAGTAAATGATTTATGCTATAATTTGAGAACAGAATCTATGTTGAATTACTGAATCAACTTGGGAATATGACTAGAAACCAAATCATCTTTATTTAAAAAGCTAACACTACCTATGTTTACTTGAGGGTTGAAAACTTGCATAAGCCTTAAAGAAAACAGACTATGCATAAGGAGCTCACTGGGGTGGAGAAAAGGGGTAGCAGTTTTAGGAGTGTTATCTAGATGCTTTATAGTCTATTTTTATTTATAGCTTGCTGAGGTAGCAACTCTGTGATGCCAAAAAGTGTGAAAGAGGCCATTGGATGTTTAGTGAATTGCTCATCTTGGCCACTTTTATGGAGGGGATCGTAGTTAGATTAACATTATTTTACCTAAATCAAAGTTTCTGATACTCCACTTTTTCTTGGCTTCATGTTTCTTTTGAGCATAAGGAAATGAACATATCCTTTAATTTGTAACATTTGGGATCTTTGTCCTCTTGAATTTTTATTTTGCCTTCCCCCACCTTGATTTTAGCTTTCCTTATCATCATCTGGCAACAATCAGGGTCTTCTTTGTGGCTGTGACTACCCCCCACATATCAATATTCCAGCCAAGCTAAACTGCCTGCAGTTCCTCATACATCCACATGCTCAGTCTGCCCTGTCTGGCATTTCCCACCTCTCAACCCATGTCACTCCTCAGTCTAAACAAATAAATACTACCCATTCTTCAAGACTCAGTTAAAATATTGCTCCTTCATAATCAATCTTTCCTCAAGTACCAGAGACTGCAGCAACATCATCTTGCTCATCTGAATGCTCACAATATTCTAGCTGCACCACTCTTGAATACTCAAAACCTGGGTATTACTGTAATTTCTACATGTGCCTTTTCTTTACTGCACTGTAAGCAACTTGAAAGCAGGATGATTTTGATCAAATCTGTCTGTCCTCCCTAACACTCACAGCAGCAGCATTCAATATATGTCTGCTAAATTAACAAACAAGTCCTTTTCTGGGGAATCACCTTAATGTAGTTCTGGTCTGATATTTACATTTCTTAGCTCCTGAAATACTAAGAGTGTACACATTTGTCACATTTAGTACACTTTTGTTTTATTATATAGGATTAGTGAATGGGGGATAATGGAAAGAGTCATTGAAAAATGTTTTTTTTAATATGATTCATTGAGGAAGAAGAAGTACCATGTTGCCCATTTTTTAGTAGCACCTGTATTTTGTTATTGTATGGAAGCAGTCTTGATCAAACAGGTTCCTATTGGCTGGAGTTGATGGCCACTATATTGATGAAGTCCATTATAACATGAAATTTCTTAGACAGGATGCTTAGCTCTAATTAATATGAAGCCTTAACTAAACTGGCTTTAAAAAAAAGGGTAGATTATTAATAGACTTTACAAGAGGTCTGGAGGTAGGGTAGTTCCAGCATCACTTAAATTCACTTCTCAACAGACCTAGGTGCTTTCCTCTTAGCTTGTAGCCTTTGTTTCCATGCTGGCTAAAATCTTCATGATTGTAGTGGTTCTAATAATTGTGTACTAGCATAATTGTATGCAGTGAGAAAAGAGGACAGGTCTTTCTTGGAGTATACTGGACAGCATAAAACCCATGACAAGCCCTGCAGTAGTCTCCTCCTTATTTCTTATTAGCCAAAGCTGTCACATGACTGTTCCTAAGTCACTTTTGGTAAAAGCATGGGGAGTTCCACAGTTGGATAAGACTTTGAGGATTTACTTCTGGTTTTGAAATAGGATCACCATTACGTCTGAATGGTTTGTAGCTCAGTGAAATCAGGATTTTGTCATCAAGGACAAAATTTTTGGAAGACAATGCCAGTATTTGCCATAAAATGAAAATATACCTTTATATAGATCAGTGCTTCTCAACTGTAGGGCAGGGAGAGATGTAGATGATTTTGCTCCCTGTCACAAGGGGGCATTTTTGGTGGTCACAGTGCAGGGGTAGGGGAAATGCTGCTACTGGCTTTGGTGAGTAGAGGTCAAGGATGTGTCTGACAATGCACAGGGCAGACCTCTACCAAAAAGATTATTTGACTCTAAATGTCAGTAGTGCTCAGATTGAGAATCTTTGACTTGTATATAATTGCCCTCCAGGGCTGACACATTGTTGAAAAATCTTACTGTTTACTCATAACATTGACTTGAGACATTAAGGGCCACTGCTTATATATAATATTTTACTTTGGGGGAATAATATCATAATGAAGTATCATCCATTTAAACAGTAGCAAATATATTTAATTGAATTACCAGGCCAGCCACTTAGCAAGACCCTAAGGAAATGAATGTGATCTATAACAGGGTATGTTCTAACAGTGAAATTGAAGTCAATGAAAGTATGAGTCCAAGAGACCAACCTGTGGCAGGTACAGCTAGTATTTTCTTTACTGAATGCAGTAAAAAATTGACCAAGGGTCAGGAGAAAGAAGAAATACTATTTAGTCGAGTGCCTGCTAACTACTATAGCAGGAACCACCTGAGAAAATTTATGATATGTATTCTAATAATTTTCCAGATGAAAAAATTGAGTTTCAGTGATGTTAAGAGAATGGTTGAAAAAATGTTATGTTTATGAGAAAAAGAAAGCTGAGTTGCCTTCAGATTTTATAATAAGACAATCATTTTTTCTCTTTAGATGTTTTCCCCATTTCTGAGTGAGAATTACTTGACCTCATCACTTAGAAGGAATTTGATATGCAGCAGTTGGAATTTTGAGACTGGCTAGTTTAGTAAACAATACTTGTCATGCTTCCCCTCCATTGTTTTCTTCTGTGTATTATTTCTGAAATTATAGCTGGTTCTGTACATCAGTCTCTCAGACCATTAGAGTATCATTTTCTTTCAAAACTCCAGTTATGCATAACTTATTTTGTATTCTATACAGCTTCTAGCACAGTGGACTGCACACGGTAGGTATAATGGACACTTTTTAATATTTTTAGCTATCCAGCTTCCAATTCCCCTTTCTTTGGGGGAAAATCTACCCTTGTGTTGAGATACAGAACTCTGTCTCCCATCAAGAAAGACGAAAGATTCATGCTCTCCCTTTCCCTGCTCTTGGTCACTAGGGCAAAGGTTGTGTGACCCAGCATCACCTCTTGGTGATGCTCTCCCCTTGGTTGTTGTACCTCAAGACATTGGAAGTCAAAGGTTCTAGATGGCACAGTTACAACGTGGAGCTGTGTGAGTCCTTAAGTCACTGCTTAGAGAAGAGCTTTTGGGGATAAATCTGTGACCCATACTTGACTCTGACATGCCAAGCCAGTGAGATTTCAGGAATTGTTACTACAATCTAGCCAAGTCTATTCTGACTATTGCATTAGTGAAAAAGTATCTGTCAGTCCAGGTACTTAGAAGTAATTACCCAGTGGGTTAGAGTTTGAAGAGTAAAGAACAAAAGTTTTATAGTCTGGTAGGACTGTTTGGGACTCCAATTTGATCACCTACTAGTTGAGTGATGTTTTAGACATTTGTGCCCACCCGGGGATGCCTTCCATTCACCTTTTGGGCTTCCCTTGTGGCTTAGCTGGTAAAGAATCCGCCTGCAATGTGGGAGACCTGGGTTTGATCCCAGGGTTGGGAAGATCCTCTGGAGAAGGGAAAGGCTACCCACTTCAGTATTCTGACCTGGAGAATTCCATGGACTACAGTCCATGGGGTCGCAAAGAGTCAGACACGACTGAGTGACTTTCACTTTCAGACATTTGTGTGAGGGAACCTAGAGGTAAATACTAGGCAGTGTTTTTTGTTTTTTTAATGCTAGAAAGAGGTTATATGGGTCAGGTAAACAAGTGAAATAAATCCTATTAAGCCTTCCCATCTCTAAGACTACATATCCACCAAGAAGCTTCATCTCATTTTGGTTTCCCAAAATTGCTTCTCTATTTTTCTCTGAAAAGTGTTCTACTGTGTTTCTCATGCAAACTAATCTCTTATGAATTTGGATGACACAAGCTTTTTTAAGAACATAGGCCTTATTCATGCCTTGATAAACTGGAATGCTGTGCTTTGAATCTGGCAGCTGGAAGTTAAAACTCTACAGGTCATAGGTGACCTCGAGCCTTCCGTTTGCCTATCTGCCTCTCTCCTAGACTTGCTCTGGGACCCTCAGGCGGTTGCCTGGTTGGTTATCCAGAGTCAAGCAATACTATTGCCTTCTCATTTTGCCTCCTCAAAGCAGCATGATGGAAATTCAGCATTAGAAGACTTGAAACTAGCATTTCACAGACATTATTCTTCTGTGCCAAAGAGCTCACTCTAATATAATGTCCAATCTTCGCACAATTATCACATTTTCTTTCCCTGCTGAGCACTCTGAAGCATTTTTGCTAAGTAGTTACAGAACCACAGTAGAAATAGTCCTGGTCTCCAGTGGTCAGATTTGCAAATTTATCCCAAACCATTGCAGACCCTGTACACGTGCTTCACATTTGCAGAAAGCGTACTGTTATGCCAAACAGGTAAGTGGGTTATTCTGGGATGCCCTCTTTGCCATTAGTCTTTCTGCAGTGGGATTGTGGTGCACTGGACTAGAACTCCCAACAGCTTCGACTGCCTGCTGCCTCAATGAATTTTATATTAGCAAGCAAATGAAACACTCAACCAAGTGAAAGGAATTCATAATGCCAAGGCTTCCTTGGATTGGAATGTGCTGTGCATTTTGCAAAAAAGAATGTGGCTATCAGTGTGTGATGACTAATCTAGACAAATCATCCCTTTACAACACATCTGGCCTTAAGTTGTTTAAATTAGTGGAGTTCAGCCCTAGAACAGCAGCTGAACTGGAGCCTGAAAATTCATATGCTTCCTACACATGCGTAAATGCTAACTGATGAACTTGGTAATGATTGGGAACCCCTCATTTCTTAGACACTGGGAAGTCTGCACAGTGTTTCTTTGTTGGACATTAGTATAGTGTAATAAAGCTTCAGAATTAGTCTCCCAAGCATGATAGTTTGAATTAATGTTTATGCAGGCTCTTTATTAACCTAAAATGGTTATCACCTTATCACTTTGAAGGTGATAAAGGAAAAGCTTTTTTCCTCTTAATTGGCATTTTAGTAAATATCACAAATCTTTCCATCTTATACCTATTTTCATTATGACCATGGCCAAAGACTTTGGCTATCTAGCTTCCAGTCTTTGTATTGGAGGAGAGCTGACCATTGTGTACAGATGCAGAACTCGGTCTCCCACCGAGAGAGCTGGAGGATTCATTCTTTCCCTCTGGTCACCGGAACAAAGGGCAAGTGACCTAAGCATCACCAATTTGATACTCTCCTCTTGGAAGTTGTATCACAGAGATCACAACAACCTACCCAATGTGTTTTCCATTATTTTCTTTCAGCTGGAATTTGTTGATGAGCTTATCACCTTCAGGAAGTCCTTTCTCCTAGACTCAGGGAGTTTAGAGTTGAAAGAACTTTAAAGTTTCTACTCCAGGCATCTTAGTTTACAAAATAGAAAAGTGATTAATCTCTGCTTAATACGAGACCAAGTAGCCAATGTGGTGGCCAAGGAGCTCATGAAATATCAGGCTGTATTAAATCTGAACATGAATGGCCTATGTGGTAGTGATTTCACCATACTCTGAACCTCCCAGGTTGCTCCAGTAGGATTTTGTTTACTTCAGAGTGCAATCCATTAAGAGAAAGATTGGAAAGATGAACTGACTCACAGAAACAGGCCCATGATACAAGAGCTCTTAAAATTATGCCCCCAACATAACTCCCCCAGAGTTGATGGAACTCTGTACAAAGGAAAGCTAAAGAGGAACATGAAAGTTGCCTTTGAATGAAGGAGGAGCAATCTTGTGGAGACTTGGTCACCAGGAGTTAAAGGAGCTCTGAGGAGCTCCTGAGGTTATACGTAGAGTTTATATATATGGTGGCATTCATACTTTGGGGTAAAGTAGGTCCATAGAATTAGTCAGATTCTCAAGGGCTAAAGACAAACATGCTGTACTTATTCTCTTTGGTTAAAGGGATCAGAACTGTGACAAATAACTCTCAGTTGCAAGGAAGTCAAATCTGGTTATATCAGGAATATTAATTTTTAAAATTTTGATTGTTTCTCTGTGGACTGGGCTGCTTCCAAGTAGAGTCAGTTTCTCATCACTTAATATTTCTAAGTTCCAGACTTAGCAAGAATGGTCTAGAGAAGACGGTGCTTCAGGGCAGGGTTGGGTTAAATTGCTTCTGTGGGTCATACCCATTCTGAATTCCAGCATTCCTATACATCATAGAAATTAGACAACACTTACACACCATTAATTTAATCTGTGGTGTGGATCCCAAGTATCTGTGTTTTTTTTTTTCATATTGTCTTCCTGTCACTGATTTCTCCTGGCTTAAAATAGTGTATGTAGGCAAAGATCCTCAATGAAAAACACGAAGTACTCAAGGAATTCCCTAATTACATCTTAGTAAAGGATATTTAAAACTTTTACTTAGCATACTTTATGTGATAAACTCTGAATATATGGGGATGTTGAATTTGGAGACCTTGTAGTTATGTTGTTCTTCATGAAGTATAAGAACTCTGGCTGAGAAAAATGCATCTTCAACTGATCTGGTTATTGTATGATTTATTGCAAAATTAGAAATTATTAATAAAGGCTATCACTAGTCTTATTACTGTATATTTTTGATAATGTATATGTTGCTTTATGTTTAATATAAAAATTGTAAATATGATGGGCTAGATGTAGAAACTAGTGCTTTTTAAGTATATCTTACTCAATCTTTACTGTGTTCAATGAAGATTGCTGTATTATCACTCCTGTTTTATAAATATGGTAATTAAAATCTCTAGAAGTCTCACTACAAGTGACTGGGGCTAGGATTTGAACTCAGATTGCAACATCTATGTTGTAACCATTCTTCTTTTCTGCCTCCCACGTTTGCCAAGTGGCAAAACTGGTTAGATAACGAGCTGATTCCATTAAGACTGCAGCAGCACTGTTGTAGTTAGGTCACGTGGTGACTTTGTAAAGTGTCGATTTCTCAAGACTGGACCACATTTCCCAAAACTCCCTTCCTGTATGCGTCCAGATGCGGTAGTCCCTGCAAGATGTCCTCACAGGAGATTTGCATGGTGGAAGCACAGCTCACGTGCAGCATCACTGTCGGCCGGCTCACCTCATCAGTGGGAGACAGTGGCTGGGCTTACCGTTGCTCCCATTCCCGAGATCCTCCTTTAGCTCCTCCAGCTCCAGGGCTTAGCTTTACTATGTGGCCTCCTCCCTCTTTCCACCTTCAGAGGACACTCAGCCCATCAAGGTCAGAGCCAGTAAGAACTCACAGGGGCTTTCTGTCATCCTTCTGGGGTTCCAGCTTCCCCTTGATCTCCCCCACCTTATCTCGTCCCTTCCCACAGCCTTTCCTGGTGACTGCACTCTTCAGCACTGCTCCCGAAGATAGTGGCTTTGTGGATGGTGCTCAACCTGATTGCATAATTCAAGTCTCTGTAACAAAGTATGGATATGTTCTCCCCAATATGTTCTCCCCAATCTACTTCTGTCAGTCAGTCAGGGTTCAATCTTACTCATACTTTCTAGTGCTTCCCTGATTGAACCCTGAGTGACTGATATAGGTATGTCAGGGAATGACCTTGATTTGTGGATTGAAGCTGGCACGTGTTTCCTGTCTTTCACTGTTGTAGACCTTATTTCTGGACCCTGGAAACATTCAGTGCAATCTGTGAAACAGCAAATGTTTCTCTTTCTCCATATTTTAACCCCAAGACAGAAGAAATATGGGGTGTAACAGTGGGAGGGAGGACAGTACAGGCAGAAATGAACATTTCTAAACATTTCTAGCATATGGAGATAGCCTAGACAGAGCAGAGCTAGGCTACCAGGTTCAAGTCCTTGTTCTGCAATTTACATACTGTGTGATGTTGGAAAAGTTATTGGCCATCTATCGGCCTATCTCTTCATCTGCTTAAAAGGGGAGTATTAGTATTTATGTGTGAAGATTCAGTGAGCAAACATATGTGAAGTGCTTAGAACAGTGTAAGCTTTATATTAGCATTTGCTGATATTATGGTTACTTTATTAAAGGAGAGGGCAGTGGTGTCTGTGTTCTTTTCCAAGGGTGTTTTAAATTCATCCAACTTAGGGAGTGAAAACCCATGGTAGGGGGCCTCTGCAGACTTTCTTCAGGCCTTTCCCTGTCCCATCTCACCACCTACTTCTCTTCCCTTTGACTCTATCTTGCCTTTCTCTTTCAATTTTTTTTTTGTTTGTTTGTTTTGATGGTCAAGAAAAGGAAAGAGGTATACAAGGAAGACAACAGGGCAGGGATGTAGGGGTATAATATCTTACCTTATAAGGGATAAGAAATTAGAATGTTTCAGTTTTCAAGTTCTTTCCTTACATCAGGGTTTGTCAAAATCTAGAGAATAGGGCGCACGACATACACAGGAAACATAATGGTCCTGACAGAACAGGCCTCGTGCCAGCGGCAGACTTTACAATAACCATAGTCTGGGTCACGTTTATAGATTTAGTGTGTGCCCTATGTTCACACATACTGAAGAAGAAAGAGGTGGGCTGGCGGTGGGATGTTCCATTCTCATCCTTCAGTTGAGCTCTAGCAGTCTCCTTTAAGAAATGTGATTTTTTTGCCCAGATGCATTCTAGTAGGGTTTTGTTTTGTTTTTCTGGCCTTCCCTGGAACATCTCACCTTCTCTGGCTCTACAAGATAGGAGAAACCTTTCAAATGCAGCTGCTTGTTTGGGCTGATAGGGGCCCTGAGCAGACATTTATTCATTTCTTTTACAAGACAGCCTCTTCCCTTCCCCCTGGAGCTATCTCTTGCCAAAGTGGCGGCTGTCTGGCAACTGAGCAGTCCAGGATGGTCAAGTTTCGAATGTCACCATGCAAATGGAAGTTCCAGGGACTAAAGTCAAGGAGTGAAATGCCAAGCCTTTAATGTCCCTCAAATGCATGTTTTCCCAAGTGGTGGTTTGCCACAGAAATAAACAGCAGTTATGCAGAAGTCCTCCCTCTCCACACCTCCATTTTCCTCCCAATGTTTCAAAACCATTACACAGAGTACTTTGTGATAAAAAGATGTCTTGATGTGGCCCACTTAGTATTTTGAAGCGTAGAAATCAGAGATGGTAGGGCGCGTATGCCACAGAACCACTGAATGACAGAATCATCACTGGCCTAGTTTTCTTAGTCATGGTGACAGACACAAGGGGATTGCTTTTAAAGCTACTGATGACACATCGAGAAGAGAGAAGAGAGAAGAGGATGTCTCTGCTTTAGAAAAGAGACTTACAAAATCTTCTTTCTGACTTGGAAATAAGTTTTGAATTCAGATTTTTTTTTTTTTAGGATGATGCACAGAGAATAAAAGGCAAATGACAGGGAACTTACCTGACAACCCTGATGGAGACACCTTACCCAATAGCCTGTGAATGCACCAGCAGAGAGAATGGGTCACACTTTTTGCTATTTAGGGTGCTGGAGATGGCATCAGTTACTGCAGGGAAGATTTCACCACAGAGCAATGAGCCAAAGAAAACATTACTATTTAACTATTATAGCCTGCTGT
This sequence comes from Giraffa tippelskirchi, assembly GCF_054371585.1. Lineage (NCBI taxonomy): Eukaryota > Metazoa > Chordata > Mammalia > Artiodactyla > Giraffidae > Giraffa > Giraffa tippelskirchi. The sequence goes on from NC_137275.1 coordinate 172,719,808, forward strand.
AATTCAGTCTCCTCGCCATGAACAGCAAATGAGTCAAGCTAACTAATGCACAAGGTTGGACTCATTTTCTTTTGAGGAGCCCCAGGAGAATTTCCATAGTATCTTTTTGCTCACACAACCCAGTTCTTCTTTTCTTGCTTGTGAGGTTACTAATCCATCTCTGGATCTGGATGGGATCAGGAGAAATGAGAGGATGAGCTCTCAAGAAGAACTGGGCCAGTTTTTGATGATTCTGAGAGGGATGGGTGAACTTCTAGGGGGCCACTAATGTCTTTAATATTTGCCCCTTGGAGAAAGCTGGTAGCTCAAGTTGTCTGACCCTTACACACCAATCCCAGATGAAAGGAAAAAGAAAAAACCCCACCATCATTCAAGCTCTTTTATCGAAGCAAACAAATCAACAAACAGAAAATAAATCCACACTATATTCCCTGATTGAATCATTGTATTGATAGAAAGTCCCTGGAATAATCTGCTTTTGAGATCATTGCTTTATATCAGATCTTTTTTCTTTAGTTACTAAATTGTCTACTAAATTAATTGAAGCTTGTAGACTTTATTTTTTAAAGTACTTATTTCTGTTTATTTTTTTGGCCACATGTGGGATTTTTGTTCCCTGACCAGAGAGGGAACATGCACTCCCTGCATTAGAAGCATAGAGTATCAACCACTGAACCATCAGGGGACTCCTGAAACTTGAAGACTTTAAATGAAAAGGCAACAGTTGAAATTTTGATGCCATATGGAGTTGACAGCTTTAGGAACTAAAAATATAGGACTCCCTATTAATGAATTCTGGATAAACTGAATAATATTTTAGTATAAGTGCATCCCAAATATTATATGAGTCGTACTTACACTAAAAATGTTCACTCTTCAGCTGAAGTACTAAAAAGTTTTGTTCACCTGAGATTCATTTTCAGATTCTAACTCTCAGTTAAACTGAGAGTTTAGTATTTTATCTGGGAAACCTAGCACCATACTAAGTTAACATAGTAAGATTGTAATGGTCTTAGATGAATAATTTTAAGAGATGGATGGGATTGTGTGTGGGATGCATTACTTGTGTCTGGGTGTCTTGACTCCTGATTACCAGACTATTCTTGTTAAGAAGGCCTCTCTCATTGTCCTGGTTACAGAACGCCGGTGGCCACCCCTCCAGGGCAGCCCAAGGCCTGGGGGCTGCTGTTACCCCCAAGGAGATCTGATGCAGAGGAGCTGTGTCTCCCCAGGCCCCAGGGAGACTGGCAGGCAGCTGAAACAATGCCCCCTCTCCTTCTGTCAGGGTGTAGTATGTTCTTCCAGGAGTGATGAGAATGCCCCCTTTTTGATTAGAAATCTTTTCTCCCACAGGGACTAGAAAAAAAAGAAAGCTGTATCAGGACTTATTTTTGGATGTATTCACATACTGTGTTTTCCATGTAATGGTGGCCAACTCTGCAACCTGGAGGTTCACCTTTAATTAGGTAAGTGCAGACATTAATGCAGAGCGAGTAATGTAAGTACAGGAGTGAAAGGTGAAACTGGGCCGTAGAAGAGTTATTGAATATAACTTCTTTTGACTGTAATGAGATTTATTTTGTGGAATTCTTAATGAATTTGTAAGAATAACTTGGGAAAGAAGACTTTTTTTTCACTTTATTTTTTTTAATTGAAGGATAATTGCTTTACAGAGTTGTGTTTTCTGTCAAACATCAAGAATCAGCCATAGGTACACCCATGTCCCCTCCCTCCCAAACGTCCTTCCCATCTCCCTCCCCATCCCACTCTTTTGGATTGACACAGAGCCCTTGTCTGAGTTGCCTGAGTCATACAGCAAATTTCCATTGGCTGTCTATTTTACACATGGTATTGTAAACTTCTATGCTACTCTCTCCGTACACCTCACCCTCTCTCTCCTCCCATCCCCCCATGTCCATAGGTCTGTTCTGTAGGTCTTTTTCTCCATTGCTACCCTGCAGATAAATTCATCAGTACCATTGTTCTAGATTCTACATATATGTGTCAGTATATGATATTTATCTTTCTCTTCCTGAATTACTTCACTCTGTATAATAGGCCCTAAGTTTGTCCACCTCATTAGAACTGACTCAAATGCATTCCTTTTTATGGATGAGTAATATTCCATTGTATATGTACCACAGCTACTTTATCCATTCATCTGTTGATGGACATCTAGGTTGCTTCCATGTTCTAGATATTGTAAATAGTGCTGCAATGAACAGTGGGGTATATGCGTCTTTTTAAACTTTAGTTTCCTCAAGAGTGGGATTGTTGGGTCATATTGTGGTTTTATTCCTAGTTTTTTAAGGAATCTCCATACCGTCTTCCATAGTGGCTGTATCAATTTACGGTCCTGCCAGCAATGCAAGAGTGTTCCTTTTCACACCCTTTCCAGAATTTATTGTTTGTAGACTTTTTGATGATGGCCATTCTGACCTTTGTGAGGTGGTATCTCATTGTAGTTTTTTTGCATTTCTCTAATAATGAGTGATGTTGAGCATCTTTTCATGTGTTTATTAGCCATCTGTATGAAGAAGACATTTTTGACAGGTCTTAAAGTGAGAAAATGAAGTTGAAAGTGGGAGGTTTCTGACTGTTCAATATTTTCTTCATTCACTAGCTTATTGATTCACTTTGAAAGAGTATACTGAGCATCTATGGTGTGCCAAGCATGGCTCTGTGTACTTAGGGTAAACACGAGATGGTTCCTGATGACAATAGACTGTTGGAGTTGGTGGAAAGTCTGACAAAAGAGACATATAATTAGTTGAAGATAATGAGCTTTCCTGATGGCTCAGATGGTAAAGAATCTGCTTGCAGTGCAGGAGGCCCAAGTTTGACCCCTGAGTTGGGAAGATCCCCTGGAGAAGGAAATGGCAATCCACTCCAGTTCTTGCATGGAAAATCCCATGGACAGAGGAGCCTAGTGGGCTACATTCCATGGGGTTGCAAAGATTTGTGTCTGACTGAGGTACTAATACTTTCACTCTCAATGCATTATGACAAATGCTATGAGAGAGGTAATTTGGGGTTGTTTTTCAGTGGTGGAGGAAGGGCTGGTCACAGACTGGGTGGCAGGGAGAGAACAGAAGTTTTCTTGGAGAAGGTGGTAGGGAAATGGCCTTGGAAGGGAAATAAAGCTTTATGCAGATGAGGATTTGGGGGGAGGTTGTTCCAGGTAGAGAGTGTAGCATATGTGAAGGCCCCAAGGAGGGCTCATTGTATGGGAGGTGCTAGTGGTTTCTAGAAGTCTTGCTGTAGTATGTGGGGAGGTGTAGGGTAGGGAAGAATGAGGTTGGAAAGATAAGATGGGTCAGATCTCCAGGGGCTGGAGATTTGAATGTCAACCTGAGAGCAGGGTGGAGCCAGCAAGGGCTTCCAATGTTGGGGGCAACATGGCCAGATCTGCATTTTAGAGTCATCACTCTGAATGTGTGTTGGAGAAGACGAGAGGTGGGAGGCAAGACCTGAGTCCAGTGACTGGTTTGAAGACAGTGTCAGTCATCCAAAATGATCATGAAGATGGCCAGAGCAAGGTGTTGGATGTGGAGGGGAAGAGAGGTGGGGGGACTTTGGTTTGGGGAATTTAGAATGATTGGTCTTGTGTGGCAGTATGGATTGGAAGCATGGAGCAGAGGAAGGCATCAGTGACTTGGGCGACTGGGAAACAGGAGGGCTGACCCAGAGGTGGAAGGGAAGACAGGTAGGGGCTATATGTGAAGAAGCCGAGAAGTCATTGCATTGCTGTAGAAATTCCTCAAAGTAAGCGCAATGACTACCTACCCCACAACGTAATATGGGCCAGAGATTGGGGTCACAAGGATGATGTCAGGGCTTTCCCCTGCTCTTTGGAAACTCTTGGGCAACCATGAACCTCACAGTCTGCTGAGGGAGAGAGACACACACACACTCACACACTCACCAGAATAGGGGGTGTGGCTTAGGTGTTGTACTTGTATCCATTCAAGTGGTTTTCCTTACTTCTAACAGAAAACCCAACTCCACTGGACTTGAGCAATAGAGATAACTTTTTTCTCTTAAATAAAATGTCCATCTGGCTTGATGGAAATCATGCCTGATTTGATTAGTGCATCAGAGATGTCATTGAGAACCTTGTCTCAGTCTTTCATGCTTCTCTTTTTAGTGTCAGTGTCATTCTAAAACTGTCATCTTCTCACATTTGCAAGAAGTTTTGTTCCTCTATTTCCTTCTCTAGCAGCTCTTTTTACTTTGTTTATGATATGTTTCTTTATCACCTGAAGGAAACTTTTATTATAACTCTTCTCTCAAAATCCATACCTTGGAACAACTTTGTAGGTGTTGTAAATATAAAATTAGCATCACTTTTGGTACATGACAACAAAATGCCTTGGACAGAGGTCAAGGAAAAATCATCTTATAAGAAAAAATCTAAGAGGTCAGAGGAAAAACAGTGGTACAAGGGGAAGAACACTACACTTACAGTCAAAATTCCTGGGTTCAAAGCCTGTCATCTTTATATACTAACTATGTATGATGCACAAATCCTTTTTTTCAAATATTTAAAATGTTTTATTGAAGTATAGTTGATTTTACAATGTTGTATTAGTTTCTGGTATAAGTCAGTGATGTATATGTATATATGTATAAGTCATACATATATCCATACATATTTAATCTTTTTTCATATTATTTTTCATAATGGTTTATTATAGGATACTGAATCTAGTTCTCTGTGCTATATAGTAGGACCTCATTGTTTATCCGTTTTGCAGATAGTAGCTTATATCTGCTAATCCAAAACTCTTCATTTATTCCCTCCCCTACCCTCTTTTCCCTTTGGTAACCATAAGTTTGTTTTCTATGTCTGTGAGTCTGCTTATGTTCCATAAATAAGTTCATTTGTTTCATATTTTAGGTTCCACGTATAAGTGATGTCATATGGTATTTGTTTTTCTCTTTTTGACTGACTTCACTTAGTATGATCTCTAGATCCATCCATGTTGCTGAAAATGGCATTATTTCATTCTTTTCTATGGCCAATATTCCATTATATATATGTGCCACATCTTCTTTATCCATTTCTCTGTTAATGGACATTTAGGTTGCTTCCTTGTCTTGGCTATTGTAAACAATGCTGCTATGAACATTGGTGTGTTTCTTTCCAAGTTAGCATTTTCTCCAGATATATACCCAGGAGTGGGATTGCTGGATCATATGGCAACTTTATTTTTAGTTTTTTAAGAAACCACCATTCTGTTTTCTATAGTGGCTGCACCAAGTTACATTCCCATCAACAGTATAGGAGGGTTCCCTTTTTTCCACACCCTCTCCAGCATTTACTATTTGTAGAATTTTTAATGATAACCATTCTGACTGGTGTGAGGTGATACCTTATTGTAGTTTTTTAAAACTTAATTTGTGTAGTTTGGGCTTTGCTGGGTTTTCATTGCTCTGTGGGCTTTTCTCCAGTTGTGGCAAGCGAGGACTACCCTATAGTTGCAATGTGTGAGCTTCTCATTGTGGTGGCTTCTCTTGTTGCGGAGCAGGGGCTTTAGGGCACGTGGGGTTCTGTACTTGTGGGACATGGGCTCAGTAGTTGCAGCTCCCAGGCTGTAGAACACAGGCTCAATAGTTGTGATGCACGGGCTCAGTTGCTTCTCAGCATGTAGGCTCTTCCGGATCAGGGATTGAACCTGTTTCTCCTGCATTGACAGGTGGATTCTTTACCACTGAGCCACGAGGGAAGCCCCTCATTGAAGTTTTGACTTGTATTTCTCTAATAACAGGGATTCCCTGGTAGCGCAGCTGGCAAAGAATCCTCCTGCAATGCAGGAGACCTGGGTTCTATCTCTGGGTTGGGGAGATCCCCTGGAGAAGGGAACAGCTACCCACTCCAGTATTCTGGCCTGGATAAGCCCATGGGGTTGCAAAGAGTTGGACACGACTGAGTGACTTTTACTTTCTCTAATAATGAGCAATATTGAGCATCTTTTCATTTGGATGGGCAAATCTTATAATCTCTTTGAACATCCATTCCGTCACTTGTGAAATGGTGACATCAAGATCCAGTGAGACTTAGGTGGTTGTAATGAAGATTGCGTGAAAATATTGGGCAATCTTCATATTGCTATAGAGATGTTGTTATTGGGATTATTAAAAAAGGGGGCTGTGCCTTCAGGTGATGCCCATCTAATTGACCATTTTATGAACAGTAATATAATTATAGGTACTTAAACGTTTGAGAACTCAGTGCATGAAGTGATTCTTAACTAAGATCAAAGCATCAAGTAATTTCTGATACTACTCTCATTTGGATAAATTGGCTAGAAATACCTCATCCTTTTGGGATCACATTTTCTTTATCTGTAACTGGGGACCAGAATGCTGACCTGCCTTCTGAATACGTTGAATGCATTAATTAACTGCGTGTGATTGAGTAGCATCCTCAAGACGAGCATGTAAATGCCAAGTGTTCTCACTGATAATAAAGCAGATACTTTCTCGATGGGGTTGTCATTAGGATTAATGATTTAATTGCAACAGAGTGCTCTGATATTCTTAGTTGAAAAGTGCCATATAACTTTGAACAGGAATTTTATCAAATAGCTTCTGCTTCTGCTTTGGTTCCTGAAAGAGCAACTGAAATTAAGGCAATGCTCATCTATACATGCCTGTCTAAATTTTTTCACCTCCTTTTAGAAGAGCAAGAGTTTAGAAATGGAGTTCAGAAGAAGGTCTGTAACACAATAATTAGGAATTTCTGATATTTTGTTCTTCAGAAGACTCATGGGGTCACTTCAAGATGATTTCTTCAAAGTTATCAACAAATATTATCACTGGGAATTCATGAGTGCAAACATTTTTCTGTTGATGAGAACAAAATAGAGTCTTATAATTTTGTGATTAAAATTGTCATAATTCTGTGATTACAGAGTCCATGAGACTCTGTCATTTTCTAAATTCCAACCACACTGGCTTCCTTGCTTCTCATCCTAGTCTCTAAACTCTTTTATTTTGCATTGTGACTTTTGTATTGTGATTCCTAGCTTTTCGAAGGGCTGGACATGGTCATTTTTGTCCTTCCAAAGCCAGATCATGTACCCTCCTTAAAGAGGCCACTCTCTCAGGACTCCCCTTGGTCCCTAGACCCATTCCTGTCTGTCATACTACTCTGAATTGTCATTTATATGTACTGGTAAATTAATTTATCTTTTTCTTGATGTGTTTAAGGATATACTGTTTCTTTCCCTACTGAAACATAAATGTGTGGAGGTGGATTTTATGTATCCAGTGCTTTTTCCTGGTGTCTAGATAGGCTGGTGTTTATGGAGTTTGTTGAATGAATGAATGATTTATGCTATTTTTTATTTGAACAAAATTGTCCAGTTGGTCATCAGCAAATTAGGTTAACTTTGAATTATCTGTAATAGAGGCTTAGGGTGAAAAACTAAAACTTCCTCTGGCAAATTTCTATAAAATTGTGTTATATCAAAACAGTGAAAATAGATATAATAGTAGGAGATACAGTATCCAATAATTTGAGACTTAATCCCTTGCTCAATCTAAAGGGTCATATTGTTGACATTTCCTTTTTCAGCACTTGATTTTGTGATTCTGTTCATTGGAACTGTTGGTCCTTGAGAAATGCAAGCATTGTTATATTAATGTTCTAAATCAGAGGTTAGTCTGCAAATTAAGGCCTGCAGCCAACTGTGGGTTTATTTTTATTTTTTTGTAATTTTTATTCTATTTTATTTTTTATTCTTTTTCAAATTCTTGTCCCATGTAGGTTATTATAGAATATTGAGTAGAATTCCCTGTGCTATACAATAGGTCCTTGTTGGTTACCTATTTTAAACGTAGCAATGTGTACATGTTAATCCCAAACTGCCAGTCTTTCCTTTCCCCATGCTTTCCCCTAATAATCTTAAGCTTAAGCTTATTCTCCAAGTCTGTGAATCTGTTTCTATTTTGCTGATAAGAAAACTGCTTGATTTCGTGAACAAAGTTTTATTGGAACATAGTGATGATCATTCATTCCATATTTTCTATCTGTTTTTATACAAACAATGGCAGAATTGAGCCAGCAAAGCCAAAAACCTTTTTAGAAAAGATTGCTCACCCCTTTCCCAGCATGGTGTTTTCCCAACTCTCTTTTTAATGGAAATTTATTTGACATATAACATTGTGTAAATTTAAGATCTACATGTTAATTTCATACATATATATTTTAATATGATTGCCATTTTAGTGATAATTTTCCCAACTCTTTGGTAGCTAGCAGAGGTACTGGAATTTTCAAGTAGGTACATTGATCCAAGGAATCATAGTGGCAGGTTCTGTTTAAAGGAGGTTAGTGCTATAACTTTCTACTCTTTTAAGAATAAAGTGTTAGTTGCTCGGTTGTGTTTGACTCTTTGTGACCCCATGGACTGTAGCCTGCCAGGCTCCTCTGCCCATGAAATTCTCCAGGTGCAAAAAGTCAGAGCAGACTGAGCAAGTAACACTTTCACTTAAGGACAAGGAGATAAATAAACATAGGGGAAAAAAATGAAGCCAGCAAGCCCCAAAAACCTCTTTAAAATATCCTCAGGCAAAACTTGAAGAGTTTCACTCCAAAAGGAGCTTTATTGGAATAAATAAAATACTGTAATTGTTTGTGCTTTTACGCTAACTTTTATTTATAGGAAGGAAGTTGTTTTATTAGTATGCAGATTGGAGTCTTCTTTTTAGATTGGAGAATTTGAAAGAGAGAGAAGAGAAGAGATTGGCCACTTTTAACTACAAAGCAAGTTGTTAATTGTAACAAATGATTGTCATTGTATGTCTACTATGTAATCTACAAATTGTATTAGGTGCATTCATTATGATGTCTTATTCTTGTAGAGACCGCCAAGGAAGAAACTAGTAGCTCTGTTTCACAGGTAAGTTTTCTGGGGCTCAGAAAGTGAAAAGTGAAAAGTTAGTCACTCAGTCGTGTCCGACTCTTTGTGACCCCATGAACTGTAGCCCACCAGGCTCCTCTGTCCATGGAATTCTTCAGGCAAGAATTCTGGAGTGAGTGGCCATTTCCTTCTCCAGGGTATCTTCCCAACCCAGGGATCAAACCCAGGTCACCCGCATTGCAGGCAGACTCTTTACTGACTAAGCCACCAGGGAAGCCTCTGGGGCTCAGAGGACTACAGTAACTGCTCAGTATCCCATAGATGATCAGAGGTGGCCTAGAATTAGAATCTGTGTCTACTTGCTCTTCCCTAGGAGAGCAACAGAGAAAAAGGGGCTGGAATATAAATGCAGGAAAGGCCAATTGTACACTTTATTGCATTTTAGACATACACAGATTTATCAATTATGCTTCAAGAAAGCTGGGGAAAACTACATATGTATATACATACAGGAAAAACAGAGCTTCTACAAAGAAAATGTTAATTCTCACACCCTTCCCTGGTGAGTGAACCCAGACTGGGAACTCCCAGTGGGGTGCTGAGGCCAGCAGGCCACTGACTGAGCCGCTTTGACTTGAATGGGGGAAGGCAAAGTACCTTTCCCACGTTGATTCCCAGATCTTTCCTTTGGAGGAGTAAGGTGCTACTTTGATAGAAGTGGGGACAGAACTAGAAAAAAGCGCTCTCGCTAGCATTTACCTGTAAATTTGAAATGCCTTCAGCATTTCAAACTGACTACCTGCAAGTTTTTAAGGTGAAACACTTTCCTTTGCATTTTCTTTGCAAAGACAGCTTTTGAGAAAAAGTCTCTTTTTGAACATTCATGACTTTGGTCAAAGAGCTGGGAACCTGGTATTAAAGGTTTCAGCACTGTCAGAAGCTTTCACCAATGAGAGAGCTTCTGCCATTCACACTGGGGCTTGCTCAATATTTCTTGTGTTCTTTGCTTTCACCCTGACAGCTCCTAAGTCTCAGAGGACTAGGGGATTTTTCTTTATCTTTTTATTTCCTCTCCAAAGTGTATATATTTATGGGGAGACTACTCTGAAAGGGTGAGGAGCAGGGGGAAGGTTGGGGAGAATAGGTAAAGGAAAAGAACAAAGGTTGAACAATTTTTGTGCCTTTTTTTGGTTACTTTTGATGAAATTTTAAGTAAAAATATTGGCAATTTGTTCAGCCTTTCCCTTCTAGCTAATATTTAAAAGCATTCAATTAAGATTTTCTAATGTGTCCAATGAGTTAAAACGTCCTACGGTATTAGAAAAATATTACACGTATAAATAAAATACGTCAAAGCATTAAAAAGCTATTACACACGCTGAACATAAAATGGCAGAATAATGATGGATCCCGCCATGCAGGAAACATATTCAAAAATATTATCTTCCTGGTAATGAAATGCCATCCGTTTCATTTTAAGCTAAATACGTTAGACATATCAGTGGAGTCTGTGCTGACACAGCAGTGAGTTGAAATTGAAAATCTGAAATTATATATATGATTGGACACAGTGTTAAAGTAATTTATAGGAAAAACCACGAATGTGCTGGGTTTGCACCTTCTGGTGAACTCATTTTATAGAATCAGATAGAGGAAAACTCTACCATTTCTAATGTGTGGTTAGAATGGCAGCCCGCCAGGGCCCCAATATATTCAGTATGAAAAGGGAGAAGAAAGTCAGAGACAGGGGTTGGGAGGGGCTGGAGGGGGAGCAGCCAAGCATGGGGGTGGGGTTGAAAGGGGGTGGGGGGATGGAGACGGGAGAAGAAGCAGGGCCAGGGAGGCTTGCTTCAAATTACATCAATTCTGCATAAGCCATCAAGAAAATGGCATTCATTTTCATTGCTCTGACCTAATGGAATGTAGCAACGGTGGGGAGCTATATTAGTTAATAGGACTAGTGGAAGATAACAGGAGGACTAGGTAGCGGCAGATACCAGCCAGACTGTGACCAGGTGCCCTGTGACACCACTTGCTGAGGTGACAGACAAGCCCCTGGTAGGGATCATCTGACCCCCTAAGTTCAGGGGGATCCCACGTGCTGGTAGGGAGGGAGGCAATGGATGGCACTCAGAGCCCCACTCAGCTTACCTGTCTGGCTGGCTGGCAGCTCTCTCTCTTGCTCTCTCTGCCCCACTTTTTACAATCTTTTCCAGGGTTGTGGATGTTTGGCCACAGAGTGCAGTGGGAAGTGGGGTAAGCTGGGGATAAGGAGAAAAACAAGGCTGCACTTTTGTGTGTAGATGTGTGACGAATTGGTACCCTGATGTGCTTTTCATCTTTCATTTATAGTCGTAATCCTGCTTGAAATGTGGATTATTTATTCATACCGGCCTGGTCTCCTCCTGGAACTCCAGGGAGCCGCCGCTCTGAATTTTCATTCGGTGGCTGCACTGGCTGAAGCAGAGGTGGTCTCGTTTCTCCAGAAGGGTCCTTTCCTACCTTCTCGGATTTGTAAAGAGAAGAAAGAAAGGGTTGAATGTGAAAGCAAGAAGGAAGGGTGCTTTTCATCCTATAGCAGACAACTACCTCTAAGGAAGGAAAGGTAGAGTGGGAGAAGTGAGGCTGCCCTCAAGTGGGATCAGGTGCTGCTTCCCTTTTTGGCTGTCTTATCCATGCTCCCCACCCCCAACCAAACAGCCTGGGGATTTGGGAAACCTGAGATAACTAGAAAAGTAAGAATAACAGATCTAGGATGTAAGTGGAATTTTTTTCTTTCTAAGTACTTAAGGCATTTCCTGTTTATTTTAATAACAATAGTTGTCATTTCTGGAGGATTCACTCCAAGGCAGACCCTGGGCTCCCAAGCACGATCTCACAGCATCAGGATGTAGGGGCTAATAAGCTTCCCATTTGGGAGAGGAGGAAACTGAAGTTTTCAGAGGTCAGATGACCTTCTCCAAGAGTACAAAGACAATGGGTCCCCAAGGTTACACACTAAATTCCTCAAAGTCATGGTATGGTAAAAATCTTCTGCCCTATTTAACAGGAATCATTGTGGATGGACAGAAAGATTAAATGACTTGCATCAAGACAGACCTTTCTGAGCCCTCTAACTATCACAGCTGGTTCTTGTAGCGTCCCACGCCTTTCTTCATAGAATTCACCATGGGTTATAATTTCTATTTATGTGTGCTTATTACTACCTGTCTAGACACTAAGTTTATGAACACAAGAACTGGTCTGTTTTGCTCAATGCTATATCTCTAGGACTGAGGACAGTGCCTGACACTCGGCGGGTACTCGTGAAATTTTGTTGTTGTTAAGTCGCATCCAACTTTTACATGACCCATAGACTGTATAGCACAACAGGCTCCTTGGTCCATTGGATTTCCCGGGCAAGAATACACGGAGTGGGTTGCCACTTCCTTCTCCCAGGGATCTTCCCTATCCAGGGATTGAACCCACATCTCCTGCATTGGCAGGCAGATTCTTAACCACTGAGTCACTAGGGAAGCCCACTGATGAAATTTAGTTGGTTGGATAAATGGATGGATAGATGTATTTTTAGTGATAATCTGTAGTAGATCTGAGGCTGGACAGTTTCAGGTCATCTCCTGGAATATTTGTCAGTTTTCAGTTGTGCCTATGGTTTTAGGGGTCCTCTCCAGAAAAGGAATCAATGTTGGTAGAGTTAGATAGCTTTAAAATTTCAGGAGGCCCAGTGGGACATGTAGTCTACCATTCTACCCAGTGCTGAGTAACTCTTAGTCATTATGGTTCTGCTGTGATATGCCATGTGATGGGATTCTCACAGTATCACAAGACAACATGTTCCATTGCTTTATAGCAGCGGTTTGTAAAGGCATTTTGTATAGAGAATCAAATCTACTTCTGGAACTGTCATCAGACTGGTCTTTGCTTCTTTGGAACTTCATACATTGGGCCTTTTTACACCTTCAGAGATAGTCCTTCAGATATGTGAAGATTGCTATCATGTTTTTCACTTGCTTCTCTTTTCAAGGCTACATCTACCCAATTCTGTCTGCCTTGCTCTATATTAATATCTTCTGGGCCTAATACCATCCTGGTCATCTTGAGTGGTCAGTGTCCTCTTTAAAATATTTAACACAATTAGAAAATGTATGTTGCAGGGGATTCTCTGTTGGTTCTGTGGTTAAGACTCTGAGCTTCCACTGCAGGGAGCATGGGTTTGATACCTGATCAGGGAAATAAGATCCTGTGTGCCACTTGGCTTGGCCAAAAAAAAAAAAAAAAGTTCTGTAATCCAAATATAACTGAATCTTTCTGTAATTATTGCTTTCTGTAATCTGAACACCCTATAAAATGCAGTTAGTGCTATATTATGTAAGTTTTTATAGCAGTCAGAGTGTCAAACTATAAACCATTTATGGCCAACAAAAAACTTATTTGTTCAATTTGTTCATTCACTCCACAGATATTTCTTGAGCCAGTACTATATACTAGCCACTGGGCAAACGTTGGTAATAAGATAAATGAGACATGATTCTTGCTGATGTCTAAGGACCTGCCAATCTAGTGGAATAAGGCAAACAAGTTAACAATTATGGTATTCTTTGATCATGGGATGCAGGTTTTTAAGTATTTTACTTAGAATCATTGTGTATTGTACAACTAATATGCAGAGTTAATATAGCATTTGGTTTTACAGCATATTTATAAATTATTGATGTTTTTAAGAGCATAATTTTTTAACTGAGGGATTATGGCAGTTGCATTATTTTAACTTTATGTAATAGCAGCATGTGTCATGTGAAGGTGTTATATGAAGTATAAAGGTCATCTTTGCTGGGGATGGACACAAAAGCTTCACAGAGAAGAAAACAAACATTTTTTAGGTCTTAATGGATGGACCATGGCTTGTCACGCTTTTGGCAAGAAGCTCACATGATTTGGATTTCCCTGGTGGCTCAGATGGTAAAGTGTCTGACTAAAATGCGGGAGACCCAGGTTCAATCCCTGGGTTGGGAAGATCCTCTGGAGAAGGAAATGGCAACCCACTCCAGTACTCTTGCCTGGAAAATCCCATAGATGGGGGAGCATGGTGGGCTACAGTCCATGGGGTCACAAAGAGTTGGACGCGACTGAGCTACTTCACTTCACTTCACTTCATATGATTTGAGGGGAATGTGACTGCCAGTCTAGTTAGTAAAGCTGGGCATTCCCACTCCCCTCCTTTTTTTGGCTTCACTGAGTAGTATGTGGGATCCTAGTTCCCCAACTAGGGATTGAACTCATGCCCCCACCACAGCCCCTCATTCCCTATCTCCCACAGTGAAAGCATGAGGTCTGAACCACTGGACCACCAGGGAAGTCCCTGGGCATTCACTTCTTGTGTGAGCAGCAGGAAGAAAACTGGGCCTCACTCTTTAGGAAGGCTTCCTCTGCAAGAAAGAGTGATTATCCTAAAGAAGCATACACAAGTGCTATATAAGTTCACAAATGAAAAAGAAAGGGGGGTATCCATTTGCAATTGTAAGAAGAGAAATCTGGAAAGATATGTCTTCAGGGGCAGCGTTTGTAATGTGCCTTGAAGGGAGTAGGTTTTCAGAGAAGATGGGAGAAGGGCATTCCAGGAAGAGGAATCAGCTGGAGCAAAGGAGGTGCGGGAGGTCAGGAAAGTTTGAGCAATTGCAAGTGGTGGAATTGGAATGAAGCTTGGCCTTGAATCAAAGAAGTGAGAAAGGGAAACTTGAAATGAATGGAAAAGACCTAAATGTCCATGGCCCCTTCAAACTCTGTGCGTGTGTGACAGTCCAGTATGTTTGGGCTCATAAACCTAGAGTTTCACTCTGGACTATAATATGAGGGGCAGGCTGTTGTTTAGTCGCTGAATCATGTCCTTTTGGACATGGTCCCAACTCTTTGGGGACTCGATGGACTGAAGCTCATCAGGCTCCTCTATCCATAGGATTATGATGGCAAGAATACTGGAGTGGGTTGCCGTTTCATTCTCTAGGGGATCTTCCCGACCCAGGAATTGAACCTAAGTCTCCTGCATTGGCAGGGGGATTCTTTACCACTGATCCACCAGGGAAGCCCCGAGGGACAGGCTCACCCTCTCTTTAATCTTGGTGTTAGTTTGCTATAAACAGAAACAAATGGGATCATTGTTGTTCCTCTTTACCAAAAGCTGGGGAGCTGGGAGTGGGGAATAAATGAGGGAAATAGCTCATCATGCTGGGGATTTTGATTCTAGCTCTGAGAGATTCCTGCCTTGCATCATTTTCTTGTCTGAGGATTTCCATTTAGGACCCAGCTTTTGGCATGCCTTTCTTTCCATGATCTCCAATTTCAATGAATTTCCCCCACTTCTGTTACATAGGGTATGCTCGCCTCTCTCTGTGCACAGGATCCTTCCTCCAGTGCAAAACCTTTCAGTGAGCACAGTCACATTTAATTGTGTTGGCTTTGTTTGTACATGCCATCCTGTCAAGATCTCTTGAGATCGTGAACTTTCCATTCAGTATATCATTTATCTCTCCCAATGGTTTGTTACTAAAAATTTTATAATTAGGTTTGATATCTTTATTCAAATGAGTGACACCAGATTTCAGAAGAGACAAAAGCAAGGGAAGAACTCTGTAGCACTCAACTAGGGACATAGCGGGAGCCTGGTACTGGCAATGAGGATGAGTGTTTGAGTGTTCTCATGCTAATCACAAAGTTACCATCATGGAGTCCTTCAGGAATGTTTTGCTGACATCAGGACAAACAATATTCACGGTAAATGTCTACACACCTTCAAAATTCTATCAAGAAGGAAAGTTAACGAGGCTTGGCAATATGACTGAAAATTATTCTGTAAGATAAACCCTCTGCCTCCAGAAAAACTCTTTTCTCTGATCTAGCTCCTCTGGTACACCCCACACCAGTTCCCTTCTGTGAACATCTCCAGAACCTCAGTTCCCTGTCTTCCCTATGGCTGAACTTTGATAACTGTGCACGTTGGCCCTCAGCTGTCCAGGAAGTCACTCAACACCCAAGAACAAGTTTCTCCCTGGGGAGGCAGAATCCTGTTTCCATTTTATCTCTGCTTGTCTTTACTACTGTAGTAACCAGTTACAGACTGTGGTGTCCTCTCCCTCCCTTATCAAGTTCATATGTTGAAGCCCTAATCCCTAATGTAACGTATTTAAAGATAGCTCTTTTAATTCGGAAGTTGAGGTTAAATGAGGTCATATGAGTGGGGTCCTAACTGAAAAGAACCAATTTCCTTAAGAGGAAAAGACCCCAGAGACCTCTTTCTCCATATGCACACAGAGGAAAGGCCATATGAGGACACAGCAAGAAGGTGGCTGGCTGCAAGCCAAGCAGAAACCAAACGTGAGGCCTTGGGAGAAACCCAACCTGCTTACACCTTGCTTTTGGACTTTTGGCCTGCAGAACTCTGAGAAAACAAATTTACATTGTTTGTTACCTAGTCTGGTATTTTGTTATGGTGTCCCTAGCAGACTAAGACACCATATTACTATTTGAACGCTGAATACCACATTTCCTCCATCTATGGAACTAATCTTGCTTTAAAAAGAGCTGCTTTTTTTAAGAAAGAAAAGTCACCATATTTTAAGCGTATACCCCATTTTTAAGACAATTCTTAAGTGCAAATATATTAAAATATAAAAAAAAAACACTTAAAATTGTTGATAGGCAATGCTTCTGCATTTGTGCACATTCATGTGCATTCTTACTTGGGGATAACTTGATTCAGAGAAACGGAGTGTTAAGCTGCCTCTCATTTTTTAAACATGTGGTATTTAGTGTGGCATTAACTATAGTGAGTTTCTTCCTAGTTAACAATCACCAACCAGGCAGAAAGATCATTAAATTTGTTGAGTGTCATAGTTGATTTGCACCCTGTAAATCATCTCAGGATGATTACCTCATTCTACTCTAATGACAAAGTCTATAAGAAGATACATAAATAGAAGGAAATAATATTAATTCCTGGTTTCCAGAATCATGGTTTTGTCTGGAGTTCAAGTATGTTAGAGAACACTGTAGCTTTATGATAGGGGTGCCCTCAAATCTCTGCTGTTACTGTCCAGTCATGGACCTCCAGTTCTCTTTTTTCAAACATATCTCACCAAGCGAGAGTTTTAGGGTTAGGTAGTATAGTTTTCCATCACTGCCAAAACATTTCTACAAACTGAGAAGCCTTCGGCAGCACCATTTATTACCTCACAGTTCAGCTAATGCACAGTGTGGCCTAGATGGGTCCTGAACAGTCTCATAAGGACAAACTTCCTTTCTGGAAGCTCTAGGAGCAAATCTTCCAGCTCATTCAAGTTGTTGGCTGAATTCCACTCTTTGTGGTTGTGGGGTGGAGGCCCCTGTTTGGTTACTGGCTCCTATCCTGAGGCTGGTCTCTGCATCCATAGGCAGCTTGCTTGCCAAGTGGCTTCTCTCCAGCAAAGGTGGATGGAGTCCCTCTTGCGCTTCCATCTCTCTGACTTCTGCTTCTGTAACTGGAGAACATTTCTTGGTTTTTAATGTCTCCCTTGGTTAGATTGGGCCCACTTGAATAATCCAGGCTTCTCTCCTTATTTCAATGTCTGTTACCTAATTACATATGCCGTGTCCCTTTTGCCATATAAACTAACATATCCACTGAAAGGTTTTAGGTGCCATTGTTCTGCCTACCTTAGAGTTTCTAACTTCCAAATTTCCCCAGTTTTTCCCAATTTTATTTCTACCTGGAGTTTTAGAAAAGCTATAGCATTTTTGTTTTTTTGAAAATCCTTTAAGGCTACATAGGTAGGTAGGACACATTCATTCATTCAACAAATATATACTTGACCCTGTGATGTGTCAAACACTCTATTTATATATGCTGCTGCTTAGTCACTAGGTTGTGTTCGACTCTTTTTGACCCCATGGACTGTAGCCAGGCTCCTCTGACCATGGAATTTATAGTAATGTGTATATGTTAATCTTAACCTTCTGATTTATCCCTGCCACCCACCTTTCCCCTTTGTAACCATAAGTTTCTTTTCTATGTTGTGCAAAAGCGTACTCTTTAAATTTACAGTTGGAGTGTATGTCTATTAATGCCAGACTGATTAAACCTCAAAGTAAATATAAAGACTAAATGTATAAATATTAGTTAATGCCCTCATTTTTACTGCTATATTCTATTTTTTAATGAACCTACCATCATTTGCTAACTATAAAAAACAGTGTAGTAGGGAACATACTGTCACTATTTCTTCTAAAACATGCATTTTTGTGTATATGTGTTTAGTTTTACATATTATAAACATACTAACAGGCACATAATTATATATAGAAATAGGAAGATACCAAAATGCTAACAGTAGCTGTTTTGAGTTGGGGAGGGAATTGTCATTTATATATATTTTTCTTCTCTCTACTATTTAGAGTTTTATAATCTTTATAGAATGAGCAGGAATACTTTAAAAAAAATCAATATTTTAATTTTATTATTATTTTCAGATTTTATATTATTTAAGTATAATTGATTTACAATGTTGTGTTACTTTCTATTGTAGAGCAAACTGAAACCATAGTGGAAAAGAATAAGAATACCTTTTAAAAAAACTGACTTGTCAGTCTTCTAATTTTTACATATATATAAAACATTAAAGATGATTTTTCAAAGTAAAAATCAATAGTATGATCACCATAATGGCTTCATTATAGTTTTTATAGTATTGCATTCTATTTGCCATCTAACTACTAAATGCCATAAATTCATGTGTAAGTTTTGGAATGTGTAATATATTCATACAATCCAAAATTTTAAAAAAACCAAGGATTTATGATAAAAGTATATATGTGTGTGTGTTTAGTCACTCAGACTGTAGTGACCCTTTGGACTGTAGCCTGCCAGGCTCCTCTGTCCATGGGATTTTTCAGGCAAGAATACCCGGATGGGTTCTCAATTCCTTCATCTAGAGGATATTCCTGACCCAGGGACTGAATGAACCTGTGTCTCCTGCATGGCAAGCAGATTCTTTACCCACTGAGTCATCAGGGAAGCCTTAAAACTATCTGTATATGATACCACTAGAAACAACCCAAATACCCATCAAGAGGGAATTTGGTAACACAATGCTGCCATTAAAAGGAATGAGACAGACTTATATTGAGATATAGAAGAATGTTCCAATTATATGAAATGTATGTACATATGATACAATTATTTTCACATAATTGGTACATTCTTCTGTATCCCAATGTAAGTCTGCCTGTATTCTCTTTAATGACAGCATTGTGTTATCAAAGTCCCTCTTGGTGGGTATTTGAGTTGTTTCTAACTTGTGTTAATAATGGTATCATGTACATTCTTTTACATGTTATCTTGCATACTTGTGACTATAACTGTAGCATAATTTCTTAGGAGTGAAATCTCTGGGTCTTAATATGTATTGATAGATGTTACTAAGTTGTCATTTTACAATTTTTACATTTTACAAAAAAGCTATGCCATTTTACACTCTCACAAAGAATGTGTGAGAGGTTCAGTTTCCCCTATAGTCATAAAACTATGTGTTATCAAACTGATCTGTCAGTTTTGAGAGGTTAAAAGTTGTATCTACATTTTATGTATGTTTATGTGATTATATAGGGCTTCCCTGGTGGCTTAGATGGTAAAGAATCTGCCTGCAATGCAGGAGACCTGAGTTTGATCTTTGGGTCAGGAAGATCCCCTGGAGAAAGGAATGGCTACCCACCCCAGTATTCTTGCCTGGAGAATTTGGGCAGAGGAGCCTGGTGGGCTACAGTCCTTGGGGGTCACAAAAAGCCGGACATGACTGAGTGATTAACTTTCACTTTTTCATGTGATTATATGTATATTTTCATGTGTATTTATATTATTATGAAGGAAGTTTAGCATATTATCATATTTTTAAAAGACATTTCTTTTTCTGTGAGAACTATCTGTTATCACATTTCCCCATTTTTCTGTTGAGTTGTCTTTATTTTAGGAACTTGAAAAGTATACATCTCCTTTTTATCATTTTAAGAATAATTTCTTTTCACTTTGTAGAAATGTTCTATTTTATATTTTCAGATTTATCAATAGCCTTTTATGGCTTCTAGATTTTGTATCAGACTTTAAATGTTTTTTCTAATTGTAGATTAAACAATATTTAATGTACTTTATTTATTTACAATATTGATAACTCAAATTTATTTTGGCTTAGGTATAAGGAATGGCTATAACTTCAGTTGACCTTTGATACCTGCGGGTTCTGCATCCACAGGCACCAAGGGCCAACTGCAGTTCAACCAATATTTTTCAAAAATACTTGAAAAAAATTCCAGAAAGTTGAGTATGCCAATAGCTTGACAGTTATTTACACAGCATTTATATAATATTCACAAGTATATGAATTTGCATTGCTTTAGGTATTGTAAGTAATCTAGAGATGATTTAAAGTATATGAGAAGATGTGTGTAGGTTATAAGAAACCACTATCCCACTTTATACAAAGAACTTGAGAATCTGCAGATTTTGGTAATGGGAAGGGGGTGGCTGGAGCCAATTTCCTGCTGATACTGAAGGACTACTGTACTGTCTTACCACGTGCTATTAAGTAATAGTCTTTCCTTTATTGATTTATAATTCTACCTTTATCAGCATGTAAATTATTTACAATAAGAAAAACTGAGATAAAACTGAATGTATGAAGTAAACATTTTTTAATCCCTTGAAGAATAATTTTAATAATTATAAGTTAATTTTTTAAAAAGGTGTCATTTTTAAGATAAAGAGGACTGAAAAAAAAACATTTTAATTTGAATACAGATTATGATCAAGGAACATTTTATTTGCATTTTCTGAGAGTTGATCTGCTGACTTATGCTGGATTAACTACATAAGACTCACTTGGGGCAACTTAAAAAGTTAGCGAAATTCTAGACTCAAGGGTGGGCTCCAGGCTCTTAACAGTTTTTTGAAATCTCCCTAGATGGCAGTACTTAGTAAGCCAGGTTTAGAAACCATTGGCTTGCATAGCCACAGAATATTGTTTGTTCTACTTCCGTTCTGTCTACTATATATAAAATCCAGGATTTTATTGAAAAAAGTGTCAGAATCATGTGATTTACAACTCCAGTATGTGTGCGTGGCTAGCATCCATTCCTCAGAAGTACAGGACTCCTCAGTTCTCGTGTCCTCTGAAAAGCATAGTAGGCAGTATGATTTAGCAGGTATTTTTACTCCCTCCTGCCTCATGCTCTGTGTCCGTGTGGTCTGGGCTGGGCTTACGTCCAGTCCTCTCTAACAACCCCTATTCCTTCTCTTCAGTCCTTCTTTGGGCAGTGGCCAAGAGGAAAATCTTTCTAGCTGCTGCCCCCTGCCAAGAAACTAAAGAAGAGGTATTAGAACAGAAATGACCATTTATTTTTTTACCACTAAAACCTATTGATTATACATGTCTTTCATGTTTGAAATGATTAAGTCAATCAAAGGCAGCATTTACTATATAATCATTTCATATTTCCATGGTATGATTCAAATTTTATATAAAAACAAGATATATAATCTTCCAATCAGAATTTCTTCTGCTCTGCATTGGTAGGAGGGTTTCATAAGATCACCACAGCTGGTCTGTCTAGCCCCATCCACGTCACATCTTTTGTCATCCAAATGTCTTTTACTCTTCTCTGTTTCCAGAAAATGCCAAGCTTGTGTACAGTTTTGCTTTTGAACTTGCTCTTCTCCCTGCCTAATATTTTGGAGTTTCAGCATCAGCCCTTCCAATGAATATTCAAGACTGATTTCCTGT
This sequence comes from Giraffa tippelskirchi, assembly GCF_054371585.1. NCBI lineage: Eukaryota > Metazoa > Chordata > Mammalia > Artiodactyla > Giraffidae > Giraffa > Giraffa tippelskirchi. Next base: position 172,741,478 of record NC_137275.1, read on the forward strand.
AGGAATGACTAGTTTGATCTCCTTGCAGTCCAAGGGACTCTCACCAAAGAATTGATGCTTTTGAACTGTGGTGTTGGAGAAGACTCTTGAGAGTCCCTTGAACTGCAAGGAGATCCAACCAGGCCTGAATATTTATTGGAAGGATTGATGCTGAAGCTGAATGTCCAACACTTTGGCCACCTGATATGAAGACTCATCGGAAAAGACCCTGATGCTGGGAAAGATTGAAGGCAGGAGGAGAAGGGGATGACAGAGGATGAGATGGTTGGATGGCATCACCAACTCGATGGACATGAGTTTGAGCAAGCTCCAGGAGTTGGTGATGGACAAGGAAGACTGGCATGCTGCAGTCCATGGGGCTGCAAAGAGTCAGACACGACTGAGTGACTGAACTGATACTATACTTATTTATCATTGACTGGAGTGTGGGAGCCGGTGGCGGCGGCCGAGAGGGCCTAGGCCGGGCCGGGGGCCGGGGGCGGCGGCCGACAGGGGCTAGGCCGGGCCGGGGGCTGGGGGCGGCGGCCGAGAGGGGCTAGGCCGGGCCGGGAGCCAGGGGCGGCGGCTGAGAGGGGCTAGGCCTGGCCGGGGGCCAGGGGCGGCGGCAGGCAGGGGCTAGGCCGGGTCGGGGGCCGGGGGCAGCAGCTGACAGGACCTAGGCCGGGCCGGGGGCGGCAGCCGAGAGGGGCTAGGCCAGGCCGGGGGCTGGGGCCGGTGGCGGCGGTGGGGGCGGCAAGATGAATTACCCAAGGCCCAAGGTAAGACAAACCCAAGTAAGACGGTAAGTGTTGCAAGAGGGCATCAGAGGGCAGACACACTAAAATTAAAACTACAGAAAACTAGCTAATCTGATCACATGGACCACAGCCTTGTCTATCTCAATGAAACTAAGCCATGCCGTGTGGGGCCACCCAAGACGGATGGGTCATGGTGGAGAGGTCTGACAGATTGTGGTCCACTGGAGAAGGGCATGGCAAACCACTTCAGTATTCTTGCCTTGAGAACCCCATGAACAGTATGAAAAGGCAAAAGGATAGGACACTGAAAGATGAACCCCCCAGTTCAGTAGGTGCCCAATATGCTAATGGAGATCAGTGGAGAAATAACTCCAGAAAGAATGATGGGATGGAGTCAAAGCAAAAACGATACCCAACTGTGGATGTGACTGGTGATAGATGCAAAGTCTGATGCTGTAAAGAGCAATATTGCATAGGAACCTGGAATGTTAGGTCCATGAATCAAGGCAAACTGGAAGTGGTCAAACAGGAGATGGCAAGAGTGAACGTTGACATTCTAGGAATCAGCGAACTAAGATGGACTGGAATGGGTGAATTTAACTCGAATGACCATTATATCTACTACTGTGGGCAAGAATCCCTTAGAAGAAATGGAGTAGCCATCATGGTCAACAAAAGAGTCCGAAATGCAGTACTTGGATGCAATCTCAAAAACGACAGAATGATCTCTGTTCGTATCCAAGGCAAACCATTCAATATCACGGTAATCCAAGTCTATGCCCCGACCAGTAACGCCGAAGAAGCTGAAGTTGAACGGTTCTATGAAGACCTACAAGACCTTCTAGAACTAACACCCAAAAAAGATGTCCTTTTCATTATAGGGGACTGGAATGCAAAAGTAGGAAGTCAAGAAACACCTGGCGTAACAGGCAAGTTTGGCCTTGGAGTACAGAATGAAGCAGGGCAAAGGCTAATAGAGTTTTGCCATGAGAACGCACTGGTAATAGCAAATAACCTCTTCCAACAACACAAGAGAAGACTCTACACGTGGACATCACCAGATGGTCAACACCGAAATCAGATTGATTATATTCTTTGCAGCCAAAGATGGAGAAGCTCTATACAGTCAGCAAAAACAAGACGGGGAGCAGACTGTGGCTCAGATCATGAACTGCTTATTGCCAAATTCAGACTTAAATTGAAGAAAGTAGGGAAAACCACTAGACCATTCAGGTATGACCTAGATCAAATCCCTTATGAGTATACAGTGGAAGTGACAAATAGATTTAAGGGACTAGACCTGATAGACAGAGTGCCTGATGAACTATGGACAGAGGTTCGTGACATTGTACAGAAGACAGGGATCAAGAAAATCCCCATGGAAAAGAAATGCAAAAAAGCAAAATGGCTGTCTGAGGAGGCCTTACAGATAGCTGGGAAGAGAAGAGAAGCAAAAAGCAAAGGAGAAAAGGAAAGATATTCTCATCTGAATGCAGAGTTCCAAAGAATAGCAAGGAGAGATAAGAAAGCCTTCCTCAGCGATCAATGCAAACAAATAGAGGAAAACAACAGATTGGGAAAGACTAGAGACCTCTTCAAGAAAATTAGAGATACCAAAGGAACATTTCATGCAAAGATAGGCTCGATAAAGGACAGAAATGGTATGGACCTAACAGAAGCAGAAGATATTAAGAAGAGGTGGCAAGAATCCACAGAAGAACTGTACAAAAAAGATCTTCACGATCCAGATAATCACGATGGTGTGATCACTCACCTAGAGCCAGACATCCTGGAATGGGAAGTCAAGTGGGCTTTAGAAAGCATCACTACGAACAAAGCTAGTGGAGGTGATGGAATTCCAGTTGAGCTATTTCAAATCCTCAAAGGTGATTCTGTGAAAGTGCTGCACTCGATATGCCAGCAAATTTGGAAAACTCAGCAGTGGCCACAGGACTGGAAAAGGTCAGTTTTCGTTCCAATCCCAAAGAAAGGCAATGCCAAAGAATGCTCAAACTACTGCACAATTGCACTCATCTCACATGCTAGTAAAGTAATGCTCAAAATTTTCCAAGCCAGGCTTCAGCAATACGTGAACCGTGAACTTCCAGATGTTCAAGCTGGTTTTAGAAAAGGCAGAGGAACCAGAGATCAAATTGCCAATATCCGCTGGATCATCGAAAAACAAGAGAGTTCCAGAAAAACATCTATTTCTGCTTTATTGACTATGCCAAAGCCTTTGACTGTGTGGATCACAAGAAACTGTGGAAAATTCTGAAAGAGATGGGAATACCAGACCATCTGACCTGTCTCTTGAGAAACCTGTATGTAGGTCAGGAAGCAACAGTTAGAACTGGACATGGAACAACAGACTGGTTCCAAATAGGCAAAGGAGTACGTCAAGGCTGTATATTGTCACCCTGCTTATTTAACTTCTATGCAGAGTACATCATGAGAAACGCTGGGCTGGAAGAAACACAAGCTGGAATCAAGATTGCCGGGAGAAATATCAATAACCTCAGATATGCGGATGACACCACCCTTATGGCAGAAAGTGAAGAAGAACTAAAGAGCCTCTTGATGAAGGTGAAGGAGGAGAGTGAAAAAGTTGGCTTAAAGCTCAACGTTCAGAAAACTAAGATCATGGCATCTGGTCCCATCACTCCATGGGAAATAGATGGGGAAACAGTGGAAACAGTGTCAGACTTTACTTTTTTGGGCTCCAGAATCACTGCTGATGGTGACTGCAGCCATGAAATTAAAAGACGCTTACTCCTTGGAAGGAAGGTTATGCCCAACCTAGATAGCATGTTTAAAAGCAGAGACATTACTTTGCCAACAAAAGTCCATCTAGTCAAGGCTATGGTTTTTCCAGTGGTCATGTATGGATGTGAGAGTTGGACGGTGAAGAAAGCTGAGCGCTGAAGAATTGATGCTTTTGAACTGTGGTGTTGGAGAAGACACTTGAGAGTCCCTTGGACTGCAAGGAGATCCAATCAATCCATCCTAAAAGAGATTAATCCTGGGTGTTCATTGGAAGGTCTGATGTTGAAGCTGAAGCTCCAATACTTTGGGCACCTCATGCGAAAGGTTGACTCATTGGAAAAGACCCTAATGCTGGGTAGGATTGGGGGCGGGAGGAGAAGGGGACAACAGAGGATGAGATGGTTGGATGGCATCACCGACTCGATGAACATGGGTTTGGGTAGACTCCGGGAGTTGGTGATGGACAGGGAGGCCTGGCGTGCTGCAATTCATGGGGTCGCAGAGAGTCGGACATGACTGAGCGACTGAACTGAACTGGAGTGTGGGTGTGCTTTGCTCTGGCAGTTGACATAGGAGTACAACTGAATGAAACATGCGCTGAAAATTGGAGCTCTAGTAGTCGGGCTTGTCCACAGCCAGAACTAAAGTGCGTTTCAGTTAACAGTGAAGGAGAAGCCTCTTAGACCCCAAATGTAACCACACTTAGGTTAAACCTATGCTTTTTCATACTCCCAAATTGATAAACTGATGTAAAGTGGTCCCCAGGCAGGTACTATCCTTAGAATACCAGCAAGAAATAAATGAAAGTATGCTTAAAGGTTTTTCTCCATAATTCAAGTCACAGGGAAAACTATTTCCACATAAGATGAACTTAAATTCTGTCATAAGTTAGTGTCAGCAGACAAAAGTTTAGCAAGCCAAATCCTGAGATAAAATAATCTAAATTTATACAATTAATATCTTTTAAATGGCTAACAAAGGACAAAGAAAGACCAGGAAACATAAGAAAAAAAACAAAAAAATGATACTAAGGCAGATTTGGGAAAAAATAAAATTGAACTTCAGAAAATGAAAATGCTTGGAAATTTGAAATTAAAACGTAATGGAGAGGTTAAATATCCCATTAGAAACAACTGAAGAGAACACCTGTAAAATAGAAAATACAGATATAAGTAAAATACCCAGCTTTAGCACAGTGAGATAGAGGTGAAATATATGAGAATAGAATTATATATTGTAATACTCTTAATTTGGAAAAACCATAGATTAAATGGAGGAAAAATTGATTAGATATTCGTTACCTGTTGGGTTAACTAAACCTCCATTTCTAGAGTATGACTCCTCATTGGTACTAATTTCTTTTTTTAGTTGCTGCGAAGTGAAAGTCACTCGGTCGTGTCCGACTCTTTGTGACCCCATGGACTATGCAGTCCATGGAGTTCTCCAGGCCAGAATACTGGAGTGGGTAGCCTTTCCCTTCTTCAGGGTATCTTCCCAACCCAGAGATCAAACCCATGTCACCTGCATTGCAGGCGGATTCTTTACTAGCTGAGCCACAATATTCATTAACTTTATATTGATCATGGAAGCATTACGAGGCTTCCCAGAGGGCCTTTGTGTTAGTGAAACAGTAACACAAAAATCCCTATTTTCCCATTGTGCAGAGGCAAACCAATTTCCCCTTGATTATTAGAATTAGTCATCCTAGGCAGAATGGAAACCTCATTCTCTGAAGGGCTGCTTTCTAAGATTATGCCTGATACTAAGTCTTTCACTTAACATATGGTAATGGAAGGAGAAAGGCCAACTAGATAAAGCTTGATTATTCAATGACAAAGCATGGAAGGATAAAATGTAAAGTATGATAAACTGAAAGCACAAAATAATCCAGATACATCTAAAGTAACAAAAATATAAATGTGTGGCTTTTTACCAGTTTAGATGCTTTTAGATTGAAAAAGAACAAACCTACCTATATGTTGCTTCAAAGAGAGACACCTAAAGCATAATAAAACAGGTTGCAAGTTAAGGAAAGGAAGTGATATGTGAGACTAATACTGACTAGAAGAAAACTGGTGTACCTATATTTATCATACTATGTAGAACATCATTACATAATGATAAGGGGAACAATTCTTCAGGAAGCTATAACAATTTGGAACCTCAAGTACCTAAAAACGTAGCTTCAGAATATAAAATAAAAACTGAAAATTTCATGAAGGTATATCAAATATTGTCATAGAGATATCATACACTGCTCTTAGTAATTGGTAGGCATAAACAAAAGAATTCACACATGAGTAGTAGGTATTGGAGATCCATCACAGGAAAAATGCAGATTGGAACAGGTGAGAGTCTTCTTTAGGAAGATATAGTTGATAGAATATCTGATGTATCTTGATCATCTTAAAAGGAGATTTAGGCAACTGGGTAAGAGTTTCATGTTATCTGTAAACTCAGAAAACTTAACAAATAACAAGATAGTGCAAGCCGAGAAAATGAATTTGCCAGCAAAAGAAAAATAATCATAGTTTACTGCATGGTTCTGCTGTGAATAGTGTTTCTTATAGTAATAGTATAGTTATAGTAATGTAGTAATGTGAATGCAGAGTATTTATTAGAGTAAAATAAGTGTGTGACTCATTTAGGAGGAGAGTGATTGTGTGGTCGGAGCTGGGAGTAAAAGTTGATTATACAGTGAAAATAGAGAGCTAAGGTTCTGAAAAATCAAGAAGTAACAACGCAGGCATCTTATTTAGAGACACAGAAACAAGCACTGAAAAAATCAGTTAAAAGACACAGAAGTTATTGCATTTGTGGGTGAGGAAATGGTGAAGGAAGAGAGTCTGTGTTTCACAACAAATAGGTAGAATCATTTGACCCTTTAAAATATAGTTATTAATAACTTTGATAAAAACTGAAACTGTATTAAGAAGTAAATCAGTATAATTTACCTCATTAATAACTTAAAAGATAAAAATCCATATAATCCACCAATAAACACAAGATACACATTTCATTAAGTTCAATATTTACCCACAATAACCTCTCTCAGCAAAGTTTCTTTACCTGGTGAGTTAAAAAGCTATAGCAAATATTATACTTGATGGTGACATAGCAAAAGCAATATTTTCAAAGCTAGAATGAGACTAGGATTCTCATTTTCAGAAGCCCTCATCAGTGTAATATTGGAGATCCTAGTTGCCATGATAAGACCAGTAAACATGAGAAACGGAAAGGAAAAAACATATATCTACATGTTGCCTATTTATAAAAACCCACACAAATCTACAAAACTACTTGAATGAATCAGGAAATGCTATGAGGCTACTGGGTACAATATCTATGCACAAATATTATTCGCATTTCTATAGAGAAGGAACAATTAGAAAATGCAAATAAAATGTCATCAAGAATAGCACAAAATTTTAAGGACCTAGAAATAAATGTACAAAAAAGTAGTGAAGACATTTAAAAATAAGCTTTTAAAACTTTATTAAATAACATAGAAGACTTGAATAAATGGACAAATGGATCATGTTACTAGATGGAAAACCTGATGTTATAATGATAGAAACTGACCTTTATAATTTCTATGCAACATATATAAAAATGCCATAGATTTTTTCCACATAGAACTTGAGCTGGTTTTAAATTTTAATTGACAGGATAAAGAGAAGAGCAATGGCATTTTTTGAACAAGAATAAAGGAATATTTAACCTAAAACATGTTAAGACCTGTATAAACCTATATTAGTTAAAACTATGATACCAAAATATTCAGTGGAATAGAATAGAATAGAAAGCTGAAAAACAGAATCACTCATATATGCATATGTATGGCAGAGGAGAATTACAAATCATGAATCCAACTGCCCGGTAAATAAGGCTGAGTCAACCAGCTATTCCTATGGGATGAATTAAAATAGACCCCTGCCTCATATCATATACAAAAATAAATTTCAGTTAAACTAAGTGTGAAAACATATAAGGCAAAATTTGAAAAAATGGAGAGAAATGTCTCTCTGACCTTAGGGCAGAGAAGGATTTCTTAAGATAAAAAAAATAAAAAAACCATAAAAAAGATGGATAAGTTTGACTACATTAAAATAAATATTTTTTTACCAAAAGAAGCAAAGGAGGAAATTCTTAAAACAAGAAACATACACTTGAAATATGTAAAACTAACAGAAATTGAGTATCTGAAGTGTAGAAAAAATTTCTATAATTACCTCTGTAGAACCTAGACAGCATGTTAAAAAGCAGAGATATTACATTGCTGACACAAGTCTGTCTAGTCAAAGCTATGGTTTTTCCAGTAGTCATGTATGGATGTGAGAGTTGGACCATAAAGAAGGCTGAGTGCCAAGGAATTGATGCTTTTGAACTGTGGTGTTGGAGAAGACTCTTGAGAGTCCCTTGGACTCCAAGGAGATCCAACCAGTCAATCCTAAAGGAAATCAGTCCTGAATATTCATTGGAAGGACTGATGCTGAAGCTCCAATACTTAAGCCACCTGATGTGAAGAACTGACTCACTGGAAAAGACCCTGATAGTGGGAAAGATTGAAGGCAAGAGGAGAAGGGGACAACAGAGGATGAGATGGTTGGATGGCATCAGTGACTCAATGGACATGTGTTTGAGCAAGCTCCGGGAGTTGATGATGGACATGGAAGCCTGGTGTGCTGCAGTCCATGGGGTTGCAAAGAGTTGGACATGGCTGAGTGACTGAGCAACACCACCATCTCTGGAGAAAACCAGGAAAAAAAATAAGGACAGGCAGCATACAGGATAGGAACTCCAAATGGATAATAATTGTATGGTAATATGCATAACTTCTTTGGTAATGTGGGAAATATAAAGTAATAGGCTATGTGATGCTACTTTAATCCCTCTACTTTTGCAAAAAAAATCACAGCCCCTCTGCACCAATTGGTCAGGTTGTAGAGAATCATGAATTCATTCCTTGAGGGTGAGTGAAATTGTTATAACCAGTGTGGTGGCAATTTGATAATACCTAGCAAATCATACTTGGCATCATACTGCTAAGTATATGTCTTAGAGAACTGGTTCTTAGAGTGGTCCCCAGACTGGTAGCTTCAGCATCACTTGGGAACTTGTTAAAAACTCAGTATTTCAGGATCTATTGAATCAGAAACTCTTGGCCTGTTCCCCAACAATCTGTGTTACAGGGAGCTCTTTAGGTGGTTCTTATCAAGTAAGAATAAAATATGTTAAAGAGCAAGACCATTGCTATAGCATAAAGAAATTCTTCAGTCATGCTTATGAGAAGACAGGTTCAGATTATTTATGAAGCATTGTTCGTAATGGAAGAAAAACAGAGGAAAAAAGCTTTTATTCATTAACAGAATATTCGAAGCAATTGAAATTAATGAATTAGGTGTTAATGTTTTGATATGGATAATTCTCAAACATGATGTAGAAAGAAATATACCAAGTGATGAACTGTTCTCAATATGATGTTGCCCCCCACCCCCCACCCCCAGGAGACATCTGGCAATATCTGGAGGCATTTTGGGTTCTTAAAACTTGAGGGCTGTCACTGGCATCTGGAGAATAGAGATTAGGGATTCAGCTAAACCTTCTGCAATGTACAGGACAGTCCCCTACAGAGTGTAGAATTATCTGGCCTGTAGTAGGCTCAGTAATGGTCCCCCAAAATGCTCATATTCTAATCCCTGAAACCTATGAATTCTGTGTTCTATGGCAAAAAGGACTTTGCCCCTGTGATTAAATGAAAGGTCTTAAAATGGCGAGATCAGTTCAGTTCAGTTCAGTCGCTCAGTCGTGCCCGAATCTTTGCCACCCCATGGACTGTAGCATGCCAGGCTTCCCTGTCTATCACCAACTCCCAGAGCTTACTCAAACTCATGTCCATTGAGTCGGTGATGCCATCCAACCACCTCATCCTCTCTCATCCCCTTCTCTCGCCTTCAATCTTTCCCAGCATCCGGGTCTTTTCCAATGAAAAGTTCAGTTCTGCGCATCATGTGGCCAAAGTATTGGAGTTTCAGCTTCAGCATCAGTCCTTCCAATGAATATTCAGGACTGATTTCCTTTAGGATGGACTGGTTGGATCTCCTTGGAGTCCAAGGGACTCTCAAGAGTCTTCTTCAACACCACAGTTCAAAAGCATCAATTCTTTGGTGCTCAGCTTTCTTTATGGTCCAACTCTCACATCCATACATGACTAATGGAAAAACCATAGCCTTGATTAGACGGACCTTTGTTGGCAAAGTAATGTCTCTGCTTTTTAATATGCTATCTAGGTTGGTCATAACTTTCTTCCAAGGAGCAAGCATCTTTTAATTTCATGGCTGTAGTCACCATCTGCATTGATTTGGATCCCCCCAAAATAAAGTCTCTCACTGTTTCCAGTGTTTCCCCATCTATTTCCCATGAAGTGATGGGACAGATGCCGTGATCTTAGTTTTCTGAATGTTGAGTTTTAAGCCAACTTTTTCACTCTCCTCTATTAGTTCTTATTCACTTTCTGCCATAAGGGTGGTGTCATCTGAGTATCTGAGGTTATGGATATTTCTCCCAGCAATTTTGATTCCAGCTTGTGCTTCATTCAGCCCAGTATTTCACATGATGTACTCTGCATATAAGTTAAATAAGCAGGATGACAATATACAGCCTTGACGTACTCCTTTCCCGATCTGGAACAACAGACATTGTCTCCATGGGATTTTGATAATTTGCACCATTTTGATGTTAGAATTAATTTTATCTAGAAAAATATTTTGAAAACACAGCTGGCTGAAAATTAGACCATGCTTCAACCACTAGTATATAAATACATGAAAATGTGTCCATAAAAACATCAATTCTCTTATATCTTTCAGTGAAAATTAATAACAAAAATATAAGTCATAATTTTGAGAGAGAAACTTAACTGGCAACACGAACGTATGATTTTTTAAAAACAATAAAAATTTTCTTGCAACAGTGAAAGGGTTTACAGAAGTAAAATTTCTCCAGAGGAATTTACATTACAAACAAACCCCAAAAGAACAAAGGTCCTTGTGAAACTATGGTCATTCCTTTCTACCTTATAAAGACCATAGTGTAATTGGAATGAATCTGCATCTATAAATCTGGAAGACATGACCACTAAAACTTTAGAACACTTCACTGGAAACTTCAATCTAACTTGGAATTAATCCTTATAGGATTGAAATAGCATATAAGTTTTGCTTCCCTTGACAGTTATAAAAAAATGGAAAACTTGAGGTTCCTAGGAGTCAATTATAAAGCCTATTTAACTGTCCTGGGGGTTAATAATTATGCACTCAATTTCAACATGTTTTTCCCCCAAGTCACCAAGCAATTCTCTGATACCAGCTGGATATCCTTCAATTCAACTCAATTCTGATACAATTCAACACCTACTGATGTGCCATGATCTTTCCCTGGGTTGCAGCCCCCACTCTACCCAAGTTTTTCATCAGTCTTAGTTGCTAGACGTGAGGGAAAGATAAGATGATAACAATTCAACATTTTGAAAAGTTATTTTTGTCCAATTTTAAAATATTTTATAAAACTTATAAAAAAATATTACAAAAACACATATCCACCAATCAAAGTCAATACATTTTGACATCTTGCTCTATTTGCTGCAGCTTTCTTTTGTCTTTCTTTACAGACACAGCTAAAGCTCAATCATATTTCCTCTACCATCTATTCCTTCTACTTTTCTAAAGGTTACTACAATTTTGAAGTTGGTATGTATCACTCCCATGCATGATTTTCAACATTAAGTAAATATATAGGAATTCACTAAAAATATATAGTATGCCTTTGTATAATTTTTAACTTAAAGATATGACATTCTATACAAGGATTTCTCAACCTTGGCTCTACTGACATTTTGAGTCATGTATCAGTTTCTTATCGCTGCCATAACAAATTACACAAAATCAATGTCTTGAAACAACACCAATTTATTATTTTATAGGTCTGGAGGTCAGAGGGTGAATGAACCTTACAGGGCTGAACTCAAGGTGTCGGCACGGCTCGTTTCTTCTGCAGGCTCTGGGAGAGAACTTATTGTCTTGCTTCTGCCAAATTCTAAAGGGTATCTTCGTTCCTTGACTTGTGGCCTTGCATCTCACAGCCTTTTTTCTACTTGCTTCCATCATAACATTGCCTTCTTCCTTCTTTGCCCTTGTATTACTCTTATAAAGACCCTTGCAATTACACTTACTTAGGGCCCATCAGGATAGTCTAGTATCATCTCAGTATGAAGCCAGGCTTCAATAGTACCTGAACTGTGAACTTCCAGACGTTCAAGCTGGGTTTAGAGGAACCAGAAATCAGATTGCCAACATCCGTTGGATCATTATAAAAGCAAGAGAGTTCCAGAAAAATATTTATTTCTGCTTTATTGACTACACCAAAGCCTTTGACTGTGTGGATCACAGCAAACTGGAAAATTCTTAAAGAAATGGGAATACCAGACCACCTGACTTGCCTCCTGAGAAATCTATATACAGGTCAAGAAGCAACAGTTAGAACTGGACATGGAACAAAAGACAATGAGTGCTTCTCTAAGAGTATGGAGAGAAGAAATCTGTAATTTTAAGTTTCAAAATTCCCATGGTTTAGTCTTTCCGGAGTAATAAAGGAAAAGGGGGTAATGTTAATCAGCAAGCCACATTTCACCCCATACAAATGATCCCCATTTCTATTCAGTCTCATCTTAGGAAATAAATACTTTCCTCTAGAAACTGAGAATGAATCAAAATGACTTATTGATTCTTGCAGAAGCCCACTGCAGATAAATTCATTCAAATGTTGCTCCAGGTTGAAGTTTGCTGGAAACTATTAGCAGAATTATTGGAAAGGATTTTCCTAATAGTCCCTCCAGTTGAAGTGTTGGAAGAGACTTGAATTACACCAGAAAGGGCTCTTACAGCACACAAATAGTGAAATTGAGTTATTTCTCTTAGGCCAAAGGACACCAGAGAGATAGTTACACACACATGAACAAATCTCAATGTCCTAAACCTGGCTCAGGAGATGCTCCATGGTATGCCCCAGATCCCTGCATCACTGCCTATTGAAGGGGAACCTCAGTTTGCTCATATTTGGAGTAGGTTGTGACAGAAGGGCACAGAATTTAGGCAGAAACCCCTCATCAAGAGACTTTGCTTAACTTGCACAATCTCTTTTGTAAGATTTATTTTCTTTTACATATACTTGGGCTCAATGATTTTTAAACTTCTTTCTGTCTCAAAAATTCTATTCCTCAATCAATTGCACTTTCTCAGTCATGAACCCAAAGACTTCTGAGCAAAAATCCCTGATGAAAAGAGCACTTAGTAAATGTCTAAACCTTACAAACTGCCCCAAGGAGCATAACTAAAGATGGCAGTACATACAGCATATAAACTTCTGGACTCTCTTTATCATGTTCCCAGGGTCGGAGTTCCAGCTTCATTACTCATTTAGGAATGTGATATGGGAAGGGTCACTTGGTCCTGGTGAGCCCAGTTTCTTCATATCTAATGGGGATAATATTATTAATAGTACACACTTCATGGCTGCTATGAGGAGTTAATGAGATAAATCTTAGAAAACAATTAGCAGTGTGCTCTTTCTATAGATAATATGCACATGTGTATGGTAAACACAAGGGTTTGATCAAAGAAATAGAATCTTAGAAATGATAGGAGTATGGGCTTTATCAAAGAGGATTGACTTAGTATAATTTCTGAATGGCTGTTGCTTCTATATCTGATGTTGGCCTTAAAGTCATCAGGTAAAAAATATCAGGAAGGGAAGACAGATGTGAAATGGGGGAGATAGGGACAAAGGAGAACACAGAAGGATGAGCTGGAAACCTTGTTGCTATCTGCCTGCCTCCAGGCCTCCCACTTCAATGATGTGGGTGTCCTGTGGGAGCTGAAGGAGCATCAGGCTAGACCACTGCCTCACAAAGTGAGGCAGCAAATCAGCAACAGCATGTGTGAGCTGCCAAGTGCTCTGTGCCCTACACCACCCTTCTGACCACAAAGAGAATATGGCCACTTCATTTCCGCCTTCCAGATCTCTCTAAAATGTCTCTCGTGTCCCATGTTAACCTGGAACTATGCAAGAAAGGGAACTCTGGGAAATGTAGTTTCAAGCTCAGTTAAGTTGACACAGGGACTTCTCTGGTGGTCTGGTGGTTAAGAAACCACAGCTATAGCAAAGCCCAACACTTCAGTGGCTTCTCACAAGTTACTGAAGAGTTTTAGCTTAGTGATTCTTCCTAGGGAAGAAGTTGAATATGTAATATATGTCAAAGGACTGTCTGAAAAATATGTGTGTAATGTATAGGTTCCTAACTTAACAGATGCTTTCTAAACACAAATCAGGACCTCTGGGTTCAAGACTGTGGGGATTTCTAGAAATTCTTCTATGCTTCGTTTTTTAGAAACCAAAAGGAAAAGAACATATGTGAAATCTAAGGGAACACCAGGATAAATATTTATAGTCTGGAAATGTACACATTTATTTGTCACTCAAATAGCATGAATTCAAACTGCTATAAATAGCAAATACTCAAGACCTTTACGTTGCTTCGTGTCGTGGGGTTGGTTTATTTGCACAGCTTTGGTGACCTCCTAAATGAGCAAAAATAAGATGAAAAGAAAGAGAAATCTAGAATCAAAACATTATTCTGTAATGAGGGAATATGATATTTTGTCTGGCAAATGAGAGTGAAATGGAAAAAGATAAACAAGTTAGAAGAAGAAAAGTTTATATTAGTGAGTCATAAAAATCATCCAGGAGAATCCAAATATGAGATACTTGTTAAAATTTTGCAAGGATATTTAATCCTGTGGAGTTTATTGTTGGACTAATAATAATGTTAATTTAGCAGAAAACTTGATTTTTATAATGCATCTGTGTGTAATAGTGGTAGAGAGCATGGAATTAATGGTGAGAATAGATCCTGGTTCAGATTCTAGCTCTGACTCTGACTGCCTGTCCTTCTTTGAAGAAGTTTAGTCTTTGTAAGTCAGAGAAGGCAATGGCACCCCACTCCAGTACTTTTGCCTGGAAAATCCTATGGATGGAGGAGCCTGGTAGGCTGCAGTCCATGGGGTCGCACAGAGTCGGACACGACTGAAGCAACTTAGAAGCAGCAGCAGCAGCAGCAGTGTTTGTAAGTATTAAGTTACTTATCTGGAAGTGGCAAATGTATGTGTGTGTGTGTATGTTGGACTGATTAAATCAAATAATAATCATTTAAACTTTTCAGTAAAGTGCTTAACACATATTAAATGTTCAATGAATGATAACTGTTAATTTAATTACTTTCTTTTAATTAAGTATTACATGAAATTGTGTGCATGTTTTAAATAAAGTAAAACCAAACTCTACAAAACTCCCTGTTTTACAGCATTGTTGTAATTTTCTGGATACTAAGGTTTTGAGGCAGCTTGTCCCTCTTGATTTTAATCCTGTTCTCAAGACTCTGAGTCTCCTTTGTCAGGTTCACTTCATCTGGGCATTCTCCTCTATTTGTTTGAAATGACACTGGAAACCTATCTAATGGAGAGGTTAGGAGATGGGAGGGTGGTTCTGAAAGACTTGACTCACATATAGGAAAGGCTGAGTATTCACTGGTAAGTGTCTTAGGTTAGAACATTGAGTGATTTGGAGGTTAGGAGAATGTGAGATACAAGAGGTTATAAGAAATAAAATTCCATTGCTTTTATTCCAGCCTCATTGTCCGAATCTTGTGTATTTTGAGCTTAGAAAGTTGCTAACTATGAAGCTTCTCTGCTCATAAATTTGCCCACAGGAGAGATTTGCAAAAGCTGAACCAAGATTGTCATCAACAAGGATATTACTAATTATCAGAGTTGTTCACCTTCCTGAGTCTCATTTATGCATGTCTAGCCCATCAGTCTTCTATTCCCTTACTTTAAAACTAACAGCACATCATCACTGAATTAAAATGCAGCAATTACTTATGACCTTTCAGTGCATTTATTATTTTTTTTTAAAGGCTTGTGTATGCCTGATATCAC
Source organism: Giraffa tippelskirchi (assembly GCF_054371585.1). Taxonomy (NCBI): domain Eukaryota; kingdom Metazoa; phylum Chordata; class Mammalia; order Artiodactyla; family Giraffidae; genus Giraffa; species Giraffa tippelskirchi. Next base: position 172,757,028 of record NC_137275.1, read on the forward strand.
AACTTTTGATAGCTAGGCAGTTAAATGAGAAAGACAATCTCTTGTATCAAGATTTAGACTGAGGCAACTTCCATTCCTAATGGTGTAAGCACTTTTGTCTGGTACTAGTAGAATGGATACATATGAGGGCTGTTAATTTAGCTCTAATGTGGGTTGCATGGGAAAAGCTATAGGGGTTCTATTTAGTTGGTAGTAAACAACTTTGGAATCAATGTGTTTTTCTTTACTGAAGACTTGCTTAGTGCCTCGGAAAAAAATTCTATTAGTTTGCCTCATTTAGTAGTCACCACGCAGCCCGATGTGCGAGCCAGTGGCACCCATTAAGGCCTGCAGGACTGTTTGTTGCAAAATGAACCGAGCCATCTGAATTCAACCCCAGTTTTATCATTCAAGCAAACCAGACAGAGCCATGATTTAGGATTTTCCCAACATTTTATGGCAATTTGTTTCATTTGCCACAGGCCCATAATGATGCAAATTGCTGTAAAGTGGGATAATCAGGCAGTAGAAATGTCATAAAACTGCAGGAGAAACAAATTTCTATCTTGGAACTTTGCATGCCGATGAACATGGGAGAGAATAAATGTGGACCTGGCTTTGCTGGTGTTATCTAGTTGCCAAGCTCAGTGCCAAGCAGAAATGACTCGATTTTGTCAATTTGTACATCATTTTGAAGCCAAAGAATGAGAGTGAATGAGGACTCGAAAGTCTAAGGAAGCACTGGGCCAGACCTTTCCTCAGGTACCTGGGCTGTGATCCTGGGATGATGGCCCAGAGGAGCAGAGGCCAAATGTGTGCTATTAGATAGATGGAGGATAAATAAAAGGGCTGTTAGGGATTGGAGTGCTTTAGCCTTCTGATGTCACGGTCCTTCTCCTGATACGTTTTTGGGATCCTTGCCCTGTCTTGAACAGCCCTGCCTCTTCTGCCATGAACAGCCTGTACCACTGTCTGAACCAACAGGCTGGAAGTGGCACTGTTAGACTAAAGCTCTTTGGGCCCTGCTGAGAAATGGGACATGGTTGAGATGGAAGTGTCCGTTCTCCTATGTTCATTGCTTGTCCTTGGAAGCAAAAATGGAATTTTCTAAAAAAATTTCTGAGAAACAGATTCCCTTTGTCTCTTTGCTTTTTTATTTTTGCTTTTCTTTTCTTGGCCACATTTATATGTTTCAGGTACCATGAATCACCCCTTAAAGGATCACAGAGCCTGAGATTTATGGGCCTCACTCTACAGCTAATAATGGGTTTGTTTAGTCCTCACCCTGTATTTGTGTGTTGTCCATTTTGTTTCCTGTTTTGTAATACTGCATTAATGGCATCAGTTTGAAAGTCCCCTAAGAACACATTCCATAACTTCACTCTCACTAACTGAGCTGTTTCTGACAGATATCTTAATAACAGCCTAATCCATTGCCAAGCTGCTAGGGGTAAGAGCTACAATCAAAAAACCAATTTCTTCCTTTTTAAAAATGAACTGTATCCCAGGAAGAGCTTCTCTAGAATTCTTCTGATTGTATTTTATACACTAAATTTATCATGGACTCCCCCAGTGAACAAATCTGTTTCTCAGTTTTGAAGCTCTTGCATCCTAAAATTCAGGTAATAAGAAAGATGATCTCCTTCTAGCTGTCATGGTGGTGTTATTTCTAGCTTTCACATATAGTCATTTTCACATTCTTATGTTTTCTATGTAGTTTAGTCTATGTTCTGTGTTTAGTTGTTTTTTTTTTTTAAAGAATATTTATCTGTTTGTGTTGGGTCTTAGTTGGGGCACATGGGATTTTCACTGAGTCATGCAGGATCTTTCATTGTGGTGCACAGACTCTCTAGCTGTGTCAGGCATGGACTCAGCAGTCGTGGCACACAGGCTTAGTTGCTCTGTGCCATGTGGGATCTTAGTTTCCCCACCAGGGATTGAACTTGAGTCCCCTGCATTGCAAGGCAGATTCTTGACCACTGGACCACTAGGGAAATCCCTAGTATATTTTTAGTTTAATTTTTTAGAATATGAAAGGTATTTTTTAAAACTATGATTCCTCGTCTCTATTAAGAATAGCTGGTGTTGATCATCAACCTTTATTCAGAGTTCACTAGATACACCTCATGTTGTAGTAGCCCTTTATGTATGTTTAAAAAAAAAACAAAAAACAAACAACTGTTAACCTAATCTGAGTAAATTGGAAGATCTAATTGACTTTATTACATGATTTGGCAGTATCTCATCTGGCAAGCAAAGAGATGCTTGAAGAAGTTATGTAAGATGGAAGACTTTCATAAAAAGGTGGGTGGGACAGGGCAGTCCTCAACAAAAGAAAAATGAAAATTCACTGGAAGAAAGTAAAGAGTTCAAGGTGATAACAGTTTCTTACTGAGCTGTAGATTTTTCAGTTGGTTGAACTGGTTGCTGGGCAAGAAGAAAATCTTCCTTTGACCTGAGGGGTAATAAAGTAGTGTCACTTCTGGCCTGATATGCAAGTTACGTTTCTTCTTCTTGGGGTCCGCAAATGACAGTGAGTGACAGGGCATGAGAGTTGCCTCTCCAGGCCTTCCCAAATGTAATGTTAGTTGAGGTTTCTTTTATTAATTTTTACACATACATTATCTCAGTTCAGTTCAATTCAGTCACTCAGTCATGTCTGACTCTTTGCGACCCATGGACTGCAGCTCGCCAGGCTTCCTTGCCCATCACCAACTCCCGGAGTTTACTCAAACTCATGTCCATTGAGTCGGTGATGCCATCCAACCATCTCATCCTCTCTCGTCTCCTTCTCCTCTTGCCTTCAATCTTTCTCAGCATCAGGGTCTTTTCCAATGAAAAGTTCAGTTCTTCACATCAGGTGGCCAAAGTATTGGAGTTTCAGCTTCAGCATCAGTCCTTCCAATGGATATTCAGGACTGATCTCCTTTAGGATGGACTGGTTGGATCTCCTTGGAGTCCAAGGGACTCTCAAGAGTCTTCTCCAACACCACAGTTCAAAAGCATCAATTCAGTTAATTTAAAAAACTTATGAGGTGTTTTCTTCTGAAAATATTTCCTTTTTTGGTGCTTTTTTTCAATTTTAAACAACAAAATGTGCATAGGTTATACAGAATACTGAGTGGATTGATTCCCTTCCCAACAGAGGGCTAGATATGTTGGGTTCTGCCTTCTAAAGATAGTATCTTGCAGGATCCGTTGTCACAGTTGATGATTTTACATTTAAGTGTAATGTAGAAATTAATATTTAGTAATTGAAAAGGTTGGTATTTAGTGTACCTGAAAAAATTCATTGGAAATGCATTTGGTATTGGTGAAATGACTGAACTTGATATTTGGTAGTACTTGGATGCAGGATTTTTCTTGAATGACCTGGTCCATGGTCTCCCCTAAGTTAAAGTGCAAAAAGTCAACATTTGTCTTTGATGCCCCTTGATACTTCCTTTAAACTCCTCTTCTTCCATGATATCCTTCTCCTCTCAAAGTTTCTACTGTTCTCTTAGTCCTTGATGCTGTTTTCCTCCAGGGCTTGCTCCAGGTCTAGCAGGACCTTCCTCACCCTTTTCTGCCTATGAAAATTTACTCAAGCAATAGTCCTGCTAAATGTCAGCTGACTCGATAACCTCAAGGGTCTTAAATGGCAAATGGAACTGTAGACAGAAAACATCTTAATGAAACTAAAATAAATGTGGAGAATGGCTTCAGGTGTAGAAATAAAAATACCATGAGGAGACATTGTTGTTATGTACAAGAAAAACAACTTGAAAATGGGTTTAAGATATTAATTTGTAATTCAGTTGTCTACCAATGGTCAGATGATTTTGTGATATTTAACACCAAGAGGTAAATACAACTTTGTAGGTATCAAGAGATCAGTGGGGGTGGGTTGTAGATGCCATGCCAATGTGATGGAAAGATACATAACAGAAAGCTGTGGGAAGAGCATTCTAGGTCAAGAAGGGTAATATTTAAATGTAAATGTTGGGGCCATTTATAAATTCTAGGATAAAATCTCATTATAGAGTATCAGGCTGAAGTAAATAAAAGGAGAGAGAAGAGGAAATGCTACTTCTGTTGGATATACTACAGGTTCTTTAGGCAAACATTCCAGATTTAACCAGAGACTATGTACAATAGTGGTGGGAGGCTGTAATGATTGGGATTGATAAAAAACAAAATTCAACCAGGTACATTTAAAGATCTCATTCTTTTTGGCAATTTGCCCCTTTTGACCATACTGTCAACTTAACTGAGAGATGAAATAAAAATTTAGGGCATTAGTACCGCTCTCAGCTACAATTTTCTGAACTTCTCTCAGTCTCTATTGTTCCTTTGTATGGCATCCATAGGTTATAATGTTTTTGCTTAACCCCTTGATATTCACAGGTCACAGCTTTAAATCAATCTTTAAATAAATCATTCTATTTGTTCCTTTTATGACATTCCAATGTTAGTGGGGTCATTTGCTGGATGGTTAATGGCTGCAAACATATTTAAAGCTTTTGAAAAAGTACAGTATACCAGAGTGATTATTATAATTATTAAAAGCAGGATAATTCCCCATGTTTGGAGTGCACTTTGAAGCCATCATCCCTCAGATCTAATCAATCAAAATCAAATAAGTCAAAGACATACCCTGCTGAATGAGTCACCTTTTAAAGACAAGTGGCTTGCTCAGTAATCTTATATAACTGAGTTTCAACTTTCCCGGAAGTGTTACTCCAAGTGTAGCAGGTGGTCTTAGCCACATCAGAGAACCTCCTTGCTCAGCTAAAATATAACCAAGAGTTATCCTCTTATCAAAAACAACTTTGACCGGAGAGTCTAAGGTTGTTTGTTGGGCAGCTATTGTCTTGGCATTGAAATCTGCAATATCTTTGAGTTAAGGAGAGGTTCCTCATTTGCATTTATTCCAAACCAGGGAAATAGGGACCTGTCAAAGAGAGCTAATTTTGAATTATGAATGCTTTCTGGTATTATGGGTCTATAGACTACACAGGTGGTTTTATTCTGGTTACTTTTGCTTTATGTCCCTTTCTTTGTGTAAATCTTGGACTCTTAGTTCTCCAAGTTTGAGGTGTTAACCAGAGACAGGGAAATGAACCAGGGGGTTTCTATGGACAGATCAGAGTTTTTGATGACATCCTGCAGTCTGAAAGGTTACCCTTCTTATCAATGGCCTGGGAGATACAGATGATAGCATTATCTTTCCAGACCAATGTCAGAGTAAAGGAAAGAAAGGAAAAGAGAGGGCTTCATGTTTAGTTACAGTATTAAGTCTTGATTTGGTGTCTTGGGAGGAAGCAGTCAACCTTGATATCAACTACTTTACTTCCTAGTCAATTTGATTTGGAAGTCTTGTAGTGTTTGTGTGGGGTCAGATATCAGGAGGAGTCTTCTTTAGCTGTGAAATATGTACTCAAGGCTCAAGTCTCTGAAGTATGTCTGCCATCTGGGTAGTTGGGGGAACCTGGTATCGTGCCATTCAAGGTGATTCAAGGGCAACCTTTGCTCTTATCAGTTAAGTTTTGTATCTTAAAGTTATCAAAAACAGGCACTTGTCAAAAATCTTTTTTAAAAAATTTTTTGAAGTTGAAATACTTTTGCAGGAACATCTTTGCAAAGTATCAAAGTAAAATAGTAACTCTCTGTAAGTGACAAAAGACTTAAAAATGCCCATTATTAAAATCTGATTGCCTTGACAAGGAAATCTTTGACACACAACATTTTAAGATGATATCTGCAGTTATGACTGATAACACAATTATGACTGATAACATTATACCAAAATATATCATATTTTAACAATTTCACACAATTTTTGCAATACTTCTAATATATGTGTTTATATATATTTATATAAACACAGCATAACAAGGACTTTATCTTACTTCCTATTTGATAATGCTTCTCATGTAATTTAGTAAACATAGTAAATAAATCTAATTAGTTAGATATCTACTTTTTTATAAGAAGAGAGAACAAATCTTTTGAAATTTTCTAGAAGCCCTCTGAAAAATTCCATAGTTAATTCAAGGTCAAAAAGACTTAATTTTAATTTAAGAATTTTATATTTTGGAGGAGTTTATAAAAAATAAATATTAAAAGGTTTTAAGATGCTTGATCAAATAGGATCATAGGTCACTGTGAAACAATAGTTATCTGTTTAGCCAAAATAACAGTTAAAGCCTTCATAGGCAGATTTAGAAGGTTACTTAATGATAAGGAAAAACCTTTAATAATTTCTAATTATCAAAGGCAGACCAATAAAAAAAATGTACTTTTAACGGGGACAAAACCAATTTCCAATTTTGCACCAGTTAACTTTTGATATTAAAACCCATTTACTTAATTAAACTCATTCTCTTTTTATATCAGTCCTGACCACATAAAATTCCTTTTTCTTGTTATTTCTAGCAGTTTTAATTACATATATTAGAATTTTAACCCTTAGAAATTTAAATTTTTAGTGAAAATTAATAAATAAGCAAGTATGGACTTTTGCATTAGCCTTCTCCATACTGGCAGATTTATAAACATATCTTTATGTAATTTACAATATATAACTTATGATATATTTAAATGTACAATTTAAGTATATAATTTATGATAACTGTTGATAATTTCTAGAAAAATGTTTCTCAGCATGACACAAAACATTTTTACTGATAGAGCCAAATATCTTTAATTCCTCTGTGAAAGGAAGCAAAAAGTAGAGAAGCCTATGTTCAGTAATCATTGTTTCAGTATTTTATCTTATTTGGAAACCATCTGGATATCCATCATTTAATTTAATTTAGCAAAATTTTAAAGCTTCAAAAATGATTTGGGGCAACTTTTTAAAAAGTTTATGTAGAAACTTTTATTTTTTATCCATTTAATTTACCTGTTTTCAACAACTATGTTTAGACCACTCTTGTTAACTTCATGAGATATCAGACAAAGTCATCAGTCTAGGTAATTTTTATGGTCAACAAATTTTGTAAGAGATAAAAGGAACCTATTTCACTAATAAACCCAAATAGAATAAAAAGTTGTATGTTTAAATTGTGTTCAATGTTGACAACTCTAAACACAAACCTATTTTAATTAAGCCAAGAAACTTGTACCTACTTTTATTCACCAAAGTTTATCCAAGATCGCATGAAATTGAAAAGCATTTGAGTTAATTTGAATGCTAAATATATAAAAGCACTTGTTTAAGCCAATTAATTTGAACTGTTTCACAAATTAATTTTAGCAATACCACCTGAATGTAGAAAAATACCACACATCTATTACATAAATATGCAGACAGATGTGAACAGAGACCTTATAGTTTTCATTTTAAATTTTTTCTTGAACTTGATTTTTGAGCAAGGGTACTTCTCTAGCAGTTTGTCTTTTTTAAGTGTTCCCCTCTTTTTATTCTGCAGTCCTCTAGAGCTGTATTTATGGTTCTGCAAATATTTGTAAGATAATTGTTCTCAGCTTCTCATGGAATTGGATTATAGCCTGGATGCTAAAGGACTGACACACCCATCCACCTATGTTCAAATGTTTCCTTCTGGTTACCTATAGCTTAAAAGAGATAACCTAATTTTTCTGATCAGATTATGAATTTTAAAAAGTACTAAAGAAATATCATTAAAAGTAATTTCAGTTCAGTTCAGTCACTCAGTTGTTTCCAACTCTTTGCGACCCCATGGACTGCAGTACGCCAGGCTTCCCTGTCCATCACCAACTCCCAGAACTTGCTCAAACTCATGTCCATCGAGTTGATGATGCCATCCAACCATCTTATCCTCTCTTGCCTCCTCCTCCCACCTTCAGTCTTTCCCAGCACCAGAGTCTTTTCCAATGAGTCAGTTCTTTGCATCAGGTGGCCAAAGTATTGGAGTTTCAGCTTGAGCATCAGTCCTTCCAATGAATAGTCAAACTTTGGCTGTAAAGTTATTAAATCCTTTCAAATATCTTGTCAGGTTTTAGCCAGGCCAAGAAGTGCATGTTTCTGGCAATGTTGAACAACCACTTGAATGTAAGAGGTGTCCTCAGAAAGGATCCACAAGATATTACCTTCATAAGATTTTGAGTCACTCCTGAAGGCAGTCAAAAGAAAGAAGTGACAATGTGCATGTCCTGGGCAGGCTGAAAGCCAAGCCAGGTAACAGGACAAGCAAGAAAGTGATAGATATCCCTGGGAGAGAAAGGATCAATAACTGATGTGTTTGAATTGGAAAAGAAGGGACAATGTGGAATTTTATTTTCCTTATTTGACTGGACACCACAGAGACATGGGAGAGCTGGCTCCGGGAAGAATTCTCATGTTTTGCTGGTTTCAGACTCCAGTTTTTTAAGTTAATTTTAATTTTAGCTTCCCTTGGCTGTTTAAGACTAGACTGTAGCAGCTTACTAGAGAATTCCTCAGAGTCCTGTCAACCCTGGGAGGGGCCTCTTTGGGGGGCCTCCTTCAAGGGTAGACATGGGGGTGTCTGTAAGGCAGTTAACTTGGACAATTTTTGTCTATGGTCTTGTGATCTCTTCAGTGTAGAAAGACAATTCAGACAAGATTACTAGAATAAGTATAAGAATTTAAAGAGGAAAGAGAGAAGCAGTAAGGATTGTGTCCCTCTCACAATCTTTTGTTTTTGGTACCTCTTATATCTTTCATTTTTTTCATTAGCTTTATTCAGTAAAACTTCAGTGAAGCTATTTTGGACTTTTGAAGCCTTTTGGAGGCTTTTGCATACCAATGAAAATGGGTATCCCTTGCTTCTAAGTGCACTTCTTAAATGATCTTGTCTAAGTGGAATATTCCTCATACTGACTATTGAACTTTCCCTGAGGGTGAGAAGCAGTTTGGTAGAAGCCTAGTCGTAAATGGAGTACAATCCACGTTTCAGTCTAGCTATATTTAACCACATTTGGGATGCAAATCAGGTTTCTGTCTGGTCATATTTTAAGAATCCCAACCTTATGGTTACTAGGCCAAGCTCTCAGGACACACTAAGATTTTGACATTTTTGTAGACATCTATAGCTTCTGGGATTATAGTTCTTAGGTATAAAATAAGCAGTTGTGCCAGAAGGTGGCATGCTTGACTCTTTAGAAATTAAAGATCCCACCTCTTTTAGCTAGTCTTTTTCTACACAAAACAAGAAAAACAAGCATGTGCACCTTAACATGCCAGTAGCAACCAAGGAAATGTTACTACAGACTGGCCAATAGAAGACCATGTACACTACTAGTAGTTCCCAGCCTCGACTGGACTGGCAGACTCCAGTCAATGGGAACTATGGACTGAAACTGGGAAAAGGACTAGACCAGCAAGCCTCAGTAGGTGGGGACTGTGCACTACAGCTGGGTCAAGGGGTGTCAGACAACTGGGAAATTGTGGACTGAACCTAGGGCTAGGGTCTCAGGTTCCAGATAGAACTGTCTCCCAGTTCAAGCTGACCAACCTGGAAAGCCAGTTTAGATTGTTCTTTGTAGTTCCTGAAGCCGTCAGAAGTTTGCTTTGGATCCTGCCACTGTCACCAAATCTGTTAAGAAACAAAAATTCAAAAGAGTAAAATTTAAAGATATAATTGGTTTTATTGAACAATTGATGACTTGGGTAGCATCCTTTCTAGCAAGCAGAGAGCAGCTCCAAAGAAAGGAAAAGTATTTTTAAAGGCAAGACAAGGAAGTCATGGGCTTCCCAGGTGGTTCAGTGGTAAAGAATCCACCTGTCAATGCAGGAGATGCGAGTTTGATCCCTAGGTCGGGAAGATCCCCTGGAGAAGGGAATGGCAACCTGCTCCAGTACTCTTGCCTGGAAAACTCCACAGACAGAGGAGCCTGGTGGGCTACAGTCCACGGGGCCTTAAAGAGTCAGACGTGGCTGAGCGACTGAGCACACACAGAAGGAAGTTGTAAACAAAAATAACTATTTCAGGCTAAGATAACCTACCTATGGGGGGCAGAAAGAGTCTATGTTGTAGATTACTTCATCTTCCTTTGTTGCATGGAGTGGACCCATGTGACAAACTACCTCATTGGTGCTGACCAGCAAACTCCTGACTGACTGGCTAGACTGCTTTTCTGGAGGAGGTTGAAGCTTCAGTTAGGTTAGGTATTAAGCCCTGGTTTTGTGGTGTGGCCTAGCATAAATATCTGCATTGTGGGCCTATGGTTTTCTTTTTAACAGGATATTGTTTGAAAGGCTCATTCAGCCAAAGCAGAGCATATAATTATTTTTGACTTATCTTACCCAGTAAAATTATCTCTTCACAAATAAAAAACTGACAATAAGATCCCTGCTACAGACCTAATCCCAATCAAATTAGAGGAACAGTGTGACAGTATAATTTATTTATTAAGTTCCTGCCTGCTGAGTTCCAGAAATTGTGTGTGATGGGCATATTATTGAGAGACAAACATATTTTTAAGGGGCATAGGGGGAAGAGGATCCTGGATTTAGGAAAAGTGGATTTTAGAACTTAGGGACAAACCATGAACAAGATGAAGTTCTGAAAACTAGATTCTTATCATCCCATGAGGGAATTTGACAACACAGTGCGTATTTCGATCATTTTCACTTTGAAAATGAAGTAAGATAAATAACATATTTTGGTGTAAAATTTTTATTTCAGGTAAATGGATTCCCATTTACCTTGGTATTGATTAACACTGTGTGGCTATAAAAATTCATAGTATTTGATTGACTTTATCTCCCTAAACAAGCAAAAGCAGATGCATCAGCCATTAGTGAACGGCTACTGTTCAGAGTTCATCTGAGAGGTAAATGGGCCAATAGAAGGCTCTCTTTCTACATCTTATGCAGCAGTCTTGGGGACAATTTTCTGGCAGGATCTGGCCCTGCTCTGATGCACAGGAACAGGATTGGAAAGTGAACACTGAAATAAGCATACAACCCAGCCAAGAGCAGGGCTGTATTCAAATTCTAGATTCATCATGTTTGAATAATGTATTGACATTCAAAGTGATTTCTCTCACTTACTCCAAACTGGGACTAGCAACTCTCTGAAGGGAGAAAATGCTCATTGTGTAAGAATTTTTTTGATTTGGAACCAGAGATGGAGAAATAGGAGGGAAAGGATCAGGGCTACATCCTTCATTGCCCACTGCATCAACAAAGTTTCCCCTCCTCCTTTTTTATAAGAATCTGATAGTACATGATCTCAAATGGGTTGATTCCTATTGGTAAAATGGACTGTTTAAAATTCTTCATAAACTATACCCAACTCTATAAAATTGCAAAATGGAGGATAAGGATGACATAGGTGATGGAAGGAAGGCCATTCAGCCAATGTTGGCCAGGAAGAATATCAGGAATCTATGAGAATAATTTCAAGAGAGAAATGACTAGAATTGGTTGAGACTGACAGAAAAATAGGAAGGTCCATAACAAGAAAACATTAAAAATTTTATTTGATGCATAGATTATTTCTGTCAAGATATGAAAAACTGGATATCTCTGGGTCAGGGAGCTGAGGAATTGGAGGACACTGTGACAGGACAACTTATTTTCCACTGTAGATTCTTGTACTTTTGGGGTTTTTTATCATATGCACTTGCTAGTTTTTCAAATAGTTAAACAGAATTTAAAAAGACATGGGCATGTGGTAGACACTGCTCATAGTCTCCTGATCTCCACTTCTTACACAGGGATCAGGTCCTGCTAATAATATGTAACCAGAAAGAAGTTATACTTCCTGGTTTCATTATTCAAGGGAGGAAGCCCTCCCCTTCACCTCTTCCCTTTCCTACTGGCTTTAGCATCAGTTATCTTGGACCATCTTGTATCAGTACTTCAGGGATGGTAGAACAGTAAGATAGAGGGATCCTGGGCTGCTCTTGACTTTGTGGATCAGCACTGTCATACCATATATATATATATAGGACTTTTATGTAACAGCAAGAATCACTATCTTATTTAATCTACTGTTATATCATGTGTCTGCCATGACTATCAAAGGTATATTTTAAAAAGATGACTACTTTTGATTATTTATAGTAGCCAAGATACAGAAACAACCTAAGTGTCTAACAATGGGTAAATGGATAAAAGTGTGTGTGTGTGTGTGTGTGTGTGTGTGTATAATGAAAAAATAGTCTTGAGAAAAAAATAAATCTTGCTATTTGTGGCAACATGGATGGACCTTGAGGACATATGTTAAGTGAAGTAATCCAGATAGAGAAAGATAAATGCTGCATGGTATTATTTATATATGGAATATATTTTTTAAAAAGTCAAACTCATAGAAATAGAGAGTGAAAAAGTAGTTGCCAGGGGCTGGGTGTGGGGGGGATTAGGTAAAGGTTGGTAAAAGGGTGTAAACATTTAGCTGTAAGATGAATAAGGTCTGAGATCTTATGTAAAACATGATGACTGTTGTTGATAACATTATATTGAAATCTACAAAGACAGTAGAATTTAAATTTTCTCAGCCCCCCAAAAGGTAAATATGTGTGGTGATGGATATATTAATTAAATAGTAATTAATGATGGTAAAAAGGATGATAGTAATCCTCTTACAATGTATACATGTATTGAATCACCATGACATACACTTGAAACATGTTACAATTTTGTTAGTTACACTTTAATAAAGCTGAAAATAAATGACTGCTTTTGTTCTTTGTACCAAAAGCTAAGGCATTTTCCACTCCTATTTTCATCTTGACAGATAAGGAAGAGAGAAAAAAAGAAGATGAAGGGGGCAAAAACAATGGCAATGAATAGTTTCTTAGGAAACTGTGGTCAGAAACAGCAAAGCACTGAGGTGTGTTGATAGATTTCTATCACTGTAACCTCTGCCAGATTCATGGGGTAAATACTCCTGAGGGAGCCATTTTCAAGCTACCACCATGACATCAGAGTTGGGAAGAGATGTTCACTTGAATTTCCTAGAACTGACACATGCTGTGTCTAGCATCCTCCTTTGCACTAACTAGCAAAGCAAGAAGGCCAGTCAACATGGCCTGAGGGCAAATTAACAGTGGCTGGTAAGATAAATAAAGAGCCCACACTGTTCTGGAGGAAAGAAATTTTATTCAAATCACAAAGGCATTAAAAAAAAAATATATATATATATAGTTAGAACTGTGAAATGCTGTGAGAACAGTTTAGGCCTCAGTGGTTGAATTTCTTTAAAAAGTCTTTAGTATTTTAGAGGATAGAGTTAACTTTTACAAATGTTAGAGATTCTTAAGCAAATGATATTTATATTTTTGGTTTAACAAAAGGTTATATTTTCATGGAAAAAATAAAGCACTAAGAAAATATCAAGTCTGCAATAGAGTCACAACTTGTAGTAGATATTGTTATATTAATGAATGAAATAAAAAGCAGCCCAAGGCCAATTTTCTTTCCATTTCTTTCCAATAGAATGAACTTTACACCTAAAGGGGCTAAACAAATGTTTGTGAGAGGGCACTGGTGTCTAAGATAGGTGTAGCCTTTCCTTTGCCCATGTGTATATCAAGGCCAACATAAATACACGCACATCAATTATGTGACTGTTGCAAAATATTACTTAACGATGAAAGAGTTAAAAAATATCTAAATCTGGAAAGATGGAATGAATCTAACAAGACCAAACTTAACAGGCAAAAATGTTATGCCATGAAGTTTGGGTCAGTACTTTAACTGCCCAAATATGGATGATCAGGTGATATAAACTTATAAATCCTCAGCCTCCTGTATTATGTGGATACTTAAAAGCAGATATAACCCAATGGTGTACTAATTGGAGTGCATTGTACTATCTATTAATAGAGGAAAGGAAATAATTATTTAACTGTACTTTTTATCCATTCATTTATCTTACTCATCACACTTTCCTATTCACTCATTCTCTTTCATTGACTCAGTTAATACTGGTTGATGATCTACAAAGTCAGATAAGTGACGGATACATAGTCATAAGATAGGCACTGTGTATGCCCACATGGGCTTATATTCAGTTATCGTTTAAGCATGAAAAGTACAGTGGTTGGCTTTGGATATGACTTTAAGGGAATTAACAAGAATGTGAAATCTATCCACAAACCTTAATAAAATTTGTCTGGAATAAACTCAGTTATGTAAGAAGGGGTTGAAGTAATTGGAGGAGAGAAGAATTTAAGAGTATATCATAGCTTTCTGTAAATATCCAAACAGTTACCATAAAACTCTTCTCATACAGTATATATGAGAAGTGAAAAAAAAGTAAATAGTCAAATACAGTAAAATTGGGAGAGAAAGAGGAAATTTAAGAGGATTTAGCCAGGGATGTGATTCTTTTCTTTCTTTCTTTTTTTTTTTTTTATTAAATTGGAGTATAGTTTCTTTACACCGCCGTGTCAGTTTCTGCTGTACAGCAAAGTGAATCAGTCAGTTATGCTGGGCTGTGCTGTGCTCAGTCACTAAGTCATGTCTGACTCTTTGCAATGCTGTAGACTGTAGCCTGCCGGCTCCTCTGTCCATGGGGATTCTCCAGGCAAGAATGCTGTAGTGGGTTGCCATACCCTCCTCCAGGGGATCTTCCCAACCAGGGATCGAACCCAGGTCTCCTGCATTGCAGGTGGATTTTTTTTTTTTTACCAGCTGAGCTACCAGGGAAGCCTGAATCAGTTGTATATATACACATATTCCCTTTTTTTGGGGTTTCCTTCCCATTTAAGGCATCACAGAGAACTGAGTAGAGTTCCCTGTGCTATACAGTAGGTTCTCATTAGTTATCTACTTGTACATTGTCATGTATGTGTGTGTTTATATATATATGTATGTATGTGTGTGTATATATATATGTATATATGAGGGATGTGATTCTTAAGCTGAATCTTGAAGGATAAATGGAAATTCATCAGGAAGAAAAGAAATAAAGGGCATTTCACCAAGTGGAGGGAAAAGTGTGTACAAATTCTCAGAGCCACACCATGGAAGTGTCTTTTGTAACAGCATGTATTTTTGAGTGTTTGTAGTATAGAGAATAAGAGTTTGGAGGGAAGAGGTGAAGAGGAGTAGTTAAAGATGAAGCTGTTGAAAAAGTCTGGGATCAGATCATGGGAGTGAGTCTTTTATATCAGGGAGTTTAAATTCTATTTGAAAGCACTGCAGGAGTGGGTGGATATCAAAGTGGTGTAGGCAGGGGAGTAACTTGCTCACATTTGTATTTCAGAAAGATCACACTGGTGGCAGTGTGGAGGAAGAATTTGAGGGAGGGCAAGATTCCTGATGGGAAGGGAAGGAGGAGTTTCTGACATGTACTGACACTGAGACTGTATTTTTGAGGTTGAGTTTCTCTCAGAGAGTCTGAAATAGATTGTGTTTGTAACTGTGGTTCTTTTGCACTGAGCTGGATTGAAGGTCAACACAAAGTAACTCTTCATTCTGGCTACTTTGTACTTAGGTTGCAAAGTATGTATCTTTCTCTTGGTGTATCTGGTACTTCTTAGCATTTTCATTCATGCATGCTTTGGTTCATTCATTCATCAAATATGTATTAAATACCTAGCAGGTGACAGTCATATTCTTGGCCATGAAAAAACAGGTGATACACAAATAAGTTCTCAAGGAAGCAAGGGAAAAAATACAGGCAGGCAGTAAACAAGAAAACACATGAAAGGTAATTTCAGATGCTTTTAAGTGCTGTGAAGTTACTAAAACAGAGTAGCATGATTGGCAGCAACTTGGGTGAAGGTAAGTTTGTCTGGTGAGGTGGTTGGAAGGAGAGCTATGACAAACCTAGACACTGTATTAAAAAGCAGAGGCATCACTTTGCTGACAAAGATCCGTATAGTCAAAGCTATGGTTTTTCCAGTAGTTGTGTATGGATGTGAGATTTGGACCATAAAGAAGGCTGAGTGCCAAGGAATTGATGCTTTTAAATTGTGGTGCTGCAGGAGACTCTTGAGAGTCCCTTGGACTGCAAGGAGATCAAACCAGTCAATCCTAAAGAAAACCAACCATGAATATTCATGGAAGGACTGTTACTGAAGCTGTGGTATTTTGGCCGCCTGATGCAAAGGGACAACTCATTAGAAAAGACCCTGATTCTGGGGAAGATTGAAGGCAGGAGGAGAAGTGGGTGACAGAGGATGAGATAGTTCGATGACATCACCAACTCATTGGACGCAAGTTTGTGCAAACTCCGGGAGACAGTGGAGGACAGAGGAGCCTGGCATGCCACAGTCCATGGGGTCACATAGAGTTGATATGACTTAGTGACTGAACAACAAAAACAATGGTTGGAGAAGCCTCTCTGAGGAGCAGATATTTGAACTGAGACCTGAATGATGAGAAAGAGGCAGTCATCTTTAGATCAAAGGCAGGATCTCCAAAGAGAGTGAACCACAGGCTCAAAGGACATCAGGAATTATTTTTTTCCATGTTCAAGGAAACTTTTATATCAGTGTGGCACAAATACACTCAGTGAGGGGGAGGGTAGTACCATACAAGGTCAGAAAGGGAGGTAACTGACAAGCATAATATCGTTATAATCTTATAGGCCTTGGTATGAGGTGGGGGTTTCACATCATTTGTATTATAAAGAAGTCACTCTGGTGGGAAGTGGATTGGAGTGAGACAAAAAAAGTTGTAGGGGGACTAAATGCAGTTTATTGCAGATGTCCAGATGCAAACAAGTGTGGTGGTGGCAATGACAGTAGAGAACAGTTGGTGTATTCTTGGAGGTCAAGTCAAGAGAACTTACTGATGGACTGGATATGGGGGGCAAGGGAAAAGAAGCCAAGAATGAGGCCTACCTTTTGTGTTCAGCCGAATGTACTGTTTGGGGGCATGTGAAAAGCTGAGATAGGAAAATAATCGCGTGGGAAAGTTAGAGTTCTGTTTAATCCATGTTAGTTTTGAGATCGGAGAAGGCAATGGCACCCCACTCCAGTACTCTTGCCTGGAAAATCCCATGGACGGAGGAGCCTGGTAGGCTGCAGTCCATGGGGTCGCTAAGAGTCGGACACGACTGAGCGACTTCACTTTCACTTTTCCCTTTCATGCATTGGAGAAGGAAATGGCAACCCACTCCAGTATTCTTGCCTGGAGAACCCCAGGGACGCGGAGCCTGGTGGGCTGCCGTCTATGGGGTCCCACAGAGTCGGACACGACTGAAGCAACTTAGCAGCAGCAGCAGCAGCAGTTTTGAGATGCTGTTACCCTTTGAAGTGAAGATGTCAAGGTTGTGGTTGGGTGAATCTGAAACTCAGTGGTGAGGTCGAAGCTGAAGATGAGAATTCAAGAGTTAGTGAAATTAAATTCGTGATGGTATGAATAACTGCTCACAAGATGTCCTCTTGGTCAAGTGATGATGGTCTCTACTAGCTCACTTTGCCAGCATGATGGCTGATATTTGGTAGAATCTCATTAATTGCGCATTGCTCTGAACTATATACTACAATGCTTCAGCAGATTAAAAATAAATATATAAATTCCAACTACTTTGGCAGCTTCCTACCAATAAGGTATCTTTGTATCCAAGATAAAATTCTGGGAGGGCATATAGATAAGAAATAAAGAAAAGTCTTCTTCATTTTGTGTTTGGTAGTCATTCATGTCCTCCTGGACACCTGGAGAGAAGTTTAGAGGAACTTCTAAACCACCTTCATCCTCAACCCCACCTCCTACTCTGTGTTTAGAACTTACTGGCTTCTAAGGAGAACTCAAGCATTGAATTTGTAGTCGTACTACAAGATTTTAAAGGCATTTCACATTCTGAAAATGTTAAACCATATAAAAAAAATTGCTCTTCTTTATAACAAAATAGTCTCAGTATTCCTACATAAATTTACATCATAATGGGAGATAGTATCATGAAACTGCAGTGAACTGGGGCTTGTAACCAAATGTTGTTCATTTCCTTCTGACTATCTTGTGTTAGAAATTTTGATTTCTGTCTTAATCAAGAAATATCTATAGTTTAAAATATCATTTAGTATTTGTTCAGTAATGGGAATTTTAGTTTGCAGTCTTTGAAATAAAATCACAAACAGTTTAAGGCATGAGAAATTAATACTTCCCTTTCCTTTCTTAAAATACTGATTCAAGCCATCTATTAATTTCTAGATAAATTCTGGAAGCCAACATTGACTCATTTTTCTTTTTGTTGGCACTCTCTAAAGTCAGACTAATCATATACTCCTTAGTTCTCTTTCTCCTTTTATTTTCAAATCATTCTTCACTTGCATGAATGCTTTGGAAATCCAGGTAGTTGGAGAGCTTCATAAGATGTGGAAGGGGCAAGAGTCTGGTCATGACTGTATGGCATGTCCCAAGGGAAGGTGAAAACACTGCTTTCAGTTGCCTTAATTTTATTTCTATTATGAAAAGTTTTCTCATGGCTCTGTGGAAAAATTTCCAGCTTAAGTTTGCACTCAAGGCAGCGTTATAGAGACTCTCGCTGACTGGGCTGAGAAACAACACTTTAAAAAAACTTCACTACCCAGGAAAGAAACTAAGACATCTTTTCAAATTACCTAATCGTGAATGTTAGGATAAAAATTACCAGTTCTGTGAAACTTTATAATAACAATCTAGATTCCATTTAAAATTAATGTCACAGATATATTAGACAAAAATGTTTAGCCATTTATTTATATGTTAATTACATTGCATCTATTTCACTATGTGTAATACCTTTTACATCATGTATAATGCATTTTTAATTTATTCAGTGTGTTGCAATTGAGTTATGTCTATGGATTTCATAATTTATGTTATAAAAAAGCCTTATAAGAAGATGAATTATTTGTACCTACTCAGATTTAAAACTGATTTATGGCTTTCAAATAATAGCCTCAGAAAGTAAACTTTTAGTATCATTTTAATATATTCTATAAACAATATTTCAACACTGTACCTTGCTTTTAACTCTTGCATTGTCCTATTTTCCATCATACTTTACTAATGTTTGGTAATGACCAGCATGTGCCTCTGATACTCCCTTACTCTCCCTTCAGAGAGATCTTATTTTAAGGTTAGAAACACTTCAAATTTCATTTCATAAATGGAAAAGTTGAGGCTGAAGAGAGCTCCCATCTGTATCTGAATAGTTCTGTCACATACTCTCATCCTTATAGACAATTACATTTTCAACATTGACTTCTTCAGAAGTGACAGACAGAATCAAAACAAACTGATTGAGTTTGCAAGCGTATGTATTCAACCCCAAATCCCCGGAAATGAGCATTCACCCAAAATGGCCATGTGAAGTGAATGAGAAGTTACCCTAAAGGGATATGACCTCATGGAGGTAGAGCTGAGGGTGTTTCCAGCTAAGTATGAATTTAAGCTGTGAGTTCCTTCATGAATGCATTAGTCTTTTATGCCAACCAAGATTTCCACTCATCACCATTTTTTTTTCTGTTCGTTTCTATTAGTGTAGTCTTCATAAAGAGAGCATGGCTAAAAATTGTTTAAATTACAGAAAAGACAATGAACAGAAAAGTAGGTTTCAATAATATGACTCAGAGTATGACAAATTTTATGACTTCTAAGCATTGGGAAAATTTTTTTCCCCATTGTTCTCAGTCTTCACTATTCTCCTCAAATTAAAAAGCCAAGAGTAGTCATACAATAAAGAGACTCCTAATAGTGAGAGTAGGCAGAAGACACACTCCCCTCCCCCGAGATTAGGAGAGGCATGGTTTGCAAATGTATATATAAATTTCTAGCAGGTACACAATTCTGTTCAGTGTATTACAGAAACTTAGATAGCTACAATGGTAGAATTGTAGTTGTCTTTAAAGTCTTTGAGAAATTGCAGAATGCAAGACTGAGATTTTTTGCCACTACTATTCAAAGCTTTGATTTAGGAAAATGACATTACAGCTCAGATTGCTTAGAAAAGAACAAGTAGACAGGTATATCTCACCTGCCAATTGTAGTTATGATTTTGATGCTGAGCGGGAGCATATCTTGTAAATAACCCCTCATTATTATAAGGTCTTGCCAAGTTGTGTTTCTTTCTGGTGGTGACATGTGTCATACTGGCTCTAGGAAAAAGTGTGAAACAGATGATACTTGTTATTGAAGACCCAGCCATTTATTAAGAAGCCTCTTTCCTTCTGCTTCAAGTTCACTTTCCAAATCTGTTCTCAAAAAAGAGACTGTACCCATATGGCAGCTAAAAGTGTAGAAACCTGACAACAGCTAAAACTCTTAGACTTCTTAGGACATTTGTGTTTTTATCAGAAATTGAAATCTTGAACCAAGGAAATAAAATGCCAGAGATGCAATTTTAGAGCAATTAATAGTCTAATGAAGAATTATTTTCAGGGAGCAAGAAAACTTTCTTCTCCTAAAATTGAATCACATTAAATAAATAAAATAAAAGTCAGAACAATTCATGAACATTTGATTTATATAAAATTTATATTTTTGTTTCAAACATTTCAACATTAGTTCCACTTCCAGAAATGATATCTATGTGAGCCTCAGAAGTTTAAAGATACAGTTTTTGTGTTACAAATTTGCATTTTTTCAGTTTATCTGAAATCCATTTTATTTGTATATTTTTCTAAATCCTGACCCTGGAAGTGAATGCAAACTTTCCTTTACATGTTGTATTATTTGAATTATCTTTGTAATTTTAGTCTTAGGACTAGAATATCATTAGGTAACCCTAAACCTAGGTCTTCTTAAGTCTAGGTCTAATGCTGTCACTGACTTGATGTCTTTATTTTTGGAAATTCTTAACCTTTTTGTGCCTCAGTTACATCCTTTACAAAATAGTTTATTTTGTGAGGCTATCCCAAGTAGGATACACATAAGGGGACCTTGAGGGGGAAGAAGCAGACTGTGATTACAAGAGTTCGTCTGTGAGTTAGGGCTAAGTAGAGGTGGAGCATTGGTGGCTATGAGCAATCATAAAGCAGAGAGAGACTTTATTTTCATAATGATGTATTCATTGTTCTAGAAAATAGGAGAATTTGTAGTCATGCAAATTCTAGGTTATTTTCATGAAAAAAAAGTATCAATATGAGGAATGAGATGATTTCTGTAGACTAGAATTCTATTTCTATGGTCAGAGATTTATTGCAACCCCTTTTAGTAGATCTTATGTCTTGTTCTCAGTAGAAAAATGTAGGTTTTGGGTTTCAAAACACAGGCTATGTACTTCCCAGTTGGCTCTAATGGTAAAGAACCCACCCACTAACACAGAAGACATAAGAGATGTGGGTTAGATGTCAGGAAGATCCCTTGGATGAGGGCATGGCAACACACTCCAGTATTCTTACCTGGAGAATCCCATGGATAGGAGCCTGGTGGGCCCCAGTCCATAGCATTGCAAAGAGTCAGACATGACTGAGGTGACTTAGCACCGATGAACCAGAGGCTCCATCTTGAAAGTTGTAGTTACTTCCAGTTCCAGACCTGGCAAGTGACTAAAGTTTTTTTCCACTTTACTAACCTGTGAAGATTGGGATAGTTAGCATAGGCTTTATGGAAAAGTTGAAGCTTGAATTTCACTATAAATATTGGTAGATTTTTATATAAACCCGTGTTTCTGGGTTTTCTTAAAACATACATGTTTTTTGCTCCTTCAGCTCAACTAATTAAAATTCTAATGGTTAAAGATACATTTCCAATGTCACCTTCTCCATGAAACTTTTCTTCATCATCTTGTCTGGAAGTGCCCTCAACCTCATTTCACTTTCCACATGCTTTATTTATGTCTCTTTTCATATAGTCTTGTATTGTTGGCAAATTTGTTTTTCTACTTGAACAACTATGAGCATTTTGAGAGCAGGGGTGAAATCTCATGTATCTTTGTATCACTCCTTAGCACACTATTTAGCATATGAGAGTCTTAAAAATGTTTGTCATATTGAAGTTTTTCTGTTCTCCAACTTATATATCTTGAATATTTACAGTGTGCCAAGAACTATGCTAAGCATTATGTAATTCAAATCAATTTCCCTCTTTGGGCCCAGCAAAAATCAATAAAAGAAAATTTTCTAAATTATAGTCCTTAGAAGAGAGCAATAGTCACTATTTGAAATTTCACAGAGAATGCTTCAATTACAGATCAATGATTGGTTTGAACAGATTTATGTGATTCTTTTAACCTTTATTCCAGAAGTGCTTCTGCTCCAAGTCAGTTTTCTCCACTTCTCACCTTTGAGCCTTTCTTTGCTTGCTGTCCTTGGAGGATTCTCTGATTTCAGACCTTCCCGACTTTTCTTCAGTTTTCCAGGCTACTTACTTTTTATCTCCATAAGTGCTATAATTTGTGTGAATTTCAGGTGGGTAGGGATATCAGCTCTAGTTCCCATTTTCTTTTTATGGGGGAGGGAAAATTTATTTTGAGAATGAGTATGTATTTTCCAACAATTATTAGTTGAGCGGTAAAAAGCTGTATTACAAATTCAGTCCAAAATGTCACCTATTATTTAGAGCAGTGTGGCCCAATAAAAATTTTTTGCAGTGGTGAAAATGTTTTATGTCTGCACTTGTTAGTATAGTTGCCACTAGCCACTTGTGACTAATTGAGTGCTTGCATTCTGACTTGGGTGACTGAGGAGCTGAGTTTTAAATTTGATTTAATTTTAATTAATTCAAATTTAAGTAGCTATGTGTGGTTAATGGCTGCTATACTGGAAAGTGCAGATACACAACAATGGCAGATACCATCTCACATATTTCTATAAATAAATAAAATGCCCTTGGGTAAATTCTTTTGTGAAGCACTGCCTATATTATATCATTCCCCTTTTGTAGATTCACTGTGTACACAAACATGGTAAAGCCTCTAAGAAGTTTTGTTGCAAAAACAAAACAATCTATTTATATATACATTGCTTTAACCCAGAATTTTCCCAATTCATTCGACCATGGAATTCACACTCCCCCTCCCTCACTAATAATGTCAGTGAACAACTCATGACCTCATTCTGCAGAAAACTCTCAGAGAAAGTCTCATTCAGACCATCTTTCCCATCCAAAGCCTATGTTGCACCTTAAGCCAAATGTATTCCCTCCTCTATTTTAGTGGAAGCATAAGATGGCTTAAGTAGAGATAAAGGAGAGCCTTCTCTGAGCTTTATAATATCTGTTCCCAGGAGAATGGGGCCTGATGTTTACCCCATGGGCATGAAGCTATTGAGATTCTGAAATTACCTTTCGCAGAGGGGTGGGGTGGTGTGCTTTCTAGTTACAGTTGTGGCTGAGGCTGGATCAAATATGGTCCCTCAGTTTGACCTAAGCCACAGATAGGTATTCCTTTTCAGGGCTGGTCAGAAACAATCCCTTACCCCCACTGGAGTCACTGTCATCTTGAGTCTACCCTCTAACGATAATACAGGAAGGAATATGATAATGTTCAGTTGCCGTTTTCCCTTTGTCTTAATAGACCAGCTAGTGATGCTTCAGATGAAATTGGTCTGAAGGCTGAGAGCAGATCCATTATTGGGAGCATTTGCTTTAAATTATGAAATTCAGGAAGGCTTGTGGCAGAGAGGCGGCTAGTTCTGCTGCAAAAGGCGCTCGCTTGTCTGTTTCTTGCATTCTGTTAAATATTTCTTATTTCCTCAGAATACACCACAAGGACCATTTGACTGTCCCCTCTGGCTTCTGCATCTTGCTTCCAGCATGAACAGACAGGTAATAACCGTTCAGCAGGGCCATTACCTCTTCTAAAGACTATTATCAAAATGGTCATTATACATAATGGAGATTATTACAGGCAGCCTGAGAGATTTTTTAGATACATCTCTCCAGTAATAGGTGGCCTTTTTTAGCCTTATATATCTATGGGGATAATATCAGGGCACAGAATACATGACAAATGGTTATTTTTTTAGCAAAAAATCTGTCAACTTTTAATGTGTTAATTGGATTGCAGACTTAAATTATATTTATGCAGAACCTCTTAAAATTTAACTCTTGACAAATGGCACAGCATGGAAAGAACATTCTGAGAACAGGAGTTAAAATGTAGAGAATGCATCGTTCATGTTTACGTTATGCAATCACATATGCAAGGATATTGACATTAATGAATTCTTTGAGAACAAACTCTTGTGTAACGAAGTAACTGGTCTGTAGTCAGCCAATCAATACGTTTTTATAGACCTTGGGCTGCATGCCAGGTCCTGGAAATACGGCAGTTAAGAAACACAGAAACGCTTAGCCGCTTAGCAGCTTAGAGTCTAGTGGCCTGTGTACAAAAATTCAAATGTTAACATCATCTATTTACATTCAAACACCCTCCAAGACAATAAAACTTCATAGTATAGTTTCCATTTTCCCCCAGTTGTTTGAATGTAAATAGATACTGTCCTAGGTAAAAATGTGAATTCTGCTCTGAGATACATGGTTATCTACCAGATGGCCTTTCTCCCTGAAAACCATAGCTCCACCATTGTTTGGTTGGTAAGATATCATTTGCAGGATAAAGTGTTATTGGGCTAAACCAGTCAAATGTAATAGGATGTTAATATGGGATTCTTGGCATCTCAGGACTGACTAAAGACCCACGAAATAAAAGTAATAGATGGCAAATTATCACTCCTCAGGAGGGAGGGTCCTGCCAAGTCACTATGGCCCAATTTGCGAAAGAGATATCACAAAATTCAGTTTTATATACTCTCACTAAACATTCCTTTATGAGAAAAGAGGGTTGAGATTAAAGTGAAGAGAGAGGGTATTTTTAGAAGAGCTTTTGGAGGATCTATGGCATTTTGTTTACTCATGGTGGGGGGAACTTGCCCCTCGGTTTACACCAAGGGAGAAGATTTTGAAAGGGGCATGGATATCTTGTTATTGGTACCCATGAGGTTGAAAAAGCAGAAGAGACTAGGACTTGACCCTTGCCCGAGAAATGGAAAGGCCAAGGGATTTGGCTAACAAGCTACTCTGACAGCCAAGCAAGGAAAGATAGCATGGTGGCAGTGTGTGGACACTAATGGATCTTCTGGTGCCATTAATGCATGGATGTTTTGCCTGAGCTAGATGGAGTCATTCAGGAGAAGGAGCTGCCCATCTCTGGAAGGAACATATAAGGAGGTTTGCCAAAAGGGCCACCTGGAAAGGCAGTGGGGCTCTAAGAGAAGAGTCTCTGTAGAGAAGCCCCTGAAAACCAGGTGATGAGGGGCAGGTTTTAAGGCCATATGGAAGAGACTTTGCATTTGTGGGTGCCTCAAAGATGTCAGCATGAGAAATTTCCTTTGCACGTATTTTATTCAGTTCTTCTTTGTCTTTTAGTTGAAGTCTTCCTATTTGGTACATGTGCTAAAACAATTTTCTCTTACCAGTCTTCTCTCTCTGGGCCTACCTTGTTGGAGGTTAATCCCTACTTTGATGTCGGCTACAGTCCAAGTCTCTGCACTCCTCAAACCCCCATTAAAGAGGAAAGAATCTGCAGGTGGTCATTATTTTACCCCTATACCTACCCCCCCCCCAAAAAAAAAACCCTTCCTGGTTATGATAACCAGATTTACCATATTTTCCTTCTGTTAACCTGTGAATAACCACCCTTAGTCATTTTCAGTCAGTAGAGTTAACCCCACCCATGACTGTAAAGGTTAGGCACATGTCTCAAATCTTGCCCCTTGGCATAGTCAACATTTTAGTACAATGGTTTATATCAGAGGTATGATATAAACTAGGCTGAGGGATTTTGCTGAAATTACTTGAAAGAGGCATTCTTTTTGCCAGGACTGCTAAACAGGTAGGATGCAAATGAGAAGTTTCTAGTGATTTCCATTTGCCTTGTAAGCTTATCTCAGCAGAAACAGAGCCAAGAGATGGGCCAGAAAGATTTCATATCTGAAATTGTATTTATTCTACTGATGAGCATGAATAAATGCCCCCCTATTCCTAAACCAGTTTGTATTGGATTTTGCCATTTGTATGAAATAATTACCTAACCTATTGATATTTATACTATGGTTAAGTTCCTCTAAAAGGAGCTAAAAAGTTATTTCCACCCCCCTTCTTTTTTAAGTAGGGGAGGGTTTAAACATTTAGTGAAGGGAAAGAATAGCAAAATAGATTTGAATATATTCTTCACCTAGATTTCAACAATTCAATCTGTGTTTCCTGCATCACTGGAAGGTATATTTTAGACATCATGACACGTTATCCTAAATAGTTCAGCAGATATATCCTAAAAATAAAGAATTCTGCTACATAAATATACAGTGGTATCATCACACATAAGAACATTAAAATAATTCAACATACTCTGATATTGAGTCCAAAATTTCTACAATTTTCCCAAGTATATCTTTTATAGTTGTTTTTTTTTTTGTTTTTTTTTTTTTACAGAATGATGTTTCAACTGACTTACACACACTGACTTTGATTATTAGATTTCTTTAGTCTAGAACCATTTCCTACTAAAAAAAAATGACATGGAGTTTTGAAGAATCCAGGCTAGTAGTAGTAAGGTTGCCCTTTATTTTGAATTTGTTTGATTGTTTTTCCCCACATGATCTCATTTAATTGTTCCTCTAACTTGTGAAATTCTAGTAAACTGTTAATTATGTCTAAAGACTTGATTTTTATTCAGGTTAGTATTTTTTTTTTTTTTGCAATGATACTTCATAAGGATATGATATTATAGGTGATATAGTAGTACATTGAGAGGCACATAAGGTTAGGTTGCTTAATATTAGTGATTCTCAGCTTGACCATTTGCTTGAGATGGTGATTGCCAGATCTCTTATTATATAGGTACCATTTTCCCTTTATCACTGATAAGTAATCTGTGTGGTAATGAGATGACAGCTTCAAAATTCTGAAGTGCTTCCACATTTGTTGGCATATTAAGAAAAGTTTTCTTCTCTCCCTTCCTCAATGTGTTTTAAATTCGAGGTTGGCAGTTTTTTTCTTTCAGAACTTTAAAAAAAAAAAATGCCACCATTCCATTATCCTGTGGCTTGTATTATTTCCATTGAGAAGTCAGCTGTCAATCATATTGTTGCACTTTGAAGGTAAAGTGTCTTTTATCTTTGACTACTTTTAAGATCCTCTTTTTGGTTATTGTTCTTTATATATTTTTAAATTATTTTACTCTGATACTCATAGGTCTAGTTTTTCTTGTATTATAAGGCATGTCAAGAATTGTGGATGAGTCAACTTGGGATTGTTGAAATTCTACCATGTCACTCTTTCTTTTGACTCATCTTGCTACCAATTTCTATATTCTTGGCATTCTCTAATTGAAAGTAATAAAATCCCATCAAATATCTTAAATAAAAGATGGAAACTAGTTTAAAGATCATTTTGTAATACAGGTTGCAGCTGGTCCTCAGAAACAAACTGGAATCAGAAGTGTGAATGCCAGATAAGACTTCCTCTTATTTTTCTTTCTTTGCATGCATCTCCTGCTTTTCCTTCTAATTTTCAATTTTCTATTTTTTTATTTTACTAAAAACCTGCAATTACCTAATATACATAGCAAGAAATGATTCTTATTGCTCTTAAGCTTATATCTTGTTCTTTTAAGAAACCAGCCAAACCATGTTTATTATACTGTGTGGTTAATTCCAAGTCCCCTGGGGAGAAACTCATTGTCCTACTGAGATAAAGAACCCAACTCAGGTACAACCAAACTATCTCAACCCAGGCCATACAAGCAACGATGAATTTTAAGGGCATGTCTTCTGAGGGGCCAATGCTGTAAGCATATGTATTGATGGGTAGAATTTAAATAGACAAATTGGTAAGTGTTGGCTACATCTACCCATTTGCTATGGAAGATAGTCCCTATATTGCTTTACTTTTAGATGAGCTTTCAAGAATATAAAAAGCTTCTATATGTAGGCTAGCTGGAAGTTGTCTTAAATACTACCAAATTGTAGAATTTTGGATATATATATATATATATTTTTTTTTTTTTTTTTTTTACCATACTGTGGGATCCTAGAATCCAGAGAAACGCTCTTTTGGAAAGCCAACCTTAATCTGCATTTGTGGATACTCAAGCATTTGCTCTAGACAACATAGAGCATTTGCAGTACATTTGCACTAGACTACATGTTTCTTTTTTAGCATTTTTGTTTAAACTGTGCCATGCTATTCTCTAGCCTCAAGATACCTGCATATATATTTGATGAGTACTGTCACATTTAACAATATTTTATGTACTGGTAAATAATCCCTGTATTTTTCCTGTTATCTGTATTGCAGAAGGCAACTCTCTGGTTCTTTTGTTGTTTTGCTTTTAGTTAACAGAGTTACTGACAAAAAAGAATATCACAGAAATGGATCCTGTTCGTTAAGAAAGGAATGATTCTACATAGATATGATACCTCAGCAATTTATTTGGCATCATTTATATAAAAGTGAAATATATGTTTAAAATGCAACATTTCTTTGATGTTCTTGAAGTTGAAAGATTTTTTATTTTAAAAATTTATTTTACTGAAGTATAGTTTATTTACAATCTTGTGTCAACTTCTGCTGTACAGCAAAGTGATTCAGTTATATATATATATATTCTTTTCCATATTCTTTTCCATTATGGTTTATCACAGGATATTAAATATAGTTCCCTGTGCAAGACACTAGAACGTTATTGTTTATCCTTTCCATAGAGAATAATTCCCATCTACTAATCCTAAACTCCCATTGCATCCCTCTTCTACCATTCCTCCCCGTTGGCAACCTCATGTCTGTTCTCTAAGTCTGTGAGGCTATTTTTGCTTTGTAAATAAGTTCATTTGTGTCATATTTTAAATTCCACAGATAAGTGATGTCATATGGTATTTGTCTTTCTCTTTCTGACTTACTTCATTTAGTATGATGATATCTAGATCCATCCATGTTGCAGCAAATGGCATTATTTCATTCTTTTTATAGCTAAGTGGCATTCCATTGTGTATAGGTACTTTATCCATTCATCTGTCAATGGGCATTTAGGTTATTTCCATGTCTTGGCTATTGTGAATAGTGCTACTATGAACATAGGGTTACATGTATCCATTCAAACTATAGCTTTCTTTGGATATATGCGCAGGAGTGGGATTGCTAGTTGATATGGCACCTCTATTCTTCATTTCTTGAGGAACCTCCATACTGTTTTCTATAGTAGCTGCACCAATTTATGTTCCCACTAACAGTGTAGGAGGGTTCCCTTTTTATGCATGCTCTCTCTAGCATATATTGTTTGTAGAATTTTTTGACAGTGGCCATTCTGACCAGTGTGAGATGATATCTCATTGTAGTTTTGATTTGCATTTCTCCAATGATTGAAGGTGGGAGTTTTAGTTTACTTCAGAATATAGAAATGTGAAAAGCAAAGGAGAAAAGGAAAGATATACCCATTTGAATGCAGAGTTCCAAAGAATAGCAAGAAGAGATAAGAAAGCCTTCCTCAGCGATCAATGCAAAGAACAGAGGAAAACAATAGACTGGGAAAGACTAGAGATCTCTTCAAGAAAATTAGAGCTGCCAAGGGAATATTTCATGCAAAGATGGGCTCAATAAAGGACAGAAACGGTATAGATCTCACAAAAGCAGAAGGTATTAAGAAGAGGTGGCAAGAATGCACAGAAGAACTGTACAAAAAAATCTTCATGACCCAGATAATCACGATGCTGTGATCACTCACCTAGAGCCAGACACCCTGGAATGTGAAGTCAAGTGGGCCTTAGGAAGCATCACTACGAACAAAGCTAGTGGAGGTGATGGAATTCCAGTTGAGCTATTTCAAATCCTGAAAGATGATGCTGTGAAAGTGTTGCACTCAATATGCCAGCAAATTTGGAAACCTTAGCAGTGGCTACAGGACTGGGAAAGGTCAGTTTTCATTCCAATCCCAAAGAAAGGTAATGTCAAAGAATGCTCAAACTACCGCACAATTGTACTCATCTCACATGCTAGCAAAGCACTGCTCAAAATTCTCCAAGCCAGGTTTCAACAGTATATGACCAAGAACTTCCAGATGTTCAAGCTGGATTTAGAGGAACCAGAGATCAAATTGCCAATATCCATTGGATCATCAAAAAAGCAAGAGAGTTCCAGCAAAACATCTACTTCAGCTTTATTGACTATGCCAAAGCCTTTGACTGTGTGGATCACAACAAACTATGGAAAATTCTTCAAGAGATGGGAATACCAGACCACCTGACCTGCCTCTTGAGAAACCTGTATGCAGGTCAGGAAGCAACAGTTAGAACTGGACATGGAACAACAGACTGGTTCCAAATAGGAAAAGGCTGTATACTTCAAGGCTGTATATTGTCACCCTGCTTATTTAACTTATATGCAGAGTACATCATACGAAATGCTGGGCTGGATGAAGCACAAGCTGGAATCAAGACTGCCAGGAGAAATATCAATAACCTCAGATATGCAGATGATGCCACCCTTATGGCAGAAATTGAAGAACTACAGAGCCTCTTGATGAAAGTGACAGAGGAGAGTGAAAAAGTTGGCTTAAAGCTCAACATTCAGAAAACCAAGATCATGGCATCTGGTCCCATCACTTCATGGCGAATAGATGGGGAAACAGTGGAAACAGTGTCAGACTTTATATTTTGGGGCTCCAAAATCACTGCAGATGGTGACTGCAGTCATGAAATTAAAAGAGGCTTGCTCCTTGGAAGGAAGGTTGTGACCAACCTAGACAGCATATTAAAAAGCAGAGACATTACTTTGTCAACAAAGGTTTGTCTAGTCAAGGCTATGGTTTTTCCAGTAGTCATGTATGGATGTGAGAATTGGACTATAAAGAAAGCTGAGCACTGAAGAATTGATGCTTTTGAACTGTGGTGTTGAAGAAGACTCTTGAGAGTCCCTTGGACTGCAAGGAGATCCAACCAGTTGATCCTAAAGGAGATCAGTCCTTAGTGTTCATTGGAGGGACTGATATTGCAGCTGAAACTCCAACACTTTGGCCACCGGATGTGAAGAGCTGACTCATTGGAAAAGACCCGGATGCTGGGAAAGATTCAGGACAGGAGGAGAAGGGGACGGCAGAGGATGAGATGGTTGGATGGCATCACTTACTCAATGGACATGAGTTTGGGTAAACTCCAGGAGTTGGTGATGGACAAGGAGGCCTGGCGTGCTATGGTCCATTGGGTTGCAAACAGTTGGACACGACTGAGCAACTGAACTGAACTGAACAGAAATACCAAAATACACTTGATTTCAAAATTTTATTTTTCCTCTTTTTCTTTTAATTTTTTTTCCTGTATACCCTTAAACCCTTTATATATCTTTTTAGAAAGGCTGACTTGTAAAAACATTTCATTTAACTCAAATTTAAGGGAATATGCAGTTTTGTTCCCAGGTAATTTAAGAAGCTAAAAAAAAAAAAAAAAGCAGTAAATAGCATAAAATAATTACTTAAAAAAATGTTGTATTCCTTCCTCCTAACACTGGGAAATTCCCTGTAAAATTATACTTAGTTTTTGCTAAGAGAAATGCTTCCATTTTTGAGACTAGGCTTTTGACAAACTTGTGAATTCATCACATTTCAAGGAAAATTGCATGCAAAGATGTGATTGTTATAATTGGAAAAGTGGGTCATCGTAGTTCAGCTTTGTCCAAGGATAGTGATATAGTTAACAACATCTGTGAGAAGCTATGTTACTGAACAGCCTGGTGATAATAACCTATTCCCTAAAGAGTCGTTTCTGGCTTATGATTTCCAGTTATAATAATGTGTACTGGCATGTCCTAATGAACTTGGTGAGGACATGCTCAGATGGCCCAATCTTGTTGGCTTCCCAACAGCTGCTCAGTGTTGCTGAGAGGCTGGCCTGGTTTTATTTTCCAGGCTCCCTGAATACCACTTATCAAGGCCACATTCACCAAGCATTATGGATGGTGCATTGCTCATCTCATAAGGCTAGGAAACAAGGCGGCTGGACCCTGTCTTTCCTCTGAGTGCTCCTGTGTTAATAGGCTTCAACCCTCCTGTAGCATAGGGTATCTGTGGTGGGTCTGGCCTCATTCAAATAAGAGTACTGATGTTGTTGTGACATTCTCCAATCTACATGGATTCTCTTTCAATGTAACCCTTTATAAAAATTTGTTTTTTTGTTATTTGTTAAGCACTTTGTAAAGCAATCAAAGATCAAATGAAATACAGTTGATCTATTATTAAGTTTCCTAGTGCTGCCGTAACAAATTGCCACTACCTTGGTGGCTTAAAACAACAGAAATATATTCTCTCACAGTGCTGGAGGTTAGAAGTACAAAATAAATATGTTGACAATGTTGGTTCCTTCTGGTGGCCCCGAGAGAGAATCTGTTCCATATCTTTTTCCTGGCTTCTGGTAATTGCTGGCAGTCCTTGGCATCCTTTGGCTTGTGGCTCCATCACTCCAGTCTCTTCCTCCATCAGCCCATGACCTTCCTTGTCTCCATCCCTCTCTGTGTCTGTCCTAATCTAGTATAACTTCATCTTAACATCTTCATTGTATATGCAAAAACTCTATTTCAAATAAGGTCCCATTCAGATGTGCTGGGGGTTAGGATTTGAACAGGTCTTTTGGGGGAACATGATTCAACCCATATGGTTGTTTTCTGCTCTACAGACCTGATTTAACTCACATGACTTCTTTCTTCACCTATGTTTTTACTAAAGTCCAAATGCTGCTTTCTCAAGAAATTTCTTCACTAGAATTGATTATTGGAAACAGGTCTCTGATCCCTACTAAAAGCAAACAATGGTGTTAAGATCTGAGGATAATTAAACAAGTAAGATATACATTTTGATTTCAACTTATTGGTACAAAACCATAGATATCTGTTTGTGTATTATTTTAAAATTGATGTATAAAATCATGACCTAGATTGTACTATTGTACCATTTTCCAAGCCAATCCCACTTAGAGAAAATTATCTTGGTGGCCTCTGTTCAAGTAGTTAAGCTTCTGAGACATCTCTGTTTTCAGCTTAGCTCATAAACATCCAGTATGGATCAGAGTTTTTTCACTACCTCACTTTCTTTTACAGCTTAATCTTCTGTCTTTCAGCGTGATCTTCCCTTAGTTGGTTTCATAATTCCTTTATTTTTAGTTAGGGCACCAGATTCTCAGTCTCATAAGTCTTACTTTCCCACAGAAAAATGCTAGTCCAATAAAAAAGAGATCCCTTCTGTACCCTTACATGTGTACTTGACTTTTAGCTCCTCTGCTGACACATTTATATACTCTTTTTATTAGCAACATGGCTAGTGTCCTTAAACCTGACCAACCTGGAACTGTTACTATGGGAGTAAAGTGTATGTTGTTTGGTGTGTGTATGTGTGTGTAGGACTGAAATTCCTTAATTTAAAATCCACATTAAGACAAACAAAACAAGACAAAACTACAACAGGATTTCCTTGGTGGTCCAGTGGTTAAGACTCCACACGCCCACTGCAGTGGGCATGGGTTTGATGTCTGCTTGGGGGCAGTTCTGCATGTCATGGAGTGCAGCCAAAAAAATTCCCCAAATGAAAAGAGATTATAGGTAGAGAAGACAAAATAGGAGGTGGCTAGAGGGGAGGTAGGTGGAGGGTGTAAAATAGATGAAAGGAATTAAGAGATACAAACCTCTAGTTATAAAATAAAATAAATCATGGTGGGGGGATGTCATATCTATAGTACGAGGAATACTGTCAATAGTATTGTAATAATTGTATGGCAATAGCTGGTTACTAGAGTTATTGTGATCATTTTATAATATGTGCAAATGTCAGATCACTATGTAGTATACCTGAAACTAGCATAATATTGTACATCAAATGTATTTTCAAAAATTTCACATTATTTACTTCATTCATGAGTATGCATGGTTTAAATGGTCATTATTATTGGGCCCACATACTGTTTATAGTTTTTCCCCATTGCCTGCTTCTTTTTACTCTGATACATTGTATCAGTAAGAATTCTTGGTTGCAAACAAACAGAAAGCAATCTCAGATAACTTAAGAAAAGTTATTGGATATGTGGTAGATTGAAGAATTAACCCTAATAATTTATGTCCTTGGAGTAGCTATATGTGTCCATAACTTTGCCATGGCGTATGGTAGACAGGGTATACATTCCTACCCCTTGACTTTGGGCTGGCCACATGACCTGTTTCATCCGATGAAATGTTAGCAGACATGATATTAGCCAAAGGTTGAAATGTACTTGTGTGTCTGGGCTTGGTCTTTCAGTTTTTGATGTTCTGAGAATATACCCCAATTAGCCACTGTTTCTTCAGCCTGCATCCTCAAATGCAACATGTGAAGTAGATAACTTGCTCCAGGGAGCCACTGAATTGGTTATTTCACAGATTCTGTGGCCCAAGAATCTGACCACTGTTTAGCAAGATTCTCTGGCTGAAGATCTCTTTGCAGTGTTGTATTCAAGGTGCTGGCCATGCACACAGAAATCTTAACACTCAAACAGGGAAAAGTCTACTTTCAAACTCAGTTTCATGGTTGTTAGCAATATTCAGTTCTTTAAGGACTGTTAGATTGAGGGCCTCAGTTTTTCAGCTGGCTGTTGGCCTCCCTCAGTTTCCTGCTATGTGGGCCTCTCTGTTGGGCAGATTACAAGGCGGCTGCTTGCTTCATCGGAGTGAGGAATTGCAAAGAGGCAGAAAGAGAGAGAGAGACCAACAGTGTGGGAGAAAGATGGAAGTCATGATCCTACATAACATAATTTAAAAAGTAATATCCCTTTGCTTTTGCCATTTTTGCTCATTAGAAGTAAGTCACAAGGTTTAACCTAAATATGAGGGAAAGGAATTGCACAGGGACATTAATATGAGAAGGTGGATGTCACTGGGATCCATTTTAGAAGCTTCCTACTACATATGGTTTACAGAATTGATTAGAAGGCTGAAAACCAATTTGGACATTGACTGGAACCACAGGAGCCAGGAGGAAGGATATTTAGATGTTACCAGTGACACTAGGCATATTTTTACCAGAATTCCAACCACTTCCAGCCATCTAGTTCCTATTTCTGAGAGATATTAAGTGGATGGGTTGTTCCACATAAAATTGATGCAGGAAAGATTTATGAGTAATTTCATAAATTACTGGTTTATGGTTTTCTGAATTGAGTAATGCTCATTGTCTGCCTTAGTTCAGTTCAGTCACTCAGTCATGTCTGACTCTTTGCGACCGCATAGACTGAAGCACTCCAGGCCTCCTTGTCCATCACCAACACTCGGAGTTTACTCAAACTCATGTCCATTGAGTTGGTGATGCCATCCAACCATCTCATTCTCTGTCGTCCCTTCTCCTCCTGTCTTCAATCTTTCCCAGCATCAGGGTCTTTCCCAATGAGTCAGTTTTTCACATCAGGTGGCCAAAGTATTGGAGTTTCAGCTTCAGCATCAGTCCTTCCAATGAATATTCAGGACTAATTTCCTTTAGGATGGACTGGTTGGATCTCCTTGCAGGCCAAGGGACTCTCAAAGAGTCTTCTCCAACACCACAGTCTGCTTTAGAGTTCAGGATAATTATTGTACATACAGAACAGTCTTAAAATATGTTTTCACTGTACCAAAGTTCTTTTGATTATCTACTGCTTTAAAAAAATAACTCCTAAATATCCTTTTAGTGAATCAGTAGAGAAACTAGTCAAAGGGATTATTTGATAATGGATAGGCTTATCAAATGGTTATCTTTCCAAATTTTGAGCATTATATTACAGACTTTCTTAGGGTATATAAACCTAACCATTCATTTTATAGGTGGATATCCATCTTGCTGAACCCTTTCATAACCTCCATTACTACTGCCATGGCTGCTTTGCTCATGAGCCCATTGGGAGTGACAAGAGTAACTAGTGAAATAAGTCAATGGTAATTCACAGAACAGGTCATGCTATCAACCCAATTATTAAAATCCTTTTCTGCTGAGGTCATCCTTTGGTAAGCATTAATATGGGATACAAATATCTTCCTACTTTATTTCTATTTGGAGACGTCTGTCCATATGCCTTGTGTGTGGTATATTTTTCCATAGTAGCTGTAACAAGTTACCCCAAACTTACTGGCTTAAATGATACAAATTTAATATCTTAGCGTTTCAGAGGTCAAAAGTCTGAAATGTGTCTCAGTAGGCTGGTTTTTCCAGTAGTCGTGTATGGATGTGAGAGTTAGACTATAAAGAAAGCTGAGTGCCAAAGAATTGATGCTTTTGAACTGTGGTATTGGAGAAGACTCTTGAGAGTCCCTTGGACTGCAAGGAGATCCAACCAGTCCATCCTAAAGGAAATCAGTCCTGAATATTCATTGGCAGGACTGATGCTGAAGCTGAAACTCCAATCCTTTGGCCAGCTGATGTGAAGAACACAGTCATTGGAAAAGACCCTGATGCTGGGGAAGATCGAAGGTGGGAGGAGAAGGGGACAAGAGAGGATGAAACGGTTGGATGGCATCACCGACTCGATGGACATGAATTTGAGCAAGCTCTGGGAATTGGTGATGGACAGGGAGGCCCGGAGTGCTGCAGTCCATGGGTTTCAAAGAGTCGGACATGACTAAGCTACTGAACTGAACTGAACTGAGGCTAAAATCAAAGTGTCAGCAGGGTTGAGTTCCTGTCTGGGGCCCTAGAGGAAATCATTTCCTTGCCTTTCTAGCTTTTGGGGCTGTTCATATTCTTTGTACCTTTAACCCTATCTTGGCTTCTGCTTCTTGGAGAACCTGAACTTGCACAGCTTATCTTCCTTTCTATCTGGTCAAATGTCCACTCCTACATGGTCTTCTCTGATAGATTTCACTACTGTAGCCCCCTTTCCTGGTTTTTCATTAGCAATTCATTTTTTATTGCCTTTATAGCAATGATCAAAATGCTTACATACTTGTTTGTTTATTTGGTTAATTATTTACTGCTTGTTTTCCCTACTGGAATGTAATCCTCCTTTGGGCAGGGACATGATCAGCCCTAGCACTTAGCTGCATTCCTAGCACATCTTACATGCTTCAAAGATATTGTCAAATGAATCAATGGATCCTGATATATTTTCTTACAAGGACCTGGAAGGTATGGAGTTCAAGACTAAACTAGATATTATTGGGCAGTTGAAGGCAGCATATGGATCCCAGTTTATTGGGATAACCAGGTAAAAGAAATATGTCCCTAGCTATTGACTATATGTACCCATTTCTCTGGAACAGCTCCATTTGTGTCAACTAAGTGTAATCACCCTTTTCAAGATGTTGGTTCTGAAAAATAATGGCCAAAAGACATACAGTGAGCATTAGAGAGAAAGGTAAATGCTATATGATCTCTCTTATATGTGAAATTTAAAAAAGTAATTAGATAATCAAGCTTATAGATACAGAGAACAGATTGGTGGTTGCCAGAGTTAAGGGGTTGGTGGTGGGAGAAGTGGGTGAACTATTTATTTTCATTTTTTAATTTAAATAAACTGAGTTTAAAAATGATGCATACCCATAATTATTGAAAAGGAAAGGTATTCCCCAGTGAATTAAGAGAGATATGATGAAAGTATTTTTCATAGTGTAATTATTTTTAAAAGACTGTGTGTGTATACACACACAAACACACACACACATATATATAAATTCAAAATGATATGCACTAAAATATCAACAGGTGAATGAACACAAAATAATTTTTATTTTGTTATCTTTATTTTTCTACAGTCTTTGAAGTCTTATAGTATATAATATATTACTTTACATACCAAAACCTTAATTTTTGTTGTTAGTTTCCTTCGTGGAATCCATATAGAGCTTAGAATTTCTGTATTTGAAACCCTACTCTTAGGAGATTACTAGGTGATTTATTATTTCTTTTTCCCAAACGTTTAAGTGGTAACTATTTCACCCCAAGAAATAGTTTTTTGATTATGTGTCAATACCCAAAATAAGTTATAGAGGGGAAGTAATATGAAAATCCTAGATTTATAATTTTATATGAAACCTCAAAGTGGCACTATTCTCTTCTACTCTGAAGAGAAAAAAGGCTATCAGAGTCAAAGGCAAGGTTTGCTTTAATTTCCCATGGTGCTGCTGTTTGTCCCAGACCTTTCCCCTTCCTTACCGTGTCAGTGGCAGGGGAAGTCTGGGGGCTTCATTTGCTTCACTGATAAGGGCAGATACAGAATTAGGTGTAGGCAACAGTTTGTTGCTATGTGTTCTTCAGTGACTATTTTAGTGGTAGTGGTGTGCACCACATTTAAAAATTCTCCAGCAAAATACTAGTCCCAGAGGACTTTAAAAAAATGTTCCTTCTCACTTAAAATGGTGAAGGTCAATACAACAAGAAGATTTGGCATTTTAGCCTTAGAAAATGTGGAATTTAGGGGTAAGGGTCATGGTTAATTAGTCCCTGGAATTTAATTCTCATGTCTGGTCATATTGGAAGTTATATCACAGCTGGCAAAAAGGGCAAAACTATTTCTGATGCTCTGAAATTGTGCTAGTCTTGAGCAAAGTTGACCAAATTTAGTCAGAAGTTTTCCCCATGTTGGGCTCTGAGGCTACAAATTATCTCAATTTGTGCCTCTCAGATAGATGAATTTGTGTGCTGTGATTAACCGATAATGGATCCCATTTTTGTCTTAGATTCTGCTGGTCTGATACTATATTATTCCCTTTGGACAGATTCTCAAAGGCAACAAACCTGTTAGCTATCCA
Organism: Giraffa tippelskirchi; assembly: GCF_054371585.1. Classification (NCBI taxonomy): domain Eukaryota; kingdom Metazoa; phylum Chordata; class Mammalia; order Artiodactyla; family Giraffidae; genus Giraffa; species Giraffa tippelskirchi. Next base: position 172,795,543 of record NC_137275.1, read on the forward strand.
TTCCTTGGGCCCAAAATTACCACTTTTAATGTGTGTGTGTGTGTGTATGTACATGGGGGTATAAATGTATGCAGAAATGATTGCATTTGCTCATATTTGATATGTCTATTTAACACAAACCTATAAGGTTTAATAAAAATTCAACAGAGGATCACCTATGCAAATCAAGACAAAGATATACAAAGCATAGAAAGTATTGGAACTGACAGAGAAATGTGCTATTATCTGAGCAATGCAATCAAAGAGAAACTATCCCTTTGCAAGGGATCCATATTAGAAGGGTAAAAATTTAAGAAAGGGCAGCATTACCCTACCCTAACTATAAGGGTAGAGAAAGAAAGAAAGAAAACCTGTCAGGTATTTGTGAAAGTAAAAAGTTCCCCTTTCTTTTAAGACACAATAGCTTGTGTAATTTTGTCACATGTATCTGTTGCTCTCATCTCTTACTTTGTGCTGAAATGCTCACCAGAGCATTCACGGGAGCAATTCTCTCTCCCACCCCTGACACCTGCCACGGAGAAGGTGTTGCATTATTCATTGGGAGCTAATGGCAGGTGATGAGATCTGTTCATGCTACATCCCTCACAGTAGGTGTTTATCACTCTGTTCACTCGCAGCCCTGCTATTACTAAGGGGCCAGAAGAACCCTACACACTCGCTTGAAAGGTAATGGGAAACGTGCTCAGCTTTCTGGGCTCACAAGTGCAGATGAAGGTTATCACCAGGGCAGCTGCGAAGCCCAGGGCGGGAGGAAGGTGGTCACTCTAAAGCGAACAGCTTAATTTTGGCAACCCATACAAATCATGTCAGAGCCATGATAATCCATCTTCCTTAGCTTCCAGCCTTTCAGCAGTCATTGCTCTGTAATAATTTCCCCCGATTCACCTGTGATCTCTATAAATAACCGGAGTGAGGGAGGAAAGGAGAGGGGGAAAGAGATGGGTCTGGCTTAGTGTCTGATGAGCATGCCAGCAAGGAATTTATCTCTGTCTAGTAAGCAAGATGCAGTCTCCTCCGAGAGTGGGTGGCGGTATGGCCACACAGAAGAAGCTAGCAGAGGGACAGCCCTGCGACCCCAACTCAGTGCTCTGGTGTCATTTGAAACCAATTTGAAGGAAGAGATAGTGGTTTCAGTGATTTATCTGGATGCTTGTGACAAAAAAATTATGGAGCACTACCATGGCAACACATGGGAGGAATAGAAGAAGGGTGACTATTTTATCCTCAAGTACTTAATTCCTTCCAGGAGCATGAGTTAGCAGAGATTTCTTTGGTCTACCATATTTGCCACAATAACCCCCCTTTGATTCTAACATCTTTATTCATTGTATTCTGGTTAAGTTTTTCTTTTTTTGATTTGTGTTTTTTGCCTTTTTAGGAGTAGGAGAACTTTGGGCATATAATCTGGGTTTCAAGGAGGTTAAGCAAAAGAATCTGGGGACAGAAAAATCACAGTGGTCAAGATAACCGGGCAGGAAGGCAATCGAATTTTTGTTCTCCCAGCTCACTTGTGTTGACTTCACTACTCGTCCAAGATGGGTGCTGTCTCTTATCCAGGGTGTCCTATTGGTGTCTTCTTGTGACATCATAGTCAGTGTGGTATAATGGAGACCAGACAGAATAGATTTAAGGTGGGAAAAACTTAGATTTCAATCATAGATCAACTAATTAGTAGCTATGGGAATTCATTTAAACTTTGTGAGCCTTGCTTTTATTAATAGTATAATGGGTATAATATCAAGTCTAGGGTTACTTTGAAAGCTAAATGATAAACATTCAACAAATGCTTTAGCAGTTTCTAACTCCTTCCATTCTTTTGAACTTACGGTGAATTATCTTTTCTTTTACCTGGCCAAAGTAAATGTCTTTAGGTAGGTTGACAAATCTTTTTCCACGAAGTGGACGGGTTCAAACACTCTAGTAAGTGTTTCGTATTGGCTCTTAGTCAGTGGGTTAGTGGTTAAATAAACTGATTTATAGCTGTATCATGGAATATTATTCAGGGATAAGGAGAAAACAGTTGATGCAACAACTTGGATAGATCTCCACGTGGATTATGCTGAGTGTAAAAAGCCAATCCCAAGAGGTTAAATACTATATGATTGTATTTATATAACATTTTTGACATGGCAACATAATAACAATTGTTTTGTGCATGCTAAGTTGCTTCAGTCACGTCTGACTCTTTGCAACCCTATGGACTGTAGCCCTCCAAGCTCCTCTATCTTGGGATTCTCCAGGCAAGAATACTGGAGTGGGTTGCCATTTCCTCCTCCAGGGAATCTTCCCGACGCAGGGATTGAACTTGGGTCTCCCACATTGTGGGCAGATTCTTTACTGATTGAGCCACCAGGGGTGGCAGCATGATAGCAACAGGGAACAAATTAGTGGTTGTCAGGGGTTAGGCAAAAGGAAAGAGGGAGGGAGGTGAGTGTAATTATATAAAGGGCAACACGAGAAATCGTTGTGGTGGTGGAACATTCTGTGTCTTAACAGTGGTGGTGGTTCCCTGAACCTACATCTATGATAAAATTACATGAAACTGAGTCGACACACATACACACACATACACACATACACACACACACGTATGCAGGGAGTGCAACTAAAACTGAATATCAGTAAATTGTATCAGTGTTAATAGTTTGGTTTTGATATTGTCCTGTAGTTTTGCAATGTATTACCACTGAGGGAAACTGGGTAAAGGATGTGGGAAATCTCTTTGTTATTTCCTATAGCTGCATGTGAGTAAAATATCTCAAAATTAAAAAAAAAATTTTTAAAAAGCATAAAAAAATGGTCTTTGGTCTTTCCATAGTAGCCATATCCAGGTATAAATATAATTATCTCTCAGTTGGTAACATGACCATGAAGGTCATATTCCTTTGGTTTGATAATTTCTAAAAAAAAATCCTGAAGAAATAATAAAATGATACACATACTTATGTCCAAAGATTTTCATCACAGCATTATTTAGAGCTGTGACATGCTAAAAGCAACTTAAATTTCCAACTTAATAATGCTTATTGCATATTGCTAAGATGAGATTAAAACTCTACATTAAAGTAATGCTTTAATGCACTAACCATGCCACAGATGAAGAATTTTTCTTATTTATACCATCTCCCCCTATGTTTTCTGTCTCCTTCCAATTTTTGATACTATTCTGTGTTTTTCAATTTATATATTGTTTTATTAATTACATTTTATATTATTTTATGGGGTACTGTTGTAAAGTAATTTATTTTGTCTTTTAATCCACCACATTTAGAATTCCTTTGAATCTTCCACTTTTTTTCCAGCTTTACTGAGCTATAATTGACACAATAATCCCCCACTTCTTAAGACCAAAATATTTCAGCCCCTCCATTCTCTATCACATATCTCTAATTCTGTCAGGTAAGCCAGTGCTTTTCCATTGTCAGATTTTACAATGTGTGTCTATAATTAAGTGTGTCTGTAATTTCTCTCTAGGTTAATTCTGTACATTGAAAACCACTAAATAGTATTTCCAATATTATGATTATGTAAATATTTTGCAGTTTGGAACCAGTTAGCATAATTCCGTTCCTAGAGAAAGAGATGACACCCTATGCCACTGAAACAGTGTTGCTTGAAGGAGAAAATTCCTCAGAAGGTCAAATGAATTCTTATCTACTATTACTTGCTCAAAATTGTGTCATGTGTTTTTGACTGCAGCATATGTATCCTGTAACTTTCTTGAGTGTACTCTGTATTACCTAGAATTTCTAATTGCCTTGATGTGCTCATTTCTTTACTATGTTGCCAAACTTATCCAATTCCTTAATCATATTATTTATTGAATACTGAATTTTAAAGTTAATTTTAAAGCAGTTGCTATGAACTTTGTTTCCTGGGTTAGCTTTTTTTCTTGTACTCCGTTTTCATGAGGCCACAACTTTATTCCACCATATCTCCCCCTCTTCCGAGAAGGTGAATGGGAGGCAAAATTTTTTTCCTTCTTGAAAGGAAAAACCGATTAATTGGAAAGTGTCAGTTTAGTGGATAGATACATATGATAGATTTGTGTTTTGCTCATTAATGCATTGTCCGAGTTTCTTTTTTCTACCCCTGGGTGCAGTCTTGGAGAACTTCCATAGCTTTCTGGTTACTTATGGTTAAAAGCTGTCTAGTCCATTCTCAGATCTTCCATCTCATCTCCTCCCCTTTCTCCAGCAAGCCTTAGATTTTGTTGTCTTCCCTTGTGCTCTGTCTGACCCAGCCCTTCATGCTGGGACCTCCTCTTCCCCTCTTTGGGCCTAACCTTCTGATCTTCCCTTAACTTCTGTCTTGTTTCAGAGGAATAACAAATACTGAATGGCTACAGCAGAGACTTTTGCTGATGATGGGGAAGGAATAACAGTACACTAGCCTCAAAGCCCATCATTTGAGCAGACTAACAACAATCCATTCATATCCTGGTGTATCTGGGTTTTGGGATTCTAAGCCAGATAGACTATGGGAAAGAAATAAAGCCTCCTCCACTTCCTGCAAGTTGACTTTACTTCTACCCGTCTAGGTCAGCTCCCATTGGAAATTTTCCATTCATTGCTGTTAATAAGTGAAATGTCTTCTAAGATTCTGCCAGTAGTCTAAAGCTCCATTTTAATTTTGATGCACTCATCAGATCTTTATATTTTTCTACTTTAAAAAGGTGTTTTAGTGGTAAATTGAGAGAGAAATCTTTGCTAAGCAGATTCTATTATAAAACCAGAACACATACACATTTGTGTATACATATGAATAAACAGAATGTCTCAGGTAACTAGACTTTGGACAAATCTCTTAGTTCCTGCTGACGTAGCTAATTTGAAGTATACTATTTAACTTTATCCCTATGCCTTCACTCTAGATATAATAGAGCAATGATATCAGCATTTTATAATTAATAGTTTGTCACACCTTATTTTTTGGAGCAGTTAAAGTTTGACTAAACCATATTTCTTCATTAAATTTCTCTGTCTGACCTCCTGGCATGTTTGGTTGCAGTGAATCTTAGTTCTGTTTGGCAAATTAAAAAGAATATGATAAGACATTTTGAAAAGATTAGGTAAAGAAGGATGGGTTTCCCAGGTGGCACTAGGGGCAAAGAACCCATCTGCCAATATGAGAGATGCAAGAAGGAAGATCCCTTTGCTCCAGTATTGTTGCCCAGAAAATTCCATAGACAGAGGAGCCTGGCTGGCAGTCCATGAGACTGCAAAGAGTCAAGACATGATTGGGTGACTGAGTGCAAAGAAGGATATGAACGTTAAGTGATTTAAAATAGAAGTATTTAAAGTCTTTAATATGCAGAAGCATTCCATTTTATGAAGTGGTCAAATTTTTAGCAATCTCTACTAGAAAACAAACCTAGAAGTAAACAGAAGACTGTTATTCACACCTTTAGATCTGTTACTACAATTGTTAAATTATGTTTGAGAGCTGTTGCTTCAAAAGATAGGAGTTTGATATTTAAAAAAAATTTGAAACTTGTTTAAAATTTTTGGCTTTGAAGAAGATATTGATTAAGCATCAATGAAGGTACTAGGGTGTGGGCTCTGGCATCAAAGAGATGTGGTTTGGAATCCTGGATTCTGCCTCTTCCATTGTCTGATTTGAGGTAAGCTATTTATCACTTTCTAGACCTTAGTTTCATGTATATGTTGGACATAATAACACCTATCTCAAAAGAATTGCTTTGGGTGATTATATGAGAAAAATATATGTAAAGATTATTTTTTGATTATATGAGAATAATCACAAATACTTAATTTATGTCAAATATTAATTGTGAACTCTTAATTTATGCCAATATTTTATTCTTTAAAGGTGTTGAATAAGTGAGTCTTACACAGTAACTTCCTGAGCTTTCTAAATTTGTCTGAAATCGTACTCTTCACAGAATTGACCATGATCTCAACATCCATACTTGGAAGAAACTTCAGTAAAATTTCAAAATGCCCAATCAATGAATTATGAAAAGAGCTATTAATTGTTCTCCGTGTTAATATCCAGCCCTGGGAACATGAATAAACCTTTAGTGTTGTGTATCATCAGTTACACAGTGGGCTATAGCAGTTTTAGGACCACCTGCATATTTACATGCTTGAGCAACAAACAGATAAAACAGAGAGTGAATATTACAGACTCTAGTCATTCATGCACAGTTCTTGGTAAGTTAGCCTTCTTCCACTTCCTTTTGGCCCAGGTAGCTACCCTCTTTCCTACCTACTGTGCTGGAAGTTGATTAGGGGGGTCCAAGCTCCAAATCCTAGTTCTATCAAACTTATATTTTAGCATTATGAATTATAACCATTTATAGTATTAAAAAATGTGCCGATATTTTAAAAGCTGCTTTGGCCACGAAAGAACCTGTACTTCCAGAGATGTGGAGAAAAGACTAATAAAAGCTAGTGAAGTAACGACACATATATGGTTAGATCAACTCTGACTGTAGGGCGTTGGGCACATGTGGGCCACCAGACCAGTAGAGGTGGATATACAGACTTGTGTGGATCTGATTTCATTCTGGACACTTCCATTCACCATCTACGTGTCTTTGGGGAAGTTGAAAGAGTTCTGTAAGCCTCTGACTTCTCAACTATAAATGTCAAGGGATATAATTCTGGGAGTCACAGAAACTGGGCTGAACTCGTGGCTCTTCTACTTAACAAACTGTGTGGACAAGGTATTTAAGATTTGAGCCTCAGTTGCCTCCAGTGTCAGATGGGATAACAATAGGATTTACTGCACACAACTTTATGAGGATTAAATGAGTTAATACATTTAAATACAAGTAAAGTACCATGCATGTAATAATGCACATTATATATGAGTTAATATTTTAAGTGTCTGGTTGAATTAAAGAAAAGAAAAACCCCTAGGCAGATCAGTACTATGGAGAAAGTTGTTTCTGTGCCTCCAATAACCTTTTCATTCTCACCACATAAGGAGAATTGTGGCTCCCCCAAATGTCCATGCCTTAATTCCTAGAACCCATGTGTTAAGTGTCAGACTTTATTTCTTTGGGCTCCAAAATCACTGCAGATGGTGATTGCAGCCATGAAATTAAAAGACGCTTACTCCTTGGAAGGAAAGTTATGACCAACCTAGATAGCATATTAAAAAGCAGAGACATTACTTTGTCAACAAAGGTCCATCTAGTCAAGGCTATGGTTTTTTCAGTAGTCATGTATGGATGTGAGAGTTGGACCATGAAGTAAGCTGAGCACCAAAGAATTGATGCTTTTGAACTGTGGTGTTGGAGAAGACTCTTGAGAGTCCCTTGGACTGCAAGGTGATCCAACCACTCCATCCTAAAGGAGATCAGTCCTGAGTGTTCATTGGAATATCTGATGCTGAAGCTGAAACTCCAATACTTTGGCCACCTCATGCGAAGAGCTGACTCATTGGAAAAGACCCTGATGCTGGGAAGGATTAGGGGCAGGAGGAGAAGGGGACGACAGAGGATGAGGTGGTTGGATGGCATCACTGACTCAATGGACATGAGTTTGGGTAAACTCTGGGAGCTGGTGATGGACAGGGAGGCCTGGCATGCTGCGGTTCATGGGGTCGCAAAGAGTCAGACATGACTGAGCGACTGAACTGAACTGATGTGTTAAGTTACAAGGAAAAAAAATCTTTGCATTGTCAGTAAGGGTGTGAACTAGCCAATATCTTGATTTTGGCCTTGTGAAACCTTGATGAGAAAAAGCAGTTGAGCTAGCTCATACTTCTGAACTGTACAGCTGTGAGATAATAGATTTGTGTTGTTTTTAGTGATTGTGTTTGTGGCAGTTTGTTACATTGGGAGAAAACTAACATATTACCCGACCCCCTTGCAGGCCCTGTGACAGTTGGCTGCAGCTTCAAGGATATTTCAAAGGATCACCTGGAGAGGAAAGGTCTGCGTAAGATCATAGTAGAGAGTTAGGTAATATAAAGAAATTTATCAGAAGGATGCAGTTAACATTATATGAGCAGGAAAGGATAGGATGGAGAGTATATTCTCCATCTACCTATAGTGAGATTTGAGGAATTTTAAAACTTAAAGCAACATTTATAAGTCTACTTTTATCTCCTTGTTTTAAGATGAAGAAACTGAAAATCAACTTGCCAGTGAACTTGCCCAAGGTAAAATATCCAGTTAAGTGTTTGTTCCAGGCTAAGATTGATCAACCAGATTTTTGTAATGTCGTCTTTTTACTCTATGTACTATTCACACCTCATTGATCCCAGTCATATGATGAAGTATAGACCAGCAAAATGCTGAGGGAAGTGGCCAGGAATGTCAACAGTATTTTCCTTTTCAGCTGGGAATCTTGAAGACCAGCTTCTTTAAAAATAGGATTTTAGGTATGAATATGCATAAGGCTTCATTCACCCTCCAGATAGGGCTTATGCATATGGAATCCTAGCATAATTATATTGCTTAAGCATTCTGCTTTGTCTATAAGCTAACACGGTCATAGGTGAAAAGAAGTCATTGAAACATCAAATGAGGGGTTAGGTTAGGTGATTGCCAAGATCATTTCCTGTCCTAGAATCATTCAGAGCACTCAGGTAGTGATTTATGTTGGCTTAGAAGAATGCCATCCAGACCTTGACCAGTGTTTGTAAACAATTTCCCAACCAGCAATGCAAATAGATAATTCCACAAGTTGGCCATGTTTCTGGTATATCATCCATAAAATCACCAAGCAGACATGTCACTGCATCATAGAACCTTCACCCAGTTTCACACAGATGAGATGTATGACAGCAGTGGACAACAGAGGAGCTATTTTTCTCTTTGTAGTGTTGAAAGTCTGGCTTTTTTCTGGGTGCTGTTAAAATCCAAATAGATGCATATGTAACATGTCAGTGAGTGGGATTTTTTTCTGTTGCTCCAGAATTGGTAATATGGCTCAGTGTTGAAGAGGGTCCAAGTACCCCTTATTTAAATGGAGACACCCAACACTGGGCTAGAAACCTCTCCAGGACTTAATAAGAAGCAACCTGCCCTTCTTATTCAGCCGTCTCCTCAGCCCAAGTTATAAGAATAAGACTGTGTGCATTACTTCCCTAGCACTGTCATAACAGAGTAATACAGATTGGGTGGCTTACACAATGGAAATTTATTGTCTCATAGTTTCTAGAGGCTGAAAGTTGAGATTAAGCGTTGGCAGGGCGTATTTCTTCTGAGGTCACTCTTACTGACCTGTGGATGGCTGTCTTCTTCCTGTGTCTTCACATGGCCTTTTCTCTGTACTGTACCTGTTTCCAAATTTCCTCTTCTTACAAGGACATCAGTCTCACTAGATTGGGGCCCACCCTAATGACCTCCTTTTAACTTAATTTATCTCTTTAAATACCCTATATCTAAATACAGTCATATTCTGTATGACATAGGTATCAGGGCTTTAGTGCGAAAATTGTGGGCCAACCCAGAGCCATGGCAAAAGGACAAGGGCATGGCAACCCACTCCAGTATTCTTGTCTGAAGAATCCTCATGGGCAGAGGAGCCTGGCAGGCTATAGCTCATGGGGTTGTAAAGAGTCGACTGAGCAACTAAGCACACATGAATACAGAGGAAGTTGCCTTCTTGTTTGGAATTTCTAAAGACTGCATTTTTACTTAACTTTCATCTGTTTGGGAAAGATCAAAAGAGAACCACAACTGTTAGCATGACTACACATAAAGGACTATAGAGGTTAAAGGATACATCAGATATCAGGTGACATTTAAGCAAGCTAGTGGATAGCACAACCGAGGGAAGGATTTGAAGGTAAGCATCATTGGTTGGGCTGCTTAAATCATACACATACTATCTTTGTTAATGATTCTCAACAAGAGTAAATTGATCCTCCGGGGTACAATTAGAAATTTTAGTCATAACAATTGAGAGGAAGCACTATTGTATCTAATGGGTAGAGGCCAAAGATGCTGCTAAACATCTAACAAGGTAGAGGGCAGGCTATACAACAATGAAGTATCCAAGTCAAAATTGAAGTAGTGCTGCTGTTGAGAACCCTGATTTATGTGAACCCCACATTGGCATATGCCACTATATTGGCATGGGCCATCATCATTTCATAGAACCAGACTGCATCAGAGGGAGACCAGCGATGCCTCCTCATTGCTGACAGGTGACCCATTACATAAGAATCTTTTTGCCTCCTTTATTTCTCCTTCTAGGACTCAACCTTAAGGACTGAGATCAAGGGGAAAGAAGGGAAAGGTGTTACCAGAAGTGCACCACGTTTCCCCATTGTGCAATTCAGGGACATGGTGGAGAAGGAAGAATATAGAAGCAAATCATGCCCTCCTCTCCCTATTAGGCTCCTTGAACCACTAATCTAGTCTGTGATATAAGAAGTAGTTAGTTTTGAATTAAATATGAGATTGAAATATTAACTAGACTGGGTTTTTATTATTGTTGTTCAGTCACTTAGTCATGTCCAACTCTTTGCGATCCCATGGGCTGCAGCACGCCAGGCTTCCCTGGGTTTTTATAAGTACCTAGAAAACTGGATTTCTGCCTCAATGTCCTTAAGCACTGGGGAGGGAAAACTCAATAATGGTGAACTTGAAAAGAGTGATGATAAGAAATAAAATAATTTCTTGGTTATATCCCAATGACTCGAAACTCTTATTATAGGAGAAAATGTATAATATAAAGGTGACCTACACCTGTATGCCAGTTTGCACACATGCCAGTCAAGATCTTGCCTTGTGATGCCACCAATAGATGACACATTCCAAAGAAAGACAACCAAGTATTTGCTCAACACAGTATCCTAAATTTTTTGAACCCTAAGTGGGGTGGTGATTTTTAGAAGTGTAATATCATACTTATTCATCTGGCCATGTGATATAGAGAAAAGAGTATCTGTTTTGGAGTGAGACCATCTAGGTCCACGCCACAGTTTAGCTACTTACTCAGCTGAGGATGTGATCTTTGTTTGTTACGTAACTTCTCTTTGAGTCCCATTTTTTCCATCTTCAAGGTGGATGAATGCAAGTTCGATCATTACTCATAAAGTTTATTTAGAGTTTACTTGGGATGGGGGTATAAGTCCTTATTTCTTCCTGATTTAGCAAAATGTTTTCATACTCATGATGCCGTGATAGCTACTATTTACAGAGTACTTTTCTATATGATTTTATTTACATAATTTTCAAAACCAAGTAAAACTGATCTATAGTGATAAATTTTCAGCGTGGTATCTACCTTTGGCTGGACAGGGTCATGAAATGGTAGCTTCTGAAATGCTGGTAGTGTTTTCTTCCTTATCTGGAAAGAATGGTTTTCAGTTTGTGAAGCTCTATTTTGGTAGGTTGTGCATTGATCTCCAAGTTTGCATTTCAGTAAAATGTTGACTTATAAATATTGTGACCGCCTTTAAAATTATCATTGCCTCAAGTGCAGTTTCTGAAATCAGAGTTAAAATAGGCAGTTTCTTTTAATATTTTAAAAATGCCCCATATTCTTTTCCGAGTAGTCTTGAGAACTGGGTAGGAAATTTAGTGCTAATTTGCTTTATAACCAAAGAACCATGAAGTGTTTTTGATTTTAATAGGAAAGTTGGTACAGTTTTGGAGTCATTTGACAGATTACTGTAGAAGAAGCTGTGAAGTCTGACATTGTTTCCTTCCTACGTTCTTTTCTTTCCTGTCTGCTCTGAGCTCTTTCCTTCTGATGTAGTTCTCACTCCGGGGAGCCTAGTACGGAGCCTGTCTGCTCTGCTGCTGTCAGGAGGGCAGGCATTTGGGGAGTGAGCATTCACTAAAATTGGTGGTCTGATCTGTTACCTCATTGTGGAAATGAGGAACATTGTAGAATGAATCTCAAACAATGGAGCCCTGACAGCAGAAGGGAGGGGGACCTCTTCTTGGAAAGAGACTCTCCCACAATCTCAGAGATCTTTGTTGGGAAGGGCTGTCCCTCTGCTGGAGCCTCCTTTAACACCCACAAGAGCCCTTCTGCTGGAAAGTTACCTTTTAGCAAAGGTGGAATGATCAAGCAGGAAAGAAAAGCCCTTTTAGCTGTCCAGGTGATCAGAAAGGGAAGATGAAACATCAGGGACTTGTGTTGTTAAATAGCTGCCCTGCTTCTTTTGTTGTGTGCACAAATGCAGTGTTTGTGAAGGGAAATGTTTGATAACTATGCACACAGCAGGAAAGTATAGTGAACTTTTTCTCAGATTGATCGATTCACACTACATGTCTTTGATGTGCAAGAAATTGGGATTACAGGGTTATTAAAACATGGTTCTTGGCTTCAGTATCTTCTCCTCTGGGTAAAGCAGACATGTTGGGCAAAAGAACATTCTGGCTAGTTTGTGCAGTGGGTGATACATGGAGGCATGAATGTGTTGTAAATAAATGCATGGTGAATAGTTTAAATAATGTTATGTTCTGTATAATCCCATTTATGTAAAATGTTAATATATAGTGTGATGATTCCACCTAAATAATATATTCAAATATTAAAAATATTTTAAAATATTAAAAAATCTAGAAGCAGTATATTGGTATTTTAATATTGACTAATTATAGGATTAAGAACAGTTTTAAAATTTAATTTTGAGAGTAAAATTTTTTTTCTATTTTTAAGATATGTGCTCATTGTAAAAAAAAAAAGTCAGTCTTTAAAGATGTAAAGAAGGGAGTGACAAATCACAAGTAATCCATTTTCTATATGTACATTCAGGAATGAGTTGGCGTTTATCTTTTGGGACTTTTTCTTAAGCGTGTGCACACCCAGCATAAACATATATTTGAGGTCATGCTGTGCTTTTTCTTTCCATGTTAATATATGTTATTTAAATCATTTATTTAAAAGAAATATGCAAAACAAAAAAAGAAAAAAAAAGAAAAAAAAAGAAATATGCAATGTATATTTGTTCATTTATTTTTCCAGCTTTATTGAAGTATAATTGATAAATTGCACCTATTTAAGGTGTTGTTGTTGTTCATGTCCAGTCATGTCTGACTCTTAGAGACCCCATGGACCCCAGGCCTCCCTATCCCTCACCATCTCCCAGAGTTTACTCAAGTTCATACTAGGCAACCAGGGAATTCCCTGTTTAAGGTGTACAACATGATTATTTGATATATGTATTGTTTAGTTTTTATAAGCAGAGGTGAGTTTGAAATGAAAAACAAAATTTTTTCTCCTAATTATTCCTCAACCTCATTTTCACTCTCCCAAACCAACTGCTTTTATACACTGCTATTTTTTACTCCCTCCTGTGATTAATTTCATATATATACATATCTGTGTGTATATATATATATATACACACACATGTAGTTATATTCCTGCTCTTCCTTCTATTACCTCTTTTGCACTTTCACTTCCCAATTTCTGGCAGCTCTTCTTTTAATTTTACATAGTCATGGTGAAACATTTACCTTCCTTTCTGAAACCATAATTATTATGAGCTTGGTCTTTAGCTTTTACTGAAGGCTGAAAACCAATAAATATTATTTGTTTTTATGGCTATGTACATATTATTCACCGCAAATTCAAATAAAGGTGTTGGATTGCATTTCCTTCTTTTTATGTCCAACATTATAACATTACTGCCATTTGAGGAAGAATGTTTCTAGTGTCAAAGTCAAATGTATTTGCTTTTATTACAGTTTTGCTTCATTTTGAACATGACTCATATTTAAACAATGGCTTTTTTGGATAGCTCTTCTTTCTTCTGTCTTTGCTTTTTTATTGACTTTTAATAAATGAATTTATTATCTTATTGCATTTTTTTGCCCAGTGGTTGTTGAAATAAAAGTGACTTTTTGTACCATGTTACCAAAATTATCCAACCTCATTTTTTGCATAAGCAATACTTTCTTCTCAAAGAAAACCCTCCTAGCACATATTGACTCCCTATTGTATCTGGGCTGGTTATTCTTTTAATCTACTTACAACTTCAAACTTATTAGCTCCACAAAGTGTCTTGCATTCTTGGGGTAACTTTTTTCTTTTGGAATCCTGTGTCTTCCCTTTTTCAGTTTCAGCTTCATTTTGTGTTTGTGGTACATGCTCATTTTTTGTCAGGTTCATGAACAATGCTGGTTTATCAACATTCTGCACAGACTCCAAATACACTTTTATATTTTTCTCTGTGCTTTGAGTGTTATTTAGTATTGTCATAGAATTTTAGGTCCAGAATCTTGTGCAACTTTGAATGTATCTTTGTCTTTTAGCATTCAGGATGGCTGGTAAGAGGTTTGATGTCAGTCTGATTATGTATCTACTTACTTGTTTTGTAGATGAAGCATATTTTGGTTCACTCTCCTGGAAGCTGTTTGAAGGCAAGAGCAGTTGCCCAGCCAGAGGTAATTCCATCTGAATCAGGCCTGTAGGAGTGAAGTGCGGAGCTGTGAGAGAGCCAATCTGAAGGTAGGCTCTGTGTGATTCGGTAGCTCTCCTTTTGTAACTTGGCTTCATTTCTTAATTTTCCTGAAAAGCCTGGCCAAAACTTTTCATTCTTTATGCACTAATGGTCAGTGAGGATTATAGAGCACTCACTATTTACTGAAGCATGGCATGGCTAAACGGAAGAGTACAAAATAGCCAGCCTTTGTTTTTAAGGATTCTGGATCCATCAGAGATAAAATACAATTGACCTAAGCCTTTGTCTTCTAGAAATTGTTTCTAGTTTGAATTCTGTTGTATTTATTTTCATCACTGAAGAGCCTGAAGATAGCCACAAGTTACAGGTAAAATAGGTATTGTTATTATTATTGTTACCATATTGTTACTTTTATAAAATAGTTGTCTGATTTCATCTATAAGCAACTTGACAGATGTTTATTGTGATTGAGTTTTGGAAACCCAGTGGTAAGCCCAACTTGTCAGATGAGTTATACAAGAAGGGCTGGCCCTATTTTAAAATTCGTCTATACTTATTGAAACTTTAGAGCTTCTAGTCTGTACCAGATCTAGACCCATCCTTGTTCAAATGCAGCTTTTCCCTAGGGCCTAGATACAGAGCTTTTGAAGATGGTGGGCAGATATAATCTGATATACATGAGGTAAATGGAGGGCAAGAATTGTTCATGTGTTTGAGAGAAGACATGGAGTAACAGTTTCTTAGCTATTAAATCTTTGAGTGGAGGTTTGTGACATAAATAGATCAGGCTACTGAGAAGGAGGTAAAATCTCTTTCGTTTGTATAACTGGAAAAATAATAGCCCCTATGCAGGAGGACATTCTGAGCATTTCTCCTACTGACACCATGATTCTACCATATTCTGAAATATTTATTGAAAAAGTTTTGAATCATCAATAATAGTTACTTGATGGAGGTTTGTGGAAATATGCTCTTTCAGCTCCGAGAACCATGTGGTTCTATTCAGCTAGTTATTATCGCAAATAATTAAGGTCAAAAGCACCATTGACACTTACTTTTCCACAGTGCATTAAAAATAATATTCTTTGTCTGAAAGCTGCTGAATCTGATACACCACTTTGAATCCTTCTAGTGCATTAGTGGGGCAGACTTCTGTGATGGTGGCGCTATGTTTGAATGACCTTTGTGCGTAGAATTAAGTGATGGCAGTAGGCAGAATAATCTCAGCCACTGTGTTCTAGAATTATGGATCTATAGAAGGCTGCAGGAACTAGGCCATTGAGATAGTTTAATCAAATGCAAGAGGAATTTTTATTGGAAAGGTACTTTTGTTTCTGTTTCTTTGTGTCCAGAGAGGGTCTACAGTTGGGGAGGAAGATAGACCAAGTACAGGAAGAAGAACATGTTGCAGTGATTTTCTCTTCCTTTGATGAAACACTTGACTCACCTTGTTGCTTTTTACTGGCCAAGCAATTTAAGCTGAACAAGCTATCCTATTTTCTAATTGTTACCCATGAATTTTATGTGCTAATTATTCTCTATGCAATTTGTCTTTTCTTTGTTCATTTCTATCTCCTTCATTTCCTTCCTCTTTCTTTCTCCTCTTTCCCTCATAGTTATCTGCTCATTCATTCCACATGCACCTGTGGATGATGTTCTGTGAATAGAGCACCAGGTGATGTGATGGATACGAAAGTGGATAACATAGGGCTCTAATCCTGAAGGATGTCACAACCTGGTTTGTGAGGCTTAGAAGACAATATTTAGAAATTACCTTTGTCTTTTCAGTCATTTTGGTACTTTGGGGGTGGAGCTTATCTTTTGTATATATACATCTCCTACCCTGTAAAGATATATAGATGAAAGTGAAGTTGTTAACTTCATGGGCATGAGGTTTATAGTACAGACTCTGGCCCCACCTCCTGCTTTCTCTGTATGCTCTCCTCCCATCTATGGTCATAAGTGACACACCTCTATGATACCTCCTGGCTTCCTCTATTTGAAAGCTCATAGTTCAAAGCTATCGTTAGTTATCTTTTTTTTTTTTTTTGGTCAATGTCCTCCCATATTCATTGGACTTATTACTATCATTATTTAAAGAGGAAAGGTCAGCTTATTGCACAGAGAGAAAAGAATAAATAGCTACAGAATTTCAATTCTGATTTTTACAAGTTTTCTCAATCATTCTTTGAGAAAGTACAAGATGGATAACACCCCTTGATGCTGCTGGATCTCTCCTGTTGAAAAAAGACATTCATTTCTGACACTTAAAGAAGTGTGTCTTTTGGTGGCAAGAGACTTTTTATGTCCTATTCCTGGATCCTCTAGGCACTCTTGGCTGCAAAGCTTCCTCAGAGCTGCAGAACAAATCCCCAGGGCCCTAGCTTTGTGGGCCCAGTGTGGGCCTCTCTGGTATTCAGCAAAGTGACTGATGATGGCACTGTTCATCATGCCAGCTCTCTCCAGAGCATAAGCAGAAAGGCACCTCATGTTCAGTTCAGAACCACAGAATCTTCATGCAGATCTATTCTGACGTGACTTCGACAGCAAAATAATTTTCAAAATGTTTTACGACCCCAGGCACCTCTAAAATAGCTTCACTTGTCACTTCTGTAGCCTCAAATCAGAATTAGACTAATATCAGGGGGATGGCAGCAGCACATTAGCCTGTCAAGCAGGAAGATCTGAACTTATGGGGAATACTGCCTGCTCTGGAGATAGAAACTGTAGAGGAGAGATCATTTAGCTAAGCAACATTCACTGCTAGGTTCATATGGACTTCAAATTGGAAAACAGCTGAGAAGGGTTAGGAATTTTAGAATCCTGATTTGCATAGCATTTTACAGTTTATAATATATCCCCGTTTTCTCTTTTTATCCCCATCATAGGCCTATTAGTTGGGGGGGGAGCAGGGGTTTTATTGTCTCCATGTTAAAGAAACAGCCTCAGACAGGTTCAAGACCTGCCCCAGACTCAGTTGGAATCATTTGCACTCTGTGAGATGACTTTTACTCATTGCTGCATCCTGAATAAATAAACAGGTGTACATGATTTTATTGCATTTTATTTTATCGTGCTTCACAGATAACTGCATTTTCTACAAATTGATTGTGGCAACCCTGTGTCAAGTAAGTCTGGTGTCTGTTGACACCATTTTCCTAGTAGCATTTGCTCGCTTTGTGTCTCTGTCACATTTTGCTAATCCTTGCACTATTTTCGCACTTTTTATTACTATTATATTGGTTATGGAGACCTGTGATCCATGATCTCTGTTATTGTTGTAGCTGTTTTGAGGTACCATGAACCACGTCCATATATGACAGTGAACTTAATCAATAAACGTTGTGTGTGTTCTGACTGCTCCACCAACTGGCCATCATTGCTTGTCTCTTTCCCTCTCTTCAGGCCTCCCAATTTCCTGAGACACGACAATATTGAAATTAGGCCCATTAATAACCCTACAATGCCCTTTAAGCATTCAGGTAAAAGGAAGAGTCACATGTCTCTCACTTTAAATCTAAAGCTAGAAATCATTATGCTTAGTGAGGAAAGCATGTCAAAAACCGAGATAGGCTGAAAGCTAGGCCTCTTGCACCGAACATTTAAGCCAAGTTATGAATGCAAAGGAAAAGTTCTTGCAGGAAATTAAAATTGCTTCTATAGTGAACATGTGAATTATGAGAAAATAAGATAGTCTTGTTGCTGATATGGTCTGGATAGAAGGTCAGACAAGCCACAACATTCCCTTAAGCCGAAATCTAATCCACAGCAAGGCTGTAACTCCCTTCAATTTTACGAAGGCCGAGAAAGGTGAGGAAGCTTCAGAAGAAAAGTTCTGAAGCTAACAGAGGTTGATTCATGAGGTTTAAGGAAAGAAAATTTCTCCACAACAAAAAAGTACAGGATGTATGTATACATATGTATACCTGTGGCTGATTCATGTTGATATATGGCTGAAAACGGCATAACATTAGAAAGCAATTATCTCCAGTGGAAAAAAATTACAGGATGAAGCAGAAAGTGCTGATGCAGAAGCTGCAGCAAATTATCCAGAACATCTAACTGAGATAATTAATGAAAGTGGCTATACTAAACAACACATTGCCAATGTACACAAAACAGCCTTCTATCAGAAGAAGATGATATTCAGGACTTTGATAGCTAGAGAGGAGAAGTCAATTCCTGGCTTCAAAGCTTCAGAGGAAGTTGAAGCCAGTATTCATTTACCTTTCTGTAAATCCCAGGGCCTTTAAGAATTATGCTCAATTTACTCTGGTTTTGTTCTATAAACATAACAAAGCCTGGATGATAGCACATCTATTGACATTAGGCTTCTTTGGTGACTCAGATGGTAAAGAATCTGCCCTCAGTGTGGGAGACCCAGCTTTGATCCATGGACTGGGAATATCTGGGTCAGGAAGATCCCCTGGAGAAGAGAATGGCTAACTGCTCTAGTATTCTTGCCTGGAAAATTCCATGAACAGAGAGTCTGGTAAGCTACAGTCCATGCAGTTGCAAAGAGTCTGACATGACTGAGCGACTAACACTATTGACATTATGATTTACTGAATATTTTAAGCCCAACTCTTGAAGACTTACTGCTCAGAAAACAAGGTTCCTTTCAAAATATTACCGCTCATTGACAATGCACCTAGTCACCCAATATACCAAGAGATGGAAATATACCAAGAGATTAATGTTTTCATGCCTGCCAATACAACATTCATTCTTTAGCCAATGGATCAAGGAATCATTTTGACCTTCAAGTCTCATTATTTAAGAAATACATTTTGTAAGGCCATAGCTGCCATAGATAACAATTCTTCTGATGGATGTGAACAAAGGAAATTTAAAACTTTCTGGAAAGGATTTACCATTCTAGAAGCCATTAAGAACACTTGTGATTCATGGAAAGAGGTCCAAATATCAACATTAACAGGAGTTTGGAAGAAGTTGTTTCCAATCCACATGGATGACTTTGAGGGCTTCAAGACTTCAGTAGAGGAAGGAACTACAATGTCCTGGAAATAGCAAGACAGTGAGAATTATAAGTGGAGCCTGAAGATGGGGCTGAATTGCTGCAGTCTCATGATAAAACTAAAGGATAAGGAGTTGCTCCTAATGGATGAGCAAAGAGAGTAGTTTCTTGAGATGGAATCTACTCCTGGTGAAGATGCTATGAAGATTCTTGAAATGACAACAAAGAATTTAGAATGTTCCATAAACTTAGTTGATAAAGCAGTGGCAGAGTTGAGAAGATTGACTCCAATTTGGAAAGAAATTCTATCATAGGTAAAATGCTATCAAATAACATTGCCTGCTACAGAGAAATCTGTTTGTGAAGGGAAGAGTCAATCGATGCAGCCAAACTTCATGGTTGTCTTATTCCAAGAAATTGCCTGGGGGTTCCCTGGTGGTCTATTGGTTAGGATTTGGTGCTCTCACGTCTGTGTCCTGGGTTCAGTCCCTGATCAGGGAACTGAGATCCCACAAGCCATGGAGTGTGGTCAAAATAAAAAAAAATGTCATAGCCACCCTAAACTTCAGCAACAATCAGCATCCATATACATCGAGGCAAGACCCTTCACCAGCAAAAATATTATGGCTTGCTGAAGGCTCAGATGATGGTTAGCATTTATTAACAATAAAGTATTTTTTAAAATTAAGATACATACTTTTTTTAGACATAAAAATGCATTACACACTAATGCTATTATACACTTAATAGACCAAAGAGACTGCATGTAGTGTAATCTTAACCTTTACATGCACTGGGAAACCAAAAAACCATGTGACTAACTTTATTTGATATTTTCATGATTGCGACACTCTGGAACCCAACCCTCCATATCTCTGAGGCATGCCTATAGTTGGTGCTCACGTAGTTGCTAAGTAACTTACATAGAAGCTGAGGTAGAACTTAAATCTAGGCCATTTGTTTCTTGAGATGGAGTATTGATTGCTTTCCTGGGGGGGAAAAGGTAATTTAGAAGTATAGCGTTGCTATGAATGGAACTTTGCTCCAGAGCAGTAGGGGGCCTAGTTGCTCTCTGGGGCTGGGATGTGGGGAAAGAGAATGTGAGGTAGGACAAGCCTGTAAATGAGAATCAGCTGGAAAGGTAGGCTTGGGTAGCAGAAAACTAGCCAAGCAGGAAAAATCTATGTCCAGAGTTCAAAGTCTACAACTTGGGTCAGCCAGTCTATGAGATGGGCAGTTTGGCCATTTCTCCCCATTTTACATTTGAGGAACCTGAGGCACAGAGAAGCATTTTCACAAAAATCACCTTAAATTGCAGACTGATTTCCTCTTAAAGCCCAGGTTCTTGTTCACTACACTGCCCTGCCTCTGTTGGAAACTGTCTTCACCATAGTTACATGGAGCTTAGCTACGTGAAATCCAATTCATCATTTGAGTCTTGTCGGATATCTAGTGCGGGAGTCAGATGCCTGAGTCCCCAACCGTGTGATCCTTGCCATGAGAGGTGAGAGAGGAGCGTGCAGTCGGGACCTGTGATGAACTGACACTGGAAGGCGAGCAGGGACCCCGGGCAGGAAGAGAGCATAGCCCAGGAGAGGAAACAGCCTCATCCTCAGAGTGATTGGAGGGCTGGAAGGCAGATGAGAGCCCCAGCAGGAAGGGCTGGTGCTGTCTCAGGCTGGGGTTTGGACTTGACAAGGAAGCATAGGAGCAGCTGCTGGAGAATGGTCTGGAGGGAGTTGCTTTGAAGAAATGTGCATTTTAGAAAGGCCTCTCTTCCTAATTTCTTAAACATGTTTGTGACTTTTGAGGGGGGCTTTGGAACTCCTCATTTTACAGAAGCACTGTATTTAATAAAAATATTTCTAAGCTACAAGTTGTGATGCCCAGAGAGACTTTTAAATGCATAGTAAATAGTTGTAAATGAAGGAGGACAACACATATAATTAATGTGGATGAGGCTGTATGCATTAAGGGGTTCTCTTTATTCTTGAGGGCAAGGTCTGCAGCCCATTTTTAACCTTTTTTTTTTTTTTGCTTTTAAAACTTCTGTAGGGTATTAAATGCTTCAAAAGGCCAAAATAGTATATTTGTCTACAACAGGGAAGAAGACTGTTTTCTGATCCATGTAAATATCCCTTATTGATTTAAAAATTCAGCCTGACAGAGTATAAAGTAGATATTTTAAATGTGCATAGTGCATGAAATTACCTCACATTACTAGTAAATGCATGCCTTGTAGCAATTATGTCACTTATGCTTACACTAATTAAGTGTTGATGTGTGAGCCGTAAGTTGCAATGATGTTGTTAACTAATATACATAAATATTCCCTTTAAACTGTAATTGCACTTTGCCACGATGGTAAAAGAAGGCAAGCTCAATTTAGGAATTATTAGGACCGTTCTTTGAGAAAATGTAAATGAAGACTGGAAAAGGGTGAGTTGGATTCCAGAGTGCTGCTTCAATTATAAGAAGGGGAGGAGGGGCAGGGAGGGGTCCTCCCTGTAAGGACTCCAGAAGTCTAATGTACAAATCTATGGAGAACATTTGCATATTCTTTCTCTTTTTGAGACACTGTTGTTGTCCAAGCACATAGCATCAGTGGCATGGACTGCATTTTTCAAGTTGAAGGAGTCGACTTCATGACCATACTGTCCCCTGCAGACAGACACTGTACTACATTTCTGTCATAAGAACTTAGCTGATCTCTGGGAAATTTGTGGTAGTGTACTCATTTGCTGAAGTGAAGATTTATGATGCCCAACCTGGATGTGATTTTATTTTTAACTCTAAAAATCTAAGCCCTGTTTGCTCCCTAGGAACTGAGGCCCAGGTAGCCTAAGAAGGGAGGTGTTATCCTGAATCGCTTCTGCAACCAGAGCTAATACAGAATGGTGAGGCTTCTGTGGTTTGGAGTCAGAGAGCTCGGATTCAGTAACTGGGTACCTGAGCCCTCAGGAACACACAGTATTCTCATTCTGTGGCCGATAATGACCACCCTGGAAAATAGTAAGGTTATTTTCTAAAAATATTCCTCCCTCTGCCAAGAACAAAAGAAAGACCACGGCCCCTTACAGAGCTTAAAACAAAGTTTTTTGACTCATGCTAAGAAGGAAACGAGAAAAGGGGAGGGAAAGGCCTGGTTATAATTATCAGCAACAGCATCTGGGGTAACAGCAGTCATTACGCTGGCAGCACTGGCCCCTACTAGGGCTAAAGCAGGAAATGTATGGTAAAGATTTGAGCTCTTTTCACCTCACTTTGGCCTCTAATTTTAGAGTTTAGTTTGTCAGTTGAGATTTTAACATAAGGCGACGTGAGAGGCCATTTTCACGCTATTTGTACTTAAAATTTCTTCCCCTGCCCCAGCTTTATTGAAGTCTAATTGACACATAACATTGTATAAGGTTTACAACAAGATTTGATGGTGTATAAATTGCAAAATGATTACCATCATAGTGTTAGCTACCACCTCCATCTGGTCATGTAGTTACCATTTCTTTTTTGTGGTGAGAACATTTGAGATCTACTGTCTTAGAGCATTCATGTATATGATACAGTATTATTGGTTCTATTATAATATGGTAGTGTTGTTTGGTTGCTCAGTTGTGTCAGACTCTTTTGCAACCCCATGGACTGTGGCTCGCTGGGCTCCTCTGTCCTTGGGTTTTCCCAGGCAAGAATACTGGAGTGGGTTGGCATTTCCTTCTCCAGGGGATCTTCCCAAACCAGGGATCAAAACTGCATCTCCTGCAATGGCAGGCAGATTCTTTACTATTTAGCCACCACGGAAGCCCCATGATATAGTATTATAAGCTACAATCACCATGCGCTGTATTAGATCCCCAAATTTGTTAATCTTGTAAGTAGAAGTTTGTATCCTTTGAGCAGATGTTGAAATTTCTTAATTACAAGAATTGTGTGACATATAATCTCTGCTTAGTATAATATTATTAGTATCCAGGAAGATTACTTTTAGGTGAAATCACTTTATCAAGATGTATTTTTAGTACCCAAATGACTTCGATTCCTTAGAGGGATTATATTACATTTGAATCAGTCAAGATAGACTTCTGTTTTACTGGAGTAAGAAATAACCTGGTACTTTCTGTGGCTTAAAATAACAAGATTTATTTCTTGCTCATGTTTTGTGTTCATCACAGATCCTTAGAAAGTTTTGTTCAGCTTTAATCGTTCAGGGGTCCAGTCTGACAGATCAGTTAGTCTCCACATGGGAATATTAAGAAGGCTCCGGAGAGTCTCAGGGGGTAATTAAATGTTCTAGAACTGGCACCTCTTCTGCTCCATCCCACCAAGCCATAAGAGAGCAAGTAAGGATAATGCCACTGGAGCTAGGGAGAGAGATTTGAGGGGCAAAGAGCTATCACAATATTTATTTTTCTTGCACTGAATTTTAGTTTTGAACAAAATGTTTACTGTATGGTTCCTGCATAATGGTTGGTGTGCTCATGTTTTCTCACACTACCCTCACCATCAGCTAAGAGGATAAAAAGGAAGATTCTTAGGCTGGAAACTCTTTCTTACCAGTTAGCTAAAACAGACTGCAGCCCACTTCCCCATCTGCCACACCTAGCTTAAGTGAAATGTCAGTGCCAAACACATAGGCTGGATTTCGTCGTCACTTTTTGGGACTCGTCGAAGCTCTGCATTGAATTTTTAAAAAATATATTAAAAAGTGCTACTATATTACATGATTAGCCTCAGTGAAATTACAAAGGAGAGTATATTAGAAAAAAAAATACCAGCAGTAAAATCTCTTTAAGAATTAATATAACAGGGTAAAATGAAAAAAATTCCCTTTAGATAATGTTAATTTGTCACTGGAAATCTTTAAAGAAGTTTTATTTGAAGTTCTGCATGGAAACTTAAATCTCATGTAGCTCAGACACTTTGGAACTGTTTCTCCTTAATGTTGTTGGGCACCTGGGCAAGTAAGTGGTTATATTTTGGACGACTTGTGTGTTAGATCCGTATGGTTCTTCTTGTTTATCTTAAGATCTCTTTAGTAACTCATAATTTTAAGCAATTTGCAATGAGCTTTATTGAATGGAAAGGAACAGAACCTATTTCATTTTTGTTTTATTGAATGGGTAAAATAGGAAATAAAATACTTGCAGAGAGATTCATGGAGGGCTGGGAATGTGGGAATGGTGTAAGAACTCTAGGTGGGAGAAAGTTTATTTCACCCACCTGAAAGTTAACATGTTCATTATAGATTGGATATGTTGTCAGGTCTCTCTCTAAGTAAGACTGTAATTTTTAAAAGGAATCATAATCCCTAGACCTTGAACTCAAATCTGAAAGATAGGGTCTGTTATTTCTTGCCGACTGAGAGAGAGCAGTAGCTGTCAGTGCACCCTCTTGAAAAAGTCGGGGTTTATGAAGAGTTCAGGATAGGGATAGGGTTTAAGTTATTTTAAATGAGGTAGCATTGTGTTGGTGAAGTAATTAATTGGGTTAGGTAGTTAAGGCTAATAATTCATTAACTAGGTTTGGCAAGAGGTCTACTGGATACTTTGCTGAGTCTGAGTGATTGAGCACAAGGGTCAGGTGTCTCTGGCATGAGTGGAAAGTTCTTTTTTTCATTCCCATAAGGGTTCAGACCTTCCCTTCTTCAAAGCTCTCTTTCCTTCTCCAGCTGTCTGTAAGATTCACTGGAGACTTCAATTATAGAAGAAGTCAAGCTGGTCGTTTCTGTGTTTTAGCTCATGGATGAGATACAATGTACAAAAAAATTTTTTGGAGCCTTCACTCCATGATAGGGACTTGGCTTTCAAGTGGCATTTATCATCTGGGTCTGGTAAGGGAGTCAGAATTGAGCGTAAGTAAGTGTGAACAGGAATGACAAGAGCTGGGACAGAAGTCTGTACCATAAGGGATGATGGACAGGATGCTCAGTTGTTCTCTTGGCTTCATAACCTCTTTTTTTTTTTTTTTTTTGCTAACTCTTAAAAGGTAGGCCAACATCTGTAAAGCCTGAATCCTGACATGGGGATTCTGGGCAGAAGGAGGTATATGGAAAGACAGAAAACTTTTCAGGGCACCACAAGCAATTCAGTGTGCGCTGTAGAAGGATGAGTTCCCCCTTCCCCCACTGCTCTCTTTCTGGCTTTCCCAGGTCTTGCTGCAAATTGAAGTCAAGTTAACAGAGGGGACCTTTGGTGGTGCAATTCAAGTTGACAAAAGATTAAACATTTTTAGAAAAATGGCTGTGCTGAAAATCTGGAGAAGAAATATCTAATTGTCTCTAAGCTATTTAACCTTGAGGTCAGGTGCCAGAAGAGCCCCCTACCTCCTGTCCACAGAGTTGGAAGCATATATTCACTTCTAAGTCCCTACTGGCTCAGAGGAAGAAGTTAAATTCTGACAACCTCTCCTGTAGACCCAGAGATGAAATAGGTGAAGTGGGGGTGGGGAGAGGAAAGAATTTACAAGGAGTAAGGGACTGTGTTGGAGAGGGAAAATGAGGAGGGTATGCGATCAGTTAGGATGGTTTAGGTGGTAGGTCTGGATTTAAACAGTAAAGAGAATTTATTGGCTAATGTAATAAACAATCTAAATGTCCTCAATGTCCTCAGGAATGAAGCTCCATTTTTCTGTGATTATTTGAATGTTCTGCCTTGCTCTCCACCCACATGTGTATTAGATATATCCTTCATCTGACTTTACCATAGTGGCAAAGTAGCTGCCAGCAGTTGCAGGTCGCAGGCTTCCTTCTTTATAGCCAGAAGAGACAGAATGTCTCCCTACATTCGTCAAAGCCCAGAGCTTCATGGTGATTGGCACATCTTAGATTATGTGCCTGCCTCTGAAGCAGTCTTGGGGCCAGAGGAATGCTTTGTGCTATTTGGATTAGGGCTCAGTTACACCCCTCCCTGACCCATTCCCCATGGCCTAGCTTGCTTTAGACCAATCAGAGCCTCCTAGGGGACAATCCAGCTCAAGGCTCAAAGTTGTTTCCCAAAAGGAGAAGGAAGAAATTGAGAACTGAAGAAATACTCTCCAGTAGGAAAATATTTATTCTGGAGAGGCACCCACAATACCCACATCGTGTAACCCTATGTGATAACCCCAGAATTCCAGACTCAGGACTTCAGGCCTGTTGAAGGACTTGCCTGTCTTCTCTCTTAAGGCCTGGACATTAAAAGACTTCAGCCTAAACAGTTGGTTGGGTTTGCTTCCAGACCCCCTCTGCTGGCTTCATGTGAGGAGAGTGATTTCTTGCAGTTGTGGACTGCGTCACCCCACCCTTTACCCTGGAGCTAGAATTACAGCTAAGTCACATGCAGTGAGAGGGGACCATATTAAGGAAGTTAACATGTATCTTGAAGAATTTTAGAGTCATTTTAGAGGAATGTTGAAGTGGGAAAGTTTATAATGAGGTTTACTGTTCAGAAGGACAGTGCTGATTATTCGAGTGGAGAATGAATTGAACAAACAGAAATCAAATCAGGTTTAGATTGTTTAAGTCAGAAGCAATAAGGATGGAGTGCAGGAGTCTATGTGATAAAACTTAAGGAAATAGCTAAGGACTTAAGAAATCCATAGTGGCTGTGGCGAGAGGGTTTGGTGAGAGAGATGGAGTGTCTGGGAGGAATGGCGAAATAATGGCACCTTTTCCCAAAAAGAAAGTAGAAATTACAAAATGCTTATTTTCTGACACACACTAGAAAAGTAAAAATGGTGTGTTTTTTTTTTTTTTTTCTTTTTCCTTTTTGTTTTGTTATGGTGAGAGGTCTTAAAATAAAGACAGTCTGGAATGGTCTGAAACTCCATCTCCTTTCATCTACTGAATTTCTGACAACCAGTGAATAATAGAGGTAGATGTCTTTTTTTTAATTCTCTCTGCCTTAGATGAGAGAGCCTCTGAATACTACTGTGTCCTCCTGTGTCGTTAATGTTAGCAAAGGTTCCAGTTTTCTGTGAGCTTTAATATCTAAAAAATAACGGGATACTGTTGAAAGCACAGGCCTCATATTATTGAAAAATTCCAATATTCCTAACTGGTAAAGCATTCTGAGTCTTGAGAGTAAACTCTCTCTGGGTTAGAAACTTTAAAGGTTAATTATTGTAGAGAGACTATCTTTCTTTTATTCCTTAATAGTTTTGAGTGAAGCATTGTAGATAAAATCGAAACACAAAAATTCAGAGCAAAGTAGACTTGGATTTGGAAGTCTTTTTGCTCAGGAAAGAATGTGAATTTCCTTCATATTGCCAACAGAGGCCAAGATAAGCTGATCATGAACCCAATTTATGATACCTCATTGTCAAGATGTAATGTAAGTTTTTGCACCCTTAACCCTGTGTGATTTAGCCATCAAAGTCATTTGCTGTTTTTTATATGAACAATGGAGATATTGTCTGGTTGAGCAAAGGTTACAAAACAGATGTGTTTTGCTGAAAAGAATCATTTGGAAAAGCTTGGCATAGGTAATTGACCACCCACTTGTGTTTGGTTTTATTACTGTAGCGTGGGAGGTAAACTTAGGTATATGAGCTGGACTGCCTGGAATATATTTATTGTTTATTTTCCCTACAGTGAAATGCCAGGGTTGTGAGGAAAAAGGACTTATCAAGTAACCTTCTCTTTACATGTATATATGCTAAGTTGCTTCTACTGCCAACACTTTATTTTCTGCCTCAGGCTGCCTGGGCCCAAGAAGACTACAAACCAGTACTTAGTGGCTATACCTATAGACCTCAGTTTGTTTATTTGTGATGGAATAACAGTACCTTCCCTATTTTCCTTGCGAATTTCTTATGAAGTTTAAATGTTAGTGTGTGATAAGCATGAAGTGTCTACCACTTCAGACTTTATAACTACTCACCTCTTGCTCTTGCGACAAAGTCCAAACTATTTGGTGTGGGAGACAAGGCTTTTTCTGATCTATTCATGGTTCTCCAAAGACACACTGTGGTCCTCTTACCCCTGGTATTTTCTCATGACATGCTGTATGCCTAAAATGCTTGTTGTCTGGTGGCATTTGAGTCACTCTCTGGGTTTCTAAGCCTTTCTCTCCATTCTCCTCAAACCAAGTTGATACTCAAGGCAAATATCTGTAGTAAGGCTGTCAGTGTTGAGGGCAAGGACAAGAAAGAATTCTGAGGCTCCCTGGTCTCCTTGATGACAGAGATAGAAGGCATAAAGGAGTCAGTACTAACTCTAATTTTATAACGGGACACCTGAGGCACAAAAGGTTTTGGTAATTTGTCCAAGGAGATAAATCAAGGAATTTGTAGACCTGAAATTTGACCCTGGTAGGTTGGACTTAAGATCTAGGGCATTTGCTTCATGCTATTTTTGGATGGCATCACTGACTCAATGGACATGAGTTTGAGCAAGCTCCAGGAGATGGTGAAGGACAGGGAAGCCTGGCGTGCTGCAGTCCATGGGGTCACAAAGAGTCGGACACAACTGAGGGACTGAACAACAACAAATATGGAGTGTAGGGTGTGACTATTTGCTTGTTTCTTCCCTGTCCTTCTGTACTTTTTCCTTTGCTCTAATCTAGCACCAGCATTCTATAAAACTTTATTGAAGGCTTAAGGACAATAGGAAACACTCACAGGTAGAGAAGTTTAGATTAAAATAACCACTAGATGCAAAGATATGCTTTCTCTGGTGATCTCTTTCTCTTACATGCCCTCTTTCTCTTAAATCCCTGACTGATTCTGGAGATTCCTCTTTTGTTAGTGGGAAGAGTGGAGCACCAGATCCCAGTGTCCCGCCTTTCTTCAGCATCCCTATTTCCCTCCTGTCCTATGTTATGTTCACTTCCAAGCCAGTGTCTCTCTTCTGACTATTTATTGCTGAGTAACAACTCCAAACCTCAGTCATTTAAAATAACATTTTTTAAAAAACATGTCATGATTTTGAGGGTTAGCATTTTGGGCAGTGATCAGCTTCTGATCCACTTTGCACTGACTGAGATCACTCAGTGACAGACAGCAAAAGGTAGGGATTATCTGGAGGAATTAAGAAAGCTTCTCTTATTGTCCTGGAGGGGCTCATTGGAAAGCTGGACTCAGCTGTTTCTTCCCCTTCTCCTCCACCTGGTCTCATAAAAATGCAGCATCTCTTCATGTGGTCTCTTCAACAGGGCATACTCATCTCTTAATGATATCTTAGGGCTCACTACTCTTGAATATATTCCTCATAACATGTTTACCTTTGACTTTAAAACATCTCAGTAGTGAAAATTCCAGAAGAGAGGAGGTGGAAGCTTCCAGTCTCCTAAGACCTGGCAACTGGCACCTGTCACTTCTGCTATATTCTGTTGGTCAAAGTGCTCACAGAACATGCCCATATTCAAAGGGAAGGTTCACACACCCCCACCAGCTGATGGCGGTGGTGTCATGTAGTTAGTGAACATCATTGATCCCCTTGGTTACCAAAAAGCCACAGAGAAGGCAGGGGTGGCAGTATGGAGCAGCGATCAGGCACCCAGACTCTGGGTCCGCTATGAGTTAGGAGCCTGTCGCCACTATTTACTTGCTGCGTGCTCTGAGGGCATTTTTGCTTTCTGTGCCTCAGTTTCCTCATTTAAATAAAGCAGAACTAATATTTGTCCCTACCTCATAGACTGGGGGGAAGTTAATACATGTAAACCATGTAGGGCAATACTTAGCACATGATGGAGAGCTGTAAAGATCTTAACGTCTTTACATAGTTTAAAAGAAAAAAAAAAGCAGCAGATTGTCTCTACCTCTTTTAGTGCTCTTAGTACCGAAACTTGGTTATGATACCAGGTCCCATCTATCACAGCATTTTTAAGATTGTGTTGAAATTAACGGTTTATAATTATCTGTCTCCCTTATTTAGACAGATTGGGAATACTTGAGAGCAGTAATGTGAAATTTCGTCTTTTTATTCCCAATGCTTCCAAGATTCTTAGCAATGTGCATTCAGTATACAGTAGCTGCCTCCCCTCCCCAGCATTTTGTTTTCTGTGGTTTCAATTACCCATGGTCAATCCCTGTCCAAAAGATTAAATGAAAAGTTCCAGAAATGAACAACTCATAGGTCTGAAGTTGTACACTGCTCTGTGTAGCTTGATGGAATTTTGAGCTATCCTTCTTCATCCCAGACAGGATGCAAATTTTATGTCATCACAAGAAGAAAAAAGGTGAGTACAGTACAGTAAGATATTTTGACAGAGAGAGAGAGATCACATTCACACAAATTTTGTTACAGTATATTGTTATGGTTGTTCTATTTTATTACTAGTTTTTTAATCGCTTTTTGTGCCTAATTTATAAATTAAACTTTATCATTGGTATGTACAAGATAAAACCTACTATAGATAGATTTCAGTATTATCCACAGTTCAGGAATCCACTGGGAGTCTTAGAATGTATCCCCCACAAATAAAGGGGGACTACTGTATTTGCAAATTGAGTGATATTATTTTCTTTGTTATTCAGCCGTGGTGGAGGTGGATTAGAATGACTCTGAAAGTTGTACTGGTAAATAAAATGTTAGAATTACGTTTTTGCAAAAGAGTTTTAAAAACTGAGAAAGCAATATGTTATAAAGAATACATTCAATAGTATAATTAAATAATATTTTTTTATTTCTCTTTAAAATATACAGTAGATTCTAAATCTAATTCAGATGCAATTTTCGAATTTTCTTTTCTTTGTTTTGTTTTTGGATACATAGTATGTAATGTATCATGGTCCCACTGATGGGATGGTACTAGAATTACAACACCGTCTGAAATTAGAGCTTCTCTCTTACTCTCTCTTACTCTTTTGTTCTAGTTTCTTTTTTATTTATCTACCATTTCTCATCACTTTCTGAAGTTTTCTATTTTTGTCTTTCCATCATATGGACATCAAGTTCTGGGAAATATTTTTTGTTTTCCCTTTTGGTTTTATAACTCTACCTTTTGGTTTTCCAGACAACTTCAGATTTGCACTTTTATCACTCTTTTCACAGAATGTTGACATTGGTTTTGGTTTTCAATGGCTCTCTCTCCTCCATTCCTCAAGGATTATGTATCACATTTAGGTCATTGTTCAGTACTCCATGTTCCCAAATAAATCCAGCATCTTGTTAGTTGGGTCCTAGTGGACTTAAATGTAGTGGAGAATGACAATAACAAATGAATCAAGGCCAAAGCTTTCCTAATGAAGGTCACTAAATCTACTCAGAGGGGGGAAAAAAAATTAACAAAGCCACTAGTTCTGTTTGCTGAACACCCAAAGCAAAACATTAAAAAAAATAGCTATAGACAATACTCCAGTACTCTTTTCTAAGAGAATTCTGCTGTAAGTGAATCATGACTGTAACCCTGAATAAGTGCAAATGTTATAAAGTCATAATTATATCCTGGATCTTACTTGGTGTATGGTAAATATTTCTTTAACTTTGAAGTACATGCTTATTCAAACAAAGCCCTTGAATGTGATCACTCACTTTATTTATTGGTTTAATAAAAACTGTAAAACTTATGGATTGATTTTGATTTAATGAAGCTAGGCCATTTTCAACAAATCCCTGTTGGAGATTGCAACGTATAAATTGTGCTGAACATTGTGGGGAATGTTAATAATGATAGAGTCCTTCTTTTCTAAGAGCCTCTCAAAGAAAACTGTAGGTGTTAGAGCTGAAAGAAGTTTTGTGGAGTTGTTTAGTCCAATTCCCAAACCTTATGGATAAGAAACCCAAGGTCTGAAAAACTAAGTGATCTTGGAAAGAAATGCATTTGATCTTTGTGAACTTGTTTCCTCACTTATAATTACAAGGAAAATCATAGTATCTAACTCATTCATGGTTCAGTTGCTCAGTCGTGTTTTGACTCTTTATGACCCCATGGACTGTAGCATGCCAGGCTTCCCTGTCCTTCACTATCACCCAGAGTTTGCTCAAATTCATGTCTATTGAGTCAATGATGCCATCCAGCCATCTCATTCTCTGTTGCCCACTTCTCCTTCTTCCTTCATTCTTTCCCAGCATCAGGGTCTTTTCCAATGACTTGGCTGTTCTCATCAGATGGCCAAAGTTTTGGAGCTTCAGCCTCAGCATCAGTCCTCCCAATGAATATCCAGGGTTGATTTCCTTTGGGATTGACTGGTTTGATCTCCTTGTAGTCCAAGGGACTCTCAAGAGTCTTCTCAAGCACCACAGTTAAAAAAGCATCAATTCTTCGGTGCTTAGCCTTCTTTATGATCCAACTCTCATATCCATACATGACAACTGCAAAAACCAGAGTTTTGACTATTCAGACCTTTGTTGGGGAAATGATGTCTCTGCTTTTTCATATGCTGTCTAGGTTTGTCATAGCTTTTCTTCCAAGGATCAAGTGTCTTTTAAACTCATGGCTGTAGTCACCATCCACAGTGATTTTGGAGCCTATAGGATTGTTATATGGGTTAGCTCATAGGGTGGTCATAAGAATTAATGTGATATATGTATAGTACTCGGAGAAGGCAATGGCACCCCACTCCAGTACTCTTGCCTGGAAAATCCCATGGATGGAGGAGCCTGGTAGGCTACAGTCCATGGGGTCGCTAAGAGTCCGACACGACTGAGCGACTTCACTTTCACTTTTCCCGTTTGTGCACTGGAGAAGGAAATGGCAACCCACTCCAGTATTCTTGCCTGGAGAATCCCAGGGATGGGGGAACCTGGTGGGCTGCCATCTATGGGGTCGCACAGAGTCAGACACGACTGAAGCAACTTAGCATGTATAGTACTGAGCTGCCAATAGTAAGCTCCCAATAAATGGTACCTTCTTTTTAGTGTCATTATTGGCTATGATGATACAAATGTTGTGGCATGGTTTAGTCAGTAAGTCTTGGTTTAGTCACTAAGTCATGTTCAACTCTTGTGACCCCAGGGCCTGTAGCTCACCAGGCTCCTCTGTCCTTGGAACTTCCCAGGCAAGAATACTGGAGTGTATTGCTCTTTCCTTCTCCAGGGGATCTTCCTGACCCAGGGATTGAACACAGGTCTCCTGCATCACAGGCAGGAACCACTGAACCAGGGGAGCTGACACTACAAATAGTAAGTGCCAAAACAGAGATACAAATCCTTTTCTTTCAAGCTCATTATTTTATTGGGTTGGCCAAAAAGTTTGTTCAGGCTTTTCTTGCCATCTTATGGAAAAACCCAATATATAGTTTTTTGGCCAACTCAATATATAGTTTTCCATGCTATAAATGTATTATTTTACAGTCTGAGAAGTGTTTCTCTTTCAGTAAAAGTCATATTCAGAAATAGCTGTTAATTGTCCGACTGCCATTTGTTTTCACCAAATCACAACAGGAACAAAAATAATGTTTCAAACAAAAATAACAATAACCTCCAAACTTTTTTTTGTGTATGTGCACTGCTTAAATGCAGCATTAAGTTAAAAGTTAATTTTTTTCAAGTTAAGACTTTCTAATATAGACACAGATTAAATGTCACCCATTTGTTCTGCTAAGCATCCCAAATGCTACAGGATTTGCTCCAGATTGTAATTCCTATAAGATATTTTGCACTTTCATTGCTTATCCATTTATCTCATAGCAGTTATAGTAGTGGTCAATCTGCACTACCTCTTCCCCAGGGTCGGGGAAAACTCCCACTGTCTTACCTTATTTGCATGCTTGCTATCAGAAACTGGGCAGCAGCCAGGCTACTGGGAGGGTGGTGAATGAATTGGATGCTCACCAATCCTCTGTTTTTGGAAAGCCTATCTTCTTGTCACTTCATGTTAAATATGGATGGGAAGGGCTCTCCTGATCTAACCTACTATGTTTATCCAGCTCGGAAATGCAAGTGTTCCTTTCTTATGGAAACTGGAGTGGAACAATATTTAATAAAGTACTGTAGAACTAAAACATGATGCTGGGTCTTAAATTTGCCTCTCCTTCTCCTCTCTATAGTTATTTTAAAGCAAGATTTGTCATGAATTTAGTGACATTAGGTAGTTTTCGCACTTTGAGGAGAGAAGTTCTTTGAATGTAAGTGAAATTCTTACATCTCCTTTGCCTTCAACTCCTTTTTATTGATTTCAGACATCTAACTCTAGTCACTCATCAGCTTTAACCCTAAAAGCAATGGTGCTTGAATTAGGGTTCTCCAAAGAAATAAAATGTATACATGTATCTCAAATAATTTACTGTAAGAAATTGGCTCATGTGATTGTGAAGGCTGACAAGTATCAACATTTGCACTTGGCAAGCTGGAAACTCAGGAGAGCTATTATGTGATTCCAGTCCAAAGGCAGTGAAAAGAAACAAACAAACAAAACTATGTCTCAGCTCAAGACAGTGAAACAGGAGAAAATCCCCCTGACTTGTGTCATTCAGACCTTCAACTGATTGGATGAGGTCCACACACGTAATGGAGGGCACTCTGCTTTACTTAGGTTGCGGGTTTAAATGTTACTCTTATACATAACACCCTAAGAGAAACACCCAGAATAACATTTGACCAAATGTCTGGGCGCTTCCATGGTCCAGTCAAATTGACAATAAAATTAACCATCATAGTACTCAATTGTTTGTCTTTAATCTCTCATACAGCAAGAGACAAAACGATACTTTTGTTACTTGTAAATATGCTTGGCTGTGTCTCTTTTGAAATTAGCCATGACTGAACTTTTAGTTTCATAGGTGTTTTATTTTGTTTTATTTTGCTACCATAATTTAAAACATGGCATGTCTAGGGTTGATTCCCTAGTATCTCTGTATAGAGTGAATCAGACACAAATGGGAGTCCCAGCATTGTTTTGTGTTTTGTAGGGAAAGAATGTTGCTTACTGTTAAAAAAAAAAAAAAAAGAAGAAGGAAAAGGAATGGAATTTGAAGGCATCAGATGTTAATTTGAATCCAGGCTTTGTCATGCAACATTTAAGTAAATTTGTAAATTAGACATATTATTCAACTAAGCCTTAGTGCCCTTTTCTGCACAAATTGGGAAAAATAAAATAATACCTACTTAAACCTAGCTGACTCAATGGACGTGAGTTTGAGCAGATTCAGGGAGATAGTGAAGGACAGGGAAGCCTGGAGTGCCGCAGGTCACGGGGTCGCAGAGAGTCTGACAGGACTTGGCGACTGAACAACAACAACAACCCTAGCAAAGCTTTCATATAGCTCTGCAAGTAGTTATTACAAGGATCTTGATTACAGTTCTTTTGTGATGGCAGAAATATTAGAAATAATCTAAAACTCCATTAATGTGAGAATGAATTTGTGGTATAACCATGCAGTTCAATCTTGTTTATCAGGTAAAGGAATGAACTAAATCTGTATATCAATTTGACAAAAATCTAAGAATAAGATTGAGTGAGAAAAATTAGATTAAAATAGCATTTATGTAAAATTTAAAGATATGCATAAATATTATACATTGCTTATGAACACAGTTTATGAAATAAAGTGTGAGGATTGACAAAAATGTATGCAAAGTCAGAAGAGTGATTTGCTACAGGCTAGCAGATAGAGACAGTGGAATAGGGAAGATTTCTGAAGGACAAATTTGCCAGGTATAGTATTTTCCAGGTGGAGCCTTTTTCTTTCAGTATTTTGAATATGTCATCCACTGTTTCTTGACTTGGGAAGTTTCTTCTGAGAAGTCTCTCATAGTCTTATGGGGTTGGGGTGACTCCCCTGTAAGTGACAAGTTGCTTTTCTCTTGCTGTTCTCAGTATTTCCCCTTTGTGTTTGACCTTTAACAATTAAATCTAATTATAATGTCGTGTTGTAGCCTTTATGGGTTCAACATATTTGGGATCTTTTGGGCCTCAAGAATCTGTTTCTTACCCCATGTTTGGGAATTTTTAAGTCATTATTCCTTTAAATAGACTTTCTGTCCCTTTCTCTTTCTCTTCTTCTTCAGGGACTCATATAATGCGTATATTAATTTTTTGTGATGTTCCATAAGGCCCAGAGGCTTTCTTCACAGTTTCTTACTCTTTTTTTTTTCCTTTTGGTCCTCTGATTGATAATTTTTAAATGACCTATATTAGAATTTACTGATTCTTTCTTCTGCTTAGTTAAGTCTACTCTTGAAGCTCTCTACTGAATTTTTTAGTTCAGTCGTTGTAGTTTTCAGCTCATGGAATCCTTTTTTTAAATCATTTCTTTCTCTTTATTTATATATTATTTTCCTAATTTCATTTAGTTGTCTCTCTGTGTAAACTT
Source organism: Giraffa tippelskirchi (assembly GCF_054371585.1). Taxonomy (NCBI): domain Eukaryota; kingdom Metazoa; phylum Chordata; class Mammalia; order Artiodactyla; family Giraffidae; genus Giraffa; species Giraffa tippelskirchi. The sequence goes on from NC_137275.1 coordinate 172,832,036, forward strand.
ATAGTTCACCAAACTTCTTTAAGAGGATTATTTTGAAGTCTTTGTCAAACAGGTCATAAATATCCATTTCTTTAGGGTCAGTCATTGCAACTTAATTATAATTTCATTTGACAGTATCATGTTTACCTTATTTTTTGTGATCATTCTATCCTTATGTTGGTATTCTCACATATAATTAAGTGGTCTCCTTTTATAGAATTTACATGTTTGTGTTGGCAGGGAAAGACCTTCATCCATCAGATCAACTTGAAGGATGGATCAGTTGGTAGTGTCTATAGGTAGGCAGGGCTTGCTAGCAGGGCCTCTGGCTGGGCCAGGCTACTTACTGCCTGTGCTCTGAGGTTGGGGAGGTTCTGTTGGCAGAGTTCCTCATTTAAGTGAGACCACTGGGTAAGCTCCCAGTTTGGGTAGAGCTACTGATTGTGCTCTGAGGTTAGATGGGGACATGAGGAGGACTCTGAAATCACCTCCAGTTGAGTGAATTTGCAGACTGTGTTCCTTGTTACAGCAGTGCACCCGGCTGGATTCTGTGATTGGGTAGAGCTGTTAGAGCTCTGCAATCTCTCCTGGTTGAGTGGTGCCTCAAGCTGTGCTCCCTGACCAAGGGGTGCAACTGGATGGACTGTGTGTTCAGGAATGGCAGCAGCCAGGGTTTCATGGTTGTTTGAGGCCTCAAGTTGTACTGTATAATCAGTTGAGGCTGCAGGTTTTGCTCTGAAGTTACATCGGTTCTCATGCTGGGCTTTGTAATTTGGTAGGCTGCTGACTCAGATGCACTGTGCCACTGGTGAGGTGGCTGGCCTGGCTGTCTGTCCAGGCAGGGCCTCCAATTGTATTTCATAGATTTGATGCTCTGCTGTCAGACTGGATCCTTTTCTAGGGTTCCTGGTTGGGTTGGATGGCACTGGAGGTTATGTCACAGGATGGGGAGGAGGTCACTGTCTGGACCACCCTCCAACCCCCACCCCCCCACCAACAAAGCTTTCCCCCTGCCTAGGCAAGGCTATAGGCTGTATTCAGCAATCAGGCAGGACTGTAGGCTGGGCTCAGAAGTTGCTGGTGCCATCGATTGGGTTTTGAGACTACCCAGGGCCAAAAGATATGTTCAACAGTTGGGCAGAGATTCTGTCTTTGTCTCCTGCTTGTGTAGGGCCGTAGGATATTCCAGGTTGTTTGGCTAGGATTTCTGGTTGGGTGGGACTGAGTTTATGCTCAGTAATTTGGCAGGGCTGCACATTTGCTTCCCTTCCCAGGCAGGCCCACAAAACATGTCCTATGGATGGCATGGCCTGTTGGCTGATCGCCCAAATCAGTAGAACTGCCAATTGAGCTAGCCAGATGGGGTCACAAAATCAGCTTTGCAGATGGGCAGAGCTGCTGACTGGGATCTCTGCTTGGCTGCAAGCAAGAGGTAGTTTCCCAGACTCAGCACTGGTTGTCTGCCTCTTCTCCATCTCTTGTCGGGTTTCTTTGGTGTCTTAAATCTTAACTGGAGTTAGAACAACTGTTAACAAGAAGTATTAATTCACATGGAGTGGAAATTCTTACCCAACACACACATGAATGATTATGAATTCTCAGGGTAGACTTGTTTTTTCCACTGAGAGTTAGCATGAAACAAACTTTACTGTTATCTCTTTGGGTTTGTTGGTAGATCTTACTTCTTGTGAGTTCTAAGCTTCTGGCTTTAGATGGAATTCTCAGCTACATCCCCCTACTTTTTGATGACCTAAGATTTATATCCTATTTATATGGCTTCTAAAATCCAAGTTCTCTAGTTAATTAAACTGGTATCTAATCTCATGTCCCATCCCAAACCATCTAGATATTTAGGCTCTGGTAATCAGTACTTTCTCTGTGTTTGTTTCTGGAGATTTTTCTTACATAATTGTGTGTGTGTGAATTCAGCATGTGTTTAAGAAGCTATTTGTTACATTTTACCTATAGCTTGCATGTTTTTCCACAGATATGAAATTTTTGGTGGTTTCAGTCATCAAATGATTGGAAACATAAGTTACATTTTTGCTTTGGTATTAACAACATCTGTTCAGATCCCCCAGTGTTCCTTTCCTCCTTTGTGGTGCATGAACTTAGATGTTGACTCTGAAAGATGTTGGGGTCAGGGGGAGATGAACTTTACTAGAGTGGAAGCATCCATGGTATTCTGTCAACAGAAAGTGTGCTCACTTTGGACTGCTCTAGTCTGGAAGCTGATGAAAATAGCCCAGTTACACCACCTTAGCAATGAGTACTTACTTTGTCCATCTGCAGTCTCTGGGCATGGGGGTGATGACCTCTGGATGACAAGGTCAAATAAGTGAGTATGGAAAAAAGCCAGACTCATTTTCTCTCTGGTCTCAGGAGAATTCATAGGTGATACCTTCTTGGACTTAGGAGAGAAACTCTGAGAAGTTTCAACAGCATAGTTTTGGGAATTGGACTGGTTTGACTGTTACTTTTCAAGTCCTACTTTTCTCCCTGAAACTTTATTCAGGTATAATTGACAAATAGAATTGTATATATTTAAAATATATAATGTGATGATATGTTATATCTATATATTATAAAATATTCACCATAACCAAATTAATTAATATATTAATCACCCTCACTCAATGTATTTACTCTTTTTTTTTCTTGGGTGAGAACTTATAAGATTTACTTTGTTAAAAACTTCCAAGAATATAATATAGTATTTTTTAGCATAGGGGGGTAGTGATTAGCATTTTCTTTTCTTTAATTCTTATTGGAGTATAACTGCTTTACAATATATTATGTTTGTGCTGTACAGCAAAGTGAATATGCTTTCTGTTTACATATACCCCCTATTCTTTGGATTTCCTTTCCATTTAGGTCACCACAGGGCATTGAATAGTGTTCCCTGATCTAAATAGTAGGTTGTCATTGATTATCTATTTTATACACAGTATCAGTAGTGTAGAATACAGTATTTTTAACTACAGTCAGCATGCTATACCTGAGATCCTTGGAACTTGTTCATGTTATAAATGTAAAGTAGTAGTACTCTGACTGATATATTTCCATTTCCCCCACTACCCAACCCCTGGTTACCACTATTCTACTCTGTTTCTATGAGCTCACAAGTCCTAATTTCTTTATAGCAAAAAGAGTATGATAATATTTATGGAGTAATTTCCTTGTCTTTTTGAGGATTAAATGAAATGTGAGATAATGCTTGCACATTATCAATCCTAAGTAGGTAGACAAGCATACAGTAACCACTAGGTTGATGTGTGGAGCAAAACATTCTCAAATACATGTGAGGTCACAATATGAACACCAACCTCCCCGATACACAGTGATTATGAGACAGAAAGCGTTATGGACTTGGAAAGCCATTGTGCCCCACCATTGTCGGCCAACCTGTTGTCACAAGTCAGACTTTTATTTGTGGTTAGCCATTCAGTGTTTCTCACTTGGATGTTATTAATGCTGTATTTTGAATGTGGGTAGTATGTTTTTACAAGATTGTGGCCTACCATTTATACACAAGTCGCTATGAAAAAAATTGCATTGTGTTGTAATAAAAGAGCCCTTTCAACCAGAACTGAATTGTTGTTTCCACAACACTGTAAGAGAAACTAAACAAAGCAAACTGGAAAAGCTGCTTTGTGTTGTGTGAGCAGTTCACATTGTTTTCATTTTTTATTGTACTGTTGTACCACTGGCAATCAGTATGGGGCCTTCACTTATGGAAATATAGCTGTTGGCAGTTTAGGCTCAATTTAATTCCCAAGCTGTCATAAATGATCACATGGGAAGATAATGCTTGATGGGAGTTTTGTTTTCTTTACCCTTTTCTTTTTCTTTGAGGCAACTTGTTACAGAGGAGAACAGATAAGATTGAGATCTATGGTATACTGGAATGTTTGGAAAATACACAGAAATTCTATTCACATAGGAGAAAAATAGAAACAATGCCCTAATTAAATTAAAATATTTGCAATCATGGCCACTTGTTCCCTACTGTTATCACCATAGACTCTTTTTTAAAATTGAATTACAGTTGATTTACAATGTTATGTCAGGTTCAGGTGTATAGCAAGGTGATTCACTTATATATATTCTTTTTCAGATTCTTTTCCATCATAGGTTATTACAAGATACTGAATATAGTTTCCTGTGCTATACAGTAGATCCTTGTTGTTTATCTATTTTATATATAGTGCTGTGTATCTAATAATCTCAAACTCCTAATTTATCTCCATAGACTCTTAAAGAAGGAACATACAAAAATTTTGTTCAGTGTATTACAGTAGAAGATCTGTGGCTTTGTCAGTCTATTTTATAATAAAGACTGTCTTTATGCATTGTTGCCACGGATGTGTAACCTGAATTGAATGAAGACTTTAAACCTAAATTCTAGTGCACAGGACACATAGTTTAAAAAGGAAGCAATCATATATTTGTGAAAAACAGTACATTCTAAAGGACAGTTGGCCTAATCTTTTCAAAAAGTAATTGTTGTAAGGAAAATGAGGGGGGAGAAGGAGAGGAATTTTCTAGATTAAAAGTCTTAAGAGACATAGCGAAATGTAAAGCAACACCCATGTGGTACTTGTTTGGATCCTAGTTTGATCAAATCAGTATTTTTGAGAAACAGTGAAAGTTTAGCACAACCTGGGCATTAGCTTTTAGTAAGAATTGCTTGTGAATTTTGTAGATGTGATGTGGTATTATGATTATATAGGAGGATGTCCTTACTGGTTCTATTTTTATTATATTTTTAAGCATTGCATACTGACATATAGGTTAAGAAATGTCATATCTATTTACTTTTTACTACTCCATCAAAGCAATACGTAAAGCAGATGTTACAAAATGTTAAAAATAGTTAAATACGGACATTGGGCATACACGATTCATTATACTCTGCTCTACTTTTCAGTAAGTTTTAAAATTTTCTTAATAAAAAGTAGAAAAAATCTTCATGGTATTATTCATCTTGAAAACCAAGAGTGCTATTTAAAATGGTATTCTGAAACTCTTTAATCCATAAAATGATGAGTCATAGAAGTAGACTAAACAAAGGTTAACAGAATTAAATACGTCCTCAAAGCAGAATCTCCAGATATATCATTAAATATTTAGAGTTATAGAGGGATTTGTCTTTTTTTTTAAAAGAGGACATTCTGTTTATGATGGTGATGCCTTTTCTAGATATACGACTAGGAAGATCCATACAATATGCTCCTTGGAATAAAAATAACCATGGAAAATTTCAGACCACAAGCTTAGTGCTTTAGTAGAGGTCATTAGCCTGACACAATGAAAAGAATACACGTGTTGCCTCCTCTGGGCCATGATCTGGAAGTTGACTCTTGGCTTATTTATTAGCATTATGAACTTGAGCAGGTTTCTTAGACTGAGTCTCAAGTGTCTTCTTGGTAGAACGGGGATAATAAAATATATCTTCCAGGGAATGTGTTGATATTAAATGAGGTAATACGCTTCAAGAGTTTAGCACAGAGATGTGTGAAATAAAACTCCTGTCTGTGTTGCTATCTTTAGAGTTCCATTAGGGGAGGTAGAATAGGAGTGATCAGGAGCTCTTCTGAGCACAACTGAGGAGATCAGTCTGGCAGTCAGATCCATGATAACCCCGGCAAGTCTGAAGGCAAGGGTGCTGTTCCCGAGTCTCCTGATCCCCTACCTGACAGTCATTGCCTTCTTCCTTCCAGGACTCTAGTTTTGTTATGGATGGTGACACAGCAGCCTGGACAGGAAACTAACAATTTAAAAAATACCCACATTTGCCATCCTTATTTGAAGCAAGTGGCAGCACTGTCTTGTTTTGGCCAATGTAATGTAAGCTGAAATCATAGGGTGGGTGTTCTGCGAATGTGCTTTAAAATTAGGAGACAGCCTAAGGCAATAAAACTGCTCTAAAAATACTCTATGGAGAAGGGAATTGCAATCCATTCCAGTATTCTTGCTTGGAGAATTCCACAAAAAGAGAAGCCTGGCGGGCTGCAGTTCATGGGGTTGCAAAGAGTCAGACACGACTGAGTGACTAACACACACACACACACACACACACACATACACACACATACACACACATACTCTAAGAATAGAAGTATGGAAAGCCAGCAGTATCTTGGGTTTCTCATGACCCCATGGAACTCTTTCACCATCTTGCAATGACTACTGCCAATCTTATTGTCAGGTGAGAGAAAAAGAATTCCCACTTTTTTCAAAGATGCTGCATATATGGCTGTTTTGTGTTATGTACAACTGAATTAAGTCTGCCGCTGATGTAAGCCCCAATTAAGAAAGCTTTATGAGGGTGAGAAGGAAATGAGAATCAATAAGGAGCTAGACTGTAATGGGGCAACATCAGTAGAAATGGAAAAGAATGGTAACCAGGAGACACTTTAGGAATAGACCTCATGAGACTATTACTGATGGGATGTGTGACTGGAGGGAAAGGAAGGTGTCCAGTATGACTTTCAAGTTTAAGTTGAGTGTTCAGGAGAATGATAGCATTATTGGTGCCCAAAGATAGCTGTAACAATTAGGTTTTAGATGAGTGACTTTGATTCAAGAAAGAAAAGCCTGGATACTCTAAGAGCTGAATTAGTAGTATGAACTCCCAAGCCCTTAGAAATATTGGTAGAAAGAAAGATTAGGGTGTGGTAAAGGGTCTCCTATCAGATTGCAGGGCTTCTATTTATTCAGTTTAAAGACAAGCCGTACTGATTGGTCAATATTTTCAAACATGGGTTTAAACTACATTTGGGAAATATATTATCATTTCCTCTAGGGCTCAGTAGCTAGACATACATCTTGCTTAACTAAGGCATGGGTCTGCTTTGAGAATAGAACATGGGCTAGGTGACCTCTGGATGCTCTTGATAGTTCTATGATTCTGTAATTATCTCAGGCTTCAAATAACTTTCCAGGGAACAGCAAATACTTCTTACTAATAAAACACAATTTGAAACTTGGAACTGAAATTACGCATTTTCAATAAAGTATTGTAATAAAGTTAGTGACTGGAGACACCCCCTAGGAATAAAGAGCTAAATGTATTGGTTGGCCACCCATGCAATGCAAAGCTAAAGTCTACACTGATTCATCACTTGGAAGATGTGGATGCTCTACCTAAGTTTTAAATATAAACCTGAAAGCAGATGAAAGAACTAAAAGGACATTGTTATTTTACAGTAGAATCTGCAGTTAATACCAATAGGCGCTCTGAAGTCTAAATTCTGTATCAACTTCACTGAGAAATTGCTACCTGATACTAGTTCCTGCATTTAGGTCCCTTCTGAATCCTGTGTTTTGGTACAGTGGATGGAAATTCATGTCTTTATAATTCATGTTCTTTATAATTTTGCCAACAATAATAGAACTGCTACTAGAAAAAGATAGGGAGGTATAGAGAGCTTTATATTAAATAAAGATTATCCTATGTTCCTACAAATTCAGTAGGAAAATTATTTGGGCAATTTTACTTTAAAGAGCTTTCTACATGTGGTGGAGAGCAATTATTAACATAAATGATTTGTGGTACAGTTGTTTTCTTAAAAATTTTATTTCCGACAGAAGCATAGTGCTTCTGATCTGAAACGTAGGTTTATGCAAACAGTAAAGTGCAGTAATTCCCAAAGTGTCTACAGATAATAGTTGTTCCTTGAAAATTTTTCCATGGTCAGTTAAGTTTGGGACATTCTTTTTAAACAAAATTACTAAATTTTTTTTGTTGCAGTTCTTGTCAGACCCTTTATAAAGCTCTGTGACTCACCAGAAAGGAATAGAAGAAGCAACATTTTCAAGAATATCACCTTTTTGAATTATTTTTGTGTAATCCCAAAGTTTTGCCACAGTGTATGGGTTCATCTTAAGACTCCTGATCCAGTTGGTCTAACTGAATTTCTTTCCTTGGAAATTTCACATTGAGGTCAAGAAATTTACTCTCCTGTGCCCTTTCTCCCTCTCTCTCCCTCCCTCTCCTTCTGAGGCTAGATGTACAGTATGTAAGCTATATGTGACCATGTTTTTCAGTCCGTGTAGATTAAAGAAACAAAGGAAGTCTGTCTAGACACAGAAAAGAGCAAAACACATTTGATATGTATTTTGAATAATAGTTTAAAAATATTAGCTTGTAGTTAAGTTTTTTTAATGTTAGAAAATGAAATCACTAAACTCTTTATTTGCAATAATACATAAAAGTTATCCATGCTTGCTTAACTATTTATATTTAGCTTACTAAATATTTAATAGAGAAAATTACAAAATAAAAATAACAGACTTAAGTGTATACCACTTAAAATGAATAAATGTTAATGCTCATATTTGCCTGAAACCCTACCTCTGACCCAGTCTCTCCAAACTCTCCACAAAGAGGTTGATGTGTATCCAAACCATATTATCATATGCTTTTATGGTATAGGAATTTCTATTCAAAATATACACATTTAACAAATTGTATTTAACTGATATACAGTTTATAACACTATGCAATTTTGTCTTTTTACACTTGACTTATGGTTGCATTATGTGTTTGCAATGCTTTTCCTATTTTATTTTTTTTTGAGCAATATTTAGCATTATTTTATAAAGTGAAGAAGAGCTAAAGAGCCTCTTGATGAAAGTGAAAGAGGAGAGTGAAAAAGTTGGCTTAAAGCTCAACATTCAGAAAACTAAGATCATGGCATCCAGTCCCATCACTTCATGGCAGATAGATAGACAAACAGTGGAAACAGTGGCTGACTTTATTTTTTTGGACTCCAAAATCACTGCAGATGGTGACTGCAGCCATGAAATTAAAAGACGTTTACTCCTTGGAAGGAAGGTTATGACCAACCTAGACAGCATATTAAAAAGCAGAGACATTACTTTGTCAACAAAGGTCTGTCTAGTCAAGGCTATGGTTTTTCCAGTAGTCATGTATGGATATGATATTTGGACTATAAATAAAGCTGAGCACCGAAGAATTGATGCTTTTGAACTGTGGTGTTGGAGAAGACTCTTGAGAGTCCCTTGGACTTCAAGGAGTTCCAACCAATCCATCCTAAAGGAAATCAGTCCTAAATATTCATTGGAAGGACTGATGTTGAAGCTGAAACTCCAATACTTTGGCCATCTGATGCGAAGAGCTGACTCATTTGAAAAGACCCTGGTGCTGGGAAAGATTGAAGGCAGGAGGAGAAGGGGACGACAGAGGATGAGATGGTTGGATGGTATCACTGACTCAATGGACATGAATTTGGGTAAACTCCGGGAGCTTGTGATGGACAGGGAGGCCTGGCATGCCGCGGTCCATCGGGTCGCAAAGAGTCAGACACGACTGAGCGACTGAACTGAACTGAACTGATAAACACCTTTTACTTGAGAGGCATTTGCCATGTTGCTGCGTGGTTTTATTTTTTATCCTTTATAATGCCTGGATAATGTCCCACTGAGCTGACATAGGATCAGTTATCAGTTCAGTCACTCAGTCGTGTCCAACTCTTTGCGACCCGATGGACCGAAGCATGCCAGGCCTCCCTGTCCATCACCAACTCCCGGAGCTTGCTCAAACTCATGTCCATCAAGTCAGTTATGTCATCCAACCATCTCACCCTCTCTCATCCCCTTCTCTTCCAGCCTTCAATTTTCCCCAGCATCAGGGTCTTTTCCAACGAGTCAGCTCTTCCCATCAGGTGGCCAAAGGATTGGAGTTTCAGCTTAAGCATCAGTCCTTCCAATGAACATTCAGGACTGATTTCCTTTAGGATGGACTAGTTGGATCTTCTTGCAGTCCAAGGGACTCTCAAGAGTCTTCTCCAACACCACAGTTTCAGAGCACCAATTCTTCAGCACTCAGCTTTCTTTAGTCCAACTCTCACATCCATACATGACTACTGGAAAAACCATAGCTTTGACTAGATGGACCTCTGTTGGCAAAGTAATGTCTGCTTTTTATTATGCTGTCTAGGTTGGTCCTAACTTTCCTTCCAAGGAGCAAGTGTCTTAATTTCATGGCTGCAGTCACCATCTGTAGTGATTTTGGAGTCCAAAAAAAAAAAAAAAATTAAAGTCTGTCACTGTTTCCATTGTTTCCACATCTATTTGCCATGAAGTGATGGGACCAGATGCCATGATCTTAGTTTTCTGAATGTTGAGCTTTAAGCCAACTTTTTCACTCTCCTCTTTCACTTTCATCAAGAGGCTCTTTAGTTCTTCACTTTCTGCCATAAGGGTGGTGTCATCTGCATATATGAAGTTATTGCTATTTCTCCCAGAAATATTGATTGTATCTTGTGCTTCATCCAGCCTGGCATTTAGCTTGATGCACTCTGCATAGAAGTTAAATAAGCAGGGTGACAACATACAGCCTTGACAGACTCCTTTCCCTATTTGGAACCAGTCTGTTTTTCCCTGTCTGGTTCTAACTGTTGCTTCTTGACCTGCATGCAGATTTCTCAGGAGGCAGGTAAGGTGGTCTGGTATATCCATCTCTTTAAAAATTTCCCAAAGTTTGTTGTGATCTGCACGGTCAAAGGCTTTAGCATAGTCAATAAAGCAGAAATAGATGTTTTTCTGGAACTCACTTGCTTTTTCAATGATCCAGCGGATATTGGCAGTTTGATCTCTGGTTCCTCTGCCTTGAACATCTGGAAGTTCACAGTTCACGTATTGTTGAAGCCTGGCTTGGAGAATTTTGAGCATTACTTTGCTAGCATGTGAGATGAATGCAATTGTGCGGCAGTTTGAGCACTCTTTGGCATTGCCTTTCTTCAGGATTGAAATGAAAACTGACATTTTCCAGTCCTGTAGCCACTGCTGAGTTTCCCAAATTTGCTGGCATATTGAGTGCAGCACTATAACAGCATCATCTTTTAGGATTTGAAATAGCTCATCTGGAATTCCATCACTTCCACTAGCTTTGTTCGTAATGATGCTTCCTAAGGCCCACTTGACTTCACATTCTATGGTGTCTGGCTCTAGTCCAGTGATTATACCTTCGTGGTTATCTGAATCAAGATCTTTTTTGTATAGTTCTTCTGTGTATTCTTGCCACCTCTTCTTAATATCTTTTGCTTAGTTTGTATTATTCTTCTCCTATGGTTTATATAATTACTGTATTTTTTCAACACTAAAAATAAGCAAGTGAAGTAAGTATATGATAAAATTTACGACATTTGTATCTGAAATTAAGAGAAAGCCTCATTAGTTATGACTTAAGCTATATTATTTGATATTTGCTGTTTACTTAATAGACCAGTAGGTTACTTGGGATCTGAGTCAGGTTTTTTTTTGTGATTGTTTTCCTCATGATCACAAGATGAGTGCTGCTGCTTCAGATATCATATCATTACAGGGCAGCCTCCAAACTGGGTGGAATAGAGCGGGAGGTAAAATGAGCCTTTCATCATGGTTCTCTCTTTTCAAGAGAAAAGTCCTTCTCAGAAGCTTTCAACAGAGTTTACTTGAGGTTTTAATATCCAAAATCAGGTGATATGTCCAAATAAGTCTCAGCTCTGTAAAGAACAACAAGATTGTCATGATTGGCTTGGACAAACTTTTTTTCTAGGGCTGGGTGCATCACTCCCCAAAACACCATGAATTTTGTCTGGCAAAGAAGGAGTGGAGATGGTGATGTATTAGTTAGGGTTCTCTAGGAACAGAATGAATGTAAGAATATCTGTCTATGTATCTTTCTGTTATCTATGATTTACTGTAAGAAATTGGCTGACATAATTTTGGAGATGAACAAGTTCCAAGATCTGCAGGGTGATTCACCAAGGTGGAGCCCCAGGAGAGCTGACACTTAGTTCTGAGTCCTAAGGCCTGAAAATCCAGAAGACCAGTGGTGTTGTACCAGTCTTGAGACCAGAAAGAGCTGATTTTCCAGTTCAAGTCCAAAAGCAGGAAAAAGGCCAGTGTTCCAGTTTAAAGCCTATTAAACAGGGAATTTCTCCTTACCCAGGAGAGAATCAGTCCTTTTATTTTATTCAGCCCTTCAACTGATTGGACAAAGCCTACCCACATTCCAGAGGGCAATCTAAAGACTTAGTCTATTGATTTAAATCTTACTCTCATCCAAGAACACTCTCACAGAAATACTCAGATTAATATTTGACCAAATATATGTACATTCTATGGTTCAGTCAAGCTGGTACATGAAATTAAGTATCACAAGTGGCAGGTGCCAGAAGTGTCCCCTTTAGAGCTAGGGTGCATCATTGTGTAGCTTTTAGGTGTTTTTAATAGCAGTATTTTCCCAAGAATGAATCATTGAGTTCAATTGATGAGAATCATTTCTAATACTTTGGATATGTATTTCCCAAATGTTTATTTTAAAAACTTAAAATTTGCATAGTTTGTAGTAATGTTTAGAACATATGATTCCTGCATTATCCCCAGCATTAGATTTCTTAAAAACTGGTTATTTATTAGGTAGAAATGTTGTTTATTATGACTTTTTCTTTTTTTTTTTGACAAATAGGATACATTTTTTTTTTTATGTATGATATCTCTTATTTTCTTAGGAATTTTCTCTAATGAAATCTTAGCAGCTTAAATAATTTATTGGTCTTTATACATTGTATATCAGCATATAATATATAAAAATGCATTTGTCTCTATTCTTTTGCTGTCCCTTTTCCTATTTGTGACATTTCCACCAATCTGTTACTTTCCTTTTTATTTAAATATTGCTGCATTTTTTTTTTACACAGATGCTTTAATGTTCTTAATCTTGCCCATTTTATCTTTTCTAATTTATCCTTTTATTTTAATTCTCTTAGTTGTGATAAACACTACTATTTCTTTCCTGTGAATTAATATTAATCTGTTTAGAATTTGATGTGAAATAAAACAGTTTTCTTAATATCATTTGTTAAAGAAATACACTCATTGTTTTTACATTTTGTGATTTACAAACGTTATGGGTATGAATACATATGAATTTGATGTGGAGGGGGTACAACTCAGTCAATAATATCCCAGTGTAACTGTATTTGAAGATAGGGGCTTTAAGGAGGTAACATTAGATGAGGTTATCAGGGTGGAGCCTGAATTAGATATGACTGGAAGCCTTACTAGAAGAGGAAGAAGCATAATAGATCTCTCCTTCCTTGTGCTCGCAGAGAATAGGGCATGTGAGGACACATAGAAGGTGACCATGTACAAGTCAGCAAGAGAGGTCTCACTACAAACCATCACTGATGACACTTTGATCTTGGATTTCTAGCCTGCAAGATTGTGAGAAAATGTATTTCTGTTGATGAAGCCACCTAGTCTGTGGTATTCTGTTATGACAACCTGAGTAGACTAATACAGTAACATTCTTAGACTTACTGGGATCTTTTCTTGAGAAAAGATCTATAGTTGCTTCCATTAATATATTCTATTAGTAGAGGTCTGCATATTGAAAAGCAGAGACATTTCTTTGTCAACAAAGGTCCATCTAGTCAAAGCTATGGTTTTTCCAGCAGTCATGTATGGATGTGAGAGTTGGGCTATAAAGAAAGCTGAGAGCCGAAGAATTGCTGCTTTTGAAGTGCGGTGCTGGAGAAGACTCTTCAGAGTCCCTTGGACTGCAAGGAGATCCAACCTGTCCATCCTAAAGGAGATCAGTCCTGGGTGTTCATTGGAAGGACTGATGCTGAAGCTGAAGCTCCAATCCTTTGGCCACCTGATGTGGAGAACTGACTCGTTGGAAAAGACCCTGATGCTGGGAAAGATTGAAGGCTGGAGATGATTGGATGGCATGAGTTTGAGTAAACTCCGGGAGTTGGTGATGGACAGGGAGGCCTGGTGTGCTGCAGTCCATGAGGTTGCAAAGAGTTGGACACGACTGAGTGAGTGAACTGAACTGAGAGGTCTCAACTTATATATATGTAAACATATAGTGCCATCACAACAAAATTTGGTTATTGTTTCTATTTTATATTTTGAGTGTAGTCTGCTCATTTTTTACCTAATATTTTATGCAGATTGTAAAATTATGCTTTAAAATATGGTGTATCAGTTTTTCTGAGTTTCTCTGTGATATCTAACACAAAACATCATGGAGCAGAGTTTATAAACCAGCATTTCCTGGTTCATCTAAATGTAAGGGATCCATAGAGTTTAGCATGTCTTCCTTGTGTTAGGAGCTAGAAAATTTGAGTGATGGCAGATGAGTAGGAAAGGTGGAATACCCTAGTCTCTGAGGCAAATCTGACTAAAGTAAGATGAAGGAGTTGACATGTGCAATTGTTATCATTCTGAGTAAAGCCAAGAACTGAATATAACTACTTAGCATTTTGATTCTACAAAATGTATAAATATTTTCTTAAGGTGATTTCTAACTATGAATGTACTATTAGGGTTAAATATTTTAAACACTTTTAAAAATGCAAATGACTTTTAAAATAATTTGTTTAGCATTTACATGGGCTCCTATGAATGCAAGGTTCTCTGGGAGATAAAATGTAAATTAGATATTGCCCTGAATGAGGCAGTAAGAATAGTATAATCAATGAGAACATCATGTTATAAAGGTTGTGTTGCTTTTGTTTATAGAATAGACTCTTTGGTCTGAATTGACTGGACAGTTTGGCTCAGCTGCAGACTGATTTTATGTTTTCTTCAATAGCTTTGAGTAAACAATTGATATGTTGGCATTGCATAGATGTGACCTCAAATAAACAATTTCTTGCTCCAGAAAGGTTGAGTTTAGGCTATTCATTACCATTTGGGAAGAAAGAATTTCCAAGAGAGAATAGAAATGATTCAATATTTATGAGTTTTATTTTGCTTTAAAGTAGCAACTATGATGGTGATTATAATAATAATAGTGACAACAACAACAATAAAAGCTTAGGAACAGTTGAGAAATTTGTCTCAACTCTTGAATGCTTCTTAGTGTTGCCTCAGCAAAGCATAGGGTCCAAATGGCTCAGTTGCTGATGGTATGTTGGACATGCATAGTCCATGTTCTTCTGAAAACATTTCTGGAAAAGCCTTATTGTTTCAGCATTAATACTAATCTCACTACTCTTTGAGAGTACTCTTCCTTTTTTACCACATGAAGGACTCCTGGATGCTGTTCTTTGTTCAGGCAACATTCAGCAAATCCCATTTTCAAATCTGATATTTGCATCATCTAGATGCCTCTTGAGGAGTACATCATGAGAAATGGTGGGCTGGAAGAAGCACAAGCTGGAATCAAGATTGCAGGGAGAAATATCAATAAACTCAGATATGTAGATAACACCACCTTTATGGCAGAAAGCAAAGAAGAATTAAAGAGCCTGTTGATGAAAGTGAAAGAGGAGAGTAAAAAAGTTGGCTTAAAGCTCAACATTCAGAGAACGAAGATCATGGCATCCAGTCCCATCTCTTCATGGCAAATAGATGGAGAAACAGTGGCAGACTTTATTTTTTGTGGCTCCAAAATCACTGCAGATGGTGACTGCATCCATGAAATAAAAAGACGCTTACTCCTTGGAAGACAAGTTATGACCAACCAAGCAGCATATTAAAAAGCAAAGATGTTACTTTGCCAACAAAGGTCCATTTAGTCAAGGCTACGGTTTTTCCAGTAGTCATGTATGGATGTGAGAGTTGGGCTATAAAGAAAGCTGATCCCTGAAGCATTAATGCTTTTGAACTATGGTGTGGGAGAAGACTCTTGAGAGTCCCTTGGACTGCAAGGAGGTCCAACCAGTCCATCCTAAAGGAAATCAGTCCTGAATATTCATTGGAAGGACTGATGTTGAAGCTGAAACTCCAATATTTTGGCCACCTGTTGCAAAGAGCTGACTCATTTGAAAAGATCCTGATACTGGGAAAGATTAAAGGTGAGAGGAGAGGGGGACAGCAGAGGATGAGAGGGTTGGATGGCATCACCAACTCAATGGACATGAGTTTGGATAAACTCTGGCAGTTGGTGATGGACAGGGAGGCCTGGTGTGCTGCAGTCCATGCGGTCGCAAAGAGTCAGACATGACTGAGCAACTGAACTGAACTGAGATGCCTCTAGGTCCACTCGGCCCCCTTTCAGTAAGACTGAACAGGCATGGCTTAATTCTTTCTGGACTCTAGGGTAGTGTACAGCTGGAGAGATAGCAACTCCAGGTACAGGAAATTAATAGGACAGAATGGAATTTTTTAGTTTTTGTTGGTCAGAACTTAACTAAATTTAATACTGATCCCTCTAGAAAGAAAGAAAAAACCCTAATTCAACACCCAATTATTTTTTAAAAAGGATCTAAAGACATTGCAGGAAATTAGACCAGCCAGTTTGACACCAGTTAAATCTCAGAAGCATTTTAAAAAGATCAAATGCTGGAACATTTAAAAAGCACAGCTTGATAACAGTCAATTAAGGTAGCCTCAGGATGTGGCCAGGAGATTTTAGTAATTTGTGTGTGTACAGCATGGATGGAAATTCTAAAAGGCATTGCCATAAGAATCAAGAAATACATAGTAAAAATCACAAAGTAGGGTATGGCTATTTGACAAAGCCCTATTTTTTTCCTTGTTTACTTAATAAGTGAAGCATGAAATCCTGGGGACCAAACAAGCCTAGCAAATTGAATTAATAGTTGAGTAAACTTGGGTACAAGTCAAATCCAGTTTCAGATTTTTAGCAACTTATTTTTGTGTTCAAACTGCTATTATTCAGTAATAATAAGATTTGGGGGCAAAGGGATCTGGTTATGATGGAATCGTCTAGGACAGTGCTTTATAAAGTGTGGTCCATGGGCTGATGCTGTTCTATATACTATTATCTTCAGCAAGGTAGGTGCAAAAATTAAGAATAAGTATTTTTTTAGAAGCTTTTATAGCAATGTGACCAAGTACTTTCTTAAAAACATGGACTTGAAATTTGTGTATCTTTTCTTTTTGAAAAAGTCAAACTTAGCAATTAGTTTTACTGTATTAAAAAAGTATATATAGGTCTCTGGTTTGTTGAAATAAAGAACTAATGTCTGCTCCCCCCCAATACTTTGATAAGCAGTGATCTAGATATTTTTTTTAAAGAAATGACATTTAAAATATGATGTGTACCATGTTATTAGAAAATGCCAACCTATTTTCCTGTTAGTGAAAAAATCCAAGCATAATTGCCTCAAATATATTTGTAAAATGATTTTCAAAAATAGACATTTGAGGAAACTCATTGAGTTGAGAGTTTACAGAATCTTAAAAATGTGTTTTGCATGAGCTGTAGGTGTAGCTGAGGGTACAATATGAGTTGAAAGGTGAATTGGACCGTGTTCCAATTCTTCAGGCCTTCCCTGTATTAGAAATATACATATCCTTTGTTGTGTGATTTTGTATTTCCTGTGACTATATGTCAAGTATGCTACCCTGACCCATTGGTATTGGGTTTCACTAAGTGACTTGCATTGGGCAGTAGAATATGGGCAGGAGCAATAGTGTACCTGGTTCTGTGAAAAATCCTTAAACGGCATTGTATGTTTCCTCTGGCTGTCTGTGGTTCATGTTATCGTCTTGATAAGGGCGTGCCCCATCTGTCTTTGGCTCCTGCAGTATAAATCTAGGAATGAGACACTCAGAGCTAAACCTAACCCAGTACAACCACATTGCAGCCTGAGATAGAGTCTTCCCTGCCAGCCAACAGACCTATAAACCAGAAGAATAACTGTTTCTTGTTGTAGACCATCTAGTTTTGGAGTGGTTTGTTACAAAGCATTATTATAGAAATAGCTGGCCAGCACAGTTGGATTATGGTACATTCCGGAGCCAACAAGTGCTATTCAGTTTACCTTTACAACCTAGAAATCTCCTCTGCCTGTCATTCTCACATATTCAACTACTTAGGTCTTTAATAGGCAGCTCAGATGTGACATACTCAAACCTGAGCTTGTGATTCTCCTGCCCCAATCCCAGCCTACTCTATTCCTTGGTAAATGGCAGCTCTATTCTATCTTCCAAGGTCCTTGAGGGTCATTCTTAATTTCTAATTTTTTTTTTTTTTCATATTCCATATCTAGTGGGATGTGAAATACATTGAAACACATCCCAAATGTGATCGTTTCTCACCCCCTCCATCCGGACTTTCCTAAGAAGCACATGCCTTAACTGCTCTTTTTTATCCAACTCTCAGTTTTGAAATATGTTTTCCACACACCAGATGGGGTTATCCTTAAGAATATATGTCATATTGTTTCATTCTTCTTTTCCGAGTCCTCTCTTCCCATCTCACTCAAAATTTCTTTCAAAGTCACTGTTGTGGCCTTACTGGCCCTGCATGTTTTGGCCCTGCGTGTTTCTCTGATTTTCCCCTCTCTCACTGATCTCCCTTCACTCTGCTTTAGACCCCTGACCTCTTGCTTCAGGGAAGTATACTAACTTGGCTTCTGCTGCAGAATCTCTCCTTGGAATGCCTCTTCCTGGATGTCTAAAGTTTTGCTTTCTTGTTCCTTTTAGGAATCTGCTCACATGTCATTCCTTCCCTGATCTCATCTGGAATAAAGACCACTCTGGCATGTTATGTATTTATGATTTATTGTCTATCTCTGCTCACTGGAATGGTAGTTTCCTGAAAAGCAGAGAGTGTCATATACATGACCAGATCCCCAGCATTAAGAACAGCCCTTGGCACACAGAAGGTGCTCATTAAATATCTGCTGGTGGAAACCTTAATTCAATATCTTTAGAAGGAATATGATTCTGTTACGTTTTGAGTTTATTAAGTGTGGGTCAGGTATTCATGTGCTGACTGATATTGCACGCTAAGTCACTTCAATTGTGTCTGACTCTTTCCAACCCTATGGACTGTAGTCTGCCAGGCTCCTCTGTCCAGGGATTCTCCAGGCAAGAATACTGGAGGGGGTTGCCATGCCCTCCTCCAGGGGATCTTCTCGACCCAGGGATCAAACCTGCTTCTCTTATGTCTCCTGCATTGCCAGGTGAGTTCTTTACCACTAGTGCCACCACTCGGAGAAGGAAATGGCAACCCACTCCAGCGTTCTTGCCTGGAGAATCCCAGGGACGGAGGAGCCTGGTGGGCTGCCATCTATGGGGTCGCACAGAATCAGACACAACTGAAGCGACTTAGCAGCAGCAGCAGCAGCAGCAGCAGCAGTGCCACCACTAACACTGACTGATGTTAGTGAAAAGTAAAAAAGACTCGACTTCCTGTTCTTAATGTGAAATTGAAGTTGGCTGAATAGACCAGACAATCTTTCGGTCCTGGATTTTAAAGACTAAAAGCACTTGGTTAGCATTAGTATGAGGGGCATTTTAATTTTAACATTGAAGGCATGAAAGTAAATTACATTCAGGGTTTCTGATTTGGATGGGGTAGTCTATAAGGATTTTTCTGAAACCAGTCCATTTATGAGCAAGGTCATTTGTAGAGATTGCTCATAGATAGAAGGTAAGAAAATATTCTAGAAATAATTCAGGGAATTCAAGACGCATTTTTACTTTAGGGGGAAAAATAACACTCCCTCCAAGAACACTTTGGGAAACTATGGGAAGACAAGGTTGGCCAGGTAGGAGGTGGTGACTGTCACTCTCAGATCTTGCCCACGCCGGCAGTTTCCTGGCATTTCAGCAGCACACGGTTTTGGTGAGGATTCTGTATGTTATTTCAGCAGCGAAATCTCTGCCAAGATCATGAAGGGAGTGCAAGCTCCAGGAAATCTTGTAAAAGAAGCAAAAATGTTGTCATATGCTTGGATGTCAGGCAAGCTGAGGCAAAACTGCAGCATACCTAGACCCAAGTCCTACCACGTAGGGTAATTCTGGGTCTTCCATCTGAAGTTCCTGCTCAGAGGTGACAGAATTTCTAACATAACTTCAAAATAGACTCCTCTATGCTGCTGCTGCTGCTAAGTCGCTTCAGTTGAGTCCAACTCTGTGCGCCCCTATGGACAGCAGCCCACCAAGCTCCTCTGTCCACAGGATTCTCTAGGCAAGAATACTGGATATTAGGCTGCTAATCTCCACATGTAGGTGCACACTGCACACATCAATCCTTTAATTATTTCCATAGTGATGAGTGTTGCATGTGCACAGATATATATTAGAGAAAGGTGAAAAGGAAGGGAAGAATGATATCGTGTCTTTGAGGGAAAAATTCTTAATTTTATTCTAACTTATTTTGTCTTAACTGAACGCAAAAGATGTTTAATTTTCTCTGGTGAAGAAAGGGGATGTAAATAATACTTATTAAATAACTGTGCCAGGCACAATGCTAGGAGCTTCACATATGTTTCCTTGCTGTAATACATAATTTGTATCTTCTGTGTAACCTCTTTGATTCTGGAGTGGGATATTCTCACTAGTTCTTAAGCTGAAGCGAGAAAAATGCTATTTTCCCCCAGACAGGCTACCTGAGACACAGAGGTGTTAAGTGTTTTGCTTAAGATCACACAGCAGGTCTGGAGTAGGGCAAGGAAAATTATTTTACTCTCATTCAGGTTAAACATTTTCATGGAAGTATCAGCTGATTTTCTAAGCTTTTTGGACAATTTATACTCTGATACTTAAGCAATGTTACAGTGTAGGTTGTTCTTTGCGATGGATACTCAGTGAAACAGTTCTTCCTCCACCTCAGATAAGAAACTTTAAATTATTCAAAAGCTTCACCTTAGTTCTTTTCTTGAAGGACTCTTTGAAGCAAAGCCTAGTGCATTTTCTGGCCTTTGTCGAATTAGTACAGTGACATAAAGTGTTGCTAGAACCATGTTGTCCTTTCCTAAACTCCCCCACATCCTACCTGGTGCTCAGTAGCAGAGCAGTGGAGCTTTGGCCTGGCTGCTTATGGCTTCTGCATCAAGAAAAGCCTGTAAGAGATGCCTGGTATGGTTGTTGTTTGTCTTCAGCTTGATCAGCAACAACAACCATAGTAAATGCAAAGGGTGGTGGCAGTGGTTTGGTGGCTAAGCTGTGTTCAACTCTTGCAACCCTCTGAACTGTAGCCCGTCGGGCTCCTCTGTCCATGGGATTTCCCAGGCAAGAATACTGGAGTGGGTTTCCATTTCCTTCTCCAAGAGATATTCCCAACCCAGGGATCGAATCTGTATCTCCTGCATTGTAGGCAGATTCTTTACTGCTCTCTGAGCAACTAGGGAAGCAAAAGGTGCTACCAGCCAACTGCCAGAGGGTTCCCCTCTGGGGTTGGGCAGAATGTACAGTATTTGTTTACAGGAAGGATAAAAGACAAGGTTCTTCTTGTGGGATGTCTGAAAAATGGACCATATATTTTTCTGCAATGGAAATGCCACTTCTCTGATTTTTTTCCCTTCCATCTGCTTCAACTATATATGATCTCCATGCAGTCTTTTCATAAGTACTGTGCAGTATTTGAAAATGAATTGAATCCTGAGAGTTTTTTTCTTTCTTTTTTTTTCCCTTTGGTAACTGCACAAATGCATTAAGCATTTCTTTATTCCCTAGGGGTTGAGTGATTTATTATCTTGACCCTGCTGGTCAGATAAGCAAAAACCTAACTCAGAATGAACAACTGTCTCTGTTTCTTTGAGTGATAGGCAGAGAATTTTAAATAATGGTTGGTGTTTTTGAAAAATGGAAGAAAAGCAAGAAAAGAAAAACGCTTGATTTCACTCAGCCTTAGCTATGAGGAACTATAGGTAGAAAATTTTGGCACTGTTCTATTCTCTGAAAATATGTTCTTCATGTGTATTCTTTATCAGAAATTAAGCACTTTCATTAAGAAAATTTATTTAGTTAGAAAATAATATGTTTTTTATTCTAAATGTTCTAAAATGTTTTTACCCAGACTTTTGTTCTTTCATTTATATAATTTGTTTGCTCTCAGTTTCTTCCTTTTTAGCTTGGAGTGAGGGGGACTAGGAAGCAGTTTCTAGTTTCATTTATAGATTGCTCATCAGTGGTTTGGATTATTTACTTTGTGCCAGGTTTTAGTGTTGTTACTCGAGAAAACACGAGATGGGAAAATAAGCTCTGCCCATTAGAAGAGGGCACATGACTCAACAATTACCTGCTCATGCACAGTCATACACTGCAGTGAGGCAGTGATGGAGACCTGGGCAGTGCAGAGTGGAAGCAAAGAATCTGCCAGGCGCTCAGGCAGCATTTCAAGAAGTAGTAATCTTTGTGCTGGGTCTTGAAAAGAATTTTGTATAGTGTTAAAATATAGGGGAGATTGTTGTTAATTAAGAAATAAAGCTAGGAGGACTGTTCCAATCTGGGCTAGAGAGAGATGCAGGTGCTGTCAACATGTAGATAATGCAATGACCTGGAAGGTATTCAACCTATAGTGAGAACATGAATGCTGAATCTATTTGGGGGATAGAATTGCATATAACTAACTAGTGGGCATAGAAAGACATATTCACAAAGAAAACTTGAAAGGTACACATAGGTAGAAAGAGAACTGAGAATGATATGATAGCTTACTAATCAAACTTTTCATTTAGGAAAATCTAGACTGAATCACATCCTATGGTTTTATCTTTCAACTTACCAGTTTTCTGAATAGGTACACAGTTAAATATTACTTAATGTGAAAATACAAAAGACTTGAATTACCGAACACTATTATGTCTTTAATTAATATTGAAAACATATAATGAAGATACCTCTATAGCACTTAAAGTTAGGATATGGTTTAAAGGCATTTGACAACAATAAGAACAGTTATCTCCCTATCAGATTGACAAAGATTGCAGAAATTGATACAACTCACATTTTTGGAAGGCCCTCTTGCAGAGTATATAAAGATTTGAATGTGTCTAACATTTGACTCTGAAATTCTACTTTGAGGAATTTATTTTAAAGAAATAGTATATGTACATTCTTTGTCCAACAATAAGAGACTTTTGAAATACATTTCACTGTACTAAATAGGATAATCCCTGAAAATTAAAATGATGGGCTAGAAATGCATTTATTGGCAGGGAAAGGTGTCTTCATATTACTGCTAAAGTATAAAAAGCAGGTTGTAAACAGCACATATAGATTACCTTATTTTTAATTTGTAGTACATATAGAAAGTGGCTGGAAAGATCTACATCAAGTGGTAACTGTTTATCTGGTGACAGCTCTCTAGGTGATTTTCACTTCATAATTTTGTGACATTTTGCAGTATCTTTGTGTTTTTGTTGTTTTTACAATGAGCATATATTATTTTCATAATCTAATAAAAACACTTCTAATTCAAGTAAAATGTCATTAACTTGGAAGTCCCACTGGCCATTACTATTGGAAAAACACTAGAGCTTTACCATTTATAATGGGCATATGAATCACCAATGTACACATGTGTATGATTTAGGAGGTCTGAAGTGGGGCCTGGGACTCTGCGTTTCTTACAAGCTCCCAGGCATTGCTTGGTTGTGGACTACAGTTTGAATAGTAAAGTCTTAGTAAACAATAAAGAGCCTATGTTCCAAGATTTTATTGCTTTGATTATGCCTATTTTATTACAGACAGAAAACACTTCTGGAAAACAAAACTGAAACAATTTTGTTATCATTTAGTGGGCTTCCCTGGTAGCTCAGCTGGTAAAGAATCGGCCTACAAAGCAGGAGACCCTGGTTTCATTCCTGGGTCAGGAAGAGCGTCTGGAGAAGGGATAAGCTACCCATGCCAGTATCCTTGGGCTTTCCTGGTTGCTCAGCTGGCAAAGTATCCCCCTGCAAAGTGGGAGACCTGGGTTTGATGTCTGTGTTGGGAACATCCCCTGGAGAAGGGAAAGGCTACCCACTCCAGTATTCTGGCCTGGAGAATTTCATGAACTATACAGTCCATGTGGGCCACAAAGAGTCAGACACAACTGAGCGACTTTCACTTTCAATGGTTCCCTTAACTACTAGTGTAATGGGTTCCATCTGCATTTGGTCCGGAGATACCCAAAGTCTTCTTGAATTCATATGACTATCCTGGACCACCTAAGCTCATTGCAGGGCCCGCTGCTCAAAATAGTCTCATTCTACAGGACTTCTTGAGTTACCATCCTCAAGCTTGCTATTCATAAGTTTCTTTTGCTTAGAACTTTAAATTGGTGACTTTTCCCTGATAAAATAATCAATTCTTAAATATAAATACTTTTTTGTCTTTTTAGCCTTTTCCAAATTGCTTAAGATTTTTTTTTTCATTTTTAATATTGAGGAATAAAGGGTACATAGCATTATATCAATTTCAGGTGTATAATGATTCAATATTTATATACACTCTGAAATAATCACTGAAAAATCTAGTTAACATCCATCACTTTACATAGCTACAATTTTCTTCTTTCTTACGATGAGAACTTGAAGATCTGCTCTCTTGGTAGCTTTCAAATAGGCAATAACAGTATTATTAACTATAGTCATCATGCTGTATATTACATTCCCATGACTTACTTATCTGATAACTACAAGTTTGTCCATTTTAACCCCTTCACTCATTTCTCTCACCCCACCTTCCACCCACCACCAATGGCAACTATCAGTCTGTTCTCTAAGAACTTGTTTTTTGTTTTAGTTTTCATTTTTGTTATTTTACATTCCACTTATAAATGAGATCACATAGTATTTTTCTTTCTCTGTCTGACTTACTTAACTTAGCATAATGCCCTCAAGTTCTATCCTTGTTGCAAATGGAAAAATTTCATTCTCTTTAATGGCTGAATAATATTCCACTATATATACGTACATACCACATTTTCTTTGTCCACTCATCCATCAGTGGACACTTAGATTGTTTCTGTATATTGCCCATTGTAAATGGTACTGCAGTGAACTGGGAATGCGTTTATCTCTGTGAGTTACTGTTTTCATTTTCTTCAGATAAATACCCAGAAGTGGGATTGCTAGATCATATGATAGTTCTATTTTTAGTTTTTTGAGAAACTTTCATACTGTTTTCCGTAGTAGCTGTTCCAGTTTACATACCTGCCAACATTGTACAAGGGTTCCATTTTATTCACATCCTCACCAACCAATACTTAGTTATTTGTGTGTGTGTGTTTTTGGTAATAATTACAGTAGAAGTGAAGTAATATATCATTGTGGTTTTGATTTTCATTTCCCTGATAGTTAAAAGATGTTAAGTATTTTTTCTTGTACCTGTTGCCTAGCTGTGTGTCTTCTTTGGAAAAATATCTGTTCAGATCCTCTGCCAATTTTTAGATCAGATTGTTTGCTGTTGAGTTGTATGAGTTCTTAACATGTGGGGGAGGGTTTTAACTTCATCAGATATATGGCTGGCAAATATTTTCTCTCATTTTGTAGGCTGACTTTTCATTTTGTTGATGGTTTCCTTTGCTGTGCACAAGGTTTTTAGTTTGATGTTTACTCACTTGTTTATTTTTTCTTCTACTACTTTTGTTTTTATGTCAGATTAAAAAATTATTGCCAAGACCTATATCAAGAAGCTTACTACCTGTGTATTCTTCTAGGGGTTTTGTTATTTCTGGTCTAATGTTCAAGGGTTTACTACATTTTGAGTTAATTTTGGTGTACAATATATGATTGTGGTTGAGTTTCATTCTTTTGCATGTGGCTTTTCAGTTTTCCCAACACCATTTGTTGAAGAGACCTTACCCATTGTATAGTCTTGACTCCTTTATTGTACATCATTTGACTGTATATGTGTGGGTTTTTTCCCCCAAACTCTCTATTCTGTTCCATTAATCTTTGTGTCTGTTTTTATGCCAAAACTATACTGTTTTGATTACTAAAATTTTGTAATATAATTTGAAATCAGGAAGTGTGATGCTTCCAACTTCGTTCTTCCTTCTCAAGATCATTTTGGCTATTTGTGGTCTTTTGTGGGTTCGTATAAATTTTAATATTGTTTGTTCTAGTTTTGTGAAAAATGTCATTGGAATTTTGATAGGGATTGCATTCATCTCCAGATTGCTTTGAGTAGTATAGTCATTTTAACAATATTAATTCTTCTAATCCATTAGTATGGACTATCCATTAATTTCTATTGTCTTTAATTTCTTTCAATAATGGCTTATAGTTTTAAGTGTGTAGGTATTTCATGTCCTTGGTTAAATTTATTCCTAAGTATTTTATTCTTTTTGACGTACCTGTAAATGGAATTGTTTCTTAATTTCTCTTTCTGATAATTTTTGAAATTAATGTATAGAAATGCAACAGATTTTTGCATATTGATTTTGTATCCTCCAACTTTACTGAAATCTTTTATTAGTTCTAACACTTTTTGGTGAAGTCCTTATGGTTTTTTATATATAATATTATGTCAACTGCCAATAGTGACAGTTCCACTTCTTCCTTTCCACTTTGGATTCCTTTTTTTTCATTTTCTTCCCTAATTACCCTAGCTAGGATTTCTAATATTATGTTGAATAAAAGTGGTTAAAGTAAGCATTCTTGTTTTGTCACTTTTCTTAGAGGAAAAACTTTCAGCTTTTCACCATTGAGAATGATGCCAGTTTGAAGCTTGCCATGTATGGCTTTTCTTATGTTTAAGTACATTCTGTCTATACCAACTTTACTGGGAGTTTTTATCATAAATTGATGTTGAATATTGTCCAGTGCTTTTTCTTTATCTATTGAGGTAATCATATTATCTTTATCCTTCATTTTATTAATGTGGTAGTCACATTGATTGGCTTGTAGATATTGAGCCATCCTTCCATCCCAAGAATAAATGCAACTTGATCGTGATGTATGATCCTTTTAATATATTATTGAATTTGATTTTCTAGTTTTTGTAGAGAATTTTTGAATCTGTGTTCATCGAGGCTATTAGTAGGTCTAATTGTTCAGAGTAATCTTTTATGAGCCTTTGTATTTCTGTGGTAATCAGTTGCAATATCTCCCCTTTCATTTTTTATTTTGAGTTCTTTCTTTGTTCCCTTGGTGAGTCTAGCAAAAGATTTATCAGTTTTGCTTATCTTTTCAAAAAAATTTTTAATTTATTGATCTTTTCTGTTATCTTTTACTCTCTATTTAATTTATTGCTACTCTAATCTTTTTTTATGTCTTTTCTTCTACCAATTTTGGGCTTTTATTTGTTCTTATTTTTCTAGTTCCTTAAGGTGTAAATTTAGGTAGTTTATTTAGATTTTCCTAGTTTCTTGGGGTAGGCATTTATTTCTATGAACTTCCCCCTTAGAACCACTTTTGCTTCATACTATAAATTTTGATACATTGTATTTCCATTTTTGTTTGTCTCAAGGTATTTTTTGATTCCTCCTTTGATTTCTTTTGTAACCCCTTGGTTGTTCAGTAGCATGTGGTTTAATCTTCACATATTTGTAAATTTTCCAGTTTTCTTCTTGTAGTTGATTTCTAGCATGTGTAGAGTTTATTAATTTAAAAAATTAATAAAGTGGCAAATTCAGTCCAGACAGTCAAGAGAGAGAGATTTTCCCAAAATATGTCAGATTCTACTACCCACATAGCTATCTACTCAGATTTTAGTCAAATCTATCCCCTGTTCTAACTTATATTATTAAACTCACACAAATTAATTTGATAGTTGTGCAGTTCAACTAAAGGGCTAATCTGGTTTTGAAAAAGAACCCAGATTGCCAAATGAACACTCTCAACCTGCTTAACTAGCCAAAATCTCAATTTTTATACTTGTTGTTCTTGTTAATGAGCTAATTAGTAGTTGGCATTAAGATTTATTTCTTAATCTATAGTTTTTGTATTAGTAAAGGACATAATTATGGCAATATGCCATGTGTTGATTTATTGTTAGTTCACTTTTTTGATATTTTTTTTTACTACAACTTAGGTTTCTTTAGTGTAAAGTAGTTCCTATGCAACTGGTAATAAAGAAATGATGTCAGCAGAGAGATATTTACCCTAAATTTAAGAAGTTTTGTGTTCACATGATGGTGTGTTTTTATAACAGTTAGTAAAATAAGGTACATAATTTAACCTTCATAAATTAAGTTTTCTCTCTGTCTCTCCTCCCTCTCCCTGCTCTTCCCTGTTAGACTTCTCTTTGAAATACGCAATAACTGAAGTTTGGGAATTAGTGCCTTTGTAATGAACAACCAGTGATATTTGGGAACTGGTGGATCAGATATAGAAAATACTGACAGCAACAATTCAATGAGAGCTAGAGATAAATTTTTTAAATTAATGACTTGGCTCTTGAGTTGTTTGATTATCCAGTTAATAAAAGGAAGAAATAATATGAACACATTGGAGAAGTGTTTAAATTTCCTGCTGTGATTCTTGTGATTTGACACAAAAGGTGATCATTGACAAAGATAATATGATATTTGTAATCTGGGCACTAGAGAGATGACAACTAACTTATTAATGGATGTTAAAAATTCCAAGAATGTTTGAGTCATCATTGTACCTTAAGCTTGAAGAGCCCTTCATCCTACATGGATAAAAACATTTGATATTTCCCCAAAGTTGGCAAGAATCCTAAACATATATAAGACATTACAATAACAAATTGCTGCTACTGCTGCTGCTAAGTCGCTTCAGTTGTGTCCGACTCTGTGTGACCCCATAGATGGCAGCCCACCAGGCTCCGCCATCCCTGGGATTCTCCAGGCGAGAATACTGGAGTTGGTTGTCATTTCCTTCTCCAGTGCATGAAAGGGAAAAGTGAAAGTGAAGTTGCTCAGTTGTGTCCGACTCTTAGCAACCCCATGAACTGTAGCCTACCAGGCTCCTCCGTCCATGGGATTCTCCAGGCAAGAGTACTGGAGTGGGGTGCCATTGCCTTCTCCGAATAACAAATTATGGGACTGAAAAAAATGTTTCTAAACTTTCAATAAGGAAAAACAAATTTTGGCCAATCTTGCTTGAAGAGGGACTGAACTTTATTTTCTCTAAAGAAAGTATTAAATTTTTTGGCATGCAAAGAAAAGTGGACACAAACAAAAATACAATTAGCATAGTATTATAGAGGTGGTCCAGGCTGTTAATTAGGTAAAATTATATAATTTTTCTAGATCTGTGAAGTTCTTGGCAATTATCAGGAATTAGAAAATTGCAAATTCTTGTGATTTATTTGCCTGGTATTATAAATGGCCATTTTTTCAACCAAATTTTACATTTATAATTTTGTATTCTTTTTCTTAAAGAAGGATCTCAAAAGTCTTCTATAAAACATAGATATGTCCCTGATTTCAGAATAACTCAAAAGTCTAGTTGACTTATATGGGATATTCCCTAGTCTGTTAATATTTTGAAGCAAAGAGCAAGTTTTTTTCTCAATAAAAGTAAAATCTTTAGGA
This sequence comes from Giraffa tippelskirchi, assembly GCF_054371585.1. Lineage (NCBI taxonomy): Eukaryota > Metazoa > Chordata > Mammalia > Artiodactyla > Giraffidae > Giraffa > Giraffa tippelskirchi. The sequence goes on from NC_137275.1 coordinate 172,861,176, forward strand.
ATGTGTTAAGAGTTTAAGGAAAAAAAAAAAAAGCTCGATACATAGATGCTCTTTCCTTTAGTGAAAATGTGTCTGGTTTTATAGTATAGAACCACTATACTTTCTCAAAGTTAAGCTCTCAGGAAAAATTGCAAATACAGATGCAAAAGCTGTGAAAATAATTCTGTCTGTGTTAACACTCTTCCACATCCCCCTCTAAAAAAATAGATTGACAAAGATCATTACAGTTGAATTATATTTTGTATTTTAGTGAAGTTAGTCTTTGGTAGAATAGAGCATTGCCAGCAATAGGCTGACATCTTGAAGGAGAAAATAGAAGCCCAAAAAGTAAATATGCAAAGGAAAGGTGAGCTAAGGTACATGCCTGAGGGTCCCCGAGGAAAGGTAACTGAGCTAGAATTGTACTAGTATCACTATTGTTTGGAATAGGGCATTCAGTACAATACTTCAGAGCTTTTGAATCATCTGGTCCTATCCTATTTTCCCCAACCCTATTGTGTTTGATGCATAATTGTGTTGAAGAGAAAAAGTTAAAATTTTACATAACCTCCTGCTCCTTCTTCCTCTGTAACTCAGCTTGCTCCTTGCAAAAGTCTGGATCACATAGGTCACATTGTCTCAGAAAGTGGGGACTTACAATACTAGGAACTGGAGCTTATCTCACTCACCCTTATTCTTTGCAACTGCCCAGCCTCTGCAAACCTGCTTAATCATGCCTGTCCGTGTAAAGGTCAGGCATCCCCCTCCCCATCTTGATTGCTGTTCTTGCGTGTGTGAAACCCCTTAGTTTAAACCAGCCTATTAACAGCCAGTGTTGCTATAGTCTATACAGACTATAAAGTGAAAAGTGAAGTCGCTCAGTTGTGTCCGACTCTTTGCGACCCCGTGGACTGTAGCCTACCAGGCTCCTCCGTCCGTGGGGTTCTCCAGGCAAGAATACTGGAGTGGGTTGCCATTTCCTTCTCCAGGGGATCTTCCTGACCCAGGGATTGAACCCAGGTCTCCCGCATTGCAGGCAGATGCTTTACCCTCTGAGCCACCAGGGACTGTTTATAAAAACTGTAACCCCTTTGTTCGGGGCTCAGAACTTGGAGTGTTAACTCCTCTGGGCCCACCAGCATAATAAACTGGGTTCTCCAACTCTCCAAGTGTGGTGCTTGGTTTCTTGATTACTGGTTTCTGCAAGGCCCTAGTGAGATTCCAACCATGCCAGCCCCTTGAGCCACGGGACTGGTGGCGTGGCTGGACTGGAGCTAAGGAACCCCGAGAGGAACGAGGTTGCATGCCCCCTAACGGTATTCTGGGTTCTCTTTCGGACCAGTGTTCCGACTCTCCGGGTGGCCAAGCCCCAACTGTACTCATTGGAGGGACAGACCAACTCACCAGGAATGGCCACAGGATCAGATAAGGCCCTAGGGCCAGCCCCAGTCAGGTCCTACCCCAATGGGTAGAAGAAGAGATTGATCATCTCCTTGGAGCTCCCAGGAAGGGAGCATCAGATAGGGAGAACTGGGGACTCAGGAGAAGGGAGGCATTGTGACTGATAACCTCCTTGGAGTTCCCAGGAAGGGAGCAACCGTTAAGGGAACCTGGGGACTCCGGAGAAGGGAGGCACTGTGATAGCCTCTGAATGACTGTGAGTGCATGATTGCTGACTGAGCAGAGTGAGAAAACTTTTTCTTTTTGGAAACTGCAAAACCAATTCTTTTTGCATTTGCAGTTAAAAACAACTAGCTTGTTAAAAGGCCTGCCTAGGAAAAAGCTTGTAGTTAACCTTTTCCATGTCCTTGAAATACACAGTCAACTTTGCCTGAGGCCTCAGCCATGGGCAAATTAGAACTTCAAAGCACAGGAAAAAAAAGGGGTCAAAGAGATATTTTAAATCTCAAACAGAAAACTATAAGATCTCTGTCAGTCTGTCTGTCTGTATTTATGTGTGTCTCAGTGTATGTCTTTTGTTTTTTTCTGATAATATTGTTGAAGTTGTAAATGAGTTCTAATTTAATCGGCCTGAAGAAAAGGAAGTGCTTACAAATCAAACAATTCTAAACACAAGCAAAGTTAACCTAAATAAATTTCAGAGTCACATAAACTGACAAATATTCAACATTAAATATCTAGTATCCACTTTTGTTAGCTAATCTAATAAGGAAGTACGTTTGTAATAAAGAAGATATAAAAAATTAAATTACATTTTATAAAGGGAAAAGAAAGTAGGTCTGACTTAGAGGTGGCTATTGCAGAAAGTGATTAAAAGGTTAGTGGAAAGTAGACCCTAGAAAAGTTTTGTGCGTGGTTAGGACTGACTAAGTTTAAAATAAATTTAATTAAGTTTACCTAACTAAGTTTAAAGTAAGCTGGTGCAAACTTGAATTCAGCCTTTCTCTCTGTTAAGAGGACATACTTTCTTCAGATGTTGAACTGCTTTCAATAATAGATTTAAGTTTCTTTACTTCTTAATTGATCTGTTCTATATTTACCTTTGAAATCTTTTGTTAACTTTGGCTAAGTAAATAACTATTTCACAGTAACTTATATGATCCTACCTGATGGAGTGTTATAAACTCATTTGATATTTATCAACAAAGCTTCCTAAATAACTTGGCTTCTAGCTAACTTTGGGATGCTTCAGAGGGCCCCTGAGACATCCCAAAGAGCTACTAAGCTATCTGGGTTCATTGGACATGTTAAATTACATGAGAAGTACTGTTGAAGGGATGATAAATCTTTTCAGGTTATACTGTATGGCTGATGTTGCTAACATAATATCCTAGAATTATGTGAAATTCATATAGACCTGATATGCCCTGATAAAATATGTCAATTATAATTCTAGTTATCATATTAAAGTGTTATGACCAGGTTTCTCTGTCAGTTGCAATAGAATCAGATTTTAAACATGCCATCTATGGTTTGACTCTCATGCCTTTAGAACACTGCTAGTTCTTCAAAATTTATAGCAAAGACTTTCTAAGTTTAAGCAGATAAACAAATTTTGTTATTAACAGTAAGCTGATACCAGACAGGAATTTGGTCTTCTCTCTGTTTAGAGAGCAAAGTTTTCTTAGAATGCAGCCTTTGATAACAGATTATTAATTTCTTTGTCTTTAAATGATTTATATTTGTTTTTAAAAGCTTTTTGGTAATTTGTTAAAGTAAATACATTATTTAAGATTATGGTACATGTAGACAAAGCTCATTCTGCTTCTACAAAATATAACCCCTCACAGTTAGACTTTTGCTATCTTGATGTCCTTAAAACATGGCAATAGTCTGCTTCTAAATCAGGAAATTAAAAACGGATAAACAGCAGCTAAAATCAAAGAGCCAGGGCTATGGGAAATGCAAGATGGCCACTTGGCTTTTCCCGGCTCCCTGACAGATCTCATTTTTATTTGATGGATTAAAACCTTCCCTGACTACAGTGTTAATGCCCTTACAATGAGTTCTCAAAAAAAAAAAAAAAAATTATGTTTCACTGAATATTAAGTACTAGTTTTGTTAATTAAGGTCTGTGCTTACTAAGACTCACTTCTGAAATAGTTCCTTGTTATGTTATATTGCTAAAAGGTTTAATTAAGTTATTAAAAAGGACACTCTAAGATTGTTTCTAAAGCTTATTTCAGTAACCAATCTTTGGATAAAGGTCAGATGCTCCATGATGTACAACCAGGAGATTAACACTTGGCTATAATCATGGAGAATCCCAGGGACGGCGGAGCCTGGTGGGCTGCCGTCTATGGGGTTGCACAGAGTCGGACACGACTGAAGCGACGCAGCAGCAGCAGCATGATCATTTAACTGAGTCAGATGACCTGAGGTATACCAGGCTATACCCAGTGAAAGTTCTTGGCTTAAATTCTTACTTGTGACTTTACTAATAACTGGTAGCTATATTATTTTCAATGTAGCTTGCTTCAGAAGATTATTTCTTAGGTTACCAAATGTGTGACTGAGCCTGTGATAAAATGCTGATATGCAGTTCCATATGAAATCAATAATTGTAATAATGTAACTCCAGATATGGGAAGAAGCAACAAGAGGAAATATTTTCCTGGACCAGGAGGCAAGACAGGTATGGTCCAGAGACTTTTGCTACCTACAAGGCCTGGTCTAATGACAACACATTGAGTGGCCTGTCAATGGAATCTTTGTTAAACCTGGGAACGAGCCTTCCTAGCATTGTGGGACACAATGACCGTGAAATGCCCCCAAAACATGGTCAAATATATGGCTATGAAGGGGCCCTGCTGACTGGAAGTTGGCCCTTGCCAGATGCCTCTACAAAGATTAAATCATGACCGCTACAAGATGCTGACCTTCAATACCCCCTTGAAAGGAGTTCAGGGTAGAGACAAAAAAATAAGGCACTCTGTGCTCTGGGAAAAACCTGGAAAAACAGGCCTTCAGATAGTTGTATGTTTTCAAGTAAAGATTTTTATGAGTCCAAATTCTTGCATCTTCTCATACCTAGAGAAACACTAATGTTATGAACCAATGTCTGGACCTGGTTCTCCTAGCTAGTGCCTCAGCAGCTTTCCTACTTCTGTTAATCTTTGGGTCATATATCTTTAACTGTCTTGTTAAGTTTGTTTCTCCATGTAGTAGTACGATAAAAATATCCCCTGGCCAACACCCAGACAATGCTGGAACAAGCTGCCTTATCATTCTGTGGACTCATCTCCCTCCATAAATGCACCCTGAGGTCCTCAGCCTATTCTCCCTTTGAGATCTTATATGGGAGACCACCCGCAGTGATAAAAATGCTCAAGGAAGACCACCAACAATTAGCTGACCTGGAGATGTCCCAACACCTCCAGGCCCTGGAAAAGTCTTCTGCCATATCAGAAAGGACACCCATTCCTTTGGGCAATTCGGTTCATCCTTATCAGCCAGGAGATGAGGTATGGGTTAAAGATTAAAAAAAAACAGAAACAAAAAACACTTCAGCCAGTTTGGACAGGCCCTCACACGGTTGTCCTGGTAACCCCTACTGCTGTTAAAGTTACAGGTGTCATCCCTTGGATCCACCACACCTGAGTCGAGAAGGCAGCGGCTTCCTGTGATGAGGACACCTGGAAAGCAGTTTGGGACCCAAAAATCCTCCTCAAGGTCTGGTTCCAAAGACAACAGCCCTCACCCATGAAGGATACTGAGCCCTGCTCTAGTCACTCCAGAAGCTCACTAGTCAACACAAGGCAGAAGCTTGAGGATTCTTCAGCCTTCCTCCAGCCACACTCCAGCAGCTGACTGGTCAACACGATGGAAGCTTGAGGATTCGGCTATTGAAATATTGATGGATTTTCATTGTCAACCCTGGCCTCTATCCCTAATCAGTATTATTGCTGTGTATTTTGTAGGACCAATTAGACCCCCTGACTGAAGTGGTTTTACAGAATAGGAGAGGGCTAGACCTACTGACAGCTGAAAAGAAAGGACTCTGCCTCTTCTTGAATGAAAAATACTGCTTTTATGTAAACCAATCAGAAATAGTCAGGGACAGGGCCCAACAGCTAAGGGAACAAATCATAAAAGGGAGAGAGAAACTGGCTAATTCCTGGGGTAACTGGAACAATATCTGGAGCTGGGCATCGTGGCTTCTCCCTTTAACAGGTCCTCTCTTCATGCTCTTTGCGGCGCTCTTGTTTGGCCCTTATGTTCTCAATACGATTACCCAGTTCATGACCTCTTGGATTAAATCCATAAAGTTACAAATGCTAATAGCTCAATACAGCCCCCTAAATGATGGGGAGCTCTGAATGTCCTACCAAAACATGAGATAATGCTTTCTACAACGAGTGATAGAAGCATCAAGATGGGGGGATGAAGAGGAAAAGTTAAAATTTTACATAACCTCCTGCTCCTTCTTCCTCTGTAACTCAGCTTGCTCCTTGCAAAGTCTGGATCACGTAGGTCACATAGGCTCAGAAAGTGGGGACTTACAATACTAGGAACTGGAGCTTATCTCATCATTCTTGTCCTGCTCTTTGCAACTGCCCAGCCTCTGCAAACCTGCTTAATCATGCCTGTCCGTGTAAAGGTCAGGCACTCTCCTCCCCATCTTGACTGCTGTTCCTGCGTGCGTGAAACCCCTTAGTTTAAACCATTCTATTAACAGCCAGTTTTGCCCATTATAGTCTGTCTATAAAAACTCTGTAACCCCTTTGTTTGGGGCTCAGAGCTTGAAGTGTTAACTCCTCTGGGCCCACCAGCGTAACAAACTCGAGTTTTCCAACTCTCCAAGTGTGGTGCTTTGTTTCTCGATTACTGGTTTCTGCAACAGAATGAGAGCTATTTCCAGAATACATTTATAACAATAAAGCAAAACTACTTGTGTTTATACCTTGCTCATTTGTAAATGACTTGGAGTTGCTTCTAAGATAAACATGATGCAAAGCAAAAAGAACTTAAGAGACGAGTGATCATCTAGTAGGAGCAGAGCATAGAAATAGTATAAATAGCACATGCAAAACAGTGACACAAAATTGTCATAAACTGGCAGCCCTTTTAAATAAAACTAGGCAGTTCTTCGACTCTTTCTCTTGGAACCTAAGATAGAAGGGAAAAATGAGTATTGATGGAGTTTTCATCTGGGGATGAAATGAATCACAGATATTCACAAGTTGAGATCCTAGGGAGAAAACATCCCAGCCCCGTGCAGGGATCATAGTATATACTCAAAAATGGAGGTGGAAGAAATACAGGCTCTGCAGTCAGATGACCTGGTTCTCATCTCAGCTTGGCTGTTAACATTCTGACCTTGGACTTGTTACTTACCTCTTTAAACTTTAGTTCATTGGTGATAAAAGGGTGGGGGGGGGCTACTCAGAAGCACATGATAAGTACCTAGTAATGTTATAATTTAATATTATTGTTATTTTGCAAAAGAAATAGAAATATAGTTTGGTTGTACAGGTTATTATATGCCACTTTAGAAAAAAAAAGGCTTTAAACACTTGATTACTACTTAAGGAAGGCATTTATATGGATACTTTACCTTATGACTAAAAGTTCAGCATCTGGCAATTCTAGATAAAAAAAGTCTCTCCTTGGACAGCTGCTGTGACAGATCTATTTTCTGAATGCTTTGAAATCTGGTCCATTGACTGCTTTTCATGACTAATGAAAATAGTCTTTGCTTGCCAGATCCTGGCCCTGAGGTTTACAGCACGTGGTCTGTGGTTGGGATGTAGCCGGAGCATCCCAGGTCAGTGAACAATGCCAGCTGAATGGTCAGACCCTGTAAGGGAAAGCTCTAAAGTCAGTGAGCAAAGGTCCCTGCGGGAACCCACCTGCCCGCTTGCTGGGAAGTACTTGATCTGCCCACTTCTTCTTTCCCTGTGACTGAGGTCACTGCACCTGGGTTCAGGGGATTCTTCAGAGCAACCTGATTAAATCTGCCCACTTCTCCATGAAGATAATAATCAGCCTTTTGAAGTCTTGGGTTACAGCTGGTTAGGGGACAGCAGGTGCCAGACAGGAGAGAGCTGCCCTGTGAGACATAGTACCCCTGGCACTTGGAGCTTGTGTTTCACCTTGCCCTTGCACATTAGGACAATGGCGGTGGGGTGAGTGAATCGTCTGCTCTCACCAACTGCGGAGCCAGGGAGGCGACAGTGTGTGGCTGCCATAGTGGAGCCATTTAAGGGCTGTGACTGATTTGTTGCTATCTCCAAGAAAACAGACTGCATATTGCATTTTAGACTGAAGGAGGGTAGCAAACCCTACCAGCTTTTATGTCTGTTTTGTATCAGCTTTCAATCTTAAACAGCTATATTAAATGCTCTTTGAGTTAAACTGAAATGCTTGAAGAACCTCATTACAAAGTTTAATTATCATGGTATTTGATAAAGAGGAACGATGAGTCTGGCTGGGAGAATCCTATTCTCTGAGTGCTGATGATGCTGGTGTGGATTTCAGCAACCACTAGAAGGTGCATTTTGCATTTCTTGCAGATGTACTTTGCCAGAGAGGAAACTGGAAGGGGCAGTAAGGGAAAAAAAACAACAACACCAATCTGTTTTCTTTTTTGAAATTGTAAATTACATAAAAAAAAGGAAATTGAAACATGAATAGACAAAGACTTTGTTTATTTATTGCCAGGAGAGACCCATTAGGATGCTGCACTGTGTTTCCATGGCATTGTGGAGACATAAACAGAAAACACAGGCTAATGCATTCAGTTAGGCACAGATTTTAAAGTCTAATGTGCAATCTAAATATATATCACACACGTATTCTTGCTATTTATTTATCTATTGTATATCCAGCAGTGAGGGGGAGACTGCCTAACTAATGGGAGCTGTGATCCGTTTATAAATGTGCCTACACATTCAAGCCTTCAACTTTTGATGTGTGTCCGTGGTTTCTCCATGTTCTTTGTTACCTTTCAGTGACTCCTTACCTACCTTTGACTCTTCTAGACTAGAGGCAGGCAACGGAAATGCCTTAGTTCACCTTCCAGGCAGGTAACCTAAGGAGGGAAGTGAGTTATGGTAAGTGTAGATGAATCATCTCTGAGTGATGAGGATGCAGCAAATTGGAGAGCCTGTACTCTCTTGACAAACAACAATTCTCGACAAGCACAAATGTAGATTTATTTCATAAGATCTGACAGATCCTCAAGAGACTCAGTAAATCTGCATTTTTACCGATCTGGCAAATTTTCAAGAGAATCTGTAAATCTGCAATATTACTTGAAAACTCCTGATTAAAAAAATTAGCATATTTGTTGGCCAAATGCATTACAGCAGGAAGAGTACAGGGCTGCCAGTTTATGACATCTGATTTGTGATAATAACTTTGCTGTTGCCTTTTTTTCTTGTTTGAGGTGAAGAGCCATTACCCCTTCAGCGGTGCAGATTGGCACCCTACATATAATGCAGCTGTGTCGATGCTAAAGCACAGTCCAGAACCTACAGCTTTGACTCCTTGTTTGGTGCTCTTCCCTTATTTTAATGGTTGATTCTTGCCTGTTGACTCTCTAGAACTTTCAGCTGGCTTCCTCCAAGAAAAGAAAGGAGCAGAAGGGAGAGAAAAATCACAAACCTGGCATCAGTGCTCCAAAGAGCTCATGTCCTGTGAGGGAACACTGAACAGAAGAGAGTAACTTCATGCTCTTAGAGACTATGCTTATGAATAGGGGATATGCTAGTAAGGAAGAATTCATTATCAAGCTAGGTCATCATAGAACCAGAAAATAGGCTCCGGGTTCAGAGATGCTGCTTATAATTGTTACTGCCTGCATGAAATCAACTGGTATCATTTGAGTATCATCCTCAATTTCAGGGATTCCCCAGTGTTCCTATACTTGGATGTCTATCTTTTGAGCATTGAGAGTAGAGTGAGAGAGAAACTTGTTTTATGCTCCTTTATAAAGTTGGAGAAGGAAATGGCAACCCACTCCAGTGTTCTTGTCTGGAGAATCCCAGGGACAGCAGAGCCTGGTGGGCTTCCGTCTATGGGGTTGCACAAAGTCGGACACGACTGAAGTGACGCAGCAGTAGCAGCAGCAGCATAAAGCAAGTATGAGAGTTTTACCTTTTTTCTTAAACTCAGGTGTGAAGTAGTTTTTTTTTAGGGCAGTGTGGTTTGACTCAAGACTACCTGTGAAATATAGTATCAGTCTTCAGAAACAGAATATTAATCCTTATTGCTTGGAGTCAAACAAGAAATGAAAATATAAATATTTACTTTGAAGGTAAATGTATTTATCCTATTTCTAACAAAAACAATGAATTGTTTGAAAAATGAATAATCATATGAAATAATTAGCTGGAAAAAATCAAAGCCTTCTTTTGAATTGTACTTTCTTTCTTTTGTACTTGATTTGCCTGCAATTTTGTCACCATGGTGGAGGTCACTATTTTGGGCCAACTCCCTTTGCTTTTTAGTTTTCATGGGTTCATGCTTACATTCTGGTTGGATGCACATTTTTTTGTTAGGTTTTTCTTGTTCCTTTTATTCTTGAATTTCCATTAAATAGGAAACTCCCTATTATAGCTGCAAAGTAAGTGTACTTCTTACCCCCTGGCCTGTCACAAAGAGAGTCTGGTTTTCTGTGAGACTGTCTCCTTGCTACCCATATCACAGTGCGCTCGGATTACCTGCCAAGTGCTTGCTGTATAAATTATAGCTGCCTGGTGGGAGCTTTAATTCACATGCTTGATGTTTTAAAAAAAATTATTTTCAAGGTTGAACTCCATAAATCCAAGTTTTTTGACTGGGTTATGTCTGTTCTCATTTTTCCTTTTTTTCCTCTTGTGTTTAGAATTGAATCTTTTTTAGTGGGAAAGGAAAGAAGACATGGAGATTCCATGAGAAAGAATATTGTGTTTTGATGATAAATAAAATAAAACTCAATAAATGCCATTATTAATAGCATAGATTAGATATATAAGATCCATTAGCATAGATTATAGGCTAGTACTTATTTATGTATTTACTCAGAAGAGCCAGCCCTCCTCAACCTCAATTTAGGCCCTCACGATTGCCTTTCTATTTTGCACACTTAAGTGGATGTGTCTACTGGTATACATGAGCATTGGTATTTGGAAATTTAGTTGGAGGCCACCAAGTTACTGATCATCATTGAGAAACAGAAAATGGTAAGCATTTACTTGGTGCCTAGTTTCAAGTTTGGCAGTGTCTTAATTCCATTACCAAGTTTTCTTGCCTTGGCTTTTCTCACAACAATTAAAGACAGAGATTGAATCTTCAGACTAGATAATTGACACCCTGGATGGAGGGGAAGTTAATCCATAGGATTGATGGTTGAAGACTGACACAGAGAGCATGAGAAAGCCATAACAGGTCTAGAACAGTGCTTAGAATAGGATTGAAGAGAAAAGTTTTCTTAATAAGTAGTTCTAAGGAGAGGACAGAAGAGTGAAAGAATCCTTTGTAAGGTTGAGTGATTAGTGGAATGAGATTAGAATTAAATTGATGATGTGATGTAACTAAACATACTATTTTAATTTATTTTTTATTGAAGTATAGTTGATTTACAATGTTGTGTTTCAGGTATAGAACAAAGTAACTCAGTTACGTATATGTTACATATTCTTACATAATATATACATTTTATATATATTCAAATTTTCAGATTATTTTCCATTACCAGCTGTTACAAGATATTGAAAATAGTTTCCTTTTTAGTGCTATGCAGTAAGACTCTCTTGTTTCTTTTATATGCAATAGTGTGTATCTGTTAAGCCCAAACTCCCAATTTATCCCTTCCCCTACTCATTTCCCCCCTGGTAACTGCAAGTTTGTTTTCGATGTCTGTGAGTCTATTTCTATCTTGTAAATAAGTTCATTTATATCTCTTTTTTTAGATTCCACATATAAATTGTATATGATATTACTTCATTTGGTAATGACTTCAATTATTATGATAATCTCTAGGTCCATCCATTTTGCTGCAAGTGGCATTACTGCATTCCTTTTATGGCTGAGTAGGATTCTGTATGGAGAAGGAAATGGCAACCCACTCCAGTATTCCTGCCTGGAGAATCCCGTGGACAGGGGAGCCTGGTGGGCTGCTGACCATAGGGTCGCACAGAGTTGGACATGACTGAAGCGACTTAGCAACAGCAGCAGTATTCTGTGTGTGTGTATATATGTGTGTGTGTGTGTGTGTGTGTGTGTGTGTGTGTGTGTGTGTGTGTGTGTGTGTGTGTGTGTGTGTGTATGGAATCCCATATATTATATATTACACCACATCTTCTTTATCCATTCATCTGTCAGTGGACATTTAAGTTGCTCCTATGTCTTGGCTATTGTAAATAGTGCTGCTATTGAGAAGCATACTATTTTAAAGTATTGTATTTGAAGAGAGTCTCTTGTTGCTGGAGACCTTTTCTTTGCTGCTGGACAGCAAAGAAATTAGATGCAAATTAGATTCAGAAGTTTGGGCAAATGAGGACTTGCTCTGCATAATAAAGGAAGGAAGCAGTGGAGGTTCCTAAGAGAAGGGAAGGAAAGAGAAATACCAAGGCATCTGGGGAATGGGAATAAAATTGAGGAGGCTGGACCCAGCTTAGGGAAGGTCAAAGGAGGAGGCAGCTGAATAGGCAGAGGAAACCAGACAGGGGAAAACAGATGTGTCTGAATGAATCTGCAGACTTCATTCTCAGTAATGTGATGTAAAGTCTCTCATTTGCCATGTCTTTGGTAGTTCTCCATTGTTCCTGAATGTTTGGGGAGTGTTTCATTACTTTTGCAGCCTGTGAGGAGGTGCTAAGATTGGCATTAATGTTGAAGGCAAAAAATAGAGTATTAGGGCAGGAGGAAGACTACCTGGATTGAGAAGGTAGCAGTAGTGCCAGTGACAATGATGACAGTGACGTTGATGATGGCGGTAGTTATCCTATGACATACATTTTTAAATTAAATTAAGTTTAATTTAATTTAATTTTCATGACAGCTCTGTGGAATTGAAACCGCTGGTGTCCTGATCTATCCCTGTTTTCACCCAGCCCTCTAGATTGTTCTGAATCCTTTGCAGGGCACCAGGAGAGAGAGAAACCTCTTTCTTGAGCTCCTGGTTGCTTATTTTTGGCATTTCCTTCTAAGTAATGCCAGTGGCACAGACTTGACACTAGAACATAAATTTATTCCCCAACACTGACTAAACGTTGTCAGTAGAAGTAGTTACAGGTAAATGGCAGATAAAGCTCTCTCCTAGGTGTATAGCCTAATTTTACCATTTTAATAGATAACTCATTTTGTTTGCCTTTATAACATTCACAAACTTCTCCCCAGATTCTTTTCCAGGTGGAGGTAAGTAGACTCTGGTGCCACCTCTAATTATAGCTTACTTTATTTTCACAGGGTGCCTTATTTTAATGCAATTACTGTGCATCAGAGGCATCTTGCCAGGGCACCTGGGTGTTGGAGTATGTTCAGTTCAGACTAAACCAAGAACTTTAATTTGACAGGGTCTTGTCTTTTTGATCTTGTCTATTCTGCCTCTGGAGGTAAAAGAATGCAAATGCAAACTATCTCTCTGTTTTCCTGTTTTCTTTCCTTATTTTGTCTCCTTCTCACCCCCTGTCCCCCCAAGGACAGGCTGCCCTGCAAAGTTTCTCCTGAATAATCTCCTCTTCTCCCAAACCATAGATTGTTCTCTGATCAATACTTTACCAGGATTCAATGATATGAAGAGGTAATATCATTCCCCGTTTTACAGCTGAGATTTAAGGAGGTAAACTAAGCTGTTCAAAGTCACACAGCTAGAAAGAAATAGAGCTAGAATTCCAATGTGAGTCTGTCTGGTCCTAGCACCAGCCTCTTTCTTTCCCATTCTGGCTCCCTTCCCCAGGCACAAAGGAGTTATGAATGGCAGCTTATAAATTTATGGCAACTCTCTACTTCCACTGAGGGGTAAAGCCTGGACAATTTGGAGGCATGGTAGGCAAGCAAGTGGTATCATGAAGCTAAACTGCAACAACTGTTTATCACATTTTCATGATTTTTTTTTTTCAGTTTAAACATTTTTAAAATTTAGAAATATAAAGTCACCATCTAGGTTTAAGTTAGTTCTAATAAAATTTGCAGTTGACATTAAATCTTTGTAATAATATTTATATTATTAATTATCTTAGGTGAGAATTCAGGAACAACACACTTGCCATGCATTTTTCCAAAGTTCAAGTTCAAACTCTGCCCACCAAACTTATTGCAGAGAGGAAACAAGAAAATCTCACTTAGCTAGAGGAACATGTAAAATACCTTCAGCACAAGAAGCACTTTTTTATTTTCCTCTAAGAATAACTAAAAAATATCGGGCATTAAAAACACCAGTGACAATAAATCTTTATAAATGTATTTCTTCCTACACTGACAGTTGAGACTATACTTTGCTCATTACACTGTCTTATCATTTAGAGCGTAAACGATGTTAAAACATATCCTATCCATGTGTTTCTATCCCAGGAACCTCATAAGGCTGCCTTTGCCATGTACTGTCTGCTTGTTTTCCCACCTAACAGGTTACATTGGGATGTTTTTCTTTGTGGTACACTGGATAAGAATCTCTTTGTCAAAAAACTTTTTGTTATGAAAAATGTCCAGACATACACAAGTGTAGAGAGAATTTCATAGTTGACCCTCGGTATATGCTTTGCATCAAGTTATCAACTCATGGCCAATCCTGTTTGTTCTGTCTCTTTTGCTCCCTTGTTTGTTTGTTTGTTTTTGTTGTTGTTGTTGGTTTTTGGTGAGGAGACAATTAAAGAGAAATGGAGTATTTTAAAGCAAACCCTAAATATATCATTGTATGCAAATCTGAGTGTCACTTTAAGTTATCTCTAATTCCAATTTTAGAAAATATTTCCTATGCGTAGTAGGTACTCAAATTATTTTTCCTCCTTAATTCTAAGAAATGATTCAGAGACCTCCAGGAGTAAGCAGTGAGCATGCTCTGGGCTTTTTTGTGTTGTTCCCTCTGTGCCAGATGTTGGAAAAAGTGCTGTTTGTGAAGTAGGTGGACCCATAAGTGGTAAGGACTGCCCATATGCTGGCTCTTCTTGACCCTGGTTTCTCCTTTGCCATCTTCCCTAATTCCCAGGAGAGATCTATTTCCCAGACAAGGGAATATGTGATGATAATATGTTGAAGTTGCTTCAATCAAGCTCATGAATGTTTCATGTAATTTAAATACACATTAGGCTACCAGGGGACATGGTTATGAGGAGTGCTCTCGTTCTGAGTCTAGGCATTGTGTCCTCAAAGGCTTGCCACCCCCATGGAGAGCTGAGGAAGGAAAATATGAAAAGAGAAATCCAACTTTCCTGCAGTCCTTACTTCTATGGATATACATGCCCTCATGGCTCTGGAGCTGGGACAGAGGAGAGAGATATTTTACACTCAGAGTCTAGGCAATCTGAATTAGTGGACTTTTTCAAATGGCTCTGCATCTATAAGTTGATAGATGGAGTTGAGGCTCCATTTGGCTGAATCTGTTCATATGTTTATTCCATTCTGTGTCTTACTATCAGAAGAAGGTACTTGGGAGATTAGAGTCTGAACAGAAGTTAAAATGCACAGTAGACATTCAAAGCATGCTTCTTGATTGACTGATTCATTTATTCATTTCACAGTTCTAGGTCCTGTTTAGCATATGGGAGATACACAGTAAAAAAAAAAAAAAAAAAAGAAAGAAAAAGATAGTTTCAATCTGCGTGGAGTTTATGTCGTAATAGAGGAGGCAGACAATATGTAAGCTAACAAATAGATAATAATAATTGTGTTGAGCTATAATACATGGACCAAATGAAGATAGTGATGAAATGGCACCTGACGAGAACATAGACATAACAACTTTAGAGGTTATGAGAGTCAGAATTGGCAGGTCAGTGTTACTTGAAGTGTGGCCTGGGAGCACCAGCACAAGCTAGAAACTTCAGAAATCCACATTTGTAAAGATCTACTTGAAATTTGATCTAAAGCTGCAAGATCTTTTGAATTTTTATCTCTGGGGAAGGAGACCTTCAGGTGATATTTATGCACCTATATTTTGAGAAGCACTGTGCTAGGTTATGCAGTAACCTCCAGATCTGTTTCATGTTGCATTCCCATCATGGGTCAGCAAGGGACCCTGCTCCTCCTAGTCTTTCTGTTGTCCAGGTTGCAGCAACTACTACTATCTTAAACATCGTTGGTGTTATGAGGAACACAAAAAGCTCTGGATGGTCTGCAACTAAACGCTTCAAATCTGAAAGTGACATGTCACTCCTGTCCACAGTCAACGGGCAAGTGCTACACCTATGGCTGTACCTAATCCTAATGAACCCAAGAAGGACAGCCCTTCCATATGCCTGTAAGGAAGTACAACAGGGAAGCAGGAAAGCTGGTCTGAAGTGACATCATGAGATTTGAGACTCTATGGATGAGCAAAAGCCAGCTCTGTGAAAAACATTCCAGAAAGAGGTAACAGCCAGTGCAAAGGCTCTGGATCAAAAATAAGTAAACTGCTCTTTGCTAAAATGTAGAGATGACAAAGCCTTTGACTGTGTGGATCACTATAAACTGTGGAAAATTCTGAAAGAGATGGGAATACCAGACCACCTGACCTCTCTCTTGAGAAATCTGTATGCAGGTCAGGAAGCAACAGTTAGAACTGGACATGGAACAACAGACTGGTTCCAAATAGGAAAAGGAGTACATCAAGGCTGTATATTGTCACCCTGCTTATTTAACTTATATGCAGAGTACATCATGAGAAACACTGGGCTGGAGGAAGCAAAAGCTGGAATCAAGATTTCCGGGAGAAATATCAATAACCTCAGATATGCAGATGACACCACCCTTATGGCAGAAAGTGAAGAGGAACTAAAGAGCCTCTCGATGAAAGTGAAAGAGGAGAGTGAAAAAGCTGGCTTAAAGCTCAACATTCAGAAAACTAAGATCATGGCATCTGGTCCCATCACTTCATGACAAATAGATGGAGAAACAGTGAGAACAGGTGTCAGACTTTATTTTTTGGGGCTCCAAAATCACTGCAGATGGTGACTGCAACCATGAAATTAAAAGACGCTTACTCCTTGGAAGAAAAGTTATGACCCACCTAGGCAGCATATTATAAAGCAGAGACATTACTTTGCCAACAAAAGTCTGTCTAGTCAAAGCTATGGTTTTTCCAATAGTCATGTGTGGATGTGAGAGTTGGACTGTGAAGAAAGCGGAGCACCGAAGAATTGATGCTTTTGAACTGTGGTGTTGGAGAAGACTCTTGAGAGTCCCTTGGACTGCAAAGAGATCCAACCAATCCATCCTAAAGGAGATCAGTCCTGGGTGTTCATTGGAAGGACTGATGTTCAAGCTGAAACTCCAATACTTTGGTCACCTCATGCGAAGAGCTGACTCATTTGAAAAGACCCTGATGCTGGGAAGCATTGGGGGCAGGAGGAGAAGGGGACGACAGAGGATAAGATGGCTGGATGGCATCACCGACCTGATGAACATGAGTTTGGGTAAACTCCGGGAGTTTGTGATGGACAGGAAGGCCTGGCATGCTGCAGTTCATGGGGTCGCAAAGAGTCAGACACAACTGAGAAACTGAACTAAACTGAACTGAGAGATGACAAATAAGTGTTAGCAAAAGGTAGTTAACACCATGAGCAGTGCTTTGGTTTTACATTATTACTAATGAGTACAAGGCTAATGGCAACAGTATCATTTCATATCTTTGAGTCATCAGGACTCCAGGTCCCGTCATATCTGTGGTGGTCTCCTTTGTGAAGGGTATTATTTAGGAAAGTGGTACTACATAGTAGAAAACTCTTGGACTTTGGTTCCAATCCTTGGTATGTCACTTGGGCAATTTATTTAAGCTCTTTGACACTCAGTTTCTTTTTCATTTATAAATTGGGAGTTATAATACCTTCCTTTCAGAGTTATCACACAGACAAAATGTAACAGGATACCTAAGGAGCCTTTCTAGTACGATTTGATTCGTGGCATCTGTGTCTAATAGTAAACAAAAAAGATACTACTCTTTGTGTCTAACAAGAGGGACAAAAGATACTAAATAATGCTATTGATTGAGAGTGGAGTAGATTCACTGAATCTTGGGAATTGAAAGAGATCTTAGAAGCCTCTTATTCCATTATCTTATCCAATGTAGAAATCCCCAGAAACTTCCTGTCAATTGGTTATATAATCATTCACGTGAAACTCTACTGACAAAAATTCCTTCCTTTTTGAGAGAGTCCTTTTCAACTCAGAATTGCATTTTTAGAGTACCAGTTTATTGATAAGGTTCACTCCCTTTTGAGGAAAAATGTGTTTTATGGTCAAAGAAGTTTTCAAAGTTATGGGCTTTGACAAACTAATACAGGATTTTTTTTTTCTTATATACAACTTCTTAGAGCCCTTCATATTTTCATGAGCACTGTGATTTTCTAGAAGAGTGCTATGGTAGGCGATATTTTCCAAATAAGACTTAGGGGATAGTGGTTTGAGAAACATATTATGGTAAATATTGTTGTAAATGTCAGACACCTATATTGAAAAATTCTGCTGCTTAATAACTTGAATCTCTTCCTCTTATCTCTGCCTTCTGGAACAACAGAGATAAATGTGCACTGTTTGCCATACAACAGATCCCATACAATCAACATATGCATCAAAGATGTGGTGTGCCATCAAGTAGAATACAACTGAATGGTTGTTGAGATATACAAAGCCTTCCAATACCTGAGTCTTTGCCTCTTGTTGTGCAAAAAAGTGATTACTCAAAAACCAGAAAAAGAGACAAATATCCCTGTTTGATAATTCTGATTTAAACACCGAAGAATGTATTTACCTAAAGGACAAAAGGGAGCTAGTATATAACCCTTCTTGATGCCTCTTATCCCTTGACCATCCCTCTGCAGCCAGTATTACTGTGAAGTCCAGGGTGAACCAAGCAGGAAAGTGAAGGGATTGACCAAGGCCACTGAGGGAGTCTATGTGTCAGACCCCAGAATAGAAGACAAAGGCGTCTGGCTCCTGTGGTTTCAGCCTGTGAGCAGCTACATCTTCTAAGAGGCCATATGATGCTGGAAGGGGAAAGTGAACTGGCGACAGAATGAAAAGCATTCAGTGATATCCTTTCCCTCCTATGACATCTTTGTGATGAGATCTTCTGATGTCTCCACATCCACACAGTGAGAAAATGCTTTTGTCATCAAAAGCATAGGACAGACAATTATAGATCTAATTTGAGCACTTTATTTAAGTAGTGAGTAATCTTTTAGCAAAAAAAAAAAAAATGTACACATTAAAAGAATGCACACATTTTCTGTTACAACTTATCTTTGTCAAGTCTGAGGCATTTGAATGTAATGCTGAGTACTCTGGTATGGGAGTTAGGATACCTGAGCTTCAGCCCTGGCAATTCCACTAATAAATTGCACAGTTATGGGCAAGATATTACCCCCTTCTGAATCAGCATCCTTATCCATAAGGCAAGTGGGTTATATATCTGATGATCAGTTTTTTCCCACCTCCACAGTTTTATAACCAGGTTACAAAACTTTAAATGAAAGTAATCCCTTTTAGTTCACAAAACCAGTTATGTAAGACCTAATTTCATCTTTTTTATTTAAATCAACTTAAATGTGACTCTGAGCGCTCATTTGTCTAAGATGAAGCTCCATCTCAGACATTACTGGTACTAACACTTCCTACACAGAAATGTGGTTATATCTCAGTTTTGTATTTGGGGCCAGAATATCAGCAGACCTTCCGTTCATCAGCTATAGGGCTATATATACTAGCCAGCATCAGGATGTTACTATGCCTCCTGACCTGAAGGCACGGTTCCCTGTGGCTTCAGAGTATCATGCTTAAGGCATAAGATTCTTACACTGAGGCTGGGAGCTGTGTCTAGAGTCCTTCTTCCATCATGAAGCCATTTCCTTCTGGGACACCTTCCAAGAAGCTACCATAGTGGATCTCCACTGTCATGGGACTTAACACTTTTGTCTTTTTCAACAATCCAGGAGATTAACATTATTTTCTCTTTTCTAGTAATTCTGAAAGACATTCTTCTTTCGCTCACCATCTCCAGAGGTTTATCCAGAAGATAAACAATCTCTGAAAAGAATTTTATATTTTACAAAGGATAGGAAGAGTTTTATCTTCAAGTAGCTTTTGCTTTACATGAAAAATATCCCTGGAGCAAGGAAATACTAAATGCCTGCTCTTTGCTTGAAACACAGGAAAGGAAAATCAGGAGGAGACAAACATGTATTAACATTTTGATAAACTGACCGATTGTTAATACACACAAATTTAGGATCTGTGAGGAAGGAAAATGAACAGTTTTAAACATTTTTTATTCCATTCTATATTTTCAGTATAGAATGCTTAAAACCAAGGTAGGAAAAATAAAATTGTATATTAAAACCATTTATGATCCAACCCCTTAGAGAAAACTATTTTTAATATTTTGGTATATATGCTTTCACATTCTGTCTATGCATAAGTACTGTTATTATCATTATTATTATGGTTAACATTTATTGTTTATTTTCTAAGATATAAGAGGACTGAGGGAAATCTAACTCATAAATGATACAGAGGTCAAGTCTTTGAATAATGAAAAATTTTAGGTAGCCAGTATTTACTGAGAATTTATGAATAATTTATCAATTATCCAGTCAAAGCTATGGTTTTTCCAGTAGTCATGTATGGATGTGCGAGTTGTACTACAAACAAAGGTGAGCACCGAAGAATTGATGCTTTGAAACCATGGTGTTGGAGAAGACTATTGAGAGTCTCTTGGACTGCAAGGAGATCCAACCAGTCCATCCTAAAGGAAATCAGTCCTGAATATTCACTGGAAGGACTGATGCTTAAACTGAAACTCCAATCCTTTGGCCACCTGATGTGAAGAACTGACTCATTGGAAAAGACCCTGATGCTGGGAAAAACTGAAGGCGGGAGGAGAAGGGGATGAGAGGATGAGATGGTTGGATGGCATTACCGACTTGATGTACATGAGTTTGAGCAAGCTCTGGGAGTTGGTGATGGACAGGGAAGCCTGGTGTGCTGCATTCCATGGGGTTGCAAAGAGTCAGGCACGACTGAGTGACTGAACTGAACTGATATATACTAAGTCTTATGCAAAATACTTTAGGTGAATTTTTTTTTCATTTCATCTCTGTGTCAAATGCATAAAGTTAGTTTTCATAGTAGATACTGCTGAACATCTATCAAGTCTCTGTTTCCCTTCTTTACTTTCTAACAGAACTGCAGCTTTTTAAAGTATCCACCTTTCTTCTTTGCAACCTACATCTCAGGAAAACTGTCCTATCTCTATCTTTACGGATGTGCTTGATTGATATAAGAATAATTCCATTATAACAAGTAGTGACTAGTTCAGCAATGTGAGGGTTACTCAATCCTGGACAATGAGACATGAAGGAGAGTCAGCTTGGAGTTTCTGGAAATGATTCTGTGATCCTAAATAAGCCCAAGAAGAGGCTGTTTCTTCCTTTTCCTTTAGACATAGCTGAATATGATATGATGTTTCTAATTGTTTAATCTATTTGGGGTTAGTGTTTCTGTTTCTTGAGGTTACAAGCATCCCTACCCTTATTATATTATTATTTCATTTCTGCAAGTGATGATATTCAAGCTCAGAAGTTCAGCAGTTGTCCAAATCAGTAAGAAAGATTCCAGCCTGGTTCCATCTGAGTTCAGAATTGCCACTCATAAACTTGAAATTTCTTTTAACATACAAGTCCCTGATATTTCTTTTTTGGTGTACTTGCTATTCATGCCTTTTGGAAAGGCACAGTTTAGCCCACTGTATATTTTGTTTTTTGTAATTTCAATAAAAATACTTGTGAAAATCTTCTTACACAGTTCTTAAAATTACTCTTAAAGCTACCACTACTATTTGTAAATTAACCTCACCATCATTTTTATTTTTTTGCTATAACTCTAGAAGATAGTGATTCAGTATTAACCCAATACGCTTTAAAACATGATGAACTAGCTATAATGTATCATTTAAAAGAAGTCACCTGGCTGCACAGTATTTTATTGGGATGTCTCAGGGCATCATCATAAATTGTGCCATGGTGACTTCTCCTCACCTATCAGTTTGTAAGTTTCTTGAACACAGAGGCTGTGTATCCTTATATTTTAATAGGTCAGTAGAAACTCTGGCTCATTTATGGGATGGATAGCTAGCAAACTTGCATTTATTAAGTGCTGAGTAATGATAGGTAATAGGCATACTCTGGGAATGTATATGTGATACTTTATTTAATCATCAAATAACCCTATATATTAGATTTTATGATCTCCATTTCACAGTTGAGAAAAAGTTCAGAGGTGATAAGTACCATTCATCCATTTATTCAGTTAGTCAGCAAATATTTCTCAAGTACAGCCTTCTTGCCAGACACTGACAGTTGCTAGAGATACAAGGGTGCACAAGTTAAAGTTTCTGTCTATAGTAGTTAAGGGACAAAGACAAAGAAGGAAAGAGGCAATTATTATAGAATGAGAATGAGAAGGAAGAACAGAGAATTATGGGAGCAAAAAACAGAGCAGTTAGGGAGGATTTCCTTGAGGAAGTAACTTCTGATTTAAATACTAAAAAGAAAGTAAGAGACGGCCAGGTGAAGGAGGAGGGAGTGAGGCTAGACTTCAAGGGAAAAGGACCGCCCTATGCAAGTGTCTGAGGCATAGGGCGAGCATGATATCTTCCATGAGGTTAGAGAATGGGGTCTGATGGGGATGGTGAGAGATGAATCTGAAAGCGTACATTTTTGTATGTACGTTTGTACAAGCAAACAGCAATTTTGAATCACGTTAGTTGATGTGCTAAGAACCTTGAGTTTTGCTTACTAAGAACTGGGGAACCATTTGGGGTGGAGGAATTATTTATTTCTATTTTGGAAGTGGTACAGAATAGGTTACAGCATGATATGGCAAAGTGTTTCTAAGCTAAATATTTTCAGCTTTGTGAGTCACATGGTCTTCATCTTGCTGCTGTTATTGTAGCACAGAAACAGTAACAGACAATATATTCATAAGTAAATGTGTGGACATCACTGTGTTCCAATAAAACTGTATTTACAAAAATAGAGATCAGATTTGACCATTACGTTGTAGTTTGCTGAACCCTGGTTTGAAAGGAAGTGAAAATCAAGAGACAAGGGGCTGTTACAATAAGTCAATCAAGCATTGGTGGCAATTTGAAAGAATAAATAGTTAATGCAAGTGAAAAGAAGTAAGCAGATTTAAGACATCTATGGACCTTGGTATAGATAACTGTGCTCCAACGGAGGACAGGATTAATTGGAAGAGTAGGTTGGGAGACTGAAGTGGGAAAAAAATACAAATAAAAATATCAATATCCTGGTGGAGTTATTCAGTGGACAAGTGGCCATATTAAGTTTAGGTATTCAGGAGAGCAATTCAAGCTTGCCACAAGATTTGTGAGTTCTCACCATATATGAAGTATGATTGAATATTCCAAAAAGAGTCAGAGGAAGAAGAGTTGCCGAGGACTGTGAATGGGAGCTCAGGGGATGTAACAGAGTGCAGTGAGCTCAGCCACTTAGCACAGTGGCCATCGCTCTACATCGTTTCTCTGCACCGTTACTAGAAAATGGATCCTTTCCAGTCTTCTGTCTTCCCTGGTGGCTCAGCTGGTAAAGAATCCGCCTGCAATGTGGGAGACCTGGGTTTGCTCCCTGATTGAATATCAGGTTGGGAAGATCCCCTGGAGAAGGGAACAGCTACCCACTCCAGTATTCCGGCCTGGAGAATTCCGTGGACTGTATAGTCCATGGGGTTGTGAAGAGTTGAACACAACTGAGCGACTTTCACTTAGCAGGCCCTGCCTACTGGCAACCAACCATCGCTGAGTGACTATTAGTGGTCCTGCTCAGCCATTAGACAGCACAGCAGTGGGTCCCACCCACATGCAACCGACTGTTAGTGAGGGAATTCAGACAACACTGAAGGTGGTCGTGAGATGGAGAGTGAGGTAAGAGGTGGATGCCGGCCTTCCTTTAACTCATCTAGCCTTGGACCAGCAGGTGAGCTGGGGCTCTCTTGAACAGGCTTAGAGCTGTGTTCTATAGGGCTTCAGAGTCCTCACCAAGGCCACCTACTAACCTTGGCCTAGGCCTTGAGGCAGTGGTGAACCTCTCCCCCATCCTGGTCACTGAGATCTAATAGCAATGACAGTCTGCCTGTGTCACAGTCTGTGGGACCTGGTCTCCCTTCTTTGGGCAGCCTGAGGAGTGTGAGGGACAGTTGGGTTTGGCACCTGGCTCTCTCACTGATGACATCTGTGGAGGGTCTGGGGACCTGGCTCTGAGGGAGCCACCAACTGAGCTCTGCATCCTCTTAGCCGGGACTGGGACTTTGGAGGGTGAAAGTACCTTGGGACCTTGCCATTTCTTATCAGGACAGAGAATAACATTCATCTGGTAAGATTTACAGGAACATCATTACCTGACTGTGACCTGACTTCAAAAGCAAAGGATCTGACATCAGGAAGTTTGCAACAACTAACCACACCCCTCCCTCACCTTTTTGCTTTTAAAAGGGCTTTGCTGAAAGCTTTCAGTAACTTTGGAATTCTTAAGGGATGAACCACCCATCTCCTTGCATGACCCTGTAATAAACCTCTCTCTGTTCCAAACTCCAATGTTTTAGTATTGGTTGGCCTTGCTGTGTGTCAGGCACATGGACTTGGTGATGTTCAGTAACAGGGACACTGATACCTAAGAAGAGGAGGAAGTAATTTCCGTGAAGAGAGCTGAGAAATGGAGAGACCAGAAATGATGTCATGGAAGATGCAAAATAGAAAAAAGGAAATAGAAAATCCACAGTATCTAATGCTATGTCCTTTGGTTTTTTGGTCAATGACTAGATGAAACACTATCAGAGGAGTGATAGGAAAGAAAGCCAGGTTGTAATGAATTGAGGAGGATGGTAAGGTATGAGGGTTGGCATCTCTTTTCTGAGAAATAGGATTGTGAAATGGAAAAAATAAATAGTCAGACGGAATATTTGTGATGTATTTCAGTAAAGAAGGAGGAGTCTGAGTGACACCATTCTAATGTGAAAATACTTAAGAGAAAGTATTGAAGATACATTAAAAGATAGTAGTTGATGGAGGAAGTTCTCAAAAGAAGAGGATGGAAATAGGTCTCATGGCCAAGGTCATGTACTTTTACTAAAGGTCACAATTTCTTCCATTGAGACAGGAAAGCAGAGATAGAAAAGGTACATCTTTTAGTGACTTAGTGGAGGGGCAGGCCAGGAAGCTGAGGGATCTGTTTTCTCTAAGAAGTCTGAGACAGGGTCTTTGCTGAGAGGGAAGGGAGTTTTGCTGTTACAGAATTTGAAGATATGCAGAAGGTTGAAAATATCTCTTTGGAAAACTCAAGAGTAAAGTGTTTTTGGCAGGTTGTCAGCTCATATATAGTAAGCCTGATATTGGAATTTATGTTTTGAAAGTCTAGAACCACTGTTTGTTGATTATGCCATGCTGCCAGTGAAAACTTATACAATTTTACGTTTACGTGGAACTATGCATAACTATAGGAGACCTATTTCTGAGAACTCGACCCTTCGCTCTGATTTTTCTTAACATCAGTTTAATCGTTCAGTCATGTCTGACTCTTTGTGACTGCATGGACTGCAGCACACCAGGCTTCCCTGTCCATCACAAACTCCCAGAGCTTGCTCAAACTCATGTCCATTGAGTCAGTGATCCCATCCAACAATCTCATCCTCTGTCATCCTCTTCTCCTCCTGTCTTCCATCTTTCCCAGCATCAGGGTATTTTCAAATGAGTCAGTTCTTCGCATCAGGTGGCCAAAGAATTGGAGTTTCAGCTTCAGTATCAGTCCTTCCAATGAATATTAAGGGCTGATTTCCTTTAGAATTGAGTGGTTTGATTTCCTTGCAGTCCAAGGGACTCTCAAGAGTCTTCTCCGACACCACAGTTCCAAAGCATCAATAACTCAGCACTCAGGTTTCTTTATGGTCCAACTCTTACATCCATACATGACTACTGGAAAAACCATAGCTTTGATTAACTAGACAGACCTTTGTCGATAAAGTAATATCTCTGCTTTTTAATATGCTATCAAGATTGGTCATAGTTTTTCTTTCAAGGAGCAAGCATCTTTTAATTTCATGGCTGCAGTCACCATCTGCAGTGATTTTGGAGCCCAAGAAAATAAAGTCTGTTACTGTTTCCGTTATTTCCCCTTCTATTTGCCATGAAGTCATGGGACCAGATGCCATGATCTTAGTTTTTTGAATGTTGAGTTTTAAGCAAGCCTTTTCACTCTCCTCTTTCACTTTCATCAAGAGGCTCGTTAGTTCCTCTTCTCTTTTTTGCCATTAGGGTGGTGTCATTTGCATATCTGAGGGTATTGATATTTCTCCCGGCAATCTTGATTCTGTCTTGTGTTTCATCCAGCCCAGCATTTTGCATGATGTACTCTGCATATAAGTTAAATAAGCAGGGTGACAATATACAGCCTTGACGGACTCCTTTCTTTATTTGGAACCAGTCTGTTGTTCCCTGCCAGGTTCTAACTGTTGCCTCTTGATCTGCATACAGATTTCTCAGGAGGCAGGTCAGATGGTCTGGTATTCCCATCTCTTTAAGAGTTTTATACAGTTTGCTGTGATCCACATAGTCAAAGGCTTTAGCGTACTCAATGAAGCCAGAGTAGATATTTTCTGGAATTCTCTTGCTTTTTCTATGATCCAACAGATGTTGGCAATTTGATCTCTGGTTCCTCTGCCTTTTCTAAATCCAGCTTGAACATCTGGAAGTTCACAGTTCACGTACTATTGAAGCCTGGCTTGGAGAATGTTGAACATTACTTTGCTAGTGTGTGAGATGAGTGCAATTGTGTGGTAGTTTGAAAATTCTTTGGCATTTTCTTATGCAGCATGTATGTATTGCTAATGGAAACTTCCCAGGTGGCAGAGTGGTAAGGAATCTGCCTGCCAATGCAGGAGACTCAAGAGATGTGGGATGGATCCCTGGGTTGGGAAGATCCTCTGGAGTAGGAAATGGCAACCCACTATAGTATTCTTGCCTGGAAAATTCCATGGACAGAGGAGTCTGGGGGGCTACAGTCCGCGGAGTCACAAAGAGTTGGACAAATTGAGCAACTGAGCACAGCGGAATGGAAGCTTGTCTAAAATGAGCTCTGTGAGCAGGGAGTCCACGTGTCCCCATGTGCTATGAAGACAACTGACTGGATGGGGAAACATTTCAAGATGGGCTTTCCAAGTAGCAAGTAAAAAGCCCACCAAGACGTGGCTCTAAGTGTGGGTAAAGAGGATAGCAGAAAACAAACAATAGCAAAGATAAATCTTAAGCCAACCAAGGATCAATGAGAAAATTTTAACCCTATAAGAAGAGCAACATCCAAGTGAAAACCTCAGAAATTTTCAAGGCCTTATCACAATATTGTGCTTTTTTTCTTTATGGATTTTAGGGTTCTGAAATTGATTCTTGCATGCCCTACAATTCTCAGGCCAGAGAGTGAGAAAGGGTTGGGAAATTTACTTACTTGATGAAAGTTTCTTGTTTATACCCTGTTATTTATGATCAATCCCTTTCTTCTGGCTCTATAAAGTAGTTATTTATTCACAAATTTGAGAAAGTCCAGTGTAAACTCACAGGTCAGTTATAAATCCACACAGACTGGGTGAAGAGAGTAGGCTCCCTTAGATAGATGACCTTTGGATCAAAGAAACTACAGTATAGGGAAAGCTTTATTGCTGTTTCTTGATAAGGTGTTTTAATATGTCTAGTCTTATATTATTAGATCTGCTCTATTGTTACGGCAAGAAGAGCATTTGTTCTTATAAACTGGTTGGGTCCTTCTAATGTGAATCAACAGAACAGAAACATCAGAGGAAGTCTGAGCAAGTTGGAATTAGAATAGATAGTAAAATTTAATTTTTTTGAGGGGGATGGTCTATGAATGACAGAGCGTTTCACCAAGTCAGTATTTATCAGTGTACATAAACTTGGCTATTTCAGATGGCCCAATTATGTGCTACATTAATATTTTACGTGCAGCACACTACATTTCATAGTGTCATGAAAATTAAATCTGACTACTACAAACATTGGCAGCAAGCCAAGTCATGTAAAATGAGGTTATAGCATCACTCACTCAGATGTCTACCCCATTGTAATCATCTTTGGTTCGAAGCAGCAGAAGGCCACATTTCTTCCAATAATAATTTGATAACTTAGATAGTGTTTCAGACATGAGGGTTTGACCTTTCCTCAGGCTGGAGGTTAATGTTTCCCTTCATTCAGGATTGCATCACTTAGGTAATGCTCTCTTTGGAGACTGTGGTGACATGATTAGCTGTAGATTTGGAGACTGTGGTGACGTGATTAGCTGTGGGAATGAGGCATGCCAAGTTTCCTTTCAAGGACCTGCCACACATTGTGGAGGAGCCACTCCAGTTCAGACTGTGAACCACAGCTCTAAGAAGTCTGTGAAATGGTAAGGTATTTGTAAGATGTTTTGTCTATTAGTGAAACATTTCCATATTTCATATGTGTATATATGAATTTATATATGACTGCTAAGAAGTAAAAACAGCCAACTCACAGATTATTCTTTTCTTCATATTTTAATTCTGATGACCCAAGTGCTTTGTAAGAGATTTAGCTTTACTTGCATTTTTTAGTGTGCACAAAGAAATGAAAACTTGTTTTTAATGTTACTAAAAACAAGCCATGCTTTTTGTATCTTAAAGCTAGCTGAATCCACATATTCAAATGTGGACAGCTCTGTTCGAGAATTTTATGTCACAAGCCATAGGCAAAAGGGACAGTTCATGAAACATGTAACTGATCTTTTTCTTGGGAATGTTCTTAGGCATTATTTTAATCTGTGGTGCATGCTATTTTCAGTTCAGTTGAGTTCAGTTCAGTAGCTCAGTCGTGTCCAACTAAACGCGACCCCATGAGCTGCAGCACGTCAGGCCTCCCTGTCCATCACCAACTCCTGGAGCCCACACAAACTCATGTCCATTGAGTCAGTGATGCCATCCAACCGTCTCATTCTCTGTCGTCCCCTTCTCCTCCTGCCCTCAATCTTACCCAGCATCAGGGTCTTTTCAAATGAGTCAGCTCTTCACATCAGGTGGTCAAAGTATTGCAGTTTCAGCTTCAATATCAGTCCTTCTAAAGAACACCCAAGACTGATCTCCTTTAGGATGGATTGGTTGGATCTCCTTGCAGTCCAAGGGACTCTCAAGAGTCTTCTCCAACACCACAGTTCAAAAGCATCAATTCTTTGGCGCTCAGCTTTCTTTATAGTCCAACTCTCACATCCATACATGACTACTGGAAAAACCATAGCCTTGACTAGACAGACCTTTGTCAGCAAAGTAATGTATCTGCTTTTTAATATGCTGTCTAGGTTGGTCATAACTTTCCTTCCAAGGAGTAAGCGTCTTTTTATTTCATGGCTGCAATCACCATCAGCAGTGATTTTGGAGCCCCCAAAAATAAAGTCTCTCACTGTTTCCACTGTTTCCCCATCTATTTGCCATGAAGTGATGGGACTAGCTACCATGATCTTAGTTTTCTGAATGTTGAGTTTTAAGCCAATTTTTTCACTATCTTCTTTCACTTTCATCAAGAGAGTCCTCTTCACTTTCTGCTATAAGGGTGATGTCATCTGCATATCTGAGGCTATTGATATTTCTGCCGACATTCTTGATTCCAGCTTTTGCTTCCTCCAGCCCAGCGTTTCTCATGATGTATTCAGCATATAAGTTCAATAAGCAGGTGACAATATACAGCCTTGACATACTCCTTTTCCTATTTGGAACCAGTCTGTTGTTCCATGTCCAGTTCAAACTGTTGCTTCCTGACCTGCATACAGGTTTCTCAAGAGACAGGTCAGATGGTCTGGTATTCCCATCTCTTGCAGAATTTTCCACAGCTTATTGTGATCCACACAGTCAAAGGCTTTGGCATAGTCAATAAAGGAGAAATAGATGTTTTTCTGGAACTCTTGTTTTTCAATGATCCAGCAGATGTTGGCAATTTGATCTCTGGTTCCTCTGCCTTTTCTAAAACCAGCTTGAACATCTCGAAGTTCACGGTACACGTATTGCTGAAGCCTGGCTGGGAGAATTTTGAGAATTACTTTACTAGCATGTGAGATGAGTGTAATTGTGTGGTAGTTTGAACATTATTTGGCATTTCCTTTTTTGGGGGATTGGAATGAAAACTGACCTTTTCTCATCCTGTGGCCACTGCTGAGTTTTCCAAATTTGCTGGCATATTGAGTGCAGCACTCTCACAGCATCATCTTTTAGGATTTGAAATAACTCCACTGGAATTCCATCACCTCCACTAGCTTTGTTTGTAGTGAGGCTTTCTAAGGCCCACTTGACTTCACATTCCAAGATGTCTGGCTCTAGGTGAGTGATCACACCATTGTGAGTATTTGGGTTGTGGAGATCTTTTATGTACAGTTCTTCTGTGTATTCTTGCCACCTCTTCTTAATATCTTCTGCTTCTGTCAGGTCCATAACATTTCTGTCCTTTGTTGAGCTCATCTTTGCATGAAATGTTCCCTTGGTATCTCTAATTTTCTTGAAGAGGTCTGGAACAACAGATTGGTTCCAAGTAGGAAAAGGAGTACGTCAAGGCTGTATATTGTCACCCTGCTTATTTAACTTATATGCAGAGTTACATCATGAGAAACGCTGGGCTGGAGGAAGCACAAGCTGGAATCAAGAATGCCGGGAGAAATATCAATAGCCTCAGATATGCAGATGACACCACCCTTGTGTCAGAAAGTGAAGAACTAAAGACGCACTTGATGAAAGTGAAAGAGGAGAGTGAAAAAGTTGGCTTAAAGCTCAACATTCAGAAAACTAAGATCATGGCGTCTGGTCCTATCACTTTATGGCAAATAGATGGGGAAACAGCAGAAACAGTGTCAGACTTTATTTTTTTGGGCTCCAAAATCACTGCTGATGGTGATTGCGGCCATGAAATAAAAAGATGCTTACTCCTTGGAAGGAAAGTTATTACCAACCTAGACAGCATATTAAAAAGCAGAGACATTACTTTGTCAACAAAGGTCTGTCTAGTCAAGGCTATGGTTTTTCCAGTAGTCATGTATGGATGTGAGAGTTGGACTATAAAGAAAGCTGAGCGCCAAAGAATTGATGCTTTTGAACTGTGGTGTTGGAGAAGACTCTTGAGAGTCCCTTGGACTGCAAGGAGATCCAACCAATCCATCCTAAAGGAGATCAGTCCTAGGTGTTCATTGGAAGGACTGATGTTGAAGCTGAAACTCCAATACTTTTGGCCACCTAATGCAAAGAGCTGACTCATTTGAAAAGACCCTGATGTTGGGAAAGATTGCGGGCAGGAGAAGAAGGGGATGACAGAGGATGCGATGGCTGGATGACATCACCAACTTGATGGACATGGGTTTGGGTAGACTCTGGGAGTTGGTGATGGACAGGGAGGCCTGGCCTGGTGCGGTTCATGGGGTCGCAAAGGGTCAGACGCGACAGCAACTGAACTGACTGACTGACTGAAAGAGTGGTATACTCTGGTAGTTATTTTTGCTTAAGTAAGATGCAAGTATTTTCTTAAACTTCCTTCAAGTTAAAACATATCGAATTTTAAATAAAAATGATCCCACACATAAAGTACAGAGAATTATATAATGGAGTCTTGTGTACCCACTGTTGAGATTAAACAGATGATGATGATTTTTAATATTGTCTTCAGGAAGGAAATCTAGGATCTGAACAGTTTGATTCATGAGCTTCACTAATGAGTTGAGTGATGACAGATTTGTTTCTTTTCAATTGTTCTTCCTTATTTGTTATTCTTTTGGTTATTGAACTGGCCATTTAAATTGACGTTAAATAGAAATGTGCTTTCAAAATAATTAATTGAAATGTTTCTACCATTAAGCTTGCTAGAGGATTTGGGAAGATTCATTTTAGCAGATTAAGGATGTTTCCTCCTGTTCCTAATGGTCTAAGTGGTCCCTTTCCCCCACTCCTCATCCCTGGGAAGAGCTGTTGAATTTTATAACATATTTTGAATTCCTCCAGAGATGCAGGTACTACTATGATTTTCTTTATTAAGACTTTATCTTTTTAGAGAAGTTTTAGGTTCACAGGAAGTTTGAGGGGAAGATGCATTAATTTCTCACATACTCCCTGCCTGCTCACATGCATAGCCTCTTCATTATCAATGTTCCCCACCAGAGACGTACATTTGTTAGAAGTGATGAACTTATATTGACACATCGTAATCATACTTTACATTACAATTCCCTCTTGATATTGGGTTTCCCAGGTGACAATAGTGGTAAAGAACATGACTGCCAATGGAGGAGACATAAGAGAAGCAGATTTGATTCTTGAATCAGGAAGATCCTCTGGAGGAGGGCATGGCAATCATTCCTGTATTCTTGCCTGGAGAATCCCATGGACAGAGAAGCCTAGTGGGCTACAGGCCATAGGGTCACAGAGAGTCAAATACGACTGAAGTGACTTAGTATGTATGAACACTGTAGATTCTTTGTATTTGGACAAATGTGTAGTAACATATATCTATCATTATGACATCATACAGAGGTTTTTATTTTCCGCTTCCCTGAAAATCATCTGTTCTCTATCTATCCATTCTCCTTTCTTCCAACCCCTGGGAAGCTATGATATTTTTACTGTTTCCATATTCTTAGATAATTGTCATATAGTTGAAATTGTACTGTATGTAGCCTTTTTAGATTGGTTCTTTCACTTAGTAGTAGGAAATGCATTTAATTTCTTTCACTTAGTAGTAAGAAATGCATTTAATTTCCTCCATGTCTTTCCCTGGCTTGCTAACTTTTTAACAGTGAAGAATATTCCATTTTGGATGTACCACAGTTGTTTTATCCATTCACCTTCTGAAGGACATCTTGGCTTCTTCCATGTTTTTCCAGTCTGAATAAAGCTGATATAAACATTGGTGTGCAGATTTTCATATGGATGTAAGTTTTCAACTTTGGGAAAATGCCAAGAAGCATGTTTGCTTGATTGTATGGTAAAAGCATGTTTAGTTTAACAAGAAACCGCCAAACTGTCTTCCAAAATGGATGTACCATTTTGCATTCCTACCAGCAGAGAATGAGAGTTCCTATTGCTCCATATCTTTGCCATATTTGTTGTTGACAGAATTCTGAATTGTGTCCAATCTAGTAGGTGTGTAAGTAGTATCCAGAAGACTTTAAGGACCTCATTGGTAGTCTAGTTGGTGTTTGGGCTTGAATCATCTTTTAATCATGAAACTATTTTGCTATACCTTTACCATATAACCTGAATGCCTTTTACTGAAATTCTTAATCTTCAGTGAGATGTTAAACTGATTTCTGTCACTCTTCAGTGTCAGAACAGACATTTTTGCATTTGAATCTTTACATATTTAATCCATTTGAAACCTAGAACATTCTCATCACTTTTAAATCAGCATTAGCCCCAGGGAAGTAACTTAGCAAAGTAAAATAAAATTAAATAAATAAGTAAAAAGTGTAACTACAGGAGATACGTGGGTGGTGAAAAGAGCAGTATGTATATGCAAAGTAGTGTCTTTCAAAATTGATTTACCAGCAAACTTTATCTTTAAACAAAATGTAACCAGAATGCCAATGTGAAAAGTAGATGAAACAGAGCATCTTGTGTTGTTAGCTGCAGGGTGGGCAGGGTGCAGTGGAGACTTGGGTTTGTTCCTAAGAGGCAGTCTCCCAATTTTTAGCATTCTTGGCTCTGAGACGTCCCTCAGACTTCTAGGGATATCGTAAATATTGTACCTAAAGCATTAATCTAAGATAATAACACATACTTTGACAAACAGTATAGATTTCATATGTCCAAATAAGTGTTACCTGAAAAAATTATCTTGGAAACTTACACATTTCTTTCAGTACATTTTTTGCAGTTGAAAGCAATACAGTCAAAAATGTAAGAAGAGAATACTAATGATAACTATTAATAATTAGAGTTCTGTGTGTGTGTTTGTATGTGCTTAGTTGTGTCCAACTCTTTGCAACCCCATGGACTGTAGCCTGTCAGGCTCCTCTGTCCATGGGATTTTACAGGCAAAAATGCCGGAGTGGATTGCCATTTCCTACTCCAGAGAATCTTCCCAACCCAGGGATTGAACCCACCTCTCCTGTATCACCTTCATTGGTAGTTGGATTCTTTACCACTGAGCCACCTGGGAAGCCTCACTTGGACTGATGTACCTCCATAAATAAATCACCAAAGAAGGGTATATTTCTGTTCCAGTCATAGTAATGTTGCTCAAAAAATATCAGAATTACTCATTGAGTCCATGTATGAACCACTATTGAGAGTAAATTTCAATTAATTAAGACAATATCTTGTTTTCAGTACAAATAGAATTATCTTCACTAGCTATATCTTTGACTCTTTGCAAAAATCATAGCCAACATTAGAAGGCTGAAGCTTTGCCACCATTACAACTATTCAAAGCAAAAGGAATTGCAAATGCCAAATGTAGTTCTAAAAGAAAAGTTCCTAATATGATATGACTGTGAACAATCATAGCACCACTAGAATGAATATATAACCTCCTTTATGGTGATTGCCTTAAAGAATTCTATGTTCCTGTGGCTGAGCTGTGCTTGTTCAAGAAGGGTCACACCTGGTAGAGCCCAAACAGAATATAGTGTATAGAAGGTAGAGAGCAAGTGAGAAGAAGAGGATTTCTTGGTTCAGTGAAGCTACTGAATCTTGTTAAAACCTGAAGGGCAAAAAAAAGTCAAGCATGGCCACTGGGACTTAGTGGCTAAGACTGAGAAATAAAATTAGTATATGGATTTAAGTGGAGAAAGGAATCTGAGGGACAGGTGCAAAAGAGAGCAAATGCACAATTTTTATAAATCATGATTTGTAAGTCACTGAAAGGAAATTCAATGAAAGGCTAAGAGTATAGTTCACATAAGAAGGTAGCTTTGGCACAGTAGAAATTGTCCCAGATTTAAGTTAGAAGTCATGGTTCCTTTCTATCCTCGACCACGTTTCAAAGATATGACCTTGCAACATCACTTGGCCCCGTCTGTGTTCACATATTAATATGCCCATACCTTTGTCACAGCTCTTATAACATAATAAACTATTTATGCATTTGTCTTTCTTCTTAAACTCTGGGTATTTCAAGACAGCTTTCTTAACTTACTCATCTTTGCGTTTCCTGGTGCCTGGAAGAGAGAATGACACAAAGCAGGTGATCAGTCAGTGCTTGTTGAAATAAAATGCACTGTTGTGAAAATTGGAATGACAAAAACTCTTTGTGAAATGTAGAAGACTACATAGTCCTAGATCATTTTTTATTAAAAATAAAAATCACAACTGATTCGTAGCAAAGGAAATGAAGAATTCCGTGAAAGACATGACTCCACTTTATATATATTTTATTCCTTTCAAGTTCAAGAGGGTTGGGATAGTAAGGTTTTCAGATGTGTGAGTATAGGTGGACTTTGGCATTAATTCTAAATGGTAGATGTTTGACTAGATGGATCACGTTTTGTTGTGTCCTTTGTGTGGCACTAGGTTGCCATCTGGGAGCTTGTGTTTCATGATTCGTCAGGCATTTTTCAGTGTGGTAATCTCTACCCAGGCAGAAATAAGCTGCACCGCTGCCTGAGCTGGCTTGGAGATGTGCCCATGATACCAGCCTTTTCAAGGAAACACAGGAAATGCTTCACAAAGCTACAGATCTTGAGAATAATAATTTTGACTGATGGTAGGTCTCCTGAACTCAGACTTTGAGCTTCTACTGGGATGAGTCTGGTGCAGATGAGACGAATGTTAAACAAAACATTAACAATCATTTGACAACCATCCAACTCTCAAATTTAATTGCCAGCTAGATTTCCAGGAAGGATGCCAAGCTATAGAGTTCAGTATCTTATCGGGTTAGGCCGTCTCATTTGATAAGTCCCTCCCCCCATTTATTATTCTCCCATTCCATCCTTGAAAAGCAGTTTTTCCCAAGGATAACTCCAGCTGATTATCCAGAGGTGTCAGACATGATTAATACCTTACCTTACATCATACATCATCTTTTTTTTCTCCCCTTGGGTCCCTGAGAACAATGTCCTTTTCTGCTCCTTGCAGCCACAACAAATAAGTTCCCCTGTATTATATTTACAGAGAGGCATATTTCCTGATGTCTGTGCTCTGCACAGGTTAGCAGATTGGATGGCAGTAGTTAGGATCATCATAAATTTGATGCTGGCATGATGTGTCTAGGGTCCTGCCAGAGGTCAGAGTCATGGAACTGCCATAAATGGTTGTTGGAGAAATGACAACCAAAAGGAATATTAAGGTTCTTCTCACTCCTCCCACCCCAATTGCAGCAAGTAACAAAAGGGCCTCCAGAAAGTCTGAACATCACTCTATGAGCTGAGAGCTGTCATCATAACCAATGTGTGGTGTGCATGCTGAGTTTGAAGCCTGTGTCATAGAAGAGCATGCATTTGCATTGAGCATCAGAAGACCCAGCCTCAAGAACTGCCTCTCCCCCCTTTAGGTTTACACTGTGTCAGGCAAGGAAACTCTGTAAGCTTCAGTTTTTTCATCTGTAAATGGGGTTAATAATACATAATGCTTCATATTATACATGAAAGTGCTTTGTAACCTGTCAAGTGTTGTAGAGATATGAAGAATTAGTGTCTTTTTTTCTGTGCTGAAAATTAAAAAGAAAAAAACATTATTTAGACTGTGCTGGGTCTTAGTTGTGGCATGTGGGGTCTTTTAGTTGCAGCATGTGGATTCCATGACCGGGAATCCATCTGGGCCACCTGCATTTGAAGTTCCAGGGATGTCCCAGTGGTGGAAACTGAGATATTGCTTTCTTCTTGGCTTCCACATAGAAGTGTGTAGGTTCACCTGACTTCTTCTGCTCTCCTCCCACTTTTCTAGCTTTGTTTGGCTGCATTTCCCTTGCATCTGGTTTTGGAATGACCCCCAGCTGTGGATGGACACCTCCCTACTGCTGTGTTTGGCTTCCGTGTGTGCCCTGAGCCCCAGCTCTCTGCTTGCCCTGCCCTCTAGTGTGTTTTTGGCCTCCATCCTGTGTCCCCTCATTCTAGCCACTGCTCTGACTCTTTCCTTTCTCTCAGGGTCTATAGTTCCACCTGACAAAGTGTTTCAAAAGCTTTGTCAGGATGTTATAAACAGGATTCACAGTATGCTTAATCTTTAATCCAAGTGGAATCTGATTTTGTGTATGTAGAGATTAGGAAGCTAGATTTTTGTCTTCCAGATGCGATTCTGTAAGTAAGCATTCTTGGATTGGAAAGGACATACAATAATTAAAAGCTCAATAGCCTGAAACTAAAGTAACTTAGCAAAACCCTGCATTTGGAAATGGGCCAGCGAGGAAAAAGAGTGAAAAAACAAAAGCCTCTTAAAGACTTCATGTTAGTGTATGTGCTTATGGTTAGTTTTCATTTTAATATAATCATAGAGCAACATAATTTTAATTATGACTTGTGGAAATAGAATAATAGCATTGGAAAAATTTTAAAGAATCTTAGAATTTCAGAATGAACCAGAGAGAGTATGGGAGGGATAAATAGAAATGTGAATGAAGGATAATCACTTTACAGTATTCTGATGGTAATTTAAAAAAAATTTAAAAAATAGAAATGTGAATGAGCAGGAAAAGAAAGATACAGAGGAACTAGAAACTGATAAAAGCAAAATAAGATGACAGGTATGCTTCTGGGCGATTATCATTGTAGAGTATATGCATATGATTTCAACTGAAGAAAAAAAAAGTAAAATAGAATGAGACTCATATATACATATGTTCATGGCAACTCTGGGCACAGATCAGCTCATCCTTTGTGTGGTTTTGCCTCAGGTCCATATAAACCTTCAAAGATTCTAAAGTAAGAGTCCAAGTGGAGGCCCATATACCATAGGTCTACATAAGTAATTTAAAGTTTTATATCAGACTCATAAATTGATAAGTAAAATGTTTTTATATCCTTTTATCTTTCTTCTACTTTGGCACACATACTTTCATAACACCCTGGAAGACCAACTTTGAACTGAGAATTCTTGGACTTGTGTGCACAACACAGCGCTGTGACAGAGAAACAGCCCCGTACACACCAGCCCTTCTTCACTCCCCATCTTGCTTTGTCCTGCTCTGCAGAGGGGTTTGCACACACATGTGGACCCTCTGTCCTGCATGGCCAAGCTTTATCCACATCTCCAGCAAACAGCCATCCCTGTTCCACAGCTTGGCCCCAAGGATGTAGGTGTTTGCTTCCCTCATGCTGCAAGACAGATGAGGGAAAGTCCAGAGCAGTTGGAAGTTGCTTGGCTGGGAGATACTGGGTTAATGGTCTTGAAGGGGGCAGGGCAGAGACAGTGGGTGGGCATGTGCCCATAACTATAGGAGGTATTCCAGAATGGGCTCTTGAATGTGTGAGTCCCAGGCCAGGGGCCTGTGTCATGCTCTGAGTGCTGGACGCCATGTGTAAAGACTTAAAATGTCTGCTTTTATTTTTTATGAGAACTCAGAATGATTTAAAGAGGATTTTGGCCCCCCTCCCCATTCCCCAGGCCAGGATGGCTACAGTCCTAAATGGGGACATGGGAGATGTAATTCCATCATTGGCTTAGAGAATACATCAGCTGGCTTTTCTATCTGTGCTTTCCTTCATTGGCAAAATGGAAGTAGTTCCCTCTCCCAGGGACATTTTAAAAAGATAAAATGTTGAGTTTCAAGAGTCTGAAGGAGTATACCCCAAGTTGATGAATGAGAGGGAATAACATGAATATCTTTCCACTCCCAGAAAGTTGAGTTCCAGGACCACCTGCCCCTGGGTCAAGGAATTCCACAGATCTCCCAGCAGGAAACCGAGTTACTCTTTAGAGTCAAGATGCTAGTGCCAACTGTCACATTCTTTCTCCCATGACTTAAGCGCTGAGGGCTTATTTTTCCCCAGTGCACTTTCAATCTTACTGTTTTTCCATTCAGGTGCACCCCAGCTGGCCAGGTGGCTTTGCATAGGGCTGCAGAGAATGCTGCCAGCTGCCTGACTTCTCTTAAGTGCAAAGGCAAGGGCAAACGGGGCTCCAGAAACAGGTCAGGAACATCTGACTTGGGCCCTAGTCATCATCTCTCCTTAATGGTAGAGAAGAGCATGTCCCTTTCTTGGTGTGGGGGGTGGGGGGTGGGTTGTGGGGAAGGAGGGAAATCACAGATGTGAAAGTGATGAGAGGAGAAAAGGATCAGGTTCATCTGGGAGGCTGAGCCAAGTTTTCCTTCCTTATTGGATCCTCCTGAGCTTATCCCTTCTCTGCAAATAAGCACCTTGAGGCAATTAAAAATGCTGAGCTCTCCAGTGCTATCACACTGATTCGGTCTTTATAGGAGGAAATTACTTCTGAGACAACAGTCAACAGCTTGTCTTTCGAGGTGGCTCGGGGAATACAAACCTCACAAGCATTTAAAGCCTTTCTGCTGACTAACAGCCTTTGAATGGAAGATTTTGCCCATTGTCTTCGCTTTCTGAAAATGCCAAAAATAATTGGGACCACAACAGGATTAAACTGTATAGTCAAAGTCACTCCTTTTGCCAGAGGCGGAAATACAAATGAATACCTTAAAGTGTGAACATTTTCTCCTCCTGAGGGTTACATTTAAAGAGCATCTTTCAAATAACTGTGCATTTCCCTCAAATCACTAAAACAAAGGGTAAATCCAAACAGGCCAACAGCTACCAAGAGGGGACAATTTTCCCCTCAGCTGAGGCACTATTTGCCGAATTGCAGCCTAGGAGTGATTTTTATAGCCAAGTTATAAATGGCTGCAAATCAGGAGGTTTTGATGGAAATGCAGACTGACTTTTAGCTGTATTGATGCTTGTGATTGCTGCTGTGAAAAAAAATGTCCTCCTTCCGCCATCCAACTCCCCAAGCTCTTTAATTCTTGTAAATAATGTGCTTGCCTTGAATCTCACACTGAAGCTGGTCAGTGAAGCAGCCAGGGGGATATGATTAAGGAATAAAAATTCCCATTGTGGGTCAGGAAACACGACCGTGGGTTTGATTTCTGATCAGTCAACTGGTGCGTATGTGCACACACATGCACACACACCCACACCCCTTAAATGACACATTTATTAATGATCAAAAGTGAAATGGTTAATTGCCTTTCCTTCCTCTGATCCCCCAATTTAGGATAACTGAGAATGGGAACAAGGCTGTCCCCGACCTCTATACCTGTGCATCCTCTTGGCAAAATGTCTTGATGTGGCAAATAGCAGCACCTTTCAGCCCCCAAGAGATTTTTTTTTTTCGTTTCACGGTATCAGTGATGAGAGACACTTGGTGTTGATAAATATTCTGGCACCAGGTACAGACTCAGAAATTTTGTCTCTTAGTCAACTATTTGATTGCTGTGAGTTAAGCATAGATATTCACCGCTACCTTTGAGAGACATAATTCTAACCTCCTTCCCAGAAACCAAGGTCTCTTCCTTTAGAGAACTTATAAAAAATTGAGGCTTTTGTCATCACTTTCAAGTGCAGATTGCTCTCAGTCCACACACATTTATCACTCTTCACCCCCCACTCCCAAATAAAGCATATGTTCCAATCTATTAAGTTCTTTGCACATCCGAACCACCAAAAAGAGGTCAAATAATATAGTTTGACATATTTTCTACTTTGTCACTTACCATCAAGATTTTGTAAATAGAAAAAAAAGTTGACAACTGCCCTTGAAAATATGAGAATATGGAGATTTTTTTTTGCCTTGACAGGTTTCTCCCCCACCCCCACACCCCCGCTTTTCAGTCTGACAAATCAGGCAGTCTCTGTATTCTATGAAATGTAAAGTTTAGTTGGATGACTTTTCATAAACTTCATTTTTAACACATTTTCCTCCTCTTTGTATTTTTATAATATATGCAAAATGCCAGGCTCCTCAAAAGAACTTTACAGGTCATTTTCCTGCCATAATAGTCGAATCAGCAGCAAATGCACTTCATGGTTTAAATGCAGTGACAGAAGTAGTCTGACAGCAGAAATATGTACTGGGTAGTAACTTCCACAAAAGCCTTGAGATTTTCACATGAGTAGAGATTATGACTTTGGAAATCACTTTTTTTTGAAGATCAGCTCTGTGTAAATATGGACGAAAAGCATTTATTGGTTCTGTACTGTCAAGTGCCCTTGACCTAGTGACATTATTGATTTTCAACCATTGTCTTTATATGTATTGGTCCAAGAGGACAGAACCATAATAGCTGCCTCCCTTGACAATTAATTTTGATCTGCTTGATGTGATGAGCCTTACAGATGCCCTTGAAAAAATGACTTCCAGGTCAATGCGTGCATGTAGGTATACATACTTATATTTTTTCAAACCAAATGTTAGGTCACCTGGTTTGATAAAAGATTTCCCTTCTCATTGCTGAGTCTCCTGATAGGAAGAGTTGCACCAAACAATATAATTACTTTTAGTTATTAACATAAAGATATCTCTATTAAAATGATAAAATTAAGTGAAACTGCAGTAGTTGTGCAAAATTATAAACACACACTGTCTCATTATTAGTGAAATGACCAATTAAAATCTCTCTTTCAATATTGAAAATGTCCATGTAGTTTTTTTTTTTTAATAAATCACCAAACTATAAACATGATATAAATTTCTTCACATAGTTTTGTTGTTTTTTAAGGATTAATATGTAAAGAGGTTACTGGATGAGTGTCTTAGTCAGTTCAGGTGGTATAATGATACCATTGACTGGGGCATTTAAACACTAGGGGTTTATTTCCCACAATTCTGGATGCTAATAAGTTTGAGATCAAGATGCCAGCATGGTTGAATTCTGATGAAGAAACGTCTTCCTAATTAATGGATGGTAGTCTTCTTGCTGTATCCTCACATGGCAGAGAGAGGGAGGCTCTGGCTACTTCTCCTTCTTATAAGGGAACTAATCCAGTTCATGAGAGCACCACCCTCATGACCTAACCATCTCCCAAATATTCACCTCCAAATACCATCACATTGGCATTGTTGGGGATTAGGGCTTCAGCATATGAATTTGTGGGGCAGGGGGAGGGGTCACAAATATTCAACCCGTAACAATGAGTAAAAAGATTCCCATTATTGAATCTCCTTGGAAAAATGTGAGCAATTTGGGCTTAGCAAATTTAGGAACTCCCTACTTCATTGATCTTGCATTACTATTTTTTTTTGTTTTAAACTGGCATTATTTAATAGGGAAAATAAAAATAGCAATTGTCTATTATTGGATGAAATACTCATTTCATCCCAGGGAATAAATGAAGATTAATTACTGTAAGTATTTTGTATTTCTTGGATCAAAGTAACATCAACAACTATGCATTTTCTAGTGTGCAATTTTCTTGTTATAATTAATGTGTTTGGGTTGTTTTGCTGTGCTCAACAGTAGTATTTTAATCACCCCCAAAGGCCTCCTTCTAAATACAAAAAGCATAATAAGTATCTGTGAAATTTTGTTATTCATGGCAGTCAAAATAAGAAACCAATTGCCATTATAGGTTTTGAACCTTCCATCAATGCATCTTCAATTTTCTTTCTATTCTACTTTTTTCCATTTAATTTTGGAAAAGTAATAATAAATAAATAAATGTAAAAATATAGAAAAGCTTAGAGAACAGTAACAAGCATTTTATATTAGGTTGTATTACTGTGTAACATATCAATTCAAAATTTGATTGCTTACAACATTTATCATCTCTAAGAAGTACAGGGATTACATGGGAAGTTCATGCATGGATGTTGTCAAAAGATAAACTGAGGCACTTTAAGAGCGTATTTTAACAAAATTGATTTGCATTGGGCAACATGCAATCTAGCAGATAGAAAGGAACTCTGAGGAGCTGAACAAAATGAAAGACCTTAATAGCAGAAGAGAGCAGGAACAAGGAAGTTCTACAAGACAGAAAAGCAAGTTGGTTATTATAAGTTTAGTGGCTTTTAGGAGATGGCAGAGCTCAATCAGGTCACTTACATAACTAAGTTAGCATAACTAACATAATGCTCATCAGGCATTACCTGATTGACTGATTTCCCATTCCATTTCTGAGAGAACTGAAACTGTAATTAAGTCTTGGTTTGATGGCGTGGAACTTAGCATAAGAAACTTTATTTTGGGTCTGTGGTCTTTTTTTCACAGTGGTCAGCTGGTTTATCAGCTTGATAAGGGGCAAGGATTGGCTGGTCTATAATGGCCACAGCTGGGCTGACTCACCTAGGCTCTCCATGCCCTGTCATCCCCTAATAAGCTAGTTCAGGATTGTTCCTGTGATTAAATGCAGGCATCTGAAAGAAGGCAGAAGTGTGCAAGGTCTCCTAAAACCATGTCTCAAAACTAGCACAACATTAAACCCATTGTTTCATATTAAACAAACCAAGTTACAAGGCCAGCCCAGTTCGAGGACTATAGAAACACTCTGCCTCTTGATGGGAGGGATATTAAATGGTAGTTTAAAAGGTGTGAATATAGGGAGACCTTTAATTGGGTCTGTCAATGCAATTAACCCACCAGATGCATTATTCCAGACCTCCTCAGACTGATACTTTTAATATGTGTCACTAAACTTCTTAACTTTCAACTAAAATATTAAGATATTAAAGATTAAAGTGAAAAAATTTGGGTTATTTTGCAGGTTCTGTTCATGTCCTCCACTGGGGCAATCACTATCAAGAATTTGGTGTGTGCCGAGTTCATCTTTAAAGGTACCTTGTTTATGCATATGCACAACACACACACATATAGCCACCCCCTCTCTGACACACACATATACTGATGATTTTAAAATATATGCAAATTTTTTTATATTTCTCCTATCAGGATACAATGGGAAAGAGGTCCAAGAGGGAGGGGATATATGTTTACATATAGCTGATTCACTTCATTGTACAGCGGAAACTAACACAACATTGTAAAGCAACTATACTCAAAAAAAAAAAGATGTAATGTTTCATTCTTTTTTTTTTTA
Organism: Giraffa tippelskirchi; assembly: GCF_054371585.1. Classification (NCBI taxonomy): domain Eukaryota; kingdom Metazoa; phylum Chordata; class Mammalia; order Artiodactyla; family Giraffidae; genus Giraffa; species Giraffa tippelskirchi. The sequence goes on from NC_137275.1 coordinate 172,904,774, forward strand.
ACTGGGTTATTCTCAGTGGCTCAATGGTAAAGATCCACCTGCAATACAGGAGACTTGCAGGCAATGCAGGTTTGATCCTTGGGTCAGGAAGATCCCCTGGAGTAGGAAATGGCAACCCACTCCAGTATTCTTGTCTGGAGAATCCCATGCATAGAGGAGCCTGGTTGGCTGCAGTTTATGGGGTCACAAAGAGTCGGACATGACTGAGTGACTAAACAACAGCAACACAACAGCAAAATGTTTCCTACTCCTTACATTTGAATAAAGGCTGGCTGTATTCACTGCTGACAATTAGAATAGAGTGGAAGGAACACTGCATGACTTCAAAGTCAAGCAAGGTCATCAGAGATTATGAAGTTTCTACTTGACTTTCTCCCTGTTGGGACAGAGAGCTCTGAGTTGATGGGTAAGAATTTCAGCTAAAGACTAATGACTTTAAAGAATAATGACTCCCCAAATATACCCATGTCTTTTTCACCAGATCTTGTGAATTTTATGGTACATGGTTTAAGAGATTTGGCAGATGTGATTGTCCTTGATAATCTGGATGGGCCCAGTGTAATCACAGTGGTCCCCATAAGTGAGAGGCAGCAGAAGTCAGAGGAAGAAGGAGGAAATGTGATGATGAATATAAGAGATTGGAGTAACACAAGGGGGTGTCATGAGCCAGGAAGTGTAGCTGGCCTTCAGAAGCTAGAAAAGGCAAGAAAATGGATCCTTCCCCAGAGCCTCCAGGAGGAATCATCCTTGCCATTACTCTAAGTGAAACATGTTGTGACTTATGACCTGTGTCAGACTTACGGAATTCAGAACTCTAAGATATTAAATTGTGTTGTTCAAGTGCCCCCCACTCCCCACCAAAAAAAAAAAAAGCTGAAAGTACCAAGCTGAGCTGGAGAGTCCATATCTATAGACCATTTAGAGGTAGAGAGATGTCCCCAAGGAGCCCCAGCTCTTCCACCACCAGGTGACAGACAGGTGAGTGACTGAGTCTTCAGATGATTGGAGCCTCCAGGCTTTGAGTCTCCCAGCTGATGCTGAGTGGAGTGGAAATGAGATGTCCCCATCAAGGCCTGCCCAGCCTGCACTTGGTGAGCTGTGTCAGTCAGCTTGGGCTGCCATAACAAAATACAACAGACTGGGTGGCTTAACCAATGGAAATTAATTTTCTCACAGCTTTGGAGGCTGGAAGCCCAAGATCAGGGAGCCAGCACAGTTCTGGTGAGAGCTCTCTTCCTGGCTTGTAGATGGCCTCCTTGCTGAGTGCTCACATGGTAGAGAGAGCCAGTAAGCTCTCTGGAATCCTCCTGTCAGATTAGGATCCTACCTTATGGCCTTATTTAGTCTTAATTACTTCTTAATTCCAAATATAGTCACGTTGAGAATTAGAGCTTCAGCATATGGCTTTTAGGGGAATGCAGTTATGTCCATAGTATAGCAAAGTAAATGATATTGTTTCAAGCCATCTAAGTTTTGGGTTGGTTTTTTTCTGTAGCAATAAATATCAGGAACAGTTATATGACTAAGACTCTGTTTTTGTGTTTTCATATATTTATATAAATGACCTTATATTAAGTATAAGTTATTTCCTTTTTGACTCAACATGCTTTTGAGATATAAACATATAAAATTATTCATTTTAATTGATGCATATTAGTCTAGCATATAATAATATTTTATGTATAAATTCCCATAACTGTGAACTTTTGGGTTGTTTTTAGTTTTATTGCAATTATAAATAGTACCTCACTAACAGTGTTTTTATCTTTTTTTGAGCAAGTTCTCACTTTTTCTAAACTGTATTGAGTGGGTCATAGGATATGCATACTCATTTTTTTTAACAACATGCATACTTTAAATTTTACTAATGTGTCAAATTGTTCATCAAGTTCCCTCTCATCTTCTTTTTATTAATTCCACTAGCATTGTGCAAGGACTCCCACATCTCTGCATTCTTACCAGCACTTGATAGTTGCAGAGATTTGATTTATTGCTAAAATTGTGGCATTAATATAAATTACTTTAACTTCTATTTTCCTTTTAGTTTGTGAGGTTGAATGTCTTTTGAAAGCATTTCTTGGCTATTTTGGCATCTTTTTCTCTGTATTGATTATTTTCTTTGTTTGTCATTCCATTGTGTACTCAGTCACTTCAGTTGTGTCCAACGCTTTGTGACCCCATGGACAATAGCCTGCCAGGCTCCTCTGTCCATGGGATTGTCCTGACAAGAGTACTGGAGTGTGTTGCCATGCCCTCTTCCAGGGGATCTTCCCTACCCAGGGACTGAACCTTGCATCTCTTGTGTGTCCTGCATTGCAGGCAGATTCTTTACCACTGAGTCACTGGGGAAGCCCCTTATTATTTCAGTAGATTTTGGTTATCTTCTGATTTGTTAAAGGAACTCTTTATGTGCTCTGAGCATGAAAATATTTTCAAGACTTTTATTACTAGCCATACAAATACTAGTGATTAAGTAGAAAACCATACTCTGTAGTTACTAAATGATAATTTTATTCCCTTCAAAGTAGTTATCATCTGGGTTGGCTTACTCACATAGGATTTTGTGTAAGATCCTAAGACTTGTATTAGAAGGCAGATGTGACTTTGTCTTGCTTTAAATTCTTAGTAATACAGTACACAAAGAAAGGGTAACTAATCAAAGAAACAGTAAGTATACTGATGTATTCTGAGCATCAATGTTTTCCTGTTATAGGTTATGAAATTATCTCTAGATATTTGCCATGTCCTTTTCTTAGTTTAGATTTCTGTGATGTGATTTAAATACATATGTGTAAGTATATACATATAAGCATATAAGGCATATTTCACATACATATGATTTCATAGTTTTTTTACGAGTTGGGAGTTTTGTGTTCTCTTTAAGAAATCCTTCCATAATATATAGTATTCTTGATATATACTCCTAATAAAATATCTTAAATGGACAAATGGTATAGTATTCTTGATATTGTTAGAGCTATATTTTCAATGAATTCATAATTTCCACTTATTAATGGAGCAGATCAGATTGCCAATTTTTTATGTTTTCTTGAGACTGATAGTGCAGTATAGAGAATAATGAAATGTGAGATAAGTAACTGGAAAAAGGAACTGAAGCTTTTAATTGTATTTGTAGGGAATAATATCACTCAAGCAGGGGGTTCAACCAGTGAAAGAGTTTTATCTTATTGGTGGTCCTTGAGATGGCCTGAAGTTAAAAGTTCTCTTGTCCTGAAGTGTCCTTTGGGTCTGTGTGTTATATAGGATTCACCAGACTGATGGTCTTAATTTTACCATCATTACTGATTATATAGTTTATTAGTTGGTAGCTGTGAGAAACTTGAAGGTAGTGTGTGAAAAATTTAGGAGAAAACATTATTTTATGGGGATTAGAGGAAAGAATGCGAAACTGGTAAACAAAGAACATGGTATCCCTTTACTTGGCCCATGAGGTTAAATTCACCTTTCAACTCAGATCTTGGTAAATGTTTCATACAGGCTATGTTTTAGGTTAATGCAAATATGTGTGTTGTAGAAAGCATGTACACAGACTTTTCTGCACAGAAAGCATGTCCTGTCCATGTAATTGGTCACACAAATGCAATATAGCTACTGCATTACCTATCTTCTTCCTGCATTTTGGTAGAAGCTAATGAATGAGTTCCTTACAGCCAGGGAGAGAAATGATACAGAAAATATTTAATATTGCCCCACTGTTTTTTTGTTTTTGTGTTTTCATCTACTGTGTTGCCATGCCTTGTATCAGAGTGCATTGCTGAAAGCCACAGCCATGACAACCCTGGGGTAAGAAGGAGATAATGTCTTCAGGCCATGGCTTCATCTTGCCTTAGGAGAGTCTGATGCAGCTGATGGCAGGTGTGCTGTTTTCCTGTCAGGGCTTTTCAGAATTTATAGATGCCTCAGGGCCCTGAGCTGTGTGCATGCTTGACTGTCTATCACAAAACATGAAGCTTCTTCTAGGGTTGTCTTTGTGGGTTTTGGGAGGCAGAGTAGAATGCAAATGCAAAGACCCAACTTCCAATTAGCCAGCTTTCTTTCTTTTAGATTGTGATCACCACTTGGCAAATCTCTCTATCTCAAGGAAACGATTACTGAGTCACATCATAATTACCACAAATTACCACATGACTAACTATCTCCTTCCTCAGAATATGATTTTCTCTGAATTTCATCTCAAATGATAAGAGAACACATAGCAAGAATATGGTATCTGTGCAGTGAGGGAGACTTAGAGGTATTGATGGGGTTATAGTAGAAGGTATCTCTGGTCTGACTTCAGTACATGTGTAGTACCCAGTGGTGGAAAAAGCTATCCAGAGCAAGTATTTTATAGAGTGTGTATTGAAAAAAAGGCAATCCATTGAATTTTCATATTATGCACAACTGTATATTATCAGCTTACAAACATTAGTGGCTCAACTGTAGCACCAAAGCACATAAAGCATCTACACTGATATCCTAAACTTTTGATACTTAAAGACCAATACTGATAATTTCTCCAGCAAGGAGTATAACCCCTAATGCAAGGAAGCCATTATTCCAGTGCAGAATACTGGCACAGAAAGGAATCAATAGATGGAACTGAACCTGGATGATGTTTCTAGAAGATCTGGATCTCATTAGAACTGCCTAAGGTGGTTTTCTAATTTCCTTGTGAAAAGGGATTGATGTTAACATCAAACCTAAACATATTATTTGTATTACACACACACACAGAAGCACAGACTTCTGTTTATATCTGTGCTGTTTTAGTCCTGGATGATGCTATTCAATCCCTGTTGTGAGCTGAGTTCAGATGAGTTCACTTAAAAACTGAAGTCAAGACTCTTGTGTTCAAAGAACAGAGAGCCCAGAAAGAAACCCACCCACCTGTGGACAATTAATCTTCATCAAAGGAGGCAAAAATATACAATGGAGAAAAGACAGCCTCTTGAGCAAGTGGTGTTGGGAAAACTGGACAGCCACATGTAAATCAATGAAGTTAGAACACACCCTCTCACCATACACAGAAATAAACTCAAAATGGCTTTAAGACTTAAACATAAGACATGACATAATAAAGTTGTAGAAGAGAACACAGGGAAAGCCTTCTCTGACATAAATTGCAGCAATGTTTTCTCAGGTCAGTCTCCCAAGGTAACAGAAATAAAAGCAAAAATAATCAACTAATCAAACTTAAAAACTTTTGTGTAGCAAAAGAAACCATAAACACAATGAAAAGACAACTTACGGACTGAGAGAAAATGTTTGTAGATGATACGATTGATAAGGGCTAAGTTTCCAAAGTACACAAACAGCTCCTACAGCTCAATAACAAAAGATGCAAATAAACAACCTAATAAAAAATGGGCAGAAGACCTAAATACACATCTCTCCAAAGAAGGCATACGGGTGGCCAGTAGGCCCATGAAAAGATGTTCAGCATCACTAATTGTTAGAGAAATGCAAATCAAAACTGCAATGAGATATCACCTCACACCAGTCAGAATGGCCACCATTAAAAATGCTGGAGTGGGTGTGGAGAAAAGAGAACTCTTGTACACTATTGGTAGGAATGTAAATTGATGCAGCCACTATGGAAAACAGCATGGAGACTTCTTAAAAAGCTGAAAATATAGTTGTCATATCATCCACTTTGGGGCATATATCTGGAGAAAATCGTACTTTGAAAAGATAGATGCGCCCCTGTGTTCGTGGTAGCACTATTTACAACAGCTAAGACATGGAAGCAAATTAAATGTCTATAAACTGATGAATCAATAAGGAAGATGCAGTATATGTGTATATATACACATATAAGGCTTCCCTGGTAACTCAGATGGTAAAGAATCTGCCTGCAATGCAGGACACACACATACACACTGGAATATTACTCAGTCATAAAAAGAATGAAATAATGCCATTTGCAGCAACATAGTTGGAACTAGAGGTTAGCATACCAGTGGAATACACCAGAGAGAGAAAGACAAATACTGTATGATATCACTTATATGTGGAATCTAAAATATGATACAAATGAACTTATTCGTAAAACATAAACAGTCTCACAGATACAGAAAACAAATTTATGGTTAGCAAAGAGAAGATTGAGGGGATAAATTGGGATTAACAGATACAAACTGCTATATATAAAGCAGATAAATAACAAGTTCTCTGTATCAGAGAACTTCATCCAATATTCTATAATATGCCATAAGGGAAAAGAATATGGGAAAAATACTCTGGTATTGAAGAACGTTTCTGTCTGAACATCATGTTTCACTGGGTTACTCAGTTTTCTTTAGAGAAAACGTGCATGGGGAATGGGGTTTCAGATATTCCAATAAACTCAATAAAACAAGAATTTTAATAGGAGGCTGAAGTGGAGAACACTTGGGAATGGATGGAAAATGAGATCAGCATTGGAAAAAAGTGCCATATATGACCAGTTGCCAGTGACATTAGAACTGTGAAGAGGTACGACCTAATTTGAAATCAGGTGCAAAGAGGATGGATATATTTCATAAATCACAAGTGCAAAATGAAAGTCTGTAATAGCTCTAGTGAGGAAATTTGTAGAGCTGGTTCTAAGTTCTGAATTTACATTATAGTGAATCTAACCCAAATGCTGATCTTCAGAAAGAGTGACATCACTGTTGAACAAATTTTTGCTAGTCCTAAGTAATAAAATGTATTTTTAAATGTCTACTTTCTTTTTCCTCCTATTTGGATGGTAGTTGTAATTGTTACAGTGAACTTCCATTTTTGTAGAAATGTGCAAGATTTTACCTTAACCAACTTAACCTAAGAATCAGTCCAAACTCCATCTCCATGAAAATTTGCTTCTGCCTTTCGACCTAGAGCAAACCAGTTGGAGAAGTTAGTGGCAACCCACTCCAGTATTCTTGCTTGGGAAATCTCATGGACAGAGGAGCCTGACGGGCTACAGTTTATGGGGTCACAAGAGTCAGACATGACTTAGTGACTCAATCACCACCACCACAACCACCACCACCACCAAACTAGTTATCCACAGACAAGATTTTTTTCGGACCCAGCTGTTGTAATTTTTAAAAACCACCAGTAGGTGTCTCTTATCAGCAGTTCTGGCTGTGGAGGGTGCTCCACTCATTTCTAGTTCATTTTTTCAGGTAATGAGTTTTTAATAGTGATTGTTGTATGCATGGGTGTGTAGTAAATAGAATATTAAACTCAACCATTGAGCTTATTTCTTTTGAAGTCTACCAAAATTGCAATGAAAAACAAGCATTTCTTAAAGTGGAAGTTGGCAATCCGGCCATGAAAAATGAACATTTTATTCTTTAGACTGGGAAATAAATGTAAGACATTTCTTAGAGATCCAGTCTAGAGATTTCATTACAGATGAGGTTAATGTTTAATATTTGAAGTCTGCTGCTGCTGCTGCTTCTAAGTCGCTTCAGTCGTGTCGGACTCTGCAACCCCATAGACGGCAGCCCACCAGGCTCCACCGTCCCTGGGATTCTCCAGGCAAGAACACTGGAGTGGGTCGGAAGTCTGCAGGGCCTTTCTAATAGGAAAAAATTACAAAAGTTACTTCTGTGTGGAAAAGTTTTAAAAGGAGAGGTTTCTTTTGAGGAAATGAAGCAACTGAGTAAAAAGTTACTCCTGAAATGTTCAGTCTATGCCCCTCCTCTTCTTAGAGGGGACATTTTATCACTGCATCATCTGACCACCCTTTTAATACTGTCGTCCCACTTAATGTCTAAACATTCATCTGGTGCTGGGCATACATTGCCTCAGAGTAGTGGATGAGGCTGAGTCTGAAGGAATAACACTCATAGATAACGCTGAATGAATAACCCCTCTAGTTTGGGCTTAGTTCATACCAAAAGATTTGGCTTTAGAGATAATATTGCTCTTGGAAACTGATTTCCTATAATGACTTGGATTTTCTATCAATAACTGTTTCCTTTGGAGAGTCAGGCCACCTGTGGCTTTGTGAGAGTAAGCACTTCAAAAAATTTCAGTGCTTCTTTGGAGCAAGGTTATAGCTGACCATTTATTTCTAACAGAATTACATAGGTCAGTGCTGTTTTTTTTCTTTTTCTTTTTGTTAATTAATTTATTTTTGATTGAAGGGTAATTGCTTTACAGAATTTTATTGTTTTCTGTCAACCCTCAACATGAATTAGTCATAGGTATACATATATCCCCTCTCTTTTGAACCTCCCTTCCATCTCCCTTCCCGTCCCACCCCTCTAGGTTGAATCACAGCCCCTGTTTGAGTTTCCTGAGCCATACAGCAAATTCCCGTTGGCTATCTATTTTACATATGGTAATACAAATTTCCATGTTACTCTTGCCATACATCTCACCCTCTCCTCCCCTCTCCCTATGTCCATAAATATATTCTCTATGTCTGTTTCTCCATTGCTGCCCTGTAAATAAATTCTTCAGAACCATTTTTCTAGATTCTGTGTATATGCATTAGAATACGATATTTATCTTCCTCTTTCTGACTTACTTCACTCCGTATAATAGGCTCTATGTTCATCCACCTCCTTTGAACTGACTCAAATGCATTCCTTTTTATGGCTGAGTAATATTCCATTGTGTATATGTACCACAAATTCTTTATCCATTCATCTGTTGATGGACATCTAGGTTGATTCCATGTTCTAGCTATTGTAAATAGTGCTGCAATGAACAATGGGATACATGTGTCTTTTTCAGTTTCCTCAGGGTACATGCCTAGGAGTGGGATTGCTGGGTCATATGGTGGTTTTATTCCTAGTATTTTAAGGAATCCCTATACCATCTTCCATATTCGCTGTATCAGTTTACATTCCTGCCAACGGTGCAAGAGCATTCACTTTTGTCCACACCATCTCCAGCATTTATTGTTTGTAGACTTTTTGATGAGGGCCAATTCTAATTGGTGTGAGGTGATATCTCATTGTAGTTTTGATTTGCATTTCTCTAATAATTAGCAATGTTGAGCATCTTTTCATGTGTTTGTTATCCATCTGTATGTCTTTGGAGAAATGTCTGTTTAGGTCTTTTTCCCACTTTTTGATTGGGTTGTTTTTCTGGCATTAAGTTGTATGAGCTACTTGTTTATTTTGGAAATTAACCCTTTGTCAGTTGTTTCATTTGCTATTATTTTCTCCCATTCTGAGGACTGTCTTTTCACCTTGCTTATAGTTACCTTTGCTGTGCAAAAACTTTTAAGTTTAATGAGGTCCCACTCGTTTACTTTTGTTTTTATTTCCCTCACTCTAGGAGGTGGGTCATAGAGGATCTTGCTTTGATTTATGTCATCGAGTGTTCTACCTATGTTTTCCTCTAAAAGTTTTATAGTTTCTGGTCTTACATTTAGGTCTTTAATCCATTTGAGTTTATCTTTGTGTATGGTGTTAAGAAGTGTTTCATTCTTTTCCATATAGCCGTCCAGTTTTCCCAGCACCATTTATTGAAGAGGCTGTCTTTGTCCCATTGTATATTCTTGCCTCCTTTGTCAAAAATGAGGTACCTATAGGTGTATGGGTTTATTTCTGGGCTTTCTATCTTGTTCCATTGGTCTATATTTCTGTTTTTGTGCTAGTACCGTACTGTCTTGATGACTGTAGCTTTGTAGTATAATCTGAAGTCAAGAAAGTTGATTCCTTCAGCTCCATTCTTCTTTCTCAAGACTGCTTTGGCTATTTGGGATCTTTTGTGTTTCCATATGAACTGTGAAATTTTTTGTTCTAGTTCTGTGAAAAATGCCATTGGTAATTTGACAAGAATCTCATTGAATCTGTAGATTGCACTTGGTAGTATAGTCATTTTCACAATATTGATTTTTCCTACCCAAGAACATGGAATATCTCTCCATCTGTTTATATCATCTTTGATTTCTTTCATTAATGTCTTGTAATTTTCTGTGTACAGTGCTTTTGTCTCCTTAGGTAAGTTTATTCCTAAATATTTAATTGTTTTTGTTGCAATGGTAAACAGGATTGATTCCTTAATTTCTCTTTCTGATTTTTCATTGTTAGTATGTAGAAATGCAAGTGATTTCTGTGTGTTGGTTTTGTATCCTGCAACTTTGCTAAATTCACTGATTAGCTCTAGTAATTTTCTGATACTATCTTTAAGGTTTTCTATGTACAGTATCATGTCATCTGCAAACAGTGAGAGCTTTACTTCTTCTTTTCTGATCTGGATTCCTTTTATTTCTTTTTATTCTATGATTGCTGTAGCTAGGACTTCCAAAACTATGTTGAGTAACAGTGGTGAAAGTGGACACCCTTGTCTTGTTCCTGATCTTAGGGGGGAATGCTTTCAGTTTTTCACCATTGAGAATAATGTTTGCTGTAGGCTTATCATATATGGCCTTTACTATGTTGAGGTAGTATGCCCTCCTTCTATGCCCAATTTTTGAAGCATTTTTATCATAAATGGGTGCTAAATTTTGTCAAAGGCTTTTTCTGCTTCTATTGAGATTACCATATGGTTTTTATCTTTCAGTTTGTTACTATGGTGTGTCGCATTGATTGATTTCTGTATATTGAAGAATTCTTGCATTCTTGGAATAAACCCAACTTGACTCTGGTGTATGAGCTTTTTGATGTGTTGCTGAATTCTGTTTGCTAAAATTTTGTTGAGGATTTTTACATCTATGTTCATCAGTGATATTGGCCTGTAATTTTCTTTGTGTTGTCTTTGTCTTGTTTTGGTATCAGAGTGATGGTGGCCTCATAGAATGAGTTTGGAAGTGTTCCTTCCTCTGTAATTTTTTGAAAGCGTTTTAGATGGTTTTTACTTAATGGCATTATTTTTTCTCCTAATAACAAGAGTAAAACATATGCTTATTGTAGAAAATAATCTGTAATCTCATCATCCAGAGATATTAATATTTTTCTTGGTCTCTTTTATTTTGTGTGAATCATATTTCAAGAACAAGATGGAATCATGCTATATGTACAAAATGAACATCCTAAGTATTTTTTTAATTCTGAAAATATACTACTATATAACACTGGGTTAAAAGACTGTAAGTATTGTTTTAAACAGATTTACTATTACTTACTTATTAAGTTCCCTATTTCTGGACACTTGTTTTACCTTGTTATGAAAAGAACTTTGTTGGACCTTCTTGGAGTATATCTTTGCAAATGTTCTTGGTTATTTCTTTGTGATAAACTCATACAAATAAAAGTTTTAGGTTACATGGCATAAAGAAATGTTTATTCATTATTTCCACACATCCATGCCCAAAGATTCTAGAAGTTTATGCTTCCAATTACAATATCATACTCTTGAGCATATTTTCAATACCAGTATGACAGGTGAAAATATCATGTCATTGTTTAATAATCATTTCTCTGATCATTAGTGAGGCTTAACATTTTAAAATACAGTTATTTCCTTGTTCATTTGTTACAGTGGGGTATTGCTAATTTCTTATTGATTTGTAAAAGCCCCATATATTTCCATTATTCTGTCACCAATGCTATAAATAACATTATTAGTTCTTTGTCTTCAGTCTTGCTCATAATTTAGTTGTTTTTTGTTTTACATCTAGAGATTTTTTATTTTCATGCGCAGAAGTCATGTTTACTAATATATATATATATATACACATATATATAACCCTCATGTATATGTATTTAGATGCCTCATATACATATATATATATACATTATATATATATATATACATATACACATTATATATATATATATATATATATACATATACACATTATATATATATTTGCCATTGATGCTTTGCTTAGGAAGCCTTCATTTAGTTCAGATTTCTGAGATGATTTTCAAAGCAGAAGCACATTATCACTTATTATTTTTATCTCTATAGTCATCTCAGTGGTGATTTATAAGAAGATGGGAAAACATTTCAGTAAGTATTGTCAGGTGGCCATATTGAAATAGAAGTCAGTTCAGGGTTTCAACAGAGCACTTTAAATGTTTGAATGTTTCTCTTTTAGATCTGAAAAGTTAAATTTAATTAGACTTGATAGGAAAAGGAATTTAGGCCACCTTCATACTGCCCAGGATTGTCCTCTACTTACATCAGGGTTTTTGGCTTTGGTGCATGCAGTTGCTGATGAGAGGGTAGAAGGAGGAGGCAGATGGGAGCCAGACAGATACATAGATGCACTGGCCCAGGAGCCAAGACAGCCTGGTAATAATAGCTCTAGATAACTGTCACTCTGCCTCTTGTATTCATTCTTCAAGGTCCAGATTAAGTTTTACATTCCAACTTTTCCATCCCAGGCTGATTCTCCAAATAGCTGAAGATATTAATATATTCATTACTATCTATACAATTTAGTTCTTTTCATATAGCCTCTATAATATAGTTTCTTTACTTTCTTTAGCTTTTATACTATCTAATATAAAACTTAAAATATGAAATTAGTTTTCCTGAGAAGACTCTAAGTTACTGATATGATTTGGTCATGTGTGTGTGTGCTAAGTCGCTTCAGTCATGTCCAACTCTTTGTGACCCTATGGACTGTAGCCTACCAGTCTCCTCTGTCCATGGGATTCTCCAGGCAAGAATACTGGAGTGGAGATTGCCCTGCTCTCCTCCAGGGGATCTTCCTTACCCTGGGATCGAACCATTATCTCAGGCATCTCCTGCATTGGCAGGTGGGTTCTTTACCACTAGTGCCACCTGAGAAGCCCAATTTAGTAGTAATTAGACCATGTCAGTCTTTAGAAATGCTAATTTGTTGGTTGACCACACAAATTCACACAACATGTAATAAAACATGGAGTGACTACTAACATGTACCTAATAAAGTATAGGGGCTTCCCAGGTGGTGCTAGTGGTAAAGAACCTGCCTGCCAGTACAAGAGACGTAAGAGATACAGATTCGATCCCTGGGTCAGGAAGACCCCCTGGAGAAGAGAGTGGCAACCCACTCCAGTATTCTTGCCTGGAGAATCCCAGGGACAGAGGAGTTTGGTGGGCTATACAGTCCATAAGGTCACAAAGAGTCAGATATGACTGAAGTGACTTAGCACAGCACAATTAAGTATAGTTGGGCGGGCCTCAAGGGATTGGCTGGTTTTAAAAACACGTTAAATCTTTCAATTGTATATATTGTTATAAAAGATATGTATTTAGTATGTATTAAGATATATACTTTTCCACATAATACTGGAAGTCAGTAAAACCTTGGGCTGAACTTAAAGGAACCCAGCTTGAATCCTGACCCTGCTGTGTGAGTAAAAGCCTCAGTTTCTGCATCTGGAAAATAGGGATACTGTAGTACCTTCCTCAAAGAGTTGAATTAAGACATGACCCAGTTCAGTCTGAATTTCCCCAGAGTGCCTCAGAAGGATGTGACTTAATTCTTTAGACAGAACTTCAAGATTTAAATTCTTTCTAACTCAAGTCATAGTTATTAGGCTAATAGGAAATCAAACCCAAATCATAAACCAACAACTAGAACCTCCCCCAATTCAGTCATTACCAGAGTTGTTTTTGTTATAGGGATTATTTCACAGTTGAGTTGTTGGTTTTTATTCCAACTCAATTTGTACACATTATTAAAAATGGAATGAGTGAGCTGGTGGCATGTCTGGCAAGAGGAAAGAGGCCAAATCCCCATTCTTTCTGCCTGACCTCCCCATGAAATTTTCCAGCAGGTGCAGCAATGTTGGGTTTCACTCTTGACATTGAACCATGTGTGTCATGCTTGCAGGTGACTGTTAAGCAGCTGTCATTTCCAATCCCCCAGGTGGGCAGAGACCCAGTTTTTATATGTATCGAGGGAAAATTCCCCTCTTCCTGGCCCCATGGCAGGTTTTGACTCCAATATTTCATTCTCCTGACATGTAGGTAATCTCTCATTGACACCTGGAGGCCTTGTGCAGGGAAAGCAGAATATTAACCAGGAGATTCTCCATGTGGATCTGAAACATGGCTTTTTGCCTGCAATTTGTGAAGTTTTTGTGAAGCTCTTTGGGATCCTTCTGGATAAAGAACCTTCTATAAACCTCACTTATTATGATGATGACTGCTGGCAGAATTGAAGTTACATATGTGCGTCGAGAGGACAATCTATTCTCTTTGTGCTCACAAAAACCCCTCCATTTATCTATACAAATATTTTTGAAAAGAGCAAAGCTGAAATGTCTTCTCTCCAGCTGGGGTGCGGTTCTGTTGTTGCTGTGCGGTAAATTGGGTCACCGTCCAGCTCTGCATCCGGCACCTGCTCAGCCACATAATGGGGAAATGAGTGCTTCTATAGTGACGGTGGCAGTGTGCAGCCAACCTGGGCCGCAGATCGCCATAGACAGCTAATAAGGAGTCCAGGAGAGCCGATTATTCAGACTGCTGCCTTTGTTGCTCTTGTCTGGGACGAAAGACATTACTAAAAGGAAAATTGTTCTTTTAACTCCTACTTTTGAACTCTTCCTATGCTCTCTGAGGAGAGTGATTTTAAAAGGTTGGAGTTTGTGAGGGTGTGCCAATTTGGAAAAGGAAATATCTCTAATGCACAAGAGTATTGGGAAACTGTAGATGTTTCTGGAGACTAAATGGGAGGAGGGGATCTGGGACTGATTAAAAAGGATTTCATGGTTGAATAAGTGGCATTGTGGGGATGATGGGGTGAATGTCAGACACAGAGTCAGCATTCAGATATTTTTTTTAAAACATTTAAACATATGTATTTATTTATTTGATTGCACTTGGTCTTAGTTGCAGCATTTAAGATCTTTAGTTGCAGCACGTAGGATATAATTCCCTGGCCAGGGATTGACCCAGACTCCTTGCATTGGGAGCACCTAGTCTTAGCCACTGGACCACCAAGAAAATCTCAGAGCTCAGAGTTTAAATCCAGCATCCACTTTCTGTGGAGCTTTGCTTCAGTTTCTCATTTGTACAAGGGGGTTAGTGTAGATGAAATGAGCAGAGTGCCTGACATATACCAGGTAGTTGTTACGTATTCATTAAACCCAAAAATAACTGTGAGAGAGGGCTTGCATCAGTCAGGCAAGGTGAGGTTTCTCTTGGTAACGTGCAAGCCCCAGATGTCAGTGGCTTAAAGAGCAAAAGTTTATATCTCTGAATGTATGCTAATGTATCTGTGCCTTTAGCAATTTGAAGAAGAAACTGAAGGAATCTGAGGATTTATTGGTATAGCAGATAATGTTAATTGTCTTCCAATATCTATTTTCCCTTCTAACTTTGAATAAGAGAATTCCCACCGCCCTATCTTGGCAGAGCTAGAAACTAAAGCCTCTTCTAGCCTAATGGATGCAGGGTCTCCCCACAAAGTTATTTTTTGAATATAATTAACATTTAATGACTACCAGTTTTTCCAAGTGTCTATTGCAGCTACTGATACAATGGCCATGTACTAAGCTTTAACCAGTGGGATGGACAGAAGCAATGGCAAACTTCTATGTCATATTGTTAATAAGGAAGCTGTTTAACTGCTGATTTCTTTTCTATTTTGCTGGTTTGGGAAACAGTTTCTGAAATTGTCATTTTGAACCCAAGGACAGAAGCCACATATTGAGGATGACTCTCACTACTTTGGACTGCTTGCCAATCTCTGAACTACTATGTGAGCAAGAAAGAAGTCCTCTGTGTTGGTTAAGCCATTGTATTCTGCACTGTGCTCCTTGTTATAGAAATTTAGCTTCTACCATAACTAACAGCTTTCTCTTTCCCAGCTAAGTTTAATTTTCAGCATCATATTTACATTGATTAAATTTCTTCTTTACCATTTCATATTCTCTTATAGAGAGCATGCGGGAGATTGGACCTTTGCTGATTGTGAGATTTAGGGCAATTCTTATACTTTGTGTGCATGTGTGTGTGTGTGTGTATGTGTGTACACACACATTTTTATCTCCCCAAATCAATCAAGTAACAGTGAACACAAGGGTTTTTGAGTTCCAGGTTGTCTAAGACTTGTTCTTCCAAACCAATATTCTAGCTTATATCATCAGATCTATTTTATTCATCCAGGCAAGTTATTTTACCTAGTACAAAACCAAATCCTGTGTGATCAACATCTAAAGATGCAGTAAAAAGACTCCCAGGGCTTAATGGTCTTGTGCGTTATGAGAAAAATTCTGGAGGCACGTGTAGGTATGAAAATAAGCCCAATCTGCCTTTGCACAGCCCTATTTTCTTCATTTGGTTCCACTTCATAGTTGAATATGAGCCTGGAGTGAAGGTCTGCATTTTTAGAAAATGTGATTTTCATATTCTGAAGGCAGGTGGACTCTTTGTAAGGAGCTGGTACCCTGTTGGGTGGGTAGGTTTGCACATTAACAACTGTAGCTAGGACAGGGTGGAGAGACAGTCAGGATTCTTTGGGCAAGGCTGAATTTTTGCCTTTCCATTTGCTCATTTGATAGTTTATTTAGTGTCTTGAAATGGAGTAACAATTAGTTAGCTGTTTTTCTACCTTACCTTGCCAAACTCACTTCCTAACGGGTTAAACAGACACAATCCCCACTCCCCATGCCCTCCCCCCAGGTTTGTTTTCTTGATAAAATGATGGAAAATTCAGCCAGTCACCTTGTTCTTTCCACAGAAGGTCAGACTGGGTTCTTGTTGACAGCTGTTTAGATGAAACCAACTGAATCAGAGTACTGAATGCATTCTTTGTTTTAGCATCCTGGAGACAGAAAAATATTAATGGTAGCATGTTTTGCTCAGCATTTTAGCAGGCTTCAAGCAGAATTAGTGATAGTAATAAGCGGTCTGTCTAAATAATCCAGTGAAAACCAGAATGCTGGGTTTTTAATTATTTCTTAATTAGAAGAGGAAGGCTGTTTAGAGGCTAAACATATTAAAATGCATTTTTTATAGAATTGTGTCTCACCCATTTCTATTCTTTGTATTCTTATACTCAAGCAAGTTATTGTATGTTACATCTCAAAATAAAATACTATAATTATAGCACATATTAATAAAAGGGGTCCACTACACAGACTAAAATTCCTGTCAGAAAATTCCCATTTGGGATAATGTTTTGTTAAGTGACTTAAATATAATTTTAGAGCTGAGGCTAGAAGTCAGTGATTCTGAAAATACACATTTTAATTTATTTATGAATATGATTAATGATAGAATAAAATATTACATTTCCTCTTCTATTAAGTATTACTATTAGAAAGTCACAGCTCCTATTTGTTCAGATTTTGTAGTCACTTAAATAATTTGCAGTTCAAATAAACTTTAGCCATGACATGTTACCTTCATGACAAATTTGCTTGAGTTTTGTTCACCTGTGTAAAATCTTTCAAATGCTAAAGTAATGATGGAAGTAACTCATTTGAATTACTAGGATCAAGTAAAGGAGGAATGTGCTCACTCTGGAAGCTCTGGGCAACTTGAAAAACCATCACACATCATCTTAACTTACTGAAAGAGAAGAATAGAGTCATGAGCTGGGGAACTCCACAGAAATGAGTTGTATTGAAACAATCAATGTAAATAATAAATCTTGTCAGATTAATATAACTTTTTGCTATGATCTAACAGAAAACCTTATGACTTAAAAAGAATAAAGGGCAGTGAGGTTGGTATAATCGAATCTAACTTCAATTCATGTAATCTGATCATCAAAAATTCTTGGCTAGCTTCTACATCTAAAGATGATGAAGGAGTTTCTTGAAACATCAACTTTAATTTTGTCTATTCTCTACCAAGCCTTCAGGATTAAGAGTTTCATACTCAAAGCCTGCTGGGTTCAGTTAGATAATTGGATAATTGAACCAGAAGATAGAAGACTCTAGGGAACGGTGGTGACAGTGGAGAATTCTTGTGGCTGCCCCACTCCAGCCAATGATCACCGTGTGCAAATCTGGGATGAATGAAAAGATTTTACAGTTTTCAAGAGAAATTGGAATTTGGGTTTTTTATGTGAAATCTGCTGATTTTTAAAAGTTGATGAGAGGTTTCAAATGCTGTAGGCTAGTTAGTTAGCTGTTATACTTATTTTAACTCTGGGACCACAAAGTTGAAATATCTGAATTAGATATTGATAGTGAAAATTAGTTGAATCACACTGATATTTTTTAACTTGTCTTTCATTGGAGTGAAAATATCTTGATTGTCTGAATGCAGGCCTGCTTTGGGGATATATACATGAGAGAGCACCCTAGAATCAGTGAATTTTATCCATTTATTTGTAATTCTCATATTTGGGAATAACGTGCTATAGAGGCTCCTTGATAACCTTGACTTAGGTGGGTGTCATAAGCAATTCAGGCTTTGCCATAATAAATGTGAGAAGTTAGCTGAAAGGAACAAGTTAGAGTTCCAGTGATGAAGAATTGCTCACCTAGAGATAAAAAGAGAAACACACACCTATAATGTAAACATAAAATAACTGATGGATATAAAAATAATGGCTGAGAATATCCTTGAAGTCATAATGACTTGGAAGTTAAATGTCATCTTTTACAAGTTGTATGACCTGGGGAAGGCTAGGGTATGGGAAGAGGTCAGAAAATGTCTATATCCACCACATATGCTGCAAAACTTGAAAGTTTATGAAGCACTTGTACAATATAACTAACTAATTCATTTGATGTAGCCAGCATGTTTTTCTAATAGGTTCATCTAAGGTACAATACCACTTCAAGGGGGTATAAAAAATAGAAGAGGGTATTATCAAAGTAAGAGAGAGATAAAAGACACAAGGAAGGGCTCATCAAAGAACAGGGGCTCTGAAGCCAGAATGCCCAGGCTTGGATTCTGGCTACCATTTAACTAGCCCTGTGTATATGGGGCAAGTTATCTTCTCTATCCCTATAGCTCCTAATCTGTTAAAATGGTATAATGAGAGGATCCTCAGAAGCACAAACTGATGGATGTATAATTATCTGGCATTACTATTAATATTATAACTAGAAAAATTTAGTGGAAAAACAGAAAGGAATAAAAAATGCAATTGTTACTATGTATTATATATGTGGCCCTCATTTTAAGCACTGTATAGATTGATTTACTTATTTCTCACAATAAACATGTTAGACTTGATTATTTTAATTTCAGAGGTCTGAGATTGAGGCTTAGTGAGTTTAAGTATAGTAGAAGCTCTTTTAAACAACTTCCCCCTCACTACTTTTCTAGATTAACCTGAACTGCAAATTCCATCTGTAGAGCTCATGTGGGTGCCCGTGACTTCTGAACGTCTGTGACTTCAAGGATGCTCTGGTATCTGCTCTGGTCACAACTGCTCCCACCAGCAGCGTTGTGGGCCTCCCACGAGTTGTCTGTGTGTGTTTCCCACACTATTTATATGTCTTCTTATAATCAAACCTGACCCTAAAATTGATGGGGTCACACACAAGAGTGCAAAGGGAGATACATGTCCCTTGTGTCTAAATATTTAAAGGTATAATTTAAACTAGCGAAATCTTAAAGACAGTATGTTCTATCCTTACTTGGTAAATAAATCTTCATAAAGATCTGGAAGTCTTGATCTCTTTGGTGTTTCAAAGCATGGTGATGTAAGGAAGTCCCACTATTGCCAGCTTGCCCTGCAGCCTTCTGCCATCTTTTCTAGCCGCAAATCTGTCCCACACCATAAGGGGGCTGAGGTAGTCTATGAACAACTTAAAACCATGCTTCCAAACTTTGTTCACACCCAAACTTTTTTCATGCTATTTGACCAGGGAATTTCCAGGCTTTGTACTTGGAATATGGTTTGGGAAAGCTGGTGTGCTCTGTTGTCGGACATGGTGCTTTGGCTCCATTGAGAGGAGCATGGCAAGAACAGGATCAAATGTGAATTTCTGAAGCATGGGCTCAGAACAGGGGTCCCTGTTCCTGTGTCTGGAGGAGGTATTGTCATTTAGTTATGTTATGTGGAATGAAGAAATGTTAGCATGCAAATGCATGATTATTGTTTCTATGAAAACTATGCTGGAAATTTCATTCTATGTGAGTAGCTAAAACATAATTATATTAGAGGTAGGCAAAATTTATTGAAATTTTGGAAGAGAAATAAAAATGTAGAAATTTCCTAGATTCAGCTTAATTACCAGATGTTAAGCTCTTTATCAGGTTTAGGAATTGAGAATTGTATATGATGCATTAGGGATGTGAATTATGCAAAAAAATCAATGAGGAGCTCCAATCTATGGACTCTTATTCCAAGAAGCAGCCATGTTCTATGATAAAGACTGAAAATGGAATTTACATTTATTTATTTAAAATAAGGTGGAAGAAAACATTTAAAATATAACCCAAAATATATTTACTGTTTTGATCATAGTTTTTTTTTTAATTTAACTGACCAATTCCCAGTCCCAATCTTATTGGCAAAACAGGTTTCTCTTATAACTGGCCCTGGGTCATGGAGGTGATAGATTAGAAAGGTTAGGATGAAAGATCTATCTTAATCTTAGGTCTTACCTTACTGCAAAGATTGTACCTGTAACCCCTATGCTTTATTATTAAGAGTAAAATAAGTATTAAGCCATTCATGTGTGTAGCACTCAGTGGAACTTTTTTGAATAAATTGAATATTGAATATACTAGGATTATGTCTTAAACATGGATTAGTTTTCAAGAGGCATTATGGAAATCCTGAATTATAAGTTTGTTTATCTAAGGTATTTTCTGGCTTGGAGGCTTTAAGACAAACTTTCATATTATAGCATTTTATGATTGACCCTAATACCAACCTCAAAGAAGGCACTCGTCTTTTCCTCAGTTTTGACTCTATGAAAGCTTTACGACTTTCCTCAATGATAGAATTTTTTCTGTGCAATATCTTAAGCAAGTTCTCCCTTAAAAGATTGGAATAGCTAAATGAGGGGGCTTTTTTGGTGGCACAGATGGTCAAGAATCCACCTGCAATGCAGGAGACCTGGGTTGCGTCCCTGGGTTGGGAAGATCCTCTGTAAGAGGGCATGGAAACCCACTCCAGTATTCTTGACTGGAGAATCACCATGGACAGAGGAGCCTGGCAGGCTACAGTCTATGGGGTTATAAAGAGTTGGACACAACTGAACAACTAAGCTCAGCACAGCTAAATGAGAAACCTAGGAGAGGTGTACTAGCTCAAAATGACTTTTGGAGAGATGAGCAAAGGATAATAAATGAAAACTCAGCAGAAATATAAAGTCTCATCAAGAGAAATATGTGCTGTGTATGTTACCCTTTCAAAAGAGAGAGGGAGGCGCATGTTCATAGGGTTTTGTTTCAGTGAAGTAACAGGTACCCTGGAAACCCTTAACCTCAAGAGCAGCTATGGCTGGAGTTCAAGGTCTTTCTGCCTAGAATGTAGGGGACTTTTAAGGATGCTTGGCTGTGACACATTTGCTGTGATGCAAGGGAAAAAATGAAAGCGTTATCTTGCTCCTTTAAGCTTAATCACCATTGATTTTTATTTTAAAAATGTCTTGATGTGGGCAATTTTTTAAAAGTCTTTATTCAATTTGTCACAATATGGCTTCTGTTTCGTTTGGTACTTTTTCCATGAGGCATATGAGATATTAGCTCCCTGATCAGGGATCAAACCTGCTCTCCCTGCATTAGAAGGCAAAGTCTGAGAAAGTCCTGCTGCTGATTTTTTTGGCTTTTTAAAAAAATTAAATTTATTTCTGCTGCTGATTTTTAAAAATAACTGGTGATGTATGAGCTGATATCCTCAGAATAGATTATAAAGAATATAATACTTCCTTTCTTCCTTTTACTTCTTCTGTGGAAGACCACCTGAAAGTTTGGTGGTAGCACTTCTGAAAGAGGCAACTCTTTGTGTGCTGCCTGTAACATTTAGAAATCTGAGCATTTCCAAGTCAACAGGCAGCTTTACCAAAGGACTGATGCTGTTGCTTGTCCAAAGCACTGGCATGCTCAGTCTCTTAGGAGGGATTTAAAACCTCCCATCACCTCCATAGAGCTTCTCAAGCTCTGTGTGCACTGGGAGATCTTGTTAAAATGAACTTTCTGACTAAATATGCACCAGAGATCAAATTGCTAACATCTGTTTGATCATTGAAAAAGTAAGAGAGTTCCAGAAAAACTTCTGCTTTATTGACTACGCCAAAGCCTTTGACTGTGTGGATCACAACAAACTGTGGAAATTCTTAAAGAGATGGCAATACCAGACCACCGGACCTGCCTCCTGAGAAATCTGTATGCAGGTCAAGAAGCAACAGTTAGAACTGGACATGGAACAACAGACTGACTCCAAATTGGGAAAGGAGTACGTCAAGGCTGTATATTGTCACCCTGCTTATTTAACTAATATGCAGAGTACATCATGAGAAACGCTGGGCTGGAAGAAGCACAAGCTGGAATCAAGATTGCTGGGAGAAATACCAATAACCTCAGATATGTAGATGACACCGTTATGGCAGAAAGTGAAGAAGAACTAAAGAGCCTCTTGATGAAAGTGAAAGAGGAGAGAGAAAAAGTTGGCTTAAAACTCAACATTCAGAAAACTAAGATCAAGGCATCCAGTCCCATCACTTCATGGCAAACAGATGGGGAAACAATGGAAACAGTGACAGACTTTATTTTTGGGGACTCCAAAAATCACTGAAGCCATGAAATTAAAAGACATTTGCTCCTTGGAAGAAAAGCTATGACCAAACTAGACAGCATATTAAACAGCAGAGACATTACTTTACCAACAAAGGTCCATCTAGTCAAAGCTATGGTTTTTCTAGTAGTCATGTAGGACTAAAAAGAAAGTTGAGCGCCGAAGAATTGATGCTTTTGAACTGTGGTGTTGGAGAAGACTCTTAAGAGTCCCTTGGGCTGGATGGAGATCCAACCAGTAAATTCTAAAGGAAATCTGTCCTAAATATTCATTGGAAGGACTGATACTGAAGCTGAAACTCCAATACTTTGGCCACCTGATGTGAAGAACTGACTCCTTTGAAAAGACCCTGATGCTGGGAAACATTGAAGGCAGGAGGAGAAAGGGACAACAGAGGATGAGATGGTTGGATGGCATCACTGACTCAATGGACATGTGTTTGAGCAAGCTTCGGGAGTTGGTGATGGACAGGGAAGCCTGGTGTGCTGCAGTCCATGGGGTTGCAAAGAGCTGGACATGACTGAGTGACTGAACTGAATTAATTTGTATAGGATGGAGCTTTACATTGTATATTTCTAAACAAATTCCCATTTGATGCCAATACTGCTGGTCTAAGGGCATTTGGTGTAGTAAGGACCTAGGCTATAGCTCTTATCTAGAATACAATGCTCATTTTGTGATTCTGAAATTATGGAGAAATTTTAGAAAATCTAAGTCTCAAAATATAGCCTCTTTTATGAATAAGACAGACTTGATGAGAAAAAATGGAAAACAAGAATAGACAGAAAACTATTAACTTTTAACCTGGTCTCACTAGCCAAAGCCAAGAGACAAATTCTGTGGCAGGCTGAGAAGTGTTGTCTACAGAAGTCTGAGGTGGTGTTAGAGGGGGGCTGTCACAGAGCACAGCAAACACTTTGCACCTCCAGGCCAAACTTCTTAGCAACTGCTAAGTGGATTCCACTTGCTCCCCTGATCCCATCCTTCCAAAGCTGATAATGAAATCATAGCATTGAACACAAACCAGTGTGAACCACCATAACATTAATAGATGCTCTCAACCATGAAGGGTAAAAGATGAATTTATTCTGTGCCTTGGAGAAAATCACATTGAACCCTATGTCCCTGCTAATTTAGCTAAGAAGGGAAAACTGTGTAGCTGGAGTGAGCACAGGTGGTCTGTCTTTCCTGGAATGTGATGACTTGAGTCAAGATGTCGTATGTTAAAGGGATGTAGCCACAACTAGGATTGGGATGTGGGGTTTTTCCATCCCCTTCTTTTTCCTCAGCCA
Source organism: Giraffa tippelskirchi (assembly GCF_054371585.1). Lineage (NCBI taxonomy): Eukaryota > Metazoa > Chordata > Mammalia > Artiodactyla > Giraffidae > Giraffa > Giraffa tippelskirchi. Next base: position 172,928,594 of record NC_137275.1, read on the forward strand.
AATCATTCAGCATGTGACTGGGCCAGTGCCTATTTAATCATAAAAAAACCTTTCATACTACCAGGTCCTCGATCATGGTACCAAGTGAGCAATTTGGGGAGAAGAAGGTGAGTTAGGAAAAGATGCCAGGGAAACCAGGATAGGCAAAAATCCTATTTCTCATTAAATAGTACATGAGAGAAAGAAAGTATAGAGAGAAATTCAGATGACAGTTTTGCAACCAGAGAAAGTGAAATTAGGAGAATTTAGGTACAGTGATACTTTCTTTGGTAGAGTGAGTATTAAACTCTGTATTTTAGTGGCATTGAATAAAGTTGACCAAATGTCCTGGCTCCTGCTGGAATAAATAAGTCCTCAGAAATCCTGCAAAAGTTACACATACTTATTTTTCCATAGTTTTTTTTTTTTTTTTTCTTTTTTGGTAGCTTAGAGGTTAGGAGCACAGAGCCAGGACTTCTAGGTTCAAAGCCTATTTCTTCCACTTACAAACTGAGGAAACTTGAACACATTTCCTGACTTTTTCTACTCCAGTCTCCTTATTTACAAGATGGAAATAGCAATGGCCTTTTCCCAGTAAGATTGTTATGAAGGGCCAATGAGGACTACAAAAGTGCCTTAAGTAATGCCAGGCCTTCTGTAGGTACAATTCGGATTAGCTCTTACTATAGTTGCTTCTATTATTATTTTCATCATCCTGATGATAAAGCTTCCAGATCATCATCTTTCCAGAAACAATCTGACAAGCAAAGGGAGATAAAATGAAGAACAACTTGCCAATGATTTCTGATAGTAACATTAATTATAACTCGAAGGAATTATTCTTCAGAGGAGAAGTTGTTTATTTTGCTTGGCTCTTAGGTTAATATACTGTTTATCTGTGTGTTTTTTTCAATTCAACAATTGAATAACTATGGTGAGCCAGAGTTAATTAGACAGCAACGTCTAAAACATTTTTGTTTTTGAAAAGCTGTTACCCTAGAAGGGAGAGGGCAGTTAATGGAGGAGGAAATGGGAATCCACTCCAGCAGTCTTGTCTGGGAAACTCCATGGACAGAGGAGCCTGGTGGGTGACAGTCCGTGGGGTCGCAGAGAGTCAGACATGACAGAGTGACTGAGCACACACTACTTTCCCCAAAGTTCTCTGTAGCATTGATGGAGTCACGGCTTCAGCAAGTGTACTTTTTCTTTTTTTTTTTTTTTTTAGCTGATTTCTGTTGGCTGTAATTGTCCATTGGTTTATTTCAATGTTTCATTTAAAAGAGATGCCTAGACCAAGGCCCTGCACAGAATGGCTATCAGGAAATTATCAGGGGGATAGTTTTGGAGTGCAGAAGATCCAAACATATGATATTCACTTTGTCTGGGGACTGCCACATTTTGATTGCCACCGTGTACATGCCCAGAGCCTGAGAAATGGTGTCCTTGGACTCTGGGCCAGAAAGAAAAATCTGAGGTGGGAGAGATGGCTGGTTTGGTATTTATTTATTGTGGGCTATATACTTTTAATTCCAGCTTTAAATTCCATGGCTAGAAATGCAGTTTGTGGACAAGGGACAGGTGAATTTCTAAAAGTGATCGCAGAAGGTTGACTTTTAGAATCCCTGAAGATGGGGATAAAAGAGGGACCTTTTAAATAAACCAAGTGCCCACAATGGCTTTATTACCACACTGCTACTTCACACTGTAGATTACACGAAGGCCTGGAGACTAATTTCAGCAACAGCCACAATTTACTAGCTATAGTGGGCCTCAGATGAATAGTTTCTTGTAAAATCAGTGGCAGCTTTATCCTAGCAGAGCACAAATAAATCAGCTCTTATTATTCCACATTCATTTAATCCTGGGACATTAGTCAGTGAGACCTTTCTGCAGCCTAATAAACAGCAGCAGCAGCAGTTTTTCTTTATGAGAGTAGTTGTTCATCCTAAATTAGAGCCTGCATTAGGCGGAGGCAGAAACTTTTGCTGGATGATTTAAAGATATATAATATGAGACCATAATAGTGTATGAAAACTGTACCCATGTGTATAAATAGAGCAGGGCCATAATTTTGCTGTACGTGGGTTACTTCAGAACATGTGGCTTCTTTTATCTTTCTTTCTTGAGAGTTGCCTTTGTTGCAGGTGATGTTGTCATCCTGTCTCTCTTGACAGGACTTGAGTGTCCTTTTATCTCAATTGGGAGTGGGGTAGGCACTGAAGTTGCATCCTTCTGCTTTTGTTTACCCAGAAGGAGCTCACCCAGTTTCCAAGCTGGTGGAGGAGGATGCAGGCAAGGTGTGTCTGAAATGTACACCTGGCAATTTCCTTCTGCTGAACTGTTGCTCAGATCAAAATCATAATTCAAACCCAAATAAAACCTTTTTAATACCGGCTAAGTTCAGATTACACATTTTCTATTGCAATGTCACCATGTATCAGTTGGGCTCACATTGTTACTAATGGTGCCGTTTTGTGAGATACTTTCAAATGAGCCTTCAACATATATAAATTGCCCTGACTCCATTCATGGGTAGTGTTTGAAAACAGAGAAAAGTGTGTGTTTGTTTATCCACAGCATAAATATGATCTCAGTAGACTGTGGGCTAACTCCATGCAGGATGTTCTTTCGTAACCACCATCAGGAAAAAATGCCTCAGGAAGCAATCAGCTTAATAAAAATACATGTAATTCCACAAGCAAGTGGAGAATCAAAAATGAATTTTTTCACTCCTGTGTGGACTGCTCAAGTCACTTTTACTGTATTGTTTGAGTTTGTGGACTAATACAGTGCTCTTCATAGATCAACGAGCATTAAATGACTACCCACTATGTGCCCTCCATGCCGATGGAATTTTATGCTGATGTGCTTTTTTGAAATGTACTTCTTCTGGTGGAGAGAAGAGAGAAAACAGTCCAAGCCACTAGATTGAGAAACATAAGCAGTTGAACTAATATAAAATTAATGAGATACATTTTTCATTATAGATGTAAAATACAGTTATCATAAATAGGTGTCATTGATTTCCAGGGAATTCTCACCCACTTACTTAATGAAAATGAAGGTATTTTGATACAAGTTTTTTATTTAGAAAAGATAGAAGGCACAAACTGGGAAATACTATTGTACATATAAGCATTAAGGAGATACAGATAGATATCCCTCAGGTTGGCTTATTTTTCTGTAGTCAAAATAGCTTTAGTTTTTCAGTGCAATATGTATTTAGTCAAAACATTCTGTTTGCCCACAAGTATGCATTAATACCCATGATCCTTTCTCTTAAGATAACTACAATTGTTTGAGGAAAAATACAGTAGGGAATTTAAGTAAAATCCAGGTAGTAATCAGGTAGACTTTCATGGATCCTGATTTTTCTATAGCGTGTTGCTCCTATGTGGGTGAAGAGTTCCTTTCCTATTCAAACCCCTGGCTATGGGTGGTAGCCGGGATTCCATCTCGTCTTTGTGTAGTGCATCTTGCTGTTTCTTAAGGTGGACTAGATGATCCACAGAAGATGTCTAAGCATAAAGCCATTGTAGCAACTGGAGAAATGACACCAAGTAATCAGTGCCTTATTTTCATGTGACAAGACAAGCACATTATTAAACAATGATTTTAGAAATAGATGGGCAGATTTTTGAGCACAAAAAATCTTTCTCTTTTCAAAGCCTAAAGTAATACTCAGCAAATAGTAGATGTACACAGCACTGTCAATCAATTTATTGATATATATTGATAAAAAGTATTAAATAGGAAGTCATCAATCCTTAATGGTAAGACATGCTTTCTAAGCTCAATTTCTTCCACTTTTTATTCACTATTCTTGTATGACTTACTTAAAATACTTCCAATGAAAAATCTTCTAGAAATAAAAAATGAAATAGTAAAGTCTTTAGTTCATGTTTGTCTCAAGTAAGGTAAGGCAGAATTGACAATCATTCGGATAATTTTGGCAAAAGGCTTAGAATGTGCATGTAATTAATGACATTAGGCTGAACAAGCTGAATTTTAGGTTATAATCATTAGACAACTTAATTTTTTACTTCCACTGCTCTTTAAAAATGTATTCAGTGTGGAAAGTTCTATCCTGCCCTGGGTGAAAACCCAGCGGTCTCATGACTTTTCTCATTACTTGTAAGTTGTTAAAAATCTAGCCCATATAATAATAAAAAATCCAAACTTGCTTTAAAGTCACTTTTGCCCCAGTCCTAGCTAGGGCTTTGTCTTTTCCCTACCCTTCTTTCCCCAGCTTGTTTCCTGTGGGTTCTGATCCCTTTGTGCTTAAGTGGCTAAAAGGAGGAGACTTACGGAACAACAGAAAGTTTATAACTTGACTGATAGGACTCTCAGGCAGTCAAGTATACTGTGCCTTCTCAGACAGTTATGAAAAACTTTTTTATCATGTGTGTTTTGGAAAACATGCTGCTTCCAGTTGCTGGGGTATGTTATTACTGTTTTATTGATCTATCTCTCTTGTGTCGGGTTCCTTCCTGGGACCTTTAGAAATCCTTTGACTTCCGTCTTCTGAGATTCCTTTTAAGCAGTCTTCTCTGTACTGAATCACAAACAGCCCAACACAACTTCATTCCATTCATGGACTCCATATGACCCATGGTTTTATCCTCTCCCTTGCCAGTAAACTTTAAAAATCATGTTGTTCCCTAATTCAATATTCACTTACTGAGTTCGCCTCTCACAGCAGTAGTCAAACTCTTGACATGATCCTGACAATTTTTATACCCTCATTATGGGCAAGGGGTTAAAGAATCTTCCAGTAGTTTCTCAGTCTGTTCTCTGTCCAAGCCCCCACTCACCCCAGCCTCACAACTCCTGTTGGCAAGCTATGTGTACACTTTGGACAAAAATGAGTCAGGAAGACACTTCAATATTCTGTTGAGTTGCACATTTTCAAAGAATGGAATTTAGTCAAATGGTTGTGCTATTTCTTCAGTATTCTTAGTTTCCACCTAAGCTTAGTCAACACTGGAAGTTTTCTAGTTAATTTTGAATCTGTATATCTGCTATGCTTTGGATGCAGAGAATGAGAAGTAGTAATGCATGGTTTTTCTTGCTTGTACCAATCTTCTTTCAAGCTGATGTTACCCAGTATTGCCATGTTGAGACTGTGCTGACTTACAACTAGAAACTAGAAACAAATATTGTATGAGCTCTATTCTGTGGGTTAATTGTCTGTTTGCACTTTCATTTTGGAATGTGTATAACTTCAGCTATGAATCTACATGAGTCTTTTAATGAAAATTATAGCTTTCATATGTATTTGTAGTAGTCGAGTAGGGGAGAGAATGTAGAGGAATAACAGAGAGAGAGAGTAATTGGTAAAAGGGAAAAAAGTCCTTTTTGTTTAAGTACCTAACTATAATTCTCAGTGCTTTATGTCTATGGACTAGAACCTATATTATTTGCAAAGGCAAATGTTTTCCTACTGAATTTTAAAATCTGGAGAGGTTTATAGATGGTCTTCTGTAACCTCTTGATTTTATGGTTTACCTTGTTTAATGGGTTTGGGAAAGTTCATCTCTTTTAGTTGTAAAATTCTCAATTCTGTAAAGCTAAATTTACATTTTAAGTGATTACCCGCCCTCCCAGGATGTAATATGTTGAGCATTCTGCTTTGTTGGAGCTAAAACTGACAAGAGATTTTCCAATATTTGTTTCAGGATCTTCTATTTCCATAGGATCTAAAAAAAAAAAAAAAAAAAAATGCACTGGCCATTGGGCATTTCCTTGCTGCTAATGTCATTCAAGCTTGTTACAGCTTTCCATGGTGAGAGAGTATGTGCAGCTGGGTGATGGTGACAGATATACAGGTAGCACAGATGCTGACAATTTCCCTAAAATATTGCAATGATTTCTCCCATGACTATTCTTAAGGGTACCTTCAAAACCAAAACAAAAACTTAAATAGAAGTGCAATTTATGAAGAATTAGTGAGAAATATTTGCTTATGCAGCTTAATTGTACATACATCTCTGTATTTTTAGAGATTATTGATCAGATTCCAATATAAATTGGTTCTTTTACTATTTCCCAAGCAGTTCTAGTACATTAGATGACTTGAATTCTGTATCATTGTTCTTAACAGTGTAAAAAAAAAAAAAAACTACCCTAAAATTTAATAGCATTAAGCAGTAGCCAATTTGCTATGCTTTTAGATTCTCTGAGTCAGAATTTTGAAAAGACTCAGTGGGGATGACTTGTTTCTACTCCATAATGCCTAGAGTATCAGCTGGGATGACTTGAATTGCTGGTTGACCTGAACAAATGGCTTCTTCACTCAATAGTGAGGTATCTGGGTTGCAATACCTGAAGGATGAAATCAGATGTGATTATTAATTAGAGGCCCAACTCAGTCTCTCCAGCATGGTGGTTTATGAGTAGTCAGACTCTATATAGTGACTCAGGGATCAAAGAACAAGAAAGCAAGGCAGAAGTTGCATGGCCTTTTATGATCTAACCTTGAAAGACATACTGTTGTGTCTTCCACACTTTATTGACTTAAACAATAGCAAGTCCACCTAGACTCAAGGGAATGGAATATAGTCCATAGCTCTTGATAGAGGAGCATCAAAGTATTTGTGACCATGTTTTGAAAACAACACATCCCAGTGTTGTTTTCAAACTTGATTTTTTTATTGTTGTCATACTTTTACATTAAAAATTTTTCTGATTTGATTTTTTTTAATTGTCATACTTTTACATTTAAAATTTTTCAAGACACTGTTGTTGTTCAGTCACTAATTGTGTCCAACTTTTTTTGACCCCATGGACTGCAGCATGCCAGGCTTCCCTGTCCTTCACTATCTCCTGAGGTTTGCTCAGATTCATGTCCATTGAGTCAGTGATGCTATCTAAACATGCAAGAGATTATTATTAATTAAAAAAATAGGAATTTAGATTCATCTATATTTTATCTATATACACCATGTTCCACTTTATTTCTTCCTGCATCTCTATATCAGTCTAATTTCCCTTCCACTAGAACAACTCCTTCTTTTTTTTTTTTTTTATAAATTTATTTATTTTAGTTGGGGGCTAATTACTTTACAATATTGTAATAGTTTTTGCCATACATTGACATGAATCAGCCATGGGTTTACATGTGTTGCCCTTCCTGGACCCCCCACCCACCTCCCTCCCCATCCCATCCCTCTGGGTCATCCCATTGCCCCGGCCCTGAGCCCTTGTCTCATGCATCGAACATGGAATGGTGTTCTGTTTCACATATGATAATATACATGTTTCAATGCTATTCTCCCAGAACGTCCCACCCTCACCTTCTCCCTCAGAGTCTATAAAATTGTTCTATGCATCTGTGTCTCTTATTCTGTCTCGCATATAGGGTTATCGTTACCATCTTTCAAATTCCATATATATGCATTAGTATACTGTATTGTTGTTTTTCTTTCTGGCTTACTTCACTCTGTATAATGGGCTCCAGTTTCATCCATCTCAGTAGAACTGATTCAAATGTATTTTTTTTTAATGGCTGAGTAATATTCCATTGTGTATATGTACCACAGCTTCCTTATCCATTCATCTGCTGATGGACATCTAGGTTGCTTCCATGTCCTGGCTATTGTAAACAGTGCTGCGATGAACATTGGGGTACACGCGTCTCTTTCAATTCTGGTTTCCTCGGTGTGTATGCCCAGCAGTGGGATTGCTGGGTCATATGGCAGTTCTATTCCCAGTTTTTTAAGGAATCTCCACACTGTTCTCCATAGTGGCTGTACTAGTTTGCATTCCCACCAACAGTGTAAGAGGGTTCCCTTTTCTCCACACCCTCTCCAGCATTTATTGCTTGTAGACTTTTGGATAGCAGCCATTCTGACTGGTGTGAAATGATACCTCATTGTGGTTTTGATTTGCATTTCTCTAATAATGAGTGATGTTGAGCATCTTTTCATGTGTTTGTTAGCCATCTGTATTTCTTCTTTGGAGAAATGTCTGTTTAGTTCTTTGGCCCATTTTTTGATTGGGTCGTTTATTTTTCTGGAATTCAGCTGAGAAACCTCGAATAGCCAAAGCAATCTTGAGGAAGAAGAATGGAACTGGAGGAATCAACCTGCCTGACTTCAGGCTCTACTACAAAGCCACTGTCATCAAGACAGTATGGTACTGGCACAAAGATAGAAATATAGATCAATGGAACAAAATAGAAAGCCCAGAGATAAACCCACGCACATATGGACACCTTATCTTTGACAAAGGAGGCAAGAATATACAATGGAGAAAAGACAATCTCTTTAACAAGTGGTGCTGGGAAAACTAGTCAACCACTTGTAAAAGAATGAAACTAGAACACTTCCTAACACCGTACACAAAAATAAACTCAAAATGGATTATAGAACAACTCCTTCTATATTTCCTTTATGTGAATATTCTGGTTTCTATTTGTCTGAAAATGACTTTATTCCTCTTTTATCCTTGAGAATATTTTTACTGAGTTTAGAATCCTAGGTTGGCATTGTAAAGATATTTTATTGATTTGTTTTGGCATTCATTGAAAAAATAAATCAACTATTAGGCTCCTTATTCTTGTAATGATAATGTATTCATTCTGTGGGTTTTCTTTTTTGTCTTTAATTTCTAGGTGTTTGTGATGAGCACAACATGATGTTCTTCGTATTTATCCAGCTATCATTTCTTAAACATGTAATTTGATATTTTTCATCAATTTTAGAAGATACTTTTTGTCTCATCAGATTTTGTTTCTCTCCTACCCTCTCTCTCCTTTGGTTTTGAAACTCTAATGATACACATATTAGACTTTTAACACAGTGTCACACACATGCTCTTTTATGTACTTTCCATTCTTTTGACTCTCAATGCTTTAATCTGAATATTTCCTACTTGAATGTTTCAATTAACTAATTTTCTCTTATGCTGAGTCCAATCTGCTTTCAAGCTATCTTTTGTGTTCTCCTTAATTTCAGTTACTTTATTTTTAAATTTTTGAATTAAATTTAATTCTTTCTATGTATTCTGGTTTTCTTGTGATATTTTCCATTTTGCCTTTTTTTTGTTGTTGACAATAACAATTATTTTAACATCTATATCTTATAATTCCAATATATTGGGTTACTTGTAAGTCTGTTTCTGTATTTCCTTTTGCTTATTCTATATCTATTTATGCCAGGAAGATTTTTAATTGAATGCCTGGCATTGATTATGAAAAATATGAATGGTCTGGATAGTGCTTATTCTTCCAAAGAATTTATTCTCTCTTCTTTTAAGTAGTGGAAGGAATAATCATCTCAGTACAGGCAGACACTGAGCTGACTTGAGAATGATTTTCCAGTCTTTGTAAGGCTCTGTCTGTATCTGGTTTATCCTCACCTCTCTGGTATAGTTCTCCAGGTCTCCCAACGGAGGCTGTGTCCTGGTCTCTTTAGTAGGTCTTGGACTTCCATTTTTGTATCGCTAATACTGTAAGGCTGTCCCAAAGTCAGCGCTTTTTCAGCTGATTTCTACCTGGGGTCTTAGTCTTTTTCTCTGTGCAACTTATTGGCAGATTTTCAAGGGGAAAACAGTGTCCAGCTTACATTTCTGCATCTGCTTTCTTTTCAAGATCTTGGCGAGTCAGGTCCTTCCTACATTGGTAATTCTAAACTCCGCTTTTTACCTCTTTGCTCTGTGAGATGGAATAAGGCTAAGTTGGCTCCTCAGAATCTTTACTGCTCCCGAATCAACAGAAAACTCCCTAAAAAAAAAGTGGCGTGCAGTAAGTTTGACTTTCCTCAGTGATTTCTTCTTTCCACAGGATTTGATCTTGTGAGTTCTGACACTATGCACTTCCATGATGCCTTCAAATAGATGTTTAATTGTAACATCCCCAATGGTAACATCTTGCAAAACCATAGTACAATATCACTGTCAAAATATTGACATAATATGGGTTAAGACAGGAACATTTCCATCACAACAGAAATCCCTTGTGTTGCCATTTTATAGCCACACCCATTTCTCTCCTGCCTTCACCTCCTCCTTAATATTCTGGCAACTACTAATCTTTTCTCCATTTCTATTGTGTTGTCATTTCAAGAAAACATGTAACCATTTGCATTTTTTTTTTTCACATAGCACAATTCTCTGGAGATTCGTGAAGGGTATTGTTCATATCAATAGTCTATTCCTTTAGATTGTTGAGTGGGATTACATAGTATGGATATAAAACATTTGTTTAACCATTCATCCATAGAAAGGCATAATAAAGGCTTCCCTGGTAGATCAGCTGGTAAAGAATCCATCTGCGATGCAGGAAACCCTGGTTCAATTCCTGGGTTGGGAAGGTTCCCTGGAGAAGGGATAGGATACCCATTCCAGTGTTCTTGCCTGGAGAATCCCATGGACAGAGGAGCCTGGCAGGCTACAGTCCACAGGATCGCAGAGTCAGAAACGACTGAGCAACTAAGCACACACGCATTATGAATAAAACTGCTATAAGTACTTGTATAAATATGTTATGTCAATTTTACTCTTCATTTCTCTGGGATAAATGCCCACAAGTACAATTGGTGGTTTGTATGGTAGCTGCATAGTTTCACAAGAAATGGTAAACTGTTTTTTCCATGGTAGCTGTGCGATTTTATATTTCCACTAGCAATTTATGTGTGATCCAATTTCTCCTCATCTATTGTTAGCATTCCGTACTGTCACAATATTTTAGGTTAGCTATTCTAATAGATTTGTAGTGGTAGCTCATTTTAGTTTTAATTTGCACTTTCCTAATGGGTAATCGCCTTCCCAGGTGGTGTAGTGGTAAAGAATCTGCCTGCCAGTGCAAGAGACACAAGAGATGTGTGTTTGATCCCTGGGTGAGTAAGATCGCCTGGGGAAGGAAATGGCAACCCACTCCAGTATTCTTGCCTGGAAAATTCCATGAACAGAGGAGCCTGATGGGCTACAATCCATCATGGGATTGCAAATAGTTGGACATGACTGACTGAACATTCATACAATGGGTAATCACAGGAACATCTTTTCATGTGCTTATTTTCCATCACCTTTGTTCATGTTTTTGCCCATTTTCTAGCTTTTTTCTTTTTTTACTAGTGAGTTTCGAGAGTGTTTATTCCAGATACTTTCTCCCATTCTGTAATATGTCTTTTTTCCTCTTCTCATGGTCTTTCAGAGAGTGAAAGTTTTTAATGTGATAAAGTATGTTTATTAAATTTTCTTTTTATGTTTTTGGTGTAAGGTCTTAGAACTCTTTGCCTAGCTCTATATCCTGAACAGTTTCTAACTATCATTTTTTTAAGCTTTTCAGTTTACATTTAAGCCTATAATTCATTTTGAGTTAATTTTTTATAAGGTGTGAGACTTCTGTTTAGGTTCGTTTTTTGCCTATGCTGTCTGATTGCTCCAGCACCATTTGCTGAAAACGTAATCTTTCCTCCATTGCATTGTTTCTGCACCTTTGTCAAAATCAGTTGAGGATATTTGTGTGGGTCTTTTTCTGCATTTTCTGTTCTCTTTCATCCATCCATGTGTCTGTACCTCTGCCAGTACTGTGCAGTCTTGATCACTATGGTAATATAATAATTCTTGCAATCAGGTAGACTAATTCCTCCAACTTTATTTCAATTTCTTTGCCTTTCTACATAAATTTTAGAATAATTTTGTTCTAAATTAGCACACACACAGGGAATCTTGCTGGGGTTTTACTAGGCATCATTTAAAGCAGTGAAGTCATCCTTTGGTGTCCCTGGAAGATTGCTTCCAGGATTCCCGCAAATACCAAAATCTAAGGATGCTCTAGTCCCTTATGTAAAACTATGTATTATTTGTATATGTTATGCACATCCTCCTATATACTTTAAAATTAATTTCTAGATTACTTGTAATACCTAATACAATATAATGCTATGCAATTGACTGTCTTTACTATGTTGATTGCTCCAATTTATGAACATGCTGTGTCTCTCCATTTGTTTAAATCTTGAATTAATTTCATCTGCATTCTGTAGTTTTTAGCATGTGTGTTCCACTTGTGTTTTGTTAGATTTATATTTAAGCATTTTATTTTTGTAAGTGGTTATAAATGATACTGCATTTTTAATCTGTTGTCACATTTTCATTTTTAGTATATATAAAAAAATGTGTTGGTATATTTACATTTCGCTTACATTCTGTGACCTTGCTAAACCCACTTGTCGGTTACAGGAGTTTCACTGTTTCTTTGTTTTTAAAATTTCTTGAAATTTTCTACCTAGACAGTCATTTTATCAACAAATAAACACAGTTTTGCTACTTTACAATCTTCATGTCATTTATTTTCCTTTTTGCCTTATATCACTGGCTAAAACTTCCAGTTCAGTTCAGTTCAGTCGCTCAGTCATGTCCGACTCTTTGCGACCCCATGAATCGCAGCACGCCAGGCCTCCCTGTCCATCACCAACTCCCAGAGTTTACCCAAACCCATGTCCATCAAGTCAGTGATGCCATCCAACCATCTCATCCTCTGTCGTCCCCTTCTCCTCCTGCCCCCAATCCTTCCCAGCATCAGGGTCTTTTCCAATGAGTCAACTCTTCACATGAGGTGGCCAAAGTATTGGAGTTTCAGCTTCAACATCAGACCTTCCAATGAACACCCAGGACTGATCTCCTTTAGGATGGACTGGTTGGATCTCCTTGCAGTCCAAGGGACTCTGAAGAGTCTTCTCCAATACCACAGTTCATAAGTATCAATTCTTTGGTGCTCAGCTTTCTTCACCATCCAACTCTCACATCCATACATGACCACTGGAAAAAAACCTTGTTCTTGACTTTAAGGAAGAATCACTCAGCTCTTCACCATTAGGCATAATGTTAGCTGTAGGCTTTTGTAGATAGTCTTTTATTAAATTGAGAAAATCCTCTTTTATTCTTATTTTTCTGAGAGATTTTTCCTTACTGAATTTTTGTCAAGTGCTTTCTCTACAATGATGATTATGATCTTGTAATTTTTTTTTTTTGGTTATCTGTTTTTGTGGTGTATTACATTGATTGGTTTTTGAATATTGAACCGACTTTGCATTCCTGGAATGAATCTCACTTGGTCATGGTATATAATTCGTTTTATGTATTGTTAAATTCTATTTGCTAATACTTTGTTAAGAATTCTTGCATCTGTATTAATGAGGGATATTGTTCTCTAGTTTTCTTTTTTTGTAATTTTTTGTCTGTCTTGATATCAGGTTATTTTTAGCTTCATAAAATGAATTGGGAAGTGTTTCCTTATAATTTGAAGAAAATATATTGTATAATAATTGGTGCTAATTCCTCTGTAAAATTTTGATAGAATTCTCTAGTAAATTGTCTGGGCTTGGAGATATATTTTTTGGAGGGTTTATCAATTCTAAATTAAGTTCTTAATAGTTACAATGCCATTCACATTATTTATTTCATATTGAGTGAGTTACAACAGATTATATTTTGTGAAGGATCAGTGCATTTCATATAAATTATCAAATTAATGTTGAATTATTTATAGATTTTTATTGCCTTTTTGATGTGTGTAAGATCTATAGTGATATACTCATCTCATTTTTGATACTGTTAATTTGTCTTCTCTTTTTGTCTTTGTCAGTCTTGCTAGAGGTTTGTCAATGTTAATGATATTCTTCCAAGAGCCAGCTGTTTGTTTCATTAATTTTCTTTGTTGCTTTTCTATCTTAAAACTGTTTGATTTCTGCTCTTAAAGTTACTACTTCCTTTCCTGTTGCTTTTGGGTTTACTTGTTTGTCTAGATTATTGAGAAGAGAGGCTAGATTACTGATTTGAAATTTTCCTTCTTTTCTAATGCATGCATTTACTGTTATACATCTTCCACTCAGCATTGTTTTAGCTGTGTCCCACAAGACTCGGTAGTCTTATTTATTTGCATGCATTATGGTGATAAAAATGGCATACTAGAATTATTATATTTAAGCCACTATGAAAGACTCTTTTATTTGTTGTTGTTCAGTTGCTCAGTCATGTCTGACTCTTTGCAACCCTATGGGCTGCAGCATGCCAGGCTTCCCTGTCCTTCACCATCTCCCAGAACTTGCTCAAACTCATGTCCATTGAGTTGGTGATGCCATCTGACCATCTCGTCCTCTGTCATCCCCTTTTCCTCCTGCCTTCAACCTTTCCCAGCATCATGGTCTTTTCCAATGAGTCAGCTCTTCTCCTCAGGTGGCCAGAGTATTGGAGCTTCAGCTTCAATCCTTCCAGTGAAAATCGTCCTTCCAATGAATATTCAGGACTGATTTCCTTTCTAATTGACTGATTTGATCTCCTTGTAGTCCAAGGAACTCTCAAGAGTCCCTTGGTCATATGAAAGAACCTTCGATGGAAAGTGCTAAAAAAATATCCTGTATAACTTCCTCTGAATTGAGGGACACCACTGGATTTTTCAGCTAGCCTAAATTAAAATTTAGCCACTGAATCCTAAGACATAAATACTGCTCTGTCTTCTTGACTTCACATACCTCAGATGTGGAATTCTACACTTAAGGCTTACTCACATGAGAGCTCTATGAGACTAGTCAGTGGACTTTTCTCACTACTTCTCATTGTATTTTTTACAATGGGTTCAGTTCAGTTCAGTTCAGTCGCTCAGTCGTGTTTGACTCTTTCTGACCCCATGAATCGCAGCACGCCAGGCCTCCCTGTCCATCACCAACTCCTGGAGTTTACCCAAACCCATGTCCATCAAGTCAGTGATGCCATCCAACCATCTCATCCTCTGTCATCCCCTTCTCCTCCCGCCCCCAATCCTACCCAGCATTAGGGTCTTTTCCAATGAGTCAACTCTTCACATGAGGTGGCCAAAGTATTGGAGTTTCAGCTTCAACATCAGACCTTCCAATGAACACCCAGGATTGATCTCTTTTAGGATGGATTGTTTGGATCTCCTTGCAGTCCAAGGGACTCTGAAGAGTCTTCTCCAACACCACAGTTCAAAAGCATCAATTCTTTGGCGCCCAGCTTTCTTCACCATCCAACTCTCACATCCATACATGACCACTGGAAAAACCATAGCCTTGACTAGACGGACCTTTGTTGGCAAAGTAATGTCTCTGCTTTTAAATATGCTATCTAGGTTGGTCATAACCTTCCTTCCAAGGAGTAAGCGTCTTTTAATTTCATGGCTGCAATCACCATCAGCAGTGATTTTGGAGCCCAAAAAAATAGTCTGACACTGTTTCCACTGTTTCCCCATCTATTTCCCATGAAGTGGTGGGTAGGCATACCTAAATGATTGAAAGATGGAAATAGGCACATGGGTTATTAGTATTACGTGAAATTAAATTGTTACTAATGTGGCTATACTGCGTGATTCACTGGGGGACAATTCCAGTTTACAACTATTGTCCTGGCTTAGTTATTAATGGTTTCTCTGTCACTCTCAAAGTATCCTGGTTTAGACAATAAATTTTTTAGTCAATAGTTATTATGCTTTTTGTTTGTTTTCTGTTTTTGTTTTTGCCAGCCATAGATTTCATTAAACAGAAATGCTTAACGTTTAGGTAATGAAACTTTAAGAGCTTCTGATCATTTTAGAACTGATATATACCATGAGATGCAAAAAAAAGAAAAGAAAATCCACTTTGTTTGCTTGACTGGTAAATGAAATGGGGAAGTAGAAGTTTGTAAAACACATTTATATAAAGAAATATTTAGAATCTATCTCTCCTACTGCCTAAATAATGAAAAGGGAGATTGGAAAATATCAGAATTTATTTACAAAAGAGGTTTTTAACTTTCCTTTTATTTATTTTTTTGGTGTCATGGACACTTTAACAGTCTAGGGAGCCAACAGAGTCCTTTTCAGAATAGTATTGTGAATACATGCAATAGAATGCATAGAATTTCAAAGGAAATCAATTACCACATTGAAACACCAATGTGTGATACAGTAATATATTGCATATGCCTTCTTTATGGATGTATTAAATGATAAGCTCTAGCAGTGGGTTTAATAACAGCTATAATTTCAAAGAAGCAACAAACAAAAATGATGATTTGAGATATCTGTGACAACTGTGATGTGATGTGATTATACCTGAGATTTCTACTGGTGACACAGTCATAGATTCTGTCAATGCTCTATGGTCTACATTCATAATTGAATGAAACATTAGACTACAGCTGGAAGATAGTGAAAGTAAGGAAGTAGTACTTTTCTACCCAAATTCTCAGACCTCCTGAATCATATCAGAAAACCTCTTGGCTAGGGGAGGGAGTGTCTATAGACCCTTGGTTAAGTCAGTCAGTCAGTCAGTTCAGTTGCTCAGTCATGTTCAACTCTTTGTGACCCCATGGACTGTAGCACGCCAGGCCTCCCTGTCCATCACCAACTCCCGGAGTTTACTCAAACTCATGTCCATTGAGTCGGTGATGCCATCCAACCATCTCATCCTATGTCATCCCCTTCTCCTCCCGCCTTCAACCTTTCCCAGCACCAGGGTCTTTTCTAATGAGTCAGTTCTTTGCATCAGGTGGCCAAAGGATTGGAGTTTCAGCTTCAGCATCAGTCCTTCCAATGAATATTCAGGACTGATTTCCTTTAGGATGGACTGTTGGATCTTCTTGCAGTCCAGGGGACTCTCAAGAGTCTTTTCCAACACCACAGTTCAAAAGCAGGAGTTCTTCAGCACTCAGCTTTCTTTATAGTCCAACTCTCACATCCATACATGACTACTGGAAAAACCATAGCTTTGACTAGACGGACCTTTGTTGGCAAAGTAATATCTCTGCTTTTTAATATGCTGTCTAGGTTGGTCATAGCTTTCCTTCCAGAGAGCAAGGGTCTTTTAATTTCATGGCTGCAGTTACCATCTGCAGTGATTTTGGAGCCCAGAAAGATAAAGTCTGACACTATTTTCACTGTTTCCCCATCTATTTGCCATGAAGTGATGGGACCTGATGCCATGATCTTAGTTTTCTGAATGTTGAGCTTTAAGCCAACTTTTTCACTCTCCCCTTTCACTTTCATCAAGAGGCTCTTTAGTTCTTCACTTTCTGTCATAAGGGTGGTGTCATCTGCATATCTGAGGTTATTGATATTTCTCCTGGCAATCTTGATTTCAGCTTGTGCTTCATCCAGCCCAGTGTTTCTCATGATGTACTCTGCATATAAGTTAAATAAGCAGGGTGACAATATACAGCCTTGACGTACTCCTTTTCCTATTTGGAACCAGTCTGTTGTTCCATGTCCAGTTCTAACTGTTGCTTCCTGACCTGCATACAGATTTCTCAAGAGGCAGGTAAGCTTTTTCCACAGTTTATTGTGATCCACACAGTCAAAGGCTTTGACATAGTCAATAAAGCAGAAGTCGATATTTTTCTGGAACTCCCTTGCTTTTTCAATGATCCAATGGATGTTGGCAATTTGATCTCTGGTTCCTCTGCCTTTTCTAAATCCAGCTTGAATATCTGGAATTTCACAGTTCATGTACTTACTTGGTTAAGTACTCCTGTTCTAAAGTAATATTCATAAATTGGAAAATGGTAGATTATTTTTCATTCCTCTTATGTGCTGAGGCAGTAAAACCATCCAAACAGAGTGGAAATATATTTCTGGTAGAGTAAATAAAATCAGGTACTGTTACTAAAAAAGTTCCACTTATATGCATTCACATTTACAAATTTATGCTTTTCTTTGCATACACTGCAGATTATGGAAGATGTTCTCCATTTTTATTCTGGATATGATGGTAACATCTTTCCATTTTATTCCACGATGCTGCTCTCTCCATTCAAATATCGCTGGATTCACAAGCCTGAGAATCTCTCTACATTCAGATAGTAACAGATTACAGCATGCAGCCAATCATTCGCTAGTTTATTCAATTAGAGAAACATAGGTGTTTGTTTGTAATCTTACATGTATTTTTCCCTTTCTCAGGGTAATAGTTATGCCCAGAATAAATACTTGCCACACTGTCCAGTGCTAAGTTATGTTTTCAAGATATAGGAGAACCAGAAGTAGCAAGGATAGATACCCCATGTTACTAAAGAACGCATGGTGAATGGGGGAGTAAGAAGTATGGTGGGATTTCCCTGGTGGTCAGTGGCTAAGATTCCATGTGCCCAGTACAGGGGGTCTGGGTTCAATCCCTGGTCAGGGAACTAGATCTCACGTGCTGTAACCAAAACCTGGCACATCTGAAATAAATAAATAAAAATTTTGTAAAGAAAAATATGTTAAGGAATCTGGAAGGATGCAGCTGTCTGGTGAAAAGTGAACTCTATGTCAGGAATCTGGTGACAGACTCCAAGCTGGGTAAGAAATGCATCTGGGGGTGTTTAGGGCTCACCATGATTGGGTCCTGAAGACAATGGTGCCAGGATCCACTGTGAATAACAGCCACATTTTGAGGTAGATGTGTGCAATCTTTTCTTATCACTTTTCTGTGTTCCTAGTCATTGTTATTAGGCCTGAGTTCTTGCCTTTGTATCCAGAATGTATTTCATAAAAGGATAGTTGATGTTGGGTTGTGGAATCAGCACCCAACATGGTGCTGACCAAGGGATCACACCCAGCTTTCTTCCCATTTGTCTTCTGCTTTCCTAGTCTGGCCTTTTTCTGGATTTGATCATAAGCCTGATCCTCTTCTTGACAAAGAATGGCACGGGGAGAAATCTGGTTGAGGCATCAATTCTATGATCATGTATCACGTCAGGTGAACCACCATCCCTAACACTCCAACATCCAAGCAATGCTGTTGTTTCTTTGGCTTAACTTCAAGGTCAGGACACATCTCTGAGTACTGTATATATGGCAGTCTTCTTTCTGTTCTCAAACTAAGCTGAATTCCCAGAGAAGAAATAGTCAGGCATTTGGGGTGTTAGGATTTGGGAGCATGAGCATATGGGCATGGGTAAGAATGTGAGAAGAGCTGCAAAAGGCTCGCCAGTAGGTCATGTTTATGACCCATCTCTATCATGCTATCCAGGTTCTCTTTAGGTTTTTCTATAGACTTTTTATTTCATTGGTTTTCCCTCCACCACAAAGATAGGAATGAAGATCAAAAAATTGTTAATGTAAGGTGTTTCCACTATAAGTAAAAAAGGCAGAAATGTTATCTTGCATGCTGCATGGTGATGGCAGACTTAGCTTCCAGCAGCAGGAGTGGGAGAAGCCTGGAGAGGGGCTGTGGGTATCACAAGCTCATAACGTGTCAGGGGAGAGGGGGTGCGAGGCAGCTAGAGGAGGGGTCCAGTGTCCACCGTTCTCTTTCTTAGGCTGGGGAACACTGTGGAAAGGAGGAAGGAGAAGCAGGATGGTGAAGTGGGCAGCATGGAAAGAGGAGGGAGAAGGAAAGAAAGCAGTTCCAGTTGCCGATAGATTTCAGTGCATCATTGTTGATTTTGGACTAAAACCTTCTTTCCAGCCAAGCAGGTAGGCAGAGGTGAATTTATCAGAGATGATTTTTATCAGAACCCACTGCATGAGGTGGCCAGCAGTCACCACGGGACCCCAGGGCCTCTGATTGGCTCTGACACATCCGGCCAAAAGGGCTCTTATTCCAAGAACAATCTTCCTTTTTTGACGGTATTGAGCTGGGACTGATTTTGATAGCCAGTTTCAGTCAAGAATCATAAAGTTATTGCACATTTAAAACCATCGGTATGAGAATCACTCGCTCTCCTCTCTCTCTCATCATTTCACAGGGCTGCAAGGTTACAGAAAGGTCTAATCAATTGTCAAACTCTCTTTTATCACTGAGAAGGTGGTAAAAAAAAAAATCTAACTGCCCTACTGTAGGGGGTTCTTTGACTACACGGCACCCTCTTCCACACACAATGCCTCCGTGATTAATGTCCTCCCACCTCAGACCTTGTTAAAACCTGTTCTCTCCAGCAGCCTGGTGGAGCACAGTGAGAGCAGGGCCGAGGTTGCATAAATCAACGTGTTCTCACAGCCCCCAGGATATCCATTATAGATGCCAGCTGGATGGCTGGAAGATAGAGAAAAATGAATATTGTATCCTGTGGCCTTTTGCCTCTAATGACCACTTTTCAACATTTTTGAAGGCATGATTAAATTTTGATAACTGGGGAAGTCATTCTGAGCAGGCTGAAATAGAGATAAATTGACAGAGGGTCTGACATCTCAGTGGAGAGCGGGCAACTAATTAGTGTGTGAAGCGCACTCTGAAAGAGATGTAAAAGGGAGGCAGGTTTAATCAGAGGAGCTGCTGAGGTACAGGAATAGTCGGGGATAATTGCGGCCTAGGTAAAAATCACAGGCTCCATGAGCGGCTTTTTCTGTCTGCTTGATTGGCAGGCATTGACCTAGTGGCCAGCACCCTTGAACCTTTACGATAGGAACAGGCTTGTCAAAGCAATTTGCTTGCAGCTCTTCGTGACCAGTTATTTCAGCTGCTGGAGCTGGGATACCTGATTTGAAAGGGCACCCTGCTCCCTTGGCTGTCTGGGAGATGGTGGAACAGCCTAGTTATTTGGGGGGACTTGACTTGTGAACCCTGCTGCCCTTTCACACTCCCAGCCCTCCCCGTGGCCCACTCACACTGAGGTATGCTCCTGGGACAGCTTCTGCCAAGACACAGGGTCAGGGAAACTTGGCCATACATGTGAGGAGTGAGCCGGGAAGGTGGGAGAGATGGGATGCCTGCGAATTAGGGGGAAAGGGAGTGTCAGTGTGGGTAGAGAGGAGACCCCCAGAGGATCTATCCCTGGAAGAACGACTTTCTCTAGTTGCCTGCTTTTTCACATCCCAAAGTAAACTAGGCCAAGCTGGGGTGGTGGGTCTCCAGCTTCTCTCCTGGGCATGTGGGAAGAGCTTGGAGGCTTATCCTTTCATGATAAGCTGAAAGGACAGACCTTCACTGCGTTTTGTTCCAGTGACCCTGGAGGATTTTGCTTATTGCTAGCAGGAGTTTGCAGACTTAAACTTGTGTTGAGGAAGATAATCTTTTTTTTTTCTCACCCTTAAACCTATATTAGTACCTAAGACATTATTTTTTTTTCCCTTTGTTATGTTGTTTTGGAGAAAGGAGGCTGAATGGGAGTAACCAAGACTGCAGAGAGATGGATGGGAGACAGCCAGGGGACTGGTGTACAGGCTCTGTTCTTTAAAGTTGTGAATGAGTGTGTCTCCCTCCTCCCCTCCCTGTGTCCTTCTATCCCTCCCCATGTCTTTCTCCCTCTCCCTATATCTTCCTCTCCCTCTCTCGTCTTCTTTTCCTCTCTCTTCTCCTCCTCCCCCTTCTCTGTCTCTCTTTCCTGAGCCTGGAGTTTACTAGTTTCTCTTTTTAAATGTATCAGTCACCTGGACCTAGGAAAATGCCCCAAACCAGGATAGTTAATGTGATTTCTGTTTGTAGTGACAACTTATGGTTTCAGAGAAGCCTACAGTTAGTTGCCTTTTTACTTTTTTTTAATATGGTATTTTTTCCCCACATAAAAATGAGATCTGGTTATTACCCAGAGGACCTAGTTATATTCTTTGTATATACTGTTTCTTCTATATTTGCTGTGCAGTTTGGCCAGTGGGAGCCTCTATGCTTGTATCACATGTGGCCACCTGCTTGGTGAAAATGGACCTGGCCTCAACTTGTTGCCCATTTCCTGGAGCTATTTATACCATGGGACATTAGATGGAGAGGCTGCATCATCCTAATTTCAGGAATCCTCTTTCCCAGCTTCATTCTCCTTAGCAACTGGCTGCTCTAAGTGAAGACTTGAGAATACTCCCCAGGTATCTAGCCTAAGAGTTCCTCAGGAATCTGGAAAATTAGGGGCCATGTATTCCTGTACCCAGAAATGATACTTGGCTTCAGAAGTTTCAATCCCTAGGAAATAAGTACCTGTAATTTTTCAACATAGTACTCCATTGCTTACAATATAAACTTTGTGATCATTCTTCCTTTCCATATCTTAGTTGGGAAGTGCCATGCAGAATGACAGGAACAAACCAAAAAATGACAGTGTCTGAACTATAGTCTCCTCCAACTCATGGACATATAATTACAATGCATTATAATAAATAAATTAGTAAGAA
Source organism: Giraffa tippelskirchi (assembly GCF_054371585.1). NCBI lineage: Eukaryota > Metazoa > Chordata > Mammalia > Artiodactyla > Giraffidae > Giraffa > Giraffa tippelskirchi. Next base: position 172,950,594 of record NC_137275.1, read on the forward strand.
CAACCAGAGGTGCTGGAGCTGACAGAAGAAGGAATCTGAATTCTGTTTCAGGAGCTGAGGAACACTGTCCCTGAAGGCTGAGTAGGAAATTAGTAGGTGAAAATGGAATGGAAGTGAATTTTTGGCATCAGAGAGTGTATGCAAAGTCCCTGTGGCACCGTGTGTTCAAGGACCACTGGGCTGTGGCCTGGATATCCTAAGGAATGTCACTAGGGAGGCAGATTCCAAGAGGTCTCAGATGAGGTCAAGGTCATATCTGTATCCTTTTAACAATCAAACCTCATGTAATATGTGGCGCATGGTAGGTGCTCAATAAATGTCTTCTTAATGAACAAGCAGAAGAATTAATGAATGAGGAACCCAGATGTTAAGAGAGAATCTTAGAATGAGATTTTTTAAAGCCAGGAATGTAACTGATGGATAATGTGGACGATGCTCCACATTAGGGTAGGTGCTAGTGGCAAGTAGTCTAGGTGAAATAGATCAAGAAAAAGGGAGCCAGGAAGGACTGAAGCAAAAATATGGCAGTAATGCAATGGAGGACAGAGATTGAATAGATGGACATTTCTGGGGTGCTCAGTGGAGCTCTTCAATGGAGGATCAGTGGAATGAGAAACTCCTGAGAATGCCTCTAGGATCTGTGGCTTGGGTGAAGTAGAAATAGTATGGCACAGCAGAGGGTGGCTGTGGAAAAGGGCTAAAACTAAATAGGAATGGGTGGTTTTACAGTCCAGGCAACCACGCAGAGGGAAGGGAGGTGGGGAGAGTGTCAATAAGGCTTATTCCCAGCATCTCCTCTAAATGCTCCAAGTAGGCCTGTGGGTCTGTATTCATCTCAGCAGGGCATCTCTGCCTTCTCTGGTATATGCTCTGAAATTTTGAAAAGTGTATAACATTATTTTCCCTGAGTTTTAATACTGTTACTATGATTTTTATTCTATCATATGGAAATGTTGCATTAAGTGGATTGTCGTTAGATGATGTAGATCATGTGGAGTGGGGTATAATTTTTTAAAGTACTGGAAAGATGCATAGCATCAATTAAAAGCTGATACCAAAGAAAATGGTACATGTAACATTTATTTATGAAAAAAGTATGTTGCTTAGAATGTGCCAGGTATTTATCTAAATGTTTTACAAGTATAAATGAATTAAATAATTCCTTCTAATATCCTGCATGAACAAGCATAGTTGTGTGTGTTGTACAGATGTGGAAACTGAGGAACAGAGAGTTTAAATTATTTCCACAATGCCGCTGTAGTGTTAGCTAACACTTCTATCACATCACATAATTATTGTTTCTTTTTTGTGGTGAGAATAATTAACACTTGTTCGCTTAGCAAGTTTGATGTCTGGAACACAGCATCATTGTCTATAATTGCTATATTATGCACTATATCTCCAGGTTTATTTATCTTTTAGATGCAAATTGTACGCTTAAACAGCTTCTCTCCATTTCCCCCCACCCCCAGCCTTACAGGAAGCAAGTAGAAGAGGTCAGATTTGAATCCAAGATTCTCTCCAAAGTTCCTACACCTACCTACTTCTGCAGTCTGGCTTCTCTTGTTAAATTGTGTCTTTTGTGGTTACAGCCAGTACAGGAAATGATGAGTGAGATAAACCATAAATGGAGATGACATGAACCATTAGAAAAGACTCATTGGTTGTAACTGTTGAGGTTCTGCTGAGTGTTACTTCAGTCTTTCAACACATTCACCTCTGCTGATAAAGTGTTTAATGATTGGCAAATACAAAATGGTTGAGAACACTTTGTCAAAACTTTCCATTGATTTCTTTTTTGTGGGGGAGGTAGTTATCGACTTCATCCCTTTTTTTACTAGAGTATAGTTGCTTTACAATGTTGTATTAGTTTCTGCTGTACAATGAAGTGAATCAGCTATATGTGTACTTATATTAATATCCTTTTACTCTTGGCCCTCCCTCCCATTCCCTTCCCCTATTGGTTTCTTCCAGAAATAAAGTCCCCAAGGTACAGGATTTAGATCCAGGGATCATGGCATAGGGTTGATCTGTGAGATCTTGAACCAGAAATAGTCCAAGAACTCTTGTGGTTTGTACAAGTGTTGGTTGCATCTGTCTGGAGACCTTGGAGCTACCTGGTAGCAAAGCAGAAGAGATTCAAGAGTCAGACCACCTGACTACAAACTCGGCCTTCACTACTTCAAAGTCAAGAGACTCTAGGAAATATATCATTACTTACCCCTCTCTGTCTCAGTTTCCTTAACTGAGGAAAATGAAGGTAACAATTGTCCTTCCCTCCAAGAGTTATTGAGAAGTTTGGGTTAATGCTTGCTCAGATAAGATCTCAATATGTGTCTTTTAATATTAGTATGTTAGTAGGACCCCAGAAACCCATTCACCTACCTCTTCTCCCCACAAATTTATCTCCTTTTTCTTTTGTGTCCCCATGGCATGTTTGAACTGTTAATCCCCAAAAGATAAGGTATTTAGGAATAAGGACCTGTGACTTATTCCTCAAATAAGACTGCAGGTATAAAGGGAGCTGGGCATTCAGGGGGAGGCTTTCTCCTGACACACTCCTCCCCAGTTATGCTCCTTGTTTCCATGGTTAAAACAAAAGCAAACAGGAAGATATCCAGTACATGAGATGTCAGTGCAGCTTTAATCCTCTGATTTTTAGAACATCTATAAATCCTTTACTGTTTAAAAAACATACCTATGATAGACCTTGAGGTATTATGCTTAGATAAGTCAGAGAAAGACAGATACTGTAGGATATCACTTATATGTGAAATCTAAAAAAAGACTGAACTTGGCAAAGCAGAGTAGAATGGTGGTTACCAGGAGCTGGGAGTGGAGAATTGGGGAGATGCTGTTCAAGGTATAGTTTGCAACTGTGGATAAATAAATCCTGGATATCTCATGCACCACATAATGATTATAGACAACAGTGCTGTATTATAGACATCAAACTTTCTAAGAGAAAGACCTTAATTATTCCCACCATAAAATAAATGATAATTATGTGATATGGTAGCTAACCTTAAATTTCAATTGTCTTGCGATATGTAAATGTATCAAATCAACACAGTGTACATCTGAAATTTGCACACTGTTACATGTCAATTAAATCTCAATTAAAAAAATTAAAAACATAGTCTCTTCTGATGATCATAACTCTATAGGTCAATGCTATTTATTTTATTTCTTATTGTACTTCATGTGCAATAATTAGTGAGGGTGATAACACACTCCCTTCATCAGTCTACACACAGTGGCTTCCTTATCACTTTTTGTTGTTAGATTGCCTTGCCTACAGTGAGGTGCTCCAGTGACACATTGAAAGCAAGGTTGTGGGAACTGTTTGGCCACAATAGGGAGAAGTATTTTATCACTGGCATTGTTTAGAATTGCAAGGAGATGGGAATTAATAAAAATGAAGACTTCATTTTTGGTCAGACTTCCCTGTTGGTTCAGTTGCTAAAGAATGGACCTGCAATGCAGAAGACCTGGGTTTGGTCCCTGTGTTGGGAAGATCCCCTGGAGAGGAAATGGCAACCCACTCCAGTATACTTGCCTGGGAAATCCCATGGACAGAGAAGCATGACAGGCTACAGCCCATGGGGTTGCAAAGAGTTGGACATGACTGAGTGAGTCAGTGTTACTGTTGTAAATTCTCTATGGATGATGCACCCCATGTTGCCTGAACCTGGGGCCTGCCCTTGGTGCATCATTATATACAAATCATAGTCATAACCATGTGATTAAATTTTTATAGAATACACCCTGATAACCACAGTGTAAATCAAGATGCAGAACATTTCTATTACCTTAGAAGTTTCCTTCATGTCCTCCTCCATCAGTACTCACCCCCACTCCCAACTTAGAGGAAACCACTATTCTGACTGTTATCAACATAGATTAACCTCTTGTGTTAGTCACTTAGTCATGTCTGACTCTTTGCAACACCATGGACTGTAGCCCACCAGGCTTCTCTGTCCATGAAATTCTCCAGGCAAGAATACAGGAGTGGGTAAGCCATTCCCTTCTCCAGGGAATCTTCCCAACCCAGGGATCAAACTCAGGTCTCCTGCATTGCAGGCATATTCTTTACTGTCTGAGCCACCAGGCAAGGCCCCTGTTCTTAAACTTTATATAAGTGGAATTACATAGTACATACTCTTTTGACCAAAGTTCTTTTTTTTTTTTCATGTTTATATATGAAATTCGAACTTCCCTGGTGGCTCAGTCAGTAAAGAATCTGCCTTCAGTGCAGGAGACCTGGGTTCAATCCTTGGGTTGGGAAGATCCCCTGGAGAAGGAAATGGAAACTCACTCCAGTATTCTTGTCTGAAGAATCCCATGAACAGAGGAGCCTGGTGGGCTACAGTCCATGGGGTCACAAAGAGTCGGACACAACTGAGTGACTAAGCACATATACGTGAAGTTCATCTAAGTTTTTGGATATAGCAGTATTGTGTTCCATTTTACTGCTGGCTAGCACCATTTATTTGACTATGTGGCAATTTATTTATCCATTCAGATACTAGTGGACATTGGATTGTTTCCATTGTTTTGGCTGCTGTGGGTAAAGCAGAAGTGAAGGGTCTGTGGACAACATGCTCTCATTTCCTTTGAGAAGCTACAAAGAGGTGAAGTTGTGGGGCATCTTGCTGGCATGGGACCTGAGTTTAGCTTTAGAAGATATGCCAAACTTTTTCAAAGTGGTTGTACCAGCATAGCCCACTTTTATTTATTTAACTAATCAATTATTTTTAATAATTTAAAAAGTATCCTCAAACCCACCATAGAGTAAAATGAAAAGAAAGTGAAGTCACTCAGTCGTGTCCAACTCTTTGCAACCCCATGGACTGTAGCCCACCAGGCTCCTCCATCCATGGGATTTTCCAGGCAATAGTATTGGAGTGGGTTGCCATTTCCTTCTCCAGGGGATCTTCCCAACCCAGGGATCAAACCTCGGTCTGCCGCATTGCAAGCAGACGCTTTACCGTCTGAGAGTAAATGTGTATTAAATTATTTTCCCTACTTTACAAAGGAAGAAGCTGATCAGAGAGAGGTTTAATGCTCCTACATATCACACAGCTAGAAAATGACATTAATGGGAATGACACCTAGGTCTTCTGAATTCACTCTCACTCTGTTATACCTTCTTTATATAACAACTCCTTTAAAGACACTGAGTTATCTGTAAGCAGAAAAGGCACTTGTAGAGCAGTCACTGGGACAAAATAGGGAGGAAAAAAATCTCAAATTCTGGCCAGAAAGAAATGTGTATTTCACACTACTGCCAAAGGACTTGGTGGCAGAGAGCAAAATGCCTGTTGGACATGAATGCTGGCGGACTCCCCACACAGCTGCCTATACCTTGTTTGGCATCACAGATTCAAGATTTTAATGTGCCCACAGGGCCAATGCAAGGCATCCTTGCACCAGTCTTCTGGTATTCACCACTAAAAGTTTTCCTCCATTAAAAAACAGATAATCTACACTCTTGCTAAGCAAAGTGTGGCGCAGGGACCAGAAGCTTGGTTCTACAGGAACTTGTTAGAAATGCAGAATCTTGGGCCTCATCCCAGACCTTCAAATGTTGCATTTCAACAAGATCCTCAGGTGATTCCTATGCACATCCAATTTTGAGAAGCATTGATTTGTACCGTGGTGGATTAGAAGTCACTGTCTCCTATTTCAGGGTTTTGGGGAATGGGATTTTTCATCTCTGAATCTTGGTTTTCCAATCTGAAAAATGGAGCTGACAATACATATGTTACAGGGTTATAATAAGGACTGCAAGATAAAATAGAAGAAAAGCAGCATCCACAATTCCAGATAAATGTCTGTGTTCAGTTAAGTGATAGCTACTCCTCTTGGAGGTATTCTTGAGCAAGGTGGGCCCATCTAACTTTCTCAGTGGTCAAATGCAAGCTTTTAACTGTTGTAAACACCCTGCACCCAGCCCTCTTCTCACCTGCACCAGCGCTGCAAGAGAATTGTGTGTTTGTAAATATCAGGGCAAAGCTGAACCTGGAAGTTACCCAAGCATGAGGTCCAGGCTCCAGGCCTCAGCTGATGTTCTTTGCTGACTGTTATCTGAAAGCCACAGAATTTACAAAATGGAGAACTGCTGCCATGGAATAGCAGGAGCTCAACACCTGCCAGGATAATAGGCAGGTTTTCCAGGGGAAGTTTGTTATACAATAGGACAGAGACATTCACAGGAGAGGAGGAGTCAACGAAGGGTGGGAGACGGGAGATTTGACATGTCAGAGAAGCTGGTGTGTATAAATATTGCTCATAAGCAAATTTAGAATTTTTAAAAATAGGCAAGAAAAGGTCTTCCCAGCTGAGCTGTCCTGAAAAAATGAGATGTCCCTGAAGTACAGGTTAGTGTATTTTTCCTGGTTGAATAGGAAAAAATACTTTTGATTAGACAAATGTCTTTAGCAATGATAATTACATAGGTATCTGAAATATTACCTGCCTGGTCATTTTCTGCAGGGTTAATATCAGTGGAACATATTAAAAAATATAAGTTTTATTTAATGACCTTTTCTCTCTTTCCCTGGTACTAGTTTTCACTGCGTGATTTCTGACTTTGGTGTCAGATTGTACAAGAAAGCAGTTTAGAAGATATGGGTGATAAAAACAGGCCCTATCAATTCTAATAGGGCCAGCAGCAGTGATGACTTAATTGCTACCTTGGTGAAAAGGCTGTGATCCTTATGTTAAATTATTTAAAAAATAGCTTTCAATGTACATTTTCAGAATTCTGTTCAGTCTCTTGACATTTGAAATTGTACCAACAATTTGAGTGCAAAAAGGCTTACGAATGGAAAGCTCACAGCTGATTTGAAATACAGGATTTCAACAGCTCAGTGGAGCTGGGCTGCTGGTGAGGGTGGAGCAAGCAAAAGGGAAATGCAGACTGTACATAATGAGGGCAATCAATCCAACTTGGTAGCCAGAAAGCTCCATCGTGTTTTAAATGGAGTATTGTACCTCCTGTCACGATGACATTTTCAATTAAGCGATATCCTATTATTATTTCTCACCCTATGCGATTTAGCAAAAACATTACTGAAACTTGGAGATATCATTCTAAACACAAGCAAAAGAAAATTCTTTGATTTGGATTATAATGATGTCTTTCACAATCTCTGACAGGTAAATTATGAACAATTTGCAGCAAAACTTTGGAGCATAATGTTAATTTGAAATAAGTTCAGACTAACTATGGGGCTTTTATTTTTATAACTGAGGGTCAAACTACTAAGAGGGAGGGAGGCTACTCATTCCTTTGAAGGGCAATGACTTTAGCATTTGTCTTCTAGATAATGACGTTAATTACAAAGTGGTGAAGACTGGTGTAGGACATGGTGCTTCCCTGGAGGAACCTGTTATGGACAGCCATTTCTCAGGGCCCTGTCTCCCCAAATCTTTCAGGGTGAGGTGGAAGGTTCTCACTTCCTATTGTATCTCACTTTCCAAGTATGACATTTCCAACTGATAATGTTTTCTAAGCTGTTAATTTTCTAATGTTTCAGCCTAACCATAAAAAAAAGTTCCATTAAATTTTCGTTAGAAAGTTATGTGAAATTATCATTGGGCCAAACTTGGGAGATTTTGAACTTCATTTTCTGGAACAACAGAAAAAACCCTTAAATGTAAACAGCAGTATCAAAACTAGAAAATAGACCCTGAAAATATTTTGTAAGGAAAGAGATGGGCCAAAGGCAAGGTCTTAATATACACCATTTCTTGGGTCTGCTTTACACAGTGAAGAAGCTCATACTCCTTCCAAAGGTTTTTTAAACTATAAACAATGCAAGCAAAGTGTAATTGTAGTGTCACTACGGCTACTGCTCCCTGAAATGAATCATTCAGAAAGCCTAAAAAGAGGCTCATTGGAATCTTAACATTGATTTAATAGCTTTGAACATTGAGCAGTATAGGGGATGAATGAATGAATGCTACACCCAATAGAACAGTGAACACATGCACTTTTGTAAAACATATAGGGTGTTAGGAACTTCAGATGGAGTCACAGAATGGTAGAGACATAAAGGTATTTGGTATCACATAATAACATAAAAGATAGCTCCAGAAAAACATCTACTACTGCCTTATTGACTACACCAAAGACTTTGACTGTGTGGATCACAAAAAAATGTGGAAAATTCTTAAAGAGATGGGAATACCAGACCACCTTACCTGCCTCCTGAGAAATCTGTATTCAGGTCAAGAAGCAACAGTTAGAGTCAGACACGGGACAATGGACTGGTTCCAAATTGGGAAAGGAGTTTGTCAAGGCTGAATATTGTCATTCTGCTTATTTAACTCGTAGCAGAGTACATCATGCGAAATACCAGGCTGCATGAAGCACAAGCTGATTGAGATTGCTGGGAGAAATATCAATAACCTTAGATATGCAAATAACACCACCCTCATGGCAGAAAGCAAAAAGGAACTCAAGAGCCTCCTGATGACAGTGATAGAGGAGAGTGAAAAAGCTGGCTTAAAACTCAACATTCAAAAATCAAAGACCATGGCATCCAGTCCTATCACTTCACGGCAAATAGATGGGGAAACAATGGAAACAGTAACAGACTTTATTTTCTTGAGCTCCAAAATCACTGCAGATGGTGACTGCAGTCATGAAAGTAAAAGATGCTTGCTCCTTGGAAGAAAAGCTATGACAAAACTAGACAGCATATAAAAAAGCAGAGACATTACTTTGCCAACAAAGGTCCATCTAATCAAAGCTATGGTTTTTCCAGTAGTCATGTATGGATGTGAGAGTTGGGCTACAAAGAAAGCTGAGCACCAAAGAATTGCGCTTTTGAACTGTGGTGTTGGAAAAGACTCTTGAGAGTCCCTTGGACTGCAAGGAGATCCAATCATTCCATCCTAAAGGAAATCAGTCCTGAATATTCATTGGAAGGACTGATGCTGAAGCTGAAACTCCAATACTTGTGCCACCTGATGTGAAGAACTGACTCATTTGAAAAGACCCTGATGCTGGGAAAGACTGAAAGCAGGAGAAGGGGACGACAGAGGATGAGATGGTTGACTGGCATCATTGATTTGATGGACATGAGTTTGAGCAAGCTTCAAGAGTTGGTGATGGACAGGGAGGCCTGGTATATTACAGTCCATGGGGTCTTAAATAGTTGGACACAACTGGTTGACTGAACTGAATCCAGGCCCTCATCTGTAGTCTTCCAACAGTTTTGTTGTTTGATCTCTGCTTGAACAAAGGGAAAATTAGAATTTTTAAAGAAATTTTTAGCATTCTTCCTATCTTTCCCTCTCTGTTGATTTACTTTGTGGTCATGGATCTCCCTCTGTGACCAGATGGAAACATACTGATCCCTTTGCTGTAGGACATAATTTCAAATATATATAAACACTTGTATATATGCTTGCCAGGGGTGGTGGGGTAAGGGTTGGGAGAAGTGGGTGGAGAAGGTCAAAAGGCACCAACTTCCAGTTATATAATAAACAAATCATGAAGATATAAAATAGAGCATGGTGACTGTAGTTAATAATATTATATTGCACACTTGAAGTTGCTGAGAGAATAGGTCTTAAAAATTCTCATCACTAGAGAAAGAAATTTTGTAATTACATATGGTGATGGATGTTAGACTTATTGTGATCAATTTTGCAATATATACAAACATCAAATCATTTTGTTGTATATCTGAAACTAATATATTGACATAGGTCATTATAACTCAAAAATTAGTTTATCAGTCCCTTTTGAGATTTTGATTGCAAAAGCATTGAACTTGTAGATACATTTGAGGAACATTTACAGTGGTCTATGTTATTACCATTTAATCTGGAAATTGATTTGAAAATGAAATAGAAATAAAGTTGTGCCAGACCAATGATGCTTTATAGTTTATTTCCTGTATTTGGGGGAAAAGATCTCATTCACAGTAGCAATAAAACCTATAGGTTGCATAATCAGTTGGAGCCATGAAGAATAAATAGACAACTTTAGACCATCATAGAAAAATGAAAAGCAAAGGAGAGGGAGGCTCAAGAGGGAGGTGATAAAGGTATAATTACGGCTGATTTGCGTTGCTGTATAGCAGAAATGAACACAACATTCTAAAGCAATTTTCCCCAATTAAAATAAATTTTAAAATGAAAAACAAGAAACATAAACTTCTGTATTATTTCAAAGTGTTTCTCTCTCTGCTTCAAGCATTCATATAGTTATTTATTCATGCAGTCACCCATGCAACATTTATGGGGTTTATAAACATACCATGTGTCACAGCTGTACTGGGCACAAGAAATACAATATTAAGTGTACACAATAATGTTAAAATGAACTCACAATAGCTTATCATTTATCATTATTATTGACACTTCATATTCATTATGCCATTTGTGCTGTGCCATGCTTAATGGCTCAGTCATATCCAACTCTTTGTGACCCCATGGACTGCAGCCTGCCAGGCTCCTCTGTCCTTGGGGATTCTCCAGGCAAGAATACTGGAGTGGGTTGCCATGCCCTCCTCCAGGGGATCTTCCCAACTAAGGCATCAAACCTAGGTCTCCTTTGCTTCAAGTGGATTCTTCACTGACTGAGCCACCAGGGAAGCCCAAGTTTACTGGGTAGCTTACCTTTCTCCAGGGGATCTTCATGATTCAGGAATGGAACCGAGGTCTCCTGCATTGCAGGCAAATTCTTTACTAGCTGACCTACCGTTTAATTCTTATAATAACCTCATGAGAGAAGTACAGGTTTTCTCTCCATTTTATACATGTGAAAAATGAGATAGAAGGAGTTAAATATTTTCCCTCTAAACTTAGCCTAGTGATGAAACAGAAATTCGAACCAATATTTCCTGGGCTGTGTAATGTGTGCTTTTCATATTCACATCTTACTCCACAGTCTAAGTTGGGAGATACACATACAAATGATTACAGTACAATTTGGTATGTACTATATAATGGAGATAATATAAGAAACATGGAAAGAGATGGTTTTAAGTTTGACTACAGGTTTCAAGAGCAGGGAATTCTTTGAAAGATTGGAGAGTGAATAAGACAGCCAGGGAGATGAACAGATAATGCACAAAGTAGACGAGCATGAAAACTTAAGGTAATAGCATACAGTAAATATTAATGGAGCGAGAGGTACAGGAAGGGCTTCCCTGATAGCTCAGCTGGTAAGGAATCTGCCTGCAATGCAGGAGACTCCAGTTCAATTCCTAGGTTGGGAGATCCCCTGGAGAAGAAGAGATACGCTACCCACTCTGTATTCTTGGGTTTCCCTGGTAGCTAAGTTGGTAAAGAATCTGCCTTCAGTGCAGAAGACCTGGGTTCGATCTCTGGGTTGGGAAGATCCCCTGGAGGAGGGCATGGCAACTCACTCCAGTATTCTTTCCTGGAGAATCCCCATGGACAGAGGAGCCTCGTGGGCTAAATTCCATGGGATCTCAAAGAGTTGGACACAATTGAACGACTAAGCACAGCATAGCAAGGTACAGGAAGCGGTGGCTGGAGAGATCAGGAAATCAATAAGAAACTAGGGATGAGAATTCAGAAAGCTGCTAACATCACATATGCTAGAGAGCAATCCTTAGAAAGTGGTGGGAAACGATTCATGGTCTAATAATTAGATTTGTGTCTTAGAAAGTGATTTCTACTATTTTCTTTTTATTAAGTTTTTTTTTTTATGTAAACCTTTTAAGAATCTTTATTGAATTTGTTATAATAATTGCTTCTGTTTTATGTTTTGTTTTTTTGGCCATGAGGCATATGGGATCTTAGCTGCCTGACCAGGGTTTGAACCCACACCCTCTGCATTAGAAAGTGAAGTCTTAACCGCGGGACTGCCAGGGAAATCCCTTTAGCAGCATTTCCAATATTAAATAAGGAAGGGCTAGACCGGAGACTCAGAAAATCATGTAAGCAAATATAGTCCAAAGGAATACTCTTGAGGCCACCTATAAACACTATATTGTTGTTCAGTCACTAAGTCATGTCTGACTCCTTGTGATCCCATGGACTGCAGCACAACAGGCTTCCCTGTTCCTCTCTATCTCCCGGAGTTTGCCCAAGTTCATGTCCACTGAATCGATGATGCTATCCAACCATCTCATCCTCTGCACCCTCCTCTCCTTTTGCCTTCAATCTTTCCCAGAATCAGGGTCTTTTCCAGTGAGTCGGGTCTCTGCATCAGGTGGCCAAAGTATCAGAGACTCAGCATCAGTCCTTCCAGTGAATATTCAAGGTTGGTTTCTTTTAGAATTGACTGATTTGATCTCCTTGCTGTCCACAGGACTCTTGAGAGTCTTCTCAAGCACTACAGCTTGAAAGCATCAGTTCTTCGGTCCTCAGCCTTCTTTATGGTCCAACTCTCCCATACATACATGATCACTGGAAAGACCATAGCTTTGACTATATGGACTTTTGTCGATAAGGTGATGTCTTTGCTTTTTAATACACTGTCTAGATTTGTCAGAAACACTGTATCTAGAGAAGAAGCAGCAAGAGGGGGCAAGATATCAGATGTGTCTGCTTTGCATCAGAAACTGTTGATTTGGGGACTTGTATGTGCTTACCTTCCAAACTCTGCTTCTTAATTTCATGGGGCAAAGACATTTGTATCTAAATGAATGGTCTGCCTTCATTACAGGTTGGTGTGACTGGCCAACTTTGTCTGTTGTTCAACAGTTATTCATGGATATTTTCTATTTCATTAGAGCCTTGCTGTGCTGACTACCCCTTGTGTATTATCAACTGCCCTTTTTCTACCAATTAAGCCCCAGAGATAACAGAAGAAAACTACTATGTGATTCAATAGAATCTTTGCAATATTTAAAAGTTCTAACATTAAGGACTATATTGGGTTACTGAGCATTCAATTAAAGAGCCTCAAGTGTTTAATTTAGGATTTTCCATAGGACAGGTATTGTTTGTTAATTAGTTAATTAAGTAACAAATGATTATTGAAAACATGCATTAGGATTAAGCAAGCTGCAAGAGAGATAAAGATATCTCCAAGGCAATTAGCTCACTGTAATTTTAATGATAAATGTGTAATTAGACTCTTATTCTAAAGAGATTGTTTGGAATGGTTTTTGCAAGCATTAAACAGGCATGTAACAAGATATTTACTTACATAACAAGCAAAATATAATTCTGATTCTTATTAGGCATCAGCCAATGTGTTCAAATGATACCTAATTTGCTAAAAGCCAAAGTTTACAAGTAATAGTACTTAAAAATATAATCCATTAAAAGCTTATATAACTAGCAATTATATTACAACTAGATTTATCCCCAAGCCTGTTTTTTTCACCTCCTGGGCAATTATCTGAGACTTTCAAATGCATTATGACTTAATAGCCAACATTTATACATTTATGTTTGCAGTGCTTGAGGGGATTGCTAGTACATCACAAAATGAAAATCCTTCCCCTTCCTGTAGTGTCAGCTTGTCAAGAGAGAAATAGGTTTCCTTCATGGATGTCTAGAAACTACCATAGTTCCTGGCACATGGCACTCCATAAATGTCTGCCAAATTGATTTGGATGAGCAGAATCAGGACATCTAGATGTTTCTTGAAGTATATCATTCTGTTTATCCCCATTTTGTTGTAATCCCCTGGCTGCCACCACTGCATATGCTGTTCTTCTGCATATTTTTTCCTACAGCTAGCATCCCTGTTCATTGGGCTAAGGAATTTGTAAGACTCTTGAGAGTCCCTTGGACTGCAAGGAGACCCAATCAATCCATCCTAAAAGAGATCAATCCTGGGTGTTCATTGGAAGGTCTGATGTTGAAGCTGAAACTCCAATACTTTGGCCACCTCATGCGAAGGGTTGACTCATTGGAAAAGACCCTAATGCTGGGTAGGATTGGGGGCGGGAGGAGAAGGGGACGACAGAGGATGAGATGGTTGGATGGCATCACTGACTCGATGAAGACGGGTTTGGGTAGACTCCGGGAGTTGGTGATGGACAGAGAGGCCTGGCGTGCTGCAATTCATGGGGTGGCAAAGAGTCGGACACGACTGAGCGACTGAACTGAACTGAACTGAACTGGACTGAAAGGACTAACATGGATTGGGGAAGCTGATAATCATAATGATAAATACTGATAGACATTTATTAAGTGCTTACTATTTCCTAGGCATGGAGAGAAGCTTTTTTCATTGATTTCTACAGCTTAGACTGTCAGTCATCCTAAGAGGTAGATCCTACTGTTATCTTTGTATGTCAAATGGGGAAAGTGAAGCTTACAACAGTTACCTAATTTTCCCAAGGTGACCCAGTTAGTAAGTTTTGGAACCAGGATATAATCCCACGTAATGTAAAGATAGAGCCCATTCTTGCCTGAGATTGAGTTCTCTTGAGCATATCCTGAGGTGAAGTTGCTTGTGCAACTGTTGAAGGCATGCTCTCAGGGGAAATCTGTAAGGGAATGAGCCAAGCAGGGTAGGGTGGGGAAAGAAGCCAGGCAAAGATGTGAGTTCACTTCAAGTGCAGCCTCAGTCTGATTGCACAGGGAGCTCTGGAATATAAGTAACACCACAGAGCAGTCCCATCTTCAGGCATGAGGGTGAAAACTGGAATCCCAGAATTCATCCTTTATGGCTGTTGGTTGCCTCTGGGGAAGAAAGCATAACCTCACAGGTATGTTCTGATGGAAGGTAGTTTATTTTGCCAGAGGCCAGTCCCCAGGACAAGTTTGTTAGCTGTTGAAGCTAACTCTCACAAAAGCAAGGGTAATGCCTGCACTAACCAGCTGTAGCAGATATCTAGACATGGCACCAGTGAATGTCTGCCACAGAACCTGCTTCCACAATGGTTGTCTTGTCTTCCAAGCTCCCATGAAGAAGACAGACATTTTGTTAAGGAGACTAGACTTTTATCCTGATCTGCTTTTCCTAGCTTAGCGGTTTTGAGAAAATTTTTTAACATCCTGGGTCTCATTTTCATCATCTGTAAAGTGAGTGTTGATACTACTAGTCTTGTGGGACTGTTATGATGACTAACTTGAGAATGTATGGTGATGCATTTTGTAAACTAAAGCAGAACATGAGTGTTGTTTGTGGTATTGTTTATTGCTGTGTCTTACTTCCCAGCCTCAGGGCCAGCCAGTGGGTGGGAGCTGTGGAAGTCCTGGTCTAGATAACAAGTTTGATTAAAGATATCATAAGCACAAAGACAATGATGTACAAATAGGATGAGGATGAAACTGAATTTGAAGAGAAGATGGTTAACCATGTGCAAAAATTAAAAAGTGTAAGTGAAAGTCGCTCAGTCATATCTGTCTTTGTGGCCCCATGGACTGTAGCCCACCAGACTCCTCTGTCCAAGGAATTCTCCAGGAAAGAATATTGGAGTGGGCTGCCATTCCCTTCTCCAGGGGATCTTCCCAACCCAGAGATCGAACATGGGCAGATTCTTTATCATCTGAGCCACCAGTGTCAGAAAAAGTAATCTACTCACGTTCCACAATGAGTAAATGGCACTTGAAACTTGATTTCACAGTATGTTTCAGTCTTACTATATTTCTTTGATGTCTACAATATTGGCAAACCCAAGTAATTTTTCTCAAGAGATTTCCTCGTACTATCTTGACTCCAAAGGAACTGTCTTTGGAAGAAAAAACATTTAGAGAGTGATTAACTCTAACTGATAAATAATCAAAGCTCTCTTTCTCTGAGATAAGTAATCCAAGCACTCCAAACACCCTGCTTCTCCCAACATGTAATTATAATTATATAAAAATATTGAGCATATTCAATGTCTATCAATGCCCTGATGAAATATACAACAGAGGGCTATTGATGCCTTCCTCATTTTCCTGTCTTTCTCCATAAAATTGAAAATATTTCTCTTAAAAGGTCAGCCTCAATGGCCTTACTTGCGTATCAAGAACATTCCCTAACCAATCATTAGTAAAGGGTAGAATAATTCTTAGACCATTTGCAGCCACCCCTTAGATGGGATAAGTGCATTTATCCTTCTGAGATAGTGTGAAGGAGACATGGTAGATGAACAAAACTGGGTTCTGTTTGGAAAAAGGAAGAGGAGAATAGACAGTAGGTAGATAACCAGAAAAGTATGTAACAGAATAACAAAGTTGATGCTATATATTAAAATATATACTATATTTTAATCCTCTTAGAGATAGGTTAGAATATTTACAAGAGGAAGAGTACAAGTTCTGCATTTAACATATTCAAATCCCTAACACCAGTCTCTGTGTGTGCTTAGTTGCTCAGTCACGCCCAACTCTTTGTGACCCCATGGACTGTAGCTCATCAGGCTCCTTTGTCCATGTGGATTCTTCAGCCAAGAGTACTGCAGTCGGTTGCCATGCCCTCCTCCAGGGGATCTTCCCAACCCAGGACTCCCACATTGCAGACAGATTATTTGCCATCTGAGCCACCAGGAAAGCCCAAAAATACTGGAGTGAGTAGATTACCCCTTCTCCAGTGGATCTTCCCAACCCAGGAATCGAACTGGGTCTCCTGCATTGCAGGCAGATTCTTCACCAGCTGAGCTGCCAGGGAAGCCCTAACACCAGTCTACTGAGACCTTTTCTCTACAATGAGAATGAATGTGTCCTCAGCTTTAAGCCCTAAAAGCAACTGTAGAGCCACTTGCTAGCAAATTTCCATATAGCTTGATATCTACCATGAATTATACTGAAAGTGTTACAAACACTTCTTTAGAAAAGGGAAGATATTCAACCTCTTTCCATAGCCTGATGAAGGAGCACAGGCTTTCAAATTACAGAAATCAATATTTGAATTCTTGCCCAATAATTTTTTTATCATATTAAATAATTTTATGCTATAGCTTTAGTTCACCCATAAGATGGAGAACAAAGTTTCTATCTTACAGATTTGTTTTGAAGATTCAGTGGGATAAAATATGAAAAAAATACTTAGTACACAATGGGGAGATGGCACTGTCTGTTATCGCTTATTGTAAGCATGAGAATGGGTAAAGGGTGGTGAGGGAATCACTGGTCAATAAATAAGAGAAATGTAACCCATCACTTACATAACCTAAGCTTTTATTGTGGGCCCCAATGGGTAGCACAGGAGTTGGCAGAAGAAAACTGAGACTTGAGCCAAATTTAGTTCTGTCTTGGTTTTGCTATGAGATGTAGAAACAGTCAATGACCTCAAGATTTCATCATGTTGGTCATGATATTTACTTCTTGGCTTTACATAAGAATATGGAAAGAAATTCCTAGGTGCTCTGAAATTCCACGTCTTTATACTGAAGAAAACATTATGTAGAAATATGTGAAGATACGAATGGATATTTGTTAGCATGCATTTGTGCTTTGGAAAGAAGTGATCTATATTGTGAAATTTGCTATGTAATGTGTTTGAATATTATGGTGGGTGCTTGAAAGGGAGGGGGGCACATGTACTCAGGGATTAATGGCTGACGGACTCCTCTAGGAATCAGCAAACTAAGATGGACTGGAATGGGTGAATTTAACTCAGATGACCATTATATCAACTACTGTGGGCAGGAATCCCTTAGAAGAAATGGAGTAGCCAACTTAGTCAACAAAAGAGTCTGAAATGCAGTACTTGGATGCAATCTCAAAAACGACAGGATGATCTCAGTTCGTTTCCAAGGCAAACCATTCAATATCATGGTAATCCAAGTCTATGCCCCAACCAGTAACACTGAAGAAGCTGAAGTTGAACGGTTCTATGAAGACCTATAAGACCTTCTAGAACTAACACCCCCAAAAGATGTCCTTTTCATTATAGGGGACTGGAATGCAAAGTAGGAAGTCAGGAAACACCTGGAATAACAGGCAAATTTGGCTATGGAGTACAGAATGAAGCAGGGCAAAGGCTAATAGAGTTCTGTCAAGAGAACACACTGGTCATAGCAAACACCCTCTTCCAACAACACAAGAGAAGACTCTACACGTGGACATCGCCAGATGGTAAAAACTGAAATCAGATTGATTACATTCTCTGCAGCCAAAGATGGAGAAGCTCTATACAGTCAGCAAAAAAAAAAAAACAAGACTGAGAGCTGACTGTGGCTCAGATCATGAACTCCTTATTGCCAAATTCAGACCAAAATTGAAGAAAGGGGAGAAAACCACTAGGCCATTCAGGTATGACTTTAATCAAATCCCTTACAACTACACAGTGGAAGTGAGAAATAGATTTAAGAGACTAGATCTGATAGACACAGTGCCTGATGAACTATGGATGGAGGTTCATGACATTGTACAGGAGACAGGGATCAAGACCATCCCCAAGAAAAAGAGATGCAAAAAAGCAAAATGGCTGTCTGAGGGGGTCTTACAAATAGCTGTGAAAAGAAGGGGAAGCTAAAAGCAATGGAGAAAAGGAAAGATATACCCATTTGAATGCAGAGTTCCAAAGAATAGCATGGAGAGATAAGAAAGCCTTCCTCAGTGATTAGTGCAAAGAAATAGAGGAAAACAATAGAATGGGAAAGACTAGAGATCTCTTCAAGAAAATTAGAGATACCAAGAGAGCATTTCATGCAAAGATTGGCTCAATAAAGGACAGAAATATTATGGACCTAACAGAAGCAGAAGATATTAAGAAGAGGTGGCAAGAATACACAGAAGAACTGTACAAAAAAGGTTTTCATGACCCAAATAATCACGATGGTGTGATCACTCACCTACAGCCAGACATCCTGGAATGTGAAGTCAGTGGGCCTTAGGAAACATCCCTACGAACAAAGCTAGTGGAGCTGATGGAAATCCAGTTGAGCTATTTCAAACCCTGAAAGATGATGCTGTGAAGGTGCTGCACTCAATATGCCAGCAAATTTGGAAAACTCAGCAGTGGCCACAGGACTAGAAAGGTTCAGTTTTCATTCCAATCCCAAAGAAAGGCAATGCCAAAGAATGCTCAAACCATGGCACAATTGCACTCATCTCACACACTAGTAAAGTAATGCTTAAAATTCTCGAAGTCAGGCTTCAGCAATACATGAACCATGAGCTTCCAGATGTTCAAGCTGGTTTTAGAAAAGGCAGAGGAACCAAAAATCAAATTGCCAACATTTGCTTGGTCATCGAAAAAGCAGGAGAGTTCCAGAAAAACATCTATTTCTGCTTTATTGACTATGCCAAAACCTTTGACTGTGTGGATCACAATAAACTGTGGAAAATTCTGAAAGAGATGGGAATACCAGACCACCTGTCCTGCCTCTTGAGAAACCTGTATGCAGATCAGGAAGCAACAGTTAGAACTGGACATGGAACAACAGACTGGTTCCATATAGAAAAGGAGTACGTCAAGGCTGTATATTGTCACCCTGCTTATTTAACTTATACACAGAGTACATCATGAGAAATGCTGGGCTGGAAGAAACACAAGCTGGAATCAAGATTGCTGGGAGAAATATCAATAATCTAAGATATACAGATGACACCACCCTTATGGCAGAAAGCGAAGAACTGAAGAGCCTCTTGATGAAAGTGAAAGAGGAGAGTGAAAAAGTTGGCTTAAAGCTCAACATTCAGAAAACTAAGATCATGGCATCTGGTCCCATCACTTCATGGGAAATAGATGGGGAAACAGAGGAAACAGTGTGAGACTTTATTTTTGAGGGCTCCAAAATTACTGCTGATGGTGACTGCAGCTATGAAATTACAAGACGCTTACTCCTTGGAAGGAAAGTTATGCCCAACCTAGGCAGCATATTGAAAAGCAGAGACATTATTTTGTCAACAAAGATCCACCTATTTAAGACTATGGTTTTTCCAGCGGTCATGTGTGGATGTGAGAGTTGGACTATAAAGAAAGCCGAGAGCCCAAGAATTGATACTTTTGAACTGTGGTGTTGAAGAAGACTCTTGAGAGTCCCTTAGACTGCAAGGAGATCCAACCAATCCATCCTAAAGGAAATCAGTCCTGAATATTCATTGGCAGGACTGATGCTTAAGTTGCAACTGCAATACTGTTGACATCTGATGCGAAGAACTGACTCATTTGAAAAGACCCTGATGCTGGGAAAGATTGAGGGCAGGAGGAGAGGGGGACAACAGAGGATGAGATGGTTGGATGGCATCACCGACTCAATGGACATGTGTTTGGGTGTACTCCAGGAGTTGGTGATGGATAGGGAGGCCTGGCGTGCTGCGTTTCATGGGGTCGCAAAAAAGTCAGACACGACTGAGTGACTGAACTGAACTGGACTCCTCTCAAGCGGCATCATAGTTTTTCTTTGTATATGAATCTGTGAAAACCACATGACATCTGTTCATTATAAGGCTACCACTCTAACTAAGCCTTGGATCCCACATGTCTGAGAACTTTGTTTCCATTACACATGCAGGCTTTATTATTTTAAAATCCACGTTTTTGAGAAATATCATCCAGAGACTGTTGCCATGCTTGGAGTGATGGAATACTTATTTTAGTTTCTTTAAGGCATACTAGCTGTCTCTCTAACACACACTTTTAGTTTTTCAGCTCCAAATAATCTTTCTTCACAAAGCATTTTTAATAGCATTTGTGAAAATCTCTTCTCTCTGAAAGTCAAAATGTTCAGCATAAACAATAAAACAAAATGGTGACATGAGTTTTTAACCAAACAACAGTGGTAGACACCAATATTTCACAATATTGCTGCTTGTTTAATATGATGCAAGCAATTTAAAAAATAATCTGAAATTTTTCTCTAATTATTTCCATTAACTGTTCAAGTCTGAGTTTTTTTTATGATGTTGGTTATGAATTCTAAAAGTAAATCAAGTGATTCTAATAATAATTTTTAATTAAAAATGCAACTAGAAAATGAGCTGGCTCATTCCAATCGTTGGAGGATATACATTCACTTTTCTTTAAAATAACACCTAGATAAATAAATGAGTGTAATTTTATTCTTGAATGTACAGAAAAGTTTTCCCAAGGCAAAAGTTTCCAGGCTGGAATCTCTCAGTGTTGATCACTTCTCCCTACATCCTTTTTCCTTTATCCTTTTCTTCTTCTGCTCTCACCATCTTTTATTTGTGATATGATTTTGGGCTTCATGGGAAAAGCAGAGCTAGATCAGGAAGAAGCAGGAATTCAGGCACTCCAGAACAGCATACACTCACAATTCAGGGATAAATAACACCCTCAAAACTGAATATTCATGAATCAATGAAAAGTGTCCTTCTTTTGTGTAGAAAGGAGCAAGGTGGGCAGGGCAAATGGAGGGAAGAGCTCTCTAGCACCTATTTGACCTTGATGTTAGAGCTTCTTTGCTCTGATAT
Organism: Giraffa tippelskirchi; assembly: GCF_054371585.1. Taxonomy (NCBI): domain Eukaryota; kingdom Metazoa; phylum Chordata; class Mammalia; order Artiodactyla; family Giraffidae; genus Giraffa; species Giraffa tippelskirchi. Next base: position 172,971,861 of record NC_137275.1, read on the forward strand.
CCACCTGCTTCCTAAATTTCATTTGCAGGGAAAGGACTGCAGAGGTGGTTTGTCTAGATTATTCATTGATTTCTTGAAAAGTGATAACATTTTTATACTCAGAAAAGGCAACCATCCATCATCATCTTCCCAAACTCAACCAAGGCATTATGGCTTATTTATTTCAGTGCTTAGTTGTAGTTCAGTCACTAAGTCGTGTCCAACTATTTGCGACCCATAAACTACAACCAGGCTTCCCTGTCCTTCACTATCTCCCGGAGTTTGTTCAAACTCATGTCCATTGAGTTGGTGTTGCCATCCAACCATCTCATTCTCTGCCATCCCCTTCTCCTCCTGCCTTCAATCTTTCCTAGCATCAGGGTCTTTTCTAATGAATCGGCTCTATGCATCAGGTGACCAAAGTTTTGGAGCTTCAGCATGAGTCCTTCCAGTGAATATTCAGGATTGATTTCCTTTAGAATTGACTGGTTTGATCTCCTTGCAGTCTGAGGGACTCTCAAGAGTCTTCTCTAGCACCACAGTTCAAAATCATTAATTCTTTGGTACTCAGTCTTATTTATGGTCCAACTCTCCCATCAGTACATAACTACTGCAAAAACCCTAACTTTGACTGGATGGACCTTTGTCAGCAAAGTGATATCTCTGCTTTTTATTATGCTGTATAGATTGGTCATAGTTTTACTTTCAAGCGCGAGTATCTTTTAATTTCATGGCTGCAGCCACTGTCCACAGTGATTTTGGAACCTAAGAAAATAAAATCTGCCACTGTTTCCACTTTCCCCCTATCTATTTGGCTTAAAGTGATGGGACCAGATGCCATGATCTTAGATTTTTGAATGGTAAGTTTTAATTCAGTTTTTTCACTTTCCTCTTTCAAAACCCTAATCAAGAGGCTCTTTAGTTCCTCACTTTCTGCCGTTAAGAGTGCTATCATCTGCATATCTGAGGTTGTTGATATTTCTCCCAGCAATCTTGATTCTAGCTTGTGCTTCATCCAGCCTGGGATTTCGCATGATGTACTCTGCACATAAGTTAAATAAGTAGAGTGACAGTATACAGCCTTGACATACTCCTTTTCCAATTTTGAACCAGTCCGTTGTTCCGTGTCCAGTTCTAACTGTTGCTTCTTGTCCTGCATGCAGGTTTCTCAGAAGGTAAGATGGTCTGGTATTCCCATTTCTTGAAGAATTTTCTACAGTTTGTTGTGATTGACACAGTGAAAGGCTTTAGCATCATCAATGAAGCAGAAGTAGATGTTTTTCTGAAATTCCCTTGCTTTTTCTGTGATCCAGTAGATGCTGGCAATTTGATCTCTGGTTCCTCTGCCTTTTCTAAATCCAGCTTGTACATCTGGAAGTTCTCAGTTCAGGTTAAAGCCTAGCTTGAAGGATTTTGAACATTACCTTCACAGCATGTGAAATAAACACAATTGCATAGTAGCTTGAACATTCTTTGGCATTGCCCTTCTTTGGGACTGGAATGAAAACTGACCTTTTCCAGTCCTGTGGCCACTGCTAAGCTTTCCCAATTTGCTTGCATATTGAGTGCAGCCCTTTAATGGCATCATCTTTTAGGATTTAAAATAGCTCGACTGGAATGCCATCACTTCCACTGGCTTTCTTCATAGTAATACTACTTAATTTCAGCATAGGTCCGTCTAGTTAAAGTTATCTTTTTTCCAGTAGTCTTGCATGGATGTAAGAGTTGGACCATAAAGAAAGCTGAACACTGAAGAATTGATACTTTTGAACTGTGGTGTTGGAGAAGACTCTTGAGAGTCCCTCAGACTGCAGGGAGATCCAACCAGTCCATCCTAAAGAAAATCAGTTCTGAATATTCATTGGAAGGACTGATGCTGAAACTCCAATACTTTGGCCACCTGATGCAAAGAACTGACTCATTGGAAAAGACCCTGATGCTGGGAAAGATTGAAGGCAGGAAGAGAAGGGGACGACAGAGGACGAGAAGGTTGGATGGCATCACCGACTTGATGGACAAGAGTTTGAGCAAGCTCCAGGAGTTGGTGACGGACAGGGAGGCCTGATGTGCTACAGTTCATGGAGTCACAAAGAGTCGGACACTACTGAGTGACTGAACTGAACTGAATTTGAGCATATATTCCTTTTAAGTCAAGACTCTATCCTTTAAACTGCCAAAAGATTGGAAAAGGAAAGCAACTTCATTCCAGCCTCCCAAATTCCTTCTAGGCCTCATTTCTCACACAAGCAGCTCTATCCTGAAATAATAGTGTATGCAGTAATTAAATTTGGGTGCATGTTTTTAACAGCAACCCAGAAGTAGTACTTTTTCCCCAATAACACCCAAGTTTTGATCATCATTGTTTAATATTGAACTTATCTCACATATTTAGAGTTTCAATCTTGATAACGATGTGAAAAGTGATCAATTGTATTTCTTTGGAAGAAATGCAATTTCTTTGCATTCAGTATTCTAAAAACACACACAACTATTTGATCTGTAAGGCAATGTGGACCATTGAATACGTGCGCAGTTTAAAAAATTTCATCCTTGGAAGTCTTAGTTGAAAATGTCAAAGTCAAGCTGCAGTGAGCCTCATCTGAACATGAGAAAGTCCCCAACCTCAATAATAAAACTTTCAGATTTTTCTGATTGAATGCCATTTGAATTTACCCTCATCATGTTACCAAGCACTAGGTAGCAGGCAGAGGGTTGCCTCTCGACATGACCTTATTAGAGATTGCCACTTGTGAGGAAATCTATTCAAAAGCAAAGGCTGTATTAAGCTGGATACCAGGTCAAATGACACTATTTGGGGGGGAAATGGAGAGGTACTTCAGCTTAATGATTTGTGAAAAGTTAAGTAACAACAAATTCCATGAATATGAAATTGGGGAAAGAATGTTCTCATCACTGCTTTTATCCCTCAGCACTTAGTGCAGACAGTAGCCTGAGGAATTAGAAATGGTACCTGCTGGGGCGCCTGTCTCTCTCTGAAATGATGCTTTTTAAGACTGTGATTTTAGAGTACTGAAGATGGAAAGGGGGAATTTCAGTTTGGGGTCCTCAATTTTTTTTTAAGTCAGTAACAGGGGATGGCAGGAAGTACAATATGAGTATTCTGACATTTTCTACTTATTTTTGCTTCCAAGAACCTTTGTATATTCATGCAACTGGCTGTAGAAAACTTTGACAGTTTTAGTTGAAAACGGGAAATCTCAGGAAAAAGCAAACTTGGTTTCTGCATTAAAAAATCATGGAAATAGTTCTGGAATCCTCTACTACTTTATATTGGGATTTTGGAAATTTAATTTTTATTAACTTTTTGCTGGAATATGATAGGTGTTAACATAATAGTGAAATATATAATATAATATAAAATACTATATAAACATAAAAGTATGCATGTTATAAATTTTCACAGACTGGACACACACCTGTGTAACACCTTATGATAAAGAAATAACAACCCAGCAACCTCTCTCTTGCCTCCTTCCAGCTCCTCCTCAAGGGTAGCCACTCTCCTGTCTTCTAGATTCATTTTGTGTGTTTGTGTTTTCTATAAATGGAATCGTACTACAGGTCGTCTCTTTAGTTTGGCATCCTACACTCAACATTATAAGATCCACCCAAAATTACCATATTTCAAGTTATTCATCTGCATTGTTGTATATTTTTCCACTATGATTCTTGATGGATGTGTAGGCTGTTTATGGTTCCCACAAGCAATACTGCTTTGGACATTCTTGTATGGATCTTTCAAAAGCACACATACATATTTCTATTGGGTGTATACCCAGGACTAGACTTGCTAGACCACAGGTTATGGATAAGTTCATTCTGGGTCAATACTGTCAAACAGATATCTGGAGTCGCTGCTACTTCTGCTCCGGCCTAAGTGTACAAAAGGCAATTTTCTTTACTGGTCTTTATTTGCTCTCAGGTCAACATGCACATTGTTATTGGGAAACTATCTGTCCTTTCCATGGAAACTCAGATGGTTTTGGTTTAAAACCCTGTATCTTTAATATAATTATTCTGTTAAATTTGAAAATTTGTCCTTCTACTTCAGCTTCCTTTCTCACACATGATCTGTTCCCAAGGGGCATTTAAGGAGTAGCTTCTTGGGCTACTTTGACCCCCAATAACTTTCAAGAGAGGTGGTTAGATCTTCCTGGGCTCTGACTCTGGTTCCTACTATCGCCTTCAGTTTATGAGGCCCATGAGCTCTGCATCTTGAGTTCAAACTCAGGATTTTCCTAGTTTATGGTCCTCTGAGCCCCTTATCAGCATTTTGGCAGTTTGGGGTTTCTCAGCTAATGTCCTGTGGCTCTCTAGGGTGTGAGGAACTTTGTAGAGCTCCCATTCAAGTGGATCTGCTTGAGACTTCCTCTAAGTCGTTACTGGATCTGTGCATTAGGCTGCCCCCAGCCCCCTACTCATAATTTTCATGGAGGCATCAAGTTGTCCTCGAGTAAGCTCTGGGAAGCACAGCATCAACTCCACTGCTCTGTGATGCCTGCAACCCTGCACTGGGTGTCTCTCTCACTCTGCTATCATTTTATTAAAAATATTTCATTTTATATTGGGCTGTAGTTGATTTACAGTGTTGTATTAGTTTCAGGTGTACAGCAAAGTGATTCAGTTATACATAATCTATCCTTTTTTTAAGTTGTTTTTCTGTTTAGGTTAATATGGACTCTCCAGCTGAGTCCCCTGTGCTATACAGTAGGTGCTCGTTATCTATTTTAAAAACAGCAGTGTTTACACGTCAGTCCCAATCTCCCAATTTATCTTCCTTCCTGGAGCTTTCCATTTTGGTAACTATAAGTTTGTTTTCCAAGTCTGTGAATCTGTTTTGTAAATAAGTTCATTTGTATTGCTTTTTATAAGTGTCTGCCATCTTTGTTTGTGTCTAAGAAGAGTTTGGTAATGGAGTTGGTGAGGAGCTCCTAAGATAAGCACCAACCTCTTTATTCCAGTCTCTCCATCTGGTTTTGTTTCCTGCCTGCTGGTTGAACATTTATTTCCTTCTGGGGTGGGGGAGCATGCTTTCTTCTTTGCTCTAAGGGTTTTCATGTGAACTCTGTTCAGTTTCTAAGCTTGGTTATTGACATTTTAAAAAAACCATCTTTGGAAATTCTGAGAAGCTACAACTTCTTCTTTTGTCTTGCTGCTGCTGCTGCTGCTAAGTCGTTTCATTCGTGTCTGACTCTGTGCGACTCCATGGACTGTAGCCTACCAGGCTCCTCTGTCCATGGGATTTTCCAGCCAAGAGTACTGGAGTGGGGTGCCATTGCCTTCTCCGCCTTTTGTCTTAGTAAAGCCCAATTCTTGCACATCTAAAACATGGACCCTTCAGATTTTATTTGCTGTAATTTTGAGAACTATATTGGATCCATAAACCAACTCTTCCTTGTGGGGGTATCTGCCCTCCTAGCGTATACTGCCTCTCTGCAGCTGCTATTGTTCCCTGAGTAGTGAGAGAAATACAGGAATGAGGGCAGTGAGGGCACAGAGTTTTATATCAACTCACTACCCACTACCTTGTGCAGGAACCTCCAGTGTGCACTGGATGTGAAACTTAAGGAAACTAGAGGGTTTGTTTGCCTAGGAGGCCTTTTAACTTTACCATGTAATAATACCACTTGTCATTTTTCTTAAGAATATAAAAATAACAAGCTGAGTGTTAAGCAAGTTCACTAAGATGTGTGGGCCTCTTTCAAGAAGGTAAATTGGAAATAATGAGACAAGAGAAAAGAACATGACACATTTACAAAATTTCATGAAAATTTCCATTTTACATAGAAAATATATTTTTTGTCTGTGCTCCAAAGGAGGTAATATTGTACAGAATGTTACTGTTCATGTTCCAGGGTAGGAATAAAAAAAAAAATTAAAATATCCTCTTCACTTTGAAGCAGCCTCCCTGTTATGCCCAGTTAGCTGGCCTTAAAAACAAATAAACAAACAAAAAACCTTTTTTTCATTACACTCAAGGTCAAGACAGTTAAGTCAGCCTGAGTTTTCATGTTTACTTGGATGTTAAAAGAAATTCAGCTTTGGTAGAGAGGTGTAATGAAGGGTTAATAAAAACCACTTTGGTTGGTGGTCACTTTCTCCTGAGCTTTTGAAATTTCCATTTCACTATGATCAAAGAATGGACGTGTGCCTGAGGATATCTGGCTCAAGGGATGATATTTGTAAATTTGGTGTTTCCTTGTCCCTAGCAATGAATTAAACCCACTTATTAATATAGCCTTTCTTGTATTTTACAAGTGTGAAGACCCTTCTGATTTGGTGTCACAATAATTTTCTATAGATATTTACCCAAAATACTTTTATCCCTCTCTTCGCCCAAAGCTCTACTATTTTCATGCACTCTTGCATTCTTTCATTCATTCTGTGTATTTTCAGCACATTAAGTGAGCACAGGACACTGCAGAGATGAATGAAACATGACTCTTGAGGTTAAGGCGCTTACTGTCCAAGGGGATAGACATCTGTGTCAGGACAAAGTACAAGGACGTGTCATTGATGTCGGGATACCTGAAATAAAATGAGGCAAAATGTAAGCGTGATTTTCCTTATTAGGGAAGAATTGAGATGTTTCTTTTAAAAAATGGCACAACTTGGACTTAGAAATAGAAGTAGACATCCAAATGGTAGATGATATGGAGAGGGTATTTCTAGCAGGAAGTGAAACAGAAGCTGAACAATGAAGTCATGGAACCACATATCTCCAGAGACCCATGAGTACAGTTAGAGTGTGGTGTCCAAGAGCTGACACCTTGAGGAGAGTGGCAGAGGTGCATAAGTCTGATGGTGGAGTTGTTGACCTGCCAAGCTAAGAGGTATTTTAGCCTTTAAGCTGGCCTTGGATGTGGATGAGGATGATTGCATACATGCCTCAATTGCAGTCTCCAAATGGAGGAGTTTAAACAGCAGAAATTTATTTTGTGCAGTTCCAGAGGCTAGAAGTCCAAGATCAAGGTGTTGGCAGGTTTGGTTTCTTCAGAGGCATCTCTCCTTGGCTTGCACATGGCCATCTTCTCTCTATGTCCACACATGGCCTTTTCTTCTGTGCACATGTCACTGACATCCCTTTGTGTCCTAATGTCCTCTTTTTTATAAGGACACCAGTCGTATTAATTAGGGCCATTACTAGAAATCTCATTTTAACTTAATTACCTCTTTAAAGCTCCGCTCTCCAAATGCAGTCACATTCTGAGGCACTGAGGGTTAATGGCTTCAACATGTGAATTTGGAGGGGACACAACCCATCCCATAACAGGACACTACTAAGTTTTTCAATGTTACAGAAACTAAACCTGGACTAAATTCATGGATGGAAAGATGGAGATGCATATAAGAAATATGTTGGGTCTATACAGTTCTGAGGCTTCTGTCTTGGGTGAGAAGGAATAAGGGGTGAATTCACTGAGACAAGTAATTCAGAAAAGAGGCAACAATTGGAGGGCACAGACAATTTTTTCATCTTTGACTAGGTTGAATTTTAGACACTAATTTTTTGAGAGAAGTTGCCTAGTATATAATTGGCTAGGTGAAGTTGAAGCCATATCATGCTTTAGACTATACTTATATTTAGCAATCTTTTCTTAATAGGGGTTCCCAGGTGGTGTTAGTGGTTAAGAATCCACCTGCCAGTGAAGAGACATAAGAGATGTAGATTCGATCCCTGGGTCAGGAAGATCCCCTAGAGGAGGTCATGGCAACCCACTCCAGTATTCTTGCCTGGAGAATCCCATGGAGAGAGGAGCCTGATGGGCTACAGTCCATGGGGTTGCAAAGAGTCAGACATGACAGTGACTGACACTTACTTTTCTTAATAACTTCATTGAACTCCTTCTGGTAAATGGGCATCAACCAATTATGCATAGGAACGAGGGAGCTTATGGGAGGAGAAAAAGCCACAGATCTGTATAAGGTTTCAGGAAATGTTTGCTTCCACCAATATTCATTGCTCTGCAGAAACCCTTGCAACTACCTTGACTCAGTTTCTCATGATGTATTGTATCAATCACACTGAAAGTAAAAATATTTATCTTTCACTCATTGTGAGGAGTAAATGTTCCTCTTTTAGTAGAAGTTTCAAGTAGAATCAACAAAACTCACAAACAATGATGAGGAGTTTCAATATAAGAGACGTTTTTAAAACTTGACAGGCTAAACCTTTTGAAATAGCAAACGTTACCAGAAGGACTGACTGCTTGTTACAGGTGGCTGCCCTTCCAAATGTGACATTGGTAAACAAAGCTGCATTTGAACTACAGCAGAGAACAAGGGTCACAAAAATAACATTTTTCCATGAGATAAAGGTGGGATAGACAGAAAGTATCAATTTTGTTTAAGGGCAAAAATGTCATTATTTGATGATGAGTAATAATTGTAGCTTAATGTGTGAACTATTATAGAATAGTTGATATAGAATCTTTATAAAAATATCTCGACATCTTATTTGTTATATTTCTTAGAGGTAGTTCAGATACCCTCAGATTAGATCAGGGGTTCCCACCCTAGGTGATCTTGCCCACCATGGGGCATTTGGCAATGTATAGAGATGTTTTGTTTTTTGTTTATCACAACATGGGAGGGAGAAGGGAGCTTTGCAGATGTTTGTTAGTGGCTAGTGGGTTAAGCCATGGATGCTGATAAATATCCTGCAATGCACCAGCAACACCTCAATAACAAAGAACTATCCAGCCAAATGTCAATAGTGCAAAAGCTAAGAAATCCTGGGTACATAACAAAACAAGTACCATTTGCCTTAAAAAGTCAAAAAAAAAAAAAAAAGTCTTCTGAGTTGACTTTCAAGTTTGGATCAAATTTCTCCTTAAGTAATTACTTGATGGAGTGGTAGTGGTGGTGGTGTGTGTATGTTTGTGTGTTTGTGTGTATTTGCTTGTTGCTTTTACTGTGGTTATTATTGTTTTGAACTGCATTTCATATCTTAAGCTTCTGGGTTTAGGTGTTGTTGTTCAGTCATTCTGTAGAGTCCGACTCTTTGCGACCACATGGACGGCAGCACGCCAGGCTTCCCTGTCCTTCACCATCTCCTGGAGCTTGCTCATGTCCATCAGCTTGTGATGCCACCCAACCATCTTGTCCTCTGTTGTCTCCTTTCCCTCCTGCCTTCAGTCTTTCCCAGCATCAGGGTCTTTTCTAATGAGTCAGCTCTTTGCATCAGGTGGCCAAAGTATTGGAGCTTCAGCTTCAGTATTAGTCATTCAGTTTAAATGGAATTGAGCTGTATCAGTATTTTATTTCTTCAATCTTATTTTTACAGATGTACGTTCAAATAATCAGAGATTTTTATAATCTCAAAACTGTTATGATTCTCAGAATACAAAATTCAGAGTGCCATTGAATACCCATATACATCATTGAAGTTTGAACGACTATATAGTCCACTGTCTATAAACTCAGTGTCTTTCTCTTTTCTTTAGTAAGGAGACATTAATGTGGTATATTTGTATATTGCATTATTATTTATAAGATATTTTAAAATACATTTTCCCATTCAGTGCTTATAAACCCAGTGTCAGTTACTTCTTATTGTAACCTTTTTAAAAATGAAAAGATGGGCAGATAAGAAAAACATCCCCAGCTCCTCTTGCATATTGACTTTAAAATCAAAGATTCATTAGTTCATTTGAATTCAACAAATATTTACAAGGCTCCTTAAATGTGCCAAGGACTGTGATAAAGTGCTAAGTTCTGAAACTAAAGCCAGAGTCTGTTTTGAATCACATGAGAAAAATTTTAACCTCTCAGAATTAGAATTTGGGTTCTTTGAGAAATTCTAGAATCAGAAAAAGATTCATATATTTTAATAGAATAATGTTATTCACTCTTATAGGGTTGTAAGAAGTGGAAAGTAAGCATGGGGGTGCAACAAATGATTTATTGCTTAATATCTTTATAGTGGGAAAATTCTGAATTTTTGAGTGTCATATTTCTGTACCTAAATGTTTTTTCCTGATTATACTGACTGTGGATTATGGATCAGCAAAAGAAAGCAGTTGTACTTATAATCATACACCTCTATAGGATTATAAAATGTCAGAGTTAGAAGAGTTCTTTGAGTTACCCTATTTAATCTCCTCCAGATCAGAGGGGCCCAGCCACCTCTTAAGTCTGAGCCAATTACTAGGATAGCTTAAAGCACAAAACCTCAGATATCTTGACTCCTAGATGGGTAGACTTTTGCACCAAATTTCTCATATGCTTTCCTCACAGACCTCCTTGTTTGATGACAAGTAGGGTGACTAACCAGTCTGTCTGACACTCATTTTAGCGCTGTAAATATTGCATTGTGGGGAACCCCTCAGCTCCAGCAAACTGGGGCAGTTTGTCACCCTAAATTAACAAGACACAAATACTTGTTAGATGGATAAGTATTACTGATGATACTATTACGTCACTTGCTAGTTTTCTTGCTGAATATTCACCAAAAATGTGCTTTTGTTTCCATTTAACCAGCATGAGGTCAAATTTTATAGTTTAAGCCTCTGTTTAGTAGTTTGCTTAAAATCAGTCCTTCCTATCTCCATCATTGCTGGTTAGCTTTACCTTTTAGTCATTTTCCTAATTAATGATTTCATATTATAATGATACTGCTTTTTACTCATTAGGGAGTCTTTCCTTTAGGTGGTGATGGTTTAGTCCCTAAGTCATGTCCGACTCTTGCAATCCCCTGGACTGTAGCCCACAAGGATCCTCTGTCCATGGGATTTTCCAGACAGGAATACTGGAGTGGTTTGCCATTTCCTTCTCCAGGGGATCTTCCCAATCCAGGGATTGAACCTGGGTCTCCTGCACTGCAGGCAGATTCTTTACCGACTGAGCTACCAGGGAAGCCTTTAGGTATTACCTTTTAAAATAATGAAGTATAGTTGACTTACAGTATTATATTAATTTCATGTTTACAACATAGTGATTTAATATTTTTATAGATTTTATTCCATATAAAGTTTTTATAAAATATTGACACATTCCCTGTGCTGTACCTTATATTCTTATAATTTATTTATTTTATATCCAATAGTCTGTAAGTCTTAATCCCCTTTACCTATCTCGCCTCTCTCTCAATCCCTCTCCACTCTGAGTCTATTCATGCTGTTGCAAATGCAAATTTTCACCCTTTTATAGCTGAGTAATATTCCAGATGTGATATGTATGTGTGCATGTATATACACACACACACACACCACATCTTCTTTATCCATTCATCTGTTCATGAATACTTACGTTGCTTCTATATCCTGGCTATTATGAATGCTTCTATCACCTTCTAGCATTTATTTAGCCTACTCAAATATTTTCTGAATGACCACTGGTTACCTGGAATGGAAGTCTGTCTACAGTCAGAGTTCTATAACATGTGACAAAATAACACAAGGGGTTATGGGCATGTTGAGTAGGAAGTGGTAGGAGATCCTGCAATATCTCCCCTATATATGAGGTATGTTTGCTACCTTAGACAAATGTCACTTGCTTAACATGTCCTGATAACACTAGAAGTAAGGTCCAAGTCTATTCATTAAGCGTAAGTCTTTGACCTCTTTGCTAAGAGAACCAAAGTTAATTCCCAAAGTTTGTAAAATCCTACTTTCAGTCTCTAAGTGCTTAAAAAAGAGACAGATATTTTCATTGAAATGTGAAAATTTTCCATCTTCTTGATTTATGGCAGTAATATTAAGTTATTTATCTGAGGGTCTTAAGAATTTTTAACTCATGATGAGCTACTGCTTTACATACCAGCGAGTGGCTAAAAAAAAAAAAAAATCAGGCAATAACAATCATTGGTGGGTATTCAGAGAAATTTGAACCCTCCATAAGTTGCTGCTAGGAATGTAAAATGGTGCAGCCACTTTGGAAAATAGTTTGGCAAGTTTAAAAAAAAAAGTTAAACATAGATATTTATATCACCAGCTATTTTTTGCTCCTGGGTCTCTACCCAAGGAATTAAAAATTCTTGTCTACACAAAGACTTGCACATAAATGTTCATAATAACTAAAAAGTGGAAGCAACTCACAAGTCCATTGATTGGTGAATGGATATGCAAAATGTAATATATCTGTACATTAGAATACTATTTGCCATAAGAAGAGTGAAATCCTGAAACATAATGTTGAACCTGTCGGTTGAAGCTGAAAAACACTGTACTATATGAGATACCAGGCACATGAAATCACATATTGCACAATCTCATTTATATCCAATGTCCAGAAAAGGCAAATTTGGAAGGACAAAAAGTAGATTAGTTGCTGTCTGAAGCTGGACATGTGAATGGAGAGTGACTGCAAGTGTTGTGATAGACATTTCTACAATTAGAATGTGGTGATGGTTGCACACCTCTGTGAATTTATTAACAACTGTTAAAATGTGTACCACCTAAAAGGTGAATTTTATGGCATGACACAAAACAGTATATCTCAATAAATTCATGTCTTACAAAGAAAGTATATTCACCTGAGTTAACTCTTCTTGAAATAACAGATAAAAAGGACAGCATCATTTAAAAGACCAAGAAAATTTGAGATTGTGGGTGGAGGGATTTTGTGAAGTCCTTGTTTTTTTCCCCTGTGGTTGTTATTTTATGGAAAGAATTGAACCTGTGCTAACTGGCAGACATTCTCTGTCAATACTTTTTTGGATGGTATACATTCTCTTTTCTCAGTCTAGTTCTCTTTAGTTCTCTCACTCTTTCTCATCACTCAGTAACTGTTTGGTGGCATTTAGAGCAAGGGAATGAATGTATTTTCTTTATATAATTTGGAAAAGAGTTTCAGACCCCCCCTATACAATGAGAGAACAAAAATTGAGGAGAATCCTCGTACAATAATAAGATTCCTAGAACCTTATCCAGAAATAACTACATCTCTCATCCTCTCCTCCGTCCATTGAAACTACCTGCAGTGAGAGAGAGATGAGTCTGGATTCCACAATCAGACTCCAGCAGAAGAGACATGAGCCATCCCAGCCCACCTGCCACAGGCAAAGCATGGGCAGAGGCAGGAAGCGGTGTGTGGTAGACAATTGAAAGGGCAAGAAAGAGGACAACTGATTAAATTTTGGGATGAGATTTCTTAAGATGCCTGTCTGCTTATCACTTTTCCTTGAAGTTTTAAGACAAATCTGGCTCCCACATGGGCTCTCCCTCTCCTCCCACTGCTACCCAGCCACTCTGGCCCCCTACCCACACCCGGCTCATTTTCCATCACAATACCTGGAAGTCAGCCGTTTGTATAAGTGAGGGACCAAATCAAAGCCATCAAGTGGAATGTGTAGGTTATTTACAGATTGTTGCTGAGCAAATTTAATCATTGGCCTGCTGTAACTCCATCATCATTTCCCTTGACAAGAACATCACAGACTTAAATTTTGCAAAGGAGGAAGAAGTGGCCGTAATCCAACTATAACAGTAACAGCCAATTCTGCTGTGATGGGAAGAGGCGCTGTATTAGTGCCAATACATTAACCAACTTTCCAATTGCAGTGGGGAAACCAAGTGCCATTACAATTCCCACAGCACTCCTCCATGAAGGTAACAGAACTGTTTGAATGAGCATTCCTTTCCAGCTCTGCTGGAGTGCGTGTGTGTGAGAGAGCGAGCGAGCGAGCAAGTGAGCACAAGTGACTGGTTAAGACTTAAGAGTAGGCGTGAGGGCTAGACATTTCTGAGCTGTTATTTCACCTCTAGTTGTGTGACCTCAGGCAAGTCAAACAGCTACTATGAAACTTGGACTGTATTTGTAATATGAGAATAATAATACCACTCAGTTGAGTAAATAGGACCACACATTCTTTAACACTCTTCCCAACAAGAGATGAGGCCTGTGAATCTAAGTGGGCTCCGTGACTGCTTTGAATGATAGAATATGGCAGGTGATGAATATGGCAGATGATAGAATGATAGAATGTGCCAGTTTCTGAGCAGAGGCTTTAAAAGATGGTCAGCATCTACTTCCTGACTTGGTGGGAGTTCCGAGGTGCCATTTAAGAAGTCTGATTGTGCTGAAACTACTAAGCTAGAGAGGCTATCTGTCAGCATCTCAGTTGACTGTCCCCTCAAGTCTCATTCCTCCAGCCGTCCCAACATACCGGGCATGGGAATGAAGCCAACTTGGATTCTTCAAATGAGCCTGACAACCAACCCAAAACCCTGAGTGACCTCAATGGACAGCTGTGGAGCAGGAGAATTGCCCAGCCAAGCCTTGTTCAGGTTCCTTGGCCACAAACTCAGGAAGTATATTAAATTCATTGCTGCTTTAAACTGCTAAGTTTGGGGTTATTTTCAACAAATAATCAAAAGACCTATCACAAAGCTGTTGAAAAGATCATATGGGACAATGAAAGTGTTTATTAGATAGTAGTTTTTAATGCTATTTTATTTATCATGATGATGATAGTAAATAAAAAGGAACATAGTCTATCCTTGTCTTAAAAAAAAACCAAAACTGACCTCTTTTAAATGATTTAGAGGGCTAAAATCTTCCCTGACTAGTGGCTTTCATCTATAACAACAGATGAGACATAAATATGTCTGGAATAATCAGAGAGTCACGGACATCAGGCACTAAATACACATTTTCTCACGTAATTTTCATAACAACCTTATGAGGTGACTGTGATGGGTTTATGTCTTAACAGTGGGCTCAGACAGGTTGAGTAACTTGCCCAAAGTTTCACAGCTAGGAAGTAATGGAGCCCAAATCTGAACTCATGGCTGACTGCCTCCAGTACAGAGACATGGCCTGAATTGAGTAGGACCTTGAAGGACATACAAGTGTAGACAGAAGAAGGAAAGTCTGGAGGCTTCATACAGATAAAGATGTCTACATTGGGAACGATGAGGAGGTGAGCTGTAGTGTTCTCTGAAGAGCAGGAGAAAATGAGTTCCAATCAGCAGAATCTTATTCTCAGAGAGGAAAGCAACATCTAAATCCTGACTTTTCATCCAAAAGTCGGCTCTGATGAAGAAGGGTGTGGTAATGGGCCTGGAAAGGGAAGCTGGGTGCTAGAAATCAGGGTGAGAATGATTGAAAGCGCCAGTGTTGCTTCAGGACTTGCTGTTTCTGCTCAAGTCTGACTTTCATCTCCTCTCTTGGCTTTCAGCAAAACAAATGCTGGCAGAGAACAAAGACTGCTTCCTTTAGTGCCTGAGGGACACAGCCAATACCAAAGTTGACGAAGAAACAGATTGGACTTGTCAGGGTGTCTTCTGAATTTCTTGCTAAATCATTGTAGTCCATGACCTAAAATAACCCCTACATTGAAACTTGTGGCCTGTCCTTGACTTCAGTCCTCTGTGAGCAGCAAGTTTCCCTGCAGCATCTTGCAGTTCTGAATTGGGTACAGGGGGTGGAGGGTTCACAGCTGATAGGAACAGAACTGCAGGCTTGGTAGTATACCCTGGTTTACTTCTCGGACCACAGAGCCTCACGCTGCACTGGACTCTTCAGATGACTCACCTCATCCCCGTGCTCTGACTTCCCATCTTCCCCAAGTACCTTGACCTTACAAATAGCATCATATTGATTTCATCAGACTTTCTTCTTTACCCTCATGGTCACAAAAGTACACAAATCTGGAAGTCTCCAGCTTCGGAGCAGTAGCTGGTTACAGCAACTAAAATAGAAGCACAGACCATCCTGAGCAATTGTGTTAACAAAGTGAAAAGAAAAGAAGTCCAGCTAGATTAAATAAGTACTCAGAATTAAAGCAACTTTCTTTTCTCTGGAGTTTCTCCTAGAATATCATCTAGAATGAAGGATATGGCCTTTGTAATGCCCTTTCATCTTAGATTTGTTGAAGAAATAAATCTACAACACAAAGAATTATTGTTAATTCAAAGTAGTAGATGTTACAAAGTAAAAATTAGATCTGGAAATAAAGCCAATTTAAAAGGATAATCTGCAACAGCTCTTGAAAGTAAGTCACTCCTTACTTCATCTGTAGCATAGCAGAGGAGCTCGTTTGAGGAGAGTGGAGACTGTGGTAGAAGATCTGGGCTTTGCTTTCTCTTGTGAAGTTCTGCTGAATTTTGCATTCCAGGTTTTATAATATCTTGTCAAGGATCTGCAATCTATTTTTCTATGTAGAGGGAAAGCCTTACATTTGTGGTCTCTTCTGAGAATGCTCATTGCCGACAGCAAAATTCAGCCTGTTTGTTCAGTTCTTCCATTTTCGTGATTTTCACCCCAGCAATTCAGCACACTATGCCGAGTCAGATGACGAAAATATATAGGTACTACTAAGTTCACTTCTCATTTCCTGGGTCACTTTTTTTCTTGTTTGCCAGTAATGTTTCTTGGTAGTAGAAAGGAGAAGTGAGAATATTGTGAGACCCACTTTGACAATCTAGAACCTTCTGTTTCTTTCCATTTATGGAATAAATAATGTCTCTTTTTGTAGTTGCTGCTAATGATTTTTTGTAAAGATTCAATTAATTAATTAGTTTGTTTTTAGCTGTGCAGGGTCATCTTCTTTGCTGCAGGTGGGCTTTCTCTAGTTATGGCAAATGGAGCCTACTCTCTAGTTGTGGTGTGCACGCTTCTCATTGCAGTGACTTTTCTTGCTGTGGAGCATGGGCTCTAGGGTGAATGGGCTTCAGCAGTTGCAGCACAAGGGCTTCAGTAGTTGTGGATCATGGGCTTACCTGCTCCAAGGCATGTGGGATTTTCCCTGACTGGGGATCAAACTTGTGTCCCCAGCATTGGCAGGTGGTTTCTTAACCACTGGACCACCAGGGAAGTCCCACTAATGAGGTTTTTGTTGCAGTCATAGATGACATAGCTAAAAGGTTGAGGAGAAAGAGTCTGTGATCCATGTTTACCCACTTACCCTTATATGAAACTATCAGGTCCTATAATTTTAAAAATTCCCCTCCAAATCATCAAACAACATTATTACCTAATAATTAATTAATTGCTGCCCATTCAATAAATTCTAGCTATTTAGTGAGCTTTTCATTTTGGTGACTTTAGTTTCCACATCAACCCTAGAAAGCAGCTGCTGTTATCATCCTACCATTTTGCAGATAAAACACTTAGGAACAATATGGCTCATTAACCTTCCCAAGGTTAATCAGCTAATGCAAGATGGGACCAGGATTTGACCCTATGCATTCTGGAATGTGTGCATGAAACCTTAAGCACTGTGTTGTTTTCCTTCAAAAATTCAGAAGGATGAAAGAATCAGCTGTGTTCCATCAAATATTGCCATCGCCAAGTGTGCATCTTTGTGTCAGAACCCAGTTTTATCCATATTTGGCCCATGCATTACCTATTTTTCACTTTAAGTGCTCAGACGTTGAATGAGGGGTAGATTTACACATGTGATGGCAGCATCATTGTAGAGACTTTCAATATCTGTGTCATGGTGGAGTAAGCCATACTTCTAGGTCTTCGTAGGCCTGCACTGATAACAGGCAGTGTCTTCTGTTTTAAAAAAAAAAAAAAATACTATACACTACTGTCACCCTCTGTATGAAAATAGTCATTATTTATTTGGACTTTCAAGGCTTTATCTCTCTAGTTGCTTTGGAGAAGAAGCATCTCATTGTCCTTAGTGCATTACTTTTCACATTCTGTTTTCCCAGGTGCAACACAGATGCCTCATTCTGCTGGATTCCTGCATATGGGTCAGGAATGAGTTATTCTTTGGTGAGTAAATGAAAGAAGAAAGATAGAACCAACAGCAGTGAGCAGAGATAACTTGTGTTTGTTGGCCCCAATGGCCTTCTTAGGATATCATTTCAGAACTTTGGCTAGAGCAGTGGAAAAAATAAATGAAAACATGAGTGAGAGTTTGAGTCATTCTTCTAAATAAATAATTGTTCCCATTCCTTCTCTCAACCAATATGTCAGCATAAAGTCTCCCTTGACCCAGGAACAAAGAATTATATTAGTGATCAGTAAATGCATCACACTCAGAAGAAAAATAAATGACATAATGTTCCAGAGAGAACAAAAGTCATCTGAGAATTGGGGCGGGAGGGTGGTCAAGGGACTGACTGATTACATATGGCCGACATCTCATTCCATGGGTGAGTCACACTCTCTACTGGTATCAGTGCTAGAAGACTTTTATTAGTTAACATATTTCAGAGCTGAGTGTAGAAATAAGCCAAGATGTTGTTCTATGGTGCAGGTCCTGAATGAATTCTGAAATGATTGTTTAATATTATTTAATGAAGAGTGAAATCAAAGAAAAATATCCAGTGCTCTTCCTTTTTATTTTTTTATAGGTTAAGAAAGGAAAAGATGAACCATGCACTTTAGTGGCTCTAGACCTAGTAGGGTGGGGGGATGGGGGGCTGTTGATTCTGAATCATAAAGCAAAACTTCCAGGTGGCTATGTTTTAAGGAACTGTGATTTATACTGTTTGTATTTGGACAGGAATACCTCTCCTGCCAAGAAAACATGAAGAGGGGTTTATGTGTGGTATTGTTTAGGCTGTGGAGACAAGAGAGTACATTAAAAATAATTTATTTATTTGGCTGCATCAGGTCTCAGTTGTGGCATGCAGGATCTTTGTTGCATCATGTGGGATCTTTTGTTGAGGTGCACAGACTCTCTAGTTGTAGTGTGTGGGCTCAGTAGTTATGGCATGCATGCTTAGTTGATCCATGGCACGTGGGGCCTTAGTTCCCCAACCAGGGATTGAACTGACATCCCCTGCATTGCAAGGTGAATTCTTAACTCCTGGACCATGAGAGAAGTCCCAAGAGAACAGTTCTTAAGTGTGCAGCATTGATACTTGCCTGTGATGATGCACTGAGCTCTGCTGCTTAGCGTGCCATCCTGGATCACTTGCTTAAGTTCTCTGAGTTTCTTTGTCATTAAAATGGATATATTAATTCATAGAATTGTTGTAAGGATTATATAAGCTAATAGAATATCTGGAATAGTCATAGTTTTTGGCACAAAAAGCATTCACTTATTGTTAATGACAAAAATTATCATCTTGTGACTGTCTCATACTTGGGACCTCCCCGCTCAGAGATGTCATCCAGACAGAACATAGGCAGTTTGGAAGTGACTACTAGTGCCCATCAGATTCTTGCCCCCAAAAATCTCTTTTTCCATGTGCTTTCTCCTTCATTTCTTGACTATGCCCTGTGCCCAGGTCTAGCATCATTGTAACCCCAACTGTGAATCCTTGCTGAAGTCTTAAACCTCTCAGAGCCTCAGTTTACTCATCTGTAAAATTTACTCAGTGCCCATTAACAAATTAAAAATAGGCTTACCTCTTATGTTGCCCCTGAGTCTAACCCAATTTTGTCTTTTAAAAAAGTAACAAGTTAGCAGTCTCTGATGTGAAAGAAAGTGACATCAAAGAGTCACTCTACTTCCCTAGACCACATCTCAGCCTGAAGGCTGGGAAAGGGGTTCCAAGGACTGTCCTGTTCAAAGGCATTTTCAATGTATTTCATGCTACCCGTGAGGTATGCAGTGCACACCTGCCTCTTAGGATTATTTCTCAGGTTACAGGGAAGCTCAGAAAATTGCTATTTCTTGACCTAAAAGGAGGTTAAAACACTTTCAGTGGAAATCGATTCACTTTAAGGTATTTAGCACTGTTCATATTTTGTACAAGTCTCTATGACAGGGTTGGTTTCAATTGGCACTTTATGCTGCAGTTGTAGGAAGACCATCACAGAGAGAGTGGAATCTGAATTGAGTGTTTAACAAGATGGGCTATTTCCTTTGTTTCAGTTCCAAGATAGAAAGGGAACATGCCGTAGACCCCCAGACTGGCTGGAGATCCTGTGAACTTTATACACTTCTGCTCCATAGATGTGGCAAAGTGATTGCTGGAAAAATAAAATTAATTTTTCCTGCTGCCTTTATTTTCCCTTTGCTAGAGGAATTAATGTTACATGTGGTCAAATAGCATTATGTACAATGAAGGAAATGAAGTGTGAGGGAATCATTCAATAAAAAATGATAAATCATAAAAGATCATTTAGAGAAAAATGCTGTTAGCAAGAGTTTGAGAAGTATGAAGATCTTTTTTCATAGGTTTTTAGGAAGTGCTATCACAGGAAATTGCACCATTTATACAGTTGTTCTTCTCTTCCTTGAAAAGATAGTGATACATTTCAAATGGAATTAAATAAGAAATGAGGCAGGCTGTCAGTCACCACCTGAGACTGGTTGGGGAAAATTGCTTTCTGAGGAGACAAAATATGACCATAGTCATGACCAACAACTCAGAAAACAAAACCCCAGTTATGAGAGTGATTTCAATGACGAATATGTGACCAGCGAGGAATAAAGAATGCCAGGATAAGATAAACCAAGGGATGAGGAGGATGTCGATCAATGGGAACCTTCATGCACTTCTGTGGTACAGCTATTTTGAAGAAAAATTTGGCAATATTGAGAGAAATTGAATATGTACATATTGTACATATGCCCAGTAATTGCAGTCAAGTGTGTATGCCAGTTTTTGGCCTAGTAGAAAATTAGCCTCTTATCAAGAAGGAGAAAGCAAGATGAACAATAAACAAAATTGTAGTCATTTTTGCTGCCTTAGAAAAACCAAGATATAAAACTATTCATTTGCAGACATTCTTCCAATTCCTTTTCTATGTGGATATTTGCATTTGACATTTATACATATATGAAATATTTTTATCTATTATTTTAGAATATGATGGTGGTTTTCTTAAACACAAGTTCTGCTGTCAAGAGCAAATTACATACTCCTGCCTCTAGCTAAATATAGAATGATATCTAATATGTGTGTACTATAGGACTGAAAAGGAACAAGCAAACCAGGGATAAGAATCTCTAGCAGTGGGTTTACTTCTGCTGCTCATAATACTATGACTCTAAGCAATTAATTAAACTGCTCTGTGACTTAGTTTCCTATTTTGATGAATTGGGAAAATACCACCTTGTATGTCAGGGAGATTGAAGACTTTTTCATCTAGATCTCCCTATATACTACATGTTGAAAGTTTCATGATGGATTTTCAAGGCAAAAAGTATTTCCTCATTCCATGTTTTATTTTTCATGTGTTCACTATTTTTTCCCTTAGTTTTCAACTCTTCTCTATTTTGTACAAGCATTCTATTTTAATATTAGTAACGTATATATGATATCCTTTAAAGCCAATCGAAGTTCAGGAGCCAGAGCAAGAGAATGGAGGGAGGGAAAAAGAAATTTAGGCCCAAATATTTTCATTATATTCTTTTAAATTAAAAAATTCTTTTAGATAAAAAATTTTAAAAATTATTCTTTTAAATAAAAAAAATGAAGTAAAAAAAATTCTTTTAAATAAAAAATATTCTTTCAAAAAATTAAAAATGATTCTTTTAAATTTTAAAAAAATTCTATTAAATTTGTTTCTCTTACAAACCCAGATGAGTTTTAGGAGAAACTGGGAAAAAGAAAAATTTGTCTTTGATAACTTCCTTTTCATCTTTTCTTTCTTTTCTTCCCCAAATCTGATACTACTTCTCATATATTGTAACATAGTTGGTGCTTTGCTGCCCTAGGACCAGCACTGTGTTCACTGATACACTCATTTATCTATTCATGAAGTATTCATTGAATATCTACTAGGTGGTCAGCTTATATTAGGCTCCTAAGATCTTATATCAAATAAAACAAACAAGTCTTTCTTTCAAGACATTATATTTTCTGGGAGAATATAGATATTAAACACATATATATTATGTGAGGCATTGCTCAGCAATGAAATTGATGAAGCAGAATAAGAAAGTAGGAGAATAAAAGCAGTAGTGTGGGATGTCATTTTATGCAGGGTTATCAGGAAAGGCTTCTCTGATAGGTGATGTTAGAGAGGACATGCATGTGGAAAGAATATTCCAAGCAGAAGGAGCAGCAAGTGTAAAGCCTGAGTCAGTTGGAAGCTTGACATGTACAAGAACCAGCAAAGAGTCTGGTATGACTGGAGCAGAGTGAGAGAAGAAAAAAGAGTGGAAGTTGAGGCAGAGAAGTAATAAGTGGCCAAATAATGAGGAGTGTGGGGGCAGAGGCCATTGTATGAACTTTGGCTCTTTTACTGACTGGTGGGAAGCCTTTGGAGAGTTGAGCAGTGTGGTGACGTATCTGACCAAATTTGATCAATTTCCTTGACTGTAGTGCAGAGATTGAGGCTTCCCAGGTGACACTAGTGGTAAAGAACCCGCCTGCCAATGCCAGAGACATTAGAGATGCGGGTTCAATCCCTAGGTCGGGAAGAGCCCTTAGAGAAAGAAATGGCAGCCCACTCTAATGTTCTTGCCTGGAGAATCCCATGGACAGAGGAACCTAGCAGGCTATGGTATATAGGGTCGCAAAGAGTTGGACACAGACATGATTAAAACAGCTTCGCATGTAGTGCAGAGATTAGACTGTAGGGGCATGGTACTCAGTAGTTCTGTTCAACTAATGGTAGGATTACAGTTCCTGGCCCTGTTGTAGGTGGAGCCATTTAGCTAATATTGATCAATGTATTGCAAAAAATATGAACATGATTGACTTTTAAATCAAAGAATTTGATTTCTGTGTGTGAAATTGTATTTTGCACTGCAGCTGACAGGAATCTAGAGAGTGACTGCTTTGTCATAAAGAGTGAAGATCACATGAAGCAGAGCACCTGGCTGACTGGCAGTGAATGTAAACTGTGAGTGACAATTAAACCATACAGTTTGAAACACTGATCATTTGAATTTAAGGTAGTTAACTGGTAACTCAAAGTAGACTGCTGCCATAACTAAAACCAACCAAACAAAAAATACTGTCTTAGAAATGGGTGTGGACACCAAGACTTTAATCAGAACCTGTAAGGATGATAGATCATGGTTTGCAATGACAAGTTATGTGATAAAGTTTTTGATAGAAAAGTCAGATCAGGTAACTAATGAATATGTGGCCCTAGGGAAAGACACTGGAAAATGAAATGTGAGTAGTGTATGTTTTTTTTTTTAAATGTATGCTATTGAAGTATAGTTGATTAGTAGTATATGTTTATGGATGTTGACTACTTTTCATAAAATATTATACAAAGAGTTGACCTTAGAAAAGAATCTCCTGATACGTAATCATGAATGAAAGGAATTGGATAGTGTTCTTAAGTTTGGCAATATGTGGAACTGGAAGGCACTCACTTTCAACAACAAATAGTAAAACTAAAATTAGAAATGCTTTGAGAGATAAAATTCAATTAAAGTTGAGATGTGTTGCAATAATCAAATTGAGACTGTAGTTGCCCACTCACTGTGGGGCAAATGATTTCATTTGGAGAAATAGTTAGAAAAGGAAAAAGACTGAACATACAGCTCTTCTATAGAAGCTAATGAGCCCAACGTAATCACCACCAGCTAAAGGTAAGTGGGTAAAAAAAAAAACAAATATAGCAAATTAAGAAGTCTGTCAAGAAAATGAAAAAACTGAATGAGGCTTCTGGCTCATGAACTGACTACCATCAATCAGGTAAGAAGTCTACTAAGCTTTTAAGATTGTTTTACTGTCAAAGAAACCATGAACTAGGCTATATTGTCTTTGACTGTTGGAGACCATAACTCATGAGTCCCTAACATCCTACAAGCAGGAAATAGAATATAAAATCTTTGCCCCAAGGTTACCAGTGTCTATTTCAGCTGTGGCCAAATAGAAAACTGGAAAATGTAGCTCCTTCCAGAGAGTGGAGCCATGAGTCTCACAAGGTTTTTTGGTTTCCTATTCTTTCTCTTCTCCTCCTTCTCCTTCACCTCCTCCTTCCTTTCCATCTTTGTCCTCAGTAGGACCAGCGCTTGGATCTGAAATCAGATTTGCTAGGCTGGAACTGATATATTGAAATATTTGTTGCCATTTCCTTTTCCTCAAGGTAGATCCCAAGGAACGGCTGAAGATTTAGGTCTCAAGTCACCATTATAAGCTTCTGGGAACATGAATCTTTTATCTCTTACCCAGTATTTCTCAAGCATTAGCTGTAAATTATAATTACCTGTACTCTTGGGGAAAAAATGCTGATGCTTTGTGACCTTCTGGCTTCTGGACTTCAGGTTCTTGATATTTTTAGATATCTCTGATCCTATTTGATATTTCTCCCTGTTATAAATGAAAAATTCCCACATAAGTCCTACTTGGGCCCTGACAAGAAAGAGAAGGGTGAATTGGGATAACTGAACTGCACAAGTAGTGAAAGTTTTTGTCAATTGCGTCATCTCAGACAATTGATAAATTTTGTTGGAGGGAAATAGAGAAAAATTGAAGGAAATGAACCAAATGTGCCACTTTTGTTGGGTTAAGTTTGAAGGTTTCTTTTTTTTTCATCAAATGAATGTATGTTGCAAGCAAGCAATCAAATCCCTTTAGTCTTTATTTTATTAGATACATTTTCACATCTGCGTTGGCTAACATCTACTCACTTTGTTATGAACTTGAATATTGACTAAGTAGTAATCAAATGTCATGGTGGTTCCCCATTCTCCTGTCAATTTCACAGTAATAACAGTTACCATATTTTCCCAAACTTATTTGTTCTGCATCTGGATGGCACGGACTGTTCTTTCCTGCTAGGCTGCTGCTGCCACTTGCCTTATAATTTGATTCTGTGTGTGCAACTCTCTCATAGCTACAACCCCAATCATATTACTAAAATTCCCTAGGTTCTTTGTTTTTATTTCAAGTCCTTCAAAGGACAGAATGCCTCATACATATATATTTTATCACTGTTATTTATTTACTTTGCTTTATTTGGTCACTCTTCAATCAGCCAAACATATATTGAGCACTTACTTTACACAACGTGTATGTTCTGAGTTTTGGAGGCATATTAAGATGAGAAAGATGGAATCAAGGATGGGAAGCAGGTTCCAATCTGAGAAGGCTAAGGGTGTGTGAATGGTTAACACAGCACATGTATTTTTGTATGACTTCACATGATACATATTATGAATATAGTATTTTTCACTTAGCTATATACTGATTGATGTATATACTTTGACAGTAACGCAGACAGAATGCAAAAAGTTGGAAGTAGCTGGCTCAGTATTGGCACATTGATATTTGGGATATACTAGTATCTCGAGTTGTGGAGTAGAGACACTATGCAGAAGTGATAGTTTCCCATTTCATTTGCCTATTTACATACTTCATATATTCATTAAGGATTGTATTCTCCCAGAGCAAATCTGTAAAGGAAAATGACCCTGAAGGAAAAGATATCCATTTTTGCTTGACCTATGTTCCTCTCTTCTAATGGGTATATGGCCTCAACTCTGCAGTAGATTCTGTGGATACTGATAGAGCATTTGAACATAGTTACTTAGCTTCACAACTTTAATCCAATCTAAGCTTCACAACACTGTGTATGGAAGGCATTATTCCTGTATAAAATCTAAGTAGAAACATCATGCAGTGTAAATGAGTTTTGTAACATCCAGCATATGGCCATGCCATGTTTTGAGCACTAATGTCTTGACTAAATGTTCAGTGGCCAAATGCATGCCAAGTGAATAATGAACTATTGTGAGAGCAACAGGAAGGGAAATATGCTTTTCTTAGTCCATCTCACCACTGTACTTAGTGATACTCCTATGCTCAACTTTGATGTATTATACAATTCTGAGGAGCATATTAACCAGGAACACAGGGAGAATGATGCTCTGTGCCTGGGTGCTCATACACCCTGTTCATGCAGGGTGGACTACTAAACTCTAGAGTAGTAGTTCAGCTCAGTTACTCAGTCATGTCCAGCTCTTTGTGACCACATGGACTGCAGCACGCCAACCCTCCCTGTCCATCACGAACTCCCAGAATATACGCAAACTCATGTCCATTGAGGTGGTGATGCCATCTAACCATCTCATCCTCTGTTGTCTACTTCTCCTCCTGCCCTCAATCTTTCCCAGCATCAGGGTCTTTTCAAATGAGTCATATCTTTTCATCAGGTGGCCAAAATATTGCAGTTTCAGCTTCAACATCAGTCCTTCCAGTGAACACCCAGGACTGATCTCCTTTAGGATGGACTGGTTGGATCTCCTTGCAGTCCAAGGGACTCTCAAGAGTCTTCTCCAACACCACAGTTCAAAAGCATCAATTCTTCAGCACTCAGATTTCTTCACAGTCCAACTCTCACATCCATACATGACTACTGGAAAAACCATAGTTTGACTAGATAGACCTTTGTTGGCAAAGTAATGTCTCTGCTTTTTATTATGCTCTCTAGGTTGGTCATAACTTTCCTTCCAAGGAGTAAGTGTCTTTTAATTTCATGGCTGCAGTCACCATCTGCAATGATTTTGGGGCCCAGAAAAATAAAGTCAGCCACTGTTTCCAATGTTTCCCCTTCTATTTGCCATGAAGTGATGGGACCAGATGCCATGATCTTAGTTTTCTGAATGTTGAGCTTTAAGCCAACTTTTTCACTCTCCTCTTTCACTTTCATCAAGAGGCTCTTTAGTTCTTCATTTTCTGCCATAAGGGTGGTGTCATCTGCATATCTGAGGTTACAGATATTTCTCCAAGCAATCTTGATTCCAGCTTGTGCTTCATCCAGCCCAGCGTTTCTCATGATGTACTCTGCATATAAGTTAAATAAGCAGGGTGACAATATACAGCCTTAATGTACTCCTTTTCCTATTTGGAACCAGTCTGTTGTTCCATGTCCAGTTCTAAATGTTGCTTCCTGACCTGCATACGGGTTTCTCAAGAGACAGGTCAGGTGGTCTGGTTTTCCCATCTCTTTCAGAATTTTCCACAGTTTATTGTGATCCACACAGTCAAAGGCTTTGGCATAGTCAATAAAGCAGAAATAGATATTTTTCTGGAACTCTCTTGCTTTTTCGATGGTCCAGCGGATGTTGGCAATTTGATCTCTGGTTCCTCTGCCTTTTCTAAAGCCAGCTTGAACATCTGGAAGTTCACGGTTCAGATATTGCTGAGCCTGGGTTGGAGAATTTTGAGCATTAGTTTGCTAGCATGTGAGATGAATGCAATTGTGCGGTAGTTTGAGCATTCTTTGGCATTGCCTTTCTTTGGGATTGGAATGAAAACTGACCTTTTCCAGTCCTGTGGCCACTGCTGAGTTTTCCAGATTTGCTGGCATATTGAGTGCAACACTTTCACAGCATCATCTTTTAGGATTTGAAATAGCTCAACTGGAATTCCATCACTTCCACTAGCTTTGTTCGTAGTGATGTTTCCTAAGGCCCACTTGATTTCACCTTCCAGATGTCTGGCTCTAGGTGAGTGTTCCCACCATCATGATTTTCTGTGTCCTGAAGATCTTTTTTTGTACAGTTCTTCTGTGTATTCTTGCCACCTCTTCTTAATATCTTCTGCTTCTGTTAGGTCCATATCATTTCATTTATTGAGTCCATCTTTGCATGAAATGTTCCCTTGGTATCTCAAAGTTTCTTGAAGAGATCTCTAGTCTTTCCCATTCTATTATTTTCCTCTATTTCTTTCCACTGATCACTGAGGAAGGCTTTCTTATCTCTCCTTGCTATTCTTTGGAACACTGCATTCAAATGGGTATATCTTTCCTTTTCTCCTTTGCTTTTTGCCTCTCTTCTTTTCACAGCCATTTGTAAGGCCTCCTCAGACAGCCATGTTGCTTTTTTGCAATTCTTGTTCTTGGGGATAGTCTTGCTCCCTATCTCCTGTACACTGTCACAAACATCCATCCATAGTTCATCAGGGACTATCATCACATCTAGTCCCTTAAATCTATTTCTCACTTCCACTGTATAATTTTAAGGGATTTGATTTAGGTCATAGTTGAATGGTCTAGTTGTTTTCCCTACTCTCTTCAATTTCAGTCTGAATTTGGCAATACGGAGTTCATGATCTGAGCCACAGTCAGCTCCAGGTCTTGTTTTTGCTAACTATATAGAGCTTCTCCATCTTTGGCTGCAAGGAATATGATCAATCTGATTTCAGTGCTGGCCATCTGGTGATGTCCATGTGTAGAGTTTTCTCTTGTGTTGTTGGAAGAGGGTGTTTGCTATGACCAGTGCGTTCTCTTGGCAAAACTCTATTAGCCTTTGCCCTGCTTCATTCTGTACTCCAAAGCCAAATTTGCCTGTTACTCCAGGTGTTTCCTGACTTCCTACTTTTGTATTCCAGTCCCCTATAATGAAAAGGATATCTTTTTTGGGTGTTGGTTCTAAAAGTCTTGTAGGTCTTCATAGAACCATTTAACTTCAGCTTCTTCAGCATTACTGATCAGGGCATAGACTTGGATTACCATGATATTGAATGGTTTGCCTTGGAAATGAACAGAGATCATTCTGTCATTTTTGAGATTGCATCCAAGTACTGCATTTCAGACTCTTTTGTTGACCATGATGGCTACTCCATCTCTTCTAAGTGATTCCTCCCCACAGTAGTAGATATAATGGTCATCTGAGTTAAATTCACCCATTCCAGTCCATTTTAGTTTGCTGATTCCTAGAATGTCAATGTTCACTCTTGTGTGGCACTAGAGTGGTGAGTGGCTGAGAGGAGATACCCCCTGTCCAAGGTCAGGAGCAGCGGGTGGGCTTTGCTGCAGCAGCCGTGAAGAGAGACCCCCAAGTCCAAGGTAAGAGAAACCCCAGTAAGATAGTAGGCACTGAGAGAGGGCATCAGAGGGCAGACAGACTGAAACCACAATCACAGAAAACTAGCCAATCTGATCACATGGACCACAGCCTTGTCTAACTCAATGAATCTAAGCCATGCCATGTAGGGCCACCCAAGACGGCGGGTCATGGTGGAGAATTCTGACAAAATGAGGTCCACTGGAGAAGGGAATGGCAAACCACTTCAGTATTCTTGCCTTGAGAACCCCATGAACAGTATGAAAAGGCAAAAAGATAGGACACTGAAAGATGAACTCCCCAGGTCAGTAGGTGCCCAATATGCCACTGGAGATCAGTGGAGAAATAACTCAAGAAAGAATGAAGGGATGGAGCCAAAGCAAAAACAATACCCAGTTGTGGATGTGACTGGTGATAGAAGCAAAATCTGATGCTGCAAAGTACAATATTGCCCTGGAATGTTAGGCCCATGAATCAAGGCAAATTGGAAGAGCAGTTGTTGGTGGATATTTTAACTCCACAGAGCATTTGAAATTAAGATGTCTCTTTGTAACCTGCAAATCCTAAGTACTCAAATTTCTCATCTACATTGTTTATACAGATATGTTATAAATGGATATGTGTGTTTTTATAGATGTAAAACATATGTGTATGTATATGTACTTATATGTGTAGAAGTGTATATATATTTGGAGGGTCTGTTTCTTAAAACTAAGTTATATAGTCAAATGCAAAGAGTATATTTAACTCATTTAAAATAGTAATATATTTATTCAAAGTTTTCCAGCTGCACACAAATATTTGTATAAATTCTGAGGCTGCCTATGATACCTAAAATGGAGGTGAAAAACAGCTTATTCTGGCAACTTGAGATTCCTGGAAACTTGACTTCCTCTCAGATTAAGGAAATGTGTGTGCTCTTGTAGAAGTGCTCAGTTCATTTTCTGCTCTGATATTTTGTATGTGATGGCTGAATCTTGAAAAAGTATGAGCATAGAGAGGCGAAAACTGTGCTGCCAGACTGGGCAGAAACTGCTGATATGTCCAAGCCAGAGTGATTGTATGTAATGAGATTCTTTTTTTTTTTTTTTTTTTGGTAACTTGCATTTAGATATGAAGTGATAATTATGGAAGTTCTTCTCTTATTGTTGTTTTGTATTCACAAATTCAATTTATAGAAGACTGATGTTTCACCTATAGAATTAGATGGGCAAAGGCTTGACTCTGGCTCCCCTTACATAGTTTGTTAGCAATATTGATTTCTTTCTACAGGGGAAATGGCTGGACTTTGCACCCCCCCTTGGATAGGAAAATCAGACCCCCTGATAAATTTAGATAACATAGGTGCTGCTATGTCTCCATGACCAACTTGACATTAGGAAACAATGAATGGTGTAAAGAACTTTAGAATTTAAAGAATAAATTAGGGGAAACATAGACTGGCAATGTATTTCCTGATCTCCCTGGTGCATAGGCTGAGAGAAATTGATCCCTTGTGAATGGACTGTGGATCATCATGTGTTGAGAAGGAGTGGAAACCTGGAGAAAATTGAGGAAAGATATTGGATCACAAGGTCTTTGTAAAACCCAACCCTTTATGTTGGTCTTGGGCTAACATATTTTCAGAGTTCAATAGAAAGAATGCCATGGGATCATATGGAATGTGACCACAGATATAAGAACTTTTATGGACTAATTGATGAGTTGTTGCAGAAATTGCTTTTTCTCTTAAAGTCCTGCCTGATTTTGATTTATTCCTTATTGGTTCTGAGTTGTTTTAGATTTGTCTCTGATACTGTTCTACTCCATAGTGTAGAAATGTTCTGGAGAGCAGCTTTCTATCCAAGGGCTATAATTTCAGCACCACTTGCATTTAGGGGTGAATATATAAATAGATCTCATCAATGTAATGAAAACAGAATTGAATTGTTACTTTTTGGCCAGCCAAGTGTATCATCACCATATTTCCTTGTTCCTGTTCTGCTGATTAGATACTGACAATTGTGAGGGCTCTTTTTTCAAGACAGAAGGAAACTTAATTCCCAAATTAGACTGAACACCAACATGTAGAAACACACAAATAGTCTGTTAGAGGAGGGAAAAAGCCCAAACTTCTGTTTTGATAGCCACTAAATATTTGGGTTTATTTGTTGTAGCAGCTAATATTACCTTAACAAAATACAAAAGAAATATTTGAGTTACTATTCTGAATAGTGGAATTAGGAGTTAGACTGCCAAGGTATTGTGAATCGGAGTAGAGAAAATGAGAGCACTAAATTTGGAAATTTAGCAATGAAAATGATAGAATCATGAACAGCTAGAGGTATCTAGAGAATCAATACCACCTTCCAGTATCTTCCAACCAAATGTGAAAAAAAGAATTCCTTCAATAATGTTAATATTTACTGTAGTGAACTAATTTTAATTTTGATTCAGGCATCTATGATATTGACTTGTTTGGAAATCAAACCTAATCATGAGTCTCAATTATAACAGAAGAGTTTCCTTGTTTGAATTTTAGGCAAATAAAATAATCATTTAAAATTTTAAATGCATTTAAATGTACCAACAAATTTCTAGCTCTAAGACTAATTTCTCTTGGAATAAAATATTTTTTTATGCTGGTTCTCAAGAAAGGCACTCTAAAAATTTCAGTATCAAGTCATCTGTTTTTAAACCTTCATTTAAATATACTTTTATTCTACTAACCAAATATTAAATATATTTATGGACTGTCTATAGCAATTGTTGGGGCCAAAGAAACACTAAGACTTTTCCCCAAGAGATAAAATATCTATGAAGTAATACACTCTACAGAGAGTTAGTGGAGAAAGGAAGCCAATGCTGATAAATATAACACTGTCCTTTCTCTAAAGGAAACAGTTTTGCTTTGAAGGCTTCAGGTTGCTACAGGTGCTCAGTCTGTTTTCTGAGCAAGGACTGAAGAAATAATGGGTTTGACTGTTGCTGTGAAAATTATACACTTCCTCCCAAGGGTCTCCTTGATTTTGATTTTTGAAAGTGAGTCTAATGAATTTTGGGCTTGGCTCTCTGACCATTACTGTCTCATAGTTCTCACTAGAAAAACAAAGTGGGAAAAATTAAGCCAGTATTTATTTAGGGAGCAGAGGAGCGAAGTGTTTAAATGTCCTGTTCTTATTATAAATAAAGACATAAATTTCATGCTGGAAATTTGGAGAGTCAGTTCATTTCAGTCATCTGGTCCCATCACTTCATGGGAAATAGATGGGGAAACAGTGGAAACAGTGTCAGACTTTATTTTTTTGGGCTCCAAAATCACTGCTGATGGTGATTGCAACCATGAAATTAAAAGACGCTTACTCCTTGGAAGGAAGGTTATGGCCAACCTAGATAACATATTGAAAAGTAGAAACATTACTTTGCCAACAAAAGTCCATCTAGTCAAGGCTATGGTTTTTCCAGTGGTCATGTATGGATGTGAGAGTTGGACGGTGAAGAAAGCTGAGCACCGCAGAATTGATGCTTTTGAACTGTGGTGTTGGAGAAGACTCTTGAGAGTCCCTTGGACTGCAAGGAGATCCAATCAATCCATACTAAAGGAGATCAGTCCTGGGTGTTCATTGGAAGGACTGATGTTGAAGCTGAAACTCCAATACTTTGGCCACCTCATGCGGAGAGTTGATTCATTGGAAAAGACCCTAATGCTGGGTAGGATTGGGGGCAGGAGAAGAAGGGGACGACAGAGGATGAGATAGTTGGATGGCATCACTGACTCGATGGACATGGGTTTGGGTAGACTTCGGGAGTTGGTGATGGACAGGGAGGCCTGGCATGCTGCAACTCATGGGGTCGCAAAGGGTCAGATAAGCAAAAGAGAAAAGAACTTCTTTTGATGCACAAATGTGGTTTTTCTGGAAAAAGAATTAGATTCTGCTATAGATACATAGTTGTAAATTTTATTCTCAAATACATATATAATATATATACTTTTACTTGTTTTTGAATATTCTTCAGTTCTGGTTGAATTCAATAATTAAGTTGATTAGAATTTTACAATATAAAACTGCTGTTATGAACATTCATGTTAGTAAATCTTTCTAAATTTACAGGATTTCGTCTTTAAAATTTATTCCTTAAAGTAACTTCATGGTTGAAAAAGTGATGCTTATTTTCTTTCTTTTTTATATTCTGACCAAATTTCTTCCAAATATATTGTACTCATTTGTTCTTTCATTTACGACAGAGCTTGTTTCCCACCACTCTTCATTCCTGAATATTGTCATTTAAAAAATCCCCAATATATTTTGTTGTTTAATTTTACATTCCTTTGATCACTAGTGTAGTAGTTTCTGGACATTCTTCTTTTACAAACTGCTCATGCGTTTGTCAATTTTGAGAAAATTATCTCCTTCCCTTCCTCTCTTCCTTTTTTAAAAAACTTATTCTCTCCAGCTTTAAAAAAAATCTAACCATTCTAACTGTACAATTTAAAGAATTATGTACACTCTTAATGTGATTCCACAATTGAAACATGGACATTTAATCTAGAACTGTGAGAAAATACATTCCTGTTGTTTAATACCAGTCTGTGGTATTTTGTTATTGCAGCCTGAGCTGCCTCTCGGTCAAGCCCTAGGATGGGCTAATTCATTGCCCTCTTTCCCATTGTGAGTGCAGTACAGAAAGCCATGTCACTGACTTTCTAGAGACACAATTACAAAGCTTGATTCCTAGCACTCTGATCACACCAAGGAAGGAATTGATACTTTCTCAAGCATAATGTAGAGCTGATAGAAAAAAGCTAGAGTTTAAGTTTCTATTATATCGTATTGTGAGTATACCATACTCAAGTAATATATAATAATTTATTTCCAAAGATGTTTATTAAAGTATTGCTTGTCTTGGTACAAAATAGAATACAAAGGAAATGCTCAACTAAAATAAATGGTTCAGTAATTCTTTATTCTCTACCCTATGGAATATAATACAGACATTAAAAAGAATGAACTAGAGCTGACCAGTTAATTTAGGATAAATATCTTTTACTGTTCCCTCTCTTCATATCCATATTCAATCAAGCACAATCGACCCCACTTATAGCCTGTTTCATAAATGCATTCATGTTTCTTCATATCCACTGTCCTTTATTTCAGGCTACTGTGATCTCTTACGTTCATTACTCAACATGTTCTTAATGTGTTAAGTATCTAATCCTGCCCCTATGAACTGCCTTCCTCACATGGAAATCAGAAAGATTTTCTATAATGAGATTGATACTTGTTCTGTCCACAGCTTAAACCCTTCAGTGGTTTTTCTCAATTATTCTCAGATTAATAATGAAATGTATTTATATGAATTCATAACTATAATAGGATATAACTGTATGATCTACTTTTGCAAATCACAAATAAAAAGAACAAACACAACAAAAATCAATCATTTATAAATAAAAATTGCTCTCTAGAATAATTCTTGCAACAAAATGACTTCAAAATGATAATTGCAGAGTGTAAAAGAAGAGTAACACTTCAATCTAAGCTGTAAGGGGGAATCCATAGTCTGGAATCCTTTTGTTATAAAGCAAGAGAAAATAAAACAGAACATTCAAATGTGAGAAGCTGCAAAAAAAAATAAAAATAAGATACTGAAGAAGCATAAAGTATGAATTAGTAAAACTGAAACAGAAATTAATGAGTTAGGAAGCGTAAGAACAGGAGGTAAGTAATTGAAAAGTTAATAAAATACTCAACCTCATGGAAGGTTTGCTCAAGGGAAAAAAAGTAAGAAAATAAAAATACATTAAAATGGAGAGAAGATAAGGCCACATATAAGAAAGGTGCTGAAATATTTGTGAGAAGGTATCTTTTAAACTTTATATTAATAAAATCATCAGTCTTGATAAAATGGAGAATTGTAAGGAAAATACAAAGTGAACCAAACTGTCTCAACAGTAAGTAAATAAGAGGAAAAGACTAACATGAAAGTATTTGGAAAAGTTAGCAAGAACTACTTTCCCAAAATGTCCTAGCCAACAATATTTTACTGATTCAAAAAAAATTTAACTCTTCTATGTAGAAAATAATGGCATGATTCTAAATTCAATTCATAAAGTTAACATAACCCCACCCAAACCAGACAGATCAAAAGGCCCATAGGCCAATCAACTCACATATAAAACTCCTAAATGATACATATTTGTGTTGGTACAAGAAAAATGCAAAATGACTAAGAAGGACTTAATCCAATTATTAAAATTGAACACATTAATTGCAAACTAAAAAGAGCATATGTTCTCCATAAAAAATTTCAACATATATTCCTAAAAAGATTCTTAAAAAACTAAGAATAGTACACTTCCTCACTATTATAAAGATTAATTATCTTTATTGAACACTCACCATTATATTTAGCAGTAAAACACCAGAGGTATTCCCTTTAAAAGCTCAAAAGTATACAAGCAGCTCATGCAGCTCAATACCAGAAAAATAAACGACCCAATTAAAAAATGGGCCAAAGAACTAAACAGACATTTCTCCAAAGAAGACACACAGGTGGCTAACAAACACATGAAAAGATGCTCAACATCACTCATTATCAGAGAAATGCAAATCAAAACCACAATGGGGTACCATCTCACGCCAGTCAGACTAGCTGCCATCAAAAAGTCTACAAACAATAAATGCTGGAGAGGGTGTGGAGAAAAGGAAAACCTCTTACATTGTTGGTGGGAATGCAAACTCGTACAGCCACTATGAAGAACAGTGTCAGTAAGTACAGTTCAGTAGCTCAGTCACGTCCAACTCTCTGCAACCCCATGGACTGCAGCATACCAGGCCTTGCTGTGCATCACCAACTCCTGGGGTTTACTCAAACTCATGTCCATTGAGTCTGTGATGCCATCCAACCATCTCACCCCCTGCTGTCCCCTTCTCTTTCCACCTTCAATCTTTCCCAGCATCAGGGTCTTTTCAAATGAGTCAGTTCTTCACATCAGGTGGCCAAAGTATTGGAACTTCAGCTTTAACATCAGTCCTTCCAATGAATTTTCAGGACTAATTTCCTCCAGGATGGACTGGTTGGATCTCCTTGCAGTCCAAGGGACTCTCAAGTCTTCTCCAACACCACAGATCGAAAGCATCAGTTCTTTGGCACTCAACTTTCTTTATAGTCCAACTCTCACATCCATACATAACTACTGGAAAAACCGTAGCTTTGACTAGATGGACATTTGTTGGCAAAGTAATGTCTCTGCTTTTTAATATGCTGTCTAAGTTGGTCATAACTTTTCTTCCAAGGATCAAGTGTCTTTTAATTTCATGACTGCAATCACCATCAACAGTGATTTTGGAGCCCAAGAAAATAAAGTCTTTCACTGTTTCCCCATCTATTTGCCATGAAGTGATGGGACCAGGACATTACTTTGCCAACAAAGGTCCATCTAGTCAAAGCTATGGTTTTTCCAGTAGTCATGTATGGATGGGAGAGTTGGACTATAAAGAAAGCTGAGTGCCAAAGAATTGATGCTTTTGAATTATGGTGTTGGAGAAGACTCTTGAGAGTCCCTTGGACTGCAAGGAGATACAACCAGTCCATCCTGGAGGAAATGTTGAGATTTAAGCCAATTTTTTTCACTCTCTTCTTTCACTTTTAAGAGGCTCTTTAGATCTTCTTCGCTTTCTACCATAAGGGTAGTGTCATCTGCATATCTGAGATGGTCAGATAATTGGTCATCTGCATATCTGAGCTTATTGGTAATTCTCCCAGCAATCTTGATTCCAGCTTATGCTTCATCCAGCCCAGCGTTTCTCATGATGTACTCTGCATATAAGTTAAGTAAGCAGGGTGACAATATACAGCCTTGACGTACTCCTTTCTCTACTTGGAACCAGTCTGTTGTTCCATGTCCAATTCTAACTATTGCTTCCTGACTTGCATACAGATTTCTCAAGAGGTTGAACAGTGTGGAGATTCCTTAAAAAACTGGAAATAGAACTGCCATATGACCCAGCAATCCCACTGGTGGGCATACACACTGAAGAAACCAGAGTTGAAAGAGACATGTGTACCCTAATGTTCATTGCAGCACTGTTTACAATAGCTAGGACATGAAGGCAACCTAGATGACCACTGGCAGACGAAGGCATAAGAAAGTCGTGGTACATATACACAATGGAATATTACTCAGCTATAAAAAAGAATGCATTTGAGTCAGTTCTAATGAGGTGGATGAAACTGGAGCCTATTATATGGAGTGAAGTAAGTCAGAAAGAAAAACACCATTACAGTATATTAACATATGCTGCTGCTGCTGCTAAGTCACTTCAGTCGTGTCCGACTCTGTGCGACCCCATAGACGGCAGCCCACCAGGCTCCCCCGTCCCTGGGATTCTCCAGGCAAGAACACTGGAGTGGGTTTCCATTTCCTTCTCCAATGCATAAAAGGGAAAAGTGAAAGTGAAGTCGCTCAGTCGTGTCCGACTCTTAGCGACCCCATGGATTGCAGCCCACCAGGCTCCCAATGACCCTATATGCAAGACAGCAAAAGGGACACAGATGTAAAGAACAGACTTTTGGACTCTG
This sequence comes from Giraffa tippelskirchi, assembly GCF_054371585.1. Lineage (NCBI taxonomy): Eukaryota > Metazoa > Chordata > Mammalia > Artiodactyla > Giraffidae > Giraffa > Giraffa tippelskirchi. The sequence goes on from NC_137275.1 coordinate 173,008,978, forward strand.
TGAGAGAAGGCGAGGGTTGGATGATTTGGGAAAACAGCATGGAAACATGTATATTGCCATATGTGAAATAGATGACCAGTCCAAGTTTGATGCACGAAACCGGGCACTCAAAGTCGGTGCATTGGGACAACCCAGAGGGATGGGATGCGGAGGGAGGTGGGAGGGAGTTCAGGACGGGGGAACACATATACACCCCTGGCTGATTCATGTCAATACATGGCAAAACCTACCACAGTATTGTAAAGTAATTAGCCTCCAATTAAAATAAATTAATTAATTAAAAAAACAAAAAATAAATTAATTTTTTTAAAAAGCTTAACCGTTAAGAAGGATGTTATCATTTAACATCATTCTAGAAGTTTTATTATGATAACTCAGAAAACAAAATAAATGAGTTTTAATATTGCAAAGAAGTAAAATGTCAGCATGGAAATTATGTGAATACTAAGATTGTCAGCCTGAAAAACTCAATAAAACCAGCTAAAAATTATAAGAACTTATAATTATAATTCAATAAGTTACAAAAATCAAAACAAACACTAAATCCTATGACATTTCCAGCTTACATATCATTGCCTATCTGTAAATGTCTTTTGAGAGCCACATTTTCAATGATAAGGATGAAGTTTCCATTTATACTGAGATGAAGAGGACTTCAGAGGAATAAGTTTGAACTGGGGAGAAACAAGGTGTCTTTTGAATATATCAAGTTAAAAAAACACCTATGAGATTCAAATGCAGTTGAATTTATTGTATATCAGTATAGAGTTCATTGGTCTGGAGATACAGATTGGGAGGTATTGGGATATATACAGTATTTAAAGTCATAAGACTTGAGTTCACTTCAGGGGTGAGTGGAGTAAGAAAAAAAATGATGCAAGGATTGAACCTTGGGATGCTCCAAAATTTATAGGTTGTTAAATACATAGTTATAGTTTAGTCACTCAGTCGTGTCCAACTCTTTGCGACCCCATGGACTGTAGACTACCAGGCTCCTCTGTCCACGAGATTTTCCAGGCAAGAGTACTGGAGTGGGTTGCCATTTCCTTCTTCAGATGATCTTCCCGACCCAGAGATCAAACCTGGGTCTCCCACATTGTAGGCAGACACTTTACTGTCTGAGCCACCAGGGAAATCCTTGTTAAATACATATGAACCAGCAAAGAAGGCTGGAAGGCTGATAAGTTCAGAAGTGAACCCTATGAGTGAGTGCTATTCTGGAGCCCAAGTAAAATATGTATTCTAAGAACAAAGACGTCATCTCCTGTGGCCTAAATAGCTGCCCATTAGTCAAGTAAGAAGAGGACAGAGAAGTTGCCATTGGCCTTGACAATGTGAGGATTATTCATAATCTTGACAAGAGACATTTTGATGAAGTAATGTGGATATAAGATCTGATTAAAGCAGGTTCAGGAAAGAAAAGAAAGGGAGGGGGATTACACCAAGAAAATCTCTTGAGGAGTTTATCTATAAAAGTAAATAGAAAAAATAGTTAGACAAGGCTGAAGTCAAGAGCTTGTTTACATTTTTACATTTTTTAAAAGATAGAACATAGACCATAGCATTTTGGTGTGCAGAAGGAGATAATCTAGAAACATATGGAAAATTGATGATAAATGAGAGAAAGGTAGAGTTTCTGAAACTGTATCTTTGAATGAGCAAGAAGCTATAGATCCAGTTTGTGTATAAGTGGAGCAGTTGGTACTGGGAGCAGAGACAGTCCATTTGTAACAACAGTAGAGAAGGTATATAGATACAGATTCAAGCAGGCCAGTAAATGTGATAGTATGTGTCAAAATTTTCTTCATCATCTTCTGTTCTGATTATAACTTTGTCCTTGTTTTGTTTTCCATTTATCAATTGTGATAAGAAAAATAGTATGTGCTCCATGACATATAGTTTTAGACAAACTTAAATAGCTTTTTGAGTCTCTTCTTTGAATACCTTATGATATTTCACTGTGAAACTAGTTTAGCTGGGTATGCAGTTTTGAACATTTTTCTATTAAGCTTGTTTTCATTTTAATGTGTTTACATTTGCTGTTGGACTATACTTGAGTTGGATTATAAAGAAAGTTGAGCGTCAAAGAATTGATGCTTTTGAACTGTGGTGTTGGAGAAGATTCTTAAGAGTCCCTTGGACTTCAAGGAGATCCAACCAGTCCATCCTAAAGGAAATCAGTCCTGAATATTCATTGGAAGATGCTGAAGCTTCAATACTTTGGCCACCTGATGTGAAGAACTGACTCATTTGAAAAGACCTTGATGCTGGGAAAGATTGAAGATGGGAGGAGAAGGGGATGACAGAGGATGAAATGGTTTGATGGCACCACCAATTCAATGGACATGTATTTGAGTAAACTCCGGGAGTTGGTGATGGACAGGGAGACCTGGCGTGCTGCAGTCCATGGGGTTGCAAAGAGTGGGACACAACTGAGCGGCTGAACTGAACTAAACTGATACTTGCTATTTCTTCTACCTGGCTCACCTTTTTTCCAGATATATACATGACTGGCTTCCTGTTGTTATTTATATTTCTCCTTAAATTTTACTTCATCTGATAAAGCATGACTGCCCTGCCTTAAAGAACCCTTGACCCCTGGTGATTTTCATTTCTATTGTCTTGATGGGTTTTTTTCATGGAATTTGTCACTTTCTGTACTTATTTATTTAGTTTTTTGATTCAATTCCTGTCTTTTTACCACAAGTCTGTAAGTTTTATGAGGCTAGTAATATTGCTGGTTTGGTTCATCTGTGCACACACCTTGTTAATATTTACTATGTCTCCAACAATTACTGTTTATTGAATGAGTGCATAAATGACCAACATAAAAACAATAAAATGATAACACACATCATATGTTTAATTACTTTAGGAATTCTTCAACATGAAAGAATGACATTATAATCATCCTAGGAGAACTGTATAGAAAAAAGTTTGAGACTCATTGAGGGTGGGGACCATTGTATTTTGCTTTGGATCATCCATATTGACTGGTGTAGTGTTTTGTAAATAAAAATCATTATGATTAATACCGATTGAATGAATTCATGAATAAGCTGATAGATTAATGAAATTTGCTAAAATTGAGACATACTTTAGGTTTGTTACCTTTTTTTTTCCCTAAAGCAGTATTTTACTGTGGATAATACTTAAAAAAAAAACAGGAATTAGCACATATGACTGAATATGCCTAGTTTTTAAAGCAACTTAGGGCTTTAAAGAAATTAGCATCCCCTCCTAGGTGCTAACTAGAGAGTTAAAGAATAGATAATTAGCTTTATAATAAGCTGATTATAGAGCAACAGCAGTGTGAAGCAACAAATCATCTTATCATCTAGAATACTGCATGAGACTGAAGGAGAGACATAGTATTTATTATATTAAAAAATTACGTTACCCATTTAGTACAAAAGAACTACATAAACCTGGTTATGTGGTAGGGAAAAATGCTTAGACATATTTATTATTTCCAGATGAATTTTGCTTTTATATATTAGTAACCTACTGAAGTTCTTAGGGTAGAAAGTAGTTATGATTACTGGCAGGTGTTCATAGGCATATTTTATTGTGAGTAGCACATGGAAAATTAAAGATCACCTCATTTCAACAAACCCTGTCAAGAAAACTATTCAGAAAGTCATGCATCAGTCAAGGTCAGCCAGCTTCTTAGCTACTTACAATGCAGAAGTTGGCATTGTGACATTCAGATGGGTAATTTTTAAATTCCTTAACAGACGAATGTTGAAAGTCAGCGTAAGTGTATTGACTTTATATAGACTCATTGCCTAGATTCTATATTAATTTGTTAATTCATTTAATGTTAAAAGTTAACATTAAGAGTCAGGTAATTCTAAGTATCAAAGAAAAGTAAGATGGCATAAAACATGCCCTTCCTGAACATATAATAGTCCAGCAATCCAAGGTAAATATAAGAAAGAAGAAAGCTAAGGTTCAGGAGGAGTTTTTAAATTTTAATGATCATATGAATCCCTTGGAAAGAGGGATGGGTAGGTCTTGTTAAAAATGATTATTGAATTGAATGATAAGTAATTAAATAGGTCTGGGTTGGGGCCTGAGCCTCTGCATTTCTAACAAGCTCCCACGTGATGGTGCTGATTATTAGACAATACTGTAAGTAAGGAGACAGTGTAAAACAAGGGGTGGTCTTTGATTTTCTGAACCTTTCAGTGATTTGAATATACGCAAGGGACAAAAGCAAGACATATTTATAATGAAATGTTGAAGAGCCTTGTATGCACATGTGAGGGTACTCTGACTGGTCCTTTCAAGCCCTGTTATTTAGTATATGCAAATAGCTCTTTGGTTACTCTTCACACTTACAACCCTCCCCACCCCTGAGGGAACAGACCTGGGAACAGCTCACACTCAGGCTCTGGAAACATGCTTGAGGCTACTTAGGAAAAGAATTCTAGGTGCTTCAAGATGTAAATTGTCTCCCGTGCACGGGAGCATAAGAGATTATAGATCCAGATAAAATAGAATATACAGACTTGGAACTGGATTCAGAAGGTGAAAGGACTCAAAATACTCATGTATATTCATGTACACATACTTGAGTGGAATGAAGAAGTGGGGAAAGGTTCCCTGAATAAGTATATAGTGAAAAGAGTAGATTGTTGCATTCTTTGTTATTTATTCTCAACTCAGTGCTATGCATATGTCCTAAGAATTTTCTGGTGTATGATAGAATGAGGTCCATAATATAAAAATAAGGAATAAAATATAAGTTAATCTGTAGTCAATAAATATTTAGAATTATCAATCTTGTCATTTTTCTTCACCCTTTAGTCAGTGGCTAGTCATTTCAGTGGGAAGAAAACATATCAATGAACGATCTATTAGTAGTCTATTGCCATTTAATAATTACTTTAATTATCCTTACTTCCTGTTTTCATTTTCTCTCTTCTCCTCAAAAGAAGATAAGTAAAACAAAGATAACAAATTATAAGTCAGTTAATATATGACAATAGAACTCTGACCCACAGCCTTGGCAGCAACCAGTTCAACAAGCCAAATCACAGTATCTATAGCAATCAGTCTAGAATGGTCAGGACTTAATCAATGACTATCAACTTCTCTATTTTTTGCCTTACTTCCAAATCAGAAAGCAATGACAGACAGACAGATATGCTTCTGAAACCAATCATATAAGATATTTTATAACTACTTAGCTCACCTACAGCTTCCCCATTCCAACACAAAGAGCACAGGCATCACTTATGACTAACTGTTGCTAGGTCTCAGAGAATCATCTAAGTCTGAATCCTCTTGTCCTCAAGGGAAAAACTCCTGCTTCTTGTGTGTTTCCCCCTTACATCCTAATTCTTGTGTCTATCTGTTTCAATGGCATAACATCACCAAGAATGATGTGGGAATTCAGTGTCTACTCTGGGGAAAGTTTGTTGTTGTTCAGTCGCTTAGTCATGTCCAACTCTTTGCAACCTCATGGACTGCAGCATGCCAGGCTTCCATGTCCTTCATCATCTCCCAAAGCTTGTTCAAACTCATGTGCATTGAGTCGGTGATGCCATCCAACTATCTCATCCTCTGTTGTCCCCTTCTACACCTGCCTTCAAACTTTCCCAGTAACAGGGTCTTTTCCAGTGAATTGGCTGTTCACATCAGGTGGCCTAAATATTGGAGCTTCAGCATCAGTCCTTCCAACGAGTATTCAGAATTGATTTCTTTTAGGATTGACTGGTTTGGTCTCCTTGCAATCCAAGGGACTCCCAAGAGTCTTCTCCAACACCACAGCTCAAAAGCATCAATTTTTTGGCACTCAGCCTTCTTTATGGTCCAACTCTCACATCCATACATGACTACTGGAAAAACCATAACTTTGACTATATGGACGTATACAGGGAAAGGTTGACTGAAACAAAATTGATCATTTGAGAATCATCTTATAAAATAAAGGAAATAAGGGTATATTGGTATATAAGGGCCAACAAACAAAATTCTGATTCAAAAAATTGCTTTGCTTAAAAGTTCTTTGGTCACATCAAACAAGCAGTTTGACAAACTTGGGAAATAAACTAGACTCATTTCCCCTATAAATCTTTCTTCTCCTTGTCCTCAATTTGGCTCTCCTCTTTCCCTTTGTCTTCTGATTTTTCTTCCATGCTTCCACTGACGTCTCCCTTCTGTTCCTCTTGTTTAGGCCCTCTCTCTTCTCTTCCCAGTGACTCTCCTAAGACCTCAGAATGCCAGTTGCCTCTTAATTATATACCTCTCCTATAAGCTGTGTCTCTAGTCAACTGCAGAAGTTAAATCTTAAACCCATGTTAAATTTAAGCTATCATTAAAGGTTTTCCTAAAGCCAGAGAAGACCAGCAACTATTTATAGGAGAACCTAGAATTCTTTTGGATGCATAGGATCCAAGGTTGCCTGACCCTAGATCTCTCTGTGCACATATTGGTTAGAATCTCAGATATTAATCTCAGACTTAATATCTGATCCAGAAAGAGACCTCATTTCTGCAATAAACATGAGGGTCAAAAGGGTCCCCAAAGTAAGGAAACATCAGAAAAGCCATATTGAAACAGTTCCAGTAAAAATCAGTTGGACCATAATTCATTTATGCAAATAGAGAAAAAGTGAAATTAGAATGGGAACTGTCCCTTTACCTGAACTATAGGTGTTGTAACACCTGGCAGAACATTTTGATATTGCTTTTGAAGAATAACAAAACAAGACTCAAAATAAACTTATGGCCCTGAAGATCAAACTGTTGTTGGTACATTTCCCATCAGACCGCCTGTTGACTAGGACATTTGTAGACTTTAAACAGTAGGGATATTTTGAACAAAAGCTATTCCATTTTACAAAAGATAAACCAAGACAAAGAAAAATCTCTCAACTCAGAGCAAAGAGAATGTTCCAAGGAAAGAGAATCATTCAGTATCTTTCCTTTCCCTTAAAACACTCAAGATGAATTAACTATAAATATATATGGTCAACCTCATAAATTCCTGGTAGATATTCCTGGCACTACTGTTTTACATTAAGCTTTGCTATCTCTGCTCAGCTTCTTCCTGGGAGTCAACGTAGGACACAGGTTCTAGGTTTTAAAATAATTCACTATTTTTTTTTGGCTTTCCTTTAGCCTTTAAGTGTAACTCTTGGACCTTTGACTAAACAGTGTTACTTCCTGCTCTGTAATACCACCCATGAAAATTTAATAGGGAGAGATTTACTTTGCTAATGGAATTGTAATATTAAATGCACACCAGACAAACAATTTCTTGAGGTTCCAGAGGACTCAAATATTCAGAATCAAGTTGTGTCTGCTCTGCATATACCTTTGTATTTTTCATTGTATTTAGTACAAAACCAAGTTAAAGACCTTGATATCATACCAGACACCCTATGAACTAAACATTCTGCTGACATAGGAAAAATAATTTAAGCAGAACTTATTAAAGTTCAGATAGATCCTACCAAACTGTTACACAAACTTCCCTAATAGTCCCAGAAGCAAAGACCAAAACTTATAGTTTTAGTCCTTATATACAATGACCATCTCATATTCTGCACTAACTCTTGCAACACTCTCATCCTGCCAGTAAAGAAATCAAATAGATTAATATATCATTTGTTAAAGGTCTCAGAATGTTAAAAAAAATTACCTTTCTCTTCCCAGCAGTACCTAAACTAAATACCATCCTAGCATCAATTCTGCCCAAAGCCACCTATTTTACCATAGTAGAATTTTTCTCGGCTCTTTTCAGCGTGCCCTTAGCCCAGGACATTGAGTACTCATGGCAGACAGCAATATATTTAGAAGGTTATGCTCCAGGGTTCACTGATGCCCCCTCTCATTTTTCCAAGCCTTCATTCAAGACTTAGAAGACTTACATTTCCTTTATGACTCATTTCTGATATAATATGTAGACGATATGTTCAAAGAACAAAAAGCTTGTAAAAAAGATTCCATTTACTTGCTCTCAACCTTAGCAGAAAAAGAACATAAAGTTTCAAAAGATAAATTACAAATTTGCCAAAACATAATCTAGTTATTTATAGAGTGACTTAACTAAAGAGGGAAAAATGCTTTCCTCTCTGAATAGACTAAAGATTATGAAAACATAGTGTACGCCTCTCATAGACTGATAGTTAAGAGACTTTCTAGGCTCATCTGGACATTGCAGGTAACGGTTGTCAGATTTTTCTGATATTGAGGGAACTCTTTATGAACTGACCACATCATCAATAAGAGATCCTCTCCTTAGGAAGCCCAAATATCAATGTCTTTCCTACCCTGCAAAAGGCCGTTTTGTCTATTTGTATATGTGCATTGGGCAATGCTTGGGATTTTAGCTCAACGTCATTGGTACTATTAAAAATCCATCATTTGCAATAGCTTTACACTTGATCTGGTTGCAAGACTTATCTCTGTCTTAGAGCATCTGTTGATGCTTCTGCTAAACTTGTTGTCGGTAACCCATTTGACCTCATGGTTCCTCACACAAAATCATTTCATTATTTATTGGGAAAGCAAAATACTTGTCAGCAATGTGATTAACCTCTTGAGATTCTATTTGCTTTCTCCTTCTCACATTGCTATTCATTGTTGCAGTATCCAGAATCCTGCTGTTCTCTATTCTCATGCCCCTACAATGAAAAGGGAACGTCCAATTGTTTTACCCAAGATAGGAAACTTTGTGTACCTTGCTCATATTTATTGAGATTTTTGTTGAAAATTAGGATTTATTGTTTGCTGGATTAAAGTTGAAACCAAAGGCTATGAAGCAAGATTATACTCTCACAAATTAATCTTTCCTTTAGAATAGACTTCTCTATGTGACATAAAATCAGCACAGATCTCAAAGCTTTTTGCACCATCTACAGTGAGTAAACTAGAGAACAACTTAGAGTAAACATTTATACAGATAGCAGGATGTTTTGGGAGTAGGACATTACTTTGGGATGCTTTAGAAACAAAGAAGGCTTTCTCGTCTCTGCTGCATCATTCATCAAAATGGACAAGTTGAGGAACTTTTTAAATGCATTTCTACTTCTTAGAGAGCTGGCTAATATAAAGTGTGAGACTTGTGACAAAGGAGAAAATGCAGAAGCTAAACTCCCATTGCCTGAGTCTAATATTTTATGTGTTTCTTGTTAAGTGGTTGTCAAAACACTAGGGTACATCAGAATCACATGGAAGACTTGTCAAAATACAAACTGCTGGGCCTTACCCCCAGAGTTTGTAATTCAGTAGGTCTTGGTTGGGGTCAAGAATTTACACTCTAACAAGTTTTCAGATGATGCTAATGTGCTGATTGGGTGACAACACTTTGAGAAATGTTGCCTCAGGCCATCAACATGATTTAATGATAACAGCAATAATACTTGGATTTATGTAGTGTTCTTGCGCATGATGAGACAACTGAGTAAAATCTATGGGCCCAAAGCTGCATTTTAGAGCATGACCTTCTTTTGAAACATACACCTTGAGTTGGAGTTATGAGGTTATAAGAAGAAGAGAAATGAATTTGATCAGAGGTGGAAGGAAATGTCTTCACCTTGCCCATAATTATGATTTGTTTTGTCCTCTCAGGGTAATTAGCCATATGTCAGCAAAGAGAATAGGAGACTTTGCACTTACTCATCATGAATTAGGGATGAAAAGACAGCCTTTAACCAAACAAAAAAGATGAAAAGAAAATTACTGGGGTTAAATTAGTTAAAATCACCTTTTCCCAGAGAAAGATTCATGGTTTAGTCATAGCATCTAACTATTAATTGCTTATTCCCTTAGTAGGTTGTGCTGAAAGGTGGGATCAGGGGAGGGATATAGGTTAGTTCTTATCAAGGCAGCAAGGAAAACAGAAAACCACAGGTAGCATTAAGAATCAAGGACTTGGCATTGAGTTTCCCTTTGGAACCCATGGTCTTACTGCTGCATATAGATCTTGCCTGGCCTGTGATCATCCCTCCCAGCTCATCAATATTCTCCATTCTCTTCTACCAACATTAGTTTTCTTCCATACTTTACTTTTGCTAGGTTCACAACCTAAATACATCAACTGTTCCAATAACAAGATGATGCTCCTTGTTTTCAACTTTATCTTGCTTTTTTGCTGGAATTGTCTGAAATATAAAACAAGATAAATCAAAGTTTTTTTGTGTGTGTAATCTGCCTTTTCCAGCTACGATTTCCTCATAACTAAAAAATAGTTAAGTATTTCTTCCTCTGTGTATTCTACACTAAAGAGCATTTCTCTCCAGTGCCCTGAGAAAGCAATTTTTGCAATAGGCAGCTTGGGTCTTAGCTTTTTAAAATTTGAAAAACAGAAACAGAATAATAAGAACTCAAAGAGTAATGATGAAGGAGTGAAAAAACATCTAAGGGAGACTATTTAAAGAGCATTGTTTAGTCAAGTAACAGAGCTGATTCAAGGTTGCACAAAAGTCTACCTTGTGGTAAAAACATGACAACCTAATGATTTTTTATGAATGACATCTGGGAGAATGAAGAATGAAACCAATTAGAGTTTCCAGTGAAACATTTGATCTAGACGATGATTCTGTGGCACCAAATGCCTTCAGGAAGCTTTCTTCTCAGCTGAAACCTAATTTTGCTGGACCCATTTTACTCTGTATGATAATGCAGATGTCCTTTGTGACTTCTTTGAGGTCAAAAAGGCATCACTATGTGCTATTTAGGAGTAAGTTTCTTTCTAAATAAGATCTGACTGGGTCATTACCCAGAAGCAATAATTGGGTCATCAGGGACAAGATGAGCTCAAAATGAAAGAATCATTCACTGGCTAAAGATGATAAGCCAGTAAGGCAAAAATCAGCAAAGACCACAGATTGCATCATCAACTTTAGACCTTTTTCCAGCTGTTTAAATGGAAAGAGGGATTGACCATATACGCTTTGTTTAATGAATGTTTTAAGGTGCCATTTTCAACCAAAAAATGTTTGTTCCCCTCCCCACAAATAAAAAAGAGAAAAAATAAGAAATTTTCAATTATTGTAAACCGGCAAAGAGTTAAGGAGAAAAGAATATGTACACTTAGAAAATAAATAAAAAAATACTGTCTAACCCTGAATATGAGGGAATTGGGCTTTTGATAAATTTAAAACGTAAAAGCATTCCCTATTTTTAAAATGAATAATTTGATTTGACCTATAAGGCAGTGTTATGAACAATGGTTTCTATACATGTAATTGTAATAATAAATGCTTTACAAATAGGCATTTTACACAAATGATACAGAAATATTTTCATCATCTGGAGACAAATATCTATTATCATTTCATTTGCATTGTTTTTATTTAATATTATGTATTTGAAAATAGGGAATCAGTGTATTTTTTCAGCTCAATTGTTAAACTGCCAAAAATAAATAATAATAAAACTTTATCTTTAATTGCAACCCCCTAAGGATTTCTTTGTTTGTTTCATTCAATGCAAAAAGCACTTCTCATGGGTAGAAAATAATGAAAATAATAGCTCTATACTTATGTATTTTATATTTATTTTATTTAAAGACTTTTATTAAAGGTATATTGTATAGCATATGAAATACAGCCAAAATTTTATAACTTTAAATGGAGTATAATTTATAAAAATGTTGAATCTCTATGTTGTACACCTAAAAACTAATATAAAATTGTAAATCTATACTTCATTTCAAAAAAGTATATCATCATACATATTACCAGTTTGAAAATCAGTTGTTTATAATCTAGAGTAGTTGGTTGTTTGTAGTCTAGAGTAAAATTGTGATTAGAGCCCACCAAAGCCTATTGAAATCCATGATTTAAATGAGAAAGTTACTTAATTAAGCCACTCTGAGAAAGTGGACTTATTAGTCACTGATTATGAACGTGGTATAAGGTGAGCAACTCTATTAGTTTGTCCATGACTGAGAGGTGTCCCATAACACAAGGAGGCTTTCAATACAGGATCATCCCAGGCAAACTGGGAGGAGGTGGTTACCCTAATGCATCTCTTCTAATGGTTGCCCTGAAAAGAGTGCCACCATCATAAATTCTAGCCAGAGGTAGCACTGAGCTCTTTCTACCATCTCACCTAACTAAGTCCATCATTGCAATGGAAATGAGGGAACAAGCCAGGCAAATAGCTTGACCCATAACCCCAGGGTAGTACGGAAGGGATGTTATTTTGTATTGGAAGTGAGAAGGGAAGTCATTGAAAGTATTAAACTGTGACATGATCTGACTTTTTTATCTGACTTGTTTTTTAATAGAATCCCTCTCACTGCAGATGGAGGACAGCCTGTAGGAAGGCAAGAATGGAAACAGGATGACCATTCAAAGGTCATTGTGCAAGTTCTGGAGAGAGAGTTAGAAGGTGGTACTGATAGATTTGGATTGGGAAGATCCCCCTGGAGGAGGGCATGGCAATCCACTCCAGTATTTTTGCCTGCAGAATCCCATGGACAGAGGAGCCTGGAGGGCTACAGTCCATAGTGTCACAAAGAGTTGGACACGACTGAAGCAACTTAGCATGCTTGCACGCACTGGTGGATGTGATAAGTAATTGGACTAGGATATATTCTGAATACAGAACTAATATGATTTGTGCATGCATGAGATGTAGGCATGAGAAAAAGAGAGAAGCCATGGATTATTTATTATAAGATTTTTGCCCTGAGTGACTGGGTAATTGATGTTGCCTTTTACTAGATGACAAATGCTAAAAGAAGAACTGATGTGGAGGGAAATCAATTTGTTTTCAATGTGTTAAGTTTTTTATGTTGGTTAGAAATTCAAATAAAGTCAGGTAGTCTATTGACTACAAAAGTCTAGAATTTAGGAGAAATAAATGTATAAATATAACAGTCAGCAATGTTTGTATGAATGGTATTTAAAATCATGGGGTCATCTGATAGAGACAGATAGAGAAGGGAAAAGTTGAGGACTAAATTCAAGGAACTTCAATGTTTAAAGGCTAGAAAGAGGAGAAAGAAGTGACAAAAAAGAAGCCTAAAAAGGAGAAGCCAGTGGGACAGAAGGAAAACCAGAATAACTTAATGTCATGATGTCATCAGAAGACAGAGTCTCAAGAAGGAAGGAACAATTAAGGATGTCAGATGATGTTAAAATTTTAATAAGATGAAGGTTAATGATTTTGATTGAGTTTGGTAACATGCAGACTTTTATTAGAGTAGTTTCCATGCATGAAAGCATGATTGGAGTGGGTTTGGGAGAACATGGGGGAGAATGAATGGACCCAGAGACTGTGTGATTTGAGGACTGATGTTATTACCATATGAATTTACTCAAAAGTGATAGCATTTAATGTTTTTAACAGCTAAAGTATGTTGTATACTTGTGAGTTCAAAGCATTCTTCATGAAACCATGCATAATTCTAATTTGTGCTTGTTTTAAAAAGAAACAGGACATTTTACCTGCTTTTATAAGCAAGCTGTGACTATCACTATACGGCTATAATAAAATAACATACTCATACCTCTTATAGAAATAGTTCAAGTAAAATGAATCAGGGACTTTCCCTAAAAAGCTTATTCTCTATGGGATGGAGATTATTATTAAGATCATCACTCTTGGCCTTGACTTATCAATATGGGATGGAAAGCCAACTTTCACTCATTTGTTCTAGATGATGACATCTTGGTCTCAAATTATAATTACAGTAAAAATGGTAACAATAATGATAATCATTTTTTTACCTGATGTCTTACTGTATAAATGTTACTGAATACAAGATCATAAATGAGTATGCTTTTTTCTTTCTTTTTTCACACTAGATTTCAATGTTAACAATTTAATTATTTATTAATTACTGAGTATGCCTAGTGCCAGGTTTAGGTTTTAAGAAAAAAAAGAAATAAGATCTTGAGTGGTCTCTGACTATAGATTGATTAGAATACAAAATTGGACAAATTAAAATTATTTTTACTTTGAAATACAGCCAGATATGCAAACAAGCAAAGGAAATGGCAGATAAAAAGTCAAAGGTATAAGTAAATGGATGTTGGTTCATGATGCCTGCCTTGTTCTTCTCAGACAAAAACCTAGTTTCTATGGTGTCAGGAGCCAACAAAATGAGAAATCTCTCAGATCGTGAGAGCCCAAGGGTCAGGCATGCTCCCTTTACTAATATTATACTGGAAAGAATCTTATTAGCCATCAAATATCTACCACATTAAGATTTTCTAGTGGTGAAAGTTGAATTGGCTTTTAGGAAAAAAAATGGGTGATGAGATGAGTGAATAACACTCTATTCAGAGGAATGGCACAAAACAAAGAAACAGAAGAAACAGGAAAATGACCAGAAGGATATCAGTGATAATAACATTGACTAAAGTCTTATTTTGTGGAAGAGCTTGCTAAACCCAGCGAACACCAATCACCTGGGAAGGGGGTGTTTCTTGTTCCAATGCAAATTCTGATTTAGTAAGTCTCTAAGATGAGGTGGATGCTGCTGATTAGGGCACAAACTTTGAGCAGTGATGGCCAAGTGCTTAACATGGTGAATTAGAGTAAAATGGGAAAGACTGGCTTCAAACAAATCATGGAGGGCCCGGAAGGTTGAAGAGTTTGATTTCTAAACGTAGACAGTAGAGCATTGATGGATTTAGGTAAACTGCCTTGAAAGGAATCATAATTTTAGGACTAGTCATTAAGTGTAGAGGCAACAAAGGGATCAGGCAGGATGGGATGGATTTCTGAGAAGCTTAAAACATTGGGTAGGATTTGGGATATACAAAATATGTTTGAGCCAAATGAGATAGCCAATTAAAAAAAAAATCCCAAAGTTGGAGGGCAGGTTGAAGAAAAAAATATTTCCATTACAAAACTTGGTAAGTTTTTTAAGGAATCTCCACACTGTTCTCCATAGTGGCTGTACTAGTTTGCATTCCCACCAACAGTGTAAGAGGGTTCCCTTTTCTCCACACCCTCTCCAGCATTTATTGCTTGTAGACTTTTGGATAGCAGCCATTCTGACTGGTGTGAAATGATACCTCATTGTGGTTTTGATTTGCATTTCTCTAATAATGAGTGATGTTGAGCATCTTTTCATGTGTTTGTTAGCCATCTGTATGTCTTCTTTGGAGAAATGTCTGTTTAGTTCTTTGGCCCATTTTTTGATTGGGTCATTTATTTTTCGGGAATTCAGCTGCAGAAGTTGCTTGTATATTTTTGAGATTAATTGTTTGTCTGTTGCTTCATTTGCTATTATTTTCTCCCATTCTGAAGGCTGTCTTTTCACCTTGTTTATAGTTTCCTTTGTTGTGCAAAAGCTTTTAATTTTAATTAGGTCCCATTTGTTTATTTTTGCTTTTATTTCCAATATTCTGGGAGGTGGGTCATGGAGGATCCTGCTGTGATTTATGTCGGAGAGTGTTTTGCCTATGTTTTCCTCTAGGAGTTTTATTGTTTCTAGTACAGCCACTATGGAGAACAGTGTGGAGATTCCTTAAAAAACTGGGAATAGAACTGCCATATGACCCAGCAATCCCACTGCTGGGCATATACACCGAGGAAACCAGAATTGAAAGAGACGCGTGTACCCCAATGTTCATCGCAGCACTGTTTACAATAGCCAGGACATGGAAGCAACCTAGATGTCCATCAGCAGATGAATGGATAAGGAAGCTGTGGTACATATACACAATGGAATATTACTCAGCCATTAAAAAAAATACATTTGAACCGGTTCTACTGAGATGGATGAAACTGGAGCCCATTATACAGAGTGAAGTAAGCCAGAAAGAAAAACAACAATACAGTATACTAATGCATATATATGGAATCTGAAAGATGGTAACGATAACCCTATATGCGGGACAGAATGAGAGACACAGATGCATGGAACAATTTTATGGACTCTGAGGGAGAAGGTGAGGGTGGGACGTTCTGGGAGAATGGCATTGAGACATGTGTATTGTCATATGTGAAACAGAGCACCATTCCATGTTCGATGCATGTGACAAGGGCTCGGGGCCGGGGCAGTGGGATGATCCAGAGGGATGGGAGGGGGAGGGAGGTGGGTGGGGGGTTCGGGAAGGGGAACACATGTAAACCCATGGCTGATTCTTGTCAATGTATGGCAAAAACTATTACAATATTGTAAAGTAATTAGCCCCCAAGTAAAATAAATAAATTTATAAAAAAAAAAAAAAAAAAAAAAAAAAAAAAGGAGGAGATAAATCAATCAAAAAAAAAAAAAAAAAAAACTTGGTAAGTGAAGAGAGTGGTGGATAGTCAAAATATAATTGAGAACACTGCCCCTTTATATCTAGAGATATGCTAATATCATTAATAATGTTGACAGAAAATAAAATGAAACCCATCCTTTGACTGAGAGACAATAAATATGTGCATAATAAAAGAAGATGAGAAGTTTGAGGAAAACTTAAATGTTAAATTTTTGAAAGGGTGTTATGAACTGAGAGTGAAGGAATAAAGGAAATGAATGGAAATGAGAACTTATATTCAGAAATTGATATGAAACTTCTAAAGTAACATACAGACACTCAGGAGAGAGAGCATATAGGCTTCAACTGAGGTCTTATTCATAAAGCATCAGCTGGAGTATGTCATTCAAGCTCTTCACATAATTATAATTCAATACTTCTGCTGCATTTACTATTTATGCAGTTTGTTATGCAACTTAGGACCAGCACTTTTGGGGATTCATTAATTCATAGGGTGTGTGTGTGTTTATTTTTCACCTAAAGATGGCTTACCCACATTTAATTCTGAGATGATTCTGATTATAAAGTGATTCTAAACAGTGTTTTAATGATAGACAGAGGCTTAAGCTTGTAGAATATTTTTGGTTGTTCCTTGTATTGAATGATCTGGTAGTGCTGCTGTGGCAGGAACTCCTTATTGTCTCTCAGTAGCCTTTTCTCCCTTTATAACTTTACATCTTATTTAAATAGATGTCCAGTTAAAGACTACTTTTCCTAGTTTCCCTCATGGCTAGATATGGTCATACAAGTAGGTTTTGGCTAATGCAGTACAATTAAAAGTGACTCATGAAACTTCTTCAAAGAGATATAAGGTTGTAACCTCCTATTGCAGTTTCTTTACATAGCTGATGGTTGAAACATGGACATGGTGATAAATAAACTTGGACTATGGAGAACATGAGTGTGGCACAGTGGGAGGGCAGAGCATTAAGATGCTATGAGCCTGTTGTCCCTACATCCTTGAGTTGCCAATCACCTACACACTTTAGACTTTCATGAAAGAGAAGTACACTTCTATCTTGTGTGTTTGGGGCTTTGTTACAGTAGCCAAATCTGTGTTCTAATGAATGCAAGTAACTCGGAGAAAGATGTTCTCAAAAACATATTGCACCTCTAGACATTCCTTCTTAAGCACAGGCCTTTTCATCTACTTCTGTTAACTATTAGAGCATCCTTCCATATTTGCCTTGTCCCTAACGTCTCTATACCTGTTTATTCATTCTTCTCAGTTCAGGAAACCTGAACACTTTCTTCTCCCCAAATCCCACTCTTCCATATTACCCTCAATCATATTCCTTCTTACTTCACTAAATGACATAAGCTAGCCATTATTTCATTTTTGTACAGTGCCCTTCATTCCTGCTTTAAGCTGGTTTCTTTTCTTTGAACATACATAGTTCTCCTTAAACTGGGAAATGAAATCTTCAGTTGAGTATGCTGTTATTCCATATCTTCATTTCCTTTTATGCTCAACTACACAAATGATGGGGCTATGTATACTGTTTCAATTTCCTTTTCACTCACTCTTTAAATAGTTAATGAATTTGGGATCAACAATACACACTGCTATGTGTGAGTGCGTGCTAAGTTGCATCAGTCGTGTCTGACTCTTTGTGACCTTATGGACTGTAGCCCGTCAGGTTCTTCTGTGGGATTCTCCAAGCAAGAATGCTAGAGTGGGTTGCCATGCCCTCCTCCATGGGATCTTCTGGACCTAGGGATCAAACTCTTGTCTCGTATGTCTCCTGCATTGGCAGGAGGGTTCTTTAACCACTAGTGCCACCTGGGAAGCCCACATACTGCTCTATTTATTAATAAAATGCATAACCAACAAGGTCCTACTCTATATAGCACAGGGAACTCTGCTCAATGCTATGTGCCAGTCTGAATGGGAGGGGAATCTCAGGGAGAATGGATATGGGTATGTGTATGGCTGAGTCCCTTTGCTGTCCACCTGAAACTATCACAACATTGTTAACAGGCTATAGTCCAATATAAAAAAAAAAGTTAAATAAAACAGTACTCTTAAGAAAAGTCTTCCATTCTAATTATATTATTTAACTGCCATTCTGAAGGATCATCTTTTGTTTTCTCCCCCGATTATTAAAATATTAAGTGCTAATTTCAAAAAATCAGAATATATAAAAGAGACCCAATCTCTAACCTACCACCTAGGATATATGTACATATAATAAACTATGTGGTAGAATAGTTGTTCTATTAGGCTTCCCTGGTGGCTCAGTGGTAAAGAATCCACCTGCCAATGCAGGAGACACAGGTTATATACTTGGTCCATGAAACTCCACATGTTGTAGAGCAACTAAGTCCATGCACCATAACTATTGAGCCTGTGCTCTAAAGCTTGGATACCACAGGTACTAAAGCCCTCGTGCCCTAGAGCCCATGCTCTGCAACAAGAGAAGTCACCACAGTGAGAAGTCTGTGCCCTGCAACTACGAGTAGCCCGTGCTTCCCACAACTAGAGTAAAGCCTGCGCAGCAACAAAGACCCAACAGAGCCCAAAATAACTAATTAAATAAAATAAAAATTGTTTATTATGACATATACCAAGCAGTATATGTAACATAATATGTACATCTGCTGCTGCTGCTAAGTCGCTTCAGTCGTGTCCGACTCTGCGCGACCCCAGAGACCACGGCCTACCAGGCTCCCCCGTCCCTGAGTTTCTCCAGGCAAGAACACTGGAGTGGGTTGCCATTTCCTTTTCCAATGCATGAAAGTGAAAAGTGAAAGTGAAGTCGCTCAGTCGTGTCCGATTCCTAGTGACCCAATGGACTGCAGCCCACCAGGCTCCTCTGTCCATGGGATTTTCCAGGCAAGAGTATAATATAATTCTATTTATTAATATTTTATATCCTAATATTTATAATATTTCATATATGAATATTAGTATTCATGTCAAACATTTCATATATAATAAGTTATGTTATATATAATTTTGATGTTTACCCTAATATTTATAATCATATCCACTTTTATACTTCTTTTACATAATGAAATAATACTCCGTATATATTATAGTCTGTTTTTTAGTTGAATAATATAGCTTGGATGTCTTTCCTCATCAACATACATACCGTGTTAATACCAAGAGAATATTATATTATTAAGTAGATAGGCATTAATTTATTTAGACAATCTCTTATGATTGAACAGTTGGACTGTTTACAGTTCCTGCCATTATACACAATGTTTAAACATTCATCTCTATATGCCATGCTTGCTTTCTCCTTTTAGTTCTCACTGATGTTGGTCTCTTCCCCATGAAAAATATTTTCCTCTATAGTCTCCCATATTCAATTCTGGCAGAATAAGATGCAAATCCAACCAAAATTCTCCATGAAATCTGTCTGTTTTCCTCTTCTCATTGGTATCTGTCTATCTGAATTTATGAACCCACTTTCCTCATGCATTTTGATACTTAATTATACATAGTCTTCAGTTATTCACAATTGTATACATGTTAATACTGAGGCCTATTAGACAATGGATAGATTTCTTCTATAACTCACAACAGGGCACCATTATTTTGTGAAAAGCTATGTCTCCATTTGAAGAACTTGAGGTGTCACTTATAGGAGGGATGTGTGTGTATGTGTGTGTGCATGTGTGTGTGTGTTTGTGTGTGTTTGATAGAGATACTGGAGGGGTAGGAGCAAGCTAGAGAGGTTTAGAAGTTCTGTTCTGGTTTATTTGACATATGGGGCTATCACTACTCCCAATTCCCAAAATAAATTTGCCCAGAATCACTCATCAAATTAATTTTGTCAGCTCAATTGACATTTGAAGAAGGCCATCATGATTACAACTCTAATAGAGTCATGGGGTAAGGCATGTAAAAAGGGGGGCTTGAAAGGGGAACAGGAAGCAGCCAGGTAAAGAGTTGGATGGAGATGTGGAAGCAGAAATGAATATCAGATGAGACAGATTGATGTAAATTCCTCAGATTCATGTCTATGATTAGAGACCAAGAATCAGAGCTTTGTTTTTATATGACTCAGGTTAATAGTCAGATTTTGGTTCTTATCCCACCCAGACCACATACCAGAAGGCTGAATACTTATTATTTACCTTTCACAGGCCTCAGTTGGTGAAGTGAAGGTAGTATTTACTGTCCTGCCTAGATCATGCAGTTTAAATATCCAATTAAGTAACAAATTCACTTCAAAAATTGTAAACTCTGAAAAACTATGGCAGATTACTCTTTCTAAAGATGGCTGTGTAGCATCTCCTATCCCACATCATCTGTGACAATGTGATCTTACTACTTTCCTACCCAAAGGATGGGGATCTCTATTCCCTCCCCTGAATCTGGATTGTGATTACTTCAACCAATAGAGTAGGTAGGTGTGATGCCATGGGACTTCCATGGCTAGGTCATGAGAGGCAATGTAGATTCTACCTTATTTCTAGAACACACTCATGAGAGCCCTGAGCTACCACATAGGGAGCCCAACTTACTGAGGTTACCGTGTTTTGAGGAAACACGGATCACATGGAGAGGCCCTGGGTAGGTTTGGGGTGAAGATGTCCCCAGTGATTCTTACCCTGCCCTTCATCAGTCATTCTAGTCTTCTCAACTAAGGCCCCAGACATCATGGAGCAGAGACAAGCCATGTGCACTTGTCCTTCAGTTCAGTTCAGTTTAGTCTCTCAGTCGTGCTTGACTCTTTGCAACCCCATGAACTGCAGCATGCCATGCCTCCCTGTCCATCACCAATTCCCAGAGTTTACCCAAACTCAGGTCTACTGAGTCGGTGATGCCATCCAATCATCTCATCCTCAGTTGTCCCCTTCTCCTCCTCCCCTCAATCTTTCCCAGCATCAGGGTCTTTTAAAATGAGCCAGCTCTTTGCATCAGGTGGCCAAAGTATTGGAGTTTCAGCTTCAACATCAGTCCTTCCAATGAACACCCAGGACTGATCTCCTTTAGGATGGACTGGTTGGATCTCCTTGCAATTCAAGGGACTCTCAAGAGCCTTCTCCAGCACCACAGTTCAAAAGCATCAATTCCGCTTCACTCAGCTTTCTTTATAGTCCAACTCTCAAATCCATACATGACTACTGGAAAAACCATAGCTTTGACTAGACAGACCTTTGTTGACAAAGTAATGTCTCTGCTTTTTTAATATGCTGTCTAGGTTGGTCATAAATTTCCTTTCAAGGAGTAAGCGTCTTTTAATTTCGTCTTCAGTGATGAAGTCGCCATCTGCAGGGGTTTTGGAGCCCCCAAAAATAAAGTCAGCCACTGTTTGCACTGTTTCCCCATCTATTTGCCATGAAGTGATGGGACCAGATGCCATGATCTTAGTTTTCTGAATGTTGAGCTTTAAGCCAAAGTTTTCACTCTCCTCTTTCACTTTCATCAAGAGGCTCTTTAGTTCTTCTTCACTTTCTGCCATAAGGGTGGTGTCATCTGCATATCTGAGGGTATTGATATTTCTCCCAGCAATCGTGATTCCAGCTTGTGCTTCTTTCAGCCCAGTGTTTCTCATGATGTTCTCTGCATATAAGTTAAATAAGCAGGGTGACAATATACAGCCTTGACATACTCCTTTTCCTGTTTGGAACCAGTCTTTTCCTATTTGGTCAGGAGCAGGTCGTGAGGAGCTACCCCACATCCAAGTGACTGCGCTTTGCTGGAGCAGCCATGAAGAGATACCCCATGTCCAAGGTAAGAGAAACCCAAGTAAGATGGTAGGCACTGAGAGAAGGCATCAGAGGACAGACAGATTGAAACCACAATCACAGACAACTAGCCAATCTGATCACATGGACCACAGCCTTGTCTAACTCAATGAATCTAAGCCATGCCATGTAGGGCCACCCAAGATGAATGGGTCATGGTGGAGAGGTCTGACAGAATGTGGCCCACTGGAGAAGGGCATGGCAAACCACTTCAGTATTCTTGCCTAGAGAACCCCATAAACAGTATGAAAAGGCAAAAAGATAGGACACTGAAAGATGAACTCCCCAAGTCAGCAGGTGCCCAATATACTACTGGAAATCAGTGGAGAAATAACTCCAGAAAGAATGAAGGGATGAAGCCAAAGCAAAAACAACACCCAGTTGTGGATGGGACTGGTGATAGAAGCAAGGTCCGGTGCTGTAAAGAGCAATATTGCATAGGAACCTGGAATGTTAGGTCCATGAATTAAGGCAAATTGGAAGTGGTCAAACAGGAGATGGCAAGACTGAACATCGACATTCTAGGAATCAGCAAACTGAGATGGACTAGAATGGGTGAATGTCACTCAGATGACCATTATATCTACTACTGTGGGCAGGAATCCCTTAGAAGAAATGGAGTAGCCATCATAGTCAACAAAAGAGTCCAACATGCAGTACTTGGATGCAGTCTCAAAAATGACAGAATGATCTCTGTTCATTTCCAAGGCAAACCATTCAATATCATGGCAATCCAAGTCTATGCCCCAACCAGTAACGCTGAAGAAGGTGCAGCTGAACAGTGGCCCAGGCCAAATTCTGATCCATAGAATCATTGACCATAATTAAATTGTTATTGTTTTATGACCTAAAGTTTGGGAGTGTTTTTTTATGCAGCAAATATAACCATAAGAAAATCTAAGATATGACAGTAATTATTAGTATAATGAGGTGGCTTAGGAAAACACATTCGTATCACCTGATTTAATCTCTGAAAAAAAGCAAAGGTGAATGAGTTAGAAGCTATGGAAGGAGGTAAAGGAGATGTGGTATCATGAGTGTTTTTTTCAGAAGTGAAATTTCAGAACAGAGAGTGACTGTGGACACTTAATCTGACAAATTAGAGACCTCTTGCCTGGGCATCAGTGGAGATAATGAAATTCACCAAGACACTCTGGTCTTGGTCTTTAACAATTAACCTGGGAAAGGTGCAGGCTGTCCCAGTCCCCGAGTGCATCTTGTGTCTCTGCCAGACTGAACATCATGAGCCAGCACACACAAACTGTCACCCTGATCCAGAGCAGCTGTCTAATTACAATTTGTTATTATTAATTATGGAGTAGAAAATCATTTGTAATTAGCTCAGCCTAAATCATAGTTTAAACAGCCAAAAATTACATTACAAACTAAAGTGTAATTAAAGCACTACACTAAAGTATTTATTTAAACCCAATTTAGTTACTGCAAATTTTTCAATCAGCTTCTCAGGCTCATACATAGATTTAATTAGTCTCCAGTACTGACAGTTTAGTGCATTTATTCATTAAGCATCAATATTGACAAACAAATGTAAATAAAATATAGACAGAGATGCTTTAAAGGGGCAGTCACGAAACATCTGGGCGAGATAATGAGTCTGGAAAGATGTGAATGTTAATGAGTCTTCCAGGCTGATGGAGGAGCACTGGCTCTGGGAAGCAGGGAATCTCAGTACTGAATATATTTGCAGAGTAGGTTTGTGTGGCAGGTTGACTGGAATGGTCCTGTGGGGTGGGGCAGTCATCAATTGACTTTAGTTCTTGCTCCTGTGCTAGGGTCAATCTCGGGTGCCACTCAGTGGAATTCTGGATAGAGATAAAAGAGAATACCCCATTCTGTTGACCTCTGGAGCTTTATGCATTTTCTTAAGAAACAGAAGAGCTTATAAAGAGATCTTCAGGATGAAGTAGCTTCTTTATTGAAGGGTTTAGAGAAAGTGATCTCTGTGGTGTTAAGCATCAAGCACATTCCAAGGGGTGAATTTTCTATTCGAGGACTATTGTTTGGAAAGTCAACCTTGCCAAAGATGCAAAAATGCCTGCACTCTCTTCTAAATGAGTTCCAGATTCTTCAAGGTACTCTTCAGGGAAGCTCTACATGCTCCTTGATAGAGCTGCCATTTCTCAATGCATTCTTTGTAGATCTTTCTGAATGCCTTTATAATCACCCATCATTTCTTGCTGGATTGCTTTCATAGCATCCAAACACATCTCCCATTTTCTAGTCATTTCCCCACCATCTTTTTTTTCTTCTTTTCATCCTACTGTCAGAATTGTGACTCTGGCCATAGATAAATCTGGCCATAAATCTGGCCTATTTATGTCATTCCTCTGCCTACAACTTCAGGGCAGTGCCTCACTCCCTCTAAGGTTCAAAAGCTGAAACTTCTCACCTGAGTTCCTCTGTGAACTGTCCATTCTCTTGATCTCTGTCATCATCTCAGCGCTCTGTTCTATGCCCTAATTCTTTTGGATTCCCTAAAAGCATCAAGCTATCTTTTGCCTCCATGCCTTTTGCACCTGTGGTGTCCAATAAGTGAACTGATTTCCTTGGCTTGATTTGGCCAAATCCTATGCATTATTCAAAATTCAGCTCTGGAAATATTTGGGAAGTGTTTCCTAATCTGTTCTTTAGTTACTTTAGGTGACTAACCTCCCACATATTTCCATGCTTTTATTGCTTTTATATTATTTATACTATATGCAGTAATCATCTAGGCTTACCCAGACCAGTAAAATAAGAGTTTTTTAATCCAAGGAGGTAGTAATATGTAATGACCTTGTTGTTTTTGTTTATTTTTTTTCCTTTAGTCTCTAAGTTGTGTCTAACTCTTTTGAGACCCCATGAACTGCAGCCTGCCAGGCTCCTCTGTCCATGGGATTTCCCAGGCAAGAATACTGGAGTAGGTTACCGTTGCCTTCTACAGGGGATCTTCTTGACCCAGGGATCGAACCCATGTCTCCAGAGTTAGCAGGGAGATTCTTTACCACTGAGCCACCAGGGAAGGCAGTCATTATTCATTATTAATTTCAGTATCCCCAGCACTGTCCATGGTACTTGTCATCCCAGTGAGTGAAGTGAAAGTTGCTCAGTCGTGTCTGACTCTTTGCGACCCCATGGACTATGCAGTCCATGGAATTCTCCAGATCAGAATACTGGAGTGGTAGCCGTTCTCTTCTCCAGGGGATCTTCCCAACCCAGGGATCAAACTCCAGTTTCCCATATTGCAGGCGGATTCTTTTCCACATCCCAAATTCCATATAAATACCTGGTGCTTGAAACACACACTATTATTTTAGGTGGTATTGATAATTGCCAACCTTTATTTATTTGAAGATAGACTATATCTTTGCAAGTAGTCATTAATTATTTGAAGAATAGATTAATAAATGGCAGTCTGAAAAAATTCTCTAAGTGTAGTAACATTATTCAGTTCAGTTTCTCAGTCGTGTCTGACTCTTTGCGACCCCCTGAACTGCAGCACACCAGGCCACCCTGTCCATCACCAACTCCCGGAGTTCACCCAAACCCATGTCCATCAAGTCGGTGATGCCATCTAACCATCTCATCCTCCGTCGTCCCCTTCTCCTGCTGCCCTCAATCTTTCCCAGCATCAAGGTCTTTTAAAATGAGTCAGCTCTTTGCATCAGGTGGCCAAAGTATTGGAGTTTCAGCTTCAATGTCAGTCCTTCCAATAAACACCCAGGACTGATCTCCTTTAGGTTGGACTGGTTGGATCTCCTTGCAGTCCAAGGGACTCTCAAGAGCATAATGCTAATTTTGTTTTCAAAGTACGTACAAAAATCAGTTTGAATGTTTTATAATTACCTGTAGCATTTTTGTCCTAGCTAAATATTAGTACTTTCACTGGACAGAAGTATTTTGACAAATTTTGCATTATAAGTAAATGCCAATAATGGTCATGAACACACTGTAGATTCACATATTCTTTGGAGAATATGTGAATATTTTGAAGAATATTCACATACTCTTCACATATACTCATTTTGCCCTTGCCAGCTATGTAAATCATTGATGTGCAATTATGAGACATTCAAATTTTGCAGACTTAGTTTAAAACACTTGACAACTAAAGAAAGAACTAACCTTGTTTCCTACCATTCATCTCTTACTTTCTTCCCATGTAATACGCATTCACAGAACAACTTCCAGTGCCATGTACTGCTCTAGTTCTGGGAAAGTTTTTGTTCTGCTTAAGTTAAAGCTAATACTCCTAAAGAATTTAAATATCTATCCCTATAGAATCGCTCTTTTCAGGACAAGTCTTTGGTATTATGTCACTGGCCTAGATTGAGGAAAGGTACCACAAACAGTTCAGTGAGACTAGTCACTCTTTGTCATAAAAATCATTCATCACTAC
Organism: Giraffa tippelskirchi; assembly: GCF_054371585.1. NCBI lineage: Eukaryota > Metazoa > Chordata > Mammalia > Artiodactyla > Giraffidae > Giraffa > Giraffa tippelskirchi. The sequence goes on from NC_137275.1 coordinate 173,035,314, forward strand.
ACAACTCAACATCAATAAGAGAAATTTCTTTTTGTGTTTTCCTCTTTATTCAGAACTGGTTTTGATTCCTTCCTTGTACAGTTGGATGTCTAGAAATTCCAGAGTCAAATTCATGACCACCTTTTAGTAAATAAATGACATTTTGCAGTGTGTGGTTTGCATATTTATCTTTAATACTTCTCTCTTACTATTTCCCTTTTGTCTTAATACCTCATGCATTTATTTCAATATGTTATTATTGGAAGGGTATCTAATATGTTATTAGATATGATATGCATTTTTCAATCTACCTTATGTATGTGTTAGAACAAGGACAAGTATAAATAAAAATAATAGAAGAAGGAAGGGGGTAAAAAGGGAGAAACAGAGACAAGGAAAAGGGAAGAAGGAACAAGAAAAGTTTTTAAGCATCTTAAGTTAGTCCCAATGTAGAGTACCATATGACAAGATTTCCTACAGGCAAAGCAAATAAATTATATTCCTTGTAGAGTAGGACATTAGTAATCATGAATAATACCTATATCTGTATGTGTGTGAGCTCCTTCTCCAGATTCACTCTAAGAATTGTTTGCAAGACTTATTTTATGTTATCATGAGAGTTATTCAGTTGAGGATATGTTGTATATGTGAAACACATTGAGAACCACAAAGCTACATATATATACCAATAACACAAGAGAACGTTTCCATCATGAAGATGTGTGTCTGATGAGTGCATTCTTTTACTCAGGATGGTGTTCATTAAAAAACACAATCTGTTCTAACTTACAATATGCTTGCTCAAAACCTAAGGATACTATGCAAGATCATTGAATTTATTATTTAAATTTGTCCTCTTATTTGGATTTTCCTCCCTTTTATTTTATTTAAAATGAATTCAAAACCATTATAAAAGTCTGCAACAGCTTTCAGAAAATCAGCTGCTTCCACCAAAGTTCTTCACACCTTGAAAGCAAATTGTTTGAAATTTTCAAGGTTATTAAAAAAAATTGGTCTTCAAGAAAAAAAAAACATTAAATTTTCTTTTGAATATTCTTTTTCATTTTCTTTATATTGTAAATTTAAAGTGGAGAATGAAAATTTAATGGATGAATATAATGTTGTTGTTATAATGTCAGTTGAGAATATCAAATTCAAGTCAGTAAGTGGTCTGCAATTTCATCCAAGGAATTGTAGAAGGAGCTAGTCTTATACATTAAAGCCCTGGACTCCAAAAAAGATTTCTTCTTCCCTGAAAATTCCTCGGAGGATAAAGTTCATCATGCTATAATTGGATATAAAGCTTATTATACAAACACCCTAGGGAGAAAGACATGTTTCTTAAATTTATGCTAATATAAACAAGGTAACTATCTCCCAACTTTAGGACCAAGTTAGGAGCTGAACTCTGAGACAGAATAACTTTTGGCATAATTTATATTTTAAGGTATGATGGCAGAATTTTGTGGTGCTCTTTCTTACTTCCTTATGCTAAGATACCAAGGAGAATAAGAGCTAAATCTACAGGTCCTCAAAGCAGAGCCTGGCATGTAGAGAACTGCCTCCTACCAGGTGGAACCGCCCTCAGAGTGTGTGATGGTTCTGGGATTGACTGATAGGAGCCCATTAGATCCAATCTGGTAGTTTTACAATTGGACTTAATTTGGGGCCAGATATATGGAAAGAAGAATTACACCAAAGCTATAACTTCTCACTACTACTACCAAGAGATCTGAGTTCTCTTCTCATAGTAGCTGGAATGGGATATATCCTCAAGAGGACAAAGCCTGGTCCCTTGGTTCTTAGAGATGTGATGTCATCAGATTGATCTTTCCAAGACACAGATCTGTTTATGTTCTTTCTCTAATTAAAAGACTTTAATGGAGCAAGTTCCTCCTCTTAATATACCTGCTTTTCTGGATGTATTCAGATATATTCATTCAATATCCAATTACTTTTGGAGCCCATGGCCTATATGATAGGAGTCTCTCTCCTCCTTTTCCCAGCTCTTTCTCTCTTTTTTTCATTCCTTCTCCAATCTTTATGAACCACCAAAAGTGACAGTATTATCAGTGGTCTGACTTCAAGTGTAGTTGGATTTATGGTCAGCTCCCCCTTAGTCATAGCCTGTCTTGGGCCCACCTTTGAATTTCCATCATGACACTCTTCACATGTGTTCTTCTTCTATAGTTTCAGATTGTCTTCTTGTTTGCTCTAGGATTCATTTCCTGCCGCTTTCTCACTCTGCACCTTATTACAAGGGACTGGGTTATGTTAACTAGATTTCCTAGGCTCCATGGTCCATTTGCTTCTAACTGAGATTTAGCTGATGTATCCAGAGGTGGAATATTGGAGGAAGGAAGGGGCAAGGGTTTGTTTGTCTTTCTTTCTCTTCTCTAGGTGGGTGTCATCTCCTTCATGATTGCACTTCCGAGTGTGTAGCTCTTGCTACGGATCCAGTACCCACTGGGTGGCCTCAATGCGTTGATTCAGGTAAACACATCTTGTTTTGTCTCTCCAGCCCCAGGATTATAAAAGGTTTCTGCTATTGTTGCTGTTTTGTCATTTGCCCTGCTGTGAGGCCTTCAGGCCTCCTAGCTCCTTGGGAACAGGTCCTCAGAACCAAAACTCCTCTACTCAAATTCTTATCAGGAAGTGCTGTCTTCCTCAGTGGCCTGTTGTAAATACAACATAGTAATCTTCATTCAGTTCAGTTCCATCACTCAGTCATGTTCGACTCTTTGTGATCGCATGGACTGCAGCATGCCAGGTCTCCCTGTCCATCACAAAATCCCTGAGCTTGCTTAAACTCATGTTCATCAAGTCGGTGATGACATCCAGCCATCTCATCCTCTGTCGTCCCCTTCTCCTCCTACCTTCAATCTTTCCCAGCATCAGGGTCTTTTCCAATGAGTCAGTTCTTTGCATCAGGTGGCCAAAGTATTGGAGCTTCAGCTTCAGCATCAGTCCTTTCAATGAATATTCAGGACTGATTTCCTTTAGGATGGACTGGGTTGATCTCCTTGCAGTCCAAGGGATTCTCAAGTCTTTTCCAACACCACAGTTCAAAAGCATCGATTCTTTGGTGCTCAGCTTTCTTTATGGTCCAACTCTCACATCCATACATGACTACTGGAAAAACCATAGCCTTGACTAGATGGACCTTTGTTGGCAAAGTGATGTCTCTGCTTTTTAATATGCTGTCTAGGTTGGCCATAGTTTTTCTTCCAAGGAGCAAGCGTCTTTTAATTTCATGGCTGCAATCACCATCTGCAGTGATTTTGGAACCCAAGAAAATAAAGTCTATCACTGTTTCCATTTTTTCCCCATCTATTTGCCATGAAGTGGTGGAACTGGATGCCGTGATCTTAGTTTTTTGAATGTTGAGAGTTTTAAGCTAGTTATCTTCATTTTTCTCCTTCTTACTCAAACCCAACTTTTCTTAATGACTAGTTATTTAGCATGATGAGTCTTATTTCATAATGAAGAACAAAATAATCCATTCATTTTCCAGTTAAATATCTAAAATTTTTCTTAATGTCTTCAAGATTGTATGAATTACAATATCCCAGGCATACAGGATAGTAAACAAAAGAGGAATGTGTTTCTAAGCTTGCCGCTGATGGTGCTAGAAAATCAATCTCTGGTGAGAAAAAGCTCCCAGCAGTATAGATCGTTAGAACTACTTACCATTATGTCAAATTCACTTTACCATCTGCAAACAGACATAATGTATGAATACTGAAATAAGACTGTTTTCTCTGTTTACACTCAAAGTCCTAAAGTTGTATAGATTTTCATAATCAAGTAAACTTTATAATTTAATAATGAGTTCTTTATTTAACCCTTACACACTTAATGTCTTGGGTCAATTTCTCTCTCATTAAAAAAAAAATGCATACATGGTTCACTCCATCAGGAGATAGCTAAGTGTTATGGGGGAAGCTTTCAGTTTGAATTTTGGTATCTCCTCCTCCCCTGTGTCCTGGAGACGCATGTTGCATTCCTCTTCCACATCAAGCAGTGGTGACATTACAGCCATTTCAGCCAATGAAACTCCCAGGGAAAAACGCATTTCTGTAAGACTTCAGTGAAATGTACCAGATGCTTCAATTCCAGAACAAATTAGATATAATTATGGTTTCAAATTTTGGAAAGTTAATAGTCAAGGGCTTGGCTAGATATCCTGTGTATATTGATGAACACTGAGGAAATGATTGGATGGGGGATGCAGATATGTTCCAGTTGGTCAGATGCTTACCTAGAGGACAGAGGGAAAAGATGCTTGGGTTTCTTTCTGAGCAGCGCGTCTGTTACTCCTCAGAACAGTTCACCATGGCATAGACGTCTTGTCACTCTCCAGGTAGTACTTCTGCATCGAGAGCATTGTGCATATAGTCATTAATCCAGTGGAATGTTCCACACCCCTCCAGCCCTCCCAACCTCATGCCAATGACCTAGAGAAAAAGGCCCACACTTCTCATGTTCATATGCAGACCTCTTATGACAGAAATACTTTTCGTTATACATAAAATCCTGCCTGACTGCAGTGATGTAGTCACAGCTCATCAAGGTCAAGTGTTTAGGGCTGATTTCAACCATAATGCTCCTGAGCATCAGAGAAGTGGTGCCCTTACCAAGCTAGTCTTTTTGTAATTTGAATTCACCCCACGCTTGTCAACATATTTAATGAACAAATTCCTAAAATGTGCCAGGCACTGTGCCGTTAATATATTGTTGAGTAAGATATGATTCTTAGACCACAAAGAGAAAACAGTATTAACAAATAATAAAATATGATGATGGCTTTGACAGGAAAAAGTGTGAACATTATGGAAGCACACTGCAGGTAGTTTAATGTAGCATAGAAAACAGAGAAGGCCTCCTTGAATAAGTGACATTCAAGATGAGATCTGATGGATGAGTGGAAGTTATCTAGAAAATGTCTATGTTATCTAAAATATGTATGTCAGGGACAGGGGAGGGAAGGGTGGAAGTTCCAGTAGGAGGGAGCATCATGTACTAAGATGTGGCAGAGAGAACTGTGATGAGAGAGCTGGAAGAGTTCAGAAACACTGGAGTAAGAGAGAGATTCCCACCAGATATGGCTAAACAGGTAGGCAATGGTAGGGCTCTTGGATGGGTTTGTAAAGTATGTTGTGAAGTTTGAACTTATCCTAATGATGGGGAATGTCTTTCCAGAAAAGACTGTCATTCTCAGAAGATCTTTCTCCAGACTTATAGGATGTCTGTTACTGAAATCCAAGAAAAATAATTGGTGATGGCCAGAAGTAAATTCTAGTAATTGAAATGGTAAGAAATGGATCGATTCAAGAGGTATTTAACAGGTAGGGCTATTTGTCACTTAACATACATTGTGCAGCTTGAATACATGGTTAGTTTCATATATACATATGAAATTACATATATATATAAATATATATATATATGTACATGCATACATGTGTTGCTTCAGTCATGTGATTCTTTGTGACCCTATGGGCTGTAACCGGTGAGGCTCCTCAGTCCATGGGGTTCTCCAGGCCAGAATACTGGAGTGGGTTTCCATGCCCATATATACACACATAAATACATATATATATATGTAATTTCTGTGGTGCTCATATATTATGAATGAAAAATGAGGATCCATTGTAAAAATATGGGATTTTGATATTCATACTGATCTTCCTAGTTGTATTCATAGCCTCTAAAGGATATATCATGGTGTCTCCCACAGTACCTCGTGCATATGAAGCATACATACTAAATATATATTAGATGATCAGCAGTGTATTTTAATGAGCTTAAGTGTGCCTGTAAAATTCAACAACTAAGCAGTCTAGACTCCAAGGGCACATGCCCTGACCTCTTCCTCCATGAAGGGTGGCTGTATTGTTTGTTACTGACATACTTTTCTTTATGACCTGGGTAGGATATATTCAGTTGAAACTGATAAACAAAATGTGTTTCTGGAATATCTTGAGTCTGATGACCCCTGGACCAACACCAGGTTCACCACTCCTGCAGTTCATAAACACATTCGCCCTTAGGCTACGTGTGAGAGGCAAAGGGCTTGCAGTTAATATGAAGCTGATATTATTGACTTTTCTTCCACACGTGGTGGAAGTGTGATAACCCAGACCCTATTTTATTAGCCTGACTAATCATTAGTAGTGGATGAACTTCAGAAAGTTCAGTGCTTTGTTGGAGTTGCAAGTACTCAAGCCTGGATGTTCATCAGGAGTGAAGGGAAAGCACTGAAGACTTTTGTCCTTATTCCTGAACTGTTTTCTTACTGGTATTTACTTTTCTTTATCTCAGCCTTTTTGTTCAAGAAAAATCCCGTAATTATCTCATTTATAAATTCCTTTTCTGTACTTTTTCTCTTGGTTCCATTCTGAAATTGCAGCCCAAAAGTTCTAGGGAACTCTTAAATAGAAAGATTCATTAAAAAAGAAAATTTCTCTGGGAGGGTATTATTTCAGATAGTCCCCAATGTACAACATGGTGGTATAGAAGGAACATAGGCTGTGGTCAAATATCTCAGTTTGAAGACAATTTTAGCCACTTATAGTATGAAGTTGGCAAATGACTTATCTTTTCAGTTTTTGTTCCCTATTTTACTGAATGTAGATAAAAATACTCCAATAACAGGTTTTTAATATCAAGTGACATAACATATATAAAGGATTCTTTTTTTACCACAATCTGGCGTATAATAGATGGTCAAAAATACTAGCTTTACCTCCTATGTCTTTTTATTATCAATTTATCTGTTAGTCAGAGATTGAGCTGAAAGTGTCTAATGTCTCTTAGCTACCACTCTCAGACTTCCAAATAATCTATAACAATTTAAGAAGCAATATCCATGATGAATTGATTTTGTATTTCCCAGTCTTGACCTAGTATGTGTTCAATAAACTTTTGAATAAATTCATGATATAAATTTGTTGAAGAGAGGTCCCTGTAAGCAATTTAAGATAAGGAGCAAGCCTCATTCCCTGTTACATTCCTAGTCATTGTCTCACAAAAGAGATTCAATAAATATTTGTCATTGAATTGGTGAATAAGTGAATGAATGAATGAATGAATGAATATCATGATCTATTCCAACCTACAATGATTTGGTGATATAAAGCCCTAAGTAGAGAGAAAATTTATCTATCAATTTAGAATATGTTTTGATATGGGCAGCCTACAAGAAAAGACATGAAAAAGGAAATTTTGCAGAGTAAATGGATTTGATCTGAGAAAACCCCTTACAGGAACATTAATATTATTTTAAATAAATTCTAGGAATTAAGGACAGGTTTTTGAGTCAGGGAAGAAGTCAGCATATTATGTGTTTCTTTGAAGATGTAAGGCATTTTGTCAATAATCTGGCACACTTTTGAGGAAGATAAGGTTTATTTCTATGCCTCTTCTGTCTTTTAGTCATTATATATTTTTTTCCACTTTTTTTTTAATCTCCCAAACATTGACTGTTTCCTTTTGACTACACTGCATACTGCCTGGAATCCTGAAACTTTTCTTGCTGGTCATTCATTCAACAATTACAAGTCTTCAAGGACAGCCTATGGCCAAATGACTGACTGACGGCAGGTTTAAAAATCTAGCTCCTTGCTTGAGGCAGGGCAAACTATAAAATCATTTATGTTCGATCTTCTTGTAAAATTAGGGTAGGTCTAGAAATTACCCCAAATTCTATTGCTTCTTGGCTTCTTTCCCTGGCCTATTGTCCTACTTTCTCACTGATTTCCCTTGGAACCACTTTCTTAATAAATCATTTGCACAGGTACCCTCACCTCAGGGTGTGCTTTTTGAAAATTTGAGCTAAGATACTGAAACACTACTATAGGCCATGAATTTCTAACTCTGAACCTGAAAATACTTCTTATCAGATATCTATTGACTAATAAAGTTAAGATGTTGTCAATCCAGATACTTTTGTGGTAATAATTCTGCACTACCCAGAACTTGCTTATTTCTAACCTGCTCTGAATTAAATTTGCTTTCTTATCCACTTTTTATTCTAATGTCCTTCAACCATGTAGCAGCTCCTATGATTTTTAAGTTTACTTTTATTCTTTCAAGCTCCTAACTTGTCTGCAACTCAAGATACTGGTTTTGACCAGTAAGCATTCTTACTTTTAGTTATCTAATAGTTGGGTGCTTTCCCCAATTGACTCAGTCCTGGGGCTCTAAGTACTTTCTTGTCATCTGCAAGCTTGAAGAGGTGTAGGGAAGGTAAATTTTCAGGTGCTCTGCTAAACGACTTGAATTCAAAGGTGGCTAAAACTGTGTCTTGAAAACTAGCACCAGGCCTGCAATCATTGGTGCGCGGCTCTGAAATTCTAAATGAAACCCTCTTGAAAACAGGGGAAAAAGAGAAGAAAATTTGCAACACTATTACAACTCTGAGTGATAATCAACATACTCTAAATAGGGATGCCCGCTTATAACTAGGTCTTCAGAATAGAGCTGACAAAACATTGGTGTCTTCTCCTGCATAGTTGCTATCTTAAAAGGCAATAAGATGATCTTTCATCAACTATGTATTGCCAATTCCTGAGATTGAAAAGGCAAGATCTTTTCTTCACACTATCTAGAAAAATGGCAGCTATCTTTCTAATGCAAAGAAAATACTTTGTATAATGCCAGAATGCACTCTTATCTCTAGGATCATTACCATTTCCAAGATTTTTGTACAGAGGCAAGGGGAGAAAAAAAAAGGTGTTAGCATAAAATTTGTCTGGTTAGCAGTAAAACTAGTTAGATTTGATTAAAAATTAAAGGTATAGTTTTAATTTTGAAATTACTCTGAAAATAATACATATGTATGGAGAAGTAATTTGAAACTATAATTTGATTCTAACTCCAGATTTGTTTTAATACAAGTCATAAAATAGAAGGGAAGTTTGTAGACAGAAATAAAAATCGATCGTGGTCTGGTTACTGTGTCCAACTCTTGCGAGCCTAATAGCCCACCAAACTCCTCTGTCCGTGGGATTTTCCAGGCAAGAATACTGGAGTGAGTTGCAATTTCCTTCTCCAGGGATCTTTCTGACCCAGGGATCAACCCAAGTTTCCTGCATTGCAGGTGATCTCCTGCATTGCAGGCAGATTCTTTACCAACTAAACCACCAGGGAAGCCTGGTTTGATATAGTAGGCAATCATTTTTAACTTTGCTAATTAGATTTGCATTGGATAAGGTTTTATTTTGGGTTTAGAACATTAAGGAGTAAAATTTAAAATGAAAGATACCATTATGAATTTTTGTAGCAGTGGTTGAAAAGACCAGTGAATACAGAATAATCCTTACCATGCAAATGACAATTCTTGAGTTTGTGCCCTAAAACAATATATGTTTAAAACTGTAAAAAATAAAAAAATACAATTCATAATTTGTATAGAATAATAGTTTATTATGCAACATAGCATCAATAATTCAAAAGCAACAATAGAAATACAAAGAGTAATTGATTCTAGCATAATTATTGCTAAAAGATTTTAATGAGGTTAAAAAGTTGAGTAGCAATTTTATATCTGCACACATACACACAAACATACTTGTAACTAGCTGAGACTACATATTTTTCTTAAAATTTTATAAACATTTCAAAATTGATCATATGGTAGGCCACCAAGATATGTACAGATAGTTTTAAAATTTTTAAATTAGAAATAAACGAAAAGAAGTTTAATAAAACACTGAAAATGTAACAAACATTTTTAAAATAAAACAAACATGATCTTAAATAACTATTGGGACAAAAATAAATTTAGGAATATATAATTTTAGAAAATAATTAAAATTTAAATTCTAAACATCAAAATTTATGAGATGTGGCCAACTTAGCAAAGAGAGAAAAGTGCATAGCTTTAAATATTTTCATTGTTTGAAAATAAACAGTGATATAAGGTATTAAAATGCTTATTTCAAGAAGTTATGTGAAACATAGCATACTTGCCTAAAGAAAATAGGAGACGGAGAAGGCAATGGCACCCCACTCTAGTACTCTTGCCTGGGAAACCCCATGGATGGAGGAGCCTGGTAGGCTGCAGCCCATGGGGTCGCGAAGAGTCAGACACGACTGAGCGACTTCACTTTCACTTTTCACTTTCATGCACTGGAGAAGGAAATGGCAACCCACTCCAGTGTTCTTGCCTGGAGAATCCCAGGGATGGGGGAGCCTGGTGGGCTGCAGTCTATGGAGTCGCACAGAGTCGGACACGACTGAAGCAACTTAGCAGCAGTAGCAGCAGCATGATAAAAGCAGAAGTCATTAAATTAGAATGTGAAGTAAAATTGATATATCAATATTTTATTGAGAAAATATTGAAATAAAAACATATAGAAAATATGATTAAATGGATATGACACATAAAGAGAAAATGAAAAAAAAATATGGTCTTTTTATCATGCCTAGTAAGTAGTGCTGCAGGAGACATTGTCTTAAATATTATTGCCTGCTTTAAAAAGAGAGAAAGAAAAAAAAGATGGAAAATGAGTAGTTAAATTTACCTCAAAAATTTCAAACAAGTTTCTTTAGGAAATAAAGAATAGGAAACTAAAGCTTAGTCTTGAAGAGTAAGTTGCATAAAATGTCACAGTTAGGAAATGGTAGAGATGAGATTCAGATTTAAGTTTCATTGATCCTAACACTTGAATCTCCTGTGAACTTGCACAGAGCACTTATCCTATAGTTCTCTGTCTCACATTTGGCTGATACACAGAGGCATCTTTAGTGAATCAGTCTGCATGGCTAGATGTGATTTTCTCTATCAGTACTTTGTAAGTGAGTATAGGACTAGATCACAAGGTGTAGGTCCATTCTTTACTAAGGAGAAATCTAAAAAGGAGAATCTAGCTTGAACTTGTGACAATAACAACAAAAGGAGGAGTGCATGAGGAGCAAGTTCCTCTTCCACTAGACTTCATTGGCTAAAAGAAGGCCAAATTTGCGTACTCCCCAAGGTCCAAATACGGAAGGTCCAAGAAGGAAGCAGGTCTAGGTTCCTCGAAAAAGAATCTTGTTTTAGAAAGTCTCCTTAAAATGGTGATAAAACCCCAATGCAAGTGCTGGTGGCTCTTATGGTAAAGAATCTGCCTGTAAGGCAGGAGCCCTGGGTTTGATTCCTGGATCGGGAAGATCCCCTAGAGAAAGGAATGGTAACCCACTCCAGTATTCTTGCCTGGAGAATCCCATGGACAGAGGAGCCTGGTGGGCTACAGTCCATGGGGTCACAAAAGTGGACATGACTGAGCAACTAATACACACACACACACACACACACACACACACACACACACACCCAATGAGGGGAGGCTCTTTGGAAGACTGGGGACTCTTTGAAGGAGCTAAGTGTCAGCCAGATGGGAATTCTTGTTCTCCCCATATAACTTCAGTCAAAATTCCAGCAGAGGATCCCTCAGCAATGCACGTAAGTTCTCCAAGCAAGGAAGAATAAGATTTCTACCCATTCTAACACATGGTGTCCCAACAGATGACACCAACCCCAGATCATTATTGCTTTGATCAAGTATATCTTCTTTGCTCGTTTCTTTCTTCCTTCCTTTACCCCAGCCTAAAGGGGTCAGAGCAACAGTTAGGGAGTGGAAGAGGAGGTGGAGAGAGGAAAAGGGAGGAAGTTGGCCAGACCCATCTTCTCCATTGCAGGTCTAGGGCAGATGAAATCCAGGGAAAGGAAAAGGTTTTAAGTAGGACAAGAATCAGGTTCTAAGTTTATACTGAATGGAAATTATTACAGACAAACATAAACCTTACAACCAGAAAGACTTTTTAAAAACTGCTTTTGACCTGATATTTTACCCAAAGAATGGGGAAAAATGAACTCCTTGTGCATGACTGAAATGGCAAAAAACATGCCATAGGTATAGACTTCCAATAGGTACATGAAAAGGTGCTCAATCTCACAACTCATCAAAGCAATGCAAATTAAAGCTACAATGAGATATCACCCCACACCTGTTAGAATGGCTATTATCAAAAAGACAAGAGATAACAAGTGTTGACAAAGTGTGGATAAAAGAGGACCCTTATACATGGCTTGTGGGTGTGTAAATGTTGCAGCCACTATGGAAGTTGTGCATTCCTCAAAAAATTAAAAATGAAATTACCATCTCACAGCAATCTCACTTCTGGGTATATTTTTGAAGGGAATATAATCAGTAACTCGAAGAGATATCTGCACTCCCATATTCATTGCATCATTATTCACAGTAGCTAGGATATGGAAACAACATTTACACACACAATGGAGTAATATTCAGCCGTGAGAAGGAAGGCAGTCATGCCATTTGTGACAATGTGGATGGACCTTGAGGGCATTATGCAAAGTGAGAAAGATCAGAGAATAACAAATACTGTATGATCCCATTAATAGTGAAATCTGAAAAAGTAGAACTCAGAGTAGAATAGTGGTTGTTAGGGGAAGGGGATGGGGAGGTGGGGAAAATGGGCAGATTTTGGTCAAAAGATACAGTTACAAGATGAATAAATTCTGGAGATTTAATTTACAGCATGATGACTATAGTTAATGACACTGTGTTATATACTGGAAACTTGCTGAGAGGTTTAATCTTAAATGTTCTCATCACAAAAAGAAATGGTAATTACATAAAGAGATAGAGGTGTTAATTAGCCTTATTGTAGCTATCATTTAGCAATATATGTGTATCAGATCATCCATATGTATACCTTATACTTACACAATGTTAGTATTTGTCTATTATGTCAGTAAAGCTAGAGGGAAAAAAACCCCACAAGATCAAACCAGTAAATCTAAGACAGAGAATCACATTTTATGCTTCTGTTGTTTTTCTTGTCACCATCTGCTGTCGCTGTGGAGCACCTATTGAGTGAAGCATGGTGAAGTCCTTGAGAATTGTAGGAGCTTGATGGTGACCTAGGGACATATAGCTAAACAGCTGGCACTCCAGTAGGTACTTAAGCACTGTCACAAGCACTGTGGTGACTCAGGTCAGAATTGCTTGCCAGACAGTAATTTCTCAAGGTTTAGAATAAGTTGAAGTCAGTCTTCCACATGATGCCCCTAAACTACAGTAGCCCCACTGTCCATCTGCACATACAATGTCACAGCTCTTTGCTGAATCATTTCCCAGTGCACAGAAGTCCTTCACTTCGCCAGTCCCAAAACTTGTTCCATTTTCTGCTCTAAGACATCTGACGACATTTCCTTGTTCAAATGGACAACGAGAGAAGGAGATACTGAATTGATTTGTTATAATTACAAGATTATAAGTAATTTCTTTTCTGCTTTTGATCATTGTAAGAGTATTGTTTATGTCATTCATTTCCTTAAAAAGAAACCTTCCAAAAAGCATGCTTGGTTGATTCTTGATTTGACCTCCAAATGCTGCATAGTATCCATGCAGATTAATCAGTATCTTTCTGTTGCCTTGTAAATTGCCAGTCTAGTTCACACCAGCTTCTACCAGTCAAAAATCAGAGTGGCTTTACAGCTCTTATGGGGACATGCCCAACCATCTTCCTCTGAATTGTGCCTGCTGCCCAGTTCATTACTCTCATTAAGGACTCCAGCCTCCTGGGAAAACGAAGTGCTTTGTCATGCGCTAAGAGAAGGCAATGGCACCCCACTCCAGTACTCTCGCCTGGAAAATCCCATGGATGAAGGAGCCTGGTAGGCTGCAGTCCATGGGGTCGCACAGAGTTGGACACGACTGAAGCAACTTAGCAGTAGCAGCAGATCTTGCTTAAAAGAAGATGTCTTCATCTCTGCTCTTACTATCAAATAGGAAGTGTGCTGTCACTCGCCGTTCACTAGGAACTATGCAGGAGGCAGGGTGGACGATGCACACTAGGCCTTCGCAATAGGTCTGGCAGGTCTTCTTCAGGGAGAGACCAGGAAAAGAGTTTCCATGTAGATGTTATGCCCAGCTTCCCCTGTCTACTGCATGCTCCCATCAGAAAGACATCATGATTAATAAAAGCTGGAACATTGGAATAAACTTCAAATTTGATCTCCAAGGCTTTTATTTTTGTTGCCACAGATGGATTAGCAGAGCAGCTTCCCGGCCCCACGCTGTATCTCAGAGCAAGCCGATGAAAGTTGTTTCTTTCAGCTTTGATTAGTATTAGCTTATCTGGGTTCATTTTCAGAAAATTCTAAGCTGAGTATTTTTGTTTTTCTTTTAATATGTGAATTGTCTCCTCTCCCTCAAAATTCATATGTTGAAGCCCTAACCCCCACTGTGGCTGTATCTGAAGATAGGGCCTGGGAGGAGGTGATAAAGCGTCAATGAGATCATAAGAGTGAGGCCTTTGGACTCTAAGTTCTGTGATAGAAGGGTTTGTCCTTGTTTCACTCGTGAGTTTATCCCCAGTAGCTACCACAGTACTTGCCAAAGAATAAGTACCCAAAGAATATTTGTTGAATAAATGAATTGAATAAATGAATTCCTGTTTCATCATGGCCTAATTTATCTTAGGGCTCAAGCCAAAATCCTTGTCATCCTAATTGAGGTGACAGCTCAACATCTCTTGGCAAGATTACAGAAGGTCACACATGAAGATGTGTGAATGCATGTGCCCAGTTTTGGCAGGAGGGAGATTTATCAGCATCCAATCATCCATATCTATATTAAGTCCTTTACTTTTTCACCCCCTGCCAAGCAACCCACACAAAACGTTTGTAAAATTCTTTCCCCTCTCTGTCCAGTTTAGAGACTCTTGAGTTAGATGATTATTACCTACCACAGTTCAATCCTAGAAAACGAATCTGATGTAGCAAATCTAAAGGCTGATGGATGAGGTTAGCAGGGAATGAATCCAATTCCTAGATGGCTCTGTCTAATTCTCAGGAACCGTAGCTTTAATCAAATTCTGAAATTATTTTCGCCAGCATGCCAGTTAATAAGGTTAATTATTTTAAAACATACATGCAATTGAATTTATTAAACTGTCACCAGTTAGGGTCACACCCCAATTACCCACAAGTTTGGTTGTGCCTTATTAATTGGGGTCTTGTCTCTGGACTGACTGACCACACCCTAACCTAAGGAGAATAGATCTAGACTGAGGGGGCACAGGATAGGCAGAGAGTGCTAAACACTTCAGCACCTTGAGAATTTCCCTGTTATTAAAAATAAAAAACATTATTGTTGACCTGGGGATTCACAGTTTCTCTAGGTTCTCTCTTCCTGGTCTCTATTTAGTCTGCATGGAGTCTCACTGTCAGAAAGGATGGCATCCTTAGGGATTTACTGCCGCTGCAATTCGTCTTCCCAGTCTTCACTGATGGGAGTGGTCCCTATTCTAAGGCAGCCCATTTTGTTGATAAGCCATCTAATAGGGAGATTTCTTATGTCGATATGAAATCTATGCCTTTTATTTGGAGCGTGTGTGTGTGAGAGAGTGAGAGAACCTGCTGTGTGAAATGTAAATGTAAATGACACATTCTTATTCTTCCTTCCTGCCTCTGGCCTTTCAACCCTGCTTGGGAGCCAGTTTCTCTTTTGCTATTTGGATGACATTTTAGGCAGCTCATGTACTTCTTTTGGTGGCTTGTAGAAATACAAACATCCTCTGGTTATTACTAATCACAAAAAAAGTCTCTTTTCAGTAGTTAAATGTCTATTTTCAAGCAATTGTCAAAATTCTAAAATTAATGCTGCTTTATTCCCCCAACTTCTTGGCTGCCCCAAGCTCTGAAATCCTGCAGTGGGGAAGAGTTGAAATAGTTGTCACCTGGTGGTTGGTTCCCAGCGTTTTGTGATCTCAGCCAATGGAGAGATAAAAAGATGCTCCATTTTAATATCCTCTCACGTTGATAGAAAACCCAGTTCATGCTGCTTCTGAACAGTGCAGATAGAACAATCTTATCTCTCATTTACATTCACCCAGTTCAAATATTTGAAGACAGCTATTATGTCATCCCTTATACCTAGTCTGCTTTCTGTCGCTTATCCTCAAAAATGACAGTGGCTTTCAGACCCCTCCCCACCCTGATTTTCTCTTTTGGTCATATTCTAATTTGCCATGGTCCTTAAAACATTGACCTGTAATTGAACATAATACTCCAGATATGGCTTGATCAGAATATAGAAAGACGATTACTTCCCATAAACCAGAAATTACACTTTTATTAATACAGTCTAAGAACCTTGGCTTTTTAGCAGCCACATCACACTGAATTACAGAGTTGACTGTAATTCAGAATAATATCCAATTTAAAGCAAGTGCTATTCCCCTGCCAGCTGGATAGAGTTTCCCATTTAAATGGAGTATTTAAGCCAAAATGAGGTTAATATGTGACCAGAGGTGACATTAGACCACCAAAGCACATTGTGCTTCTAAATTGGTTGACGAATAAGTGTCACAAATCAGCTCAAGTGAAACTGGAAGTGTCAACTACCCTGACTACTTGTCAACAGGAGGAGAAATTGGGTCGGTGGTTGTAATAAACAAGTCATTTTTCAGAATTATTCATAGGTGTTTTGTCTGAAGGCACAGCCTTATTTATTATACAACTTGCTCTCTTCAGATGTTAATGTGATATTTAAAATTCAGCTCCCTTTAATTTTTAAAAATAGCATGTTTCTGATTTGAAAATACTTGTTCATTGTAGAAATTTGGAAAATATGGTTACATGTAAAGAAGAAAAATTAGTCTGTATCTGCAGAGATAACAACTGTTAGCATTTTTTTTAATGTCAATGCTTTTTCATTTGAAATTGCTTTAGCAAAAGGGAACAGTCATATGAATTAACACAGGTTTATAATACTCATCTTTACTAGCCAAAATAAATGCCCCTGAATTTCTTCAACCAAGAAGTGCTTCCCTAAACAGTGTTCGTAGAGAAAATGACTGATAACTCATTATGTAAGAATTAGAGAAGTGTAACCATAATATTACAAACTCCAGGAAACAGTGCAGGACATGGAAGCCTGATGTGCTGCAGGCCATGGGGTCATAAAGACTCAGACATGACTTAGTGACTGAACAACAAGCATAATCTTCCTGTATCTATTAGATAGAACTATGTGACACTGCCATATCTGTAGGTAAAAAAAGGTTCGATATTGGCAATATCATATGGTTCAACATAGTCAATTTGTTGCAGTATTGCAAAGAGTTTCTTGAATTTTATGGATATCAAGACAATTCTTCTGTAAGTGGTATAAATAGCTCATTTGTAAGGAGAATGACAGAGACTATAGACAAAAGCTGACCACTCTGTTTTTTTTTTCATATAAAATGCAAAGACTAAACAGTCAAAACATTTTGCATGAATGTTGATAATTGTTAAACATATTTTAATATACCTTTAACGTGCTTGGGAGCAGGTCTTGGGTAATGTATTTCTAAATATGAGTTTTTTTATTGGCAGTGTCTCTCTGTTTTGCACTCTCTAATATAGATAGTGCTGACCGAGAACTATAGATTGATGTTCTCAGGAGGGTTGCAATAATGCAGAAGCTCTGGTCCCACTCTTTTTCATTTTAAGGAAACCCCAGGTCTGTATATTCATACAAACACATTTTTAAATAGGCTGAATAAAGCATTGTTCTGTTGATCTAAATAAAATATCTCAAGAGCAGCATAAATCTAGTTACTGGTACCAATCTTCCATGTCAGCAGCACTTGGGTGAAACAGAAATACATTTCTCTGTTGCGATTATTGCTTAGTGATCAACTGTTCAATTGAATTAGCCTTAATTTTCCATTTTGCTTGCCTTTCAAGGTATAATTAAAGCCTGATGTCAAATCTCACTCCAGCTCTCATCAATAACTTCCACTTAACCACTTTTAAGAAGACAGCCAGCCTTTAGGCTCAGACAAAGAGGCTACAATTCACAACTTACTGTTTAGATGACCCTTGAAAGCCATCCCTGGTCAATAATTCAAAACAGTGTCCAAGTCTCTGGATAAAGAGGAAGGAATTAACCTTTCATGCTCTCAAAGCAATGTTTCATCTAGGTAATGTAAATCATTTAGATCGAAAACATAACAAGATAAAGAGCAAATTTTCTCTCTACACATGAGTGAAGTGGGCTGTCTAAGAAAAGCAGTCATTTCCTTTGTAGTATGCTAGAAACAGAATAACACTGCTGTGGTTGAGCTGAGAAAGCTCCTTGTCAGCCTGGTTTTAGAAATGGAAGAGGTCAGAAGCAGCACCAAACAGCTGTAGGGATTTCCAAAAAGTGGGTTACATACAAAACAAATGACACGACATGCCAGCTGTTATATTAAGCATTGTTTTATTATGCACAATTAGGCAAAATACTTTCCTATTTTTACCTCTGTTCATCCCTTCAACAAATCTCAAACACCTCCTTTACACAAAATAAATGCAGTGAGGAGAAATTAAGTGATGGATTGGGTGAGGCACAGTAGAGTCAGAACTTGAATTCAAAACTGCTAAACTGGGACCTGTGCTTTTTCTACTAAACCATGGCTGCTGAATGGCTTGTGTCTTCCTCTGCATTCTCACTGAAAGCCAGGTAGGGAAGTATATACAAGACCAAGAGATGGAGAAGTTCATCTTCGTTCTGAGTGTTGGGTATCTGAGTTGATGACCTTTTACAAATGAGGGTGAAATCAAATTCAATGTCAGACTTCAAGTCAGCAATGAAGTCAGCATGACACATGAAAAGTTGACTATTATCAGGTAGTGTAGAGTTTAGTTACAGTGATTACACTGTTAATTTAATTTTTTGGTAATCATAAAATAAGCATATGTACATTTTTTCTTTTTAGCAGAGTCCAAATAGTATAGAAGGATGTAAAATGGAAACTAAATTATCTTTCCTCATAGATCCCACTTCTTCACTCTAATGCCCACTCTTGTTCCTAAACTGTGCTGCTGCTGCTGCTGCGTCACTTCAGTCGTGTCCAACTCTGTGCGACCCCATAGACAGCAGTCCACCAGGCTCCGCTGTCCCTGGGATTCTCCAGGCAAGAACACTGGAGTGGGTTGCCATTTCCTTCTCCAGTGCATGAAAGGGAAAAGTGAAAGTGAAGTCGCTCAGTCGTATCTGACTCTTCTTGACCCCATGGGCTGCAGCCTACTAGGCTCCTCCGTCCATGGGATTTTCCAGGCAAGAGTACTGGAGTGGGGTGCCATTGCCTTCTCCGTTCCTAAACTGTAACCATTTTAATTATATTTGAGTCAATCTGGTGCTTGTATGCATGTGTGCTAAGTCGCATCATTCGTGTCTAACTCTTTGTGACCCTGTGGACTGTAGCCTGCCAGGCTCTTCTGTCCATGGGATTCTCCAGGCAAGAACACTGGAGTAGGTTGCAATGCCCTCCTCTACTGGATCTTCCCAACCCAGGGATGGAACCCACATCTCTTATGTCTCCTGCATTGGCAGACGGGTTCTTTACCACTAGTACCACCTGGGAAGCCCAACCTGGTGCTTATTACCTTTTAAATAGCAGGCTCACACTTGACTCTATTCTTTACTTTATAAATTTACAATTTTTTTAAAATTGTATTATAGAAGATGAGCAATTAAACCTATTTTTACTACCTCCCATATAGCCTCCATTACTTTTTTCTGCTTTTAAAACAACAAGTATCATATATAATATATCATATTTTATAATATAGTTAAGAACACTATTATATTAAATGTTATGTATTAAATATGATATTGTATGTTCAATACATACCATATAATTATAACATATGTTCTTTTTCTTTTGAAAACCTTTGCAACTCTAAATAATACAACTGGTTTAACACTCAAATGTGAGACTGAAGCAACAAAAAGTTTTCTAGTTTTCATACATGGAAAGGGCTTATGGATAGGAATTTCACCTCAGGATAAAGGGAAAGATACAGGCTTTACATGAGAGGATTTTCTATAAAGCTAGCTAAAATTTATTGTATTAAAATGTTAAAATTGTTTGGCTAAAAGATTTTAGCTAAAGAACACATAGGAAATGTCCTTTATTGTAAAAGATTCTGTATTTGATGATTAATGTGGGAATATTTTGTATGTTGGTAGAAGATATCTTGTTGGTAGAAGGAAACCTTATTAAATCAGTAGATTTAGACAAACATGCCCCAAACAAGAAGAAAAAAATGTGGTCAGAATGACACTTGATCAAGAAATGATAACAGAGAAGAGGCAATTCTTGAGAGCATCACAAAGTGGAATGGGAAGGTGGTTCTGAAGTGTTTGAGGAGAAAACAGTAGTCAAAATGTCATCATCATGAGTGAGACTTCAAACTCGCATTAAAAAGGAAAACAGTGAGTCTGCAAGATCTCAAGAATGTTTGGCACATTTTTTCCTTTCTCCTCTGGCATATTTTTGAACAGCAGAGATAAACCAAGTGTTTTTGGACCAGCTTTGATTTGCATGTTTGACTTGGTGAACTTTGTGAAGGAAGCCTGGAAATGAGGAACTGCGGAGGTCATTCTCCTGGCAGTTTCTGTGAATTAGAGCAGGAAACCACGCAGCAGTTGCATGCTCTCCCTGTCTTTTGTACTCACTGGCCTGGCCTAGAGGCCCGGGCGCCCTCAGATAAGTTAAAGACACACACACACAAAACAAGCTAACTATTGTCTTTTACATAGGTGTACTTAGTGTAATGAGCTCTGGCTGAAATTCTGCTCTTCTCTCTTTCCCATCTTCAGTGGATAGAATCTTATCACAAGATTTTAAGGATATCTCTTTCTCTCTGCAAACAGATATATAGCCTCAAGTCTAGAAGCAAAGTTATTTCTTCTGATCAACACAGATTTAGGTATCCACACAAGCTGGAATCAAGATTGCCAGGAGAAATATCAATAACCTCAGATATGCAGATGACACCACCCTTATGGCAGAAAGTGAAGAACTAAAGAGTCTCTTGATGAAAGTGAAAGAGGAGAGTGAAAAAGTTGGCTTAAAGCTCAACGTTCAGAAAACTAAGATCATGGCATCTCGTCCCATCACTTCATGGGAAATAGATGGGGAAACAGTGGAAACAATGTCAGACTTTATTTCTTGGGGCTCCAAAATCACTGCTGATGGTGATTGCAGCCATGAAATTAAAAGACGCTTACTCCTTGGAAGGAAGGTTATGGCCAACCTAGATAGCATATTGAAAAGCAGAGACATTACTTTGCCAACAAAAGTCCATCTAGTCAAGGCTATGGTTTTTCCAGTGGTCATGTATGGATGTGAGAGTTGGACAGTGAAGAAAGCTGAGCACCGCAGAATTGATGCTTTTGAATTGTGGTGTTGGAGAACACTCTTGAGAGTCCCTTGGACTGCAAGGAGATCCAATCAATCCGTCCTAAAAGAGATCAATCCTGGGTGTTCATTGGAAGGACTGATGTTGAAGCTGAAACTCCAATACTTTGGCCACCTCATGCAAAGAGTTGACTCATTGGAAAAGACCCTAATGCTGAGTAGGATTGGGGGCAGGAGGAGAAGGGGACGACAGCGGATGAGATGGTTGGATGGCATCACTGACTCTATGGACATGGGTTTGGGTAGACTCCAGGAGTTGGTGATGGACAGGGAGGCCTGGCGTGCTGTGATTCATGGGGTCGCAAAGAGTCGGACACGACTGAACGACTGAACTGAACTGAACTGAGACAGTACATCTAATCATTAAGAAAAATAAAAGCAGTTTCAATCTAGAATAATCATTTCATTTTGCCCATGAAAACTCACATTCCATTTATGTTCTAAGGAAAAACTCACTTCCTGTGTTTCTCCTCTCCTGTCAACTACTTCACTCTGACCCCAGATATGTGGATTTTTAATACACAAAGGAATGCTGCAAAACCAGCTGGGTATTGTGTGATTTAACTTTATTCTGACACTGTTTATGTGGAGTTAGGGTCAGATCTCACAGGTTAAGGGTTCAGTCCCACAGGCCTGTCCTCTCCTTCCCCAAATTCAGACTTCAATTGCAAGTCTAGGCTGTTGCATGTGCTTTTGACTATCTGAGAGTCAGAGTTTTGTACAGCCCCCTCCTCAGGTTCAGTTAATTTGCTAGAGTAGCTCACAGAACTGAGGAAAACTATTTAGTTAGTAGGTTAGTAGTTTCCCATTTATTATAAAAGGATATACAGTAGTTCCCCCTTAACCATGGCATGTACGCTTCAAGTGGATGCTTGAAATTGTGGATAGTACTGAATTATATATATATAATTTTTTTCTATACATACATACTTATTATAAAGTTTAGTTTATAAATTAGACATGGTAGTAAATTAACAATAATAACTAAAAATAGAACAATTATGACAATATGCTATAATAAAAGTTATGTTTATATGGTGTCTTTCTGAAAGTATTTTATTGTACACATTTAATGCCTTTTCCATTTTTTCTAAGTACTATCACATACTGTGGTCATAACTTTGGGGATATAACATCAAAATTAACACAAATTTCTCCTTCCTTTTTCATACTTTCATGGACAGAAGATTCATTCTTACAGTGGATCTTAGCTTCCTCCACATATAACATTTTTTTCCTATTAAGTCAAGAAGTTTCATCTTTTCCCTTAAAGGAAGCACTTTACAGTTTCTCTTTGGCATGTCTGAATTGCCAGCATCACTACTCTTGCAATATCAGACTATTATTAAGTAAAATAAGGGTTACTTTCACATGAGACTGCAATAATGACACAGTCAGTCTGATAAGATGCTACTAAGTGACTCATGGGTGGGATAAGCTGGACAAAGGGTTAATTTACCCTCCAGGCAGGACAACGTAGGACATACTGCTCAGAATGATGCACAATTTTAAACTTATCAATTGTTTATTTCTGGAATTTTCCACTTAATATTTTCACACTGTGGTTGACCACAGGTAACTGAAATAACAGAGGATGGGATGGTTGGATGGCATCACTGACGTGATGGACTTGAGTTTGAGTAGGCTCCAGGAGTTGGTGATGGACAGGGAAGCCTGGCATGCTGCAGTCCATGGGGTTGCAAGTATTTGGACACAACTGAATGACTGAACTGAACTGAAATTGCATAAAATGAAACCACAGATGGGGGGGAGGGGCAGCTATTGTAATTTAGATAGAAGACATGCATAGGGCAAGACATGTGGCAAGGGGCACAGAGTTTCCATGCCATTTTCAGAGACACCAGTCTCCTTGAATTTCCACAAGTTCACCAAACCAGAAGCTCTCCCATTAGTTCATGGGTTTGTAGGGAGACTTCATTAGATAGACATGCTTCCTCAGATCATTGGCCATTGACTGATTCAAAATCTGCCCCTCTCTCCACACCCCTGAGATCATGGTGGCCTGAAAGCTTCACCCTTCCTATCACATGGTTGGTTCCCTTGGTAATCAACATCAGTCCTTATGCTTTCTAAAAATCACCTCACTAACAGAAGCTCAGGTATGGTTTCAGGGGACTTGTTGTGAATAACAAAAGACATCCTCTTCACCTTTATGGCTCTGAAGCTATTTCAGAAATAGAGGACAAAAATCAAATATTATATAAAAAGTTGCCAATATTGCTGTAATTACTTGAGAAATTATAGGGCTTTGGGAACTTGTGAGCCAGGAACCAGTGCATAAGACCAAAGTATATATTTCTTATTGTAAATAACATTATCAGACAAGTTATAAACAAAGGTGAAATTAATGATGAGATTAATATCCATATTAAGATGAACTATTTTTATAGATTTATAATTTATAGTTTCTTCTTTACCAAAATGTATACTGATGCTTGGAAGGATGTACTTTAAAAGGCAGTAATTTTTCATCATCATTTTTAGGAAGAGAAGCTGTGAAAGTATTTTATTACTAAGTCCTAACATAAAATGTCATTTATGTTTCAACAGCTTTCCTTAAAATATGCTTTATCACCAAATATTTCACAATCTACCATTTTCTAATATACAGTTTCTAAATAAAATTCTGGAAAGGAGAAATGTCCAAGACCTATAATAATATTTTTTACTCTACAGTTGAAGTATGATTTGATAAACATGACCAATAGCAGACAATGTTACATAAAAATGGTCTAATGTTACTATAAATTTCATATAAAAGTTCTAAATTCCTTTTCCTGCATTTATTAGGAATTTTCTTCTACCTGTATTTTTTAATTGACTTAGAAATATAAGGAGGAACAGATACTGTCTTTCAAGATATTCCCCATACTAGTTCTTCTAATTTAATTATAACACATTTCATTTACATGTAATTTTAAGATTCTTAAAATGACTATGAAAGGAACATCACAAGTAACCACAATTAATTTAGAGACATTTTAATTCATTCCAGTTTCAATTATTTCATTCATATGTCAGTAAGCTTGCAGGGTTGAGTGAGAGTTTTGATCTATAAATCAGTGGTGGATAGTATTTACCCACTGGGCATGGTGTGCTGTCTCTGTCTGTGTGATGACTGTCATATGTTATACTCCACAGACTATACAGTATTGCAGTAGTAGACGTATATTCTCAGTCTGAGAGCACATAAAATTAGCTGCTTACATAATTGCTTCTGATAATGATTTCCTGTATATATATCATGCTTGAGGATCAAACTCTCATGGTCTGCTTTTTCATTCTCTCCAATATTAAAGCTGCTTTCATCTAATTGTGAACAGCTCTCTGACATTTCATAGACTATTCATTATTACATATTTATAATCTTTCATCAATTAATAGTAATAATTATGAACTTCATTAGTTAGTATATGGTTGTTCATAGTACCATGTAGTTGTTGTACAAAGCTCCTGCCAGTTTTGAGCTTTAATATATCTGAGATAGATAATATTTACATGGGTACGTTTTCAAGGACTGCTCTCAGTCTCAGTTCAGTCACTCAGTCATGTCTGACTCTTTGTGATCACATGAACTGCAGCACACCTATAGATATTCAAATAAAATAATCACCTAAACACTGCCATATGGTTATTTACTTCAAATGCCAATATGAGTAAGTCCTCTTTGATATGGGACTAGATAATTAAGTTCCAGTTGTACAGCAGGAATTCTAGGGAAGTTCAGTTAAGCAGCGTTTAGCTAGCACCTATTGTCCAGCACCATGGATAGCTCTGCAAGGATCACAGTAGATGAGAAATTTATACTATATCCAGGTTTGGAATTCAACTTTCCTCTATAAGGACACAGAATTTAACTTTTTAAAAAAGTAGGGTATTTAGTAAGTATAAAAGTGGTAGAACACAATTCCATGCTAATGGTACTTACTGATAAAAGTCTGACTGACTGAAAGGATGAATGAGTGAGATGCTCATGAAAATGAGTACGAAGAAATAGTGTTAAGAAGTTCACCAATTGAACAGAGATGGCTCCTATGGATAAAAAGTCTATTACTTAGATATTTTGGGAAGGTGTAACTTTAAGTGATCTTATTCAAATTTAATGTTTTCATGGTCCAAAATTTTACCAGATTGATTTTTAAGGAGAAAGAAAATTATTGTGAAAATATGTTTCCTGATTTGGGGCTTGGAAATTGAGGTCACCATACTTAATCAGAGTATATTTTAATAAATAGCTGATGGATTTTAAGGTCTTGGGTTATATATGTTTCCTTTCAGACAACATAAACTGTATGAGATTAATTTATCCAAGAACATACTCTACACTAAATATCAAATATTTGAAATGAGAGGATTTATGGGAGGTTTTATGCTTTCTATTTTAGCATGGCCTGTCCTCTTTCACTTATATTATTTTTTTCCTTTCTATAACAGATCAATAAATTTTACCTGAGTAATAAAGCAGTTATTCAATTCTGATTTATTCTGAGTGGTTTGTGTCAGTGACTGGAAGATAATTCACAAGATCTGTCTGCTGTTTGTCTGCTCAGGGGTCTCAAAGGCTGGCCAGAGAACAGTTGTATCTAATCCTCTTCTTTAACTCATTCCCAGAGAATCTTCATTCAGTTGGTCTGTGAAATTGCTTGGGTGGCTAGCACTTAAAAACAGGGACTTAGATGGAGAGAGAAGAAGAGGGGGGAGAGGCAGGAGAGGGGAGAGGAAGCAGGAGAGAGGTGGAAAGAATAAGAGCTGGAGAGAGTTTTCATTTGGTCTGGTGGGAACACATTTTTGATGTGCATGTTAGGGGTGGGTGTTTCCTATTAGAATGAAATAAGCAATAATGGTGGGTTAGCAAAAGGTCCTGGTTTATTTAAGGAAATGTAGCAATTTTCTCAATTGAGATATAAGCTCACAGGAGGAAGCTCCATAAACAATCTCAATGTGTGGCTTAACAGCTGTCTTTCACAGCTACCAACATTTTTAATACAGTGGGAAAAGATGGAAAGCAACATTGTGGAGTCTTCTTCATTTGTCTCTTCTTTCAATAAACACACACACACACACACACACACACACCTACACAGGGTAACTGTTTTAATGATTAACCCTTCAGACTTTCATTTGAAACAGATTAAAAAAATAATAAAAGATGCCAGCAAAAACCACAGCTCCAACTGGCAGGTGGAGCAGACCTATAAAGGGCTTTTATCTCCTGCCCATCATCTCCATTGTCTTGTTTACCTCCCTGATTCCAGATCAGGCACCATTACTGCACTCAGTGTCCACATCACTCTTGTGAAGGAAAAATTAATTCTGAATTACTGGCCCCATAACTGCCTGTTCTTCACATTATCTGTCAGGAAAATAAGCAGACAATAGCTAGCTAAGTG
Source organism: Giraffa tippelskirchi (assembly GCF_054371585.1). Classification (NCBI taxonomy): domain Eukaryota; kingdom Metazoa; phylum Chordata; class Mammalia; order Artiodactyla; family Giraffidae; genus Giraffa; species Giraffa tippelskirchi. The sequence goes on from NC_137275.1 coordinate 173,061,962, forward strand.
GATTTCTTAGCTGCTATTCAGTAAAGAAGGAACAGGTGTTCAATAGGGCTTCTTTCTTTTCTCAACTGCTATTTAACAATACATACAGGAGGAGTTTAATTGCCTGCACCCACCTGCACTCTTGTCATTTCTTAGTTTTAATGAAAATATTAAGTGTACTCTAGGAATAGCGGATAGGTGACATTTTGATTGAAACATACAAGGAAATGTGTAATGGAGGCAGGCACTATTACAGTTTTAATAGAAACTGAAAGAAGTAACATCCAGAACAACATTTTTGCTATTGTTATGTATATAGCTAGTCCTGAGAAGGGTAACTGGTAACTGAAAATATATGGTTGTCAAAAAAAAACCTTTCACCTTGGCTACCTGACTTTTTTTCCTACAAGGATAAAGTGGTCAGGATTTGACATGTTTTCTTTTATTAGCTACCCCTTAGGTAGCATCCATGGTCAAGTATGCCTTGTAATACTGTTCCTCTTCTTTGGAATCTCAATACATTAAAGTTTCTAGGGAGAACTTGGATGCATTGGCAAAAGTGTGGGATGAAGCAAAAAACAGCAGTTTGTTGCAGCTGACCAGGTAGAACAGGGACTAGTGACCTTTCTCACCAGCCAGCAAGGACTTGTGTTTGAACCCATCTCCCAGACTCAAAATAGAGAAAGAAAAATGTCAGAGTGAAAATCGTGCTGTGTATCATCCTTAGTGCACATAGTGACTTTAATTTTTACTGTATTTAAATCTTGTTCATTATAAGAGCAATATTTTATCATGTAATAAACATAAAATAAAACACCATCATTCCCACATGCATGCTCATGCATGTGTGTGCTTGGTTGCTTAGTCATGTCCGACTCTTTTTGACCCCTGAACTAAAGTCTGCCAGGCTTCTCTGTTCATGGGATTTTCCAGGGAAGAATGCTAGAGTGGGTTGCAATTTCCTCCTCCAGGGGAACTTCCCAATCCAAGGATCAAACCCACGTCTCCTGCCTGCATTTCATTCATTGCAGGCAGATTTTTTACCACTTAAACAACATGATAAGCTGCTCATGTTCATATATGCACACAAGTATACGAATTATACCTTCAAATTTAAATTGCTAGTATTAGAAAATAAAGATCCCAGAAGTTTTCCATGTTTCTATTTAAAAGTTAGAGTATTTTCCAGTGTGTGTTGAGTGGCAAAGAACAAGTGTCTGTCATTGAAAAGGTTCCTGAATGTATGTGCTATGCTAAGTCACTTCAGTCATGTCTGACTTTTGTGACCCTATGGATTGTGTAGCCCACCAGGCTCTTCTGTCCGTGGGATTCTCCAGACAAGAATACTGGATTGGGTTGCCATGCCCTTCTCCAGAGGATCTTCCTGACCCAGGGATTGAACCCATATATGTAGCTGTGTAAATGGGTAGGTAGTGTGCATACTTCTTCTTTAGTAAGAATTTCTCTATTCATCCATGATTTTTAAAAATAAGAAAAGTTTACAATACATTGCAATGCTAAAGGATAAAGTAAAATTTCAGCACATGTGACAGGGCATGTGTCACATATTTGTACATACACGGAATTGTCCCAGGGAAATTTTTGCCCAGCACACACTTAGATAAATGATCTCATTCATTCATCCATTTATTCATTCATCCTTCTATCCATCCACCCATCTACCCATTGCAACTTTTCACTGCAAGTTGTAGAATATTCAGCTAAAATTACCCTAAGAAATGAAGGTCATTTGTTGACACTAACAGGATACCCCGAGGCAGGGCAGTTCTGTGTTTGATCCAGTGAGTTAGCAGAGTCATCAAAAACCCAGCATTTTTTTCCTCCCTATTTCTTTTTATTCATTGTAAGCCTCTTTTTCATATTTAATCTTCCCTCTCTTGATTGCAAATTGGCTACAAGTACCACATTTTAAAAAGGCAATATTCAAAGTTAGGAAATTTGGGCATCTTTCTTTTTATTTCAGAAGCAAATCCAAGAAAGCCAGATCCCATTGACAGAAATGAGTCACAGGACCTTCCCTTAATCAATTCTGGAAAAGTGCAGCTTGGGATTTCCATTGTTAACTGGGACAAATCATGATTCTGGCTGTGCCAGTGGTATGGTGATAAATGTGTTAATAACCTGCTGTCTGGGGAGAAAGAAAAATCAAGTACTGATTGTAGCTTTGGCTGATTTCTGTGGTGCAAATACTTTCATCATGGCTGATGATTTCAAGCTATTAACATGACTCCACTATGGCTGAGTTGGGGAGAAAGGTGCATAACTGCCTCCTTCACACCAATGTGAGCTTTCTCCAGTACTCCACCAGGTCGGGTCCATATTCCCTGAGCCTAATACCACCCAATATTGAGCTAATAGAAGATTATTTTAGAGATTAATAGGGGGAAACTATTGGGCATGTTACCTACAGTGTCTGCCACATTCATTTGTTCATTCATTTCACACATGATTTTGCTGCCCCTTGGTATCAGGTATTAAGTCTGGGACATCTTTGAGGGAACTGCCTTGTCTGTGTTGCTTTATCAGGGAGTCTGCTCATCCCACACTCCTCAAGTGTGAGCAACATACTGTATGGGTGTTCCTGCTCTTCCCCCACTCAATATCGACCTGAAGGGAAGTATGTGCAAGCTGATGATAGGGTCCTGCACAGGGAGAAGCTGGACAAATCAGACATTCTCTGTGAGAAATTGAAGTCATTTATCCATTGGATCATTGAAAAAGCAAGAGAGTTCCAGAAAAAGATCTACTTCTGCTTTACTGAATATGCCAAAGCCTTTGACTGTGTGGATCACAACAAACTGTGGAAAATTCTGAAAGAGATGGGAATACCAGACAACCTGACCTGCCTCTTGAGAAATCTGTATGCAGGTCAGGAAGCAACAGTTAGAACTGGACATGAAACAAGAGACTGGTTCCAAATTGGGAAAGGAGTACATCAAGGCTGTATATTACCACCCTGCTTATTTAACTTATGAAAAACGCTGGGCTGGATAAGGCACAAGCTGGAATCAAGATGGCCGGGAGAAATATCAATAACCTCAGATATGCAGATGATACCACCCTTATGGCAGAAAATGAAGAAAAAAGAGCCTCTTGATGAAAGTGAAAGAAGAGAGTGACATAGTTGGTTTAAAAGTCAACATTCAGAAAACTAAGATCATGGCATGTGGCCCCATCACTTCATGGCATATAGATGGGGAAACAGAGGAAACAGTGAGAGACTTTATTTTGGGGCCTCCAAAATCATTGCAGATGGTGACCGCAGACATAAAATTAAAAGATGCTTACCCCTTGGAAGAAAAGTTATGACTAACCTAGACAACATATTAAAATGCAAAGACATTATTTGCCAACAAAGGTATGTCTAGTCAAAGCTATGGCTTTTCCAGTAATCACATATGGATGTGAGAGTTGGAGTATAAAGAAAGCTGAGTGCAGAAGAATTGATGCTTTTGAACTGTGGTGTTGGACTAGACTCTTGAGAGTCTCTTGGACTGCAAAGAGATCCAACCAGTCCATGCTGGGGGAAATCAGTCCTGAATATTCATTGGAAGGACTGATGCTGAAGCTGAAACTCTGATATTTTGGCCACCTGATGTGAAGAACTGACTCATTTGAAAAGACCCTGATGCTGGGAAAGATTGAAGGCTGGAGGAGAAGGGTACAACAGAGGATGAGATGGTTGGGTGGCATCACCCACTCAATGGGCATAAGTTTGAGTAAACTCTAGTAGTTGGTGATGGATAGGGAGGCCTCACATGCTGCAAACCTTGGGGTTACAAAGAGTCAGACACGACTGAGCGACTGAACTGAACTGATCAGTATTTCATGTTACATTGGGCAGGGGCAGGGGGAGGTGGGAAGTTGAATTAAGGTAAACTCAGTTCATTTAATATGAATAATCTATAGGATATATATGGTCAAGAAAGACAGTTCCTCAATGAGTGGAAAACATGAGAGACATAGTGAGGTCAGAGATACAAAAAAGAGTGATCTCAATTCCTAATTTTTGATTCTAATTCACCTAGAAGTTCAGCTGCATCTCACTCCCTGTCCTTAAATAAAGCCTTAAAATATATTCTTGTGGCCACCGTTTTATTTTTGCATCAATTAGAGTTTTTTAAACAATGATTTTTGTTACCTCAAATGTGTTCCCATTCCTTGCAATCAAAACTAGAATAAAACACAAGCACAAGCACGAACCTACTCCTGCTCTCAATAAACTCGTGATGTAGCAATAGTAATACAGAAATAAACCAATAGGCAGGGACTTTGCAGTGAAAAAACACTTCACTTAGACAAAGTACACAACATGATGGCAATATATTGGAGGGACACTTTTGCCTAGTCTTTATGGGGCAAGAGGAAGTTCTCTGATATTTTAATAGTTTCATAATTATCTTTATGTCTTATACTGTAGAAGGATGCTTCCTCACTCTGATTATGATTTCATATATAAAATTTTGACCCCAAAAATCATCAAAAAAAAGCATAAAAATGAGGACAATATGGCACTAAGTAAGCTGCAAAAAGAACACTCCTACACATCTATTAAAATGGAAAAATCCAGAACACTGATAATACCAAATGCTTGCAAGGATGTGGAGCATTTGGGACTCTTTATTCTTCATTGCTGGTGGAAATAAAATGGAATAGCCACTGTGGAAGACAGTGTGGCTGTTGCTAAATGTACTCTTACCATATGATTCAGAATCTTGTCCCTTGGTATTTACCCAAAGGAGTCGAGAACTTACAACCACATAAAAACCTGCACACAAATGTGTATAGCAACTTTATTCATAATTGCCAAGATGTCCTTCAGTAAGTGAATGGATAAACTGTGATACATTCAGACAACAGATTATATTTAACAGTAGAAAGAAATGAGCAAGCCATTAAAAGATATGGAGGGAATTTAAATGGATATTAGTAAGTGAAAGAAGCCAGACTTAAAAGGCTACATGCTACATAATTCCATTTCTGTGACATTATGGAGAAGGCAAAAACCATGGAGTTAGTAAAAAAAAAAATCAGTAGTTGTCACGAGTTAGAGAGGAAGGGATGACAGGTGAAGCACAGAAGATATTTAGGGCAATGAAACTCTTCTATATTATACTAAAATGATGGATACGTATAATAATTTTGTCTAAATCCATAGAATATACAGCACCAAGAGTGATCTCTAATGTAAGCTGTGGACTCTTAGTGATAATGATGTGTCAGGATAGATTCATCACTTGTAACATGTACCGGTCTAGTGGGGAACATTGATAATGGGGGCGGCTATACATGTAAAGGGGCAGGAAGTGCATAGGATATTTTTATACCTTCCTCTCCAATTTGCTGTAACCTGAAACTATGCTGAAATAAAGCCTACTTTTTAAAAAGATGCATTCACAGTTATGAGAACTCAAACAAGAAGGCAGAACATCAACTTGTTCAGCTGTAGCTGGAAATGTGTGTGACAGACAATGCAAATCTTTTGCCAGTCTGCACAAATCCACAAATGACCACAGAAGTACTGTGAGGACAGATTTTGGGGTTACAAATAAGTTTTAGGAAGTAGGCAAGTTTGCAAACATGGAATCCATGAATAATGAGAGTTAACTGTACATGCAGCCTCATTCTGAGTTAATCCTATTGTGATTCCTGACTTACAACATATATTTTGCTTATAGTAGATTTTATCTGTCACCCCTATGATTTTCATATGAGAAGCTAAATTTTCTTGCCCTCATAAGATCTCTCTGTTGATTTTAAAACCAATCTGCTTTCAAATACTTGTTTTACTACTCATTAACTATGTGTCCTTGGACAAGTTGATTAACCTCTTTGAAATTTAGGTTAGTCATCTATAGATAAGAGAAAATAATACTGAGCCCTGCATAATTATTTTGAAAAATGGAGAAGAGATGAACAGAAGACAACTACTGCCCTACCTGGCCCATTGTAGGTGTTGATATGCCATGACTGCTTTAATACCTATTAGAATGGCCACCAAGGAAAAGTACAGACATCCTTCAATATCTATGGGGATTGGTCCCAAGACAACCCCCAATACCAAAATCCACAGATGCTCAAGTCCCTTGTATAAAAAGGTGCAGTATTTCATATAACATACACATATCTTCTCAGACTTTAAATCATCTCTAAATTACTTATTATAGCTCTGTGTGTGTGTGTTAGTCATTCAGTCGTGTCCAGCTCTTGGAGACCCCATAGGCTATAGCCCCCGAGGCTACTCTGTCCATAGGATTCTCCAGGCAAGAATTCTGGGGTGGGTTGCCATTCTCTTCTCTTGGGATCTTCCTGACCCGGGGATCAAACCTGTATCTCCTGTGTCTCCTGTGTTGCAGGCAGATTCTTTACCATCTGAGCCAACATGGAAGCTTATTATAGATAATGCAATGTAAATGCTGTGTAAATAGTTGTCGATACAGTGTAAATGCTGTATAAATAATTGCTAGCACAGAACAAGTTAAAGCTTTGCCTTTTGGATATTTCCAGAATTTTTTCCTGAATGATTTTGATCTGTGATTAATTTAATCTACCGTTGTGGAACCTGTGGTTATGGGAGGGCTGACCATAATTACGTTCTGTAAGTCTGACGTAGGTACATGTGGGAGCTCACTTATGTAAAGATTTGTTCTTTCAATCATGTACTCATAATTTCAGAATTTACTTAACATCTAAAATAACTAACATTGAATTGAGTAAGAAGACATCTAAGCAGATCACATAAAATATAAAAATACACGTTTGGTTGAAGGCAGGACAGACTACCAAGATTAGGAAAGGCTTTACCAAGGAGGTGATGGCTAAGCTAAATCTTGAGATATAAAAACTTACCACATGAAGAAAATCAAGAATAGTGTTTCAGGTAGAGAGGTTTGTACTTGCGGAAACCTTGAGGTGAAAGAGAATATGGCATATTTTGAGAATACTAAGAATTTTGATATCACACAAACAAGGTTGAATGCCAAAAAAGAAGTAAACATGTATGAAGAAAGCAAATCAGTATAGCTAAAAAATTTAAACCTTACTCCGAGGTCAATGGAAAATCAAAGAACTGTTAAAACAGGGATTGATATAAATAAATTTTCATTTATGATAGTCATCACTGGATCATTAATATGAGAGACAGCTTGGAGGAGTAATACTGAGGGGAGGAAGATAATTTATGAGATTGTTATACAGGTTCATGGTAGAGAGACTGAAAACTAAACAGTGATGTGGAAATCAACAGACTTACCCGAATGATAACAATTAAAGGCTTTTTATTCAGAACTTACTGTAACAAGGAAGTCAGCCATCATTTGGCATTTGGTTGATACTCAAAGGCAGGCAGAAAAGTGAGAAAGCTTTGTTGTGGAAAGAAAGGGAAGGTCTCGGCTATCTTTGATTGGAAGAAGTTGACATACAGAACCTATAGGCAGCTAAATAGAAGTATGACATATTATGTGATTGGTTCAGTTCAGTTCATTCGCTCAGTCATATCCGACTCTTTGCAACCCCACGGACTGCAGCACGCCAGGCTTCCTTGTCCATCGCCGACTCCCAGAGTTTACTCAAACTCATGTCCATTGAGTTGATGATGCCATCCAACCACCTCATCCTCTGTCGTCCCTTTCTCCTCCCACCTCCAATCTTTCCCAGCATCGAGGTCTTTTCCAATGAGTCAGTTCTTCACATCAGGTAGCCCAAAGTATTGGAGTTTCAGCTTCAGCATCCTTCCAATGAATATTCAGGACTGATTTCCTTTAGGATGGACTGGTTGTATCTCCTTGCTGTCCAAGGGACTCTCAAGAGTCTTCTCCAACACGACAGTTCAAAAGCAGCAATTCTTCAGCGCTCAGCTTTCTTTATGGTACAACTCTTACATCCATACATGACTGCTGGAAAAACCATAGGTTTGACTGGATGGACCTTTGTTGGCAAAGTAATGTCTCTTCTTTTTAATATTTTGTCTAGGTTGGTCATAACTTTTCTTCCAAGGAGCAAGCATCTTTTAATGTCATGACTGCAGTCACCATCTGTAGTGATTGGTTAGGGATGCATATTTGATTTTCTCTGATTGGTGTGAAATTCCAAATAGAAGGAAAATTAGAGAAGCTTTTAATTGTTAATCAAGTCCTGGCCATTTTGAGTCATTAGTTTCAGGGATGATTATTTGGCTTCCTTGACTGCTTCATAGAGATAGTAGTCAGACTTCTTGTACTAATTATTATAGATAGTAAGTTGGCTTCTTAGGCTGATTCCTGAAAATTTCAGATCAGAGTTTCATTCTTATGTACATTCTGGCTACTGTTTTATTGTGTGTCTAGTCTGTAAGTGGGTAATGTATTCTAAGAAGATCACAAGGGAACACTGAAATAGAGAACACTGATATTTGGGACATATAGTTTGGTCATGGTCACATACGGCAAATCTCAGCCCAATCTAGTGCAATTACTGATTTACAAAACTGCACCTAATCTAACTGGTAGACAGCTAGAATAAGAGGTGGATGCATGACATGGAAAATTCCTACTTTAAGAGCAAAAGTATTGGAAAGACTGATGCTGAACTGAAGCTCCAGTACTTCATCTACCAGATGTGAAGAGATGACTCATTGGAAAAGACCCTGATGCAGGGAAAGGTTGAAGGCAAAAGGAGAAGGGTGCAGAGGATAGATGGTTAGATAGCATCACTAACTCAATGGACATGAATTTGAGCAAACTCTGGGAGATGGTAGAGGACAGAGGAGCCTGATGTGCTGCAGTCCATGAGGTCACAAAGAGTCAGACATGACTTGGCAACTGAACGTTAACAAGAAGAAACTAGATTAACATATACCACCATGTTATATGCCATAATCTCCACAATGGAGGAAAAAAACTCCATTGTTTGAACTTCAAAATACTATATCCTGTCCTGATAGCATGCTCCTTTTCATCAAGTGGCATTATGATTTTCCTACTACTGTGAACTTTACTCTGGTATATTCTGTACAAACTTGAAACTAAGAATGAAGTGGAAACTGAGAGGATGCAACAGTTTTTACTTGGATGAACTGCCTGAACCTGTATTTCCCATGTCAAGGAAAGATATTTCTTTATCCCTTCATGCCATCTAAAGTATATTTTTCTTACTGGATTAAAAGAAATATTGGGTAATTTAATTTGAGACATTGGATTAAATGTTAGTAAATTTTCAAATTTGGTTCTGAGTAATATGGATAAATGTCTGAAGATTTAAAAGCTATTAGCAGAGCATGAAAGCCTGACAAAAACTACAAATGAAACAGAGCTAATGATTATATCAGCTTGGTCACTGGCACCCAAGAAAGCCCAGAAAGTAAATACTGATGACATGGAAGTGCATTTTGTTTATGTTTTCAATATTTATTTATTTATTTAGGCTGTGTTGGGTCTTAGTTGCAGCATGAGGAATCTTCATTTTGTCATGTGAATCTTTTGTTGTGGCACACAGGCTCAGTAGCTGTGGTGTGTGGGCTTTGTTGCTCCATGGCATTTGGGATCTTAGTTCCCCTCCTAGGGACTGAACCTGTATCCCTTGCACTGCAAGGTGGACTCTTAACCACTAGGCCACCAGGGAAATTCCTGAAAGTGCTTTAAAAAAAAAAAAAAAAAAGGTAGGGGAAAGAGATTAAAAGAAATTGCTAGTAAATTGCTTCAAAATGTCAAAAGCAAAGTATTTCCTCTGCTTCAGATAGTTATTTTCACCCAGCCAGTAACAAAGCCCAGGTGAAAAATCTTCTTGCCTAGAACTAAGGCCTTTTGGACCCCAGCCTCGTATTTAACCCAGCCAGAGTCCTCACATTCTGTAGATAAGTTGCACCTCAGTGAACACCTTACAATGCCTAATACTAAAACCCTTTCACTTCATAATTTCTTCAGGTTGTTTTCTCTCACTGAAAACTATTGGAAGAAATAGTTTAGGACTAGAGCATTTCCTGTCACCTCCCTCATAAACAGGGGCTTTAAAAGGAAAAAAAAAAAAAAAAACTAATGTAGTTGAAATTCTCCTCTCATGTTGGGGTTCACTTTCCCCCTCAACCCTCTCTGTGCCTCCCAGAACTAACTACCTGGTGTCAGAACTCATGAGAAACCATGACTAAAACCTCACTATGATCTTTGGGAGGAAAACACTAACCTTAGGCCTCAAGGTCGAGCTTGTGCTCAAGTTTTACTAACTGACAATATAAAAAAATATGCATAATCATGTGGATCAGACACTACAAATTGCTTTTCATTTTTAACTGGGCTCTCCAGTTAGTCACAGAGAAGGCAATGGCACCCCACTTCAGTACTCTTGCCTGGAAAATCCCATGGACGGAGGAGCCTGGTAGGCTACAGTCCATGGGGTCGCACAGATTTGGACACAACTGAAACAACTTAGCAGCAGCAGCAGCAGCCAGTTAGTCAAAGAAGTAGATTATCAAGACCTCATTCCTATATAACCACATAGCCCAACGGAGAAGGCAATGGCACCCCACTCCAGTACTCTTGCCTGGAAAATCCCATGGATGGAGGCGCCTGGTAGGCTACAGTCCATGGGGTCGCTAAGAGTCGGACACGACTGAGCGACTTCACTTTCACTTTTCCCTTTCATGCACTGGAGAAGGAAATGGCAACCCACTCCAGTATTCTTGCCTGGAGAATCCCAGGGACGGCAGAGCCTGGTGGGCTGCCATCTATGGGGTCGCACAGAGTCGGACACGACTGAAGCGACTTAGCAGCAACATAGCCCAAAATAAGATCTGCAGAAGGTACTCGGACTGTTGACCGCAGAAAACTCCTATGTTCCTGCTTATTGAGAAGATGGAGAAATAGTAAGAACCCAGATAGCTCAGGAGCAGAACTGTCATGTTGTGTTAAACCCATGATTCAGAGTGTCTCCCTCATTAAAATTCTTCAGCAGCTCCATGCAGTGGAGGATAGAGTTCATGCTCTTGGCCAAACATGTTCAGCCTTTTAACGACCTTGGCCCTTAGCCACTTCTCCAGCTTCTTCTGCCGTCAATGCCCCCCTCGGGCTCCCCCAAACTCCACTGCCCCCAGTGCTCCTCTCTAGCCATAGAGTAATTGAGGTTGCCTTTCCCTCCTTATACTTTTCCTGACCAGCTCTTCCATTTCTCAAGACCTTGGGCCATTATTATTTCTGCTATGAAACTTCCTCTGACATACCTTCTTTTGTCCCAAAGAATTCTTTCTCTTCTTCCTTTATTCTACCACCATTTCCTATATTCACTCAATAATCTTTGCACTTTTATATTTATTACAAATGTGTCTGTCTTCTCTCCTAGAAGAAGAGCTCCTTGGAAGCAGTAAATGCATCTGTCATCACTCACTTTCAGAGCCAAGCACATTCCCTGGCACGGTAGTAGGTACCTAACAACATTTACTGAATAAATTAATTAATGTGTGACAGAGGCTGTCCCAAGTTCTGCCTCTGACAATAGACCTGTGTGCTTAGTCATGCAGTCATGCCTGACTCTTTGTGACCCCATGGACTGCAGCCTACCAGGCTCCTCTGTCCGTGTGGATACTCCAGGCAAGAAAACTGAAGTGGATTGCCCTGCCCTCCTCCAGAGAATCTTCCCAACCCAGGGACCAAACCCAGGTCTCCCACATTGAAGGCAGATTCTTTACCATCTGAGCTACGAGGAAAGCCAAATACAATAGACCTAACATTAAAAAAAAAAAAAGATATACCCAAATAACTTTAGTTTCCCTTGTTAAGGCATTGTAAAAATAGCATTTGTAAATGTAACTAAAGCTTTTACAATATAGATGTTTTTAAGCCAGCACAAACTCTTTAGGTAATGAAATTCAGATTCATTTCATACTTTGTAAACATTTAATTAATCGCAAAATTTGGGGGGGGGGCACTTTGGGGATAATGTCAATTCCTAAAATCTGTATAAGTCCAGTTAAATTTTATATTGTTTTGCTTCTTCATGATTTTCGGGTCATATTTTATACCTTTGGAAGATTGAAAGATAATTACTTTAAAATAGTGGATAATAGGAACTGACTAACACACGGAATTTGGAATTCTGGCTAGAGCTATGTCTAGCAGTTCAAATGATGCCATTAGAAATCTCACACTTTCCCTGTTTCTCTCAGCTCTGTGTATCTATGTGTTACTTTCTTTCCAAGTAAACCACATCCACTAGATGGTGAAGGTAGCCAATGGCAACTTCAGTCTCCCCTGGGATTTCCAATAAGTGATCCCTGTATTTCTTTCCCTGTAGCATAAGCACAAGTCATATAGATTGACTCATTGGCTTGAATTGTGTCCCATGTCCCCCACGGATCAGCCACTATGACATTGGACACTAATTGGATAGAATATGTCATAAACATATCCTCCCATTAAGGATGGTGTGAGATTCATTCTGGTGTACTCTGAGAACTGCATGTTTTAAACATAGATAATTTCCCCAAAGAGATGCCAAATAAACAACACAAAACAAAAATATTTTGGCCCACCACAAAAGATGCTTGCTGCTTCCACAACTGTTCTATGTATCCCTCAAAGTTAAAGCAATCAGAATGTCATAAAGTACACAGTATTAAAATGGCCATCATGTTATAGAAGACACTAGCATTTTGTTTTGCTCCTAAACATTGGTTCTAAACATTAGATGATTTGTGTGTTTCTTTTTTGTCTTTTTCTTCCATAAAGCTTTATCTTGAGAAAATATTTGTGATAATTCTTTGCTCCCATTCATGAATCACAATTGATTGCTTTGGGCCCAGGATTGTCTGATGAGAGTTCAACTTTTTCTTGAATGCTTTGCTTTGCACTAAGATCACTTGCCACTTTTCTGCTCACTTTCACAGTTTCCAAACTTTCCCTGTTATTTATCCTACCCTCTTCATCTGAGGATGGAACACTCAGAAGAGTTTACTATAATATTTAAGCTACGTTTTTTGTTCTTATTTTCTTCAAAATCATTTGTGATATAATCATCAAAAAACAGTTACAATGAACTTAATAACAACAACAAAATATCCAAGCTTGACAACCCTTGCTCTTTTTATATGGAGTGCCAGTTATCATATTTTAAGTGTCAGTTATCATATTCTAACTTTCAGAGCCACAGGTAGACTTGGGCAATGGGATTATGAAAAAGGGAATTTCTACTTGTGGAGTACAATAGTGGGGAAAGCTTCATTCCTAAATGAGACAGAACCTGACTGGAGCCGATGTATCATCACCAAATATCCATTTGAAATTCATCTCACCATATGGAAATAAGGTTTCCTTCTCAGTCTCCTTGCTGAGAAGGAAACCTTATTTCCTTTGACCAGTTATACAAAGAAAACTATACAGAGGAGTTAAATGCTTCAATAATCATATGGCTAACTGGCAACTTCCCAGTCGCCAAAATACAACAAATCAATATTTTTTAATTTCTGCTGCTGCTGCTGCTAAGTCGCTTCAGCCATGTCCGACTCTGTGCAACCCCATAGATGGCAGCCCACCAGGCTCCCCCGTCCCTGGGATTCTCCAGGCAAGAACACTGGAGTAGGTTGACATTTCCTTCTCCAATGCATGAAAGTGAAAAGTGAAAATGAAGTCGCTTAGTCGTGTCTGAGTCTTAGCGACCCCATGGACTGCAGCCTACCAGGCTCCTCTGTCCATGGAATTTTCCAGGCAAGGGGTACTGGATAATTTCTAGAAATTTTGATAGTAATGAACTGTGAGTAGATTTTATAAACATCTGATCATTCATATTGTGAATAATGGAAATTATGGCAAATGAAGCTTAAATCTTATAAATGTTTTTGTATCCCTGCATTTCACATAAAATCAGCTGATGAAAAGTCTATCTAACCTGAAACAGTTTTTTTTTTTTTTTGAAGTAAAATTCCTATTAAGATAGACTCTTAAGAAAATCCCTTACATGAAGCTTGAGAGCCTCCTGACCTCCATTTTTCCTTCTCATGGGAAGCAGGTCAAATGAAAAGACCAATTATTATGCACAAGCAGCCTGTATAAAAATCTCTGACTCTCTGCAGAGACAAGCTCTCTATTTGCAATTAGGGAGAAGAACACATAATGTCTGTGAGTCCCCTGTCATTCGTCTCTTACTTGTTTGCTTTTTTGGTATATCTATGGGATCATTCTGTTTTCTTTTTTGGGAAATAATTAAGGGAAAACTTGCTTATCAGAGGCATGAAAAAGAGGAAAGAAGATATGATTGTAAGTCACAATAGATATTTTCATTCTGCATTGAGCAAGACAGCTTCCCATTCAGTATTTTCTTGATTATTCCACTGGGGACTTGACTGTAGGCAACAGGGATATCCCTCTGAGGGCTACCCATTTTAGCTCTATGATCTAGTCCTATATGATTAATGGAGTCTAGAAACTGTTCAGGCAGCTGAATGTTATATGCATATATATATATATATATATATATATATATATATATATATATATATATATATGTACATATGTATTCTCAAAAGTTTTTTGGTTTAAAGCCACTAGGTAAGTGTTTAATAGATGTGATATTTCACTGTGTTAGGTAGTAGTATGTAGTTACCATTTGTTACCTAAAATCTTGAATAAGATAGGTTAATATTGGAGTCTTTATTTATCTCACATCAGTGATACATTAAAAAACTATTCAATTTTATTTATTTTAATAAGAAACTCATGAATAATATTTATTTTTGAAGTTTCAGTAGAAATAATGAAATGTAGTATCAATATTGCTTGAAAGATTTTTTAATTGAAGGATAATTGCTTTACAATGTTGTGTTAGTTTCTGCTATACAACAGTGTGAATCAGCCATAAGTATACATATGTCCCCTCCCTGTTAAGCCTCCCTCCTACCACCCTCCCATCCCACCTCTCTAGGTCATCACAGAGCACCAAGCTGAACTCCGCTGTGCTGTACAGCATCTTCCCACTAACTGTTTTACACATAGTAGTGTATATGTGCCAGTGCTACTCCCTTAATTCTTCCCACCCTCTTCTTTTTCCCCTTATGTCCAAAACCATATAGAGTTCACACATAGTCTAAATGCACTGAAGGTTTGAATTCAGCACTGGACATAATTAGACTTCAATTTTCGTTATCTTATGATGTCAGTTTCATTGCAATCAAGCCTCAAAATATGATGTTGCTGAACCACAAAAGACACTGGAATTCTTGGCCTCCAGATGAGAAGAATTCAATCCGGGGCCTGAGATGAGGCTTGATTGCTCAGAGCTTTTGTGTAATAAAGTTTTATTAAAGTATAAAAGAGATAGAGAAAGCTTCTGACACAGACACCAGAAGGGGGCAGAAAGAATATCCCCTTGCTAGTGTTAGCAATGGAGTTATATACCTTTTAATTAGTTATTACAATGAATCAAAAGAATGTCTGGAGATTGTAAAGATCTTACTAGACCCACTCCCGTAATTTACATTTTAAGATAACAGGATTAGCCAGAAGGTTTTCAAGAAGGAGAAACTGTCCTCAAGCAGGGTACATTGTTATTATATAATCCTTAGTACAGAGTTTACACTGAGTTGTTTGTTGTGTAATCATCAGTTCCAGGGTTAAAGATAAAAATGTTTTATGTGACTAAGACTAAAGAATGTAGAGGGATAAAAAAGCTTGTCCTTTCCTCCTCCTTTAGAATTCCAGACCCCTCTCTCCTTGGGGACCCTCGGACTTCTTATCAACCTGCCTAGGAATTGACTCTCTCAATCTGATGGAGGGAGAGGAGGCAGCCTTAATTTGGAGGACTCCAAGATAATTTTTTCTCCCTTAACTCTTTCAGTAATCAAATAACTCTTTTATGATCTACCTATACTTCCTTCTTGCTTAGCATCTGATAGTCCATCACTTCATCACTAGTGAGTCATGTTGACTCACCGAAGGCAAGTATTAACAATTTTGTATCTTTGTATCTTTGGGTCTACCACAATAAGGAGCAGATACTCACTGAAAGTTTATTGACTAGAAAATCAGCCTACTTTCTGATCTCTCTACTTAAAATCATTTTTAAAGCAGATCTTAATTTTGATACTGGGAACTCTCCCGTTTGTATCACTCTCCTGTCCAAATATTTTTGGGGGATCTCTGTTATCTAAATACTGCAATTCAAAATCCTCAGCCTGGTATCTTGCACACTCTGTTGCTTGTCTCACTGTCTGACTTCATTTTCTATTCCTCCAAAGTACCTACCCTTACATTTTAGTCAACTAATTTATCCTCTGTATATATGTTATACTCTTCAACTTGCATAGATTTGCACAAGCCATTTCAGAAGTCTGAGATGTCCTAATTTCCATCTTTGTGTTTCCAAATCCTACCAACCATTTACAGTCTCCCTCAAATAATACTTTCATCCAGGCAGGGAGTTTGTGATGGACAGGAAAGCCTGGAGTGCTGCAGTTCATGGGGTCACAAAGAGTTGAAGGTGACTGAGTGACTGAACTGAACTGAACTGATCCAGGCATAGTTACATATCCTGACCCCTCCTGCCCCAGTTCTTTATCTGCACCTTCATCAGAGCATTTATTCCTAATTTGCATTATTGTTCTGCATGTTACTAACTCACCCAACTTCCCCAAGAGTACAGGTCTTTCACTTCCTTGATTAAGTTTATTCCCAGGTATTTTCTTCTTTTTAATGCAGTTTTAAACAGGATCATTTTCTTGCTTTCTCTTTCTGTGAGTTTGTTATTAGTGTGTAGAAGAGGAACAGATTTCTATATATTAATCTTGAATCCTACAACTGTACTAAATTCATTTACTAAATCTAGCATTTTTGACAGAGACTTTAGCATTCTCTATATAGAGTACTTGGTTTCCCCAATGGCTCAGTAGCAAAAGAATCTGCCTGCGGTGCTGAAGATGTAGGTGACATGGATTCAGTTCCTGGGTCAGGAAGATGTCCTGGAGGAGGATATGGCAACCCACTCCAGTATTCTTGTGAAAATCCCAAGGAGAGAGGAGCCTGGCAGGCTACAGTCCATGGGGTCACAAAGAGTTGGACATGACTAAAGTGACAGAGCACATATAAAGTTTCATGGCATCTGCAAAAAATGATAGTTTTACTTCTTTCCTTTCAATTTGGATGCCTTTTGTTTCTTTATTCTTTTCTCATTGCTGTGGCTAGCACTTTCAATACTAGGTTGAATGTAAGTGGCAAGAGTAGGCATCCTTGTCTTTTTCTTGATGTTAAAGGAAAATCTTTTAGCTTTTCACTGTTGAGTTTAACTTTAGCTCTTGGTTTGTAATAAATGGTCTTTATTATGTTGAGATGTGTTTCCTCCATATCAACTTTGTTGAGATTTTATCATGAATAGATGTTGAATTTTGTCAAATTCTTTTTCTTTTTTTTTTTTTTAGTAGTAGTAGTATATCTTTTTTTTTTTTTTTTATAAATTTATTTATTTTAGTTGGGGGCTAATTACTTTACAATATTGTAATAGTTTTTGCCATACATTGACATGAATCAGCCATGGGTTTACATGTGTTCCCCTTCCTGGACCCCTCACCCACCTCCCTCCCCATCCCATCCTTCTGGATCATCCCATTGCCCCGGCCCTGAGCCCTTGTCACATGCATTGAACATGGAATGGTGTTCTGTTTCACATATGATAATATACATGTTTCAATGCTATTCTCCCAGAACGTCCCACCCTCACCTTCTCCCTCAGAGTCCATAAAATTGTTCCATGCATCTGTGTCTCTTATTCTGTCTCGCATATAGGGTTATCGTTACCATCTTTCAAATTCCATATATATGCATTAGTATACTGTATTGTTGTTTTTCTTTCTGGCTTACTTCACTCTGTATAATGGGCTCCAGTTTCATCCATCTCAGTAGAACCGATTCAAATGTATTTTTTTTAATGGCTGAGTAATATCTTTTTCTGCATCTATTGTGATAATCATATGATATTTATTCTTCCTTTTGTTAATATGGTATATCACATGATTGATTTGTGGATACTGAACCATACTTACATTCCTGGAATAAATTCCACTTGAACATAATATATGATCCTTTTTACATACTGTTAAATTCAGTTTGCTAATATTTTGTTAGGATTTTTTTGCATCTATATTCATCAGAGATATTGACCTATAATATTCTTTCCCTTTCTTTTTTTTTGCTGTTTCTATCTGGCTTTGGTATTAGAATAATAGTGGCCTCATAGAACGAGTTTGAGAGTATTTCATCCTCTTCGATTTTTTGGAGTAGTTTGAGAAGAATAAATACTAGTTTTTCTTTATATATTTGATGGAATTTCCCCTGTGAAGCTGTCCAATCCTGTACTTTGCCTTGCTAGGAGTTTTCTTTATTATACATTCACTTTTAGTACTAGTGATTGGTCTATTCAGATTGTCTTTCTTCTTGATTTAGTCTTGGAATGGTGTATGTTTCTAGAAATTTGTCCATTTCTCCTAGGTTGTACAATTGTTCATATTATTCTCTTATGATTTTTATATGTCTGTGATATCAATTGTTATTTCTCTTCTTTAATTTATTATTTTGTTTGTTTGAGACCTCTCTCTTTTTCTCTTGATGAACATGACTAATGTCTCAATTTTATTTACCTTTTCAAAAAATCAGCTCTTAGTTTCATTGACTTTTTAAATTTTTTTGTCTCTATTTAATCTCTTACTTTTATTAGTTTATTATTTTTCTCCTTCTGCTGACTTTGAGCTTTGTTTTTTCTTCTTTTCTTAATTCCTTTATATAGTAATTTAGGTTGAGATTTTTCTTGTTTCTTGAGATAGGGTTGTATTGCTCTAAACTTCCCTCTAACAACTCCTTTGGCTGAATGCCATAGATCTTTCAAAGTTGTGTTTTCATTTTCATTAGTTTCAAAATATTTTCTGATTTCTTCTTTAATTCCTTCATTGAGCCATTGGCTTTTTAGTAGCGTGTTGTTTATTCCCTGTTTTTGTTTTCCCATTTTTCTTCCTATAATTGATTTCTAGTTTCATACTGTTATGGTCAGAAAAAAGGCTCGATATAGTAATTTCTATCCTCTTAAGTTTGTTGAGACTTGTTTTGTGGCCTAGCGTGTGATCTAACCTCAAGAACATTATGTGTATACTTAAAAGAATGTGTATTCCACTCTTTCTGAATAAAATGTCCTGTAGATTTCTACTAATTTCAATTGATCTATTTGGACATTTAAGACCACTGTTGCCTTATTGATTTTTGTATGTGAATGATCTGTCCATTGATATAAGTGGAGTATCAAAATGATCTATGATTATTGTATTATTGTCAGTTTCTACCTTTATGTCCTTTAATATGTGCTTTATATATTTAGGTGCCCCTATACTAGGTGCATATATGTTAATGAGTGTTATATCCTCTTCTTGTATTGGTCCCTTTATCATTATATTATGTCTGTCCTTGTCTGTTCTTGTAGCCTTTGTTTTAAAGTCTGTTTTGTCTGATACATATAATACTGCCCTCACATTCTTGTCATGTTCATTTGCATGAAATATCCTTTTCCATCCTCTCATTTTTAGTCTATTTGTGTCTTTAGCCCTGGTGAATCTCTTGTAAGCAGCATATAAATGAGTCTTGTTTTTTAATCCAATCAGCCACCCTAGGTCTTTTGAATGGAGCATTAGTCACATTAACGTTTGAAGTAATTGTTGATGATTATGTGCTTCTTTCCAGTCTTTTACCTGTTTTCTGGTTGTTTATACAATTCTTATCTGTTTTTTTTTTTCTTCTTCTTCTTCTTCTTTTAGTTTCTTCCCTTGAGGTTTGATGATTTTCTTTGGTGCTATGCTTGTGTTCCTTTTGCTCTAGTTTTTGTGTATCTGTTATAGGTTTTTGATTTGTGGTTTCCATGAAGTTCATGTATATTGCCCTATATCTGCTTGTTTTAAACTGATAGTCATTAAAGTTCTTCTCTGTTCAGTGGCTCCACCAACCTTTAGGGTGTAGCCCAATTTGGGGGTCAAAATTGGTTCCCAGAATGCTGGAGCAGAATCCCTGAAGGTTGGGTCTGATCTGTTTTTTTTAACCTCTCCCTCTTAACACTGGCACTCTCAACCCAGAAGGGAGTAGTGGTGGAGTAAAGAGGTCTAGAGAAAGTGTTTGGTGTGAGTCTAGGTCTAGGCTATGTATCTCCAGCCCTAGTCGAAGTCCTGGACTGCCTCTGATGCCTCTGTAAAGTGCCAGTAATGGCTTCCACTGCCATTCTCAGATGCCATTCCAGGTCTGAGCTAGTTCCATCCATCACAGCTGAATTCTCCCTCCAGCTTCTGTCAGCTGCATCTCATCCTAGTGTGAAGCTGTGGCATGAACCTCCTGGGGCCAGAGTAGGCACTCAGTTCAGGCTGGGGCATGTGCTGGGGCAATCAAGGGAAACTGACCAGAATCCTAGGCAGTTTCAATCTGCCTTCTCCACCTTGTTTTGAAAGCTAACAAGTGTGTGCATACTCTTTACCAGCAGAGTTTAGGTTTCTTACAGCTCTCCTTTTAGTCCCACTGATTTTCTAATCAGCTAAAGAGACATGTCTTCCTGGTGTCAGACTCCAGAGCTGGGATGTCCAATATGTGACTCAACCATTCATGCCCAGGAATATGTCTCTCCATGTAATCCCCACTCCCCCACTTCCTCTGTGTCTTCTCCCAGGCTAATCACTTCTCATGCCTTCCTATTTGATTCTGTGTGTATCATTCTTACAACCTTGATTGTATAAAATAAGAGTCTTTCTCCCAGTCTCATTAGTTTTCAGTAAGAGTTATTCCATGTGTAGATGCACCTTTGTTGTATTCCTGCAGGAAGATAAGCTCTGTGTCCTCCTACTCTGCCATCTTGATCTCTCCCCTACAATGATAGCTTTTACACAGTCAAAAGAAATAGTAAATACATTTAATTTCAAACTGCCTCCTCTATAACTGATACTTAATTTAATTTTACTTGTGAGATTCAAAAGATCACAAAGTGAAGAAAGGAAGGAAGAGGGGCAGGGTGAGAAAAATGGAAGGAGGAAGGAGTTTTGTGAGGAAGTCTATATTGCTAATTTATAGTAAACTACATTCCAGTGATAGTGGAAAGCAATTTAGAATGTTAAATCATGATTCACTATTTCCCAATTGTAAAATTTTAAGCCAGTTGTGGAAAATATAGAATATTTCTACAATTCCAACTTTATGGATGAAGAAGAGGAATCAGGGAACTTGACTGTACTTTAAACTCAGAAATGTCCCTTTTAATATCTTGTTGAATGAAGGAAAAATTTGTCTGCCAAGAACAAGTTTTCTGACTTTTAACCTTAATTTTCTCACAAATGGAATAGGAAAAGAAGCCCTCTGGAGGATTTTTCTCTCTTTTTTTGGAGGATTTTTCAAATGCAGACATATTTTACTTCTCAGATGTTGTTAATGGGAATGTTGTAATGTAGATTTTCTTTTCTTTCTTTCTTTAAAAAAATATTCTTGAGAAGCAAACTATTGCAATACTTTAAAATGAAATAATATAAAAAATGCCCCACTTTGGACTTTCAGGGCTGGAATCAAAGTTTCTCATAGGTGACTTCCCATCATGTAGGGCAAAGGTTCAGCAATGTAAATCTTTCAGAGATTGAAATTTATTTTTATTTTCCCAGAGGTTTCTGAGAATTGGTCTGATATTGCTCTTTGACTGTCTTCAGAGATGGTGTGACCTGGTGTGTGACCCTCAAACATATTAAAATTCTGAGACAATGAGTTTAAAAAAGAAAACTCCACAATTTATAAGCTGTCATTAAAAGACACAGGGTTGTAAATAAGATGATTTTTTGAAGATAGAAGTAGAAGAGACATTCTTAGAGGATATTATTGAGGTCCTCATTATCCCTCGTGTACTCCTGTCCTGTATGCTTATCTGTCTGTTGCCTGGTGACCTCCATCCAAAGGCTCTTTCTATTATAATATGATTGTGTTATTGCTCTGGTTAGAATTCCCCAGTAATTCACTTTGTCTATAGGAAAAAAAAGTCTAGATTTTATTTTATGTCTCATAATGAGTTGTATGTGAGCCATTCCACTGTCCTTTTTGTCTTAAGCTGCAGTAATGTGAACTTCCTGTCCTTCCCTTAAATGTGACATTCTTTCCCATGCCTTCCATCAAGTTTCCCTTAGCTTTCTTCACTTTGGAAAAGCTCTTCTATTCCAAACTCCATCTAATTCCTCTTGTACCTTGTCCTTGTTATTATTAACTTGTAACAAGCAACATCTTGTCCAGGCCTTGTACCAACACTTTCTCCTTTGTGAGGCCTTAACTACCCATGTTGTCATGGATGTGCCTTCTTATATACCTTTCTGTGGGAGGTTGAATAGTGCCTCCCTCCTAGGATATCCAGGACCTGATCTCTGGAATCTATGAATTTTACTTTATATGACAGATATGATTTCACTGATTAAGTTATTCTGTATCATCCAAGTGGAGGCAAAAGGAAAAGGCTATGTAGTGACAGATACAGAGATTGAAGTGATGTGCCTTAAAGATGGAGAAAGGGGTCATAAGCCAATGAATACAGGCAGCCACTAGGAGCTGGAAAAAACAGGAAAATGAATTATTCCCTGAGATTTGGGGGGAGTGCAGCCTTGCCAACCCTTTGATTTTAGGCCAGTGAAATCCATTTCAGACTTCTAGTCTCCAGAACTACAGAAAATAAATTTCCTATGTTTACACCGCTAAGTTTGTTTCAGTTGCAATAGGAAAGTAATACATTTTCTCTGCACTGTATATTCCCCCATTTTAGCGATTGTTTCATGATTAATAGCCATTTAGTTGCCTTGTGAATAAACCCTTTCTTTGCTGTAAACCTTGGCATATCAGTGTTTGCCTTGCTGTGTCAGGCAAAATGAACCTGGTTCCATAACATTAGCATTTGTGAGCATTTGTGCTCACTTGCTTCAGTCATGTCTGGCTCTTTGCAACCCCATGGACTGTGACCCGCCAGGCTCTACTGTCCCTGGGATTTTCTCATTAAGAATACTGGAATGGGTTGCCATTTCCTTCCTTAGCATTTACCAATTATCTTTTCCTTTGAGAACAAGTTACATTTTCCTGGCTCTTGGTGTGTCAGGTAATGTTTAGATTATATACTGTGTATTATAAATGTTGTGTTGTGGATTATATGGATTGTTATACTGCTTCAACAAATGTTGATAGTTTTGTCAGACAGTTAATTCAGATAGATGAAAATTGCTGACCATCACTACCTGTTTTTGGCAACAGTTCAGCTCTGAGTTCATTTACTTAAGCCTCTGTTGCTTTACTTAAGTTCATTTACTTAAGGTCTCCATTGCTTTTAATCATCCCTGTGTAAGCCTGATTCAGGATCAGCTAGTGATTTCCTTCTCTGCCTCTCTCCACTCTGGGGTTCTTTTATCACTCTCTAGTGGTTATGGTTATCCTCAGGCTCCGTCCTCTGGGTTAAAAGATGACTTTTTTTATTAATCATAATTGTAACCATCTCTTCAATTTGGCTGACCTCAGACCAAAGCTGCAGCAAAACAAGGAACTCTATTCATTAGCTCTAAGTTTCAACTCTCTCTCCAAATATGCCTGCTTATTAGTCTCCAGAACCCTCCAGACCTTTCCAGTGGGATTTTTGGAGGGGGCGGGGGGGGTGTTTTTTGGATTTTTTTTTTTTTTTTGCATTTTGGCCAGGTTAATGACTGTTCTTTGTGGGAAGATTAGTTTCTTAAAAGCTCACAGAACACCATTCCATGTTCGATGCATGAGACAAGGGCTCAGGGCCGGGGCAATGGGATGATCCAGAAGGATGGGATGGGGAGGGAGGTGGGTGGGGGGTCCAGGAGGGGGAACACATGTAAACCCATGGCAGATTCATGTCAATGTATGGCAAAAACTATTGCAATGTTGTGAAGTGATTGGCCCCCAACTAAAATAAATAAATTTATAAAAAAAAAAAAAAAAAAAAGCTCACTCTTCAATATGAGGAGTATTTTGATTTTATTTTCAGAAAAAAATCTAAATGTATTAAATAATTGCTACTTAACTTTATATTATTTTACATGAACTTGAAGTTGTCAAGCACAATTCATGATATATGATCTGCTTTCACAGGTATTAGGTTGCCTTTTGCTCTAGAAATTCAACAGTTTCTACATCTGTAATAATTCAGAACTCTGGATAGCAGTGTGCTTGCTTAAAGCTACTACTGTGTCTGTGTTAAAAGTGGGAAGGTTCTGTGATAATTTTGCAAATGGATGAAAATACTAGTGGGCTGACTTTGAACTCACCCTGGGTGTTAATTGCTCTGTATTTTTGAAGGCAGCAGGGGAGAGGGAAGTTGGCAAGAAAGAGTAAGAGCAGCCAACGTTGCCTTCTTTTTACTCCGTGCTATAGTGAAAAGGGGATGAAACATCACAGAAAGATGAAAATCTTTTGGTTTGCCCTGAATCAGGCCAGCAGGCTTGATGACTCAGGGAAGGCATTGATAGGTACAATGTTAGAAGAAGAAAGTAACAGCAAGGGCAGGTTATGAACATATTGTTCTGCCTGTAAAATAGCTACTTGCCTACTTGCCTGGTACAAAGAATGATTTATCCAGGCAAGAGCACCCTGTAGGGAAGTGGATCAAAGGAGAAAACCAACAAGTGAGATGAACTAGAGCAGGGCTTCTCAAACTTTAATGTGTAAGCCAATTTCCTGGGGGACCATGTTCAACCACAGGTTCAGACTCAAGAGTTCTGGGTGGGCCTGAGATTCTGCATTTCTCACAAGCTCAAGGTGTTGCAGGTGCTGCAAATAGCAGTGAGCCAGAGGCTTTCCTATAGCAGCATTTTACCTAGAGCTGACCCTGGTGCCAGGTGAGAAGAATTAAATGATGATTTCATTTGTTTTACTGCCAGGAAAAATTCCATGGGGGAAAGCAAAAATATTTTTGCTTGTGATGGTCAATTTTTGTGCATATTCAAAGTATGATGCTAATTTATTACAGGGAATAACACTTACGAAGCTCCCACTCATTCTGATCGCTGTGCAACAACACAGCTTGTTATGTGTTGTGAGGTGTCAACAGCTGTGTTATTGATGCTAATGCAATGTCCCTCACTAATAATTAGCATCAGCTACTATTTTAAACTTGAGACTATTTTACTACATTTTGCACTGTACTTTAAATCTTTTTTTTTTCCTTTCCTGTGTATTAAGAAATGAGCATCTATTCCTATTTGTAATTAAGCATGAGTTTTATGTTATATTTT
Organism: Giraffa tippelskirchi; assembly: GCF_054371585.1. Lineage (NCBI taxonomy): Eukaryota > Metazoa > Chordata > Mammalia > Artiodactyla > Giraffidae > Giraffa > Giraffa tippelskirchi. Next base: position 173,087,187 of record NC_137275.1, read on the forward strand.
ACTCTAGTTTTTAATATTTATGATTACCAATCACTGAGAACAATTAACAATCTATTCTTTGCCTTGTAGCTATATTCTCTGAAACACAAATTGAGGCTGGTAGAAAGACAAAGGATTACCATGCCTTATTTGGGTATGAAAAGCAGTCTGGATCAAGGACACCAAAATGTTAGAATGTTAGGCATCAGAGTGTTATGATGGTTTGGTAGGACAATGGAAAATAATATTAGAGAAATAATTCCAGAGATATTTGATAAACATGATTGGCTAATCTTTAAAATGTGATGTCAAAAATAGTCTTGAAAATTTATCTGACACTCCTGCATTTAAATCAGCCTGATCTTAACATTGTCCAAATAGAACTCAATCAATTTGTCTTTAGTTCCACAGCATATTTTACCCTGAAAAATTAGATGCAGATTGAGGATTTATACTTCTCATTCAACAAATATTCTGTTATTTCTACAATGCATTTTTAAATTCCTTTTTAAAACAAAATTCGGCCACACCTCATGGTGATAATTTTGCCCAGTATTGGCTAAGGTAAGTGTTTTGAGCAGGTTGATGGTAGGCTAGGCTAAACTGTGATGTTCAGGAGGTTAGGTGTATTCAATGCATTTTTTACTTAAGATATTTCAGCTTACAATTGATTGATTAGGATGTAACCCCATCATAAGTTGACGAAGATCTGTGATTTAGTATGAATATCCTCTAAGAACAAGAACATTTCTGAACATAACCACAATACTATTAACACATCCAAGAAATTTAATATTAACTCAGTGGGAAATGTAACTTTTAGCTTTCTCTACATTAACAATGAGGTTGGAATGGATGTTTACTGAACCTAGGTACATTAGCTTTCATTTTCAAGTACAAGAAATGCCTTCCCTTATATAAGGGTTGACTTTGATGTCTAATACTGTCACTATTCTGTCAGTCCCCGAAAGTGAATTTTCTACTCAATTCCTTTCAAAATCATTTTCCTTCTGGAAAGAATTTATCATAAATGTAGCAATTTATTCCTATGATGGCCTGAGAATAAACTCAGGGTAAGTTGAACTTGCAGTGCCAAGTCAGACTCTGACAGAACACATCTGTTTGGTGTCAGCAGCTGTGGCTTTGGCCATGGAATTCTTTATCAAGCAGATGAACAAGGATAGAATGATATGTTTTTGTTTACATGTTTGGTCTTAATGAAGTCCACAAATAATAAGAATGGAAGTAAGTATATTCTATTTATTGCCTCTGTTACTTCTGTAACTGATTCTGAAGCATAGTAATAAAATTAAATTCAGAAAGAAAAACAAAATAATCTGTTTTCTTTTACAAATTTTTTAATTTATAAATTCAACTGAAATTCTTCTGAGAAACTGAGTTGCAGAGTCACAACCCAGAACCATAACTAACTACAACCTCTTTTATATTATTCATGTCTAGAGAGAAGACGTTTAAAAACATATAAAATTGCTTGTTAACCCACTTTAAGGGCAGTTTCAAATGCAGGGAGAGAAATGCAGAGACTTTTGAAACAGAAAGAAACAGCTTCCTGTGTTGATTTCCTCTTAATAACATTATCCAAAATAATGAAATTCTTTTGGAGATGTAAATACTGTGACGTCAAATTTCCACATTTCAGTTTTTTAAATGACTCATGTTCCAAACACCAAAGTATGAGCCTTTCTGGAAAAGTTTAAAGCCCATTACTTAGATGCTTCTTTGGCTCTCCCAAACCCGGAACTTCCAATACAATGATGAAAGGCTTTCATTTCATTCTTTTATTTTAAGAATTTATAATGAATCCAGATTAGACTTTTCACTGTTTTCATTTTCTTCCTAGAAAGTTAAAAATTCTGAGATAGAAATTTCAGAATTAAAAAAAAAAATTAAGAATAAGAAAAGTGGTTCATGAATAAATCAGTCCTCTTTGAGGGCTGAGGCATCATCTATGGTTTCCTCATGCATTTTAGAAAATGTCTACTGATCATTCTTTAATGAGTATGCATGATGAGCTAATAGATGATATTAGTGTTTACAAAAGATAAATTATTACATACACCAAGATAAATTATTGTGCTCATCTTCTCTTGCAAGAACTCCAAAATTACAACTTGCTGCTGAACAAACATCAACAGGAGGATGTTGGATCCCACTGAAAAAAGAAGCCCCACATCCAAGGGCAAAGGAGAAGCCCCAGCAAGACAGTAGGAAGGGCGAAATTGTGTTTAGAAACAAACCCCGTACCCGCCAGAGACACTCAGAGGACTCCAACAAAACCTGTGTGCACCAGGACCCAGAAAACCCACAGAGACTGAGACAAAATGTGGTTGAGTGTCTCCTGTGCAGGTATGGGTCAGCAGTGGACTGCTGCAGGGACAGGGGCTCTGGGTACAGTAGACCTGCATATGATATAAGCCCTCTTGGAGGAGGTCACCATGAACCCCACCACAGAGCCACCAGAACTTACACAGGACTGGGCAAACAGACTCTTGAAGGGCACAAACAAAAGCTGCTGTGCACAAGGACCCAGGAGAAAGGAGCAGTGACCCCACATGAGACTGACCCAAACATTCCCCCTGATTATCCAGGAGTCTCCGCTGGAGACTTCAGTCAGTGGTGGCCTGCTGCAGGATTGGAGGCAATGAGTGCAGCAGTGTGTGCATGGGACCTCTTAAAGGAGGTTCCCATTATCTCCATTACCTCCACCATAGTTTGGCCTTGGTCAAAGAAAAGGGAGAAAACAAACCCAACTCATCAACAAAAAATTGGATTAAAGATTGACTGAGCATGGCCCCGCCCGTCAGAACAAGACCCAGTTTTCCCTTCAGTCAGTCTCTCCCATCAGGAAGCTTCCATAAGCCTCTTAACCTTCTCCATCAGAGGGCAGACGGAAAGAAAACCACAATCACACAAAACTAACCAATCTGATCACATGGACCACAGCCTTGTCTAACTCAATGAAACTATGGGCCATGCCGTGTAGGGACACCCAAGATGGACGGGTCATGGTGAAGAGTTCTGACAAAACGTGGTCCACTAGAGAAGGGAATAGCAAATCACTTCAGTATTCTTGCTTGAGAACCCGATGAACAGTATGAAAAGGCAAAAAGATAGAACACTGAAACATGAACTCCCCAGGTCAGTAGGTGCCCAATATACTACTGGAGATCAGTGGAGAAATAAAAACTCTGGAAGAATGAAGAGATGGAGCCAAAGCAAAAACAATACCCAGTTGTGGATGTGACTGGTGACGGAAGTAAAGTCCAATGCTGTAAAGAGCAATATTGCATAGGAACCTGGAATGTTAGGAATCAAGGCAAATTGGAAGTGGTCAAACAGGAGATGGCAAGAGTGAACATCAACATTTAGGAATCAGTGAACTAAAATGGACTGGAATGGGTGAATTTAACTCAGATGACCATTAGATCTACTACTGTAGGCAAAAATCTCTTAGAAGAAATGGAGTAGCCATCAGAATCAACAAAAGAGTCTGAAATGCAGTACTTGGATGCAATCTCAAAAATGACAGAATGATCTCTGTTCGTTTCTAAGGCAAACCATTCAATATCACAGTAAGCCAAAGCTATGCCCCAACCTGTAATGCTGAAGAAGCTGAAGCTGAACGGTTCTATGAAGACCTACAAGACCTTCTAGAACTAACACCTGGAAAAGATGTACTTTTCATTATACGGAACTGGAAGGCGAAAGAAGGAAGTCGAGAGACCCTGAATGACAAGCAAATTTGGCCTTGGAGTACAAAATGAAACAGGGCAAAGGCTAATAGAGTTTTTCCAAGAGAACACACTGGTCATAGCAAACACCCTCTTCCAACAACACACAAGAAGACTCTACACATGGACATCCCCAGATGGTCAATACTGAAATCAGATTGACTATATTCTTTGCAGCCAAAGATGGAGAAGCTCTAGATAGTCAGCAAAAACAAGACAAGGAGCTGACTATCACTCAGATCATGAACTCCTTATTGCCAAATTCAGACTTAAATTGAAGAAAATAGGGAAAACCACTAGACCATTCAGGTATGACCTAAAACAAATCTCTTTCGATTATATAGTGGAAGTGACAACTAGATTCAAGGGATTAGATCTGATAGACAGAGCGCCTGAAGATCTATGGATGGAGGTTCGTGACATTGTACAGGAGGCAGTGATCAAGACCATCCCCAAGAAAAAGAAACACAAAAAGGCAAAATGGTTGTCTGCAGCAGCTTTACAAATAGCTGAGAATAGAACAGATGCAAAAGGCAAAAGAGAAAAGGAAAGATATACCCATTTGAGTGCTGAATTCCAAAGAATAGCAAGGAGACATAAGAAAGCCTTCCTCAGTGATCTATGCAAAGAAATAGAGGAAAACAAAAGAATGGGAAAGACTAGAGATCTCTTCAAGAAAATTAGAGATACCAAGAGAACATTTCATGCAAAGATGGGAACAATAAAGGACAGAAATGGTATGGACCTAACAGAAACAGAAGATATCAAGAACAGTTGGCAGGAATACACAGAAGAACTATACAAAAAAGATCTTCATGACCCAGATAGCTACAATGGTGTGATCACTCACCTGGAGCCAGACATCCTGGAATGCAAAGTCAAGTGGGCCTTAGGAAGCATCACTACAAACAAAGCTAGTGAAGGTGATGGAATTCCAGTTGAGCTATTTCAAAACCTAAGAGATAAGGCTGTGAGAGTGTCACACTCAATATGCCAACAAGTTTGGAAACCTCAGCAGTGGCCACAGGACTGGAAATGGTCAGTTTTCATTCCACAGAAATCCCAAAGAAAGACAATGCCAAAGAATGCTCTAACTACCGCACAGTTGTGCTCATCTTACATGCTAGCAAAGTAATACTCAAAATTCTCCAAGCCAAGCTTCAACAGTACGTGAACTGTGAACTTCTAGATGTTCAAGCTGGGTTTAGAAAAGACAGAGGAACCAGAGATCAAATGCCAGCATTCGTTGGACCATTGAAAAAGCAAGGAAAAACATCTACTTCTGCTTTATTGTCTACGCCAAAGCCTTTGACTGTGTGGATTGCAACAAACTCCAGAAAAATCTTCAAGAGATGGGATTACCAGACCACCTCACCTGCCTCCTGAGAAATTTGTATGCAGGTCAAGGAGCAACAGTTAGTACTGGACATGGAACAACAGATTGGTTCCAAATCAGGAAAGGAGTACATCAAGACTGTATATTGTCAGCCTGCTTATTCAGCTTAAATGCAGAGTACATCATGAAAATTGCTGGGCTGGATGAAGCACAGCTGGAATCTAGATTGCCGGAAGAAATATCAATAACCTCAGATATGCAGATGACACCACACTTATGGCAGAAAGCAAAGAAGATCTAAAGAGCCTCTTGATGAAAGTGAAAGTGGAGAGTGAAAAAGTTGGCTTAAAACTCAAAATTCAGAAAACTAAGCTCATGGCATCTGGTCCCATTACTTCATGACAAATAGATGGGGAAACAATGAAAACAGTGACAGATTTTAGAGTTTGGGGCTCCAAAATCACTGAAGAAGGTGACTGCAGCCATGAAATCAAAAGATGCTTGCACTTTGAATGAAAAGCTATGAGCAACTTAGATGCATATTAAAAAAACAGAGACATTTTTTGCCAGCAAAGGTCCATTTAGTCAAAGCTATGGCTTTTCCAGTAGTCATGTATGGATGTGAGAGTTGGACTATAATGAAAGCTGAGCACCAAAGAATTAATGTTTGAACTGTGATGTTGGTGAAGATTCTTGAGAGTCCCTTGGACAGCAAGGAGATCCAACCAGTCCATCATAAAGGAAATCAGTCCTGAATATTCATTGGAAGGACTGATGCTGAAGCTGAAACTCCAATACTTTGGCCACTTAATGTGAAGAACTGACTCAATGGAAACGACCCTGATGCTGGGAAAGATTGAAGGCGGGAGGAGAAGGGGTTGACAGAGGATGAAATGGTTGGATGACATCACTAACTTAATGGACATGAATTTGAGTAAGCTCCGGGTGTCTGTGAAGGACAGGGAGGCCTGACGTGCTGCAGTCCATGGTTTTGCAAAGAGCTGGACACAACTTAGTGAGTAAACTGACTGACTGAAGATACATTCAGACCTTACAAAAAACTTAATTCAGGTTGAACACATAAGTCTAACAAAAAGGGAAGACATTTGCTCAAGGGCTTAAGGGCATTAACCACAACAGGAAATATGTATCTGCCTTTTTTTTTTTAAGTTTTATTTTTATTTATTTTAGTTGGGGGCTAATTACTTTACAATATTGTAGTAGTTTTTGCCATACATTGACATGAATCAGCCATGGGTTTACATGTGTTCCCCTTCGTGGACCCCCCTCCCACCTCCCTCCCCATCCCATCCCTCTGGGTCATCCCATTGCCCCAGTCCTGAGCATTTGTCTCATGCATCGAACATGGAATGGTGTTCTGTTTCATATATGATAATATACATGCTTCAGTGCTATTCTCCCAGAACGTCCCACCCTCACCTTCTCCCTCAGAGTCCATAAGACTGTTCTATGCATCTGTGTCTCTTATTCTGTCTCGCATATAGGGTTATCGTTACCATCTTTCAAATTCCATATATATGCATTAGTATACTGTATTGTTGTTTTTCTTTCTGGCTTACTTCTTATATTTTGACTAGTTGGGAGATACCATGATGCTTAAAAGATGATCTCAAGAAATAAAAAGTACATTGTGGTAGACTTTAGAAAGAAAATTTAACCGTTTAAAAAGAGAATTTATGAACATATTTATGAGGAACTGCCATGTTTAAAGAGCAGTGTGAACTATATCTCTGTAAAATAATGAAAAAACGTTCATATGTTAGTTCTCTTTGGAAAAGAGGTATCAATAATCTGACTGAAACTAACAAAAGCATATTCTAAGACCCTCATGCCAAATCACCTTTCACTCCTACACACTGTGCCTTTGCTTACTCACTGGTATGATTTCATCAATAGTAAAATATTAATTGGTATATGGTGAGAGATACTGTTTTCCATTCTTATGAATTGAAGTAGTATTTTCTTTTTCCATCTTGACTTTGCTCATATTCCTGTACAGTACCCTTAGTTAAAGTCTGATGTCTCTGTCTAGTTATATAGCAGATACAGTGCTTGAATAGTAACTTGAATTAAATCTTCTACAGTATCCTAGCATGGATCGTGCTCCTAAATCTTTAAAATTTTTTTCTCATTCTTAAACATTCATATTTTCTTAGTTTAGATTCCCCCAAAACAGTCTTGTGGCAAGAACTCAAGTTTGTTTTGCCCTGTTTTGTACCAAGAATACTTAGGCATCTGTCTCATTTTCACTATTAAAATATGTGTTTTTAAAAAAAACAGGGATTTTGTAAATTTATATCTCTTTCAGTGTTTAGCAAAGAGTCTTTAATCCATTTTGAGTTTATTTTTGTGTATTGTGTTAGAAAGTGTTCTAGTTTCATTCTTTTACAAGTGGTTGACCAGTTTTCCCAGCACTGCTTGTTAAAGAGATTGTCTCTTCTCCGTTGTATATTCTTTCCTCCTTTTTCAAAGAAAAGGTGTGCATAGGTACATGGACTTATCTCTGGGCTTTCTATTTTGTTCCATTGATCTATATTCCTGTCTTTGTGCCAGTACCATACTGTCTTGATGACTTCAGCTTTGTAGTGTAGCCTGAAGTCAGGCAGGTTGATTCCTCCAGGTCCATCCTTCTTTCTCAAGATTGCTTTGGCTATTCGAGGTTTTCTGTATTTCCATACTAATTGTGAAATTATTTGTTCTATTTCTGTGAAAAATACTGTTGGTAGCTTGACAGGGATTGCATTGAATCTATAGATTGCTTTGAGTAGTATACTCATTTTCACTATATTGATTCTTCCAATCCATGAAAATGGTATATTTCTCCATCTATATGTGTCCTCTTTGATTTCTTTCTTCAGTGTTTTATAGTTTCCTATATATAGGTCTTTTGTTTCTTTAGGTAGATATATCCCTAAGTATTTTATTCTTTTCATTGCAATGGTGAATGAAATTGTTTCCTTAATTTCTCTTTTTGTTTTCTCATTGTTAGTGTATAGAAATGGAAGGGATTTCTGTGTGTTAATTTTATATCCTGCAACTTTACTATATTCACTGATTAGCTCTAATAATTTTCTGGTAGAGTCTTTAGGGTTTTCTATGTAAAGGATCATATCATCTACAAACAGTGAGAGTTTTACTTCTTCTTTTCCAATCTGTATTCCTTTTATTTCTTTTTCTGCTCTGATTGCTGTGGCCAAAACTTCCAAAACTATGTTGAATAGTAGTGGTGAGAGTGGGCACCCTTGCCTTGTTCCCAACTTTAGGGGAGATGCTTTCAATTTTTCACCATTGAGGATAATGTTTGCTGTGTGTTTGTCATATATAGTTTTTATTATGTTGAGGTATGCTTCTATTCCTGCTCTCTGGAGGGTTTTTATCATTAATGGATGTTGAATTTTGTCAAAGGCTTTCTCTACATCTATTGAGATAATCGTATGGTTTTTGTCTTTCAATTGGTTAATGTGGTGCATTACACTGATTGATTTGTGGATATTAAAGAATCTTTGCATTCCTGGGATAAAGCCCACTTGGTCATGATGTATGACCTTTTTAATATGTTGTTGGATTCTGTTTGCTAGAATTTTTTTTTTTAAGGATTTTTGCATCTATGTTCATCAGTGATATTGGCCTGTAGTTTTCTTTTTTTGTGGCATCTTTGTCTGGTTTTGGTATTAGGGTGATGATGGCCTCATCGAATGAGTTTGGAAGTTAACCTTCCTCTGCAATTTTCTGAAAGAGTTTGAGTAGGATAAGTGTTAGCTCTTCTCTAAATTTTTGGTGGAATTCAGCTGTGAAGCCATCTGGTCCTGGGCTTTTGTTTGCTGGAAGATTTCTGATTACAGTTTTGATTTAAATGACCAAATCAAAAAATGGGCCAAAGAACTAAACGGACATTTCTCCAAAGAAGGAATACAGATGGCTAACAAACACATGAAAAGATGCTCAACATCACTCATTATCAGAGAAATGCAAATCAAAACCACAATGAGGTACCATCTCACGCCCATCAGAATGGCTGCTATCCAAAAATCTACAAACAATAAATGCTGGAGAGGGTGTGGAGAAAAGGAAACCCTCTTACACTGTTGGTGGGAATGCAAACTAGTACAGCCACTATGGAGAACAGTGTGGAGATTCCTTAAAAAACTGAAAATAGAACTGCCATATGACCCAGCAATCCCACTGCTGGGCATACACACCAAGGAAACCAGAACCGAAAGAGACATGTGTACCCCAATGTTCATTGCAGCACTGTTTATAATAGCTAGGACGTGGAATCAACCTAGATGTCCATCAGCAGATGAATGGGTAAGGAAGCTGTGGTACATATACACAATGGAATATTACTCAGCTATTAAAAAGAATACCTTTGAATCAGTTCTAATGAGGTGGATGAAACTGGAGCCTACTATACAGAGTGAAGTAAGCCAGAAAGAAAAACACCAATACAGTATAGTAATGCATACATATGGAATTTAGAAAGATGGTAATGATAACCCTATATGTGAGGCAGCAAAACAGACACAGATGTATAGAACAGTCTTTTGGACTCTGTGGGAGAAGGTGAGGGTGGGATGATCTGAGAGAATAGCATGGAAACATGTATATTATCATATATGAAACTGATCGCCAGCCCAGGTTCGATGGGTGCTCAGGTCTGGTGCGCTTTGATGACCCAGAGGGATGGGATGGGGAGGGACGTGGAAGAGGGGTTCAGGATGGGGAACACATGTACACCCATGGCTGATTCATGTCAATGTATGGCAAAAACCACCGCAATATTGTAAAGTAATTAGCCTCCAATTAAAAGAAATGAATTTAAAAAAAAACTGAGATTGTGATTAACTTTTCTTTAGCTTTCTCTCAGCTTTTTGTTATCTGGTTTCTCACCTTCAAAGTCCCACTAGTTAAGTACATTTTTAGTATTATTTACAAAGTTATTATAAATCCCATATGATTGAAATCACTACACTTGAATATTTCATTATTCTCATAGCAGGTAGTATCTGTTCATCTTTATCATTCTGAAAGTATCTCTTTTTACTAACGTCAATAGATATTTCTCTTGCTCTGCATGCTGTTTTAGTGAATGTGTCAGATGTCATTCTGTTTATTTTTTTTCAACTTTCCGTCCTGCACCATTGTCCCAGACTCTCTCTTGTTTAAAGTCTTGTTTTAGATTTGAAGTGTAATCTGCATATACTTAATTTATTTAAATTATTTAAAATCATAATATGTTTATACATAGATTTTTGTTATAGAAAGAAGGGAAAGTTATTGATAATCAATCATGTTTGGACTGATGGAAAGAGAAAAAGAAAAAACGTGAAAATATAGGAATTTATTAGCTGGCTTTCGTTCAATGGTTAAGATTTTTCTTCAAGCAGTATTTGAAAGATAGATGCTTTATCCCATGATTTCATAAAATTATGATCTATGATTTAGAAAGCATTTCAACTATCTATGTCTGATCTTGCCTTTGGCTGTCCAGAATTTTTAAATGGCACTTCATGAATGCACATGGACAAATATATCCAGGGATTATCGACTTCTAATTATATCAGTAAATGATGATGACCATGTGAAAGAGTGCCTGAACATGAATGGACTTATGTGTAATGAATAAGGCTATTCTGTGACTTCATAGATGAATTCTATTATTATCATATGCAAAACGGAGAAGGCAATGGCACCGCACTCCGGTACTCTTGCCTGGAAAATCCCATGGACGGGGGAGCCTGGTGGGCTGCAGTCCATGGGGTCACACAGAGTCAGACACTACTGGAGTGACTTAGCAGCATATGCAAAACTTGGTTAAGTTTACCCTACTACCATAGTTAAGATATATACAAGAAGAATAGCAGTGGTTTAAGTCATTAGTATGGGATAAATTAATATGTACTCATTTTCCTTTTGAATTAAATCTCAAAACATAATGTTTGTAATATTCTTTCTTAAATGTATGGATGTCTCCACCTTTAATCTCTAAAAAGGATGAGATTTAGATATGGCCCAGAAGGAAGGTAAAATCAGCTGTTACATTTAAACTATGTCTTCAGCTCTGCCATGATATTTTATGTAGAACTTTGTATGTTTATTGTATGTCTTTCCACATTGAGAATTATAAAAATGAGATAATATGTATTATTTGTCTATACAAATGTACTACCTGTACAATGTTGGGTAAACTACATAAAGTTCCTGAGCTTCACATTTTTTGTTTTGAAAAAGGGTCATAATTAACTGAGATATTGTATTTGAAAACTCTTTGTAGCATGTTTACTATACTTTATTATTCTTTATACTATTAATGTTTTAGATAGGAAAATTAAAATTCCTTGAGAGGAAAAATGATTCTTTGTCTGATCTGACATTTAATCTTTGTTCTACAGATTTTATTGGTTATCATATTAAAAAGTGTTTTTCTGTCCCATCTAAGTCCCACTTGTTGCCTGATTATTTCAGGAGAAAACTTCTTAGCATGCAAATTTTACCAGACAAATAAGTAAACAAGTAAATCACAAGTCCACTAGTTCTCAGTTCAGTTCAGTAACTCAGTTGTGTCCGACTCTTTGCAACGCCATGGACCAGCAGCATGCCAGGCCTCCCTGTACATAACAAACTCCCGGAGTTTTCTCAAACTAATGTGCATTGAGTCGGTGATGCCATCCAACCATCTCATCCTCTGTCGTCCCTTCTCCTCCCACCTTCAATATTTCCCAGCATCAGAGTCTTTTCGAATGAGTCAGTTCTTTGCAGCACATGGCCAAAGGATTGGAGTTTCAGCTTCAGCATCAGTCCTTCCAATGAATATTCAGGACTGATGCCTTTTAGGAAGGACTGGTTGGATCTCCTTGCAGACCAAGGGACTCTCATGAGTCTTCTCCAACACCATATTTCAAAAGCATAATCTCTTCAGCACTCAGCCTTCTTTATAGTCCAAATCGCGCATCCATACACGCTACTAGTGCTATTGCTAAGTCGCTTTCCTGGAAAAACCATAGTTTGCCCAGATGCACCTTTGGTGGCAAAGTAACGTCTCTACTTTTTAATTAGCTGTCTAGGTCATAATTTTCTTCCAAGGAGCAAGTGTGTTTTAGTTTCTTGATTGCAGTCACCATCTGCAGTGATTTTGGAGCCCAAAATATAAAGTTTCTCACTGTTTCTCCATCTATTTGCCATGAAGTGATGGGACCAGATGCCATGATCTTAGTTTTCTGAATTTTGAGCTTTAAGCCAACTTTTTCACTTTCCTCTTTCACTTTCAAGAGGCTCTTTAATTCTTCTTTGCTTTGTACGATAAGGGTGGTATCATCTGCATATCTGAGGTTATTGATATTTCTTCCGGCAATCTTGATTCCAGCTTGTGCTTCATCCAGCCCAGCATTTCTCATGATGCACTCTGCATATAAGTTAAATAAGCAGGGTGACAATATACAGCCTTGACGTACTCCTTTCCTGATTTGTAAATTATCCAGTGGATGTTGGAAACTTGATCTCTGGTTCCTCTGCCTTTTCTAAATCTAGCTTGAACATCTGGAAGTTCATGGTTCACGTACTGTTGAAGCCTGCCTTGGAGGATATTGAGTATTACTTAGCTAGCATGTGAGATGAGTACAATTGTGTGATAGCTTGAGCATTCTTTGGCATTGTCTTTCTTTGGGATTGGAATGAAAACTGACCATTTCCAGTCCTGTGGCCACTGCTGAGGTTTCCAAACTTGTTGGCATATTGAGTGTGACACTCTCACAGCCTCATCTCTTAGGTTTTGAAATAGCTCAACTGGAATTCCATCACCTTCACTAGCTTTGTTTGTAGTGATGCTTCCTAAGGCCCACTTGACTTTGCATTCCAGGATGTCTGGCTCCAGGTGAGTGATCACACCATTGTAGCTATCTGGGTCATGAAGATCTTTTTTGTATAGTTCTGTGTATTCCTGCCAACTGTTCTTGATATCTTCTGTTTCTGTTAGGTCCATACCATTTCTGTCCTTTATTGTTCCCATCTTTGCATGAAATGTTCCCTTGGTATCTCTAATTTTCTTAAAGAGATCTCTAGTCTTTCCCATTCTCTTGTTTTCTCTATTTCTTTGCATTGATCACTTAGGAAGGCTTTCTTATCTTTCCTTGCTATTCTTTGGAACTCTGCATTCAAGTGGCTATATCTTTGCTTTTCTCCTTTGCCTTTCTTTTCATGGCTGTTTACAAACGGCTGTTTACAAATAGGTCTCCTCAGACAACCATTTTGCCTTTTTGTGTTTCTTTTTCTTGGGGATGGTCTTGATCACTGCTTCCTGTACAATGTCATGAACCTCCATCCATAGATCTTCAGGCGCTCTGTCTATCAGATCTAATCCCTTGAATCTCTTTGTCACTTCCACTATATAATCGAAAGAGATTTGTTTTAGGTCATACCTGAGTGGTCTAGTGGTTTTCCCTGCTTTCTTCAATTTAAGTTTAAATTTGGCAATGAGAGTTCATGATCTGAGCGACAGTCAGCTCCTTGTCTTGTTTTTGCTGACTATCTAGAGCTTCTCCATCTTTGGCTGCAAAGAATATAGTCAATCTGATTTCAGTATTGACCATCTGGGGATGTCCATGTGTAGAGTCTTCTTGTGTGTTGTTGGAAGAGGGTGTTTGCTATGACCAGTGTGTTCTCTTGGCAAAACTCTACTAGCCTTTGCCCTGCTTCATTTTGTACTTCAAGGCCAAATTTGCTTGTTACTCAAGGTCTCTCGACTTCCTTCTTTTGCCTTCCAGTTCCGTATAATGAAAAGTACATCTTTTTCAGGTGTTAGTTCCAGAAGGTCTTGTAGTTCTTCATAGAACCGTTCAGCTTCAGCTTCTTCAGCATTACAGGTTGGGGCATAGCTTTGGCTTACTGTGATATTGAATGGTTTGCCTTAGAAACGAACAGAGATCATTCTGTCATTTTTGAGATTGCATCCAAGTACTGCATTTCAGACTATTTTGTTGACTCTGATTGCTACTCCATTTCTTCTAAGGGATTTTTGCCCACGGTAGTAGATCTAATGGTCATCTGAGTTAAATTCACCCATTCCAGTCCATTTTAGTTCACTGATTCCTAAATGTCGATGTTCACTCTTGCCATCTCCTGTTTGACCACTTCCAATTTGTCTTGGTTCATGGACCTAACATTCCAGGTTCTTATGCAATATTGCTCTTTACAGCATCAGAGCTTGCTTCCGTCACCAGTCACATCCACAACTGGGTATTGTTTTTGCTTTGGCTCAGTCTCTTCATTCTTTCTGGAGTCATTTCTCCACTGATCTCCAGTAGTATATTGGGCACCTACTGACCTGGGGAGTTCATGTTTCAGTGTTCTATCTTTTTGCCTTTTCATACTGTTCGTGAGGTTCTCAAAGCAAGAATACTGAAGTGATTTGCTATTCCCTTCTCTAGTGGATCACATTTTGTCAGAACTCTTCACCATGACCCGTCCATCTTGGGTGGCCCTACACGACATGGCCCATAGTCTCATTAAGTTAGACAAGGCTGTGGTCCATGTGATCAGATTGGTTAGTTTTGTGTGATTGTGGTTTTCTTTCCATCTGCCCTCTGATGGAGAAGGATAGGAGGCTTATGGAAGCTTCCTGATGGGAGAGACTGACTGAAGGGAAAACTGGGTCTTGTTCTGACAGGTGGGGCCATCCTCAGTAAATCTTTAATTCAATTTTCTGTTGATTGGTGGGGCTTGTTCCCTCCTGTTATTTGACCAAGGCCAAACTATGGTGGAGGTAATGGAGGTAATGTGGACTTCCTTCAATAGGTCCCATGCTTACATTGGTACAATCAGGGCCCCCAACCATACAGCAAGTCACCACTGACCCACGCCTCCACCAGAGCCTCCTGGACACTCATGGGCAAGTCTGGGTCCATCACTTGTGGGGTCAGTACTCCTTTCTTCTGGGTCCTGGTGTGCACAAGGTTCTGTTTTTGCCCTCCCACAGTCTGTTTCCCAGCCCTATGTAAGTTCTGGTGGCTCTATGGTTGGTTAATGGCTACCTCCTCCTAGAGGGCTTAAGCTATACCCAGGTCTACTGCACCCAGAGCCCCTGCCCCCACAGCAGTCCACTGCTGACCCATACCTCCTCAGGACATACCCAAACACAGTTCTGTCTCAGTCTCTGTGGGATTTCTGGGTCCTGGTGTACACAAGATATGTTTCAGCCCTCTAGCCACCACTAGTTCTTAGGATGGAAATTATTCCTAGTGGATAGCATCCAATTCAAAGCCTCACATTGTTGAGTGAAAGTAAACCACCTGGTGACTTTAGTTATGAAGAAATGCTGCAAAATCAATAAAAAAGCAGGCTTTTTCTAACCCAACTTCTTTTCTGTCAACAAAAGTATATAACTACATTATAGAAAATATGACATTTAGGGAGATTTCAGTAGAACTAAAGACTATATTCTACTTGATATATTCAAAGGCAGTTTGTAGGTGACATGTTTAAATTTGCCTCTAAAGAGTATTAATTTGCTATGTCTGAAAGGCAACAACTGGGACCAATGACTGAACTGAGGTCCACAGATGGGTAAACAGCAGCCTTTCACCCCCAGCAAGGGTATTTCTGGTGAGAGCTGCCACCATTTCCTGCCAGCGCTGTTGGAACCACCCAGGATTATCTTTCAATTTATCTTCTCTAATTCTATCCTCCACATTCCCAACTGTCTTTAATTTTTATCAATTATGAGAATAAGGGATGTTTAGAGAATATTTTGGAAATGTTTCTACTTCCCTCAGTATTGATACAGTGTTGGAGAAAGCCCAGGAAATATCTTGAGTATATTGCTTGGGAAGACCATTCCAAATTTTATTTCAGTGATGGTGGGAAGAGGCACAGACTAGAAATTTAGGTGGGTATGAAGGAAGAGTTGACAGTGATTCCCTTACTTCGCTATGTCTTAAAAGATAACATGCCTAAATAGATGCTCACTTCTTCACTGGGTTGTTTCTGTTATTTTTTTTTTTCTGTATTTTGAATTAAATGTGTTTATCTTACTCATTTGTACATGGAAACATTTTTCTTTATTTTATTGAGGTAATTCACATACCATGAAAGTCACCATTTTAACCACTTTAAAGTGTACAGTTCAGTAATTTTTATTATATTCACAATGTTGTACAATCATTGCCACCACTTAATTCCAGAACATGTTCATCACCCTAAAAAGAAATCCTGTATCCATTGAGCCGTCACTCTGCATCTTCACCTCACCCTAGCTGCTGGTAATCACTAATCTACTTTTGTGCTCCTGTTTATTTGGACCAGTGCAATTGTTGGGTCTTATGGTAACTCTGTATTAGACTTTTTTGAGGAAAGGCCTGAATGTTTTCCACAGTGAATGTACCACTTTACATTCTCACCAGCAACATAGTTTCTATTCTGACCAATACTTGCAATATTCTGGGTTTTTAAAAGTTGTTTATTTAAAATATAGTTATCCTTTTGGGTGTGAAATAATATTTTGTTCTGGTCTTCATTTACATTTCTTTAATGACCAGTGGTGTTCAGGATCTTTTCAATGTGCTTATTAGCCATTTATACGTATTCTTTGGTAAAATGTCTATTCAAGTCCTTTGTCCATTTATTAACTGTCATTTTGTTGTTGTATTGAGTTTTTTTTTATAGTCTGGATACTAGAGCTTTCTCAGATAAATGATTTGCAAAGATTTCTCCCATTCTATGGATTGTCTTTTCCCTTTCTTAATAGTGTTCTTTGAAGCACATGATTTTTAAATTTTGACACAGTTCAGTATATCTAACTTTTGTTCCGTGTGGTTTTAGTGTTATATTTAAGAAGCAATTAACTAATCCACAGGCACAAAGACCTGCACTGATGTTTCCTTATAAGGGTTTTATAGTGCTTACATCTAGTTCTTTGTTCAGTTTAGAGTTAATCTTTATATTTGGTATGAGATTAGGGTAAAATTCATTCTTTTGCCTATGGATATCTCTTTTTTCTAGCTGCTGCTGCTAAGTCACTTCAAGCAGCATTTGTTAAAAAGACTATTCTTTCCTTGGTAAATGGTCTTGGTAACCTTGTTGAAAATCATCTGATCAGTGATGTATCGGTTTATTTCTGGATTCTTGATTGTATTCCATTGATTATTGTTTGTCTTTATTCTAGTACTATGATATTTTGATTACAATAGCTATGTATTAAGTTTTGAAATAGGAAACCATGAGTCCTGCAACTTTGTATTTTATTTTGAAGATTCTTTGCCTATCATGTGCCATTGCAATTGCCTATCCATTTTAGGATCAACTTATTCTTTTCCAGAAAAAAAATAGTTAATTAAGTTAGAAAGTACATTCACTATGAAAATAAATTAGGGAGTATTGCCATATTAACAATATTAAGTCTTCTAATCAGTGAACATAGTATTTCCATATTTAGGTCTTCCTCAGTTTCTAACAATATTTTATAGTTTTCTACATATCTTACACATTATTGGCTAAATTTACTCCTAAATATTTTGATATTTTGATTCTATTTTAAAGGAATTGTTTTCTTAATTTTATTTTCAGAATATTCATTGCTTATACATAGATATACAATTAT
This sequence comes from Giraffa tippelskirchi, assembly GCF_054371585.1. Taxonomy (NCBI): domain Eukaryota; kingdom Metazoa; phylum Chordata; class Mammalia; order Artiodactyla; family Giraffidae; genus Giraffa; species Giraffa tippelskirchi. The sequence goes on from NC_137275.1 coordinate 173,104,864, forward strand.
TTTTGCATTTATCTTTATTCTGCAGCTTTGCTGAACTAGGGTGTTAGTTCTATAAGTTTTTAAAGTAGATTTTTTAGATTTTTCTGTATACAAAGATTATGCCATCTGCACAATTCCTAGTAGATCTTTTATTTATAATCATATTCATATAGGTAGTTTTACTTCTTTCTCTCCAAACTTTTTATCTCTTTATCTTGCTTAACTGCCCTGGTGTGAACTTCTAATACAGTGTTGAAGAAATGAGAGTGGACATCCTTGTCTTGGTCTTGATCTTAAAGGAAAGCTGTTAGGTTTTCACTGTTAACTATGATATTAGATATAGGTTTATTTCATATATGCTCTTTATCAGTTGAGAAAGTCCTTTTTTTTCTTAGTTTGTTCAATGTTTTTATCATGGAAGTGTTGTATTTTGTCAAATGATTTCTCTATCGAGATGATCATATGGGTTTTTTCCTCTTCATTGTATTAAAAGGTATATTATGTTGATTGATATTGTATTGGACCTGTTCTTGCATTGCTGAGGTAAATCTCACTTGGTCATGGTGTTTAATTCTTTTAATAAACTGAGGTATTTGATTTGCTAATGTTATGCTGATGATTTTCATGTGTATATTCATGAAAATTAGTGGTCTGTCCTTTTCTTTCCTTGTGCTATCTCTGTCTTCTTTGGTAATAATGACCCCATGGAATAAGTTAGGAGGTATTCCCTCCTCTTGTATGTTTTGGAAGAGTTTGGGGAGAATTACCATTAATTATTTAAATGTTTGGTAGAATTCACCAGTGAAGACACTTTATTCTGAGCTTTTATCAGAAGTTTTTTGATTAATAATTCATTTCTTTACTTTTTGTGGGTCCATTTAGATTTTCTTTTTTCTTTTTCTTGAGTCATATTAGTTGGGATTTTGAAAAATGTGTTCAATTCTTGTAGGTTATCTAGTCTGTTGATCATATAATACTAGCTCCTTATAATCCTTTAATTTCTGTAATGACAAATATCCTTACTTTAATTCTTGATACTACTGACTTTAGTCTTTTCTCATTTTTATCTCAGTGAGGCTAGCTAAAGCTTTGTCAGTTTTGTTGATCTTTTCAAAGAACTGATTTTGATTTTGTTTACTCTCTCTCTTGCTTCTTTGAATCTCTATTTATTCCTGCTCTACAGTTTGCTATTTCCTTCCTTCTCCTTAGTTTGGATTAAATTTATTCTTCTTTTTCTAGTTTTCTTAAAGTGGAAAGCTAAATATTGACTGGAGATTTTTGTTCTTTTTTAACATAGATATTGAGAGCTATAAGCTCTTTGACCACTGTTTAATCTGTATTTCATAAATTTGGGTTTATTTTGTTGCCATTCATTCAAAATGTTTCTAGTTTTTCTTGTAATCTGTTTATCCCACTGAGTATTCAAGAGGTTGTCCCATTGTGTTGTTTAATATGCTATGTTTAATATGCTTAATATATGTTTAATATGTTTAATATGTTTAATATATGTATGTATATTTCCCCATTTCCTTTTTTTTTTTGCTGTTGATTTCTAATTTTATTCTATCATAGTTGGAGAACATACTTGTATGATTACCGTATTTTTAAATTCATGGGATTCATTTTATGGCCCATTGTGATCTATTTTTAGTAATATTTTAATGGGAATACCAGACCACATTACTTGCTTACTGAGAAATCAGGTCAAGAAGCAACAGTTAGAACTGGACATGGAACAATGGACTGGTTCCAAATTGGGAAAGGAGTACAACAAAGTTGTATATTGTCACCCTGCTTATTTAGCTTATATGCAGAATACATCATGCAAAATGCCGGGCTGGCTGAAGTGCAAGCTGAAATCAAGATTGCCAGGAGAAATATCAGTAACCTCAGATATACAGATGACAAAATGCTTTCTGCCGAAAGCTAAGAGGAACTAAAGAAGACGAAAGTGAAAGAGGAGAGTGAAAAAGCTGGCTTAAAACTCAACATTCAAAAAACAAAGACCACAGTATCCGGTCCCATCACTTCATGGCAAATAGAAGGGGAAACAATGGAAACAGTGACAGACATTATTTTCTTGGGCTCCAAAATAACTGTAGATGGTGACTGCAGCTGTGAAATTAAAAAACACTTGCTCCTTGGAAGAAAGCATATGACAAACATAGGCAGCATATTGAAAAGCAGAGATATTACTTTACTGACAGAGGTCTGTATAGTCAAAGCTATGGTTTTTCCGGTAGTCATGTATGGATGTGAGAGTTGGACCAGAAAGAAAGATGAGTGCCAAAGAATTGATGCTTTTCAACTTTGCTGTTGGAGAACACTCTTAAGAGTCCTTTAGATTGCAAGGAAATCAAACCAGTCAATCCTAAAGGAAATGAGTCCTGAATATTCATTGGAAGGACTGATGCTGAAGCTGAAGCTCCAATACTTTGGGCCACCTGATGCAAAGAACTGATTCATTAGGAAAGACCCTGATGCTGGGAGAGCTTCCCTGGTGGCTCAGCTGGTAAAGAATCCACTTGCAATGCTGGAGACCTGGTTTCAATCCCTCAATTGGGAAGATCCCTTGGAGAAGGGAGCGGCTACCCGCTCCAGTTTTCTGGCCTGGAGAATTCCATGGACTATTCCATGGGGTCATAATGAGTTGGACACAACTGAGCGATTTTCACTGATTCTGGGAAAGATTGAAGGCATGAGGAGAATGGGACGACAGAAGATGAGATGTTTGGATGACATCACTGATTCAAAGGACATGAGTTTGAGAAAGCTCCAGGAGTTGGTGATAGACAGGGAAACCTGGCATGCTGCAGTCCATGGGGTTGCAAATAGTCAGAGATGACTGAGCGACTGAACTGAATGCACTTGAGAAGAATATGTACCTTGCTGTTGTGAGAAATGTTTTAGCTATGTTAGGTATAGGTGATACAAGTATAGGTGATATAATGTTGTTGAAGTCTTATATTTCTTTGCTAATCTTTGTCTAGTTTGTCTGTTCATTATTGAAATTGGGTTACTGAAATGTCTGACTATAATTTTTGAACTGGCAATTTCTCCCTTCAGTTCGAACAGTTTTTGCTTTATATATTTTTGAGTCTGTTGTCATGTTCATGTGTGTATCTTCTTGATGAATTAACCCTCTTACATAATTTTTGTCTGTCAAATCGATGTTTGTCTTCAAGCCTGTTTTGTCTGATGTTAGTACAGACACTTCAACTCTTTTTGTTGTTGTTTGCATGGAATATTTTTTCAGCCCTTTTTATTTCAAATAATTTATCTCTTGCATTAAAAGTGAGTCTCTTATAGACATTTTAGTTAGATGATATGTTTTTTAAACACATTTAAATCGATTCTGATATGCTACCAGTTAATTGGAAAATTTAATATATTTATTGTTTATTTACTGATAATAACATTATTATTAATGTGACTACTGATAAGGAAGAATTTATGTCTGCCATTTTACTATTTGTTTTCTATGTACCTTATATATTTTTTGTTCCTCAGTTCTTCCATTATTTCCTTCTTTGGTTAGTTATTTGTATTATTTTAATTCACTTTAATTTCTTTTGCTATATATTGTTATTTTTTAGGATTGTGCTGATTACAGTGAGGATGTTAATTTACAACTATCAACTCAGGTTAATACCAACTTAATTGTAATAGTATATATAAACTTTGCCTTAATATGGCCCTAGCACCCCTTTTATGTTATTATGGTCACAAATTATATTACTGAACTCATTAATATAGATTTAATATTGTTTATGCACTTTTTTTAAAATCACATACAAAAAAGGAGTTATAAACAAAAATACATAATGACTTTATATCTATTTCTGTAATTATTTTACCAATATTCTTTATTTCATTTTGAATATTTGACTTACTGCTTATGTCCTTTCAAGTCTAAAGGATTCCCTTTAGCATTTCTTTTAGGACAGGTCGCAGTTCAGTTCAGTCGCTCCGTCGTGTCCGACTCTTTGCGACCCCATGAATTGCAGCACGCCAGGCCTCTCTGTCCATCACCAACTCCCAGAGTCTACCCAAATCCATGTCCATCGAGTCGGTGATGCCATCCAACCATCTCATCCTCTGTCGTCCCCTTCTCCTCCCGCCCCCAATCCTACCCAGCATTAGGGTCTTTTCCAATGAGTAAACCCTTCGCATGAGGTGGCCAAAGTATTGGAGTTTCAGCTTCAACATCAGACCTTCCAATGAACACCCAGGATTGATCTCTTTTAGGATGGATTCATTGGATCTCCTTGCAGTCCAAGGGACTCTCAAGAGTCTTCTCCAACACCACAGTTCAAAAGCATCAATTCTGCGGCGCTCAGCTTTCTTCACCGTCCAACTCTCACATCCATACATGACCACTGGAAAAACCATAGCCTTGACTAGACGGACTTTTGTTGGCAAAGTAATGTCTCTGCTTTTAAATATGCTATCTAGGTTGGCCATAACCTTCCTTCCAAGAAGTAAGCGTCTTTTAATTTCATGGCTGCAGTCACCATCAGCAGTGATTCTGGAGCCCAAAAAAATAAAGTCTGACACTGTTTCCACTGTTTCCCCATCTATTTCCCATGAAGTGATGGAACCAGATGCCATGATCTTAGTTTTCTGAACGTTGAGCTTTAAGCCAACTTTTTCACTCTCCTCTTTCACCTTCATCAAGAGGCTCTTTAGTTCTTCACTTTCTGCCATAAGGGTGGTGTCATCCGCATATCTGAGGTTATTGATATTTCTCCCTGCAATCTTGATTCCAGCTTGTGTTTCTTCCAGCCCAGCGTTTCTCATGATGTACTCTGCATAGAAGTTAAATAAGCAGGGTGACAATATACAGCCTTGACGTACTCCTTTTCCTATTTGGAACCAGTCTGTTGTTCCATGTCCAGTTCTAACTGTTGCTTCCTGACCTGCATACAGCTTTCTCAAGAGACAGGTCAGATGGTCTGGCATTCCCATCTCTTTCAGAATTTTCCACAGTTTATTGTGATCCATACAGTCAAAGGCTTTGGCATAGTCAATAAAGCAGAAATAGATGTTTTTTCTAGAACTCTCTTGCTTTTTCGATGATCCAGCGGATGTTGGCAATTTGATCTCTGGTTCCTCTGCCTTTTCTAAAACCAGCTTTAGGACAGGTCTACTAGCAACAAATTCTCAACTTTTGTTTATGTGAAAATGTATCAATTTGTTATTCATTTTTTTATGATTTCTTTTTTTTTTTTATCTTTCTTTCAACTTTTCTTTTTTTTTTTTTTTTTTGCCGTTCATTGACATGAATCCACCATGGGTGTACATGTGTTATTCTTTTTTAAAGATATTTTCACTGGATATAGAATTTTTAGTTGACAGATTATTTTGTTTTGGCTTGTTTTTAGTATTTGAATATGCCATCCTACTGGCTTGTGTCCTCAATGGTTTCTGTTGAGAAAGCAGTTGCTGGTCTTTTTGCTGCTCCCTTAACAGTATGCTTCTCTCTTGCTGCTTTCAGGTTCTCTCTTCATCTTCATCTTTTGACAGCTTAATAATGATGCGTCTTGGTGTGAATCTCTTTAAGTATATCCTGCTTGGATGTTTTGAAGGTTCTAGGATGTATAGGTTATAGTTTTTCATTCAATTTGAGAAGCTTATGGCCATTATGCCTTCAAATATTCTCTCTCTCCCCCACCTTTTAATTTCCCTTCTTTTTTTTTTTTGTCTCTTTGCTCCTCTGACCATATAATCTCAAAGACATGTCTTTAAGTTCACTGATTTTTCCTTCTACTGTCTCAGTTCTACTGTAAAGCAATTTTAGTGAAATTTTTATTTTAGACAATGTAGATATCAACTACATAGTTTCTATTTTTTTTTTAAATTTCTGTCTCTTTATTGATAGTCTTATCCAATAAGACATATTTTCATGGTTTACTATTATTCTTTGTCCATAATATCCTTTAACTCTTGATTATATTTATTACAGTTCCTATAAAGTGTTTTTCTAGTATCCAATGTCTGGGCTTTCTCAGAGACAGTTTCTATTAACTGCATTTGTTCCTATGTACGCAGCATAGTTTCTAGGTTTGGCCAAAGCACGTTCTCTTTTTAATACTGGCTTAAGCAATAATAGCTATATAGAACTTGCACTGCAATTATCAATGTCTAGGAGGTATTCACTTTGTATAATGGCATGAGGATGAGGGAGGCTTTTTCTCTTATCCAATGTCCCCTCAACCAAGCACACGTATATTTTTACTTTGTACAATTTCAGTACTGAAATGGATGTAGGAAGATTAATGATAGGTGGTAGAGTCTTCTGTTTGCCTGTAAAACTAAATGAATGTACACCTGGTTTTGTTATTTGGCATGGAGCACACAGTGAAGAGAGGTGAAATGACTTCTTACCCTATTTATTTTCTGTTTCATAAAACATTGCTTGTAAAGCTCTAAGTGCATTTTTCTTAATATAGCACATAGAGCTGAGAAGCAGTTGCAAATTCCAGAGTTAAGTAATAGGTTTTCTTTGAGTCTTCATTTTTGGAAGGTGTGAATTTTCATCTTGTTCTGTTTCTTCATAGGTATTTTAGTGATAAATTGAAGAGGCTTCAGCAGTAGTTCCCAGCCAGATGCACTTTAAGCTGGGAGAGAGTGCGTTCTTTGTGTTCACACCTGTCCTGCAGCCAAAGTGTGGTATCATATTCCTTTGGATTTTATTTAGAAAGAATATATTTTTTTTTCTCCCAGCAGGACCAATCCTCACTCAAAATCTTTAAAGTTGATGGACTGTAAAGTGATCAGATTTACTTGACACTATGAAAACACAAAGCCTTTGGGTTTCATTATTTGTGCTGAATTTAATGAGCCGTATGAGAAAAATAAAATTAGTACCTCATCATCAGGGGATGTTTAACATAAAAACAATCAGCAGCACAGGGAGATGTTCAAGCTAAGCTAATCTGAGATCCTAGCAACCTTAAGGGTTAGTTTTGTTGTTCATTGTGCTTCTCAGGAGTTGTGGACCAAACTTTCTATATGGTTAGGTCCTGGCTTTAGATCAAAACATAGAGCATGGGCAATTAGAGAGACAAATGCTCTGTATATGTCCTGTTATTTTGACCACATCAAATGCATTTTCCTCTTCAGTTCTGATTCTCTTTGCAAACTTTAAAAGAGAAAGGTTTGCAATTAAGTAAATGAGCCACCAAGTAAAAAAATACTTCATCAGCATAGCACATCTGTAGCACAAATGTGGTACATGAGCAAGAGAAGTCACAAAGACTGCTGATAGGGACCAGTCATTTCACTTCCATCAGAAAGGACATTAGCTTTCTTAAAACAGAGTTAAGAAGAGGAAGCTTTAAACACACACCCATGCATGCACACATATGAGTTGCCATTGGTTTCATTTATCTCTGCTCTGAATTCACGTATCTAAAACAGAAGCTTGAAGTCTAATCATTTAGTCAAATTAAACTTCTATCTAGGGGTCATCTGAGAGCACACCTATGGGCAACCTTATTCTAAAACTGAATATTTATTAGAAGTACTGTAATAAGAAATATGTTCGTGGCAGTGGTTAAACTAGAAATAGAGAAATAGATTGACTTGAAATGACCTTATTTTATTTAAGCCTGTGATGTTGTTTTATTTTACAAAAATATATTCCTTTATTTGGCTTGATAGCCTTCATTTATATGGCTCATCCTACTTGGTTGCCCCCTGTACTTCTTTACCAAAATTGAATTTCCTCCCCTGACTTTACTCTCTATATCAGTTATGTCCCAAAGAACTTTCTGTTGTTATATAAATGTTCTGTTTAATAAGGTAGACAATAACTGCACATGCCTATTGAACACTTGAAATGTAGTTAGTGCAACTAAAGAATAGAATTTTTTATTTTATTTTAGTTTAATTAATTGAAATGAAAATTTAAATAGGCTCATGTGGCTGGTAGCTATTATATTGGACAACATAGTTCTAGTTCCTTACTATTTAAAGTTTTGTCCCTATACCAGTAGCATCTCTTAGGAATTTTAGCTATTCAGAATCTTGGACTCCAGCCTAGACATTGGGAATCTGAATCTGCAATTTAACAATACTCCATGTAATTTGAAAATTGAGAAATACTGCTTTAGGCAACTACTCATCCTTCAGAATTCAAGTCAAAAGTCATTCCTTTAGGTAGTCAAGACCAATTTGTAAGCAGTAGACACAGTTATGAGGGCCCACAGGACTTTTAAGGACCTTCGAAAATGTTTAAGTTTATTTTAAAATCAGAAGAAAATTGTGAACATTTAGGTTAAAGGAATGATATAATATTAACATATTCATATTTATACAAATACAGTCATAAGATGTCATACATACATAAATTTTACATATATATACACATATATCTTCTAATATGTAAAAGAAATATATTGGTTGCAGCAAAAGGTAAAAAGATATGTGTGTATAATTGTATCATAAATCAATATTTTATTGATTTGGTTTCAGTTTCCCCCCAGAATGTAAGCTTCATGAAAGCAGAGTGCACTGAATAAATACCTGTGGATTGGAGGAATAAGAACTGAGAATATGGAAAAAGGTCCATTGTTTAGATGTAGGATCACAGTCTGAACAGGGGCTTGCTATTGCTGTTGTACTGTATTCTCTTTGTTCTTCTTTTTAAACACATCTTCCTTATCAAATACTAACAAAACTCTTCCTCTGTGGTCTCAGCTAGTTGACTTACATTCTAGCCTTGCTTTCCTTCCTCCAACCCTTTAGTATTTTTGCTTAGGTCCTTTCCCTTGCTCTTTCAACCTCACAGATCCCTGCCACTTGCCCTTCTTTGGTGTAGCATTACAAAATCTTTGAGTAAAAAAATAGTCTACTCTTTAAATAAAAGTGAAATAGGTACTTTTGCCCTGGAGAAGGAAATGGCAACCCACTCCAGTATTCTTGCCTGGAGAATCCCAGGGATGGAGGAGCCTGGCAAGCTGCTGTCTATGGGGTCACACAGAGTCAGACACGACTGAAGTGACTTAGCAGCAGCAGGTACTTTTGGGGTGGTGGTGGTAGAAAAAGGTGGTTGGAGGAGGAGGTGAAAAGGGAGAAAACTGAGTTGGCAACTGCAGGGTTTACTTTGGTGGGCTGGGTGAAGGAAGGCGTTTTTGTGAACATTATAAACACTCTCATGTTTATACTCATTATTTCATCAAAGAAGAGTTGTGTTTTAAAGATGTCTACAACCTAACAGCAAGTGAAAGTCATACGAATATAGAGATAACAATACTAAAAAAACTGATGATTTTCTATTAGTCTGCTTAGATGTATGTTTTAGTTATCTGTTGATGTATAGCAAATTACCCCAAAACCTAACAGCTTAAAAGAACAAAGATTTATTATCTCACAGTTTTTGTGAGGCAGAGATGTAGATGTCTTATGTTGTTATCGGCAGGATTCAATTTCTCACAGGTTACTAGACTGAGTTCCTTGCCTCCTGGGTGTTTCCAAGAGCAGCTCGTGGCAGCTGGCTCCCCTTGGAGCACGTGAGTCAGAGATCAGGGAGAGTGTGCAAGATAAAAGCCACATCTTTTTGAACCTAGTCTCATCAACGACACCTCTCACTCTCACTTTACTCTATTTGTTAGAAACAAGCCACAAGGTGTGGCCCTAAGTTTAGGGTAGGGGATTATACTAGAGATGAGGAGCATATCATGAGAGCCATCCTAGAGGATACTAACCAAACTGTAGTTGCCACTCAGTAAGTACTTTTGGAACAAATAAGTATATTGAGAGAGGCACAGATAGAGGCCAGGTATATTGAGTGAAGGAAAGTCTCTTGAGAGAAGATACTTTAGTTGGACTTAATTGGTGAGTAAGATTAGATTATGTAGAAGTGAATAAAGTGTGTTTATAGTAAAGAATTAGCACCAGTGAGAACCTGGAGGAAAGAGTGTAGGGGACAGGAAGACTGTTAGATTCCCTATCTTTAAAGGTGTCACTATATGTACACCATAAAGACTTCTATTATATGTTAAAGTAATGAAGTTTTGTTCTTGGTCGTTGGTGTCTGGTCACCTTGGGCAGCTATTTAAAAAGAAGAAACGAAAATACCCCTCAGACTGGGTGGTTTAAATGAGATACTTATTTCTCACTGTTCCAGAAGCTGGTAAGTCTGAGGTCAGGGTGCCAGTATGGGTCAGGTTCTGGTGAGGATCCTCTTCCAGGCTTAAAGACAACTGGCTCCTTGTTATATCCTCACACAGGGGAGAGAGGGAGGAAGAGAGAGAGAGTGAGCGCTCTCTGGTCTCCTCTTATAAGGACACAAATTCCATCATGAGGACCACATCCTAAGACTTCATCTAAACCTAATTATCCCCCAAAGACTCCACTTCCTAATCCCTTGGAGATTAGGGCTTCATCACGTGACTTTTGGGAGGATACATTCAGTCCCCAAAATGGCCTTGTTCAGAATTTCTGCAAAACACACACACACACACACACACACACACACACACAAACCTTGAATTCATTAAGAGTTAAACTACAGTTAAGAGGTTCTCCTAACCCAGAGATTTTTAAAGGCAGGGGTGATTGTGTTCATTTAGTCAGCTTCCTCCAATTTTGAAAACCATCCATACTCATCCTTTATCTCTTTCTCTTCTGCTTTGGTTAACATACTTGCCTTACAGCCATCAAACTTTTCAAACCGGGCCGAAAGTATTCACAAATTGGATTGCTTTGGAAGTCCAAAAGTAAAAGGCCCAAGTTATTCATGGTGACAAAAGATTTTGAGCTGAACAATAAATAATAGGATTAAGTAGCAAGGATAGTTTTGCTTTTGGTTTGCAACCAGAAGAAACTTCTTCCTAGAAGATTGCCTAAGCCTGGAAAAAAACACTAAGCATTAGGCTTATACTCGGAAGGCCAGTAATACATTTCAAGTAGAAAAAGAACAGAATCTTAAGAGTGGTTTTCACATCTCTTTGTCTTTTCCTCTTGTCAGTGACAGTATGGGTGCAATAAGAGAACAGGTATATTTATCTAAGTGGAAACAAATGTATCTGTGGTAAAGAAATCTAAAGTACATGCATTTGGTTAAAAATAAGATAATGTACATTGATTCCTTGAAAAAAATTATTCAATGTTGTATGTATCAGGTAAGTTCCTGAATTAAATATAAATGTTTTACAATCTATGGCTATATTTTAGGTTGCTTGTCTTTAAATGATAGAGAGGAAGAATAATTGAGAATGATAATTAAGAATTGTTTTATCTTTTCCATTTATAACATTTTTAAAAAGAATCATTCATTTTTATTTAAAATTCTTGGCAAATTTCAAAGTTGTACTTTGACTTGTCGTACTTTGACTTGTCTATTAATACAATATGGAAAGGTCTGAAATTTTAACTTTTAAAAATGTTTTGACATTTTTGTTCATTTTACTATATAATCTATGGCTTTAATACCATCAGAAAATGGGGGTAGAAATCTAAGAATTTTAAACGACTGCAAAGGAAAGGCATTCTTAAATGATCTGTTGCCATAAGCTGTAAAAATAACATTTCCTTAAAGGTGCATTGTTAACACTGTGTGTGTTGGTGTCTGTAGGGGCACAAGTGGGGAGGTGGGTGTGGAGATTATGGGGGCGTGGATGACAGTGGAATGGAAGAGGGTTGTTTTAATGCTAATCTTTACTGTTATATTACCCTGAATGAGGGTTTATCTTCTTTCCTCCCTCCTTCTCTCCCCCTTTTTTCCCTCTTTCCCTTCCTTCCTTCCTTAAATGAAGAAATCAGTTTCCTGTAAATTTGAGAACACGACGTAGATAAATGTGGAATTGGAATACACGCATGATTTAGGAGAATCCTAAAGTCCATCTAGAGTCTGCTTCCAGGGCTTTCTAAAAGGCATTGTTTTTTACATGTAGAGGCCCTATGCAATATCTATATGTATAAAATATTAGGCCTAAGTAAAATCGATGTATTACAGTTTTCTATTTTGGCAAGTGATAGTGATTCTACGGCAGAAAGATTCAGAGGCAGCTTTCTGTGTCTGGTACGAAAATGGCCAATAATAGCTGATCAGTCATTCTCACATACCGTTTTCTTATGTTAGATCTAGAGACCCATTTGGTGTGCTCTCTTTTTCTCTCCAATGCTCTGAGATACATTTCTTCTCTTAACGAACCATTTGAACTTCTGGAGTCAATCAGTATAAGAATCATAATTAATTCATACCAAGACATCAATTAGAAACATTATATGACTCGATGTCATCTTTACACACTTTGTGTGTCTCATCTTGCCTCCACTTCTACTTTCATCGCTATCCTTTATTAAGCCAATTAAGTACCATGTTGGGGCTGCCCCAAATATAATTATTAATATTATCTCCTACATATACACATCTAAATTCACAGAAGCTCAATATGCATTTGACAAGCTATTAAACACTAAAATACTAAACAAAAACGTGCTTTAACACCTATGCATGTGGACTGCTACTGCAGTAAATAAAAGTTTCTGGTAATGAAAGGTATTTATCCTATTTGGAAATTCAGTTAAATCATTTCAAATGTTGAATTTGAAATACTGATTTTCCCAATCCTATATGCCTTTCCTTGGTAGTTTGAACATGACCCTTTGATCCCTTAGGCTTATGACACAGTTCAGTTCAGTTCAGCTCAGTAGTGTCTGACTCTCTGCAACCCCATGAATTGCAGCACGCCAGGCCTCTCTGTCCATCACCAACTCCCGGAGTCTACCCAAACCCATGTTCATCGAGTCGGTGACGCCATCCAACCATCTCATCCTCTGTCGTCCCCTTCTCCTCCCGCCCCCAATCCTACCCAGCATTAGGGTCTTTTCCAATGAGTCAACCCTTCGCATGAGGTGGCCAAAGTATTGGAGCTTCAGCTTCAACATCAGACCTTCCAATGAACACCCAGGATTGATCTCCTTTAGGATGGATCGATTGGATCTCCTTGCAGTCCAAGGGACTCTCAAGAGTCTTCTCCAACACCACAGTTCAAAAGCATCAATTCTTCGGCGCTCAGCTTTCTTCACCGTCCAACTCTCACATCCATACATGACCACTGGAAAAACCATAGCCTTGACTAGACGGACTTTTGTTGGCAAAGTAATGTCTCTGCTTTTAAACATGCTATCTAAGTTGGCCATAACCTTCCTTCCAAGAAGTAAGCGTCTTTTAATTTCATGGCTGCAGTCACCATCAGCAGTGATTCTGGAGCCCAAAAAAGTAAAGTCTGACACTGTTTCCACTGTTTCCCCATCTATTTCCCATGGAGTGATGGGACCAGATGCCATGATCTTAGTTTTCTGAACATTGAGCTTTAAGCCAACTTTTTCACTCTCCTCCTTCACCTTCATCAAGAGGCTCTTTAGTTCTTCTTCACTTTCTTCCATAAGGGTGGTGTCATCCGCATATGACACAATGCCACATTAAATATCTTTCAAACTGCAAATTTGATTTTTTAGTCACATTCAGGCTTGTGTTTGTGCATTATACCTGTCAGAGTATTCTGGTAGTTGTTCCTTTGGAACTTGGATGTGTTTGATGATCAGCACAATCGGATATTTAAAATATCTGATAGCAAAAAGTAAAAGTGAAAGTAGCTCAGTTGTGTCCGACTCTTTGTGACCTATGTACTATACAGTCCATGGAATTCTCTAGGCCAGAATACTGGAATGGATAGCCTTTCTCTTCTCCAGGGGATCTTCCCAACCCAGGAACTGAATCCAGGTCTCCTGCATTGCAGGCAGATTCTTTGCCAGCTGAGCCATGAAGGAAGCCTAAGAATACTGTAGTGGGTAGCCTATCCCTGCTCCAGGGGATCTTCCTGACCCAGGAATTGAATCAGAGTCTCCTGCATTGCAGGCGGATTCTTTACCAACTGAACTGTCAGGGAAGCCCCACAAGAAGTAAGACAACAGCCAATTGGAACAGACACCTGAAGGAACCCTGGGGCTGGATGCTGGAGCCCCGCTACTGGCCCAGGCTATAATCCTTTAGCTAAAGGAGGACTCTTGGATGTATCTAAAGCTGCTGTATCATGGCAGCCAAGACAATGGTAGGGGTGACAATCAGGATCAGGATGTCAGCTTTAACCAACTGGAATGAGGTAGTTCAATATCAGTGCATACCTGCTGAGTTTCAGCCTTGGTTTTTTGTCTATTCAGGAGCCAGTAGAAAAGATAATAACTGTTTAGGTGTTTAGAATTGTGTGTTATAGTAACTAATGTGGAGAAGGCAATGGCACCCCACTCCACTACTCTTGCCTGGAGAATCCCAAGGACGGAGGAGCCTGGTGAGCTGCCGTCAATGGGGTCGCACAGAGTCGGACACGACTGATGTGACTTAGCAGCAGTAGCAGCAGTAACTAATGCTCATTTACCTATAAAGTCTTTAGGTTTGCACAATTGCATTTGAAATTAAACAGTTAATAAGAGAACATATTCTCATTGGAGCAGAATTCACTCTTTTATTCTAAGAGAATTAATGTATTGTCTGGAAGGTAAGAGACATGAACACACAGACCTACATTCAGAAGTCAGATAGGAGTTGGGAGGCTTTTCCTAACTGACCCATCTTCCTGAGTCCAAGTGATAAATAGGAATGAGTTCTGCATGGGGAATGGGGAGAGTGAAGGGAAGAACATTCCAGAAAGAGGGAGCATTTTGTGAAAAGGCATAGAAGGGAGAAACATTATGCTATGCCAACTTTAGACAACCCTCAAGCTGGTTAGAATTGCTGGAGCAGTGGGAATCAGCATGGTCTCAGGCAGGGTTTGTGAGACAACGTACAAAGGTATAAAGGAGTAGGGTATAAAAAGGTAATAATGAGAAAAAAATGTTCATTCATTCCAAGACAATAGTGATCAAAGTATATGGAGCAAAAAGTAGGAAATTTGCCTCAATACAGAGGATAATGGCAAATCATTGTGGGCCTCCAAGTGGGGCTCAAAGGAGATGAGTTTCCCATATGGACAAAGACAGGAATTGCCTCTTTTCATTTGTAAAATCAGAACTTTCCACAACTTTTATTACACGAAGTTTCCTATCAATTCAGTTCAGTTCAGTTGCTCAGTTGTGACTGATTCTTTGCAACCCCATGGACTGCAGCATGCCAGGCTTCCCTGTCTATCACCAACTCCAGGAGCTTGCTCAAACTCATGTCCATGGAGTTGGTGATGCCATCCAATCATCTCATCCTCTGTCATCCCCTATAGGAGTTTCCTATAGAAGCTTTTTATAAGCACTGAATGGCCCTGGGGCAGTACTGATGTGAAGATTTATGATTGAATGAATTAATATTTATTGTTTAAAAAAAAAAGGAAACTAGTCTTTAGGCATGAAGTCATGATATTAGAGGCTCTCCCAGAGTCCTAAAAATATCTATTCGGTTGCCTCTATCTGAGTCATAACCGAGGCCACTAATGACATGAAAATTTCCTTCCAGTGTGACTTTCTCCTTCCAGCGAGGCTCAGTCAGAAGCTGCCAGCCCATGGCCCAGTGATCAGAACCCATTTGCAACTGCAGCTCAGTGTGATACTGCAGGCATGAGACACAGAGGCCTGCTTCATGATCAGACTATCAAGGAGTTAATCCTCTTCTCTCTAGCTCCCAGTATTAGCACCTCTGATGAAAATTTGGAGACACTGAGCCATTGAAGGGAGAAGGCAATGGCACCCCACTCCAGTACTCTTGCCTGGAAAATCCCACGGACAGAGGAGCCTGGTAGGCTACAGTCCATGGGGTCGCTAAGAGTCGGACATGACTGAGCGACTTCACTTTCCCTTTTCCCTTTCATGCACTGGAGAAGGAAATGGCAACCCACTCCAGTATTCTTGCCTGGAGAATCCTAGGGACAGCGGAGCCTGGTGGGCTGCCGTCTATGGGGTCGCACAGAGTCGGACACGACTGAAGCAACTTAGCAGTAGCAGAGCCATTGAAAGGGAGGAAACATCCCCTGAGAAAGTTAAGTGTGAACCAATTAGCTTCCCAATACAAACTTTACCAGAAACATTGCTTTGTTTCCTAAATGCTAGTAGGTTTGTGATGTGGGTTGTAAAAATGAGATAATTAGATTAATAGTTTACTTTTACTATTTTGTGAACTTTTTAACTATAATAATTATTTGCGTCAATAGAATGAAGGAAAGTAGGACTTAATTAAGATGATCCTTTCACTGCAGCAAAGTAGGACTTAATTAAAATGGTCCTTTCATTGCAGTGCCTAATAAAATTTAGGTTTCCTAATAAAATTATTTAAAATGATTGTATACAAAATGCATCAAATATCAGCCCACATACCATCCAATATATATGGACTGATATTTGACCTAACTTGGATGTATGGCATATATTCTGTTTCCCTTTCATACCATTATCATGTTCCAGATACCTTTCTAAGAGCTGGTCTGATCTCTGTCTAACCTTTCTCACTTCCCATTTAATGGAAGAGAAAACTGAGGCAACAGAAGAGCACTTCTCCCAAAGAAATCAGTCAGTTCTAGTGGATGTGGGTCTTAGTATTGACTTTTTACTAGGCGTTAGGGCAGCTGGTTCAATCCACACAGGGATTCCCACAGGTATCTTTTGCCTCATCTGGTCTTTAATGATCTTCTATATAGTTCACGTCTCTGCAAACCCTTGGCCTTATCCATATAGGCTTTTGGACTTAATATGCACTGGCTCTGACTACTTCTGTGACCACATCTAGAAGGATCAAGACTCATGACCTTTTTGTTCGTGCCAGATTATCTAAAGTTTCATCTGCTTGACAAACTTTTGAGGTATTTCTTTACTAAAGTGTTGTTATTGCAATACTGATAAGTCATTCATTCATTTAACTTAATATGCTTTAGGCACCTTCTATGTTTATAGGGAACACTATACTAGGTACTAGGGAAATAGTCATTAAATATACTTGCAGGAAACTTCAATTCTAGTAGGGGCATACAGGTGATAAATAGTTACTAAGATGATGACAAGGGCTGTTGAACCCTTCATTATTTATACTCTCATCACTTAGCTTGGAAGATTCCAAATGAAGAACCTGAAATATGAACTTGTGTATTGGCAATGAACCCAAGAAGTTGGAGGGAGGGACTGAAAAGAGTAGAACAGGAAAGGATACAAAGTCAATATAAGCATGCAGAATCAAATTGATCGCCACAGTGAGCATCTGGAGTTCAATTTTGCCTGTATTTTCTAAGGTTATACTATGTCTTTTAGATTTTCCATTTAAGGATTAAAAGGGAAATGCAAGTATACATTGGCTTCTGATCCTTGTTAATTGAGATAGCCCCTCTGCCCTTCGAGGCTGCACATGCCTACCTACCAAATAATATTAAGATGCTGTCATTGTGCTGTGAATTGAGACTCACATGGAACTGTTCAATGAAGCTGTGGATGGAAGCAGAAGTGAGTCCAAAGGGAGGAGACAGGACAAAGAAGTGTTTGATATATAAAACTGTATAGTTTGATATAGCTCACCCCCATTCAATTGATATCAAATATGTTAATCTTTAAGATGGTTGCCTTTCCAATATCTGCCTGTTTGTTTTACTTCATTGATCCCTAGATGATAAGATAATTGAAGGGAGAGGATGCATCACATTTATCGTGGGATAGCTAGCCCTTAGCATGGTGTTTGGGATTTAGCGAATACTTATTTTATTTTTTACTGGGAAGCATGCATGCAAATGTGCTTAGAGATATTTTTGGTCTGCCTCTCTGATGAACAGTGGAGAGAAATAAAGACTAATCATGGGAAGGGACTTGGTTAAGTGCATTCATCCACTTCGTGAAAGAGGAAGGAATAACTCATCAGTATGACCTCTGAACCAGAAATCTTCATTGTACTATGATGATTCCTTGAGTAAGCTCTTCTCAGTGGTAACTAGGCACAGTTTTTAACAACATGAGATAAAAAGATATTACTTCTTGAGCATATACTCAGGTTTTAAAATTTAAAAAGTTTATAAAATTTATCTGTTCTGACACATAAATCTGGAAATCTCAGCAGTGGCCACAGGACTGGAAAAGGTCAGTTTTCATTCCAATCCCAAAGAAAGGAAATGACAAAGGATGCTCAAACTACTGCACAATTGCACTCATCTCACACACTAGCAAAGTAATGCTCAAAATTCTCCAAGCCAGGCTTCAATGGTATGTGATCTGTGAACTTCCAGACATTCAATCTGGATTTAGAAAAGGCAGAGGAAACAGAGATCAAATTGTCAACATCTATTGGATCATTGAAAAAGCAAGAGAATTCCAGAAAAAACATCTACTTTTGCTTTATTGACTACCCCAAAGCCTTTGACTGTGTAGATCACAACAAATTGTGTAAAATTCTTCAAGAGATGAGAATACCAGACCACTTGACCTGCCTCCTGAGAAATCTGTATGCAGGTCAAGGAGCAACAGTAGGAACTGAACATGGAACAACAGACTGGTTCCAAATCGGAAAGGAGTATGTCAAGACTGTATATTGTCAACCTGCTTATTTAACTTATATACAGAGTATATCATGAGAAATGCTGGACTGAATGAAGCACAGGCTGGAATCTAGATTGCTGGGAGTGATATCAAAACCTCAAATACACAGATGACACCACGCTTATGGCAGAAAATGAAGATGAAAGTGAAAGAAGAGAGTGAAAAAGTTGGCTTAAAGCTCAACATTCAGAAAACTAAGATCATGGTATCTGGTCCCATCACTTCATGGCAAATAGATGGGGAAACAGTGGAAACAGTGAGAGACTTTATTTTCTTGGGTTCCAAAATCACTGCAGATGGTGACTGCAGCCATGAAATTAAAAGACACTTACTCCTTAGAAGAAAAGCTATGACCAACCTAGACAGCATATTAAAATGCAAAGACATTACTTTGCCAACAAAAGTATGTCTAGTCAAAGCTATGGTTTTCCAGTAGTCATGTATGAATGTGAGAACTGAACTATAAAGAAAGCTGAGTGCTAAAGAATTGATGGTTTCAAATGTGGTGTTGGAGAAGACTCTTGAGAGTCCCTTGAACAGCAAGCAGATCCAACCAGTCCATCCTAAAGGAAATCAGTCCTGAATATTCATTGGAAGGACTGATGCTGAAGCTGAAACTCCAATATTTTGGCCACCTGATGCGAAGAACTGACTCATTTGAAAAGACCCTGATGCTGAGAAAGATTGAAGGTGGGAGGAGAGGGGGATGACAGAGGACGAGATGGTTGGGTGGCATCACAAACTCAATGGACATGAGTCTGAGTAAACTCCGGGAGTTGGTGATGGACAGAGAGGCCTGGTATCCATGAGGTCACAAAGAATCAGACATGACTGAGTGACTGAACTGACATATAAATAACATATTCATATTATACATTGTTTCATTATAAGATGCAAACCTGAAGTCCATTCTACATTTCCTGGCCGACCAAATTAATTTAGAAAATTATCACATCTCCATATGTTCCCACCAACTTTACTCTGTCTTTTTTTGTTATCCCCTGATAGAACTTGGGCTTCCCTTGTGGTTCAGATAGTAAAGAATCTGCTTGCAATGCGGGAGACCTGAGTCTGATCCCTGGGTTGGAAAGATTCCCCTAGAGGAGGGCATGGCAACCAGCTACAATATTCTTGCCTGGAGGATGATAGAACTTAAATCCAAGTAAGGGTTGGAATGATTAAAGTTGTACGTTGAAAAACAATTTAAAATTGTATTTTGTTTCATTATAAGTGCAACAAAATAAAATTGAATTGAGGTGATGTTTCAGAAGAAGAAAATATAGACAAATGATCAACAACAAAATGTCATTTATAAAGCATGTGGCAATTTAATCAAATTAGGTATTCTTATAAATCATGGCCCATAAATCCTACTCTTGGGTATGCAACTTGGTTAGCCTCTCATAAAGATTCATAGGGCAAATGTGTGAAAACTTTATACAACATTGTTAGTGTGGTAATGGAGAGTTAGAGAAAACTCAATGTCTCTCAACAGAGGAATGGATAAATGGATTGGTTTGAACACCAGTACAACTGCACTAAGAGGAGTGAAACTATTATAAACAAGGTGGCTTAAATAAGGCAGAATTAATGTATCTATATCTGAGTTTCAGTTCAGTTCACTTCAGTCACTCAGTTGTGTCTGGCTCTTTGTGTCCCCATGGACTGCAACACACCAGGCTTCCCTGTCCATCACCCAATCCCTGAGCTTGCTTAAGCTGATGTCAATCATGTTGGTGATGCTATCCAACAATCTCATCCTCTGTCATCCCCTTCTCCTCCGACCTTCAATCTTTCTCAGCATCAAGGTCTTTTCCAATAAGGCAGCTCTTTGCATCAGGTGGCCAAAGTATTGGAGTTTCAGCTTCAGCATCAGTCCTTCCAGTGAATATTCAAGACTGATTTCCTTTAGGATGGACTGGTTGGATCTCTTTTCAGTCCAAGGGACTCTCAAGAGTCTTCTCCAACATTACAGTTCAAAAGCATCAATACTTTGGTGCTCAGCTTTCTTTGTAGTCCAACTCTCACATCCATACATGACTACTGGAAAACCATAGCTTTGACTATATAGACCTTTGTTGGTAAAGTAATGTCTCTGTTTCTTAATATGCTCTCTAGGTTGGTCATAGCTTTTCTTCTAAGAAGCAAGTGTCTTTTAATTTCATGGCTGCAGTTACCATCTGCAGTGATTTTGGAGTCCCCCAAAATAAAGTCTCTCACTGTTTCCAGTGATTCCTCACCTATTTGCCATGAAGTGATGGGATCAGATGCCATGATCTTAGTTTTTTAAATGTTGAGTTTTAAGCCAAAATTTTCACTCTCTTCTTTCACATTCATCAAGAGGCTCTTTAGTTCATCTTCACTTTCTGCAATAAAGGTGATGTCATCTGCATATTTGAAGTTTTGATATTTCTCCCAGCAATCTTGATTCCAGCTTGTGCTTCATCCAGTCCAGCATTTCTCATGATATATTCAGCATGTAAGTTAAATAAGCAGGGTGACGATATACAGCCTTGATGTACTCCTTTCCTGATTTGAAACCAGTCTGTTGTTTCATGTCCAGTTCCTACTGTTGCTCCTTGACCTGCATACCGATTTCTCTGGAGGCAGGTCAGGTGGTCTGGTATTCTCATCACTTGAAGAATTTTACACAATTTGTTGTGATCTACACAGTCAAAGACTTTGGTGTAGTCATTAAAGCAAAAGTAGATGTTTTTCTGGAATTCTCTTGCTTTTTCAATAGTCCAGCGAATGTTGGCAATTTGATCTCTGGTTCCTCGGTCTTTTCTAAATCCAGCTTGAACATCTGGAAGTTCTCAGATCACATACCATTGAAATCTGGCTTGGAGAATTTTGAGCATTACTTTGCTAGCATGTGAGATGAGTGAGTTTCTGTAGTTCAAGGCTAATATGGCAGGTCTATGACGTCTGTGATAAACATCCCTTCTATTTAGATCCTCTGCCATTCCAACACATTCCTCTGCCTTCCCAACACATACTTCTGCCTTGTGGTCTAAAATGATGCTCTGGCTTAAGCCAGAGAGAAGGAGAGAAAGGAAGAGTAAAAGGGGTATCCCTTCTTTGTAGAAGGAAAACCCAGAACTTTGATACATTAATAACACTCATGTAATTATTCAGAACACAGTTCACTTGACCACATAACTTCAGGGAACTCTGGTAAGTGTGGTTTCTAGTTAGACAGTAATATTCTCAGTTGTCCATTATTACTAAAGGCAGAAGGAGGAATGGATATTGGAGAGGAATGAGCCCTCTCTGGCATTGTGAGTAAGATTATGATAAAAATATATAGTTTAAGTTTGAAGATTTTCAAAAAACCAGAAGTAGAATGACCATCAGTTCAGTTCAGTTCAGTCGCTCAGTTGTGTCCAATTCTTTGCAACCCCATGAGCTGCAGCACACCAGGCCTCCCTGTCCAACACCAAACACATCCTCTGTCGTCCCCTTCTCCTCCTGCCCTCAATCTTTCCCAGCATTGAGGTCTTTTCAAATGAGTCAGCTCTTCGCATCAGGTGGCCAAGGTATTGGAGTTTCAGCTTCAACATCAGTCCTTCCAATGAACACCCAGGACTGATCTCCTTTTCGATGAACTGGTTGGATCTACTTGCGGTCCAAGGGACTCTCAAGAATCTTCTCCAACACCACAGTTCAAAAGCATCAATTCTTCGGCACTCAGCTTTCTTCAAGTCCAACTGTCACATCCATACATGACCACTGGAAAAACCATAGCCTTGACTACACGGACCTTTGTCAGCAAAGTAATGTCTCTGCTTTTTAATATGCTATCTAGGTTGGTCATAACCTTCCTTCCAAGGAGTAAGCATCTTTTAATTTCATGGCTACTGTCACCATCTGCAGTGATTTTGGAGCCCCCCAAAATAAAGTCTCTCACTGTTTCCATTGTTTCCCCATCTATTTGGCATGAAGGGATGGGACCAGATGCCATGATCTTCATTTTCTGAATGTTGAGCTTTAAGCCAACTCTTGCACTCTCCTCTTTCACTTTCATCAAGAGGCTCTTTAGTTCTTCTTCACTTTCTGCCATAAGGGTGGTGTCATCTGCATATCTGAGGTTATTGACATTTCTCCCAGCAATCTTGATTCCAGCTTGTGCTTCCTCCAGCCCAGCGTTTCTCGTGATGTACTCTGCATATAAGTTACATAAGCAGAGTAACAATATACAGCCTTGATATACTCCTTTCCCTATTTGGAACCAGTCTGTAGTTCCATGTCCAGTTTTAACTGTTGCTTCCTGATCTGCATACAGATTATCAAGAGGCAGGTCAGATGGTCTGGTATTCCCATCTCTTTCAGAATTTTCCACAGTTTATTGTGATCCAGACAGTCAAAGGCTTTGGCATAGTCAATAAAGCAGAAATAGATGTTTTTCTGGAACTCTCTTGCTTTTTCAATGATCCAGCGGATGTTGGCAATTTGAGCTCTGATTTCTCTGCCTTTTCTAAAACCAGCTTGAATATCTGGAAGTTCACAGTTCACGTATTGCTGAAGCCTGGCTTGGAGAATTTTGAGCATTACTTTACTAGCATGTGAGAAGAGTGCAATTGTGCGGTAGTTTGAGCATTTTGGCATTGCCTTTCTTTGGGATTGGAATGAAAATTGACCTTTTCCTGTCCTGTGGTCACTGCTGAGTTTTCCAAATTTGCTGACATATTGAGTGCAGCACGTTTACAGCATCATCTTTGAGGATTTGAAATAGCTCGACTGGAATTCCATCACCTCCACTAGCTTTGTTCGTAGTGATGCTTGCTAAGGCCCACTTGACTTCACATTCCAGGATGTCTGGCTCTAGGTGAGTGATCACAACATTGTGATTAACTGGGTCATGCAGATTTTTTTTGTACAGTTCTTCTATGTATTCTTGCCACCTCTTCTTTATATCTTCTGCTTCTGTTAGGTCCATCCCATTTCTGTCCTTTATTGAGCCCATTTTTGCATGAAATGTTCCCTTGGTATCTCTAATTTCTTGAGAAGATCTCTAGTGTTTCCCATTCTATTGTTTTCCTCTATTTCTTTGAATTGATCACTGTGAAAGGCTTTCTTATATCTCCTTGCCATTCTTTGGAACTCTGCATTCAAATGGGTATATATTTCCTTTTCTCCTTTGCTTTTCACTTCCTGTCTTTTCACAGCTATTTGTAAGGCCTCCTCAGACAGCCATTTTTCTTATTTGCATTTCTTTTTCCTGGGGATGGTCTTGATCCCTGTCTCCTGTACAAT
Organism: Giraffa tippelskirchi; assembly: GCF_054371585.1. Lineage (NCBI taxonomy): Eukaryota > Metazoa > Chordata > Mammalia > Artiodactyla > Giraffidae > Giraffa > Giraffa tippelskirchi. Next base: position 173,128,597 of record NC_137275.1, read on the forward strand.
GTTGGGAACCTCTGTCCATAGTTCATCAGGCATGCTGTCTATCAGATCTAGTCCCTTAAATGTATTTGTCACTTCCACTGTATAATCATAAGGGATTTGATTGAGGTCATACCTGAATGGTTTAGTGGTTTTCCCCACTTTCTTCAAGTAAAGTCTGAATTTGACAATAAGGAGTTCATGATCTGAGCTACAGTCAGCTCCTGGTCTTGTTTTTGCTGACTGTATAGAGCTTCTCCATCTTTGGCTGCAAGGAATATAATCAATCTGATTTCGGTGTTGGCCATCTGCTGATGTCCAGGTGTAGTGTCTTCTCTTGTGTTGTTGGAAGGGGGTGTTTGCTATGACCATTGAGTTCTCTTGGTAGAACTCTATTAGCCTTTGTCCTGCTTCATTCTGTACTCCACAGCCAAATTTGCCTGTTACTCCAGGTGTTTCCTCACTTCCTACTTTTGCATTCCAGTCCCCTATAATGAATAGGACATCTTTTTTGGGTGTCAGTTCTAGAAGGTCTTTTAGGTCTTCATAGAACTGTTCAACTTTAGCTTCTTTAGCGTTAGTGATCAGGGCATAGACTTGGATTACATTGATATTGAATCGTTTGCCTTGAAAATGAACAGAGATCATTCTGTCATTTTTGAGATTGCATCCAAGTACTGCATTTTGGACTCTTTTGTTGACTATAATGGCTACTCCATTTCTTCTATGGGATTCCTGCCCACAGCAGTAGATAAAATGGTCATCTGAGTTAAATTCACCCATTCCAGTCCATTTTAGTTTGCTGATTCCTAGAATATCAACGTTCACTCTTGCCATCTCCTGTTTGGCCACTTCCAATTTGCCTTGATTCATGGAGCTAACGTTCCAGATTCCTATGCAATATTGATCTTTACAGCATTGGATCTTGCTTCTATCACCAGTCACATCCACAACTGGGTGTTGTTTTTGCTTTGGCACCATCCCTTCATTCTTTCTTAAGTTATTTCTCCACTGATCTCCTGGGCACCTACCGACCAGGTGAGTTAATCTTTCAGTGTCCTATCTTTTTGCCTTTTCATACTGTTCATGAGGTTCTCAAGGCAAGAATACTGAAGTGCTTTGCCATTCCCTTCTCCAGTGGCCTGCATTTTGTCAGACCTCTCCACGATGACCCGTACATCTTAGGTGGCCCCACACAGCATGGCTTAGTTTCATTGAGTTAGACAAGGCTGTGGTCCATGTGATCAGATTGGCTAGTTGTCTGTGTTTGTGCTTTCAGTCTGTCTGCCCTCTGATGCCCTCTCTCAGCGCCTACTGTCTTACTTGGGTTTCTCTTACTTTGGACATGGGGTATCTCTTCATGTCTGGTCCAGGAAATGGAAGCCACTGCTCCTTACCTTGGACGTTGGGTAGCTCCTCTCGGCCGCCTCCCCTGACCTTGGACGTGGGATAGCTCCTCTCTGCCGCTTGCTGCTCCTGTGCCATAGCCACCACTCGCCGCTCAGTCACCGTGCCCTCTCTCAGCACCTACGGTCTTACTTGGGTTTCTCTTACCTTGGACGTGAAGTATCTTCTCTCTGCCGCTCCCTGCTCCTGCGCCGAGCGGCAGAATAGAGAGTTAGGAGGAATAGAAAGTTACTGTAACATTATAGAATGACCATATGACCCAACAATTCCACTACTGGGTATTTATCAAAAGGAAAGAAAGAAAGAAAACACTAATTCAGAAAGATACATGTACCCCAGACTTCATAGCTGCATTATTTACAATTACCAAGATACAGAAGCAACCTAGGTGTTCATCAACAAATAAATGGATTAAGAAGATGTGGTATGTATATATACAAGGTAATATTATTCAGCCATGTAAAAAAATGAAATTTTGACATTTACAACCACATGAATAAACCTACATGGTATTATTTAGTTAAAAAAGTCAGACAGAGAAAGACAAATACTATAGGATATCCCTTACATGTGGAATCTAAAAAATAAAACAAACTAGTGAATATAACCCAAAAGAATCAGATTCACAGATATAGAGAGCAGACTAGTGGTTACACAGTAGAGAGAGGGAAGGGGGGAGGGGCAGTATTAGGATAGGGTATCAAGAGGTAAAAACTACTAAGTATAAAATAAACTATAAGGATACTTTGTATAGCACAGGGAATATAGCTATAAATATTTTATGGTAACTATAAATGAAGTATAACCTTTAAAAATTCTGAACACTTTGTTGTACATCTGAAATTTATATTGCATATCAATATTCCTCACTCAAAACATTTTTAAAAATTAATTGTTGTGTAAAATGTGGCAACAGAGTCAATGAACTATATGTATTCCAGAAACATGGATAATTCTTAAAAACAGAACGTGGAGTAGAGAGAGAGAGAGGCAGGGGAAATGAGAATGGGCTAAAAAAGAATGCATTAATAAATAAGCATAAATATGTAAATAATTCTTGTAAACAAGTATGGGGCCTTGAAAGTACAAATGGTAATATTGTGCTAAGAAATAAAGGTTTACCCAGCCAGATCTTCATACTAAATCTAGTTCTAGCCATATGGTCTATTGGAAGTTACATAAATGCTGTAAGGCCTTTTTTTTTTTTTCTGATCTGAAAATGATAATTATAATACACTCATCTTACAAGGGTAGGATGAGCTTGTATATTTAAAGCACTTATTACAGTGCTTGATACATAGTAAAATTCTGAGTAAAAAATAGCAGTTATTACTGATTCTTTATTACTGTTTTTTTTAAAGAAATTGCATAAATATGAGAGATCAGGACTTTGTTTAAAGTTGATTCTTGGTAGATGTTTGTTGGATACATAATAGAAAAATAGAGTATATTGATCACAACTGCTAAAGAGGAATGAGCTGGGAAGTATTCAGTCATATACTAAATATTTATTAAATGTTTCTTGTGTGTCAGGACCCAAGGATACAAAGGTAAGTTAAAAACTAGCATGGATCATAACCAGTATAGATGAAGGCAATTAGTAAAAAAATCATACAAACACATGTAAGATTCCAGTTACTACAAATACAGTGAAAGAGAGAAGTATTCTGTGTGTCTACTATATATGTATATGTGGAGATACATATATATATATATATATATATATATATATGGCTTCCCTATTGGCTCAGTTGGTAAAGAATTTATCTGCAGTGCAGGAGACCCGGGTTTGATCCCTGGGTTGGGAAGTTACCCTGGAGAAGAGAATGGCAACCCATTCCAGTATTCTTGCCTGGAGAATTCCATGGACAGAGGAGCCTAGCAGGCTACAGTCCATGGCTCGCAAAGAGCTGGACTCAGCAGCTAAGTACACAAGAATTTTATATATATATATATATATATATAGCTTCCCTGGTGGCTCAGATGGTAAACGTCTGCCTGCAATATGGGAGACCTGGGTTTGATCCCTGGGTTGGGAAGATCCCCTGGTGAAGGAAATGACAATACACTCCAGTACTCTTGCCTGGAAAATTCCATGGATGGAAGAGCCTGGTAGGCTACAGTCCATGGGGTTGCAAAGATTTGGACATGACTGAGTGACTTCACTATATATATATGTATATGTGTGTGTGTGTGTGTGTGTGTGTGTGTGTGTGTATGGAGATTTGATCTACTTAGTAGAGCAAAAAATCTTTCTGAGGAAGTGATACTTGAATTGACATAGATTAGGAATTAACTTGGGCTTCCCTGGTGGCTCAGATGGTAAAGAATCTGCCAGCAAGGCAGGAGACCCAGGTTGAATCCCTGGGTCAGGAAGAACCCCTGAAATGAAAGGAAAGCACATTCAAGAAAGGAACAGCATAGGAAAAGTACTTGTGACAGCCACGTTATGGACTATATAGTAGACAGAAGGAAAAACAGTGGAGCTGGAGCAGAAAAAAAAAACCAGAACATGTGATGAGTTATATGGGAGAATAGGTAGAAGTGAGATTATATAGGGGACATATGCTTTTCGAAGGGATTCTGTCTTTACCTCATAGGAAAGGGCATTGTGTTAGTTTCCTATTGCTGCTGTAAAAAATTGCCACAAACTTAGTGGCTTAAAACAACATAAATTTGTTCTCTTACAGTTCTGGAGATCAGAAGTTCAAGATTAATTTTCCTAGACTAAAGTCAAAGTGTTGGCAGATCTGGTTCTTTCCAAGGCTCTCAGGGAGAATCTCTTTCCTTGCATTATTAAGTTCCAGTGGCCACCTGTATTCCTTGTCTTGTGTCCCCTTCTTCATCTTCAAAATGCATTTCTCCATCTCCTCACTCAAATCTCTGCTTCTGCCATGTCATCATCTTTTGCTCTGACCCTGAACACTCATGAATCTCTCTTTTAAGGACCATTGTGATTACATCAAGCTCACCTGGATAATCCAGGATAATCTACCATTCTCAAGGTCCTTACTGAATGCACTACTTGCATTCATTTGAAAGTTCTTTTTGCCTTGTAGGCAACATTCACAGCCTCTGATAACTGGAAGAAGAACATAATTGAGGGCCAGTATTCAGCCAAGTACTGAAGGCTCTACATTTGTTTAAACAGGAAAAAAAAACGACATACTCAAATTTGTATCTTTAAAAAGTTGCCCTGGCTGCCTTCTGAAGGACAAATAGGAAGAGGACTGGATATATTGGTGAACCAGTTGAGAGGTAAATGGAGTGGTCCTGGCAAGGAAAGAAGGAAAATAATTTCATCATGGAGCTGTGAACTATAGCACCTTGCCTAAGGAGGGGATATGTGTATACTTATAGCTGGTTCACATTGTTTTACATCAGAAACCAACACAACATTGTAAAGCAATTATCTTCCAATTAAAAATAAATAAATAAAGGAAGTCTTAGACTGTTAGAGTTAGCATGAATCTTAGAGAACACTGTCAGTATTGTGCTGGGTCAGTCTTGTACTTGTTTTCCAGAGCTCATATGTGCTTCTAATCTAACTCAACATTCAGTGATATATTGATAGCTTGAAATCAACCATGATGGGTCTATTTAGCTTGGAAATTGGCAAACAATACAAATCAGAAATCCCCCAATCTCTCCCAGAATCCAGTTGTTTGTGTAACCTACAGACTGGGCTAAGTGATCCCCTTGTTTTTTCAAAGTCTGCTTCAAGTAAGAGCGAGCTCACTCCTATCTACCATGCTGTTGACCAATCCTGATTCTCATTCATTTTTCTGTAGAAACAGAAAAAAGATAGTAAAGGCCGATCTTTCAGAATGGGATTGCTCCCTTCCACTTCAGTATTTTCTATGAGTTTCATAATAAACATGTAATATTTTTATCATTAGAAAAAATTGAATTCAACTTTTCTTTTTAAATGTGTGCTTTAAAAAATACATGTGAATGAAGACACAATGGAAAGTGTATTTTACAGTGTTGATTGCTAAGCTATGATCTACTCACTGTAAAAATGGATTCCTACCTGCAATTATGTATAAGTTAGTCTTGAGTTTTCCATGGAATTTGTTACATGTCTTTTTCTCTTGATTTGTTCAACCTAGGAAGGAAGATGATCTGAGTAATGGTGATAAAAATAATAACACATACTTAAAAGTAGTAAACATTCAAACTTATGAAATTATAGAACATAAAACATCATGAAAGAGTTGCAAAAGGAATTTTATGTTGGAGCTGTGTGTGGTCTTGAGGCAATAGGAAGTTACTAATGGTATGGTCTCTGGAGCAGGACTTCCTGGGTTCAAATCCCAGCACTACCACTAGTTTCCTCTGCTCTCTGGGAAAGAACTAAAGCTTTCTTTGCCTCAATTTCTTCATTTCATTTGTGAAAAGAGGATGATGATAGTTACTCAGGGCATTAGATGTTTGTGAAATTTAAACTAGTTATTCCACACGAACCTCTCCAAAGAGTGCCTGCCACATATTAAGGCTCCAAGCAGTATCAGCTATTTGTTGATACTCAGCCACAAATATTCTCATTTATTTATTTCAACATAGATTTTCCTCTAAGAAAAGTAATTTAAATATTTACTATAATTATAGCCCTCTACCACTGTCTTTCCCTGGCTGATCTGTCCAACAGAAAAAACAGTGATTTAATCAAGTAAAATTGATATAAAATTTTTCCCAAATATATTAGCTATTTGGTTTTTACATATTTGTATATTGAACTCCAGTCTATCTCCATACGCTTCACTTATAATTTATGAGCACTCTTGCTAATCTGGCTATTAAATCCTCCAAAATGTTACTACTAAAACTTAATTCAGGTATTTCTCCCCCTAGAAGTCCCCCCTCCCTTATAGAATACACACACCCATCACTCCTCTTTTCTTCTGGCAAGTTTTCTGAGGTGTGTACCAAGTTCTTGAAGAGCTGAATATCATCCTGCCTTGAGTTAAACAGGAGCCAGCTGGCACCATTTTTCTCTTCAAATTACAAGAAAATGTGAGAAACAACAGGGTGTCTATATGGGGTTGGGCAGAGCCCTAAAGGGCAGCCATGTGTGAAAGATTATATCGTGTCAATGAGCTTGAGAATTAGGTGTAATCCTGGAAGGTTCAGACTTGACAAGACTTATCTCAACATGGTTTCATGATCAGAGTTTTAGATTTTTTTTTCTCTACACTATTTTAGCTGCATCTTCAAAAGTTAGGAATTTCCATGAGAATGATAGTGGTGGGAGGAAAATAGTTTTCTTGCTTTTCTGCTAGAATCAATATAGTTTTTTTGATGGTACCTCCAAATCCCAGGAGATATAAAATATTTAAGTTTTCTAATTATTTTTTGTTATTGTTGAATTCTGTCACATCATCTTTTTATGTAGGCTAAGTTTTATACTGCATGACTTTGAAAAGAAACAAACACTCCTTTATAAGCATTTTATGTCCCATATGAATTTAATATCCGTGAAAATTCATAAAGGATTTTTATTCTAGTCAAAATGTTATACTCTATTTGAAACCACATTCAGAAGATTAGCCAAGATGAATATATGCATGATATTTTTAAAAAGCAGAAAGAAGTAGAAATCTTTCTTAGCACTTCTTTTTGTGTATATGCCTTAGTGAAAGAAGAAATTACATAAGAAAAATCATACATTTTAAATCTGGATTATTAGAAAGAAAGCATAAAGTTTCTTCCTAGAATAGACATTTTTTTCAAATACTCATTCTAGTTACTACATTTAAGAGCCATAAGAATACAAGAACAAGAAAATTCACTTTAAAATGTGCATAGCTGTAAAATGTAGGGAAGCTGGTTGAAATGGGTATAACTTTGAGAAAGTTTTGCATATTGAGACTAAATGAAAGAAAACCTTGGAAATTATGACGTTTACCTTACTGCATAAACAAAGAGATACTATATACTTCAATGACTAGGAATTAGTTTTTTCTTAGTTTAAAATACTATCTATTATTACTGAATTCTTTAAGAACCTGAATAAAGGAAACGTGCATGCATACTTATTTTTTATAAGGCAGAAATCTTGTACTTGTACAGAAGGCAATTTAACTTTGATATGGGCAGACACTAGAACTAATCTTCAGGTAGTTTGTAATTTCCTATAAAAGCACAATATCTGGGGTCACAACCAACATCACTTTCTAGAAAGCAGATTTTTGGCAACAAGTATTTTTGTTCAAGTATGATAAAACTATTTTGGGATATTCTACAAAACTAAAAATATACAGTGAGAGTGTATGTGTAACCTTTAGAATTTTGAATCCTTTCTATACGCCATTCTTTATCATACACAAGAATTCACTGTAGGCCAGGATACTGCTAGAGCAGCAGTTCTCAAATGTTTTCATCTTAGTGTCCTTTTGTAGTCTTAAAAGTTATTGAAGAGTCCAAAGAGATTTTCTTTATATGGGAGCATATCTATCAATATTGACTAAATTAGAAGTGAAAACTGAAATTTTAAAAATAGAAGCAACACAAAAACAAAACATAAAATTAAAAAATAAAACAAGAATACTTGAACACATTCCATTAGTCATGGATTTACAATATTATGTCTGGTAGTCACTAGAAAACTTGCCTGGATACTCATGAGAGAATAAGAGTGAAAATATAAATAAGTTCCTAGTATTAGTATGAAAATAGTTTTGACCACACAGACCTCTGAGTCTCAAGGGCCCAAAGTCGTCCTCAGAACTCACTGAAAACTGCAGTGTGCTGCAGGGTTGGTAACTGAGAAAGTTATCACGACATTCAGTGATAAAACTCTAAAGAGACCCAAGGGGAAAAGATGATCAAATAGCATCCCTCAGGGTGTCTGACTGGAAGGTCATATTTCTATTAAAGATACCTGGTAATATCTTCAAGCATATGATTTTTATTCAAGGAGTAAAATAATGCTATTAAAAACATGAAGGATGGAGCAGAAAGCTGAGCACCAAAGAATTGATGCTTTTGAGCTGTGGTGTTGGAGAAGACTCTTGAGAGTCCCTTGGACTGCAAGGAGATCCAACCAGTCCATCCTAAAGGAGATCAGTCCTGGGTGTTCTTTGAGAGGACTGATGTTAAAGCTGAAACTCCAATATTTTGGCCACCTGATGGAAAGAGCTGACTCATTTGAAAAGACCCTGATGTTGGGAAAGATTGAGGGCAGGAGGAGAAGGGGATGACAGAGGATGAGATGGTTGGATGGCATCACTGACTCAATGGACATGAGTTTGGGTGGACTCTGGGAGTTGGTGATGGACAAGGAGGCCTGGCGTGCTGCAGTTCATGGGGTCGCAAAGAGTCAGACATGACTGAGTGACTGAACTGAACTGAACTGATTGGGTGCCCATGTAATATAGCAGGCACCGGAGAGACAGAAATGATGAAGATGTGTTCCTGTCCTCTGAGATATTCATAAACAAGGGAAAGAGATCACAAATGTGCTCCAATAGAATCAAAAAGAAATTCTCAGACAACCCAGTGGAGGGAATGATTTCTAAAAAGCTGCTTCAAGAAGTCTCCATAGAAGAGGTGATGTTCATGGCCAGGCATTCACAAGGAGTGCTCACAATGATCAGGAGTGCCCCAGGTGGTTAGTTGTAAGACAACTGCTAGCAGAGCACAACTCTAAGTAGAAAGATGTAGAAGGCTGATGCTTTCAGTGACTGGAGCATCGGTGTGAGGTAGAAGAGGATGGGGTAAGTGGGGTTAGGGGAGAGATTAGGTCAGATTACAGAAAGATTGAGCATTGGGAAGTTGCTGAAATACTTTTTAAGCAGAGATGGTTTGTTTAGAATTATGTTTCAGAAAGTCAGTTTAGTGTCTTTGTAGCAGATGAAAGTGGTGAGAATGAAACTGGAATTTGGAAGAGTGCTTTGAGAGTATCTTATGAATACAGTAGTCCAACCAAGACTGCAGCCACAAAACTAAAAGACACTTGCTCCTTAGAAGAAAAGCTATGGCAAAACTAGACAGTGTATTAAAAAGCAGAGACATTACTTTGCCGACAAAGGTCCGTACAGTCAGAGCTATGGTTTTTCCAGTAGTCATGTACGGATGTGAGAGCTGGACCAGAAAGAAGGCTGAGTGCCGAAGAACTGATGCTTTTGAACTGTGGTGTTGGTGAAGACTCCTGAGAGTCTCTTGGACTGCAAGGAGATCAAACCAGTCAATCCTAAAGGAAATCAATTCTGAATATTCATTGAAAGGACTGATGCTGAAGCTCCAATACTTTGGCCATCTGATGTGAAGAGCTGACTCCTTAGAAAAGACCCTGATGGTGGGAAAGACTGAAAGCAGGAGGAGAAGGGGACAAAAGAGGACAAAATGGTTGGATAGCATCACTGACTCAATGGACATGAGTTTGAGCCAGCTCTGAGAGCTGATGAAGGACAGGGAAGCCTGGTGTGCTGCCGTCCATGGGGTTGCAAAGAGTCTTATATGACTGAGCGACTGAACAACAACAACCAATCAAGAAGAAAGCCGTGTTGCATAGGCTCTGGAACCAGTCAGTTCAAATACTGATTTCTCCTTTGTTTTTGGAATCTCCAACAATTACCTAATTAATATATGCCTTAATTTCCTCATCTGTAGAATAAAAATGTAACAGTAGCTACTTTACAGAGTTGTTGTAATGATGGAATGATTTGATACAATAAAATAAAATAATGTAGGATTGAATAAAAGAGCCTTATGATGTTATACTTTGCAACACATGTTATTTATCATTAAGGTAAATAAAATAATAGGGAGAGAGCAAAAGGAATGAATTCTAGAGATATTTAAGGATTAGGATTCACAGGATTTTTCTGGCATTATTGGATGGTGGTGAGAGTCAAATTATTTTTAATGTTTAAATTGAGGAGAACAATGGATGATAGGTGACAAAGGATGAGGACAAAGGCCATGGAGAGAATGCAGAGGAACTAAGACCTATTTTCACACAAATACTTTTTTTATAAAAATGATGGGAAATGCTTGCCACAGTTACCTGATGTAATATGAAGGTATGGTATGTGTGACTGATGAGGAAAGAGATCCAGTTTTAAAGAAGAGGAATTCATTTGTGAAGGTCTCTCAGACCAAATCAGAGGAAGAATAGAGTAACAAAGCCTCTCACAAAAATATATAATTCCTCATTAAAATCAGTGCTTTCTTTACTGCAGGGTGATGTGCAACTTTTAAGGAAAGAATACATAAAAATTAAGAGAGAAACCGGGAATTAAAGCTTGACACTGTTTTTTGTTTCCTTCAGCATGGTAAAAAAAGACTAAAAAATTATTAACATGTCACAAGGAGGATGGCAGCCAAAAGGCCCAGTCTAGGAAAATTTCTGTTGTAACAGGTCTGATTTAGAGTAATAAAAGGTGTTAGACAAAGAGAAGTTTTTTTACCGATATTTACTCAGGTGGGTTTGGTGCTAATTTAAAACACGGATTCTCTAAAAGATGTGCAAACCTTGTCATAGCTTCATTAGCAGTTAAAAAGGACTGAATGAAAACTAGAACAAAATAACACTTTCTCAAACACAAATAATCAATAAAGTAAAATGCCCAAGATAGCAGAGGAATAGTTAAGATGGCTATCTTTTCCATGCTGTGCTTATGTTAATTATGATGATGTGGAAAAAATCCACCAAAAAATAATTACTTGGAGAAAGAAACTTCCTATTCTCAGAATAAGGTAGAGAAAAAGAAAAATCAATGAAATGGAGGGATTTAGGTTACGGTAATCATATTCTGCATCACTTCTTTCCTCAGAAGGGAGAAGGGGAGTGGGGAGGTGCCCTCTTTGAAATTAGAGTTGTGTATAGGAGACCATAACAAGCCAACCCCATGCTATTCATTTTAAAAATTTGTGCCAATCAATAGACTCTGCACTCAGATGCAGGTCATATTTTATTGTAGTCATGTCCAAATTCACAAAATGTGAGGCATTTTGTTTTTACAGTGCAATCTCTACCCCCAGTGTTGAATTTCTTGCTTAGCTTCAGAAAAAATTGGCTCATGTCCCCTGAATGGCTGAAGATCTAAAGAATAGTATTATCAAATTAGAGGCTGCTCTTAAAGCTTAAAGTCAGTATGGGGTGTGTCTGGAAAAGCATTTTTTTTTATTCCCTTACTATTCCTTTACTGAAATACCATTGATCAATGTGTAAAATGCGAATTGGCTTTGTAAATTGCCTTGTTGCATGAAAGGATGCCTTACATGGTTGCTAGTTTCCTAAACCAGAAGGAGAATTCAATCTCTGGGATCGATGTAGCACCTCACACTTGTTCCTCCCTCTGTCCCCCAACACACATACTCTCTTCTTGCTGGTAAGCCCTCCTTGGGGGTTATAAAATGGATGAGATCTTTCTGAGATCTAAATATACAGGAACACAATTTTAACATATTGTGTCATTAAGAAGTTTAGGAGCTTTTAGACAATCTGGAGGTAGTGGAAAATTAGATGCAGTGTTGCATTAGACATGTTTTTAGTATTTTCTTCTTTTTGTAAAAGCTGTAATTTTCAGAGTTTAGAACCAATTTAATGTCCCTGGAGTTACAGCTTTTTTGTATCCATTGTCCATTAGGTGAATTACTAAGCCAAGAATGGAATCCATTTATAATGTATAAAATACTGTGAAATGTCTTAAAAACAGTCTTTGCAGGGGGGAAAAAAGCACTGGGAGTCCATTAAATTTGAAGACAGTGGGTTCTGAGGTTCTTCTTATAATCATATAATGGTTTTTTGGTACTTTGATAATACAATGCATTAGATATTAGAAGAATTATTTAAAAGTTTGAATTCAATGAAAATTTATGTAAAACTAATGCAAAATGCATTATGTTTGACATTCCAGACAGCTTTCAAAACTGAGTGTATTGTTAAAAAAAACTTTGATAATATTTATTATTTTTGATACAAATGAGTAAATAACCAATACAATTCTACTAAATGTCTAATCAAAGATGATGTCACTGTTACTGGCATTTAATAAACTTAGAATGCTTGGCTTTAAACATCTTTTTTTAACAGAAGAATTAATTGCTTTTTAACAGATTCTGGGAATGTATTAGAAACTCATTAATGTATTTATTGTTGTTTACTTGCTCAGTTGATCTGACTCTTAGTGACCCCATGGACCCCAGTGTGTCAGGCTTCCCTGTCCTTCACTATCTCCCAGAGTTTGCTCAACTTTTAAGATATAAAATTATCCAATAAAGAAAATCTTAAAAATAGAAATAATTTGAAATTTAAAATCCATATTTTATAGACTCATAAAAATGGACAATTCCATAGTTTCATATAATTCTGTTTATTATTTTATATTTATTATTATTTATTATTTTATTATTATCTGTGATTATATAGCCTACTGACTATAGGAATTCTGAAAGAAAGCCTCAAAAAAAGCAGTCATTTTTGTTTCTGTATTCTCTAATGTAGAGAAATGTGACATAGTTAATATAAGCTAATAATGGTTGCTACAAAAAGTACTTTTCCTGACTCTCATTGATATGGTTTTTTAACTGAAAATCTTATTACCCAAACCCTAATAATTTCCTGTGTGTGTATACGTACACATTCATATTTACTACCGTATGTTTCTTTTTTTTTACATTTGTGTTTATTACTGCTGGTTATTTTTTGTTTTGTCTTCAGCTATATGTTACAGAAAACCCCACAGACATGGCTTAAGTAAACTCAAGCTCGTTTTTCTCACTTAAACAAAATCTGGAGGTAGAAAACCTAGAGTGGATATAATGGCACTATGATGTGATCATGGTCCCAGCTTCTTTCTATCCTCCTGATCAATATGTTTAACCTTTTAGGCAGCTGACAGCTACAACATCAAACCCAAGACATAAAGGAGAGAGAGAAGGCACATGATGGTACCAGTCTCATCCACCCCTTTAATTAAGAGAACAAATGTCTTTCCAGAAGCCCTAGGTTATGTTGTATATGTCAGAAAAATGTCAGTTGGCTATATTTGACTATGGCTGGAAAGGTAAATTTATTTTCCAAACTCCAGAAAGTGTCAGAAGGCAGAGGTAGAAAAATATTCGGAGAGTGTTAGATTATCGATCAACAAATCAACGTCTACCAAATTTCATCTATTTTTTCTTTTCTATTCTTTCTCATGTTCACCAACCTATACATTAACAGTTTTACGTTAGACTGAAGTATATAAAACATCTAATGTCACTACGTTGTTGATTTCTAGAAACGGCTATTTCATATGACTTAATCCAATAGTACTCTAAAAGCTATTGATAAAGACATCTCTCTTATTGCTAAATACCCAGAAAATAACCTAAATGCCTTAATGTCTAGCATTCTATAGTTCATTTTAATTTTCTGATATCTTTGAAAAATCCACATTCAAGTCCATATGGTAAACAGTAAACAAATAACAAAGTTATTGAGTTTAAGGAAGTTCTGAATTGCTGTGTGTTTAGTTCTGAGACCATGCTGAATGTGTTATACTGGGCATGCTTATTAATATGTAACCAACATGCTAAACAAGACTAATACGTGACTTTCGATCAAAAGGCAATGTAAAATTTTACCATCTCTTTAAACTTTATTCACTGGGAGTGAGATTTCCTTGTCCATACATGAAATGCAGGCCAATGATTCTTAGATATTAGATGCTTCTAATTAGTCACATTAAGTCATAAATAAGTCTCAATTCAGACTCAGTTTACATGTTCACACCCACATTTTGAACTTCTCTTCCCCATTTAGGCCTGTTTCAGACTAAAAAAAATCTACCTGAGGGGTCTGTCAGGGACTTCCTGCTGCATAATAAACCTAGTGACTTGAAACAATTAATTTGTTCACAAATCTGTAGATCAGAAGTTTGAATGAGGTTCAGTGATGTGATTCTTTTATTGGTCTGAGCTGAACTCATCCATACCTCCTTCTTGAGTCACCAGTCAGCTGGTGGTTAGTAACCTCACATTCATATCTGTTTGCTGGCTAGGACAGCCCAATACATATATCTCATCCTCCAATAGGCTGGCCCAGGCTCATTCACAGGGTGATGGTCACAGGATTGCCAAGACCTGCAAGAGAGGGCAAGCCCCAATGTGTAAGTGATTTCAGCGTCTTTCAGGTTTGGCCAAAGTGAATCAATCTGGAAAGTGTGGAGAAATAGACTCCACCTTTTGAGGAAACAATTTGTAATATTACATTTCAAGGGGGTGGATCACGGCCAATTTTGCAGTCTACCACAAGAATGTGAACTTCTGTTCAATACTTTTTGCCCTCCCATGTAATCTCCATGTCTCTGGCTGCTATTCACTTTCTGCCAGGATCAAAAAAGGAGGAAAGAAGAGAGATAAGGGAATGGGTGTTGACTTAGCTAGGTGGTTTCTGGCTGCCTGGACCTGGCAGATGGCTGAAGTTGACTCACGAGTGGGACACAGTCATGGTTTCCTCGGTTGCTATTGTCACCAGAGATGTCTATTATTCTTGACCTTTGCAAGATGCGTTTATTGTCTGAGCACTTGCTTGCAGTTTCTCCCTTGGCCCCATCATCCCATTTCAGACCTTCAAACTCTTGAATGAAACCCAAGACAACCTGACACCTGCTCTCTTTCTGTACCACATCTCCCATCTGGTCAATAGGACCGTATCTTTGTCCTGACAGTTTCCAGAATTTCAGGACAATCTCAACACAGAAACATCCATTAAAACAGTTCAGCAGGCTTTCCCTTGCCCTCTTAGTTTCCTGGTGGGAGTCAGACCTGGGTTCTCAATCTACATTAGCTTTATTGGTCATAAGAACAGCATCAAACTTCTGTTTCTCCCATGTGAAAACATTTCAAAGTTTTCAGTGTGTCCCTTCAAGGTTTGGGTTAGGCACTCTCATGCACTCACTCCTCAACCAAAGGAACTAGCAGGGACTTCCAGCTTAGAGAGTCTCTCTCCAAAGAAATCATTTCGCCAGTCTGTTCTCTTCAATTTTTTTTTCTGATCCTTGTTTACATCTTTGATCTGGCTGAGGGGTACAGGAGTCATGGAACAGATTACATTTGTAAATTCTGCATATGGTGTATGTATTGGCAGAGAATATTTATTCCCTTTGTAAATTCCACATATGGTATGTGTGTATGTGTTGGGGGTGGTGGTGGATCATATTGGTATCTTAGTGAAAATTACTGGGGCAGGAAGGATTCCATCCTGATAGGAAGGGAGGGAGGAAACAGAAAAGGAAATCCGCTTTTTCAGTATCTTGCTTTAGAGCCTGTTCATCTTTATTTTGAAGATGTTGACTTCAGTACACAGAGCAAACAAGGTGATTACACACATACACTTTATAGACTACCAACTGCAGTGCTGAACTCTTTATTTTCTAAGATGAGATATATCCTGACCTCTTTTTATGTGATACTAAAATCCCCAGAACCAACAAAAAAAGATTAGAAAATTCCTTCATTTGAACAGCTCAGGACTGCAGGATTTTGAAAGGAAGGGCTATTTAGGGATGCCCAACCATGCAGGCCGACCTAAGGAACAATTGCCTGGAAACTCATGTGAAGTTAAATTGGCAATCAGCTCTGGCATTTCTTATAGCCAAGCTGCCTATTGGGTAAATAATATGAATTTTTATAAAAACATTCATAAATGTAAATTCACACAAGAGACTGAAATGGCTCCTTAGGGTTAAATGAAATACATATTAACAACACTTATGAATAGTAAATAGCATGCACTTTTAAAATATGTGCAATGTGTATTTACATAATAGCCCGTAAGAGTTCCACTGTCAAGTAAATAATACTGTAGTTGCCCTTAAAAGTCTTTAATTACCTACAGCATTTGCAAAGTACACTGTAATGGATTTCTGGTTTGTGTTAGCACTTCACTCTCTTCTCAAATTTGTTCCTTTTCTTTTCTTCCCTGGTTTTAAACGCATATGTATTTATGAAAATAATTTTAAATTGGCATGGAAAGAAACCACCCATCTAGGTAGAATGGCCTTGAATGGTTTCACTTGTGTGAGAATGAAACTTTTAAAGTGAGATGGCAATATCGTGCTGACAGCATACCCATAAAGAACATCTTATAAATGAAAACAAGTAAACAGAACAGGGAGCCCCTGAGGTGTGATGGAGCAGTCAGCTGTGGGAAGGCTATGCTTTGGTGGACAGGAGCCAGGGTTTCCACCCTCTTCTGTGCCGTGTGGGACCTGGTAGCTCTCAGATCCCTTCCCTATTCTTCTCCTGTATCATAGGGATTTATCCCCTGCAAACTCCGTTTCCTACTCTCTGTTACCAACTAGTTTCTGGCTCCTTTAGGGCAATGGAAAGTACTGGCTGGAAGTCAGAAAGATTTATTCCTTTTTCTCTCTGCTTCAGGCATATACCTGACAATGGCTGTGGCACCACACACCTTTGTCTGTCTGGCCTACCCCACAGGTTTCCCATGATTCCATGTCCAGAGTGGCTGAGGCTCCTGGGCTCCAGGTCCAATCCTCTCCAGTTCTCAAGGCAGTGGCAACTTCCTGCAGTTGCTAATTTCTATGTTGCCTCATCTTCTCTTAGCTGACCTACCAGTTCTTACCTCTAGTAACCAATAACCCAGCTTAAGTGATCACTAGTGAATTACTTGGTATGATAAGCTTTGTTTTCTTGGATAGTCTCTGATTGATAAAGCTGCTATGTGAAAGTTCTCTGAAGAAGTTGTCTAGGTGCAGTCAAAGGTATAATTTTCCTCTATCCTATTCTCTATCTCTTGTGACTTCACATGAAATCTGTTAGAACCCACCTGATATTAGAACCTTTTTAGAAGGAAAGAGGAAATTTTAGACATTACATTAGCCAAAATATAGATAAGTCTAGATATTCAAAGCCAACTTCTTAAAAAGAAAGTATTGCTTCAGAAAGCTCATTAATATCTCATTAATGCCAATGCAAAAAAAAAAAAAATGTTGTATTAGACCAGTTTTGGTCTTGCCTTACTGCTTTGACATTTCTGACTTTCAGAGGTTCCCAACTGTAAGATTTTTGCTTCTTGCTGGTTTAGCAGTGAAAGTCAACTGAAAAGATGGTAAAGAAGATCTTGATAAAGTCATTTGTCTTGACTAGAGGGATTCAATTTTTGTTTTTCAACTGACTCCATGTGAATCACATGAAACATAGTTGTTGACAAATACGGCTCTCTGGGACTTTTTCAGATTATTTCATCTGGCAAGAATCAATCACCTGTTTTTTTACTGTATTCCCATTCTCTCTCTGCCACCCTTCCCACCACCATGATCAATCACTTTCTTCCCTTGGATTTTGTGGATTCATGGATCTTACCCCACTCACACCTCTAGTCAGTTAATACTCTACAGCTCTTATGTCTTAAGTGCAGTATCAACCACATTCATTCCCTCTCAGTCCCTGTGGTTCCCATCCTATCATGAGAAATGTATGGCATTTGAAAATCAACTATTCAATATTTTTAATGTTTCTCATAATTTAATTTTTCACCCTTATTTTCTTCAAACATATTCAACTACTCCACATTTTTACTTAGTAATTACATCAAATGTTACCATTGCTAGGTAGGGAGAAATGGGGAAATCACTGAGTGCTTTCTATGATCTCAGTACTGTTTTAAGTGTTTCCATTAATTTCATCTGATGAGACCCTTACTTCACAATCTTCCTCGCTATGTAATTGTAACTGAGAACAGTGCCCCTGGGAGAGGTTTAATCTAGAATAGGTGGGAGTGGGGACAGGTGAAGAAAGACACTAAAAACAACTTTAGCTTATGGTACTGCCTGGAGCTGAGAGCTTTCCTCCCTTGAGATGGGTGGGCGCCCAGACTATCAGAACTGGCATGGCCCAAGGCAGTCATTGAGTCCAGTCTCCTCTGCTTACCATATTTGTTAAAAGCCTGCCCTCCATTAATTTTGTCCTAAATATGGGGAATGAACTGGTGAGAATGATATCCAGGACTCTCTTCCTTGTGGGAACTCTGATTCTATAAAGGAAGGGTTGTGGATGGACGTTAAACAAACAATTACATAAAAAGATAATTTTGGAAAGCAAAGTTAATAAAATGGGATGCTGTAAGAACAAAAATTAGCCAAGCAAGGAGCTACACTGAATTGGGTGATGAGATAGAGCCTCTAAGAGGATAGTATTTAAATGATAAGAAGTTAGCCATGTAAAGCTCTGCAGGAGGAAGGTTTCATGTAGAAAAACAAGCAAGTACCACAGCTCTGATTCTAGACAAGTATGACTCATTTTCAGAAAGGAAAGAAAGTTGTGGCTAAGATAATAGGAGAGAAGGGGCATAGGAGGACAAGTAGTTTAAATTTCATTCCAGACTCATAATGACAAGGAAGCTGAGGTTCGAATAGGTGAAGTGACTTGCTGGATTGTACATGGCTTGGGAATTGATGAAAACTTCATTCAGTGTTCACTATCTGTATTATTTTTGCAGTACTCATTTTTCATGTATTTATCTGCTTAAACATAACAATTACCATGGCAAGAATCTCTTGACCCCTACCCCCTTTTTTTCGGTTTCTTGGCTGCAAAGTTCCTGTGATGTCACTTGATCTGATCTTGTACACTATTTGATAGAGCAAAGTGTTGGTGGTCCTTAGGCACAGGAGCTCTTTAGGAAAAACACTGGGGCTTATGGGAGTATGGAGCACATGTAAATCAATAAGCAACATTTATGTGTCATTCACCACCTGGAGTTTGTTCAGAGTGCTAAGTGGAGCTGCCCTCTGAAGATACTAGCCTATGCTAGAGCTGTAAATCCGAGGCCATGCTTGCTTGCTTGTGGTTATTAAAGATCCCCTGGCAGTTTTTGCAAAAGATGAGGTGTTAATACCAATGCCCTGCCCTGGCTCAAATCCAGCCCAGGAAATTACTTTTTGCCTACCTAAATTACACTTAGATTTCCAATTGGAAATTAATTCTCAAGTTCTTTCCTGAAAAACATTACTGTTGCAGTGTTACAAGGAGTCCTTGTGCCCAAGAATTTCTTCCTCCTCCTAACCTTCTCCCCAGCCACTTTCTCTAGCCCACTCCCCAGAATATGTGCACTCAGCCAGCTTGGTTTGGATATATCTCAAATCTCTTTTGCAGCAAAGTGAGGCAAATATCCATACTCCTTTGTGTTTCTGGATGTAAGTAAACCTCTTTCCATCAACACTATTACCTGCCTTGAAGCCATTAGAGAAAACTCACTGTGTTTTTTATTCCTACTTGTATCAGTCTCCATAAGAAGTGAGAATATATGAGTAATACCTTTTCTCCTGGAATATATATTCGATTCTGTTCTATCTCTCGTGTGAATGTGCACTCTTGCTCTTGCTCTTATACACACACACACACATGCACATGCACACACACACACAGATCAGAACGCCTCATGTTCCTCTTTTCTTCATTGTCAGTTTACTTTCCCCGAAGCACTTCTTGTCATCAACATATTAAATATTTTATTCATTATTGATTCCCCAGCTCACCTTAGAATATAAACAATGTGAGTGAAGGAATTTTTTTTTTAACTTTTGTTTTCTGTCCATATCCCAGCACTAAAAATAGTGCTTGGCATATAGTAGGTACTCAATATATACCTGTTAAATAAAGGAACTTTTAAATAACTACCCCAAACCTAGTTCGTTGGGTAAGAGCTAAGAGATGCATTTAATTGGACACTCAAAGTATTGTTTGTTCACTTACTCATTTATTAATTAATTCATTTGATGAACTTCTACTAGAACCTACAACATCCGGAAAAATGCTACATTAGGAAGATGAACAGACATATTCTGATTCTCACAGAGCCCTTAATCTAAATCAGGAGAAACACATGTAAGGAATTAAGGACAACTATAAACCAGTGAGATCGAAGCCTATTTCTGATAAAGGCTGGAGAATTGTGACACAGTTCTGTTCATGGATAGTTCTATCTGATAAATTCCTCTTAGAATGTAATGGCAGGGGAAAATTCCTTTCCTAAAGAGAGTGAAGATACTTTTTATCAAAGAAGAACAGTCTCTATTATGTTTCCCTTTTCACTTGATTGGCCTGTCAATGAAAATCTAAATGTAATAATCAGTTACATTCAAAACTGCATAACAAGTATCTCACAGATTTCTCTGCTTTTCCCTACTTTATATGATTTCTGATTGTTTTTTATGTCTGTATATTACTTGTTGTTTTGTAAATGTATACATACACAAGCATGTGTCTGTGTGTTTGTGTATGTTAAATTCTGTCATTTAACCTTCCATAAATTCTGTACAGTATCCATAAGGCAAAGATAGTAAATAAGCCATTTCATGCATATGTAGATATTACAAGTTGGGAAGAGAAAGAGGGTGAGTGGGAAACATAATTTACTCCATGGAACATCCCCAAGAGCTCTAGTGAGGCTAATCCACTAGTGTGGACTTTTGTATAAGCTTCGTCTCAGCCAGCATTTGACTTTCTTAGTATTATTTTTCTCTTTCTTTTAAACACTTACTTTAAATTGATCTTGCTATCTTTTAGTGTTTTCTGGTCAGCCACCTTAAAACCCTTTTGAAGCAACGTGGGACACAAACAAACAAATAAAGCTTTGTAAAATCAGAATTTTGGAACCATGTCTGCACATTGAAATACATAGTTATAAAAGAACCTCCAACATTGCATCCTAGACTTACTTATTCAGTGATCAATTCTGGGAGTTTGTATTTCCAGATGTGAAAGATAAAATGATATGTGGACACTGTCTTAGCTTATTAGCTGCTTTGATAATAACATAGACTGGGTAGCTTATAGCAACAGAAATTTATTTTTCACATTTCTCGAGGCTAAGAAGTCCAAGAACAAGTACCATCAGAATCAGTGTCTAGTGAAGACCTGTCTGTCTTTCATTGAGAGCTGTCTTTCCACTGTGTTTTCACATGGCAGAAGAGGCAAGAGAGCTCTCTAGGGTCTCTTTTACAAGGATGTTAATTTCATTCATGAGGGCTTCCTACTCATAACCCAATCAACCTCCCAAAGACTCCACCTCCTAATACCATTGTAGTAGGGGTTAGGTTTTAACATATGAAATTGAGGGAGAAACATTTAGTCTGCAGCATTCCATCTCTGATCCCCAAATCCTTCTCACATAAAAAATACATTCATCACATCCTAACAACCCCAAAGGTCTTAATTTATTCCAACATCAACACTAAAATCTGAAATCCCAAGTCTCATCTAAATATGATTCAAATCAGATATGGGTGAGATTCAAGGTATGATTCATTCTAAGGCAAATCATTCTCCAGCTGTGAACCTGTGAAACCATAGAAGTCATGTGCTTCCAAAATACAGTGGTGGGATAGACACAGGATAGACATTTCAATTCCAAAAGGGAGAAATTGGAAAGAAGAAAGGAGTACAGACATTGGAGATACTACGGTTTCTTTCCAGACTACCACAATAAAGTGAATATCACAATAATAAAATGAGCCACATGAATTTTTTTCCCAGTGCATATACAAGTTATATTTACACTACTCTGTAGTCTATTAAGTGTGCAATAGCATTATGTCTTGAAAAACCATGTACATACCTTAATTTAAAAATTATTAATTGCTAAAAACTGCTAACTATCATCTGAGCCCTCAGCAAGTTGTAACTTTTTGCTGGTGGAGGGTCTTGCCCCAGTATTGATGGCTGCTGACTGATCAGGATGGTGGTTGCTGAAGGCTGGGGTGGCTGTGACGATATAGACACCAGTGAGGTTTGCCACATCAGTTGACTCTTCTTTTCATCAACAGTTTCTCTGTAACATGCAAATCTGTTTGATAGCCTTTTACCCACTTCTTTTAGGCTTCCCTGAAGTGGAACTTCTTTTGGGCTTCCCTGGAGGCTCAGTGGTAAAGAATCTACCTACCAGTGCAGGAGATGCAAGTTTGATCCCTAGGTTGGGAAGATGCTCCCTGGAGAAGGAAATGGCAACCCGTTCCAATATTCTTGCCTGGGAAATCCCATGGACAGAGGAGACAGGAGGGCTATAGTCCATGGGGTTGCAAAAGAGTCGGACACAACTTAGCAACTAAACAACAACAACAGAACTTTTTCAAAATTGTAGTGAATCCTCTCAAACTCTGCCACTGCTTTAGCAGCTAAGTTTATGTAATATTCTGAATCCTTTGTTGTCATTCCAACAATCTTCACAGCAACTTCGCCAGGAGCAGATTTCATCTCAAGGAACTGCTTTCTTTACTCATTCATTAGAAGCAACTCCTCATCCACTCAAATTTTATCACGAGATTGAAGCAATTCAGTCACATTTTCAGACTTCACTTCTAATTCTAATTCTCTTGCTAATTCTGCCACATCTGCAGTTTTCTCATCCACTGAAATCTTGCACCCTGCAAAGTCATCCATGAGGGTTGGAATCAACTTCTTCCAAAAGTCCTGTTGGTATTTAGACCTCTTCCCATGAATCATGAATGTCCTTAACAGCACTTAGAGTGGTGACTCATTTCCAGAAGGTTTGTAACTGACTTTGCCCAGATCCATCAGGGCAATCACTCTCTACAGCAGCTATAGCCTTATGAAATGAATATCTTAAATAATAAGACTTGAAAGTTAAAATTACTCTTTGATTCATGGGCTGGAGAATGGCTGTTGTATTAACAGGCATGAAAACAGTATACTGGAAAAGTGTCAGGAAGATAGCTCCCACATCCTTGTCCTCTATCCTCTGGGAAGGAAAGACTGTTGGCAGTAACAAATGACACGCCATAAGAATTATCACACATTTCAAGTCTCCCTTTTAAGGATAGAGGTTATTTCTTGGGGGGTATAAGGAAGAATGGTGGAAAGGAAGAAAAATGCTCAAATGGGCTTCTGTAGCACTAGAGATAATTTATTCTTAATCCTGTCATGTAGTTACACAGGTGTTTGCTTTCTTATATTTCTATAAATTGCACACTTACATATTACTTTTTTGGGCAGAGTATGTGTAATTCCACATAATAAACACCTTTAATTGACTATCTTTACATTCTGTATATCTTGCTAATGAATGACAGTTTCTCTTTTTATTGTTTACTGACTCAAAGAGTCACCCAGTTTTCAAATGGTCCTAGTCAAAAAGTCCTGTTGTATAGAGTAAACTTTTAAAAAGCAGGATGCAGAACTGTACATACATCTAAGTGAAAGTTGCTCAGTCGTGTCTGACTATTTGAGACCCCATGGACTGTAGCCCACCATGCTCCTCTCTCCATGGAATTCTCCAAGCAAGAATACTGGAGTGGGTTGCCGTTCCCTGCTCCAGGGCATCTTCCAGACCCAGGGCTCGAACCCAGGTCTCCCGCATTGCAGGTGGATTCTTTACCATCTGAGCCACCAGGGAAGCCCATATAAACATCTAAAGCCCATTCTTAAAAAAACCCTTATCTAGAAAAAACTGAAAGGAAATACTTTGTAATATTTCTCACTCTTTTTATAAAGAATATGTATGTCTTTTATAACTGAGAAGAAATGATACATATGAAAATACCAATAAAAGTAACTATAGCCTAGAAATATAGAGCAAACCGGTTTTGATGTACTAGAATTTGTTGTTGTTGTTTTTTTTTTAAAAGAATCTCCCCATCTCACCTTCACTTGTGCTCTTCAAGTTCAGAAAGAGCTGCCTCCCAGGAAGAGAACAAAAAATAAATATTTTCAAATACCTTTTATTTTAGAGAGTTTTTTTCTCATATATGTTGTTCTGTTTCATCATCACAGATGTTCTTTTAGCTCAGCAGAGCAGAAAATGTACTGATAAAGATTTGATCAAACTCACAGCTTATTGGACCTTTATTAGGTTCAGTCCCAGTCACTTTCCTAGGCCTTTATATTATCTCATTATTCCTCTCAGCAAACTTATAAAGTAGGTGCCATCTTCCCACTTTATGCATGAAGAAACAGAATTAAAGAGGTTAAAAATTGTGCCTTAGGTCACACAGCTGCTAACTAACAGAGCCAGAATTTGGATATCAGTCCGATGCCAAAAGCCCTGCTCCTTTTCCAATGCTCCTCACTGAGCTGTGACCAGAAAGGGAGGCTTCAAACTCCCAATCCTGTATTTTCCCTATATCACGCTGACTCCCTGCAGTGCTAAGATAATGCTCTTAGAAACATCTTTAATGGTTGTTTTGACACCTCGTTAAACAGAATTTTGTTCAGACTAAACATTCTTGGCAAGGCACTGGTTCACCCAAGTGCTTTGTTAATTTTAAAGAGCAGTATAAGCAGAAACCCTTATTACAGGAGATAGTGCAGCACACGTGCAGTGGAAAGAGAGGTTGGCACTGTCGGTTCGGCTTCAGAATCCTCACTTTTGGTAACTCACTTTTGTCATGCAGGGGATGCATTTAATCGTCAATCTTGACTGACCTCCTTTTCCGCCTCGCTCCTTCATGCTTCCCTCGCCTCCCTCCTTGCTGCCTAGAGCTGTGAATGAAATTGGTACAATGAACTTGACTACATAGGGTGCATAGGAAAGAGATTTATTTTTTCTTCCATCACTGCTTTCATGCTTGATAACATATCCCTTGATAACAGCTAGAGCATGTCCAGAAAGAACCAGTCGCCCTTGACATAACAACCATCTCACCTTGATAATTTTAATACTCAAATATGAAAAAGTGGCCATCTAGTCTTAAAATTTCCATCTGGTATCCAAGCCAAGGCTTTTCTCCTCCATACCCTTTGGATACTCTGTCTCTTCCTTCTTTCTGCCTGTCCCCCACTTAGAGGTTAGACAGGGAAGATTCAAGCAAAGAGCTAAAATCTTTTACTGCCTGGTGCCCTTTCTGGGGCAGCATCCCAACATTTGCTTCCCTGGGCAGCCGTGTGAATTCTTCAGAATGGTTGCTCACTTCACAGGACCCTGTTGTGAATATATGTTTTCCACCTGACTTCCCCAGATACCCTCTTCAGTTTCAGGTCAGTGAGAAACTCTCTGCTCTCAGTTGGTACTGTTAGATCCCTCCTGAGGCAGGCATCAGCAAGGTGGCTCAAGCTGGGCCACTTGGTAGGGGAAACTCCCATGTCTTATCAGAGGTAAGAGTAGAGTCTTGCTCCTCCCCTTCTCTCTCACTTCACTCCGCAGTCTTATCCCCAATTTCTGTTTTCTTTCCCTCTCAAAAACCAGAAGAAACCACAGAAAGTCTTCTATTTAAGTAGATACCTATCAGGAAATGGGGGCTTCCCTGGTAGCTCAGTTGATAAAGAGTCTGCCTGCAGTGCAGAAGACCCGTTTTCATCCCTGGGTGGTGAAGATCCCCTGGAGAAGGAAATGGCAAACCACTCCAGTATCCTTGCCTGGAAAATCCCATGGATAGAGAAGCCGGGTGGGGTGCAGTCCATGGTATCGCAGAGTTGGGCACAACTGAGTGACTAACACACACATCAGGAAATGAGAGACCTGTTTTACCTTCTGACAAATATCAATCTCTGCAAATAATTCTCTTTCAGACCTCTTCATTGGCTGATTTTGGAGGGGTGAGCCCTCCTCCCCTTGGAACTACTCATGCCCTAGTTCTTTGACTCAAGACTTCAACATTCTCTCAAATTCTCTGTGTCTCTGAGAAAAGGCTTGGAGGAGATAAACAATGATGGTCACAGTGCCCGATTTCCTGCTTTTATAAGAAATGCAAGGATGTTTTTAAGATCGTTAGTTGCTCTCTTTAGAATGAGGAGGTAATTTTGGCATCCATTATTTTCCATTTA
Organism: Giraffa tippelskirchi; assembly: GCF_054371585.1. Taxonomy (NCBI): domain Eukaryota; kingdom Metazoa; phylum Chordata; class Mammalia; order Artiodactyla; family Giraffidae; genus Giraffa; species Giraffa tippelskirchi. The sequence continues at coordinate 173,154,712 of NC_137275.1, forward strand.
AAAAGTTTGACTCAGTTATAAGAGAACAACGAGAGAGTCCAATTTAACATCTTGTTACATTAGAATCAACAAATAGTTTTTTATGAACCAGAATAAAATTGCAGGTGATTGCCACCAGAAGGCATTTCTGTTGCCTGTCACCCAAAAGTGATTTGTTCAATGAACATTTATGCATTAACCTCTGTATTAGACATTGAACTTATAATGATGAATACAACCTTATTGTTAGTCCCCAGGATCCTGCACATATTATTTCAGAAAACCAATAAAAACATCAAAATTAAGTTTATTGAAATGACTTGAGAAATCCACCAAGTTTATGTAATAACAGAAATAAAGTATTTAATGGTATCACCGAGGAAAACTATTTTGAGAAATATTGATGCTATAAAATATCATTACTACTTCAACCAATGGTAAAGATAGTAATTCCAGCATACAGTTAAGTTCAGTTCAGTTCAGTCGCTCAGTTGTGTCCAACTCTTTGCAACCCCATGAACTGCAGCACGCCAGGCCTCCCTGTCCATCACCAACTCCCAGAGTCTACCCAAACTCATGTCCATTGAGTTGGTGATGCCATGTAACCATCTCATCCTCTGTTGTCCCCTTCTCCTCCTGCCCTCAAACTTTCCCAGCATCAGGGTCTTTTCAAATGAGTCAGCTCTTCCCATCAGGTGGCCAAAATATTGGAGTTTCAGCTTCAACATCAGTCCTTCCAATAAACACCCAGGACTGATTTCCTTTAGGATGGACTGGTTGGATTTCCTTGCTGTCCAAGGGACTCTCAAGAGTCTTCTCCAACACCATAGTTCAAAAGCATCAATTCTTCGGTGCTCAGCTTTCTTTATAGTCCAACTCTCACATCCATACATGACCACTGGAAAAACCATAGCCTTGACTAGACAGATGTTTGTTGACAAAGTAATGTCTCTGCTTTTTAATATGCTATCTAGGTTGGTCATAAGCATCTTTTAATTTCATGGCTACAATCACCATCTGCAGTGATTTTGGAGCCCCAAAAAATAAAGTCAGCCACTGTTTCCACTGTTTGCCCGTCTATCTGCCATGAAGTGATGGGACCAGATGCCATGATCTTAGTTTTCTGAATGTTGAGCTTTAAGCCAAGTTTTTCACTCTCCTCTTTCACTTTCATCAAGAGGCTCTTTAGTTCTTCTTCACTTTCTGCCATCAGGATGGTGTCATCTGCCTATCTGAGGTTATTGATATTTCTCCCGGCAATGTTAATTCCAGCTTGTGCTTCCTCCAGCCCAGCGTTTCTCATGATGTACTCTGCATATAAGTTAAATAAGCAGGGTGACAATATACAGCCTTGACGTACTCCTTTTCCTAGTTGTCAAATATTGACCATGTCCAAGAATAACTAAATGGTTTACATGTATTATGTAGTCATCAAAATCATTCTATATGAGGTAGAAATCCCAGTTGTCCCCATTTTACCAAGGAAAATAGAAAAATAAAGCTTTGTAAAGAGAGGATTTTTCAGTGTGACTGGTCTGATTTTCTACTGTCTCTGCATTCTTAACTATTAGACATTCTTAGCCATTAGGCATTCTTAGCTGTAAGGCAACACCGCCTCCTTGAAACTATGGTTTGCAGGCATATTGTTAGGAAGAATGCATGCTTTTTAGTAACAATAGTATTAAAATAAGTAGTACTTAAACACTATTTTATGTATAATAGAAGGTTTAATGAGAGGTCTAACAGATGACCTGCATGAATGATTAGCACTGGGTCCCCTCTAGCCTTCAGCATGTCTCAGTTTGACTTCCAGAAATTTGCCTTCCATTGTCTACTTTCTGTTCATTCTAACCGGCTGACAGAGTGGCATATTTGGGAGCTGAGTTTCTGCTCTTCTTGAACTTTACAAAATGTGAGATTGCCAGTTACTCTAAGATGAAAATAGCACCAGTATTTAGCCAAGAGTTTTCAGAATTGGAAAAAAGACTTTTTGGGAATTTTTAAGAGCAAATGAAAAGAGGTAGAATTTTCAATAATGTCTAATTGTAAATAGAAGTAAAGAAACAAGATTAATATTTTTAAACGCACACTTGAAGAGTATGTTAAATTGTATGAATACTCCCTGTTTTCTTTACTAACTAAAAATTATTTCCTAGAAAATGAACGAGAATATAAGTACTAAATCTGACTTCCTTATCCTTTCACTTGCAATTTTACGAAAGTGCTTTATGCAATACTGAGTAAGTTGAGTCTTCTAAACGGGTAGGTTCCATAGCAGAAGGAATACTGTCAGAGTTGCAAAATGGTGGATGGTTAAGAGTTACCACTGCCAAAAATTTAATCTAACTATTTAAACTCACACAGCCCCAAAGGCCAAACATGGAGGGAAATTTGACTGTGAATCCTGTCTCCTGGAAAAAAATGCTTTCAAAGTTTCACAGAATGCTAAAGCTGTGAAGGAATTCAGGATTCCATTACCTTAATCTCTGGCTTTATACAAGAGGCAGTTGAATTACAAGAGGCTACCTTGTAGGGAATTCTATGTACCTCTGTTCAATTTTGCTGTGAATTTAAAACTGCTCTAAAAATAGCCTATTTAAAGAATGCTTTTAAAAAGTCTGCTACTCTGGAAATAATATGATGTTTGAAGTGAAAATATTGGTTACAAATGGCCTTCTGCTGCATGTAAGTGCAATGGCTTTACTATACAAGGGCTTATTATCAATACTTAGGTGATAAAAAGTTTGATAGCATACAGTTTATGGCGGGCACACCAATTCTATGTCACTGATTCTCTCCTTATCTTGATCTTTCTTATCCATCATCTGTAGAGTGTGGCTTTCTTTCCCATGGTCATCTCAGTGTCATGCCTTACCTCTAGTCTCATATCTGCATTCCAGGCAAGTAGGAAAAGAAACCAATAAAGAACAAGCGATGCAGCATTATTTCAGAAAAGTGAAACTTGCCTTGAAATTGCCTTCCTATTTCTGCTTTTACCTTACTGGCCAGATCTATGCCCATTAATTGTCACCCACATGAGAGAAGCTGAGAAATGTAGGCTTATGGCTAAGCATATTACTGCTTCTCCTCTTCCAAGAATATAATTTAGTTATTAAAAAGAAGAGGAGAATGGGTTGAGAGCATCATTTACCATGAAAGAGAAGCAAATATGTTACTACTGCAGGGTTGAAGAGAATTGTATAATAATCACCTCAGACTCTCAGATTTAAGTTTTCTCACTTATATCCTTGGATTAATTGCTGCATTTTTATTTCACTTAAAAATGTGATAATTACATTAAGAATAATCTATACTGTAACTTCAAGGATTAAAAATTCAAGTATCTATTACAAAGAGTTGTGTGGTCCAATAAAATAACCACTAGCCACAGAAGGTTATTGAAGGATGACTAGTCTGATTTGAGATGATGTATAGGTTTACCTTTCCACACTTGATATTAAAGAGCTTGAAAAAAATCAAGTATCCAATTAATAACTTTTACATTGATTACATGTCAAAATTACATTTTAAATATATTGAGTTATTAGTTGTAATAATATATTTTACTTTTAACCTTTTTTATTTCTTTCTTTAGTGTGGCTACCTAGGAAATTGATATTATATATCTAGCCCATATTTGTGGCTTGTGTTATATATCTATTGAACATTGTTGACATAGAAGAAAATATATTTTGACTTTCAGAAAGACTTCCTTAACTTAGGACAGTCTAAATCTACTTGCAAATTACCTTGATATGGCTGAGTAATCAATGAAATCACAAATCTACTCTTGTGAATTTCTAGGAAAAATACCAGAGAGTTAAGTGCTCAAGAGTAGTCTCAACTGATAACTGAAAAAAAGTGATGTCTAAATACCCCAGCTTATTAGCCCATTGGCAAACTGTCTCTGAGAATGTATTTTATTTTATTTTATTTTATTTTTTTGTATTTCTAATAGGAGTTTAATTTATCTCTCAGAAATAAATTGGCAAAAACCGAACAAGGATATAGAATATCTAAATAACATAATTAATAAGAGAGATAACTAATAAAAATGCAACACCTAGAAAATACATCTTCTTTTCAAGCACCCATAGTATACTCAACTAAAACTGACCAAACTAGTATACAAAGAAAATCTCAATAAATACTTTATGATAGTGAGTTTTGCCATCCAAGAGAATGAATGTCTTTCCGTTTGTCCAAGTCCATTTTGTCCTTCATAAATATCCTATCATTTACTTCACATAGGCCTTTGTTTAATTATTGATACACTTATCTCTTGATATTTTATCTTATTCATCACTATTGTTAATAGACTCATTCCATTAAGTTGTTATATTAATTGTATATATGGATATATAGAGAAATATGTGTGTGTGAATATATATACATTTATTAACATTAGTATTATACTATGCTCCTTTGAGCTTCTCTGGTAGCCCAGGTGGTAAAGAATCTGCCTACGATGCAGGAGATCTGAGTTCAATTCCTAGGTTGGGAAGATCCTCTGGAGAAGGGAATGGCAACCCACTCCAATATTCTTGCCTGGAGAATCCCAAGGATAGTGGAGCCTGGAGGGCTACAGTCCATGGGGTCGCCAAGAGTTGGACATGACTGAACGATTAACATGCTCCTTTACTGAACTGTAGATTTTTCAGCTGATTTTTATTGCCAAATACCCAGTAACTTCAGTCAATTTCCCAGTAGCCCTGTAGTCCTGAGAAGGGTGGCCAGAAGGGGAATCTGGAAGTTCCTGCAAAGATTCCTGCAAAGACTCAGAGCAGCTGATGGCCATTCATCTGCCTCCACTGCTGGAAGAGAACATGATTTCTGCTTTCTTTCCACCTTTAAAATCTTATAATATGCATTTTATTCATACCACTCCCTTATTCTTTTTTTTTTAATATATTTATTTATTTTAGTTGGGGACTAATTACTGAGAATGTATTTTAAAACAAATTGTAGACTTTTTGCAGTGGAATGAAGTCCCAGATGTGTATGATGGAATTCTCTTGATAATATACTCCTTATTGACTACCTCCTCTCCCTTCTCACTTTCCCACTCACCTACTAATTTGTTGAAAAGGTATTTTAGTTTCCCAGGGCTAGGAGAGGAAAGGGGCATGATATGATAATAGGTACAAGTTTTCTGGGGGAATGCTAAAAGTGTTCTAAAATTGAATTGTGGTGATGGTTCCACAAGTCTGTGAAAATATTTAACACCTTTGAATTGTATGTTTTAAATAGGTAGATTGTATGGTATATGAATTATGTTTATGTAAAGCTATAGGGGAAAAATAGAATTACATAGACAGAGAAAAAATTATGGTTGCAAAAGTAATTTAAGTCTAAACAATCATGGATATTATTGTTACAGAGAAGGAAATGATTGTAATAAACCTTGACAATAAGAAATATTGAAGGGGTACCAAATAATAAAGGGATAGAAAGAGAAGTAAGAGGTAGATTATGTATGCCAATTTCCTCATTTTTCATGTCAAGATGTAATTTGACTTTCTAAAAGCACATAGTTGAAATTTTCACAGACTTTTTCCTTCATGTTTTTCATAATCACTTTTCTTCACCTTACAAAAATGTTTTTGAAAACTCATATTTGTAGTGATAAAGAGACATTTTTGAGTATATCACTATTATTTCATTTTTGATTGGTTATTTTCTTCTGTTACATTCAAGAGGCAAAAAGATAGGACACTGAAAGATGAACTCCCTAGGTCGGTAGGTGCCCAATATGCTACTGGAGATCAGTGGAGAAATAACTTAAGAAAGACTGATGGGATGGAGCCAAAGCAAAAACTATACCCAGCTGTGGACATGACTGGTGGTAGAAGCAAAGTCCGATGCTGTAAAGAGCAATATTGCATAAGAACCTGGAATGTTAGGTCCATGAATCAAGACAAATTGAAAGTGGTCAAACAGGAAATGGCAAGAGTGAATATCGACATTCTAGGAATCAGCGAACTAAGATGGACTGGAATGAGTGAATTTAACTCAGATGACCATTGTATCTACTACTGTGAGAAGGAATCCCTTAGAAGAAATGGACTAGTCATCATGGTCAACAAAAGAGTCCGAAATGCAGTACTTGGATGCAATCTCAAAAACGACAGAATGATCTCTGTTCATTTCCAAGGCAAACCATTCACTATCACGGTAATCCAAGTCTATGCCCCGACCAGTAACGCTGAAGAAGCTGAACTTGAACGGTTCTATGAAGACCTACAAGACCTTTTAGAACTAACACCCCAAAAAGATGTCCTTTTCATTATAGGGACTGGAATGCAAAAGTAGGAAGTCAGGAAATACCTGGCATAACAGGAAAATTTGGCCTTGGAGTCCAGAATGAAGCAGGGCAAAGGCTAATAGAATTTTGCCGAGAGAACACACTGGTCGAAGCAAACACCCTCTTCCAACAACACAAGAGAAGACTCTACACATGGACATCACCAGATGGTCAACACCGAAATCAGATTGATTATATTCTTTGCAGCCAAAGATGGAGAAGCTCTATACAGTCAGCAAAAACAAGACTGGGAGCAGACTGTGGTTCTGAATATGAACTCCTTATTGCCAAATTCAAACTTAAATTAAAGAAAGTAGGGAAGACTACTAGACCATTCAGGTATGACCTAAATCAAATCCCTTATGATTATACAGTGGAACTGACAAACAGATTTAAGGGACTAGATCTGATAGACAGAGTGCCGGATGAACTATGGACAGAGGTTCATGACATTGTACAGGAGACAGGGATCAAGACCATCTCCATGGAAAAGAAATGCAAAAAAGCAAAATGGGTGCCTGAGGAGGCCTTAAAATAGCTGGGAAAAGAAGAGAAGCAAAAAGCAAAGGAGAAAAGGAAAGATATTCCCATCTGAATGCAGAGTTCCAAAGAATAGCAAGGAGAGATAAGAAAGCCTTCCTTAGCGATCAATGCAAAGAAATAGAGGAAAACAACAGAATGGGAAAGACTGGAGATCTCTTCAAGAAAATGAGAGATACCAAGGGAACATTTCATGCAAAGATGGGCTCAATAAAGGACAGAAATGGTATGGGCCTAACAGAAGCAGAAGATATTAAGAAGAGTGGCAAGAATGCACAGAAAAACTGTACAAAAAAGATCTTCATGACCCAGATAATCACGATGGTGTGATCACTCACCTAGAGCCAGACATCCTGGAATGTGAAGTCAACTGGGCCTTAGGAAGCATCACTATGAACAAAGCTAGTGGAGGTGATGGAATTCCAGTTGAGCTATTTCAAATCCTAAAAGATGATGCTGTGAAAGTGCTGCAGTCGGTATGTCAGCAAATCTGGAGGACTCAGCAGGGGCCACAGGACTGAAAAAGGTCAGTTTTCATTCCAATCCCAAAGAAAGGCAATGCCAAAGAATGCTCAAACTACTGCACAATTGCACTCATCTCACATGCTAGTAAAGTAATGCTCAAAATTCTCCAAGCCAGGCTTCAGCAATACGTGAACTGTGAAATTCCAGATGTTCAAGCTGGTTTTAGAAAAGGCAGAGGAACCAGAGATCAAATGGCCAACATCCTCTGGATCATCGAAAAAGCAAGAGAGTTCCAGAAAAACATCTACTTCTTTATTGAATATGCCAAATCTTTTGACTGTGTGGATCACAATAAACTGTAGAAAATTCTGAAAGAGATGGGCATACCAGACCATCTGACCTGTCTCTTGAGAAAGCTGTATGCAGGTCAGGAAGCAACAGTTAGAACTGGGCATGGAACAACAGACTGGTTCCAAATAGGAAAAGGAGTACGTCAAGGCTGTATATTGTCACCCTGCTTATTTAACTTATATGCAGAGTACATCATGAGAAATACTGGGCTGGAAGAAGCACAAGCTGGAATCAAATTGCCAGGAGAAATAACAATAACCTCAGATATGCAGATGACACCACCCTTATGGCAGAAAGTGAAGAAGAACTAAAGAGTCTCTTGATGAAAGTGAAAGAAGAGAGTGAAAAAGTTGGCTTAAAGCTCAACATTCAGCAAACTAAGATCATGGCATCTGGTCCCATCAGTTCATAGGAGATAGATGGGGAAACAGTGGAAACAGAGTCAGACTTTATTTTTTTGGGCTCCAAAATCACTGCAGATGGTGATTGTAGCCATGAAATTAAAAGACACTTACTCCTTGGAAGGAAAGTTATGACCAACCTAGATAGCTTATTTAAAAGCAGAGACATTACTTTGCCAACAAACGTCCGTCTAGTCAAGACTATGGTTTTTCCAGAGGTCATGTATGGATGTGAGAGTTGGATGGTGAAGAAAGCTGAGTGCCGAAGGATTGATGCTTTTGAAGTGTGGTGTTGGAGAAGACTCCTGAGAGTCACTTGGACTGCAAGGAGATCCAACCAGGCCATCCTAAAGGAGATCAGTCCTGGGTGTTCATTGTAAGAACTGATGTTGAAGCTGAAACTCCAATACTTTGGCCACCTCATGTGAAGAGTTGACTCACTGGAAAAGCCCCTAATGCTGGGAAGGATTGGGGGCAGTAGGAGAAGGGGACAACAGAGGATGAGATGGTTGGATAGCATCACCGACTCAATGGACATGGGTATGGGTCAACTCCAGGAGTTGGTGATGGACAGGGAGGCCTGGCGTGCTGCGATTCATGGGGTCACAAAGAGTCAGACACGACTGAGTGACTGAACTGAAATGAACTGAACATTAAGAATGTTACATTTGATGTATATAAAATACTGTGTAAAGGATGACATCATGTTTTGAAAAATTATGTCTGTTTGTTTATCCTCTTCCTTTCTCTAGAATCATATGGGCATATATTGAGAATAATGTTCACTTAGCTTTAAGTGTACTAATTTCCAAGAAAAGAGGTTATTTGTAAATTTCTTTAATTTTAGCCCTTTTCTTCATTATATAAATTTTTAAAATTTGTTTTTAATTGGAGGAGAATTGCTTTACAATATTGTGTTGCATTCTGCCATACATGCTGTTGTATGTCATAAATATACATGTCCCCTTTCTCTTGAACCTTCTCTTCACCCCCCACCCAATCCCACCACTCTAGGTTGTCACAGAGTACCACACTGAGCTCCCTGTTTTAAACAGTAACTTCCCATTAGCTGTCTGTTTTACATATGGTATTCTCTCAATTCATTCCACCCTTTCCTTCCCCTGCTGTGTCTATGTCTGCTATCTATGTCTGTGTCTCTGTTCCTGCCCTGCAAATAGGTTCATCAGTACCATTTTCTAGATCCCATCCATATGTGTTGATATATTACATTTGTTTTTCTCTTTCTGACTTACTTCACTCTGTATAACAGGCTCTGGGTTCATTCACCTGATTAGAATTGACTCAAATGTGTTCCTTTTATGGCTGAGTAATATTCCATTGTATATATGTACCACAACTTCTTTATCCACTCAAATGTTGATGGACTTCTAGGTTGCTTCCATGTCCTAGGTATTGTAAATAGTGCTGCAATGAACATCAGGGTACATGTGTCTTTTTCAATTATGGTTTTTTTCAGGGTGTATCCCCAGTAGTGGTATTGCTAGGTCATATAGTAGCTTTATTCCTAATTTTTTAAGTAATCCCATACTGTTTCCCATAGTGGTTATATCAGTTTACATTTCCACCAATAGTACAAGAGCACTGCCATTCCTCCACACCCTCTCCAGCATTTATTGTTTGTAGATATTTTGTTGATGGCCATTCTGACCAGTGTGAAGTGATACGATGTAATTTTGATTTGCTTTTCTCTAATAATGAGTGATGTTGAGTATATTTTCCTGTGTTTGTTGGCCACCTGTATGTCTTCTTTGGAGAAATGTCTGTTTAGGTCTTATGCCCATTTTTTGATAAGATTGTTTTTCTGGTATTAAGCTGCATGAACTGCTTATATAATTTTTAGATTAATCCTTTGTTAGTTGTTTCATTTGCAGTTATAGTCTCCTATTCTGAGGGTTGTCTTTTCATCTTGTTTATAGTTTTGTGTACTGTACAAAAACTTTTAAGTTTAATTAGGTCCCAATTGTTTATTTTTGTTTTTGTTTCCATTACTCTAGGGGGTGGGTCAAAGAGTATATTGCATTGATTTACATCAAAGAGTATTCTGGCTGTGTTTTCCTCTAAGAGTTTTATAGTTTCTGGCCTTACAGTTAGGTCTTTCATCCATTTCTAGGTTATTTTTGTGTATGGTGTTAAGAAGTGTTCTAATTTAATTCTTTTACATGCAGTTGTCCAGTTTTCTTAGCATCACTTACTGAAGAGTTTGTCTTTTCTCCATTGTATATTCTTGACTCCTCTGTCAAAGTTAAGGTGCCCATAGGTGTGTGGGTTTATCTCTGGGCTTTCTATCTTGTTCCATTGTCTATATTTCTGTTTCTGTGCCAGTACCATACTGTCTTGATTACTGTAGCTTTGTAGTATAGTCTGAAGTCAGGACGATTTCTCCAGCTCCATTCTTCTTTCTCAAGATTGCTTTGGCTAGTCAGGGTCTTTTGTGTTTCCATACAAATTGTGAAATTTTCTTCTAGTTCTGTGAAAAAATGCTGTTGGTAATTTGATAGGGATTGTATTGAATCTATAGATTGCTTTGGATAATGTAGTCATTTTCACAATATTGATTCTTCCAATCCAAGAACATGATATATCTCTCCATCTGTTTGTGTCATCTTTGATTTGTTTCATCAGTGTCTTATAGTTTTCTGTATATAGGTCTTTTGTCTTCTTAGGTGGGTATTTTATTCTTTTTGTTGCAATGGTGAATGGGATTGTTTCCTCAATTTCTCTTTCTGATTTTTTGTTGTTAGTGTATAGAAATGCAATGGATTTCTGTATACTAATGTTTTATCCAGCAGCTTTACTAAATTCATTGATTAGCTCTAGTAATTTTCTGGTGGCATCTTTAGGATTTTGATGTATAGTATCATGTAATTTGCAGTGAGAGTTTTACTTCTTCTTTTCTAATCTGGATTCCTTTTATTTCTTTTTATTCTTTCATTACTGTGGCTAGCTATGTCTTCTATCTATGTCTGTGTGTCTGTTTCCTGCCCTGCAAATGGTACTGTGGCTAGGACTTCCAAAACATATTGAATAATAGTGGCAAGAGTGGCCTCCTTTTCTTGTTTCTGATCTTAGGGGAAATGCTTTCACTTTTTGATCACTGAGAATAATGTTTGCTATAGGTTTGTCATACATGACCTTTATAATGTTGCTTTATTATGGTAGATTTTCTATGCCCAATTTTTTGGAGAGTTTTTTAATCATAAATTGGTGTTGAATTTTGTCAAAAGCTTTTTCTGTATCTATTGAGATTATCATATTGCTTTTATCTTTCAGTTTGCTCATTTGATGCATTATATTGATTTATTTGCATATATTAAAGATCTCTATCTAAATTTATTATTATGAGCATGCATAGTTGCTGTGGGAATGTAACTGTCATTACTTCCTTGGATTGCGATTTTCTTGTAATTTTGGATTAGAAATTAAAGTGGCAATGTTGAATGACAAACCACAGCTCACTAGTGTTCCCAACAGGAGCAGGAGTCCAGTGGTGGGTGTACCTGTAGAGGACAGATGCGAGGCATATGACAACAGCTCTTCTAGAAGGCATATTATCCATAAAGAGAATAGTGTCAATCAAGAGTTCCTAAGAGGGGAGTGGATAAGATAGTGTCTTAACCACTAAGAGAATATTTGTTGATCTTCAGTAATAGAAACGACAAGGGCAGCACCTTCTCCCTCCTCCCTTCCTTCATCCCATCTCTTGAGCTCCCTTTCTCCCCCTCTGTTCCCTTCTATTCTCACATACTGATTTTTATCACTCTTCTCTTCCCTCTTTTATCCCAGAAAAGCTGCTTTCTCTCCTTCCCCCTCTTTTTCCTTCTCCTTCCCCCTCCCTATCTCCCTCCTCCACCCTCCCATCCTGCTTTCTCTCTCTCTGCTATATGATTGTTTTGTTTTGCCTTAGAGACTGAAATATAGGATTGTTTATGATGTGAAAATGTTTTTCAGACAGTGACAGGAAACTACCCCTTCTGGGTTAATAATAGATGCCATCTCCATCTATGGCTGTGCTCTGCTGAATTTCACTCTGAATTCTCCTTCTTCTCTGAAAGAAAAAAGAAAATCTTCCAAAAAATCTTCCCATTAGTGAGTATGAACAGCACACTAAAGTTTTTATTTGATTAACCACATGTTTAATTTGTCACTCAAAGAGAAAGGAAAAATGGTGATAATTGGTGCATGGCATAGGACACATATGTAGTTAAAAAGCACTAGTAGTACTAAGTCACTTCAGTCAGGTCCAACTCTTTGTAACACTATGAACTGTAGCCCACCAGGCTCCTCTGTCCATGGGATTCTCCAGGCAAGAATACTGAAGTAGGTTGCCATTTCCTTCTCCAGGGGAACTTCTCAACCGAGGGATTGAACCCAGGTCTCCTACATTGCAAGCAGACTCTTTACCAGCTGAGCTAATCCAGGGAAGTCCTAAAGATTTTGAAAAAATCAAGACTCAAAGTGATGTTTGTACTATGACATCAATGATAGAGAAAGTTGAATGGAGATGAGAAGGAGATCATATGCAAAATGTTTACGGCAATTTTGTTGAGGTATTGAAAGGATAGTAGCTAATACCTGCAAGTTCTCAAGGTTTTTTGGTATTCTATTGGACCATAAAGAAGGCTGAGCACCAAAGAATTGATGCCTTCAAATCGTGGTGCCAGAGAAGACTCTTGAGAGTCCCTTGGATTGCAGGAAGATCAAGCCAGTCAATCCTAAAGAAAATCAACTCTGAATATTCATTGGTAGGACTGGTGCTGAAGCTGAAGCTCCAATATTTTGGCCACCTGATGCAAAGAACCAACTCTTTAGAAAAGACCCTGATTCTGGGAAAGATTGAAGGCAAAAGGAGAAGCGAGCAAAAGAGGATGAGATGGTTAGATAACATCACCAACTCAATGGGCGTGAATTTGAGCAAACTCCAGGAGACAGTGAAGGGCAGAGAAGCCTGGCATGTTGCAGTCTGTGGAGTTGCAAAGAGTTGGACACAACTTAGCAACTGAACAACAAGTTAAAAAAGGAAAGAGGGAAGGAAAGAAAGAAAAGAAAGAAGACAACACAAGATAGGACAAAGATTAAGAACTTTCAGTTCAGTTCAGGGTGGGACGTTCTGAGAGAATAGCATTGAAACATGTATATTATCATATGTGAAACAGAACACCATTCCAGGTTCGATGCATGAGACAAATGCTCAGGGCTGGGGCAATGGGATAACCCAGAGGGATGGGATGGGGAGGGAGGTGGGAGAGGGGTTCAGGATGGGGAACACATGTAAACCCATGGATGATTCATGTCAATGTATGGCAAAAACCACTACAATATTGTAAAGTAATTAGCACCCAACTAAAATAAATAAATTTATTAAGGAAAAAAAAAGAACTTTCAGTTCAATTCAGTCGCTCAGTTGTGTCTAAATCTTTGTGACCCCACGAACTGCAGCACACCAGGCCTCCCTGTCCATAACCAACTCCCTGAGTCCACCCAAAACCATGTCCATTGAGTCGGTGATGCCATCCAACCACCTCATCCTCTGTCGTCCCCTTATCCTCCTGCCCTCAATCTTTCCCAGCATCAGGGTCTTTTCCAATGAGTTGGCTCTTTGCATCATGTGGCCAAAGTATTGGAGTTTCTGCTTCAACATCAGTCCTCCCAAAGAACACCCAGGACTGATCTCTTTTAGGATGGACTGCTTGGATCTCCTTGCAGTCCAAGGGACTCTTAAGAGTCTTCTCCAACACCACAGTTCAAAAAACTTTAGAGTCAACTTAAACTGGGTTCTGATCTCAGACTTGTTACTTGTTCTGACCATAGCTGGTTTAGTTTTTCTCAACTCCAGTATCTTCTGTAAATCAAGAATAATGGCAAAATGTTGCATGGTTCTTGTCAGAATATGAGCTGAGATAACATATTATCTGTGTGTGGTGCATAGTGTGTCTAATAAATACAAACTTATTGGCATTATGATTATTTTGAAAGCTTTCTACCTTGTATGCATGAGAAAAGAAAATATACAAAATGTTTGTCACATGTATTTCATGCGTAATCTGTGCAGACAGAAAAGTTTTTCACCAGGTCTCTATTAAATAACAAGAGAAAACTTGTCATGTTAGTTAAGAATTCAGAAAGAATCTGAAAAGCGGTCCTTTCTCTACCAGGTCTGCAGAAGTGTACTGAAGACAGCTACATAGCAAGCATGTACTTGATGGCATATGTCATGCTAAGATAGATAAAGCACAGCCCCTGGCAGTAGTTTCCTGCCTAGTGGTGCATGCACGTTTGTTCACAAATAACCCCAGGACAAAGATGGACAAAGATGATTACAAAGGAAAACTAACATTCATTGACCTCTTATTTTATGCCAAGCATTATTTTAAGGAATTTATATAAAAGTAGATATTATTATCCTCAGTTTACCAAGCCCCAAGAAAGGCTAATTCTCTGAAATCACACAGGTAGGGAATAGTGGTTCAGGGAGACAGCCCCAATGAAACTTTGGTCAAAGACTGACTTCTTTGGTAGGAGGAGTAGAGGATGGAGCAATCAATTCAATCTTTGGAAGGCTGAGTTGGGAAGAAAGAATTAGGGAGAAAAGAGACCTTTTAGTTGAGTCTTTGAAGAATGGATAGGATTATGAAAATAATACCGGTGGAAGTATATCACAAGTTGAAGGAACAACATGGGGAGGGCAGAAAGTCATGAAGATAATAGAGCCAGCTAACATTAATATCAGGATCTGGTGTACTTTGATTTCTTGTTTCATGGAGGAGGGTGTAGGGGTGAAATTAGAACCCTCAATTCTAAGCTCTCATGTTAGTCCATACACTTTGTTTTTGAAGGAATGAATAATCAAAATTAATGGGCTTATTCTGAGAAATATTCTTTCACAACCAAAATGAAATTTAGAGGCTCAATCTGTAGAAGGATAAGATATGAAGAAATCCTGGAAGTATTTTCTTAGCTGAGAAGAAGAAAACATCTTTTAAAAAAATCTTATACAAAGACATTTGCTCTGAACTCTTTAAAACAGAAACCCATGCACTAGAAAGACATATTTATTTCTTGGTGGTTATAGGGGGTTGAATAGTCTCTCCCACAAATTTTCCCCCTTCTGGAACCTCAAAATGTGACATTATTTGGAAATAAGTTCTGTGTAGCTGTAATTAGTTAAAATAAATTCATAATGTATTAGAGAAGGCCCTAGATCTGATGACTGGTATCCTTGTAAGAAAGCCATGTGAAGACATATCGAAGGGAGATGGACATATAAGATGAAAGCAGAAACTGGAATAATGCATCAACCAGCCAAGAAACTTCAAGTATCCAGCAATCACCGGAAACTGAGAAGAGCCAAGGAAAGAACCCTCCCTCAAATCTTTAGAGGCAATTTGACCCTGATGAAAACTTGATTTCGGTTTTTTGGAACCATGAAAAAAATACATGTCTGTTGTTTTAAGCCACAAGTTTCTGGTACATTATTGTAGCTGTAGCAAACTAACATAGCATGCAACTGAAAATCTCTAGTAATTCATAACAAAATAAATTTGGTCATAATATGGCAATGAAAAAATCACTGCAGATGGTGACTGCAGCCATGAAATTAAAAGATACTTGCTCCTTGGAAGAAAAGTTATAACCAACCTAGGCAGCATATTAAAAAGCAAAGACATTACTTTACCAACAAAGGTCCATCTAGTCAAAGCTATGGTCTTTCCAGTAGTCATGTATGCATGTGAGAGTTGGACTATAAGGAAAGCTGAGCACTGAAGAATTGATACTTTTGAACTGTGGTGCTGGAGAAGACTCTTGAGAATCTCTTGGACTGCAAGGAGATCCAACCAGTCCATCCTAATGGAAATCAGTCCTGAATATTCATCAGAAGGACTGATGTTGAAGCTCAATACTTTGTCCATCTGCTGTGAAGAACTGACTCATTGGAAAAGATCCTGATGCTGGGAAAGATTGAAGGCAGGAGGAGAAGGGGACAACAGAGGATGAGATGGTTTGATGACATCACCAATCGATGGATACAAATTTGAGCAAGCTCTGGGAGTTGGTGAAGGACAGGGAACCCTGGCATGCTGCAGTCCATGGGGTTGCAAAGAGTTGGACATGACTGAGCGACTGAACTGAACTGATGCCAATGACAGTCAATATAAATAAGAGTTAGAGACCTTTGGAAATAAAGAACTTTATGAAGATCTTGGGCTCCAAAATCACTGTGGATGGTGACTGCAGCCATGAAATTAAAAGATGCTTGCACCTTGGAAGAAAACAATGACAATCCTAAATAGTGTATTAAAAGGGAGAGACATTAGTTTGTGGACAAATGTTATTATGGTCAAAGCTCTGGTTTTTCCAGTAATCATGAACAGACGTGAGAACTGGACAATAAAAAATACTGAGTGCTGAAGAATTTATGCCTCCTAACTGTGGTGTTGGAGAAGACTCTTGAGAGTCCCTTGGACTTCAAGGAGATCAACCCAGTCAATCCTAATGGAAATCAGTCCTGAATATTCATTGGAAGGACTGATGCTGATACTGAAGCTCCAATACTTTGGTTACGTGATATGAAGAGCTAACTCACTGGAAAATACCCTGATGCTGGTAAAGATTGAAGGAAGGAGGAGAGCAGGATGACAGAGGATGAGATGGTTGGATGGCATCAATGACCCAATGGATATGAGTTTGAGCAAACTCCCGGAAATGGTGAAGGACAGGGAAGCCTGGCATGCTGCAGTCCACAGGGTCATAACATGACTGAGCAACTGAACAAGTAAAGACAAGTGTTTCAAAGTTCCAAATAGCTGTCTTGGAAGCAGCACAGAAATGTGGATTCAGTAAACAAAGTTTTCTCATTTTTTTGTATGCTAGACCTTTCTTGTGTGTTGTCTAATAGCAGGCTCTAAGATCAACCAAAAGTAAGATAAAAATATATTTACTTCTCTCTCGATCTCACTCTTTCTATCCATCCATCCATCCATCCATCCATCCATCTATATAATACAGAGGTAAAGTAGAATATGTCAGGAACACTGAATCTACAGGCAGTCATGAAATAAGAATCAATACTGTCAGTGGCTAGGGAAAAAAGTCACTTTAAAGACAAACTTCAACCAATAAGAAATTAGACACATTTATTGCACATAGGATCCCATACTAAGAAAGTTCTTGTGTTGCTATAACTGATGAAATTAAGCTGTGTCTAAGTGGAAAGGGGCCTCTGGGAGGGAATAACAGCAACCCAGGCATTCTGTACTGAGAATGATGCCAAGCAGAAGAACTTCAAAGTCCTGTGAAACTCTGAAACTCTCTTGGGCTGGAATTCTACTTCTCACCAACTTTATTTCGCTTCATCTGCCAGTCCCTCTTCTCTCCCAGCTATGAATTCACAGTCAGGCAGCGTCAGTATATGCGGTGTGTTGCAGTGAAAATGCAAACACATTTTCTATAATGAACATATGGGAGACTCCAGTTGAAAAGAGTTCCGATTCTATCCCAAGCATGTTATTGGCTATGACTGCAGAGAAGCAGGCAGCAGACGGAATCAGGAAGCGTGGAGGCAAGAAAGGAAGGATGTGTACTTGACTGCTGTTTCAAGATCCTAGTCTTGCCATGCCATGCTGCAGTCTCTTTCAAGAAGCAAACTGGTTTGGCTGGGTGTTTTCCTGATTTTTAACACTTATCTTTCATTCTCCAGTCCATGGCCTTACGTAAGGGGGAAGCATCTTAATGTAAATTTTGTTTGTGCCTTGAGAGTTGAATATTAATATTTAACATTTTTTAATTATAAAAAATGTTAAGCTTTCAAGAATTAAGATAAATATACAAGTAACTCTTGCATAACTGTACTTAAGCTTAGCAATTGTTAATACATATTTTTCTTCATACGTATACATTCTTCTGCTGCTGCTGCTGCTAAGTCACTTCAGTCGTGTCTGACTCTGTGCAACCCCATAGACGGCAGCTCACAAGGCTCCCCCGTCCCTGGGATTATCCAGGCAAGAACACTGGAGTGGGTTGCCATTTCCTTCCCCAGTAGGTGCACAAATATAACATATGCATATATACATATATGTGTGTATATGTGTGTGCCATCTTAATAATATGCCCTTAAAAGCAAGGACATCCTTATCCATAGCCTCTATACAAGACATATGTATTTTTGAAGAGTTGTATCTTGCTTTGTTATCAATTTTCTCTAGGATGATGCAGATTCGAAATGACAATAAATTAAAATTATTTCTCTCCCCCAAATAAAATTACTCATTTTAATGTCAGCTCAGGAGTGTTTTCTATCAAGATTTGTCTTTTCATTCTGATGTGAAGGTAGACACATATCTATACAGATCTGTCAGTGGTGAGTACAGTCATGGGATATGTTGGGAGTCAAAGAGATAGCATTACTGTTGACTGCACTGAGAAAACTAAAGGTCAGAAAAGCTGCTGTCAGGTTGGTACATCAGAAAACTGCAACGATCTACTTCGTCAAGGATATTACCACCCAAATACAATTGCACTTGGTGTTCTATAGTGATTTCTTCTCCAGCCATGAGGTTTCGTGCAGTGTAACAGGATGCTTGGGATAAACGTTTAAGAGCTTATCATCCTCAGTTTCTAGATTTGTAAGGAGTGTCTTCACTTGTGTTAAATGAGATCTGTTTTCATTTTAGTATATGATGGAAACGAAGTTATGTGTGAAAAGTGAGAGATTACAGTAAATGCAGGACAAAATATAACATCAAAATTTGGGGTACACTTCTCCCTATTTATAGAACTGAAAAACTAGTTGGTTGCCTCCCTGAAGTAGAAATGGTCATCTTTAAACTTGTTTTCTCACTGTATGACTCAAAGGATATCACTGAATGTCTACTTGCTCTAGCCCATTGACTATTTCTTCACAGTATTTCTTTCACACTATTTCTTTGCTCAAATACCTACTTCATGAGGATCTTAAATAAGTGGAGTGTCATTTCCATGTTGAACAAAGGAAGACTTCCATTTGGAATCCTTTGATTTCCTTTAGATGTGGGATTTCATATCTTGCTAGTGACTCAGGAGTCCAGTTAAGTGGTGGTCCTATGCCATAAGCTGAAATCTGGAGGCTTTATCAATGACCTTTACATTCTCTGCTGGCCTGTTTTACTTCTGTGTGTTAAACTGAGTGGATGAGGCATCACAGTAGAGTGATTTCCTAGTGCCTGTGAAAAAGAAAATTTAAGTACCAACCAATAAAAAAAAATTGCATAGTTCAAATCTTTTCTAATTTCCCCCATCATGTCTTTCTCCGTTTCTATTTAATCTTTGGACTCTTTTTGGATACTTTTTCACAATTATATGGGGAAAAAAAAGGATCTATTTTATGAATAGGAGCTTCTCAGAGGATTAAGTTATATTTGTATGATAGCTATCTCTGTGTACCTTATTTTTACCTTAAATGATAACATTTACTTTCATAACTCTTTTCTATCTACAAAATGGTCTGAACTGGCTTCATTATAGAGCTTATCATGAAATATCTTACCTGCTTATGCAGTTTCAAAATCTGGGTATTTATGGTGAATATTGTAGAACTTCAGCACTCAGACTGACTACTTTGGTTATCCTTGCAGACTACTCAAGGTCTGTGATCTAGTGTAACTGTTATTTTTTTTCTGTGGCAGGAAGTTAAATTGGCATAGACCAAGATGTTAGTTTGTATAAAAGTCACTTTACTAGTGAAAGCAGCTATCACACAGCATGTGCACCTCACAAAAATGTTGTATTCTTTACTCAATTTTATATATACAGTAAACACAAATACAATTTTTTGAGAAAAATATAGACCAGTGAAAAAACAAATATTTAATAAAAGTTGAAAATATAATTTCTTTGTCATAGAAAAATATGTGATAATAGCCAGGAACCACGGGTCTTCTATAACATGATCCCACTAACAGTATGCCATATCCATAGCCTCAATAGTTGAAACTATGGAAATAAACCTCCACATGCCTTCCAAAATCTGATATCACAGAACAGTGTTTTTATACTAAGTTACTCTTCTGGGGAAAAAGAGTTTATTTTACCAGTTGCAGCTGCCAGGGTTTGCTATTCTGCCCTACCTTTCTCTTCTCAAGGGATCTGGTGGAGGGTGAGGGGAAGGTCCAGGCCATCTCTTAATTTTATTCTAAAAAAAGGATAGCAGTGAAGAATAAAACCTCAGGGAGGGGTCAAGAGGAAAACCATCCACCATCAGAGAGTAAATAGAATACTCATAATTACATCCATCAGCAATGAATAAGCTAATTTTTTAATGGAAGAAAGCACTGAAGCAAAATTTAGAAGTAAAAAGACAAAAAAGAAAGGAATATAACACACAAGAGAAAAAATAAAGAATCTACTCTAACAGAATATTTATCCCAGAAAGCTAAAGAAAATTATGGGCAACAAATGCATTTCTCATAGAAATGAAAGAGAATAGACTCTGCAAGGAGATTTCAGGAGACCAGAGTAAAAGAGGAAGAGATCATACATGAGCTCCTTTGACAACAAAATGAGATGAAAAGAAAATTGGGAGAGCTCAGAAAAAGACAATGTGACTTAGCCCATTTGGAGAGCTATAACAGCATATCATAGACTGGGTGGCTTATAATAATACTTATATTCCTTATATTTCATTTCTTATAGTTCTGGAGGCTGGGAAGTCCAAGATCAAATAGCAGATTTGATATCTGATGAGAAACTACTTCCCAATTCATAGGCAGTGGCTATCTTCTCACTATGTCTTCACATTGTGAGAGGGACAAGAGAGCTCTCCAGGGCCTCTGTTTCAAGAGAACTAATCTCATTCATGACAGATAAGCCTTATGAGTGTGTGTTAGTCACTCAGTCATGTTCGCCTCTTAGTGACCCCACAGACTGTAGCCTGCCAGGCTCCTCTGTCCATGGGATTCTCTAGGCAAGAATACTGGAGTGGGTAACCATTTCCTTCTTCAGGGAATCTTCCCAACCTAGGGATTGAACCTGGGTCTCCTGAATTGTAGGCAGATTCTTTACCATCTGAGACACCAGGGAAGCCTGGAGCTCATGAATCACCTCCCAAAGGCCCCACCTCCCAGCACCATCACCTGGGAAGCTAGCACTTCAACATTCAAATTTTAGGAGGATACATACATTTCAGTCTATGGCAAGCAGTGAGTGGAGAAGAAAATGTTCCATTGATAAGAACAACAGGAAAATATTAATACCTAGAAAATAAACCAAATGTTAAATATGTAAACCCAGTTTGAAGAAAAGATAGCATACTACTTTGGAACATAGAAGAAAAAAAATTATTCATTAATGGGACTCTCATGTTTCCTCCCTTCTTAGTTTCAATATTTCACACAATAAATATAAATCCATTTTAAGTAGAAAAAGACAACTCAATAAAACTTTTGAGTATATGTGGTTTAGAGTTACTGTATATACTAAGACATAGCTGATGGGAGTATGGTGTGTGTGTCTACGTGCTCAGTGCAGAAAAACGGTTGAGCACCATTGAGGTAACATTTCAACTTTCTGAACAACCTGCTATACAGAAAAATTTACTGCCTAATTCCTGATTTCACTAGTCATGATTTCACTGGTTATTTCTATCATACCATGCACAGGCAAATTTAATGATATAAATAATATGAATCAGTGTTTCCACATAATTTTAAAAGAAAAGTTTATAAATCTTATAAGAAATTGAGTAAAATTCACAACTGTCTTTGTTAGGTTTATCAAGAATTTATACTTCTGAGACCTGTACAGAGCTACTTAATAAAACTTTGGGCACATGTAGGCTTTCAGAATATCTACATGTGACTAATAATAGTAATCTATTACTAGGAGGAAGGACAACAGGAGAAAATCTAGGAAGGACATTAGTGGTTGGGAGGAAAATTGGATAAAGGTGTAAACATACATTAGTTATTAATAAAATACTCAATAAAATTAGGATGCTTACACTTCCCCCGAATCCTCCAAAGCCAAATAAAACCAAAAGAAATTTAAAACACTATTATTTTAAGATGAGAGGAATATTTACAAATTAACTTGGAAGCATAAATGTACAGTAGCTGGAAACTTTCTGGAGAAAAATAATGAGTTAAAACTAATTCTACCATATAATAAAATATATTGTAAAGCCACAATATTTAAAACAGCATGGTTACAGATCCAAATATATGTAAATGTATATTGGAGTTTAGAATAAGAATAGGCTAACACTTGCTACTGATTTTCATAGCCAGCAAAAGATGGAATTATATATTTGGAGTGTCTTCTGTTCTCTTTACATAATAAGAGATTATCCCTTCAGTATCAATTTATGCTTGTCAATCTCTCTATTCTCAGAATCCAAAAACACTGTGACAAACCAGTTTATAGTCAGTGTACTGTATGTCTCAAGTCTGTTTTTGCTTCCAGTTGCTACTATGATAAATCACCACAGTGTTAGTAAATTAAAATAATACAAATTTGTCCTCAGAGTTATGGAGGTAATATCAAGGTGTCATTAAGCTGATTCCTCTGGAGACTACAAGGGAGAATTCTATTCCTTTTTTTCTAGTATCTGGCCCCATATTCTTGGGGCTTTTTTGCCCCCTGCTTCTATTATCACATCATCTTCTCTCTGTGACTTTGATCCTCCTGCCTGACCCTTATGCCGACCCTTCTGATTATACTGGGCTCACCTATATATTGAATGCAGGGTAATTGCCTCATTTCAAGATTTCTAGTTTAATCACATCTGTAAAGTCCCCTTTACCATGTAAGTAGCATAGGGATTCCAGAAATTAGGACATGGACAAATTTGGAGGAGAGGAGCATTATTTAGCTGAGCAGACCCTCCTCTGTTATTCTAATTACCTTGTAATAAGAAGACAGAAAAAGACTGATGCCAGCCATATCCACAAGTGTATGTACGTTTGTAACAATGGAGTGGTGAAGAAAAATTTCCTGGATGCTGAATCTTACATGTGTTATTAGCTTCTTCCGTTGAGTTGTGTTTTTAAGAAGTGGATAAACAATGAAAAAATAAATTGTTCATTAACAAATGAAAAAGGTATGAAATATTTTTCTTTTATTTTGCATTCATTGAGTCATTTCATATTTGTATATTGAACACCTAATAACTATAATTATGAGAATAATAGTAGCTGTCATTTATTAATTGTTTTCTATGTGTCAGTTATTATACAAAATTGCATAAATCATCTCATTTATTCCTAATGATCCTATAATCAGGGTATTATTATTTTCCACAATTTACAGATGAAGAAACTAAGACTAAAAGCACTTAGAAGAGTTGTCCAGTTATATAGCTAGCAGGTGTGAAAAACAATATTTGAACTCAGTGACTCTAAGGACCTTACCTTGACAGTCATTAGCTTTGTTCCCAGGATTGTGCAAGGCACTAGGCAACAGGGACAAATGAAGTGACCTTTGCTCTAGGTTTCTGTTCTGTGGCAGATTCAGACTAATAGGCAAGAACAAAAGTGTGAAACGTGCTGTAATGGGGAAGATTAGGATGTAAAAGGAGTGCACAGCAGGCATCTAACTTAAACAAAGATGGCGATTCTTTTTTCTAGGAGAAAGCTGAGGAATGGAGAGTTGGTGGAAGGGCAGGTTGAAGAGCAGTGAGGAGAGGACTATAGACTGAACAGAACAGGCAAATGCCTGGAGGCAAGAGAGCATGGAGAGATTAAGGTGTTGCAGGAAGGGGGGCCCCTTCCAGGGCCTGAAACTGGGCTCTTGTCTAACACCCGGAAATGAATTGTCCGAGGAGACACATGTGCTGACAAAGCAAGAGATTTTATTGGGAAAGGGCACCCGGGTGGAGAGCAGTAGGGTAAGGGAACCCAGGAGAACAGCTCTGTCGCGTGGCTCACAGTCTCGGGTATTATGGTGATGGGATTAGTTTCCGGGTTGTCTTTGGCCAATCATTCTAATTCAGAGTCTTTCCGGGTTGTCTTTGGCCAATCATTCTAATTCAGAGTCTTTCCTGGCGGTGCATGCATTGCTCAGCCAAGAAGGATGCTAGCAAGAGGGATTCTGGGAAGTGGACAGACACACGGTATCTCCTTTTGATCTTTCCCAAACTCTTCTGGTTGGTGGTGGCTTATTAGTTCCATATTCCTTAACAGGATCTCCTGTCATAAACAACTCATGCAAATGGTTACTATGGTGCCTGGCCAGGGTGGGTGGTTTCAATCAGTGTGCTTCCCCTAACAAAGGGATTAAAAGAAATTCATTATGGCTGGATGATAAATGTCAAGCAGAAGACAGCAAATGGCTGGGGAGGGAAGCATGGGCCAAATTATGCAACACCTTATCAATCATGTTAAGGAGTTTGAACTTCATTAGAACTTCATCAAATGGTCTGTCCCTTTAAAAGTTGTAAGAAAACAAATGACTTGATCAGATTTGCACTTCAGGATGTTATGAAGCACAGTTTGGATGTGGCAATGCTGGAGACAGTGAGGCTAGCCAATAAGCTCTTGCAGGACTTTAGTTATTATAGAGATGTTGCAAAGTTAATGTGGGTGGGTGTGTATAAAGTTAATATTTGTATGTTGAAACATAAATGGAAATATTGTGAAGAAGGCAAAATTCACATAATATAAACCACCTGACTTCAAAGAAATTTCGTATTTGCCTCATGAGTCTCTTCCTTCAACCCCCTCACCACACCTCTTCTCTCCTCCACCCAGACCCGCCCCCTGCACTGTCCCTACCCCAAATACATTCCACTGTGCTCTAAGGAGGACACTAGTAGACAAAGCTGCAGAGAAGATGTACACATATTTTGTATGATACAGTAGCCTAGCTATCACCTTTAAGCAGAACACTAGAGAGGAGCTTCTATGAAGGCAGTTTATTTGGGAATGATCTCAAGAAGCCAGAGTGAGGGACAGGAGGATGAAGCAGGGAAGGAAAGCTTCGGTTTCCTTCCTGAATAAAAATAAGGGAATGTTTCTTCAATTTGGTGGAACCTCTTGAGGTGCCTATAATGAAATGCAGCTCAGGACTTTTCTCTATGGAGATGAAGTTGGAAGCACATTTATCATCCATCACCCATTGCTTAATGTAGCAATTCTGTGAGTGAGTGTTAGCAGGCTTCTGGGGCAGACAAGCTGAGAAGCTCTAGAGTAGACATCAAGCCCAAGGAGAGGCACCAGTAAGCTGCACTTGAAGGAAGGTGGTTGAAACTCACATAGAAGCCATCGCCACAATCACAGCTAGAGTCAGGTGTGGAGCTGTAATTTGTAATAGTTGCTATCCAAAGTTGTTGTTTTGTTTTGTTTTGCTGAATAGGTATTTGCAAAGTCCTAACCATATCAGTGGAGAAGGAAATGGCAACCCACTCCAGTATTCTTGCCTGGAGAATCCCATGGACAGAGGAACCTGGAGGGCTATAGTCCATGGGGTCGCAAAGAGTCGGACACAACTGAAGCGACTTAGCACAGCACGGAGCAACTGTATCAGTATCATAGTTTTTTGTTTGTTTGTTTTATTGGAATATAATTGCTTTACAATGTTGTATTAGTTTCTGCTGTACAATGAGGTAAATCAGCTATATGTATACATATATTCCCTCCCTCTTGGACCTCTCTCCCACTCCATCCCCCACCCCACCCCTCTAGGTCATCACAGAAAAACAAGCTGAGCATCCTGTGCTATACTGCAGGTTCTCACCAGCTGTTTTGTACATGGTAGTATATTTATGTCAAATATAATCTCTCAAGTCATCCCACCCACCCCTTCCCCTTCTGTGTTCACATGTCCAACGTCTGTATCTCTATTCCTGCTCTGAACTAGGTTCATCTGTACCAGTTTTTTTAGATTCCACATATGTGTGTTAATATACAATATTTGTTCTTCTCTTTCTGACTTACTTCACTCTGACAGACTTGAGGTCCATCCACATCTCTACAAAAGTATTTTTTCTTGTTGGATTTGACATGTGTGTGCTGCCTCTCTCACCCTTTAGGTTGGTTGCAAGATCAAATTGTCTGGTTATTTTTAATGCCCATCACTTTAGCCCTAGAACACTACTTGCCTCATACTAGCTACTTAAACATTTTTAAATTTAAGTGATCACGAAGTCCTAAACATCTGCATTGTGCAAGGTTGCCTTTTTGAGACAATTGTCCCAACTAGGTTTTTTGGGGTTTTGCTACTTTTATTGCTGTGGTTCACCCTGTGTACTGCTTGGAAGATAGTCTAGCTTTAGCAGACTGACCAAAGACCATTGCAAGGGCTGGAAGGTAATTCTATACACGAATCAAAAGAAACCCCAGCTGCCATTAAGCATCCTATTCTGCAGAGTTATTCCACATTGGGTGACACTAAGGTAATCAATTAAATCCTAGTCTTTGGAAAATATCCCATCCTTCAAAGGGAGCAAAGGAAAAGGTGCTTCACTCAGCACCACGTTTCCCCCTGATTGATTCTGAGTTGCTTCTGTATCTCAAAGCCAGGAACTCTGAAACCAGTGATAGGTGGTCTCATGACAAGAAAAGTGGCACTATGGTAAAACCCACACTTGTCCTCAAAAAGTCCACCCACAGGTTTGCTACAGATTGATTCTCACAAAGAGAGTTTGTATTCTGTTCACAGAGATCATTAGAGATCACATTCTAATATTGAGATGCATATCAATTATGGACCAAATTTGCATTCTGAAATTAGAAAGAAGGAAAGAAATAACTTTTGTTTACTGTTTTCTCCTTCCCCTATTGCTCCTTGTATTTGGCCAAGAAGAAACTAAGACCCAGGAAAATGAAGTGACTGTTTGAAGTTACCCAGCTATTTTGTGACAGAAACAAAATGAGAGGCATTCTGTATGGTATAGTTTTGTTTTTTCTTTTTTCCAGAGCAATTCAGTAGAGTGTAGGTTACTGATAATGCTAAAGTGGCAGGTTTGATTTTTGTGTATAAGCCGTGGATTCTTCCCTCCTTCTACCAACCTCCCTAAAACACATAAACGAGCCTGAAAATGCCTTGAGGGTTAGAAATGTGTCTCTTATCCAGTGCCTGGCACGTTGTAGGATCTCAAAAAATATTTGTTGTAAAATGAATTTCTATGGCTGTGGTATTAGTCATCCTGAAGGAGGATAATAACCTTTTTCCCCCAAATACATTTTTCTCTGCTATCCTGGTTACTTTTTCCTGTCTTTGTTTATAGTCAATCAATATCACTATTAAGGTGCCTCCAGCTTGGTTGTATTCGGGTGTGGAGCCTTGTCTGTTGGACACCCCGACTTACTGCAGAGATACCAAACACCCTTTCAAAATCTATTACTGGGTCAAGCCTCAACTCTGCTGCTTTAAAAATCACTTCTTCAAGGTTTATTTTGATGTTTTCTTTCTCTCCATGTCAGCAGGACAGCTGTGAATTTCTTATTTTCAACAGGACCCTTTTTGAGTAATGGTGACCCAGTAAGAGGGATTTTCATGTACACTTCCAGAATTTTTCTGTCAGAGGTTTAAGCTTTCTCCCATTAATCTAACTGGAAAGGGGACTCATTTTTTTCCTCAGTGTCTGTAATTGCAATTACTGCCTTGACTAATGCCAAGTTCAAGGCCTAGGTCTGGCCATTACAAAGGAGACAAAACTAAACAGAGAATTTAATGCAAGAAAAAAAAAATTGCATTTTTAAAAAATGTTTTTCTTACTTGAGGATAACCTGCATTGTTAGATGCTGCAGAAGATATATGACCAAGGAATATGTTTAATTAGCATAATTTTAAAATAACACCCTGGAGTGGTATAACTGATTTAGTTTGCACCTTATGTTACACGTTAACTCATTCTTCCTCTCTCTGATAGTCTAGGAAATAAAGCAGATATAGTCTTCTTTGACAAAGATGGAAAGGTAGGCTTTCCCAAGTTTGTCAGTTCATTGAGGAAACAAAGATTGGGGGATTTGACAGGATATAGAGCTAAGGGAAATGTGACAAAAAAGACCCTTGTACCCCAAAAAGTCTAGTTAAGAGGAACCAAGTCCATTCTGGGGGGAGAAATAGTAACATCAAATACAAAGAATGAGACGAGAATATGGAGAGAATATAGTTGTGATAATAAAGATCTCAAAAGTTACATAAGATATAAGTAACACAGAAAAAAAAAAAAGGTTATTATGACTCAGCCATTATAATGAGTTGGTACCAAAGGATAACATTAGTTGCCAACAGCAATGTCATATTTATATATTCAGTGAACAGGTAGCTTCCTTGTAAATATTTTTCAATTTATTCCAATGGAGAAAATCTAGAAGCAATTGCCAGTGAATAGCAAATGGCACTATTTAAGTTGTTGAACAAATCTTCATTGAGAAACTACCATGAATAGACACTGGGTTACAAACTGTGCTGGTTCAAAAATGAGATGGAAATGGTCACTGCCCTTGAGAACCCATAACCATAAAGAGAGAAAAGTAGAAACTAAGTATAAAATATGACTGTTATTGAGCATTCTATTAAGAAGCATTGTTTTAAGATCTTTATATTAAGTATTGTGTGGAAGGATATTAAAAGAGATCAGTGGAGTGGGAGGGACTTTGTAAGTATGTGTGGTGATAAATGTTAACTAGACTTCTTGCGGTGATTATTTTGTGATATATACAAATATTGAATTAGTATTTATACTAATTATATGTCCATTACACCTCAGTTAATTTAAAAAAAGCATTAGTGGAGACCATAACTGCCTAGGTGATTAGGCTAGAAGGAATAGGCTTGAAAGTGTGGTTTGAATATTCAAAGATGGAAAGGATGCATTAAAGTATTCCACTCAAATAAACTGCACTAGGAAAGCAAGGAGGGAAAATATTCTAAGGCATCTAGAGGAATAAAATCAATGTCAGTTGTGACTGGTGAAGAGATATATTTTAGGGACCAGGGGTTAATGCATCAACTTCAGTACAGGAAGGAAACTTTGGTTTTTATGAACCACTGAAGCTTGTATGGATGTGAGAGTTGGATGGTGAAGAAAGCTGAGCACTGCATAATTGATGCTTTTGAACTGTGGTGTTGGAGAAGACTCTTGAGAGTCCCTTGGACTGCAAGGAGATCCAATCAATCCATCCTAAAGGAGATCAATCCTGGGTGTTCATTGGAAGGACTGATGTTGAAGCTGAAACTCTAATACTTTGGCCACCTCATGCGAAGAGTTGACTCATTGGAAGAGACCCTAATGCTGGGTAGGATTGGGGGCAGAAGGAGAAGGGGATGACAGAGGACGAGATGGTTGGATGGCATCACTGACTCGATGGACATGGGTTTGGGTAGACTCCAGGAGTTGGTGATGGACAGAGAGGCCTGGCGTGCTGCAATTCATGGGGTCGCAAAGAATCAGACACAACTGAGCGACTGAACTGAACTGAACTGAAACTTGTTGAGTGCAGATTTCATATGATAAAAATAGGTTGGTCTAGAAATCGGAGAGTAGAAGTAGCTGAGGGAATATCAGTTAAATAGCCATGACAATAGCTCAGGCTTCTCCTGCCCCAAAACAACCAAGGACAATATAAGAAAAAAGAAAGGAGGGGTTCCAGAAGATAGTCCCTGTGTACTTGAATTTGTAAATAACTCAGTTCCTCATCTCTGATAAAGGCCTTATTGTGATGCAATTTATTGCAATAACTGACATCCATGGAGATTCTCCAAGCATAACTGAGGAGGCACTTTGACCATTAGAGGGAACAAAATTATTCTTCTAGGGTTCAAATACACTTCCCTAAGGATAAACTGTGATCTAAGCTGTGAAACCAGTTACATACAAAATTCACAGGTTTCTGACCAGAATGCTTATAGAAATCATTCTTCAAGATGAGGAGAAGCATTTTTTCTGGAACAAAAAAAAAGGGACTCCTCATGTTGAAGTAATAATTTGAAATGTTTGGATGTGATTCATATCTTAGTAAAATCTTAATGTCTTAGCCTTAATACGGCTAAGAGAACATTGCTGTGAAGGAAGGGGTGTTTCTAAACTCATATAGATTGAAGAGTATTGTGCAACTTTTGGTTTCTACAGTGGAATTTTGTCTTTTTTCTTTATTCTCTTCCTTCTTCTTCTCCCAGTAACCCCCAAAGGGGCAATCTTCCTTCCTCATACAAGGGAACAGAGAGAAAGAACAGTAGACATAGAGGGTAGCTACAAATATACCTAACTCAAGACAACATCTGCAGGCAACTGGTTGTGTGAGTATTCCCATTTCTCAGGATCTGATTTCCTCTAGTCAATTATGCTGATACATAGAGCAGATAATACCATAATGAAAAGCAACCATGTAGTTAAAACAGCTTATATATGCCAGACCAAGCACTTGGCAGATCTACAGTCTTTGGTAACCTTTATAACATAATTTCTTCTTTATCCATTTGTCTGTTGATGGGCTCTTGGGTGACTTCCATGCATTCTTGGCTATTGTAAATGGTGCTGCTGTGCATTGGGGTGCATGTATGTTTTTAAATTAGTATTTGCATTTTTTTCTGGATATATACCCCAGGAGTGGAATTGCTAAATCTTATAGTAGTTCTATTTTTAATGTTTTGAGGAACCTCCATGTTTTCTGTAGTGGCTGCACCAATTTCCACTCCCACCTATAGTGGAGGAAGATTGTTTTTCTCCATATCGTCCTCATTTGTTAGATTTTCTGATGAAGGCCAGTTTGACAGGTGTGAGGTAATATCTCATTGTAGTTTTATTTGCATTCAGCAATGTTGAACATCTTTTCATATGCTTGTTGGCCACCTGTATGTCTTCTTTGGAAAAATGTCTAGTTGGATCTTCTGCCCTAATGATAAAAGAAATAGGGAGTGCTGAATGACACCCTTAATAATACACATACACCAAGAGTATTAAACAAAAATGTAGGCATGTGATGGAGAATCACATACATTTAAGAAAAACAATATACTGGAAAATAAAAGAAGAAGAAGTAAAAGTTTAAGAAAATATGATTCATAATCTAATCCAGGAGAAAGTTTAGAAGGAGTATAATTAGTACCCTCAGAGGAATCTGAGATAAAGTAAACATGATATATATTTAATATATAATTGCCTATTATTATATAATTATATATATAATAAAATTCATGTTATATAATTATATATTAGTATATACACTATATAAATTAATAATATAAAATAGCATGTTATTTTAATATAGCGCATCATTACTTATAATAAAATTATGTATAATACATTACTCAGCCTTAAAAAAGGAAGAAATACCATTTGCAACAACGTGGATGAACTTAGAAGACATTATTGCTAAGTGAAATGTCACAGAGAGACAAATACTGCATGATTTTATTTATATGAGATATCTGAAAATAGTCAAACTTATAGAAGCAGAAAATAGAATGGTAGTTGCCAAGGGCTGACAGGGAAATTAAAAGTGTTCAATGGGCAAAAAGTTATACTAGATAAATAAATTCTAGAGGGCTGAAGTACAACATGGTTCCTGTAGTTGACAATATTGTATTGGGCACTTAGAAACATCTTAAGAGGGTAGATCCCATGCTGAGTGTTCTCACTACACATTCAATAAAGAGGCAAAGGGACAAAGAAAAAACTCCGCAAGGTGCTGGATATGCTTACTGCCTTGATTGTGATGATGGTGTCACAGGTGTATGCATATGTCCAGACTCATCAAATTGTATACATTAGATGTATACAGATTTTTGGTGTTTATCAGACATAGCTCAGAGCTGTGAAAAAATAAAGACATCAACTCTTATAGGATAAACTATGTTGTGTAGCATCTTAGTCATAAGCGATAGTTAAATGTTTGTTCCTTGATTATGAGCAGTTCTTACTAAGTTTTCAGCTGCTGCTGTAATCAGGTAGTATCCTTTCCTACCTTGTTTTTCTGTCTGTGACTCTGTGCCTACCTCCCTGCTTCTTTCTGGCTGTCTCAATGAAATGGCATCTAAAGAAAAAATTGCTTCTTTTGTCTGTTCCTGGCTTTTTCACAGTAGGGCTCTTGATTTGAACAAACCTGAAGATGTCAGGCTGTATAAGCACTCAGGGAAAGACATGTTCACAAAGGTTCCTGCTCTAGAAAATTACACATTACTTTCAAAATGCTTTACCACATTTAAAAGTATAATTACACCCTTCTTTTTAATGGCTGACATGACATATGTTTACATGTGTTTTAGCTGACTTATGACAGTACACAGTGGTGTGTTATACATTTGGTGGCAACATCTAAAATTTCATGGGAAAACATCTGAAGCTGTCTGTCGTTGACCCTGTGTTTTAGAGTAAAAAATGGAACTTGCAAGCTTCAGAATACTTTTTAATCTTTGTATAGTCAGTTAATTATCACTTTGCCTTGTTGCCTGCAAGAATTATTTGCTCAACCACCCTCACCATGTTACAGACTTTCTTGTTTTTCTGTGGTTGTTTCCATTTTAGTTGGAGTTTCCAAAACAGTACTGTCCCAGAGAACATACTATAATAATAAAAATGTTCTATATCTGCATTGCTCAATATGGTAACCACTAGCCACATGTGTACAGGAAAACTGGCTACTGCAAATGAGGAATTGATATTTTAATTTTATTTTATGTAAATTAAATTTAAATAGTCATATGAGACAAGTAGTGCTGTTCCACAGAAATGTATTGTGAGCCACACATGAGGTTTTTAATTTTCTAATAGCCACATTAAAAAAAAAAAACTAAAATGAAAGCAAAATTAAATTTAAAAATATGTTTTATTTAACCCAATAAACCCCAAATAGTATCATTTTAACTTAGTTTAATTCATAGAAAAAGTAAAATTGTTGCCAAGGGCTTTATCAGAAGAAAGGAATGGGGAGTTATCTTTTAATGGATGCAGAGTTTCAATTTTACAAATTAAAGAGTCCTATAAATGGATGAGGGTCTTCCCAGGTAGTGAAAGTGGTAAAGAAACACCTGCCAGTGCAGGAGACGTAAGAGACATGGCTTTGATCCCTAGGTTGGGAAGATCCCCTGGAAGAGGGCATGGCAACCCACTCCAGTATTCTTGTCTAGAGAATCCCACAGACAGAGGAGCCTGGCAGGCTACAGTCCATGGAGTCACAAAGAGTTGAACACGACTAAAGTGACTGAGCATGCCCATAGGCATTAATGAATGGTGGTAATGGTTGTACAACAATGTGAATGGACATATTGCCTTAAAAATGGTTAGAATGGTAAATTTTATGTTATGTATATTTTTTCACAATTTTAAAAAATGAAAATAAATTATCCAATAAAAATATTTTTAAAGTCTCCTGCATTGTAGGCAGATCCTTTACCATCTTAGCCATTAGGGAACCCCAAAAATACTGGAGTGGGTAGGCTATCCCTTCTCCAGGGGTACTTCCCAACCCAGGAATTGAACCAGGGTCTCCTGCATTGCAAGACAGATTCTTTACCAGTTGAGCTACCAAGGAAGTCCAATTATCCAATAAAAATACTATAGAAATCATAATTTCTTTTCTTTCTTACTAAATATCTAAATATTTAAAATCTATTATTTAATTTTTACTTAGACTATATCAGACTAACTTAATAGCTAGTTAGTCTTCATACTACTTAATAGCTACAAGTGGCTAGTGGCTGTTATAAAGGGTAGAATTGTTATAAAGAAAGAAAACAATCATAAACATTATTCATTAACTTCCTGCTCTTCTTACAGTCCAATTGGGACCCAATCATTTTTAACCTATAGAATTATTAACCTATAGAATATAGACCCATTAACTGCAAAAACATAGCACTCTGGGAGGAGATGTTGATAGCAGGGAAACTATATATGTGTGTGTGTGTGTGTGTGTGTGTGTGTGTGTGTGTGTGTGTGTGTGTGTGTGTATGGTGGGGGCAGAAAGTATATGAGGACCTGCTGTGTAACATTTTTATGAACCTAAAACCTCTCTCAAAAATAAAGGTTTTTTTTATTTGTTTTGTTTTTAAAAAAAAGAGGGGGGGGAAAGAAAGAATGAAGAGGGAAGTTTTGATGCATGGATGAATCTTGAGGACATTAGGCTAAATGAAGAAAGCCAGTCACAAAAGGACAAATATTGTGTGAGTCCACTTATATAAGGTAGCTACAGTGGTCAGATTCATAGAGACAGGAAATAGAATGGTAGTTTCTAGCAGCTGGGGGGAGAGGGGGATGGGGAGTTTAATGAGGATGGAATTTTCAGTTTGGGAAGATCGAAGTTCTGGAGAAGAATGATGGCAATGGTTAAATAACAATGTAAAATGTACTTAATACCACTGAACTACACACTAAAAATGGTTACGATGGTAAAATCTTGTGTATGCTTAACCAGAGGAAAAAAAAAAAAAAAAAAAAGTTTAAAAGGGAAAAGCTCATTCCTCATCATCTTCCCCAAAGAGTACATCCTCAACCTACTTTAACCTTGACCAACCAGCAAAGTATTCACTCTTGATTCATCTCTTTCCCTCACTTCCATTTTTCTCCCAGGAGAAAATTCTTCAATTCTAATTCCAAAACATAGCCTCATTTTGTCCACATCTTTTCATCATTATCATCACCTCATGCTTACTCCCATCTTGGGATCTTTCTACTTATTGTTGTGCCAACCCAGAAGACTCTGCTGACCTTCTTGAAATGACTGGACTCTTCCTGTCAATCAAGCTGTATCTTTCAGGACACTTCCTTGGGAAAGTCTTCCCCCACCACTTTAAAGTGGCCACTCAGTTTCAGTGTTTTGCAGAGTACTTATGGCTTTCTGTACACAATTTTTGTTTTGTCTTTCCCTACATCATAATGTAAATTCCATGGGTTCAAAGACCTTTTCAATCTGTATTATTACTCTTTCTCTCCATCTAGTTCAGTGCCTGGTACAAATTTGGCACTAAACACACATTTTTTAAATAAACAAATGAAAGAACCTAAATTCTAGTTTCCTCACTGCGAAAGTGAATATTCATAATTCAATTTAATAGGTTGATTTGAGTATTAAATAAAATAATGTCTGTTTAAGTGCTTAGAATGGTGTCGAAAGTACAGACAGCACACAGCAAAGGTTAACTGTTATTGTCATTAATATCACCACTAGGCAAATTATAGAGTGATAATGGCAACTTGGGGCATTGCTGTTACTAGTTTTTACCTGGGAAGCAGAGAAGTGACAGCTAAAGGGAAACTTCTTAACCCATAGAAAGTGATAGAATATTTCTGGTAAGAAAATTGGTGTTTGAATATTCAAGCCAGTTGCATAAAATATTTTATTGGCCAAGGTGAATTAATTGGACATGGAGGAAGTATATTTTGGTTACATGAAATTTCATAAGTGAGAGTGTCCAATCTGGACATCAATCATGAATTGACAGAGTATTTGAAAGCTTAGAATGCATCTTATGTGCATCATCTAACTTTTCCCTCTCACAGTAATTGTGTGAAGACACAAAGGCAGCTGTTAATAGTCATTTCCAAAGAAGCACCTTGAAAGATTAAGGACATAAAATAAGTAAGCCAAAGCCTGAATCCATTTGTACATCTCTAGTTTTTAATATTGTTAATCAAAATAATGTAGTTTTTAATAGGAAACATTGAAACACTCAGATTTATATGCAGTTTGGGTATGATTATTTCACATTCTCTTAAGACAAATTAATTTTTAAAAATA
Source organism: Giraffa tippelskirchi (assembly GCF_054371585.1). Taxonomy (NCBI): domain Eukaryota; kingdom Metazoa; phylum Chordata; class Mammalia; order Artiodactyla; family Giraffidae; genus Giraffa; species Giraffa tippelskirchi. The sequence continues at coordinate 173,190,420 of NC_137275.1, forward strand.
AAATATCAAAATTCAATTTTGTCTAGTTTAAAAAGAAATCATACAGAATTCCTAATATTCAAACTTGTCCTGAGTTTGAAGGATTTTAGTTTGCTATTTAGGGCTAAAATATCCTCTTCCTTACATTGAGCCAAAAAGCCTCATGTAAAAATATCAGTTACCCAAGCTTTACTTGTTATACAGGCTTTTTTTCCCTCCCCCTTAAGATTTCTTATAAAGTTGCTCATCTTCTCTTGAAAAGAACAAAATCCTGGATTATATCAGTTCACCTTGGCAAAAAGAAAAACAAGCAGTTTCATAATGGTAACAGAAATGAAATCTTTCACTCCATTTATATATTTCACTAAAGATAGAGCACTTTCAAAATTTAAGGTATTGTAGTTTTTAAAAAAGTAGAAACATGAATGAAATAATGTTATCTTTAGTTTGTTAAAGTATTTAATTAAAAGAAACCCATTTGTTTGATAATTTTTTATACATAATATGCCATTGCATGATGATAGCAGCTAAAAAGATAGATAGGTGTAAAAGAAGGGATGAAAATCAGAGTAGAAAATGATAAGGATGATCTAGACAGTCTGATTATCCAGGAGGGGGATTGCCTTAGATAACTGTGGAAGAACCAGAAATATATAGAAAAGGAAACCAAGTAGATATGGGTAGTTTTAGTGAAGAAGGACAGTAACTTGAACATAATGGAGACAATGAGGAGTTAAAAGTAGAAGGTGACATGTCAGTTATATAACAGGGTGAAGGTGAGGGAGGCAAACAACAGATATGAAAGAAGGCCAAAGGTAAGCAGTGTGGTTAGGACAAGATGTCAGCATCCTATGTTTGTGAAGGGGGCATGTGATAATCCAGGTACTTCTGCCTTTGGTGAAAACATCATAAAGGAACTATGCTAGCCTGCATTCATTTAAATGCGAGAAAAAAATATTCTCCATATCTGTAGAGAATAATTTAATAATTGCCATAATTTAATAATATGAAAATATTACAGTCTAAGCTACCTAGTAGCAATGGTAATTAGGTACATATATTAACTTATTTTTTAATTATAAAAATGGTATCTTCTTCACTATATCAGTTCAGTCACTCAGAAGTGTCTGGCTCTTTGTGACCCCATGGACTGCAGCACGCCAGGCCTCCCTGTCCATCACCAAATCCCGGAGATCATTCAAACTCATGTACGTTGAGTGGGTAATGCCATCCAACCATCTCATCCTCTGTCGTCCCCTTCTCCTCCCGCCTTCAATCTTTCCCAGCATCATGGTCTTTTCCAATAAGGCAGTTCTTTGCATCAGGTAGCCAAAGTATTGAGCTTCAGCTTCAGCATCAGTCCTTCCAGTGAACATTCAGGACTGATTTCCTTTAGGATGGACTGGTTGAATCTCCTTGCAGTCCAAGGGACTCTCAAGTGTCTTCTCCAACACCACAGTTCAAAAGCATCAGTTCTTTGGCGCTCAGCTTTCTTTATAATCCAACTCTCACATCCATACATGACTACTGGAAAAACCATAGCTTTGACTATACGGACATTTGTTGGCAAAGTAATGTCTCTGCTTTTTAATATGCTGTCTAGGTTGATTATAGCTTTTCTTCCAAGGAGCAAGCGTCTTTTAATTTCATGGCTGCAGTCACCATATGCAGTGAACTTGGAGCGCAAAAAAGTAAAGCCTCTCACTGTTTCCATTGTTTCCCCATCTATTTGCCATGAAGTGATGGGACCAGATGCCATGATATTAGTTTTCTGAATGTTAAGTTTTAAGCAAGCTTTTTCACTCTCTGCATTCACTTTCATCAAAGAGGCTCTTTAGTTCTTCTTCGCTTTCTGCCATAAGGGTGGTGTCATCTTGTCATCTGCATATGTGAGATTATTGATATTTCTCCCAGCAATCTTGATTCCAGCTTGTGCTTAATCCAGCCCAGCATTTCTCATGATGTACTCTGCATATAAGTTCAATAGGCAGGGTGACAATATACAGCCTTGACGTACTCCTTTCCCAATTTGGAACCAGTCTGTTGTCCCATGTCCAGTTCTAACTATTTGCTTCTTGACCTGCATACAGATGTCTCAAGAGGCAGGTCAGGTGGTCTGATATTCCCATCTCTTTCAGAATTTTCCACAGTTTATTGTGATCCACACAGTCAAAGGCTTTGGCATAGTCAATAAAGCAGAAGTAGATGTTTTTCTGGAACTCTCTTGCCTTTTTGATATTCCAACAGATGTTGGCAATTTGATCTCTGATTCCTCTGCCTTTTCTAAATCTAGCTTGAACATCTGGAAGTTCACAGTTCACATACTGTTGAAGCCTGTCTTGGAGGATTTTGGAAGAGGGTGTTTGCTATGACCAGTGTGTTCTCTTGGCAGAACTCTATTAGCCTTTTCCCTGCTTCATTCTGTATTCCAAGGCCAAATTTGCCTGTTACTCCAGGTGTTTCTTGACTTGCTACTTTTGCATTCCACTCTCCTATAATTAAAAGGACATCTTTTGGGGGTGTTAGTTCTAGAAGGTCATCTAGGTCTTCATAGAACTGTTCAACTTCAGCTTCTTCAGCATTACCGGTTGGGGCATAGACTTGAATTACCGTGATATTGAATGGTTTGCCTTGGAAATGAATAGAGATCATTCTGTCATTTTGGAGATTGCATCCAAGTACTGCATTTCAGACTCTTTTGTTGACCATGATGGCTACTCCATTTCTTCTAAGGGATTCCTGCCTACAGTAGTAGATATAATGGTCATCTGAGTGAAATTCACCCATTCTAGTCCATCTTAGTTCATTGATTCCTAGAATGTCGATGTTCACTGTTGTCATCTTCTGTTTGACCACTTCCAATTTGCCTTGATTCATGGACCTAACATTCCAGGTTCCTATGCAATATTGTTCTTTATAGCATCGAATCTTGCTTCTATCAGCAGTCCCATCCACAACTGGGTGTTGTTTTTGCTATGGCTCCATCCCTTCATTCTTTCTGGAGTTATTTCCCCCACTGATCTCCAGTAGCATAGTGGGCATCTACTGACCTGGGGAGTTCATCTTTCACTGTCCTATCTTTTTGCCTTTTTATACTGTTCATGGGGTTCTCAAGGCAAGAATACTGAAGTGACTTGCCATTCCCTTCTCCAGTGGACCACATTCTGTCAGACCTCTCCACCATGACCGTCCATCTTGGGTGGCCCCATATGACATGGCTTAGCTTCATTGAGTTAGACAAGGCTGTGGTCCATGTGCTCAGATTGACTAGTTGTCCATGACTGTAGTTTCAGTCTGTCTGCCCCGTGATCCCCTCTCTCAGTGCCTACCGTCTTACCTGGGATTCTCTTACCTTGGACACGGGGTCCAAACACCCTCTTCCAAAAACACAAGAGAAGACTCTACACATGGACATCACCAGATGGTCAACACCAAAATCAGATTGATTATATTCTTTGAGCCAAAGATGGAGAAGCTCTATACAGTCAGCAAAAACAAGACATGGAGCTGACTGTGGCTCAGATCATGAAATCATTATTGCTAAATTCAGACTGAAATTGAAGAAAGTGGAGAAAACCACTAGGCCATTCAGGTATGACCTAAATCAAATCCCTTATGACTATACAGTGGAAGTGAGAAATAGATTTAAAGGGCTAGATATGATAGACAGAGTGCCTGATGAACTATACATGGAGGTTCGTGACATTGTACAGGAGACAGGAATCAAGACCATCCCCAAGAAAAAGAAATGCAAAAAAACACAATGGCTGTCTGAGGAGGCCTTACAAGTAGCTGTGAAAAAATGGGAAGTGAAAAGCAAAGGAGAAAAGGAACCAGAGATCAAATTGTCAGTATCCTCTGGATCATCAAGAAAGCAAGAGAGTTCCAGAAAAACATCTACTTCTGCTTTATTGAACATGCCAAAGCCTTTTGACTGTGTGGATCACAATAAACTGTGGAAAATTCTGAAAGAGATGGGAATACCAGACCACCTGACCTGCATCTTGAGAAACCTGTATTCAGGTCAGGAAGCAACAGTTAGAACTGGACATGGAACAACAGACTGGTTCCAAATAGGAAAAGGAGTACGTCAAGGCTGTATATTGTTACCCTGCTTATTTAACTTATATGCAGAGTACATCATGAGAAACGCTGGGCTGGATTAAGCACAAGCTGGAATCAAGATTGCCGGAAGAAACATCAATAACCTCAGATATGCAGATGATACGACCCTTATGACAGAAAGTGAAGAAGAGCTAAAGAGCCTCTTGATGAAAGTGAAAGAGGAGGGTGAAGAAGTTGGCTTAAAGCTCAACATTCAGAAAACTAAGATCATGGCATCCGGTCCCATCTCTTCATGGCAGATAGATTGGCAAACAGTGGAAACAGTGTCAGACTTTATTTTGGGGGGCTCCAAAATCACTGCTGATGGTGATTGAAGCCATGAAATTAAAAGACGCTTACTCCTTGGAACGAAAGTTATGACCAACCTAGACAGCATATTAGAAAGTTAGAGACATTACTTTGCCAACAAAGGTCCGTCTAGTTAAGGCTATGATTTTTCCAGTGGTCATGTATGGATGTGAGAGTTGGACTATAAAGAAGGCTGAGTGCCGAAGAATTGATGCTTTTGAACTGTGGTGTTGGAGAAGACTCTTGAGAGTCCCTTGGACTGCAAGGAGATCCAACCAGTCCATCCTAAAGGAGATCAGTCCTGGGTGTTCATTGGAAGGACTGATGTTGAAGCTGAAACTCCAGTACTTTGGCCACCTGATGGGAAGAGCTGACTCATTTGAAAAGACCCTGATGCTGGGAAAGATTGAAGGCAGGAGGAGAAAGGGACAACAGAGGATGAGATGGCTGGATGGCAGTGTCAACTCAATGGACATGGGTTTGATTGGATTCCGGGAGTTGGTGATGGACAGGGAGGCCTGGTGTGCTGCGATTCATGGGGTCTCAAAGAGTCAGACACGACTGAGCGACTGACTAACTAACTGAACTGGAGGATTTTGAGCATTACTTTGCTAGCGTGTGAGCTGAGTGCAATTGTGTGGTAGTTCGAACATTCTTTGGCATTGCCTTTCTTTGGGATTGGAATGAAAACTGACCTTTTCCAATCCTGTGGCCAATGCTGAGTTTTCCAAATTTGCTGGCATATTGAGTGGAGCACTTTCACGGCATCATCTTTTAGGATTTGAAAGAGCTTAACTGGAATTCTTCACTATATAAAACTTAGGAAAAAATTTAATTAAAAAGAAAATAAATGCTATATACAACCTCAGCATTCAGGAAAACTCATTCTTAACAAGTTGCAGACACAGAAATACTTGTTTACTTAACATTTACTTTGTGTGATCACATAAATTGTTTGATACTTTTAATCACATTTTAACAATGTAATATGTGACTCTACATTTAATTAATTATATAATTGATAGTTTTTCAAAATGATGCCTTTAAAGGCTGCATAATGTTCTACTAAAATATTTTGGTCTTTAATATTTTCTTTTTTTGACATGGAACCTGACAGTGACCTATTTTATAAATAAATGCCTATCTCTTTCTCTTATAAGTGAAATTTTGTGTTAAGCTTTTTAAAGTCCCTTGATATATAATTATATTGGTTCTAAGAAAGTCTCATAAATATCCACTGCTTACAGTGTGAATTTGGGAGCAGAATGAATTTGGGTGATGGATATTCTTTGCTATCTGAACTCACACTGTGAGAATTTAGGAATTAGATAGCAAAGCACTCTGCACATATATTTTTCAGAAACTTGGAATTACATTATGAATGCAGTTTTACATCTTGATGTTTCTTTTAGAATTATATAGTAAAGTGACAATTACAATGACAGCAGATTTTTATTAGCAACAATAGATGCCAGAAAACAATGAAGTAATATCTTTAAAGTACTGAGGAAAAATGAACTGTCAAGAGAATCAAATATTCAGCTAAACTGTCATTCAAGAGTGCAGGAAAAATAATGACCATTTGTTTTTCATGCTTAAAAGAATAAAATTTCCAGCAAACCCTGAAATATCGTGAAATAATGAATCAGTTCAGTTCAGTCGCTCAGTTGTGTCCGACTCTTTGCGACCCCATGGACTGTAGCACGCCAGGCCTCCCTGTCCATCACCACCTCCCGGAGCTTGCTCAAACTCATGTCCATCGAGCCGGTGATGCCATCCAATGATCTCATTCTCTGTCATCCCCTTCTCCTCCTGCCTTCAATCTTTCCCAGCATCAGGGTCTTTTCCAGTGAGTCAGTTCTTTGCATTGGGTGGCCAAAGTATTGGAGCTTCAGCTTCAGCACCAATCCTTCCAATGAATACTCAGGAATATACCTTCGCGAAAAAGAATAATAGAAAAGAAATGGAATGCATAAAACAATAAGTATGAACAATGAGAAATGTTTATAAATCTAATTAATTATTGACTAAAAGTTATAATAGTTTTACATATCTAAAAGGTAATGCTAGATAATATGAAAAAGCCTGAATTTAGAGTAACTTCATATTTCAGTTAAAGATAGCAAACATCTTTTAAAATACATAGTAGAATTCACAAGTAGGAATAATTTCCAGCAGCCAAAAACAAAGCAGAAACAAGAGCCTGAAGATAAATATACTGTTTTAGAAGCAATGAAGAGAAGCAAAGTGTGGCTCTTCAACTCTTAATTATGTATAGAAAGAGACATGAGATGAGGAATTGTGTAGATAAAAATGAAAAATTTTAATGGAAAATTCACAGAAATTAAGAGAATGAACTCCCAATAAAAAAGAAAGACTGAAATATTCTACCCATTGCTGTCTCAGAAAGATTTTGAAGAAGTTTGTCTGTCATGCTAGAGTTCTAAGTTTGGGTAACATAATTAGTAGGCTGATTTGCTAAGTGTGTTTATTTGGCTACAGAGTTAAATGTATAAAAATTTTAAAACTATTAGAAGAATATATAAAAGAATTATGCTTGTGAATTTGGAATCATAAAGAATTTTTAAATGAGTTTCAAAAAATAGAAATTTTATGGAAAAGACTCATAATTTGATCAAATCAAAATATAAATCTTCTGTCAAATAAAGGAAAGCATGATGTAGCATGTTACAGAAATGTAAAGAGCAGAAAATGCTGAAAAAATGTATTGGCAAAATGTAAAGCATGCAAAGAACTGTAAGTAACAAAAGCATATACAAAACATCAAAGGAAAACTAAGAAAAAGACAACAAAAAGGAAAATGGATAAATGGTTTATATATACAAAATTCAAATCAAATACCCAATTGGATAATAGGTACATAAAAACTATCAAAGCTGGCAAACATTGAAGTAAAATTAAAACAACCTAGTCTCCAGTGTGGTGTTGGAGAAGACTCTTGAGAGTTCCTTGCACTGCAAGGAGATCAACCCAGTCAATCCTAAAGGAAATCAGTCCTGAATATTCATTGGAAAGACTGATGTTGAAGCTGAAGCTCCAATACTTAGGCCACCTGATGCAAAGAACTGACTCATTGGAAAAGACCCTGATGCTGGGAAAGATTGAAGGCAGGAGGAGAAGGGGACAACAGAGGATGAGATGGTTGGATGGCATCACCAACTCAATGGACATGAATCTGAGTAAACTCCAGGAGTTGGTGATGGACAGGAAAGCCTGGCGTGCTGCCATCCATGGGGTCGCCAAGAGTAGGACACGACTGAGTGACTTAACTGAACTGAACTGGGTCTCCAGTATAGCCCTATCAGCTTGGCAAAATTTTATTAATGTGATAATGCCAACTGTTATCAAGGATGGAAAGAAAAATGGAATATTCAACTGTGGCTGCTGAAAACATAGACAACAGTTTAGCAAATCTAATATAACAGACAAACTTCTCCCTCTCTCCCAGTAAGTCCTTTTCTAGACATACATCTTAGAGCCACAGTTCTAAGTGTGGTCCACAGACCTCTGGGAGCCCCTGAGATCCTTTCAGGGTATCTGCAAGTCAAAACTACTTTTATAATAGTTAATAAGACCTCTTTTTTTTTTTTCTCTCTGCAGAGATGTTTGCATTGGTGGTATAAATGCAATGAAAGATAAAACTGCTGATGCTTTAACACAATTTCAGACAGAAACATCGGAATGTGGTTTCTGTATTCTTTACCACCAGGGACTTGCAGTTAAAATAGAAAAAGCTAGTTTTAGCAAAAAATGTCCTTGATTAATCAGTGAAAAGTATTAAATTTCTTAAATCTTGACTGTTGAGTGCACATCTTTTTAATATTCTGTGTGATAAAATTGCAATTAAGCATGAAGATTTCAACAGCATATTAAGCAGCAAAGAACAACACTTGTGTGATTGAGTTATGAACAGAAATAGTTGTTTTTATTTAGGAAATACCATTTTACTTGAACGAAGAACTGACAGACAAACTACAATTGTTCAGGAGGGTATTTGGCAGTCACTTTCATGGAAGTGAATTTCAACCAAGAAAGTTTGCTGATTCAAGGCAAACAATGGATAATATTTGTAACAACAATAAAATTCAAATTTCTAAGCGAAAATTAGAATTTTGAAAAACTAATATTAGCTACAGTGAGCTTAACAGCTTCCCAATGTTTAAAGCCCTTTCTAATGAGACTGGTGTGAATTATTGTTCATTGTATGCGTGCATGCTAAGTTGTTTCGGTTGTGTCCCTATAGAGTGTAGCCCTCCAGGCTACTCTTTCATGGGATTCTCCAGGCAAGAACACTGGAGTGGGTTGCCATACCCTCCTCCAGGAGATCTTGTCAACCCAGGGATTGAACGCAAGGTTCTTATATCTCCTGCATTGGCAGGTGGGATCTTTACCGCTATCACCAACTTGGAAGACCTAGTGCCCGTTATGAATTATATATCTATTAAATTATAAAACTCAAAATTCATGATTGTAACTGCCACTGGAAAGGGAAAGAAAAGGCAATGTGAGTGAATGGCTTCTAATTAAAATATTTTATGTATATGAAAAATGAAAATTTTATAGCAAGCATTTTTCTTCTTTTCTGTAGGATATATTTAAATATATTCTATTTTCTTTTCTAGTAGTTTATTATTAAAAACACAAATGCTTTAGCATCAATCTTTATTGTAGCTATCATTATTGTCTTTGAATTAATTCTTCCTTTAGGAAGTTTTGTGGATTTGAGTATGGTTCTTGATATATTTTATTCAACATAAAACTTACATGAGTATGTAACAAGCAATACACTAAGAATGCATGCATCTAAGTGTACTTCCCAAGTCTGTACATTTTTAAAAAACATCTTGCCAGTTTCATAGGAAAAAGTGACACATGATTGGTTTAATTACTATTTTGGTGACCAGTAGGGTTCAGTCCCTGGGTTGGGAGGATCTCCTGCAGGAGGCAATGGCAACCCACTCCAATATTATTGCCTGGAAAATCCCATGGACAGAGAAGCCTGGAGGGTTACGGTTCATGGAGCTGCAGAGTCTGACATGACTGAAGCTAGTTATCATGTACACACACAGTGATGTCTAGGAATGGGAAAAGCACAAATGATAAAAGTACAATTATTCCTGCTTTAGAAACCAAGAAACAGTCAGCTTGATACTCTTGTCTTTGGAGAATTCACTGCACTCTTGATTTCTTTACCACTAGTGCAACCTGGTAAGAACAAAGAGAGAATTGTAGGCCTGTGCTCTTAGGTCAAAGAGCACTGGGAGAATTTACTATCATGGTTTCCCTGTCCACCATTTCTCACATATGGTTTTGGGGTGAAGTGGCTCTGCAATTTCACAATTATTTAATCTGTTCAGTGTCTGCAAGAAATGCGACAAATATGAGAAATAACAGGTTCCCAAATATGTGTATTTGGATTCCCATATCTATGCATGCATGTATGCTAAGTCACTTCAGTCGTGTCTGACTCTTTCCGACCCTGTGAACGGTAGCCTACCAGGCTCCTCTGTCCATGGGATTCTCCAGGCAAGAATATTCTCCAGGGTTGCCATGCCCTCCTCCAAGGGATCTTCCCAACTCAGGGATCAAATGCACATCTCTTATGTCTCCTGTATTTGGCAGGAGGGTTCTTTACCACTAGCGCCCCCTGGGAAGCCCTCCAATATCTATTGTTGTTCTTGTTCAGTTCCTTAGTCATGTCCGACTCTTTGTGACCCCATGGACTGCAGCACTCCAGCCTTCCTTATCCTTCACTATCTCTGGGAGTTTGCTCAAACTTATGTCCATTGAGTTAGTGATGCCATCCAACCATCTCATCCTCTGTCACCCCCTTCTCTTCCTACCATCAATCTTTCCCAGAATCAGGGTATTTTCCAATGAGTTGGCTGTTCGCATCAGGTGGCCACAGTATTAGAGCTTCAGCTTCAGCATCAGTCCTTCCAATGAATATTCAGAGTTTATTTCTTTCAGGGTTGACTGGTTTCATCCACTTGGTGTCTAAGGGACTCTCAGGAGTCTTCTCCAGCACCACAGTTTGAAAGCATCAATTCTGTGGTGCTCAGCCTTCTTTACAGTGCAACTCTTACATCCATCATGACTACTGGAAAAACCACAGCTTTGCCTATACAGACCAAAGAATAAAATCAATCGGATTTCAGTACTGACTATCTGGTGATGTCCATGTGAACAGTTATCTACTGTGTTGTTGTAAGATGGTGTTTGCTGTGACCAATGTGTTCTCTTGGCAAAACTCTGTTAGCCTTTGCCCTGCTTCATTTTGTTCTCTAAGGCCAAACTTGCCTGTTACTCCAGGTATCCTGCTTTTGCATTCCAATCCCCTATGATGAAAATGACATCTGTTTTTGGTATTAGTTCTAGAAGATCTTGTACTTGTTTGTAGAACCATTCAGCTTCAGCTTCTTTGGCATTAGCAGTTGGGCCATAAACTTGGATTACTCTGATGTTGAATGGTTTGCCTTAGAAACAAACTGAGATCATTCTGTCATATTTTGAGATTGCACCCAAGTATTGCTTTTCAGACTCTTTTGTTGACTATGAGGGCTACTCCATTTCTTCTAAGGGTTTCTTGCCCACAGTGGTATATATAATGGTCATCTATATTAAATTCACCCATACCTGTCTGTTTTAGTTCACAGATTCCTAAAATGTCAATGTTCACTCTTGCCATGTCTATATACACCAGAAAATCATCTACTTCCTATGTTCCCATTCCTTAATTTATCCAGATTTCTACCTATACCATCTTTTGGAGATTATCTTACATAATAGGTCTATTCCTTTCAATAGCTCTCATTGTTATATAGGGAGGGGTTTTAGTGACCTAGTCTTGCTTTTTCACCTCTGAATTTCTTCATGGTGATGACTTTCATGCTAGTTAATAGTTTTCTACACCATATGATGTCCTCTGAGATCAAAACCATGCTGAAAGCCAGAAATGCCATTATTATCACTTCTTGATGAGGTTATGCTTGTCTGTTTATTTCTCATGATCCTGTCCTTCTCATGGTAGCTTCTGACAGAAGCCTGTTTTGTTCTGTATACTTATCCTTTCTAGAACAAAGGATCCATATTAAATAATTTCATACTTTGTTTATAATTTCAATTTGTATTTCCTTTTTCATATTTTGACCAATTTTTATTGTACTTTGTATTCTTTTCTTCCTGATTTTTAAAGACTCTTTTTTAAGTGTAAATATATCACAGGAATCTCAAACCAAATTAATTTGTCAAATTTGTGGTATGTTGTAAATTTCCTTTAAGTTTCTTTATGATCTTCATTTTGCATTCAGAAGTTTAAACTTTATATATAGACATAATATATCAGTTCTTTAAATGCATGGCTTCTTCCATTGCTTTATTTTTTCCCTTGTAAATCTACTTAAGATTTGCCCATAATTTCTTTGTTTTCATTTTTGTACTTGACTCCTCAAGTCATGCAGAATTTATCTAGTATGTATTGTAAGGAGTGAACTTGTCTTATTTTTTTATTATTATTATTCTGACCAATTTTGTCAGGACAAATAAGTTATGGGGGAAAAAGAAGCTTTATTTTCTCCTTCAATTATGATACCACCTCTATCATGTATTTAGTTTTTGCATAGAAAAATCATTCATATTTTGGGCTTTTTATTCTGACTGACTTACCTCTGTGGATTCCTGGGTAACTACTATACTGTTTTGATTATTGTTCTTCTAAGTTTCCTCACTTGTAAGCATTATCCCCTCTGTCCTCCCATTTTTTTCCCAGAAAATTTGTTGCCTAATCCTACCTGTTTATTCTTCTAAATGTACCTCAGAATGTCTTCTATAAAATTTTCTGGGATGTTAATTAGAATTGCAACTTGGATCACAAATTAATTTGAAAATATTAAGTGGAATTCCTATTTCTGTTCATGAGCTTAACATATATCTTTAATGATTCCCTGATTTATAACATACTAGAGTTACTTCATATCATTCTTGTTGATAAAACCCCTACCTTGTTTTCACTGTAAATGTGATAGGGTATTTTGACTCATATTTGCTAATAGTGATGGGATTTTTTTTAACTTGTTTGTGTAAAGAATAGTAATTATTGTACATTTCTTTTGCATTAAACCCATATTAAAATGGGTTTATTTTCTTGGGCTCCAAAATCACTGCAGATGGTGACTTCAGCCATGAAATTAAGATGCTTGCTCCTTGGAAGAAAAGCTATGACCAACCTAGAGAGCATATTAAAAAGCAGAGACATTACTTTGCTGACAAAGGTCCATATAGTCAAGGCTATGGTTTTTCCAGTAGTCATGTATGGGTGTGAGAGTTGGACTATAAAGAAAGCTGAGTGCCGAAGAATTGATGCTTTTAAGCTGTGGTGTTGGAGAAGACTCTTGAGAGTCCCTTGGACTCCAAGGAGATCCAACCAGTCCATCCTAAAGGAAATCAGTCCTGAATATTCATTAGAAGGCCTGATGCTGAAGCTGAAACTCCAATACTGTGGCCACCTGATGCGAAGAACTGCCTCACTGGAAAAGACCCTGATGCTGGGAAAGATTGAAGGCGGGAGGAGGAGACGACAGAGATTGAGATGGTTGGATGGCATTAGTGACTCGAAGGACTTGAGTTTGAGCAAGCTCAGGGATTTGGTGATGGACAGGGAAGCCTGGTGTGCTGCAGTCATGGGGTTGCAAAGAGTCAGCCATGGCTGAGTGACTGAACTGAACTGAACATATTAAAATATTTTGTTCTAATAGTTTTTCCCCATGATCTGGCTTATCTATATAGATAATTTTATCAGCAAGGAGAGATAAGAAAGCCTTCCTCAGCGATCAGTGCAAACAAATAGAGGAAAACAACAGATTGGGAAAGACTAGAGACCTCTTCAAGAAAATTAGAGATACCAAAGAAACATTTCATGCAAAGATAGGCTCGATAAAGGACAGAAATGGTATGGACCTAACAGAAGCAGAAGATATTAAGAAGAGGTGACAAGAATACACAGAAGAACTGTACAAAAAAGATCTTCACGACCCAGATAATCACGATGGTGTGATCACTCACCTAGAGCCAGATATCCTGGAATGTGAAGTCAAGTGGGCCTTAGAAAGCATCACTACGAACAAAGCTAGTGGAGGTGATGGAATTTCAGTTGAGCTATTTCAAATCCTCAAAGGTGATGCTATGAAAGTGCTGCACTCGATATGCCAGCAAATGAGAAACGCTGGGCTGGAAGAAACACAAGCTGGAATCAAGATTGCAGGGAGAAATATCAATAACCTCAGATATGCGGATGACACCACCCTTATGGCAGAAAGTGAAGAAGAACTAAAGAGCCTCTTGATGAATGTGAAGGAGGAGAGTGAAAAAGTTGGCTTAAAGCTCAACGTTCAGAAAACTAAGATCATGGCATCTGGTCCCATCACTCCATGGGAAATAGATGGGGAAACAGTGGAAACAGTGTCAGACTTTACTTTTTGGGGCTCCAGAATCACTGCTGATGGTGACTGCAGCCATGAAATTAAAAGACGCTTACTCCTTGGAAGGAAGGTTATGGCCAACCTAGATAGCATATTTAAAAGCAGAGACATTACTTTGCCAACAAAAGTCCGTCTAGTCGAGGCTATGGTTTTTCCAGTGGTCATGTATGGATGTGAGAGTTGGACGGTGAAGAAAGCTGAGCGCCGCAGAATTGATGCTTTTGAACCGTGGTGTTGGAGAAGACTCTTGAGAGTCCCTTGGACTGCAAGGAGATCCAATCAGTCCATCCTAAAAGAGATCAATCCTGGGTGTTCATTGGAAGGTTTGATGTTGAAGCTGAAGCTCCAATACTTTGGCCACCTCATGCGACGGGTTGACTCATTGGAAAAGACCCTAATGCTGGGTAGGATTGGGGGCGGGAGGAGAAGGGGACGACAGAGGATGAGATGGTTGGATGGCATCACCGACTCGACGAACATGGGTTTGGGTAGACTCTGGGAGTTGGTGATGGACAGAGAGGCCTGGCGTGCTGCAATTCATGGGGTCGCAGAGAGTCGGACACGACTGAGCGACTGAACTGAACTGAACTGATCATCTACAGATAATGACACAATAAAAGCTATATCTATTTCTTTATACCACTGTCAAAATTTTTAAAAATAAGTTTAAATAATGTGGTGGCCATTGTTCCTAGTTTTAATATTAATAGCTTTTTTTCTCCCTCTAGAGTAGTGTCAGCAATACAAAGTTTTGAAGCTGTAATGCCCTTCTCACGGCCGTTGCAAATGTTATTAAATGACTATTGCATTTTGTATTTCTAGTGTTCTCGGTAACTAGAGAACATATGCATTTGATATTTTTTATTTGGATTGAGTACCTCTACTTTAAATATATAATTCAAATTACATCATCCTATTTTAGTTTCTTAGCACGTCAGTCTAAACCTTATTAGACTGTAAACAGTAAGAAAGTAAAGTGAAAGTGAAGTCGCTCAGTCACGTCTGACTCTTTGCGACCCTATGGACTGTAGCCCACCAGGCTCCTCCGTCCATGGGATTCTCCAGGCAAGAGTACTGGAGCGGGTTGCCATTTCCTTCTCCAGGGGATCTTCCCAACCCAGAGATTGAACCCGGGTCTCCCGCATTGTAGGCAGACGCTTTACTGTCTGAGCCACTAGGGAAGTCCATGTAAACAGTAAACTGATATTTAAATAATATTTGTTGTTTGCTCTCTGTCTCCTACTCATTTAGGACCAAGACTACCTTTACCTTGTATCCTTAGCTCCTAGAAAACTGAGCACATAAAGATATTCAATACATATTTCCTAATAAATGACTCCCATCAATTAAAGATCTGCCCCTAGTTCTCTTTCCATCTCTAGTCCTGCTTACAAAACATTTCTTTAGGGGTTAAGCATATCAAGGAGCACTACACTTCTGCCTGCCTCTCTGTAATTTGTAGGACATTGTGTCTCAGGTGTTGTTATTTCCAGTATCCATAAAAGAGAATATGAAGAAAGATGTGGGGATGCTCCTAGCTAAAGCAGAATAGTTTGGCAGTACCTGGTGCTGTCTCTTAATCTTGGGGTTAGTGATAAATATATAATAAGCAAAGATTTTACCCATTTCTAGAAGATATTAATGCTTTTATGGATGAATCAGAGAAAAAATTATATGCATTGAATTTTAGATATTATTTCTTGATCTACCTCTATAATTAATTAATAGGAATATCACCCAGATTTTGCCCAATTGAATTCTCTGACTTGTAGATTATAATGATGCTGTTCTTTTTGTTACTGCTTTTTTATTTGTATGAACCTTCAGGAATATACATAATATGAAATCTAAAGTTTGCATAGTCATAGTAACATAAAAGGCAGTAGTTTTATATATGTGTGTGTATATATGTATATATATATATGTTTATAGATATCTATAGTGAGTGTTTAATGAATGCTGTATTGATAATGCATTTAAGAATTAAATAAGATGTTGTAACAAACTCTGAGAGGTGTATACTAATACCCTAATGTTATAAAGATTGGTTCTTAAATTCAGAGAATATAAACAGTGTCTATACATTCATAGCCAAAAAGTAAAATAAAACTAAACAAAACAGATTTGGTACAGGTATCCTGCCTGAAACATTTGTATTTTTACTAATATGTTCTGAATTTCAGAATTATCATTGCCTGGATACCATGAAAAGAAACAGAAAATACACACACACACGCACACACACACACACACACACACACACACACACACATACACGCACATGCAGAGTTGACTCATTATTCACAGTAGTTGTGCTCCATTAAGTCACTGTGAACACTGAGTTAATGAATGCTGAATCTTTGTATCTAGGGAAAACATAGGGTTAGGTTCCTACGAGCCCTTGGTCATATGTAGGCAAATTTGCACATGAATCCACAAACTATTAAGGTTGATTGTATTACACTCACACATACGGTACACAAATACACATACATGCATACACATATCATAGACCTATATTTTAATACTTTCAATTTCCAGTCCAGCACTGCAAGGTTCATTCTAGCTTTGTCTCTTTAAATGTAACTTTCCTCTCTGACAATGAGAAATCTGGCTCTGATTATTTACAGTATATCTACTAATTTGTTCAGCCCTAATATACAAATAAGGTGGTTTCATAATTCATAACCCATATTCCTATGAGAAATAAGTTTAAAAACTAGAGTACTTATACAGGGTGTTTTAGTCATCTGTAACTTTATAGTATCAGTCAAAATATGATTTTCCATCCCCTTTCTTCTTCATTCCTAAAATTCAGTTGTAATTTGATGCACACATTTAGGTATATTTGTCACAATCTGCAACCCATCTTTCTTCTGTATCCTGGTTGATTTTTAAAATTTTCATATATTAAAATTCACTTTTTTGAGGTATGTGTTCTATGGATTTTGATGAATGCATAGAGTAAGGTATCCAACACTGTTCTGTACAGAACAGTTTCATCACCTTCAAAATTTACTCACACTGCTCCTTTATAGACATCCTTTCTCCCACTCCACACTCCTCCTTTTCTTTCCTCAAAATTTGCCTTTTTCCAAGTGTCATGTAAATGAAATTATGTAATATATAGCCTTTGGGAACAGACTCTTTTCCTTAGAAAAAAGCATTTAAGATTCATCTATTTTATTGCTTGAATCAATAGTTTATTCCTTTCTTATGTTAAGTAGTATTCCAAAATATGAAGATATTTTTCTTTCCCTATACATCATTTTTACTGTGAATTTGTAATATTTCATATATACATAAGGACTATTCCACTGTATAGGGCACCTGAACACAATTTATAATGCTAATTCTCTAAATAATTTCTCCAAGCATCAACTTTGGTCATCACCTCTATTGTTTTTAATGCATTCACCATTTGAAGGATATCTTGGTTGGTTCCAGTTTTTGGTGGTTATGAATAAAATCACTGTAAGCATTTTTGTTGTTGTTCGATCACCAAGTCATGTCTGACTATTTGTGACTCCATGGACTACAACACACCAGGCTTCACTGTCCTTCACCATCTCCTGGAGCTTGCTCAAACTCATGGCTATTGAATTAATGATGCCAGCCAGGTACAGATTTCTGTGTAAACATAAGTTTTAAAATTCTTATGGGTACATATATAAAAGGGAGAATCATATGGCTTAATATGCTACTGAATTTGTTTCACTAGTATTTTGTTGAGCATTTTTGCACCAATATTCATAGGGATACTGGTCTAGTTTTTTTTCTCTTTTGATTTCTTTTTCTGTCTTTGATATCTAGGATAATACTGGCCTATACAATGTCTTAGGAAATTCTCATTTCTTTTGGCTTTTGCAGGAGTTTGAATTTTTCACTTCTCTAAACATTAGGTAGGATTTACCATTAGAGCAATGTGATCTTGAGTTTTTCTCTGTTGGAAATGCTTTAATTACTGACTCAATTTTTTTTTTCCCTTAGAGGTCAATTCAAATTTTTAATTCCCTTGAGTCAGTTTAGGTAATTTATGTATATTAATTTGTTTATTTCATCAAGGCTATCTAGTTTTTTGGCATACAGTTGTTCACAGTAATATGTTTTAATCTTTTTTATGTTTGTCAAGTTGGTAGTAATGTCCCCACTTTCATTCTAGATTGTAGTGATATTTGTTCCCCTCTCTTTTTTTTTTCTTGGTGATTCTATCTAAAAGCTTGTCTTTATATATATATATATTCAAAGATCAAACTTTTGAGTTAATTGGTTCTCTATATCCATCTCCTATACTCTGTTCTTTTCTAATCTTTATTATTTTGTTCCTTCTGCATATGTTGAGATTAGTTTGCCCTTCTATTTCCAGCTTCTTTAGGTGGAGATTTAGGTTATTGATTTGACACCTTAATTCTTTTTAATGTAAGCATTTATAGTTATAAATTTCTCTCTTAGCACTGCTTTTACTGCATTCAATAAGTTTTAGTATGTTTTGTTTGCATTTTGTTCATTTCAAATATTTTCTACATCTCTTTTTAATTTTTTCTTTATAAGAATGTGTTAATTTAACATATTTCTGAATTTTTCAAATTTCCTTCTGTTATGGATTTGTAACTTTATTCCATGTCATCAAAGAACATATTTGTATTATTTCAATCTTTTTTAATGTATTGAGACTGGTTATGTGACCTAACATGTGATCTACATTGAAAATATTCCATGTGCACTTGAGAAGAATGTTTACTTGCTATTATTGACTGGAGTATTTTATAATTGTCTATTAGGTCTCTTGGGTTAATAATGTTATTCAAGTCTTTTACAGACTTCTTGGTCTATCTAGTTGTTCTATCCGTTACTGAAAGTGAGGTATTGATATCTCTGTTATCATTGAACTGTTTCTCCCTTGAGTTATTAGTCTTTCTCCACGTATTTTAGGGCCCTTTTGTTAGGTGCATATATTTGTATAATCATTATATGAAGGATTAACCCTTTTACTATTATATATGTCCTTTGTCTCTTGTAATAGTTCTTGACTTAAAGTTTATTTTTTCTAATATTAATAGCCACTCCAGCTCAATTTCGTTACTGTTTCATGAAATATCTTTTATAGTCCTTCACTTAAAACCTGTTGTGTCATTGGATATAAATTAAATGTGTTTAGAAGGCATACAGATGAATGATTTAAAAAAAAATTCCATTCTTCTCATCACTGCCTTTTGATTGGAGAGTTTAATCCAATTGTACTTAAAGTAATGACATATAAGAGAGGACTTATTTCTGTTATTATATTGTATGTGTCTTCTATCTTTTTATATATCTAATTCCTTCACTACTGCATTCTTTCCAGTGAAATAGATATTTTTTACTGTGCATTTTTAATTCCCTTATTGGCTTTCTAGGTGGTGCTAGTGGTAAAGAACCCACCTGCCAATACAGGAGACATAAGAAACTAGGGTTTGTTCCCTGGGTCGGGAAGATCCCCTGGAGGAGGAAATGGCAACCCAGTCCAGTATTCTTGCCTGGAGAATCCCATGGACAGAAAAGCCTGGTGGGCTACAGTCCATGGCATCATAAATAGTCAGACACGACAGAAGTGAGTTAAGTTATTGTTTCTTTTAATATATTTTAGAGGTTTTTTTTTTAATCATTGTCATGGGGATTTAAATTTAAAACTTTCAACATTTAGATTCAAATTTTGGTTTAATATCAAAATAATTTTGATAGTATCTAGTATAGTATAAAGCTCTTTTCTCTCCCCCTCTTCTTTCAGCTATTATGGTCACAAATCACATCTTTATATAATGTATGCCCATCAATATAAGTTTATAAATGTTTTCTGCAACTGACTTTTAAATAAGATAGGTAAAGAAATGAGTTTCAAACAGAGAATACATTAATTTAGCCACTAAAATATTTCCCTATAGTTTTATGCAGCAAATGGGGCTGGGACTAGAGTAAGTAAAAGGGAACAAAGTTTGTTCTTCTTAATGAGCTCAGCCATATTTCTTAACTCAGCTTTGCCTGGATTGCTGTGAGTTTTTAATTAGTTTCCAGAGATACAAAATGTTGATACTTAGAATTTTTGCCAGTTTTTGTATTTTATGAAGAGGTAGTCTTTTGGAATTCCTTATATCACTATTTTATTTGATATTATTCCCTTTGTATAATTTTTAAATATAAAAACTTAGTTGACCCTTGAATAATACAGCTTTGTACTGCATGGGTTCATTTACATGCAGATTTTTTCAGCAACTATATATTACAATAGCAAAGCCTTTGACCATGTGGATCACAACAAACTGTGGAAAATTCTTAAAGAGATGGGAATACAAGACTACCTGACCTGCCTCCTGAGAAATCTGTATGCAGGTCAAGAAGCAACAGTTAGAGCTGGACATGGAACAACAGACTTGTTCCAAATTGGGAAAGGAGTGTGTCAAGGCTGTATATTATCACCCTGCTTATTTAACTTATATGCAGAGTACATTATGTGAAATGCTGGACTGGTTGAAACACAAGCTGTAATCAAGTTTGCTGGGAGAAATATCAATAACCTCAGATAGGCAGATAACACTACCCTTATGGCAGAAAGTAAAGAACTAAAGAGCCTCTTGATGAAAGTGAAAGAGAAGAGTGAAAAAGTTGGCTTAAAACTCAACATTCAGAAAACTAAGATCATGGCTTCCGGTCCCATCACTTCATGGGAAATAGATGGGGAAACAGTGGAAACAGTGGTAGACTTTATTTTTTTTTTGAGCTCCAAAATCACTGCAGATGGTGATTGCAGCCGTGAAATTAAAAGCCGCTTGCTCTTTGGAAGAAAGGTTAGACCAACTAGACAGCATATTAAAATGCAAAGACATTACTTTGCTGACAAAGGTCCATCTAGTCAAAGCTATGGTTTTTCCAGTAGTCATGTATGGATGTGAGAGTTGGACTATAAAGAAAGCTGAGTGCCGAAGAATTGCTGCTTTTGAACTGTGGTGTTGGAGAAGACTCTTGAGAGTCCCTTGGACTGCAAGGAGATCCAACCAATCCATCCTAAAGGAAATCAGTCCTGAATATTCATTGGAAGGACTGATGCTGAAGCTGAAACTCCAATACTTTGGCCACCTGATGCGAAGAACTGCCTCATTGGAAAAGACCCTGATGCTGGGAAAGATTGAGGGCAGGAGGAGAAGGGGACAACAGAGGATGACATGGTTGGGTGGCATCACCAATTCAATGGGACATGAGTTTGAGTAAACTCTGGGAGTTGGTGATGGACAGGGTGGCCTGGCATGCAGCCATCCATAGCTTCGCAAATAATCAGACACGATTGAGCGGCTGAACTGAACTGATACTACAATACTACATGATTTGTGGTTGGTTGAATCCATGGATATGGAACTGCAGGTACAGAGGACTGATTATAAAGTTATCTGTGGATTTTCAGCTTCCCCCTACCTCCTGCATTGTTCAAGGATCAATTAGTCCCCTCTATTTCCAGTAGCCTTCAATCACTCATTTTCAGGTATTTTTCTAGAGGGAAAAATAATATTTTAAGTGAAAAACATTGGAAGCAATTTAAAGGTCTACACAAACTTCCCTGGACTGATAGGTTGTTTTATAATCACAGTAATAATAAGAAGAATAAGAACATCTGTCTTCCCTGAAGCAGTTATTGTGTGCTAGGCATTGCTTATGTGTTTTATATGTATTATCTCACTTAATCCATGTAACAACTTTGTGCTGTGGTGGCTTTTATTATCCTCATTTTATATATGAGAAAACTAATGTTTAAAGAGATCAAACTAAAGGTCATATAAGTCACAAGGGACAGAGATATGATTCACATCAGTGTCAGTTTGATTCCAAAGTATTGTTCTTAACCAGGAGAGAAAACAGTTCAGAAAATATTGTAATATCTGATTTAGATATGCAGATCATTTGTTGTTACCATTACTATTAAAATTTATATACTAGATATTAATATATTGGATAAAAACTAGGATATTATCTGAGTATACCAATAAAGCATTTACAGAATATTTCTCAGATGGCAGTTTTGTGCTAGATATTTCTTAGGATAAACCTTGATTACTATACTTAAGAATCCAATTATCTACCAAGGAAGTGAGAATAACTATGTGAGAAATAATTAAACTGTAAGCCATGAGATACTAAGAATAAAGTCAGTGGTAGTTTAGAGAAAAAGGGTCATGGGTAACAGGTTGCAGTGCAACAGAACTTCGTAAAACTACTGGGATAAACTTGAAAAATAAAGAGGATTGAACATGGCTTGGAAACTTAGATTCATGGCTTAATTTGATAAGTCCATTTAAGAACATTTTTCTAATGCAGACTCTATTCAAGGCATTGAAACTATAAAAGATAAAGTTCTGGACTCTACCTTTAAAGAATTCAAATATTTTTTTTAAAGTATATGATGGCAAATACTATTTTGTAAGTTTGTATGAAATGCTATAGACAAATGTAAGAAGCAATTACACCTGTCTGTAGGAAGCAAGGACAACCCTTAAAACTCCAGAGAACAAAAGACTTTCAAGCTGGCTCTAAAGGATGAGGTAGTAGCCATTGATTCTACTACACTTAACACTGCTCGGCAGACCCAGCCTTCCTAGAAATTGGTAAGGGGATGCTAACATGCTTGGTCTCGTTTTTCATACCAGAAGAGCTAACTCTTTCCATCCTGGTCTATATTCTCTTTTATGCTGAAGAGCTAAGACAGTGTGGTAGGCGGCTACAGGATTTATTGCCTATAAGAAATCACTGAAAGCCAGAGACAGAATAAAAAGGTCTAAAGTATTCATTAAATTCTTGGATTTGCATCCCAAAATTTTTAAAAATAAAACGTGTATCCCTTGTTTAATTTCTTTCCTTCATCTAGATTCCTAAGTCTTCCTTCAGTCCGAATTAGAATATCACAAACACTGTCAGGGCTACACTCTTTAAGTTCTTCATATTTGTATGGCATTGTAAGATAGGGAGGACTTTGGTGTCCCAGACAACCTTATTTGGCACCTGCATACTCCCTTCTTGATGGTAGCACTTAATTATCTTAAAGCTGGTTGGTTTCCTTCAAAGCACACTGCAAACCATATTGTTAATCTTGTAAATCCAGTTGGGGTTAAGCTGACTTGACTTTTTTTTTCACTGTCCTTGTACTTTGAGTTCAGTTTATTTGGCAAGGCTGATTTTTCTTTGCTTATGTCTATTTTTAATGCACTATTAGAAGACCTATTTTTTTTTACATTCCATTAACAATTCTCTAGAAGCACAGGTTGCAGATATGCAGTACAGGTAGAAAGATATACAAAGGCACAGGGTTTGGAAAGATGTCCACAGAACACGAGTTTTTCAGAGTGAATAAAGTATAAGCCTGTTAGGAACTAGAGATTAAAATGAGAAAATAGCTAATGGTCAGGTTATACATACATAAACCTAAGGCATTTGGACTTTATTCTGTTAAATAAATGGAATAGTAACTGATTTCTGAAACATAAAGATCACTGCTTTAGAACAATAAAGGATGTGTTAGAAAGAGGCAAGTAGCAATAGTATTAAGGGCATGTGTTAAGCTTATTAAAATAGTCACCAGGGATTAATCTATCTCTATTTTTATTCTAAAGTGGTAGGGATTTTTTTTAATTAGTCCAAACTGGACAGAAGTGGTATAAGAAGGGAGGGAAATACTGGTCTAATTATAAATAATCATCATTTACTTTTTATATATGAGAATTTATATGCAGAGTACATCATGCAAAATGCTGGTCTGGATGAAGCACAAACTGGCATCAAGATTGCCAGGAGAAATATCAATAATCTCAGATACGCAGATGACACCACCCTTATGGCAGAAAGCAAAGAAGAACTAAAAGAGCCTCTTGATGAAAGTGAGAGAGGAACGTGAAAAAGCTGGCTTGAAACTCAACATTCAAAAAACTAAGATCAAGGCATCCAGTCCCATCACTTCATGGCAAACAGATGGGGAAACAATGGAAACAGTGAGAGATTTTATTTTTGTGGGGCTCCAAAATCCCTGCAGATGGTGACTGCAGCCATGAAATTAAAAGACACTTCCTCCTTGGAAGAAAAGCTATGACCAACCTAGACAGCATATTAAAAAGCAAAGACATTACTTTGCCAACAAAGGTCCATCTAGTCAAAGCTGTGGTTTTTCCAGTAGTCATGTGTGGATGTGAGAGTTGAACTATAAAGAAAGCTGAGTGCTGAAGAATTGATGCGTTTGAGCTGTGGTGTTGGAGACGACTCTTGAGAGTCCCTTGGACTGCAAGGAGATCCACCCAGTCCATCCTAAAGGAAATCAGTCCTGAATATTCATTGGAAGGCCTGATGCTGAAGCTGAAACTCCAATACTTTGGCCATCTGATGCGAAGAACTGCCTCACTGGAAAAGACCCTGCTGCTGGGAAAGATTGAAGGCTTGAGGAGAAGGGGATGACAGAGGATAAGATGGTTGGATGGCATCACCAACTCGATGGACATGAGTTTGAGCAAGCTCAGGGAGTTGATAATGGACAGGGAAGCCTGGCATGCTGCAGTCCATGAGTTCACAAAGAATTGGATACGACTGAGCGACTGAACTTTTTATAATTATTTATGTGACTAAAATAATTATAAATTTGTTATGACATTTCTCCAAAGAAGACATACAGATGGCTAACAAACACATGAAAAGATGCTCAACATCACTCATTATTAGAGAAATGCAAATCAAAACCACAATGAGGTATCATTTCATACCAGTCAGAATGGCTGCTATCCAAAAGTCTACAAGCAATAAATGCTGGAGAGGGTGTGGAGAAAAGGGAACCCTCTTACACTGTTGGTGGGAATGCAAACTAGTACAGCCACTATGGAGAACAGTGTGGAGATTCCTTAAAAAACTGGGAATAGAACTGCCATATGACCCAGCAATCCCACTGCTGGGCATACACACTGAAGAAACCAGAATTGAAAGAGACGCGTGTACCCCAGTGTTCATCGCAGCACTGTTTACAATAGCCAGGACATGGAAGCAACCTAGATGTCCATCAGCAGACGAATGGATAAGGAAGCTTTGGTACATATACACAATGGAATATTACTCAGCCATTAAAAAAAATACATTTGAATCGGTTCTACTGAGATGGATGAAACTGGAGCCCATTATACAGAGTGAAGTAAGCCAGAAAGAAAAACACCAATACAGTATACTAATGCATATATATGGAATTTGAAAGATGGTAATGATAACCCTATATGCGAGACAGAATAAGAGACACAGATGCATAGAAAAATTTTATGGACTCTGAGGGAGAAGGTGAGGGTGGGACGTTCTGGGAGAATAGCATTGAAACATGTATATTATCATATGTGAAACGGAACACCATTCCATGTTCGATGCATGAGACAAGGGCTCAGGGCCGGGGCAATGGGATGACCCGGAGGGATGGGATGGGGAGGGAGGTGGGTGGGGGGTCCAGGAAGGGGAACACATGTAAACCCATGGCTGATTCATGTCAATGTATGGCAAAAACTATTACAATGTTGTAAAGTAATTAGCCCCCAACTAAAATAAATAAATTTATAAAAAACAAAATTTGTTATGAGAGTTAAAAGTAAAGTATGCATCCTTATACATTTTCCTAGTATTAAAATGTCAATCTGAAAAATATTTCTATTGACATACTGAAGAAAAGTATTTTCACTGACATATATATTAAAGGTTATAGCTTACCTTTTGCTCTCCTTTTCTCCTCCATTGCTACCTTTCCCTTCCCCACAATGAAAATCAATTACTAAACTTTTATAGGAGTTGAAATGTATTCTGTGAGTTACTCTCTTCTTTTTGCATCATCTGGTTTTCTGACCAGCAGCACTTTTTGCTTCTCTTACAACTTCCTTTGAGAACCTATAAAACTTTGAAGAATAATAGATTAAACAGTACCCCTACTTTCATACAATATTAGCAGTCTGGTCTTCACATGAACTGTGGTCAGATTTACCTACATCTCATGACAGAGTCTACTGGTCCTATTTTATAGGTTATATTTCCATATCGCACCTTTTATATTCAGGATATGTGCTGAATATTTTATTTACAATTGCTCACAAGAACCCTGAGAGGATTGTGAATGAATTATGCCTCAAAAAAATGAAAAATAAACCTCAGAGACAAGGAACTGCTTATGACTAGAGTTCACAAATGCACAAATTGAGTTTTATAAAATTACTGTTTACTCAGAAAAATACAAAAAGTTAAAGCCTAATGATAGAGTGATAGTTAAGAGCCTCATTTAATAACGTCTAAACATCTCACTCAGAATTTTTTCTTACTTACATTTTTTAATAGATTGATGACTATCCAAAGTGCAGCTGTTTTGCTCAGAAAAAGACTCTAGGGTATGCTGGTATATAAAATGTATAGAACGTAAAGTCACAAATAATAGAGGAAAGTGATTATTCAATAAACAATTACTGAAAAGTTTGTTATGCATTTGGGAAAAAACAATATCTAAGTACATACTTCACAGGATGCTTAAAAAGTTATAGATAGTGTAAGGAGGAAAAGAATAACTCAAAGTATTAAAAAGAAATTAAAAGGAAAAGGCAGTGATTTTTTATTATAATTCTGGAAATGTGGAAAACTTTCCAAGTTCAAAGTCAATGGATATATCCCAGAGGAAAGTGTTGATAGATTGAACTGTGTAATTAATACCTTCTGTGCTGTGCTGTGCTTAGTTGCTCAGTCGTGTCTGACTCTTTGAAACTCTGTGGACTGCAGCCCGCCAGGCTCCTCTGTCCATGGGGATTCTCCAGGCAAGAATACTGGAGTGGGTTTCCATGCCCTCCTCCAGGGGATCTTCCCAACCAAGGGATTGAACCCAAGTCTCCCACATTGCAGGCAGATTTATTTATCGTCTGAGTCACCAGGGAAGCCCAATTAATACCTTCTATTTGCTATCAAAAAAAAAAAATCCCAAAATAAAGAAGTAAAGCTTACATCTACCCACATATCATTTTTAATAGAAATATAAAAATAAACCTAAATAGCGAATAATAGAGTATGGGTTGAAGACAATATAATTCACCCAGTTAATGGAATATTATAGACATAACTGGTGGGCTGCCATCTATGGGGTCGCACAGAGTTGGACACGACTGAAGCGACTTAGCAGCAGCAGTAGCAGTGATGTTTATAAAGAATCAAAATGACACATGAAGGCCATATATTTTGATATTAAAAAACAAAGAAGGACTAAAAAAAATCTGCATATGCTAATAAGTATAGATATGTAAAATTACTTCTGATATTTTTAATTTTAAAAAAGTGTTAAATATAACTGTTACACAATAGCAACCATTTTAGAATTTATATCTTTCTTTTCAAAGTCCTATTTAAGGAAACATTTCTCATCAAAATCTTCTTGTTGTTTTTTTAGATTAAGTTATTTTTGTTTGTTCTTTTTATTAAACTCAAACTTTGGAACTACTTTAACTTTCTAAATCAGTTATTGAAAACAAAAAGTAAATGACTGACATGGTTTAAAATTTAGGAAACACAAATTCTTGTCTCCTAGATTCTTGGTTATAAGCCTGGTGGGAAATTGCTGTACATTTATTTGCCGTGCCGTGTTTTGTCTTTCCTTTAACTCATCACATTATTTTGGTGCTTATCCAAGTGCTGGTTAAGTCCATCTGTCTCTTGTAACAATGTGTGATTCTAAATAGGACAGATGCTGACCCAGGAGACACCACCTCTTGAGAGACCTTAGAACCCAGAGAGCAGAAATCATTAACCCTTCAGATGCTGTGAACACCAAAATATCTCTAGTCCTACAGCAAGGTGCTTTTCACTGTACAGCAAAGACTGAGGTTTTCACATTACTTTGGCTACTTAAAACAAATGTACATGAAACAGAAAAGGACATCCTAGACAATGATAGAAACACAACATGGAAAATCACACAAAAATAGTGTAGATGCCTTCTTACTTTGGTACTTAATTATTTCTTATTTTAAAAACATATTTGCATTTACATTTTGGTCTAGTTGAGCCTTATTATATCTGCTCTCATTTGTAATCAAATATAACTGTTCCTTGGATTTATGGGTTTCAGCCCTGACCCTGTAAACTTCTCTCTCTCCTGTGAATGACTCTAACTCCATAAAGCAGTATTAAAACCACTGACATCTCTTGTCCTGTTTCTTTACGTATATGTGTGTGTGTGTGTATATATATATATGTACATATACACACACATACACACACATATGTATGTATGTACATAAGATATATATTATATTTCTGTTATATAGAGAACATATATATTTAAAATGTATGTATGTATAGCACGCACACACACACACACACATATATATATATTTTTTATTTCTAATTCTCTGTCATAACTAGCAATACCTTAGTCACATTATGTTTGGCAGCTAAGACTGATGATTCTTCAGCAGTGCACACAAAGGGCAAAATAGGTTTGAGGATTTATCTGTTAATAAAATTTACTACTTTTTTCTCTGTTCCCTACCCTGTACCCTTCAATTAGGTTAAAACTTCCCTGCTTTTGGTATTCTCTCTTTTGGTATTTTACTATTTCTTGACCCTTCTTGTTTCTTGGGATATTTTAGTATTTAACATAAGAAAATTTCTTCTTTTTTTATTTCTCAACCTACTGCTTGTTAATTTACTGATTATTTCCACCTTAATTTTCCAGTTTTTGTCTTTATTTGGTGGGACCATAATGGGTGAAATCTATATGATTTTATTTATCCCACATTGAAGTCAGAGATATTTTCTTAAGGTAATTGCTTTGACATTTTATTTCACCTACCTACCTATGCACACATGCACACACACACACACACGCGCGCACTTTTTTTTTCTTCTTTTCCCTCCTCTTTGCTGAGCTCCCCCTTGCCATGTATGGCCTCTTCCCTTATTAAAATATTTCTAACCCATATGCACACCTGTGTCCATAGTAAAGATATTGACAATAGCCATGAGGTAGAAGCAAGTCAAATATTCATTGATGGAATGCATGAACAAAATATGTAATATACATGCATTCAGATATTATTCAGAAGGAAGGAAATGCTGTCACAGTTGGATGAATCTTGAGGACGTTGTGCTAAGTGAAACATACCAGTCGAAAAAGACAAATACAATATGATTCCACTTACGGGAGGTAGTTAAAGGAGTCACATTCATAGCGACAGAATGCAGAATGGTGGGGACTAGGGACTAGGGGGAGGGGAGAAAAAAGGGAGCTGTTTAATGAATATAGAGGTTGAAATTTGCTAGATACAAAAATTCTGGAGATTTGTTTCACAACAGTGTAAATATATTTAACACCACTGAACTATACAGTTACAAATGGTTAAGAAAATGTTATAGATTAACAGTGTCCCCTCAAAATTCCGATGTTTAAATTATAATCCCTGATATATTGATTTGAGGAGATATGGGGCCTCTGGTAAGGTAATCAGGTCATGCAAGTGAAACTCTCATGAATGAAATTAGTGTCCTTATAAAAGGAATTACCAGAGCTTCTCCCCCATTTCATTGAGAACACAGTGAGAAGTAGGCTGTCTCCAACCATGAAGAAGACCCTCACCAGAACTCAGACTCCCAGCCTCCAAAACTGTGAGAAATAAATTTCTGTTGTTTATAAGCTACCTATTCTTTGGTATCTTAGGTTAGAGCAGCCTGAATGCACTAAGACAGATGGTAAATTTTGTGTTAAGTGTCTTTTGGCCACAGTAAAGAAACAATAAAAGAAGAATATATTTATTTCTGATCCTTGACACAGATATGCTGGCTTCTATGTCACTTCCTATTGAGCCCAACTATTGGACAGTTTAGCCGTGATAGCTGACAAATTGCCACATAATTAGTATACAGTCTTTGCTTTAAACAGGAGCTTTGCCACCTTTGTCTCCCTCCAGTGCTGTGGTTGTACATTCATTGGAGCACTTGCGTGTGTACCAAGTTATTTCAGTTGAGTCTGACTCTTTGCAGACCTATGGACTGTAGCCTGCCAGGTTCCTCTATCCATGGGATTCTCCAGGCAAAAGTACTGCAGTGTATTGCCATGCCCTTCTTAAGAAGATCTTCCTGATCCAGGGGTTGAACCCACATCTCTTCTGTCTCCTGCATTGGCAGGCAGGTTTTTTACCACTAGCACCACCTGTCATTCCCATTCCTCCCACTTGATTGTGCCAGGCTGGGATTATGCTCTATTTAATGCCATATCCATATCCCAGAAGGCTGGGCAGGTAGCAGGTGCTCAGTAAATATTTGAGAAAGAGTATTGGCCCAGAATAAGGGACCTTTGTTCTAGTCCCATTTCTACCATGTTCTGCCCTCCTCAGATATTGGTTGATTGAGCTGTAAAGAGGGAAGTTTGGACCAAGTACTCTCTAAACTTTATTCTAGCTCTCAATTTCTGCTCTTAGACATCAGTGGCTCTGAAACAGC
Organism: Giraffa tippelskirchi; assembly: GCF_054371585.1. Lineage (NCBI taxonomy): Eukaryota > Metazoa > Chordata > Mammalia > Artiodactyla > Giraffidae > Giraffa > Giraffa tippelskirchi. The sequence continues at coordinate 173,220,803 of NC_137275.1, forward strand.
ATCATGAGAAAGCAAAATGATGACCCAGCCACAAATTTGAATATTTACCTTTGGAATCTAAGTCTGAAAGAACTAGAGAGGCTTTGGGGCAATAACAGAATCCTTTGATGGGTGAACAAACAAAATCCAAGGGAGGACTAAGACACATTTTTAGCGATCACCTTGCATGAATTTGGGGACGTAGAGGGAAATTAATCATTTTCTGTAGGTACTTAAAAAAAAAAAATTCTATAAAACTCTTCATAGTCTTGAAAAAATTAATTTCTTCATTTCCTATTCTTCCAGTACCAAATAACTTGCAGGGTAGACTGAAAAGACTATTCTGCTGTGAAAACATCACTTACTTTTCTTTTTCTTTAAAGGCCTGTGGGCATACATAACATAATGTTAAGTTTGCCAAGGTAATGGGCCTCAGGACATGAGACAATTATATTAATTACTTCTCTTGAAAGTATTTTCTTGAAAGTGTCTAGTACTTTATGCCATATTCTGGAAACACAAGTTAAGTACCTTCTCCTAGAAACTAAGTCGAATCCACAAATGAATGCAGAGATTTCCAGTCCCTTGAATCTCCAGGGTGTTTGAAAATGTCTGAAATCTCTTTAAAGAACATATTAACATGTATCCAAAAAGTTAGACCATAATACTATTTAACTGCTCGATTTTTCCATTATGAGTCTGTCAGCATGAATATGTTGCCCTATAGTACATGACAAGTGAAAACGCTGGTAACATTGTTTTTCATAGACAGAAAAAATACCAAAGAAGCAATTTCTTAGCTAAAATGTCACCTGTTAGATGTATAGGGCTCACTGTATTTTGTTGCCCTGGTAACAGATGGTGTAAAATGACTCCTTTGCACCACTCCATCAGAGTGATTGCATCCTGTTTTTTCCATCATTTTACAAGAGGCTGTTTTCATTCTCCCTTCCTGACCATATTAAGTGTAAAGAGATTGAATTACTGTGCTGTACCCTCTCCATCCTATGTGGATTTAAGAGTTGATATTGATGTACTGAGGACTGTGTGCTTCTTCAAGGAAAAAAAAAAGCTACAAATTATAATGAATTTGACTTTTATGTATTGACCATTCAGGAGTTGAAGTAGGGTTTCTGCACCCAAGGGATAGACATGGCCTGATCAGCATTTTTCACTCGAACGAATCCAATTGATAAAGCAATATACTCAGTGTCACTTTGCTTGATCTCCAGATTTAACAATAGTCATGCTAAAAGTAGATACATTACTCTATAAATTTTACCCATAAAAAAATGTGCTAGCCATAGCTTTCTACAGCTGCACTCCTTCCAACTTTTAACTGAGCAGGGCAAAACGGAGGCAGGTTCCAAAATTGTGCTGAGACCGTGCAAGTGTGGGCAATGTGTATTCAGGTATGGATTCATGACAGCCAGAAGCCAGACACCACTTTACTTCCTTGACCCAAACCACTGAATCAGAAAGCACTTCCTGTGAAAACCCAGCTCCTTGCTCTCTTTTAAATGGAAAATTACTCTCTGAAGTGACACACTGCTTTATAATTATCCAACTGTTTCACTCCGTCACTGTGAACAACTTAATGCCTCAAAAACGATTTGGCTGAAAATTTCATTTGTCCCAGATTTGAAATAAGAGAGTGATTTTCTTAAAGCAGAGTTTTCGTTAATGTACTTTGGGTAATTTAATTTTTGACCATTGCTACATAATACTTGTCATTCCACTACAGGTTTAAACAAACAAACAGAAAAAAACTTAGAATTACATAGACAAAACAAATGAGCATGTGAGGACATTTCAAGAGAATAGGAAACTCTCTGTGCCTTGCCCTGGGGAGAGCGGGGAACAGGGGGATAATCTCTTTTCTTAACGCTTAGGTCTTAAGAAAAAGGCCTCCAGTTAATTGCTTTTCTTGAATAGTAATTCCCTTTTAGAATTTTATATAAAAATCTGTTTTGAAGTCCTACTGCTTGATCATAATTTAGAGAGGCAAGACAGTCTACCCGCACAGCTATTATAATTTGGGTAACTGTGCTTAGACTTTTTAAATGACTTTCAGCCATGATGATAAATGATCATTTCCCTTCATAGGGGAAATACTGCAAACATTTCAATAGCTAACTAATGACCTTTTATTGTTTGATTATTCTTAATATGTGTACAACAGGAAACTGTGGTATTGATTTGCTTTTCTAGTCTATTCTGGTAAGTTGGCTATCAAAGGTTCTTTACTATGAATCTGTCGGTCTCTCTGTGTATCTTTCTCTGTCTCTGCCTCTTTGGGGCTCTCCTTCTTTATGTCTATCTCTTTGTCTCTGCTTCTCTCTCATCTGTTGTCATCTACCTCTCATTGCCCCTCAATCCAGTTTCCTGAATATACCAGAAATTCACTGATATAAGTTGTCCTGGTTCCAGAAGGCCATCAGAGAAAACCTAGCTCATCTTTTGGGCATCCATTTTAACTGACTTCTCCCTATCACTGCAGTTATATGTCTCTGTCCCCGTAGATGTGTGCCATGTAGTTAACACCCTAAAGCAGTGGTTCTCTAAGTGTGGTCCCTGGACCAGTAGCATCAGCATCACTTAGGGATTAGTTAGAAATGAAAATTATCGGGATTATCTATAACCCCAGAGCTATATAGGACTGGGAATTCTGGAGAGGGCACCAAGTGACCTGTGGTTTTAACAAGTCCTCCAGGTAATTCTGATGCTTGCTATTTGGACCACTGTTCTGAACCTCAGTTTGTTCACAATTAGCCCATTCTGATAATTAAAGCTATGTCATATCTACAGTCATGGGTGAAGCCAGCTGATTTCAAGTCACAAAGCCACAGCTATGACAAGTGGCTTTAGTGATCCTGTGACCCTTCTCACCCCACCCCAGAATTTAGTCATTCTTATCTTAGGACTCTTAAGGAGTTTGGGGAGAAGAGCACCTAACAGCACCTTTAAGCAAGACCGACCAAGCCCTAAGTGTAAGAGGAACTGAGGGGAAAATTCCATCAGAATCTGTTTTGAGACTGGATTCTACTAATTTTGCTGCTATTTCTGTAAGTTCTTCAGTAGCTCATGTGGCTTCTGTCTCCTCATTTGCAAATGGAATAAAGCCATCTAAGTCGTGGAGTCTTCATAAGAGATCAGATGATAGCTGAGGATATGCTTTTTAAACTATAAAGAGCTACACAAATATAAGAAGATACTATTAATATTATAATCACTTTTATCTTTAACAATAGCTTTAGAGTAATTATTAAGGATTTAGATAGTGAACTACTGCTGACACCAAATGTCTTTTTCTTCTCTGTATGTTCCTGGGGAAATCAGAAATCTTTTTGGTAGAGAGTTTTGTCCTCTTTTTTCCCTTTTTCTTTTTCTATTTGGGCTCTGGACTCACTGTATAAATAGCCCAGTGCATAATACCACCTGCCTGGAAGATGGCATGAAAGAGCAGCTCTCATTTTGTGCTCAATCACAGAACTAGTCCCTCACCCATATTTTAAGAAAAATAAGAGAGCTGCCAGGCGTAAGTGCCTTGTAAATATATTTCCTTTGCAGGATTACAGGACATGGAGAAACTGACAACCGTAGATAGTCCTTTCTAGAATATGTCACCTTCCTGGGCTGGGAGTAATTGATGGAGAAGTTTTGGGATGATTATGACATTAAGATCAAAGAATTATACATATGAGGAGGGGAACTCATAGCCCTCCCTCCAAGACTCATCTCCCTCCCCCCAGTCACCCACATAAACATGTCAGAGACTGAAATACTTCAAGAAGTACTGTCCAATAGAAATAATGCCAGCCATTATTTAACTTTTTTCTGAGAGTTACATTAAACAGTATATTAAGAAAAAGGTGAAATTAATTTTTAGAGTATATTTAACCCAGTATATCCAAATTATCATCATGTTAGCATTAAGCAGTGTAAACATTGGACTTCCCTGGTGACTCAGATGGTAGAGAATCTGCCTGCAATGCAGGGCATCTGGGTTCGATTCCTGGGTTGGGAAGATGCCCCAGAGAAGGAAATGGCAACCCATTCTAGTACTCTTGCCTGGAGAAGTCCATGGACAGAGGAGCCTAGCAGGCTACAGTCCATGGAGCCACAAAGAGATGGATATAACTGAGCAAGCAAACACTTCCTTTCCTACCTCCAATGTAAACATTAATGTGGTGGTTTACATTCTCTTTATCATCCTAAGTTTTTGAAATCTCATATGTATTTTACCCTGAAGGGCAATGCTCCATGAGGACTAGCCACATTTCAAGGGCCCAGCAGCCACAGGTGCTAAATGTAGTTACTGTACTGAACAACAGAAGTTTAGAAAATCTTTAATTTTACAGCGCAAATTGGTAAAGCATCAGCGGTCTCACAGACAAGTTAAAACCCTTTCAGAGTGTGTTTGAGCAGTCATTTCTGCTGCTTGTGTGCCCTTTTCTCTTCTCCCACATTGTTCTTCCCCTTCCTGGACACATTCAATGCACACACACTTGTGCTTGCTCTCTCTTGCACATGCACTCTCTCTCTTACTCCATGGGGCACACTTACCTGGCCAAAGTTCGCTTCTCTTTTCCCCTTTCAGATGCTGTTGTCTTTGTCTGTGTGGCTGAGTGAGGCCTCCTCTGTATCATCTTAACAGTAAAGGAAAGGTGCTGATGCAACCTGGATTACTGAATGACTGTATTCACACTAAACTGTGCTGCTGTGCTCTCTCAAAACAAAAGACTGAAAGTCTCCTTTTCACAGTCTTGCAATTCTTTTACTGACCTTTTCCCTGATCTCTTTAAAGCAAAAGAGAGAGAGAAGAATGAGAAAAGAAATTCTGAGGAATAATTAGACCACCTTCTCACATCATCCATGACCCTCAGAGGAACCACAGATGCTTCTTAGGGGGCAGACATAGTCCTTCAGGCCTCCTAAATATAAAGTGTTCATGTTGAGAAAACAATAAAATTTTCTAGGGAAGCATGGTAAAATTAAAAGGTGATTAGAGCCAAGTTAGCTTAGAACCACTCAAAACCTTTAAATTTTAGTATGTGTTAATTTTACTAGAAAATACATAAAAATACCTATGCTGCCTACATAATGCTTTTGGGTGGAGGAGAAAGAATACTCAGCTTTTGATAAGTGAGATCTCTTTGGGGATAGACAATAACCATCTTGGGTAAGCCCTGCAGCACCATTACATACCACTACCTGTCCCCCTGGTCCCATGTCCAGGGAACATCTTCCTAAATGCCCCTGGCAGCTTGAGCCAGTCTGGGCACATGTCCTGCCACCTTATGTGCCTGTGCCCATGTGGTTCTCCACCCAGGACAGTGCTGGCTAATGAAGCCCTGCTGATTTGTTACAACTGGATAAAATTTATGGTGCATCATGACTGTAAATATGCCTCTTCTCATTCACAGCCTGGTTAGGCTGGAGGGCCATTACATCTTAATTGGGTAATTTTTTTTATATCTCCAAAGGCAGGGTTCATGCATCAAAGATGCCTCAGAGCAGGGCCTCTGGTGCCAGCTGGCATTAAAATGTTGACCACTGTAAGAAGACCCAACACCTCATTCATGGACTGAGTTTTTGAGGTCTTTAAAATAGTTTCCCGTCACTTGTTTTAAAACAGAGCTTTCAATCTATTATGCCAACATGTTTGAAGAAGGAAATATTTACTTTTAAAGACCTTTTTTTCCCCATTTCCTCTCTTATTTTTTTCTCTCCTGTTTTATGCATGCTGCACTTTTAGAGATTTCAACAAACTTCAAAACCATGTGACAATATACCAAATGAATCTGTTCTAGTTCATTTTCAATTTGCAAAATGTGTTTGAATGTAGATGTAAATATAAACACACATGCACAACTTCAAGCTCAAAGGAGTCAATTCTTTTGAGTCCGTAAATTGCACCAATTAATTGTGCAATATGCTGCTGCCGTTTTGCAGAGGAACAATGAAACAAAATGAACCAAGGTGGATTTCATTGAGAATAAAGACTCCAGTGTAAAAATGTAAAGGAAGGAGTCTTTGCCCAAAGCATTATGAACCAAACCAAAACAGAAGAAAAGGAATAAAGGAACTATTGCAAGAAGGAGAGGGAGGCAGACAGAGGCAGGAAATAGCAGCGGAGGCCGTTCCCACCACTACAGAATCTGCGCAGCAAATTGCTGTGATTTAAGGAGAAGTAGCAATCAGCACCAATTGAAATATCCCTGAATGCAACTATAATGACATTCCTCTTCTCCCTCTCATGTCTGGCGTGAAAGGCCATCATCGGAAATGTGCACCATCGTGAAGGATATACTTTCTAAAGACAAGAAGACCCCTGACTATGATCCCAGACCAAGAGCCTTCTGTGTATATGAGGCATGTACCCCGTGTCACACGGGTCCAGTGCTTAGAAGGGCTTCAGGCTTGATTAAATGTGCTGATGTCACTGTCTTGAACTTTCAGTTCTTAATAATTTTGAACAAATGCTTGTGCATTTTCATTTTCACTGGGCCCCACAAATCTGTCCTAGAAGAAAATATAGCTATCTAGTTAGAGAATGTCCAATTGAAAAACACCTTCTCCATAGCTTCCCCAACTAGATAATCAGGAGCAGGGGAAATGAAAACAACAAATAGAACACTGTCACATTTTATGAGACTATTCCTGCCCCTGTCCTAGTTGGTTACCAAAAGAACTGTCAGAAAGCAGTCGGCAGCACTAGACCCCAGCTTTGCATCAAAGATCTACCAGGGCTGTTTCCAATGCCTCTATTGATTGGGTTGAATTACATGGCACCCCATGTCATGTCACATCAAACATGACTTGATGTGACGAGACATAACGTGACTTGGTGCAAAACAGAAGAAGAATTGGAGGAAAACATCTTTTTATTTAAAATGCCAAGGAGGATGTGAGACAAACCTAGGAAAGCAGAGGTGATCATAATAAAATAATGCTCCTAAATTATAGATGATAGTCTGTGCTTCTCTGGCCCTTTTCATCCATGGCTATCAAGGCCACACCACAGACCTGGTTAGACCCTCTTGTCATTTCTTTGCAGGTTCTCATTGCAACCTAATTTGGTATGACTATGCTGTGGCTGAGTCTTCCTCATTTAAAAGTCAGATAGGTCCAATCCTGGTAGGGAGCTGTTTTAAAGAAAAAAAGTACAAAAAACTTCACAGAGGATGTTAAGAAGATTGTTGTAAGAGGCTAACATATGCTGAAGGCCGTCAGAAGCTTCCTTGCTACTGCTGCTGCTGCTAAGTCGCGTTAGTCGTGTCCAACTCTGTGCGACCCCATAGACGGCAGCCCACCAGGCTCCACCATCCCTGGGATTCTCCAAGCAAGAACACTGGAATGGGTTTCCATTTCCTTCTCCAATGCACGAAAGTGAAAAGTGAAAGTGAAGTCACTCAGTCGTGTCCAACTCTTCGCGACTCCATGGACTGCAGCCCACCAGACTCCTCCATCCATGGGATTTTCCAGGCAAGAGTACTGGAGTGGGTTGCCATTGCCTTCTCTGCAGAAGCTTCCTTACTGATTAGTAAACAAAAATAAATAAATAAAGGAATTCTATTTAGAAAACAGTTAACACTAGTGTCTAAGAATAAGGAACAGGTAACTTTCAGTGGGAGCGTGGGCGTGGCATCATATGGTAAGATTGTGTCACCTCAGATTTAAAGAGCACTGCCTGCCACCACTATTTGTCAATGTTCTAATGTGATTACATACAGGGAGAAGGGCATTGAGTGTGGCCAGTTTTTCCAAGAACTTCTCAGTATTCCTGGGAGATCTGGCACCAGTATCTGCATGCTCAAGGTTCAGTTTCCTCTCTATCAGGCTAGGGTGATCTTGAATCCCACTAATATCTATAGTAAGGAGAAGGTTTGAGAAAACTGCGGACCCCATCATCCTGTATTCCTAGCTGGGTTAGAAAGACTCTGCCCAGTAGGCCAGGCAAATGATCCCATGGAAGATGTTGATGGGATTTTCAGAGAGCTGAGGGTCTAGAGCTGTGTACTGAGAGTGTTCTGTGATCAGACACCTTCCTGCCACACAAGGAAGAATACTGAACCTAGCTTGGTACCTGCACTCCCTAGACCCGAGACCTCTCTGGTAGCCTGAGCTCACTCTCTGCACTCCATGGATCCTTGCAGCATAGACCAGTGTTACAAGTAGAGGCTTCAGAACCCAATTCCCTGGCTTCAAATGCCAGCATGACCTTTCCTCAAATGATGTAGTTTTGAATGAGTGATTTAATTCTTCTTTGTCTGAGGTTTATTATGTATAAAATAGGGATGATGATGTAACTATTTATAGAGTTGTTGTCAAGATTCAGTAGAAAGAAATATATATCAAGAACTTAGAAGGATTCATGTGTAAGCAGTTCATGAAAATGTATAACTCTTAGTTCCTCCCTTTCTGAACCAGAGTTGGATATTAAACACTGATCTTTCTAAATACAAAATCAAATGAGTGATATGGTCAATAGTCTTTTTTCAATGTTTTTTTTTTTTATTATGGTAAAAGTCACATGATATAAAACATACTATGTTAACCATATTTAACAGTATAGTTCAGTGGCACTAAGTACATTCACATTGTTGTACACCTTTTACCATTATCCATCTCCTGAATTTTTCACCTTCCTAAGCTGAAACTCAGTCCTTGTTAAATACTAACTTCCCATTCTCCTTCCCTACTTCACCCCTCCCTACCACCGCCCAGCCCCTGGCATCTACTGGTGTACTTTCTGCCTCTATGAATTTGATTATTCTGTAATAGATACCTTGCATACATGGAGTCAAACAGGATTTGTCTGTACCTAATGTATATTGGAATATATTTTTAAGATTAACTTAATATATGTCCTACAAAATGATTGTACCGCTTGTCCCTCAACAGATTCTCATTAGTTATCTATTTTACACATAGTAGTGTACACATGTCAATCCCAATCTCCCAGTTTATTGCAATCCCCTCTTCCCCTGTCGGTGTTCATACATTTGTTCTCTATGTATGTGTCTCTATTTCTGCTTTGCAAATAGGTTCATCTGTACACTTTATCTAGATTCCACATATATGCGTTAATATACAGTGTTTGTTTTTCTCTTTCTGACTTGTTTCACTCTGTATGACAGGTTCTAGGTACATCCACATCTCTGCAAATGACAGTCTTATTTTTATAAGGCAACATTGAGAGAATCTCCTCTTCCTGCCAATATTTTCTCTATAGATATACTGATTAGGTTCCCTACCATCATTGGAAATGGGGCATCTTATCAGTTCAGTTCAGTCTCTCAGTCGTGTCCGACTCTTTGTGACCCCATGAATCGCAGCACACCAGGCCTCCCTGTCCATCACCAACTCCCAGAGTTTACCCAAACCCATGTACATCGAGTCGGTGATGCCATCCAACCATCTCATCCTCTGTCGTCCCCTTCTCCTCCTGGATCCAATCCTTCCAGCATTAGGGTCTTTTCCAATGAGTCAACTCTTCTCATGAGGTGGCCAAAGTATTGGAGTTTCTGCTTCAACATCAGTCCTTCCAATGAACACCCAGGACTGATCTCCTTTAGGATGGACTGGTTGGATCTCCTTGCAGTCCAAGGGACTCTCAAGAGTCTTCTCCAACACCACAGTTCAAAAGCATCAATTCTTCTGTGCTCAGCTTTCTTCACTGTCCAGCTCTCACATCCATACATGACCACTGGAAAAACCATAGCCTTGACTAGATGGACCTTTGTCGGCAAAGTAATGTCTCTGCTTTTAAATATGCTATCTAGGTTGGTCATAACCTTCCTTCCAAGGGGTAAACATCTTATCAAGACTTGGACATTAGAAAGTCTAACCTTTCACTGGTGAACCAAAGTGACAAAATGCAAAATAGCCCCATGGACAGTGGACTGATTAGGAAATCTTGAATACATAACTAGATTCATAGTCTACTCTTGTCATATTCAAGTTTATCCTGCCTTTTGTAAAAATGTATATGATTATTTTTTTCAAGTTCACACAGATTGTCTAAATGTTTTCAAGTTTTTTCTTCTCTTTTGGCTTCAACACACACACACACACACACACACACACACACACACACCCATTAGATCCATGAAGTTAAAGAAACAAACTAAGAAAGTAATTCAGTTCTTTCCACAGTGAACAAAGAGTTGTGAAAGAGAACAAAATGGAATTTTAAACTCATATAAACTTTGGAATGCTCCCTTCTTTATGTTATCAATGACACCTCTATAATTTACAAGAAAAGAGGTAATGGAGAGTAAATACTTTTGACAATGGAGCTGAGAGAATATTAAAAGTTCTATTTCTAGCTGCCATGATTGTGGAAGAAACCACCTTAGACTTCTGAAAGGTGGCCTTAGCTTATAGCATGCCATCTCAGGTTTTGAAATGTATTGTCTCTGTGGCTTTCCAATGAAAGTGAAGAGAAGTGAGACTACTTTAACATTTTTTAATGGATTTAAAAATTAAACCCTGCTGGACTTCCTTGTCACATGAAGTTAGACATAGAGATAACTTGTGAAGAGGAGAGAGGCCACATGATATTGGAGTCAGACAAACTGTCCTCCTTGCCCAGCATGGGCCTTTGGATGAAGAATTTCACTGCCCTAAGCTTCTATTTTTCCAGTTAAAGATAAAAACTCTTGGCATTATTGTGAAGATTAGAAACAGCACATACAGTGTGTAACACAAAATGCACAGTCCTGATGCCTGATCAACAGTGGGAGGCACTCAGTAAATATGAAGTTGTTGTTATTATTGTCACTACCACTACTACGGTTATTATTATTATTTTATCATCATTATCTGTGTTGCCATTATCATTATATGCCTGTGCTGGTCACTCTGCAGCATCTTAGGTAATGTAGTTACCATCTTCAAGGGCCAGTAGTCTAAAATAAGATCAATAGAATAAGTATACGCAATATATTAACAGTGTCATTCTTTATCTGAAGTATTTCCATTAGGAAAGAGGGGAGGGGGAAGCTGAGAGCCCGCCTGGCATATGTGTTCACTTAAGCTAAGTGCTAATGCACTGATATTGGCAGAAGGAGTGGTGGACCTGCCAACCTTGTGGGGTTTCTAAAAGGGATAGTTGGCATAAGGGGGATTCAGAGAGAGAAAGGATGCAAATAACCTTACAGTAGGCACTGTGGCTACTCCTGGACACTTGGTTTATTTATAGTTCAAAGCTGATCTGAAAGGCACTATGAAAATGACTTAATGGCACCTCCTCAGCCTGAAGCACGGCTTGCTTCTTTACCTGGAGAGAGCTCTGGACAGAATCCCAGTCAGCCTAATAGCCAAGCCACACCAAGGGAGTGCCATGAGAGGTCAGATGTTCATAGGAGGCTGGAGCCTCAGAGGCAGCCTGTGTGCCTTTGTTTGCTCTTCTCTGTACTCTTCTTTCTCTTGCTGAGCTGTCAGGCTGCCTGTGACTCTTAGGGGAAGCCCTTGTTTTACGAGCCATCTTTGAGAGATATTTGGAGAGGATCCAGGAAAGTACAAACTGCAGTGACTAAAGGGTTGGACTGAGACCCATGAGGGAAGTCCAAAGAGGTTTAATTAGGTAGTCAGGAAGGGCTGAGGGTAGTGGAACAAAAGTCTTCAAGTGCACCCAGTGGGTCACACAGAGAATAAAAAGCAATTATGTGCTGCCTCTAAGAACAGAACAAGAGGCAAAATTCTAGACAAAGAAGCCCAAAGCCAGCCTTTTGGGTTCACAGCCCTAATGTGAGTTTCTTCCCAACACCCTTACAGCTAAGTTATCTGTTCATGCATAAACGAAAAAGAAAAGCAAAGATCTCTCCTCACTGGGCCTCTGTGAGATGAAAGATGATGAGATTCAATGAAGAGCCGGCCTGGTTCTAGGCCCGTGGCATTCTCTAGAGCTCTCTTGTTCAAACCCAAAAGAGGATTCCATTTTTATCATCTTCACAGCAACCTTTGCCTTTATCCTATCCAAAGCAGAACCAAGTTAGAATCTGGAAGGATAAATAAGATCATATAAAATAAGGTCACCCACTCATTAGATAAAGGAGCTGACCTGCTTTAATACCAACTTTGACATGCTTCTGCTCTACTAATTTCTGTGTTTGTAGAAGCCAGGGTTGTCCAGTGGTAAGAATTCTCAGTGTCAACTTGTGTCATGATCCTGAGCAAGGAATACCAAACTGCCCCTAGAATGAGCTTAGCCAGACAGTGGCAAAACTAGACTTACTCAGACTCTTGCAACTAGAGGAGATCTGTCCGGCCTCTTCTAAACTGGTGGACAGAAAGAATGAAGTCTTTACTGTGTGTAGATTTTTTTGATGATGGCCATTCTGACCCATGTGAAGTGATACCTCATTGTAGTTTTGATTTGCATTTCTCTATGGGAAAAGAATCTAAAAAAGAGTGGATATACATACATATATATATATATGCATGACTAGTTTATTTTGCTGTATATCTGAAAGTAGCACAACATTTTAAATCAACTATACTCCAATAAAAAAATTTTTAAACAGTGAATGAAACCTTTTAAATCCTATTCTAATTCACTTACATAGATTTTTCTTCATTAAATGTTACTTTCCGTAGACCAAAATGGTGACTCCTGAGTCCTCCCATGGACCCAGATTGAAACTGTGGAGCCAGTGAAATATATTTTATACCTTTCTGCTCATCCCAGGTAACTATATTTTCCTTCCTTCTCTACCATCTCTCAGTCCTACCAAGTTAAAAAGAATCAAATAATCACACAGAGATATGGGAGATAGAAAACCAGTCTATAACAGAGAACATTCTAGTTGAATATGCCTTAAACAACTGAATGAATATATCCATTGAGTTGAGCATGGTAACATTAGTTATCTAACTTGGGTTATTCATCCTCTGATCAGTAATCATGATATCTGTTATTCCCCAGATATTGGAAAGGTTTTGAAGCAACAGAAGTAAACAGAACAACCCCTTCCCCCATATTTTGAAGAAACTCAGTGAATATCTGTAGTACTGTCATATCTTTGTGAACAGGAAAAAATTGGCCTGACTCAAGTGTGTAGGTTGAAGTGCTGATGAAGGATGATCAAAGAGCAGGTCATAGAATTAGAATATTAGATACTGAAGGGTACCTCTGCTATGTCAAGAAGTTTGCACCTTACACGACAAGCCCTTTGAGGGGTAACGGAAACCTTTCAACATGGTCATGATATTACTAGATTTACTTCTTGGTGTTCTTGTTGGGTTTTGATTTTTGGTTTGGGAATTTTATTTTTTAATTTAGTTTAGCTTTTTTTGTCTGAAGTGTGAAAAATAGACTGGATTGAGGGAAATTTTGTGGGGAAAAGATCATCAACTATACAACATAGAGGTGAAAGATGGATGGTTAAGGCCTAAATTAAGGCATTAAAATTAGAAAAAGACAAGGAGAACACTTTGAAAACACTGAAAAGGTAGAACTGACATAGCTTTTAACTCTTTAATATTTATGCATTCTAGACAGAGAGTTCCAGTTCAGTCACTCAGTCATGTCCAACTCCTTCCGTCCATCACCAACTCCCGGAGTCTACCCAAACCCATGTCCATTGAGTCGGTGATGCCATCCAACCATCTCATCCTCTGTCAACCCCTTCTCCTCCTTCCCTCAATCTTTCCCAGCATCAGGGTCATTTCCAATGAGTCAGCTCTTCGCATGAGGTGGCCAAATTATTGGAGTTTCTGCTTCAACATCAGTCCTTCCAATGAACACCCGGGACTGATTTCCTGTAGGATGGACTGGTTGGATCTCCTTGCCGTCCAAGGGACTCTCAAGTGTCTTCTCCAACACCACAATTCAAAAGCATCAATTCTTCTGTGCTCAGCTTTCTTTATAATCCAACTCTTACATCCATACATGAGTACTGGAAAAACCATAGCCTTGACTAGACAGACCTTTGTTGAGAAAGTAATGTCTCTGCTTTTTAGTATGCTGTCTAGGTTGGTCATAACTTTCCTTCCAAGGAATAAGCGTCTTTTAATTTCATGGCTGCAATCGCCAGCTGCAGTGATTTTGGAGTCCCCAAAAATAAAGTCAGCCACTGTTTCCACTGTTTCCCCATCTATTTCCCAAGAAGTGATGGGACCAGATGCCATGATCTTAGTTTTCTGAATGTTGAGCTTTAAGCCAACATTTTCACTCTTCTCTTTCACTTTCATCAAGAGGCTCTTTAGTTCTTCTTCACTTTCTGCCATAAGGGTGGTATCATCTGCATATCTGAGGTTACTGATATTTCTCCCAGCAATCTTGATTCCAGTTTGTGCTTCCTCCAGTCCAGCATTTCTCAATGATGTACTCTGCATATAAGTTAAATAAGCAGGGTGAAAATATACAGCCTTGAGTATCAATGATTTTTCCACCTTTTTATAATAATTTGTAGAGTACAGAGAAAAAACTGTGAAGGCCATCAACTAAAAAAGAGCCACCAAAATTTAATAAAGATAAAAAGATTATCCTTTGTGACTCCAAGTTCTGTATTTTACTTTGAGATGTGCAAAGGTACTTGAAGAAATAATCAAACTATCAGTTGCAATCTTCTTTGAGAAAACAGGATCCTGAGTTGCAACCACAACAGCTTTGTGAAAATCAGATTGTCCAGACCAGCTTCATTTTCTTCTGTGGTGGAGTGACATGCCAGGATGATGATAAGGGGTGATAAGAGTGATAAGGGGAAAGCAGTAGTTGTAGTCAACCTGAACTTCAGCTAGAGTTTTGATTCTGATTTCATTTTATATGACATTCTTATTAACAAGTCAAGGAGACATAGGGGGACCCCAAGACTGTACTCAAAAGTAGACCAAACTGAAAGGAAAAAAATAAGAGGGATTCCACTGTGGTCAGTCTAATAAATATCTTTCCTAGTGGCCATTGAGGAGATGACAAACCTTTGTTTCTTCCTTTGGAGGAGCTGCTAATATTACACTTTCAAGTTGATGATGATGAGTGAGGGAAATGTCCTTCTTCCTTAAACGTACTAGAAAATGGCAGAGTTCAACAATGAGCGGTGAAGGTACTAGATGGAAAAAGACAGATGAGACCATGTGAATAAGCCTATAGCAGAGGTTATTATTCACATGAGTGTGAAAGTTGGCTGAATTCCTGAACTAAAATCATAATGCCACCTCCCATCAGCCTCAGGCTTCATGACAGTTTAAGATAGGCTTAAAAAATACTTGAGCTAGATCAGTTTGAGTTACTGATATAGTACTTGCAAATAGAAAAAAGAATAGTTTTTTAAGGAAATTTTGCTCATTCTTCATGTGTACGAGAAGAAAAGGGTAGGATTCTAGACACAATAAAAGTTAGATAGTGGCTGTAGGATTAGTTCAATGTATACATATATTAAGTAATTTGCTTGGAAGGATTCCAAGGGAGCTAACCATACCTACCATCCCAGAAAGTGCCAGCTCTAACTGCTGAATGATACCTGCATTTTTACCATTATCCTTTTCAGAGAAGGGAACTAAAATGACTAGTCCATTTCTATGAGTCAAACACCATGCATGACCTATCACATACACTACTTACAGAACCCTGCATGAAGTCACCATCCTTTCACATGCGATGAAGAAACTGAGGCTCAGAAAGGCTGTGTCACTCACCCAGGGTCACACAGTCAGTAGTGGAGCTAGTATTCAAAGGTGGGTTTTTCGTCTTCAGAACCTGCCTTCTCTGCATTTTATCACATTAAGAAGCCAGTCTTTAGAGTTATTTTCTTATACCTTGAGAAAGTTGGCATTTCCATTGGTGGCTAATTCTTTATACTTCAATGGGGATATTTTTCAGAATCACCTCAGAACCTAGAGGGGGAAAAGTGTATAATAAAAAAAGTCAGAGTAGACCAATAAGGAGTGAAAGGGCACATCTCCAAATGTTAAGATAAGATGCAACTCAGGAAACTGAGAACATCAGGGACAAACTTCTGAAGCATATGTCTGGGCTAAGCACCAATGGCTCATCATAGAAGACAGAATAAGAGAAAGTAGTGTAAATTCCAGCAGTAGGGTAAATCAAGAGGGTGCCCGACCGCCCCTGCCACACACACAGACACTCAAACACACACACCACACCACACATCACACGCAAACACACACACACACACACACAAACATAGATTAGACTTATAGTTGCCTTAACATAAACTAAACCTTAGACATCCCCCATTGTCACTTCCTCATTTTAAAGACAGACTGGTACAGAGTGATGCATTCCTGTGTGCAGAGTCTTATAGCTACCTGTAGGTAAAGGTACACTCAGTCCTAGGTCTTCTCGCTTTCAGTTTTACAGGTTTTTTATAGTTTAGGTTCATATCTGTCTGAAGTGATGAATTCAATCCAAGTACTTTCCTCTGGGACCTTCTAGCTCTTTTAGTTCATGAATTGTTTTCTAGCTTAAAATATAAGATAAAAATAGAAACTAGAAAGCAATTATAGAGGATGTTTGCTGTTTTTTATTTCCCAAATTCCATTTATCCCCCCTTCTCATTGGTAACAGCAGGGTGACTTGATTTGGGCATTGCTTCCTTCCCCTTCAAGGCAAAGTAGAGGAGTTTAATTGCAAAAAGATCCCTTTGATGATGGATGATATTTTTACTTGTGAGGATGTGACACACTGTGGAAAAATGAGGTGTGAAGAGGCTTTTGCTAGGGGTTTCTGGAAGAGGAGTTTCCACATACTTTAGGGAGAGCTACAAGAAGAGGTGCCATTCTTTCTTTGAATGGCATGGATTTGAGATGTGAGTTTTAGAATACTCATATGGCCATTTCTCTTTCTGTATTGGGATTCCAGCCTATCAAATGTACAAAGAAGGGCAAAATACATAGAGGTAAACCTTGGGGAAACAGGCCTGATGGCACCAAGAATCTTAGCATCAAGTTGTACCAGAAGACATATATACATTTGACCATTAAGTTCCATTTTAAATTTGTCAGTATGGATTACTTTTTTTTGTCATTCAGTTCAGTTCAGTTCAGTCGCTCAGTCATGTCTGACGCTTTGTGACCCCATGAACTGCAGCACGCCAGGCATCCCTGTCCATCACCAACACCCTGAGTTCACCCAAACCCATGTCCATCGAGTCGGTGATGTCATCCAGCCATCTCATCCTGTTGTCCTCTCCTCCTCCTGCCCTCAATCTTTCCCAGCATCAGGGTCTTTTCCAATGAGTCAGCTCTTCGCATCAGGTGGCCAGAGTATTGGAGTTTCAGCTCCAGCATCAGTCCTTCCAATGAACACCCAGGACTGATCTCCTTTAGGATGGACAGGTTGGATCTCCTTGCAGTCCAAGGGACTCTCAAGAGTCTTCTCCAACACCACACTTCAAAAGCAGCAATTCTTCGGTGCTCAGCTTTCTTTATAGTCCAACTCTCACATCCATACATGACCACTGGAAAAACTATAGCCTTGAATAGATGGACCTTTGTTGGCAAAGTAATGTCTCTGCTTTCTAATATGCTGTCTAGGTTGGTCATTACTTTCCTTCCAAGGAGTAAGTGTCTTTTAATTTCACGGCTGCAAGCATCATCTGCAGTGATTTTGGAGCTCAGACAAATAAAGTCAGCCACTGTTTCCACTGTTTCCCCATCTATCTGCCATGAATTGATGGGACCAGATGCCATGATCTTAGTTTTCTGAACGTTGAACTTTAAGCCAACTTTTTCACTCTCCTCTTTCACTTTCATCAAGAGGCTCTTGAGTTCTTCTTCACTTTGTGGCATAAGGGTGGTGTCATCTGCATATCTGAGGTTATTGATATTTCTCTCAGCAATCTTAATTCCAGCTTGTGCTTCATCTAGCCCAGCGTTTCTCTTGATGTACTCTGCA
The DNA here is from genome assembly GCF_054371585.1 of Giraffa tippelskirchi. Lineage (NCBI taxonomy): Eukaryota > Metazoa > Chordata > Mammalia > Artiodactyla > Giraffidae > Giraffa > Giraffa tippelskirchi. The sequence continues at coordinate 173,238,648 of NC_137275.1, forward strand.
TATAAGTTAAATAAGCAGGGTGACAATATACAGCCTTGGTATACTCCTTTTCCTATTTGGAACCAGTCTGTTGTTCCATGTCCAGTTGTAACTGTTGCTTCCTGACCTGCCTACAGGTTTCTCAAGAGGCAGGTCAGGTGGTCTGGTATTCCCATCTCTTTCAGAAGTTTCCACAGTTTATTGTGATCCACACAAAGGCTTTGGCATAGTCAATAAAGCAGAAGTAGATGTTTTTCTGGAACGCTCTTGCTTTTTCGATGATCCAGCAGATATTGGCAATTTGATCTCTGGTTCCTCTGCCTTTTCTAAAACCAGCTTGAACATCTGGAAGTTCACGGTTCACGTATTGCTGAAGCCTGGCTTGGAGAATTTTGAGCATTACTTTACTAGCGTGTGAGATGAGTGCAATCGTGCGGTAGTTTGAGCATTCTTTGGCATTGCCTTTCTTTGGGATTGGAATGAAAACTGACATTTTCTAGTCCTGTGGCCACTGCTGCGTTTTCCATATTTGCTGGCATATTGAGTGCAGCACTTTCACTGCATCATCTTTGAGGATTTGAAATAGCTCAACTGGAATTCCATCACCTCCACTAGCTTTGTTTGTAGTGATGCTTCCTAAGGCCCACTTGACTTCACATTCCAGGATATCTGGTCCTAGGTGAGTGATCACACCATCGTGGTTGTCTGGGTTGTGAAGAACTTTTTTGCACAGTTCTTCTGTGTATTCTTGCCACCTCTTCTTAATATCTTCTGCTTCTGTTAGGTCCCTACCATTTCTTTCCTTTATTGAGCCCATCTTTGCATGAAATGTTCCCTTGGTATCTCCAATTTTCTTGAAGAGATCTCTAGTCTTTCCCATTCTGTTGTTTTCCTCTATTTCTTTGCATTGATCCCTGAGAAAGGCTTTCTTATCTCTCCTTGCTATTCTTTCGAACTCTGCATTCAAATGGGTATATTTTTCCTTTTCTCCTTTGCTTTTTGCTTCCCATCTTTTCACAGCTATTTGTAAGGCTTCCTCAGACAGCCATTTTACTTTTTTGCATTTCTTGTTCTTGGAGATGGTCTGGATTCCTGTCTCCTGTACAATGTCACGAACCTCCATCCACAGTTCATCAGGCATTCTGTCTTTTTGTCATTAGCAACCTAAATATCTCAACAAGATTTAGCTATACTTTTTGTATCAGTGAAAATTAACCCACAGTTTGATTGACTGGTTGAACCCAACTGCAGGTTCACAAGACAGTGTAATCAACAAATACATCCCAAACTGTCTGTGCACAGGAAAACATGGAGAGTGTTAGTGTTAATATAGAGACTAATTCTCCAGAGAACATTAAATCTAGTTAAGGAAAGAGGAATAAACTAGTGGGGTAAACTAAAGGAAGATGGGTCAGGTAATACTATACATTCCCAAGGCCTTGGTACAGAACAAAAGTTACAGATTTAGAGGGGTTTCGAGAAGAGTAGGGTCCCTTTGACCTGGGGTTATTAGAGATGCTCTGGGCGAGAGGTGAGATTTGAGCTGGCTCTCAAAGTAGAAAGTGTGTAGCAGTAATGGTGCTGATATCCATTTGTATTTTATCTACTGTCTCTGAAAACCATATAGGAGTCCCTGAGATGCTAGGGTTTGATAGTTTCAGGGGGCAACATTCCCCATTCTAAGGGTTTCTACATGGAGGACCTTCATCTAGAGCAATATTCTCAAAGTGAGGTTTCTGGATCAGCTGCATCACCATCGTCTGGGACTCAGAAGAAATGTAAATGTTCAGGTACCAACCCAGATCTACTGATTCAGAAGCTTAGGGCATGGGTCTAGCAATTTCTCCTTTCACAACCCCTCTAGGCAAATCTGATCTACTCCCAAGTTTGAGAAATACTGAGCTCAAGTGATTCTTCAAATGTTACTAACTGAGTGTCCATGAACTTGGATGAGAAAAAAGAATGAAGAATTCCATGTTTATTTTCACTAATTTCTAACCAAAATTGGCATTTCCTTCCATTATGGGGGCTTCCCAAATGGCACTCCTTGACAATGCAGGAGACAGATATAAGGGACACAAGATCAGTCTCTGGGTTAGGAAGATCCCCTGGAGAAGAGCATGGCAACCCATTCCAGTCTTCTTGCCTGGAAAATCCCATAAACAGAGGAGCCTGGAAGACTGCAGCCAATAGAGTTGCAAAGCATTGCACACAACTGAATAGACTTAGCACTCCATTAGAGACAAACCAGAGAGGTATTTAGCATTTATTTCCATCTCCAAAAGAAATCAGAGGTATTTTCATGCCTCATGTCAGTGGTTGCAGATATCTCAAACTGTCACTGACACTCATTCTACTTTGAAATACAGTAATTATTAGCCCTGTGCTGGATCTTATCATTAACATGTTAATAAAGAAACACATATCATTATATCTCCAATTGTAAAAAATATTTTGATAACTGCATTTTAATATAATTGATTTCCCTAGCAAGTCTATGCATTTTATTTTGTATATTTAAACAATAATCTTAGGGAGAGGATCCAAGTTCCTTCACTGGACCACTGAAAGGAAGCCTGGCATGAAAAGTATTAATTCCTAACCTAAGGGTAAAGCTGAGATGTCTTCATCACCCTTTATTCAGTGCTCCCAGCAGAAGGATGGGGCCCCTCTGAGTGGTGAGAGGTGTGGAAGCTGCAGGGAAAGGTTTACTCCAGCCTTTTCCCTTCTCTCTTACTGTACTTGCCTCTGTGCAGAGCTCACATGCCCCCACTTGCTCTCACCCATGCATTCAGGGCTCCACAGTGGCCCAGCTCTGCCCTTGGCTAGTGAGCATATTTGTCTAATTCAGAGCTGAAGTGCCAGGAAGCCACATGGACACTGACCCGATACCACTTACTCCAATCCAGCTGTTACCATTCACAATGCTAATATTTTCATCTCTAGCTGTCTATCTCCTATCTGTTTCTTAATTGTTTCCAAATTTAGGCCGGGAAGAAAAACATCATTTATTGGCCTTCTAAAACTTCACCACTCTATACATCTATCTCCCCTTCTCTCTCCCTTTTTTTGTTTTTCTTCTGGGAATATGCTCATGAGAAGGAGACATTGTGGGAAAGCAGGCAGCCCCTTCTCCACCCAGGAGGTTTCTGAACGATTCCTTAAGTAGCATTGGTACCAGATGCCAGACAGAAGACGCTGTGATGTTCTTCCTTCTCAGGTGTCCTAGAATCAGAGCTGTAAATTAGTTGGGTCATTGCCTTTTAAAAGAGGAGAAAAACATGAAGTGATAGTAGTCAAGGTCATTGTTGTGCATCCAATGAAATCTGTGAACCACCTGTAAAGATTCTTTCTAACAACTCTGCAGACAGACACTGGCTGATTTTCATGATTACAGATTAGACTTTTTCCCTACACAACTCTTTATCCTGTTTGTCATTTTTAACTCCTTAGATAAAATATCAGTTCAGTTCAGTTCAGTCGCTCAATCGTGTCCGACTCTTTGCGACCCCATGAATCGCAGCACGCCAGGCCTCCCTGTCCATCACAAACTCCCGGAGCTTACCCACACCCATATCCATCGAGTCGGTGATGCCATCCAACCATCTCATCCTCTGTCGTCCCCTTCTCCTCCTGCCCCCAATCCTTCCCAGCATTAGGGTCTTTTCCAAATAGTCAACTCTTCGCATGAGGTGCCCAAAGTATTGGAGTTTCAGCTTCAACATCAGTCCTTCCAATGAATACCCAGGACTGATCTCCTTTAGGATGGACTGGTTGGATCTTCTTGCAGTCCAAGGGACTCTCAAGAGTCTTCTCCAGCACCACAGTTTAAAAGCATCAATTCTTTGGCGCTCAGCTTTCTTCACCATCCAACTCTCACATCCATACATGACCACTGGAAAAACCATAGCCTTGACTAGACGGACCTATGTTGACAAAGTAATGTCCCTGCTTTTAAATATGCTGTCTAGGTTGGTCATTACTTTCCTTCCAAGGAGTAAGCGTCTTTTAATTTCATGGCTGCACTCACCATCAGCAGTGATTTTGGAGCCCCCCCCCAAAAGTCAGCCACTGTTTCCACTGTTTCCCCATCTATTTACCATGAAGTGATGGGACCAGATGCCATGATCTTAGTTTTCTGAATGTTGAGCTTTAAGCCAACTTTTTCACTCTCCTCTGTCACTTTTATCAGGAGGCTCTTTAGTTCTTCTTCACTTTCTGCCATGAGGGTGGTGTCATCTGCATATCTGAGGTTATTGATATTTCTCCCGGCAATCTTGATTCCAACTTGTGTTTCTTCCAGCCCAGGGTTTCTCATTATGTACTCTGCATATAAGTTAAATAAGAAGGGTGACAATATACAGCCTTGATGTACTCCTTTTCCTATTTGGTACCAGTCTGTTGTTCCATGTCCAGTTGTAACTGTTGCTTCCTGACCTGCCTACAGGTTTCTCAAGAGACAGGTCAGGTGGTCTGGTATTCCCATCTCTTTCAGAAGTTTCCACAGTTTATTGTGATCCAGACAGTCAAAGGCTTTGGCATATTCAATAAAGCAGAAGTAGATGTTTTTCTGGAACTCTCTTGCTTTTTCGATGATCCAGAGGATGTTGGCAATTTGATCTCTGGTTCTTCTGCCTTTTCTAAAACCAGCTTGAACATCTGGAAGTTCATGGTTCACATATTGCTGAAGCCTGGCTTGGATAATTTTGAGCATTACTTTACTAGCGTGTGAGATGAGTGCAATTGTGCGGTAGTTTGAGCGTTCTTTGGCATTGCCTTTCTTTGGGATTGGAATGAAAACTGACATTTTCCAGTCCTGTGGCCACTGCTGAGTTTTCCAGATTTGCTGGCATATCGAGTGCAGCACTTTCACAGCATCATTTTTGAGGATTTGAAATAGCTCAACTGGAATTCCATCACCTCCACTAGCTTTGTTCATAGTGATGCTTTCTAAGGCCCACTTGACTTCACATTCCAGGATGTCTGGCTCTAGGTGAGTGATCACACCATTGTGATTATCTGGGTCATGAAGATCTTTTTTGTACAGTTCTTCTGTGTATTCTTGCCACCTCTTCTTAATATCTTCTGCTTCTGTTAGGTCCCTACCATTTCTTTCCTTTATCGAGCCCATCTTTGCATGAAATGTTCCCTTGGTATCTCTAATTTTCTTGAAAGAGATCTGTAGTCTTTCCCATTCTGTTGTTTTCCTCTATTTCTTTGCATTGATCCCTGAGGAAGGCTTTCTTATCTCTCCTTGCTATTCTTTGGAACTCTGCATCCAGATGGGTATATCTTTCCTTTTCTCCTTTCCTTTTTGTTTCTCTTCTTTTCCCAGTTATTTTTAAGGCCTCCTCAGAAAACCATTTTACTTTTTTGCATTTCTTTTCCATGGGAATGGTCTTGATCCCTGTCTCCCGTACAATGTCACAAACCTCCATCCATAGTTCATCAGGCACTCTATCAGATCTAGTCCCTTAAATCTGTTTGTCACTTCCACTGTATAATCATAAGGGATTTCATTTAGGTCATACCTGAATGGTCTAGTGGTTTTCCCTACTTTCTTCAATTTAAGTCTGAATTTGGCAATACGGAGTTCATGATCTGAGCCACAGTCAGCTCCAGGTCTTGTTTTTGCTGACTGTATAGAGCTTCTCCATCTTTGGCTGCGAAGAATACAATCAATCTGATATTGGTGTCGACTATCTTGTTATGTCCATGTGTAGAGTCTTTTCTTGTGTTGTTGGAAGAGGGTGTTTGCTATGACCAGTGCGTTCTCTTGGCACAACTCTATTAGCCTTTGCCCTGCTTCATTCTGTACCCCAAGGCCAAATTTGCCTGTTACTCTAGGTGTTTCTTGACTTCCTACTTTTGCATTCCAGTCTCCTATAATGAAAAGGACTTCTTTTTTGGGTGTTAGTTCTAAAAGGTCGTGTAGGTCTTCATAAAACCGTTCAACTTCAGCTTCTTCAGCGTTACTGGTTGGGGCATAGACTTGGATTACTGTGATATTGAATGGTTTGCCTTGGAAATGAACAGAGATCATTCTGTCATTTTTGAAATTGCATCCAAGTACTGCATTTCAGACTCTTTTGTTGACCATGATGGCTACTCCATTTCTTCTAAGGGATTCCTGCCCACAGTAGTAGATATAATGCTCATGTGAATTAAATTCACCCATTCCAGTCCATAGTTAACCTTATTACAAGGTAAAACAGAGCAATGTAGTTACAACATTTAGCTCTGCAACATGCAAGGTCATAAAGCCAATCAAAATGTTATCTCTGGAATTTTAAGAAAGGTCCCCTAATCAGCCAAGTTTCATACAAACATCTACTACTTGTAGAAACACTTACTATAAATATAGCCCCCTAATGGTGACTTCCCTTGTACAGTTCACAGTAACACCATGAGATGGAATTACCATGATCCATCTGTTACAGATGAGGCCACTGAGGTTTAATGGAGATAAGGTAACTTTTCCAAAGTAGCTGTGAGTAGTAGGGCTAGGATTCAAATCCTGACCTGGACCTCAGAAAGCCCAGATTTTTAGCTGTTCTCAGATATATCAGTCTCTTCCGTGCATTTCTAATACACCATCTCTCTCCCAACAATTTTGTAGCTTCAGTTCCAAATTCATGAATATTTAGAGTACTTGACTCATATTTTCACAATTTATCTAATTTAACAGCCATGTTACATGAGTCATATTATCACATCACTTATATATATATATATATATAAGCAAATCAAGACTTAGGAAATGGAAGACATTTGAGGTCAAACCATATAGCTCCTACTAAAGTACCAGAGCTGACATATAAGCTCCAGTCTTAAACTAAGTCCAAATTTTATAAATTCTGGTAAATAATAGGTTTTACTGACAAGGATTCTTTATCCACAGACTCTCAGCCCAGCAAGTTCTATCTGAGGCAGCTGGTGGGGCACATAAAAGGATACGGCCTTGGGATTTCCCTTCCAGTGCAGGGAGTGCAGGTTTGCTCCCTGGTTGGAGAGCTAAGATCCCACGTGCCTTGTGGCCAAAACACATGAAACAGAAACAATATTGTAACAAATTCAATAAAGACTTTTATAAAATGGTCCATGTCAAAAAAAAAAAAAACCTTAAAAAAAAAAAAAACGAGACAGCCTCATATAGCATCAATGCTTTGGGACACTAGTGCTTCTTGTACTTCTCATTTACCTGCATTTCTGATAGGAATATTCATTTGTTGTCTCCAAATCCTAGCAAAAGCTTCTGATTCCTATTTCAGACAGAATAAGAAAACTTTACATAACATAGCAATAGCATTTCCGCACATGGCATATAGCCCTTTTGGAATTTGATTAGGAAGACTGATATAATTGTCAAATCTTTCAGTTCTGATGAAAAGTGAAGGCGAGGAGCATAGACTCTGAACAGAGCAGCTTTGATGTTTGTCAGCTCACTAGCAGGAATCTTCAAGACACATCTCCAACTCGTGGTGGTCAGTCATGCTCAGTGTTAACACAATGTGACTGGCCCTATGCACAGAGAAGAAACCTTATCTGCACCACTCCCCTCCCCCTTTTACAAAATGATTGCATAAAGAGATTGGGATATAAGGTCAAAATTGGGCTTACCAGGCAGAAAATGGCCCATGTTTCACTTGGTTACTTAATGAGTAAAAACTGCTCTTTTGAGCAACAGTTGTTTTGGCCATCCTTTGCGTGGAGGTAGTCGACATAATTGTGCTAAGTAGTGTGAAAGGGAAACCTGCTTCAAAGCTACTATGATAATGAGTATTGTCTGGGAGACTGGAGAAAAGGCAGTTAGTAATATAATTTTTCATGCTTTTTTGTTGTTGTTCAGCTAAAAATAAAAGTCTCTTTAAACAGTTTTAAATGAATTATATTTCTCCATTTTTCTCGCAATTAATTTTTGTGCAGCCCAATTGCTATTTGCAATTTGATGCCTTTGCACGGAGCAGGGCAACATGAATTGCTCGAGGACCGGCAGAGGGCAATGCTGAGCTGAAGCTGGTGCTAGAACCTTGCTTCTGGCTGTAAAATTGTGCTTGTTATTAAAGGAAATCTTAAGGCTAACTTAGCCACAGAGGAAATTAAGCTGCTAATTACGTGTGTCTAAACCACTGAAAATGGGTCCAGTTGTTGCTCAAGATTTCAGAAACACCACCTCTTCTCCTCGGTTTTAAAATATGTAATTATGTCTGGAAATAGTACCTGTTAATGATTTTATACAATTAAAAAAAATATTTTAAGAGTTGTCTGTTCTCATAGCCTGTCGCTTTCCAAATAAGCAAAAGATTTATAGAACTAGTTAATTAATGGATTTTTGTTTGTTTGTTTTTTCAAATCATCTATGTCAATGTCTTTATAAAATCTGAGTCATCCGTGTTCAGGCCACATATAACAGTGTTCTAAGGGATTCAGGCAGGATGACCACATTATTTTTATAGTACTTTCTTAAAAAACAAGTTTCTTCAGAGGCAAAAATTTCAAAGATTTGGAAGATTTGGAGAGAAGCAATTCTGATTTGGGATGGAAAAGGTGTGATGATTTCACAAATGTTCATATGCATTTAGAAAGGTGAATTTACTGTGAATTTATCCTCATGACAAGGAAATAAAAAATGTATCTCAAAGTAAGTCAGGAGCCAGTAACTGGCCAATATTATTTTGGGTTCTTCCTGCTGTATCAGGCAGCCTGTAGCTGTCCATAGAGGATCAGATAAGCGAAAGAAAAAGAAATTTAATACCAGATTTTAACAAAAATGAGAATGCAAGTTAATAGTGAATGTCTGTGTTTCAGTGAATAACTTGAACAATTTGCATGGCTCAGGCCCTTCAGTTTGCAAATAGTGTTTTAGTTAGATTTCTTGTAGTTTCTGTAGATCAACAGCATCACCTAGGAGTTTGTTAGATATGCCGAATCTCAATCTACTAAATCAGAATCTACATGTTAACAAGTTGGCAGGAGATTGGATTGCACCATCGACTTTGAGAACTACCATTTTAGGTCTTATCTCTGGTAATTTGCTTGCTCTGAAAAAGACATCCATCTGGCTTCCAGTTTAGAGACAGTTCATAAAGCCTAGAAAAGTCTTATTTAGAATGAATTAAAAGTTTTGTGGTTGTAGTCTTTTTCCCCTTTGTAAAAAAATAAAGCCTCTTGAAATCATTAATGATGCTTTTTTTCCCCCAGCTGGTTTTAATTGGACCTAAAATATTACCAGTCATGACCCAGAGTCCTGAAAGAGTTAATGTACAGAGGACATGGTGTTTGCATATTCCTTTTTAGTATTTCTGGTCTTGCCAAAGATTATGAAATGTGGGTTTGCCATTCATTGCATTGACTTGTCTCTCCAGCTGGTTCTATGCTTTTCATGGGTGTCATGAAAGGATGAAAATGACCCATTCCACTTATCCATCAAGAGCTATGAACCAGAAACTTTTTCCTCCTTCCTCAAGCAAGAAGGGCAGCAGGGCTAAGTCAGCCAGTCAGAGTAATGAGTCTGTCTTGCTTGGAAAAGTGGGATTAATCTAAATCAAATACTTTCCACACTGGTAATTTTAACTAATTCCCTTAGGAAAGTGCAAGAAATTAGTGAAGGCCCCATAGTCGTGCAAGTGTTCTGGTACAGAAAGTGAAGTTGCTCAGTCATGTCCAACTCTTTGGGATCTCATGTAGTATAGCCTACCAGGCTCCTCCATCCATGGGATTTTCCAGGCAAGAATACTGGAGTAGGTTGCCATTTCCGTCTCCAGGGGATCTTCCTGACCCAGGGATCAAACCCCAGTCTACCGCATTGCAGGATGACGCTTTACCATCTGAGCCACAAGGGAAGCCACAGTTCTCGTACAGGGAGACACGCAATACCTTTTAACCTCGTTAATATCTTAAACTGCTGGCTTCTACTACTGATTTAAAGAATGGCTAAGACTCTTCAACCCAGCAATGCAAAGAAATCCAGCCCTCAAGGAGGAAGACCAAAAAGTCCTGAGACACACTGTGAATGGTGAGAGCTCTGACTGCCTTGATTAAATCACTCCCCGCATTGTCTTTCTGCCTCTGTCACAGCAATCATGGGAGAATCTAAGCTGCCAGCCTGTTCTGTGGGATATTCAAACTGAAGTTTAGAGAGGTTTTCTTCCTCCTGCAAGATGCATATGCTTTTCGGTGTGTGATTTGCAGGGACTAGGCCGACGAGGGCTCAGAAGAGGACAGCTCAGGTGTGCCACGGCTCCTGAGGCGGGGAGAGCCTCTCGCTTCTGAGGCGGTCTCTCTCCTCTGCAGTCCTGTCTGAACACTTGAGGTCTGTTCAACAGGAAGGGCTCTCTGGATAACATTGCAATGCATCTCAGATGGGCTTTCCCCTTCCCTTTCGACGAAAGGAAAGTTCTTACTTAACGCTGGCCCACCTTTCTTGGTTTGTCAAACAGAAGCTACAGTAGAAACAGACTAGATTTTATTTGACTTTGTGGGCACTGACCTAGGACTCTTCCCTGAAATTCTCCACAAACTTTTTTAGCAGGAATAAATGGTCAAGAGTTAGCAAGAGAAAAGTGCCTCTGCACCCAGAGCAAGGTGTTTATCCATAGACTTTGGCGATTTTGTTGGTTAGTTTTTCTTTGTTTGCTTAATGTCAGGTTTATTGATGTGTAAGTTACTTGGAATAAAATTCATTCTTTTTATATAGTTCTATTAGTTTTGACCAGTGAAACCACAATCAACATATAGAACATTTTGGTTACCCCCAATCTCTCTGGAACCCCTTTTATAGTCACCCTCCACCCCAATTCCTGGCAATCTCTGATATATTTTCTGTCCCTGTAATGTTGTCTTTAGTCCTGAAAGATTTAATTAAGTTTTAAAAAAATAGGTCTTTTCTCATAAGAGCTGACAAATAGGTCCAATTAGTACAATAAGGTATAATTAAAAAATAGGTCTGAAGTCAGATAAATACAGGTTTCAATACTGACTCTGCCCCTTTGCTCACACTGATTTTGGGTATATTACTTAGTTCAGTCAAGCCTCAGTTTTCTTATCTATTAAATGTAGTAATAATCAGTAATATTTATTAAATACCACATTACTTGCTGAGACTTGTTTAAATCACTGTGAGATGCTACCCTATTGATGTGATAGCTAATTTCTTTTCTTTCCTATTATTGTTTCTTTCTATTTAATCTTACTACCCATATTAGAGGACTGTGATGGTGGTTTAGTCGCTAAGTCTCGTCCGACTCTTGCGACCCCATGGACTGTAACCCACCAGGCTCCTCTGTCCATAGGATTTCCCAGGCAAGAATACTGGAGTGGGTTGCCATTTCTATCTTCAGGGGAACTTCCTGACTCAGGGATCAAACCCAGGTCTCCTGCATTGCAAGCTAGGAATCCTAAATTACACGCTTTATCCTCTACAATGCCTATCAGAAGACATATGTGTTTTGACTACTATAACAAAATACCATAGATTGAGTGGCTTATAAACAACAGAAATGCATTTCTCACAGTTCTAGAGCATGAGAAGTCTAAGATCAAGCTACATTCCATGTGTGGTGAGAGCCCACTTTCTGATTCATAGACTGCTATCTTCTTGCTGTAACCTCATATGCCAGAGAGGTGAGGGATTTCTTTCATAATGACACTAAATTCCACTTATGAGGGCAGAGCAGTATCAAAGGCCCCAAAAACAACATATTAGGGAGTCAGGCTTCAACACTGGGGAGGTCATGAGCATTCAGTCTATAGCAGTATATAACAGCTATGTGAAACACAGAAATCACATCAAATAATATTAAACATTACACTGAAAAAGAAATGCATTCACATTGTATTATTGCAATATATAGAGGTATTCATAAATGGTTGTATTATTGATACATGCTTTTAAAATTTACATGAACAGTATAGTTTTAGATCTTTTTTCAACTTTTCCCCCCTACGTATGGTTTTTAAGACTCTTCCATTATTTAACTACTAAATAGCATTACATTACATGAATAGACCAGTCTGTTTTTCCATTCTGGTGTCCGGGGATAGTTAGGGATGTCTTCATGTTTTGACTGTGCAAATGTACAAGCATTGCCTTGAATAGGAATGATACTCACCTAGTTAAAAAGTGGTTTCCTTTGGGGAGAGGACAGAGAGGAGAAAAGGAGGCAGATAGGGAGCTTTAGATGTAGCTGTAATATATTTTTTTCTTTAAGAAAAGAAAAGAAATAGCGCCCTGGAGCAACAGAGGTAGCAAATGTTAATATTCATCTGTTAATTCAGGGTGATGAGTTCATGAGAGGTGATTATATTTGGTGTTTTCTGTATTTTAAATTATTCTATAATTAAAAAGGAAATTAAATATAAAAAATACCAAAAGAATAATCAATGAACATGGTTCTATCCTGGAATATATAAACATTATTAGTGGCACTCTTGGGTGTTTCATAAATAACAAAATTTCTTCCATGACCAACGTAAGGTATTTGTGACATATCCTAGTTAGTTTGATAATATAATGTCAAGAGTCAAGCTTCACCTTGATAAGGCTTTCATCAGTGATAACGGCTCTGCAATGTTTTTCTGTAAGGATCTAACTATTTTTTTTCCTGCTGTTCTTCTTTTGGCTGTTTTGGTTGGAAGTAATGAGTTTTAAGCACTAAGAAACAGGCACAGAGCCACTTTAAAAATAACTAGATGAAGTTTGTATGTTAAAGAGAAAAGAGTTATGGGGCCTCTTGTAATTCATGTCATCAAACTCTGCTGTTAGCAGCAGTTGGCTAATACAGGGCGCCCAGGGAATAAGCATGCTTTTGCCTTCATTTTACTCATCTTTTACAAAATAAAAGGAACTTGGCTTTGGACAGGAAATAGCTAAGCTTTGGAAATAGTTGTGAGGCTTATCCCATTCTTTCATTTTAATGACTTTCTCTGGTATTTAATCCCATCTTCCCCTTCTTCTGTGACTACACTTATTAGCATGCTCTTTGGATAGCTAAGAAAACAAACAAAGCTATCAAAATACAGCTCCCACCAAGTTCCCCTGGTTAAGGTGGCTAGGAAGCATGTTTCCCTGCCCCCTTGTGGCTTGATTACAGAATTCCTGCTGCAGTGACCCCCACAGCTCATTACCCTGCCTCTGAAAATGTTGAGGTATGGAAGGTCCAAGACTCAGCTCTGCCCTGGGCTGAAGAATAGATGGCCACCATTAGTGACTGGGCTTGATCTTCGTGATAGCATTTGCCTCTTAAGGCACTGTGGATTCCAAAATATTCCTGCTGTCAGATGACCTGAGATGGCTTAAACTTCAAGCCCAGAAGATCCAAGATCTCATTTTCCATATGGAAAGTCTGAATCTGCAAAATAGGTCATGAGCTGGACCCACAAGCACTTGAGAAAAGTCATGGCTTCAGAGGGAGACTCTTCTTTTGAGACTGTGATGTGATCTCCAGGACCAACCCTGCTTGTCAGAACCAACAGATATTCGTTTCACGACAGTTGAAGAGGCTACATTTTATCAAAGAAGGTCTATTAGATGGAATTTTGAGCTGAGTGTGATGTTTAATGCCATGTAGCATGAGATGCAGCTTGCTATTGTTAAGATATAAGGGGCAAGGTTTAATATTAAGCAGACCAAAGAAAGATTACATGGCTTGACTATCATGAGAAACCTTTAAAGTAGGACATAGATGAGAGCACTTCAGAGCAATAACTAGTTTTTCTCAAACTATGACAGTCCTGAAGTCCATCATGTGTGATCATCATTCAATTTAGTCCCTCATAGTGTACACTTCCAAAATTTGTATTTACCAAGAATGGGCTGAAATGCAGTCACTGCCCTACTATTAAAAGTATATACATATGGAATTTGAAAGATGGTAACGATAACCCTATATGCGAGACAGAATAAGAGACACAGATGCATAGAACAGTCTTAGGGACTCTGAGGGAGAAAGTGAGGGTGGGACGTTCTAGGAGAATAGCACTGAAGCATGTATATTATCATATGTGAAACAGAACACCATTCCATGTTCGATGCATGAGACAAATGCTCAGGACCGGGGCAATGGGATGATCCAGAGGGATGGGATGGGGAGGGAGGCGGGTGGGGGGTCCAGGAAGGGGAACACATTTAAACCCATGGCTGATTCATGTCAATGTATGGCAAAAACTATTACAATATTGTAAAGTAATTAGCCCCCAACTAAAATAAATAAATTTATTAAAAAAAAAATAAAAAGCAGAGACATCACTTTGTCAACAAAGGTCCATCTAGTCAAAGCTGTGGTTTTTCCAGTAGTCATGTATGGATGTGAAGTTGGACTATAAAGAAACCTGAGCACCGAAGAATTGATGCTTTTGAACTGTGGTGTTGGAGAAGACTCTTGAGAGTTCCTTGGACTGCAAGGAGATCCAACCAGTCCATCCTAAAGGAAATCAATCCTGAATATTCATTGGAAGGACTGATGTTGAAGCTGAAGCTCCAATACTTTGGCCACCTGGTGCGAAAAACTGACTCATTGGAAAAGACCCTGATGCTGGGAAAGATTAAAGGCAGGAGGAGAAGGGGACAACAGAGGATGAGATGGTTGGATGGCATCACTGACTCAATGGACATGAGTTTTAGTAAGCTCCGGGAGTTCATGATGGACAGGGAAGCCTGGCGTGCTGCAGTCCATGGGGTCGCAAAGAGTCAGACACGACTGAGCAACTGAACTGAACTGTAAAGAATAAACACTAATTATTTCTTAAATGTTTGGTAGGATTCACCAGAGAAGCCATCTGGACCTGGGCTTTTCTTACTGCAAAAGAAAGTTTGTTTTTACCCAAAAAAAAAATAAAAATAAAAATAAATAAAAATAAAAAAATAAAAATATATACATATATATGTTGGGTCATTTCCATTTCACAGACAGAAAAACTGACTCACCAATGAATTTAAAATATCTGTTACAGATTTCACTATAGACCAGTAGCAGAGCACAAAGTTATATCATGCCTTAGATAAGAATTCTTATCTCTAGAGCAGACTTTCTCTCTGTAACAATAATGAACTGCTTCACTGCTTCCTAATGCACCATGTGCCTTCGTCAACTTGTCCTTCTAGGCTGCTTAAGGCACCAGGTCACTGTGTCACAATGCACTGTCAGATGTCACAGTAACATCAGATGGGTGATGACAACAGGGGTACAAGCTAAGGGGTATGGACATATCAACACTTCTGTTGTGCAGCATATAGATCATGTTATTTTCTATATCAGTATTCAAAAAAGATGCCTGGGGATAACAGAGAAGCTAAAAAATAAAAATGAATCTCTGCCCCCTGGCAAAATGGTTTATCATCTGCTTGCTAGCCTCAACTTTTCATCAGGCTCTCATATTTGAGTTACAGTTTGAAAACTGTAAAGCCAGGATAAAGCTACACTTATGCTAATATTGTAATTGTGCAGATAATTTTGCATAATAATTGCAGCTCTTGCCTTCCACTCTATAGGAGTACAAATGGCCAGATTTGTAATATATTGTATTTTGAAAAAAGTGAAAGTGCTAGTCAGCTCAGTCATGTCTGACTCTTTGCAACCCAATGGACTGTAGCCCACTAGGCTCCTCTGTCCATGGGATTCTCCAGGCAAGAATACTGGAGTGGGTTGGCATGCCCTCTCGTGTGTGTATATATATATATAATACACGCACACACATATAAATTATGTATACAGAATATATTTAATTATATATGTATATATGCTATTATTTTAATCCAGAGAGAAGTAAACACTAAGATGTAAAACAATAGCTATTTTTTCATTCTCCAAACTGAAATAGATTTTCCTGATGAAGTTGAGGATAGAATATATAAATCTGCCAGTTAACTTAGATATAGATCCTATGCATTCTCCAGCTTTTGTTTGGTTTTTCTCATTCCTTCTGTTTCACCATCTTGCTACTTCTCCATCTACTGGTGCCCTCACTCTTCATACAGTCCATGACCCATTCTGCTGCAAGGCTTCATCGAGTCTAGATGCCTTTTTTCATTATAAATTAGGGATATCCCATCAGGGCTTTGATTTAGAGTTTCTGAGAATATGTTTCTGTGGTCCAACTTATTGTACTGAATCATCTAGAATGCTGACTGAAAATACTCATTAATGGTACCTACCGAAGCAGAACTGTTTGTATGAGCATCATTATATTCCATTGTTATGCATATTCAAATTTGAATTTCATTCTCTTAGAGCAGTGACTTTCAGTAGGGATGTTAACAGGCCCGGGGCATTTCTCAAAAATGCAGGTATAGCCACTATAGAACTGGCATCTCTTCCGTTAGGTTTGATAGTGATGGTAATGGCCAGTAGAATTTAAATTGTCCCACCACATTCTAGTCTGGAAATAATGCTGTTATAGTATCTGAGGAGTATCTCCACCACAAGGACTGAAAATCACCTCCAGGGAAATCATTATTAGTAAAGGGAGATTTCCTTTCCTAGGAATGGACTGAAGTGTGAATATATTGAGAACAATTGCCCTTGGATTTTGTGATGCTCCTCAAAGCAATAGGTGGAAGAAAAAAAATAACTACGTTATCTGACTGATTTTTGTATTATAAAAGATTTAATTGTATGTGATAACACAGAAACTAAACAAATTTCTTATATAATGGAAGTGAGTAATAAGTATCACCAGCTTTTTCTGGTAATATTCAACATAATTTGATATAGTTTATATATATCAACATAATTTGGCATAATATATATAACATAATATTTGGGCAATATTCAACATTCAATATAATTTTGAGGGGCAAATAAATATAAATGCTAATTTTTAAAATTGCTGCTTTTGGTGGCTATGAAAATATACCACATATTTCAGAGAGCATCATTGATTAAGGGCCCCTTCTACTGACCCTCCAGATCACCAATCACATTTGCACCAAAGCCACCCTTCTTACAGGCTACTCCCAGCCAGTGCCTGAGCACAAAGTGGGTAATAAGGCAGGCTTGTCCCAGTGAGATTTACTGAACTCCTGATATAGTGACTTTGGCTCAAGGGCTTCCCTTTGGCCTAGCTGAACCTTTCCTAGAACATCGCTGCAGTTCACAGGTCTTCTTGCTCTATCCTTCTTCCTTCCCTTTCTCCTTCCATAGGTGCCAGACCTATATCATGCTCTGACTAAAGGCTCTCCCTGCCTCCTCTTTCTCCCTCTCCCCGTCTTCTCCTATGCTTTGCCCTGATAAATCTCCTGCTTGTCAAGTTCTGCCTTGATATCTGCTTCTTGGCAGGCCTAAACTAACACACTACAGGTTATCACAAGTACTAATCATTTCGTGTTCTGTCCACTGCACCACACATACTCACATATGCACACTTGTTGGATTGCTCATGCTTTCCTCTCATTGCTTTCTTTTTCTTGGCTCCTTTCCCAGTCACATTCTTATGGTTTCTTGTTTCTGATGAATGACAATGAATGGTAGTGTATGTTTTAAATAAGATATTCTTCTCTTGGCATTTTAATTATACATTGTATCTTCTTGTTAATAAAATACTTGAAACAGTAAAGAAGCGAAAGAGTCCTAAAACCCCCTAAGTCAAACTACTTGTGGCAATTTCAGTACTAGTTAGAGAGATATTTGGGTGTCAGAGGCCCCTCAAGTCACCCTCTGTAATAGCTGTCTACTACGGTTACTTCTGTGTCATGGTATAGTCATCACCCCCCTCTTCCTTCCCTTTCCACTCCTGCCTCCGAAGCAAGGATGAAGACTAGGCAGGCTTTCCCTCTTCTCCAAATTACCATGATAGTTCTGTTTCCTGCCATACAAAAGAGGAAAGCAACTTTTAACAGTTTTACTTGTTTGACCTCTGTCACAACTATAATGGGAGAAAAATGAGTCTGCCAAGTGATGTATTTTAATATAAGTAGTTATACTCAAGTATTATGAAGTAAGAAAATTGGAGAAATGAGAGGAACTATCCCACAGCTGTAAAAGCATTATCAACCATGACTATTTATACAATTAGACTTTCTGTGTCACAGCTAATATAGCAGATAAGCTGACACCCTAAGCTAGTCACCATTGCAATAAATTCTAAACGCTGAACCCCATAGTATGCCATCTTCTATGGCAGATAGAGCAGTACTTTGCAATTTTTATCAGATCATTCAAGTCGTTTCAGAAAGAATTATGTCCCTTAACAGAACAATACATAATACATTTTCTCAATTAAAGTAGATATTGAAATGATCATTTAAAAACTGGTATGTAAATATTTCATGTTAGGCCTAACATTCTTTCTAATTGCCTCCACATTTATCCTCCATATATTTGCTTACTCTCTTGTAAATTTAGAATGAAAGTTCATCTCTTTCTTTGGGTGACTGGCCCCTATACTGATTGAAAGGAAAATAAAAAGCAAACATGAAAGTGACTGCATCTGCTAAGCAAGTTGTTTTAAAAACTAAAATTTCAAATCAATTATTTTAGTTGATGGTGGACTCTATCAGTGATGAGATTACCTACTCTTTCATATGGTATTTTACTCTCTCATTTTAACTATTTTATCCTCTTTGCACATGAGTTCTTTTTTTTTTTTTTTTTTTGACCACATCTCACCGCACATGGGATCCTAGTTCCTTGACCAGGGATCAAACCCACATCCCATGCATTGGAAACACAGAGTCTTAACCACTGGACTACCAGGAAAATACTGCACATGAATTTTCAATTCAGAGAGAATGCTTTTGGGGACAGTGGTGAAAAAGAAAGTAAATGTAATAGTGTCTCATTGCTAAAGGAAATAATCTGATTTGTTAGTTTTTGAAGTTCTATAATAATCTGAATCCAATGTACCTTTCTGATAGTATATTTCTGCTACCCTGTACATGTATCTTATGCACCATCCAGATCAGACCACTCACTCTTTCTGGAGCATTAAGTGAGGATACTGGCCTCTGAGTCTTCTGCTCATACTATTCTATCTTCTTAGAAATTATTAAGATGCAGCCCACCAGCCCCCAGCAGCCACTCTACTCTCTGTTTTTACAAGTTTGACTCTTTTAGATTTCACATGTAAGTAAGATCATGCAATATTTTTCTTCCTCTCTCTCTGTCCTATTTTGCTTAGCATAATAGTGACTATAATTATTAATTTTGTATTGTGTACTTGAAAACTGGCAACACATTAAATCTTAAATGCTCTTACCATATACATATAAAGGTAACTATTTGAGGTGATGGATTTGTTAATTAAGATTATTGTGGTAATCATTTTATAATGTAAATGTATATCAAATCATCACATTGTATCCTTAAACTTACACAGTGTTATATATAAATTATATCTCAGTAAAGCTGGAAGGAAAAATAGATGCAGCCCATCTCTTGAGGACCTATTCATACCTCACTTTTCCATGATGACTTTCTTGACTCTCCAAGTAGGATATGACCCCTGTATCATTGAAACCAACGTAACACAAAACAGTTTGCAGGCACAAATTGTAAAGCACAGATTCTGTAGCTGGACTCTATTGAAATCCCAGTTCCACTGCTGTGTGATCTTGAACAAGTTGCCTAGTCTTTCTGAGCTTTAATGTCCTGGTCTGTTAAGTGGGGAAAAACAATAGTTTCAATAAATGTTTTGAAAACTAAATTAGATAAATTATTATGTTTATGTTTTGGTATGGGTTTATCCCACATAGCTTTATAGTGTAATTGTTTGTTTATAAGATTTCTTTCTCCTAGTATTTTGTAAGCTCTTTGAGGTTAGAGATTTTGGTTTTTTGTCTCAGTCTCCACCATAGTGGATGTTCAGTGATTTCTTCTTTTTTTTTTTTGTAAGTGGCTGAAACACAGAGTGAATTCTGATTTCTATGTCTATTCTCATAGTAGTCAATACCATTAAGGGGTAAAAGTAACCACTATAAAAAAACAGCAGCTGTGATAGGAAGACAAATGAGAAATTTACCTTTAGGGACTTCACGGGGGACACACCTGGTCATGACTTACTGGCGTAAACTTTTGGTGTAGCTTCCATTTTTCCTATTCCTAAGCATCTGCTTCCAAGCTGGGTTTTTTTGTTGGTGGTGGTGGTTTTATTTTGTTTTATTTTTTAATAAAAAAAAATTTCAGGTGGGTCGAAAAGCCAACAGATTCCAATAAGTACTAAAGAAGAGAAAGGACAGCTGAAGAGGTTGCCAGCCAAAAAGGTTCATAGGGAATCCTATTACTGGGGCTGTATATGAAAGCCAGATGATGCCTCCAGCCAGATACTGGATCTGGTTAGGCTAACACTGCTGGTTTCCTTTCATGCTTTAATCAGTTGGACCTTTATTTTCATTTCATGAGTAGCTAAATAAAAAGCACAATGGAGTAAAATATCCTAATATTGATTGCCTCATTTTAAACCAGTTGATAACCACAGGTCTCTGGGTTAATACCTGCCTTGCTACTCTGAATTTATACCAGGAAACTCATATTAAATGCTGTCCTCATTGTTAGCTACAAAATACTGATATGTTTACTGGAGAAGGCAATGACAAACCTGAATATTCATTGGAAGGACTGGTGCTGAAGCTCCAATACTTTGGCCACCTGATGCGAAGAACTGACTCATTGGAAAAGACCCTGATGCTGGGAAAGATTGAAGTCAGGAGGAGAAGGGGATGACAGAGAACAAGATGGTTGGAAGGCATCACTGACTCAATAGACATGAGTTTGAGCAAGCTCTGGAAGTTGATGATGGACAGGGAAGCCTGGTGTGTTGCAGTCCATGGGGTTGCAAAGAGGCAGACATGACTGAGCGACTGAAATGAACTGATATGTTTAAATATGAATCCCATGTGAGTATAGTAATTATCTTTCTATATGTGACTGGTGATTAAAAATTTGCAAAATTCTGGTATGATTACTTTTTAAAATATATACTTGATTTTGTATCAGAAGAACACATCTCTAATTTGATCATAAAAATTAATGGTAAATAGTTTTGTTACTTAGGATTTTGCTTAGGTTCTTTGTAGATACAAGCTATTTCTATTGAGCAACTATCTACAAGGTAGAAAAATGTCACTGTATTCCTCAAATCTTTGTTTTCTCTTTACCATCAGTGGCTAAGATCATGAACTCCTTATTGCCAAATTCAGACTGAAATTGAAGAAAGTAGGGAAAACCACTAGACCATTCAGGTATGACCTAAATCAAATCCCTTATGATTATACAGAGGAAGTGACAAATAGATTTAAGGGACTAGATCTGATAGACAGACTGCCTGATGAACTATGGACAGAGGTTTGTGACATTGTACAGGAGACAGGGATCAAGACCATCCCCATGGAAAAGAAATGAAAAAAAGCAAATGGCTGTCTGAGGAGGCCTTACAAATAGCCAGGAAAAGAGAAGCGAAAGGCAAAGGAGAAAAGGAAAGATATTCCCATCTGAATGCAGAGTTCCAAAGAATAGCAAGGAGAGATAAGAAAGCCTTCCTCAGGGATCAATGCAAAGAAATAGAGGAAAACTATAAAATGGGAAAAACTAGAGATCTCTTCAAGAAAATTAGAGATACTAGGGGAATATTTCATGCAAATATGGGCTCAATAAAGGACAGAAATGGTATGGGCCTAACAGAAGCAGAAGATATTAAGAAGAGGTGGCAAGAATACACAGAAGAACTGTATGAAAAAGATCTTCATGACCCAGATAATCATGATGGTGTGATCACTCACCTAGAGCCAGACATCCTGGAATGTGAAGTCAAGTGGGCCTTAGAAAGCATCACTACGAACAAAGCTAGTGGAGGTGATGGAATTCCTGTTGAACTATTTCAAATCCTCAAAGATGATGCTGTGAAAGTGTTGCTCTCAATATGCCAGCAAATCTGGAAAACTCAGCAGTGGGCACAGGACTGGAAAATGTCAGTTTTCATTCCAATCCCAAAGAAAGGCAATGCCAAAGAACGCTCAAACTACCACACAATTGCACTCATCTCACATGCTAGTAAAGTAATGCTCAAAATTCTCCAAGCCAGGCTTCAGCAATACATGAACTGTGAAATTCCAGATGTTCAAGCCAGTTTTAGAAAAGGCAGAGGAACCAGAGATCAAATTGCCAACATCCGCTGGATCATAGAAAAAGCAAGAGAGTTCCAGAAAAACACCTATTTCTGCTTTATTGACTATGCCAAAACCTTTGACTGTGTGGATCACAATAAACTGTGGAAAATTCTGAAAGAGATGGGAATACCAGACCATCTGACCTGTCTCTTGAGAAACCTGTATGCAGGTCAGGAAGCAACAGTTTATCTGGACATGGAACTACAGACTGGTTCCAAATAGGAAAAGGAATACATCAAGGCTGTATATTGTCACCCTGCTTGTTTAACTTATATGCAGAGTACATCATGAGAAATGCTGGACTGGAAGAAGCACAAGCTGGAATCAAGATTGCCGGGAGAAATATCAATAACCTCAGATATGCGGATGACACCACCCTTATTGCACAAAGTGAAGAAGAACTAAAGAGCCTCTTGATGAAAGTGAAAGAGGAGAGTGAAAAATTTGGCTTAAAGCTCAACGTTCAGAAAACTAAGATCATGGCATCTGGTCCCATCACTTCATGGGAAATAGATGGGGAAACAGTGGAAACAGTGTCAGACTTTATTTTTTTGGGCTCCAGAATCACTGCTGATGGTGATTGTGCCATGAAATTAAAAAACGCTTACTCCTTGGAAGGAAGGTTATGACCAACCTAGATAGCATATTAAAAAGCAGAGACATTACTTTGCTGACAAAGGTCCGTCTAGTCAAGGCTATGGTTTTTTCCAATGGTCATGTATGGATGTGAGAGTTGGATGGTGAAGAAAGCTGAGCGCCGAAGAATTGATGCTTTTGAACTGTGGTGCTGGAGAAGACTCTTGAGAGTCCCTTGGACTGCAAGGAGATCCAACCCATCCATCCTAAGGGAGATCAATCCTGGGTGTTCATTGGAAGGACTGATGTTGAAGCTGAAACTCCAATACTTTGGCCACCTCATGCGAAGAGTTGACTCATTGGAAAAGACCCTGATGCTGGGAAGGATTGAGGGCAGGAGGAGGAGGAGACGACAGAGGATGAGATGGTTGGATAGCATCACCAACTCGATGGACATGGGTTTGGGTAAACTCCGGGAGTTGGTGATGGACAGGGAGGCCTGGCATGCTGCGATTCATGGGGTCACAAAGAGTCAGACACAACTGAGTGACTGAACTGAACTGAAGATTGCTCTTATCAGGGAAAGGAGTAAAGAAGCATGCCTCCAAATCCACATACCCTAAGTTAGTTAGTGCATTGTCAGAGAATATAGCCCAAAATGGGGAAAGTAAGAATAAAAACCTGTTTTTTTTTTAGTTATTATTTGAAATACTGACATTTCAAAAATACAGATTGAACTCCATTCATGTTTAATTAAGTCTTTGTCATATTCAGTAAACCTTCCTCTGGAATATCCTTGGATTCTTTAAATCTGTAGTCTAAATAAGGCATGCCATGTTTTGGTAATCAGATAGTAATAGGAAATATTTTTCTCATCTCTTAATTCATAACTATTCTTAGATGCATGGAATGTGATAGTTAAACTATAAGGGGAATCTGTTTTATTTGTTATGGATCATTTCAGTGGTGATTAGATGTCTTAAATTAGTGTGCCTGTATTTATTTACTGATACTTCAGTATAAAACTCACATAGTAGAAATTCTTATAAACATTGCCTGTGTTATTGTTCAGTCTCTAAGTCATGTCCAACTCTTTATGACCCCATGAACTGCAGCACAACAGGCCTCCCTGTTACTCACTATCTCTTGGAGTTAACCCAAGTTTGTGTCCATTGAGTCGATGATGCCATCCAACCATCTCATCCTCCTTTGCCCCCTTCTCCTCCTGCCTTCAGTCTTTCCCAGCATCAGGGTCTTTTCAAATGAGTCAATTTTTCACATCAGGTGGCCAAAGTATAGGCTTCAGCTTTAGCATCAATTCTTCCAATGACTATTCAGGGCTGATTTCCTTTAGAGTTGACTGGTTTGATCTCTTTGCAGTCCAAGGAACTATCAAGAGTCTTCTCCAGCACTGCAATTCAAAAGCATCAATTCTTCAGCACTCAGCCTTCTTTAATGTCCAACTCTCACATCTGTACATGACTAATTGGAAAACCATAACTTGACAATATGGACCTTTGTCAGTAAAGTGATGTCTCTGCTTTTGAATATGCTATCTAGGTTTGTCATGGCTTTCCTTACAAGGAGCAAGCATCTTTTAATTTCATGGCTGCAGTCACCATCCATAGTGATTTTGGAGCCCAAGGAAATAAAATCTGTCAGTGTTTCCACTTTTTCCCCTTCTATTTGCCATAAAGATGGGACTGAATGCCATGATCTTAGTTTTTTGAATGTTGAGTTTTAAGCCAGCTTTTTCACTCTCCTCTTTCACCCTCATCAAGAAGCTCTTTAATTCCTGTTCAATTTCTGCCATTAGAGTTGGATCATCTGCATATCTGAGGTTGTTGATATTTATCCTGGCAACCTTGATTCCAGATGTGATTTATCCAGCTCAGCATTTCCCATGATGTACTCTGCATATAAGTTAAATAAGTGGGGTGACAATATACAGCTTTGTCGTACTCCTTTCCCAATTTTGAACCAATCTATTGTTCCATGTCTGATTCCAAATGTTGCTTACTAAGTAATTAATGAATATTTATTGAAAGGAACTTCCTAAATGAATATATTTTGTTGCTATAAGGAGTAAACTGATGTTAGTTACCCCATGTACTATATTTCCTTTAGAAATACTGGCTGGGAAGTATCCTGTAAATTCTAGAGTAGCAAGAATAATGAATTTCCTTAAACATGCAACAAAGTTACTATAAGGTTTCCAGGTAGAAATAACTGCTGGCTGTTCAGTATCGCAATATATACAAGCACTATGCTATGCTTTACTTGGATTCTCGTGTTTAGTCCAGATATCCACCCTAAGTACTATTATTAACCTCAGTTTACAAATGAGGAAATAGAGGTACAGTTGAGTAATGGTTTAGATATTGTTTTAGTGCTTGTCCAATATTACTTCTAAGAAGTGGTAATCTTGATTTATGGCCTAGTATTAGTTGCTCAGTCATGTCCGACTCTTTGCAACCCCATGGACTATAGCCCATCAGGCTCCTCTGTCCATGGAATCTCCAGGCAAGAATACTGGAGTGGGTTGGCATTTCCTTCTCCAGGAGATCTTCCTGACCCAAGAATTGAACCAGGGTCTCCTGCATTGCAGGCAGATTATTTACCATCTGAGCCACCAGGGAAGCCCAATTTACAGCCTAAGATCTTAGTAATCATTATGATTTACTGCCTTTTAAATAGACTCAGAAAATGTATATTCTGTACAGGAAAACCAGGTGAGGATCATGTACTTCAAAGCTCACTCATTCAGTCAGTCAATAAATACTTATCATACACCTATACTGTGAGGTTTTTCAATAATTCCTTCCTAGAATTTCAAAGTTGAAAAGAGAGACAGTTCCTGTCCTCAGTGTGTTCACAGCCTTTCAGGGGGTAGTTCAGCTTGGTGAGGACTATGCCACAGATTTGAACAAGAGACAGTGAAGTCATCTTCAAGGGTTCTCAGATTACCCATGTTGGCCTGGAATTTTCTCAGTAGAGGAATTGAGGAATTATCATGGAGGGTGAACAGGAATTGACAAGGCCGGCAGTATTCTAGGCAAAAGAACAGCCTGTGCAAAGATGTAGCAATGAGAACTATCACGGGGTCCAGCAAGACTATAGAACATAAGTGCAAAAGGGTCATAAGTTCATCAAAGGGTTTATGTTCACGTTCACACAGGCTGTTTGTGGGGCCCAGATTTGATGAACCCAGCCTCAAGCCTGTCAGCCTGGCCCCATGGTTTGAGCTGGTAGCAGCTCTAGGTGGAGGCTTGCTCCTGCACCCATCCAAGTGTTAGCGTTTGCCTCCCCTTGTATTCACTGTTCTTCCACAGATGTACTTTGCACTCAGTTTTTACATTGGTTCTTTAAGGAAGTTTTAATTAATTGTCTCACTTATTTCATGTTGACCAACAAAAAGGAAAAAAAAAAATTCAGGCTTTCTGTTGATGATAAAGATGATGGATGCTCTTTTCTTTTTGAATAGTTTTGCCAGGCATGATTGATGTAATAATAGGTAGGTTTCATTTTAATGCTAGTGACAATCGGGAGAACTGTTGGCAAGGAGTGGTACTCTATAGCAGGTATTTAACGAAGACAGCCTGAAAATCAATATTAATCCTTTGCTGGCAGCTGAAAATTTCAGACAACTTAAGCAGATGAATGGGCCATAATGTCAGTCAGTTGTATTAGTCTATTCATTGGCTCATTCTTAGACTAAATGAGAACTGTTGTTGATTAAAAATCCATTCCTGGGATGGCACCACACATTTTAAACAGTTCTTATTTACCCTTGGGCCAGAAAATGTTCCTCCCTTTGCCTTTTCAGTCTGTCTTTAAACCCATCAATTTCCAAGTAGCTCAGTACTTCTCCTGTGGACAAAATTCTTACAGGCCTTCTCAAGGTCTAGGGTTATCCGTCTCCCAGCAATGGAGCCCTCCCCACCTAGACAGTACATTTCCTACATGAGCCTGAGATAATTCAAAGCTGTGACAGCCTTAGGGAGATGTCCCATAGAACAAATAGAACCTCAGATATGGCCCCATGGCTGGATTTCTTGTCCTTATGCATGCATATTGATAGAAGAGCTACCACGGGAAAGCAATGAGGAAAATGAAGAAAGAAGGAACAATGACCTTTCTCTGTCTCTTACCTAGTAAATGTATCCTAGGATTATTTATGTAATTTAGTCTATCTCCTTTAGGGATCAGCAGGCATAGAGCTTACATTAGGCCCAAGGCCGACTAGTGCGGCAAAACGCTTGGAAAAATGAACTTGAGTTAGTCAGTATTCCAGGAAACAGGAACTTCCTATGGTTTTACCTGCTACTTGCTCCTGGAAGAGTAAACAGGAATTCTTTGATGGACATGTCGTGATCTTTGTGAGTTAAGGGTAACTTTTCATCTGTGTAGAAATTTGATGACTGAGAAAGCATTCTCTTTCACTGAGACTGCTATAGTGTCCCTTGATTATATATTTATTTAGAAATAATTATAGCATATTTATTTAGAAATGTCCTCATGTCTCATGTCTTTGACTTATGTTGATGGTAAATATATGTTTTCCATATTTCTTAATGCTTTTCTCTCAATCAGATCTTTGCAATCATTGTGACAATGCACAGGAACCTCGGTTTACAAAATTTTGCTTTCACATTATTGATTGGGAAAGATCTAAAATAATGTGAATGTGTTCCTAAGGTCTCTTTGATAAAAAAGGGAGGGAGAGAAATTTTCACAGTGTAATCTCCAGTGGGGCTGTCTCATGTTAGAATGAAATGAAATTATTCAAATTTATAACAGACTGTATTTCTAGGAGTGAGACCTGATGTCTTCTTCACATCCTAGGGGAAATGGATTCTTGGTGTTTGTGGAAAGAGAAGACTAAAAGTTTTAATTAAGAAAGTGTACAGAATTGGAAGTCCAAAAAACTTTATCCATGGAGGTTTGATTTAATTACAGAGAACCTCTAAAATGAGCCCACTGTTATCAGGTTTAGAGAAGAATGAGAAATAAAACAAATTTAATTCATATCCATTTCTTACTGTAATGCAAGCATAAATCTAGAAACGTTACTTTGTTATCATGCTAGACACTCACAACTTTTGAAAGTTTGAGTTCCTATACAATTAGATGAGGTCATTGAGACAAACAGGTACATTAGTGGTAAATGATATAATAAGAATTCATTCAGATGCCCCTGGTTTCAAAGCTTTTACTACACTTTTTAATGCACCATACTATGCTAAAAAAATTCTAATATGTTATGAAGGCACAATAGATTAAGAAGTACTCTTTATGGTCCAGTGGTTAAGACCCTGGTTTCTAGTACAGGGGATGTGGGTTTAATACCTGGTCAGGAAACTAAGATCCCACATGTTGTGTGGCAGAAAAAAAAAAAAAAATAGATGAAGAAGTCCTCCTTGATGTCTCCCTTTCTTTCACATCTTACCTTCAAACTTTTAGGCTCCATCTACACATTTTATGTAGAGTCCAGTCCTCCCTATTGCTATCATGCTGCTGCAAGCTATCAACATCTTTCTTCCTGGATTATGCAATATCCTTCTAACAGGTCTCCCTGTATCTCCACTTGTCCTCATATTGTCTAGCCTTGACATAGAAGCTTGAATGGAGCTTTTAAACTGTCAGATCAAATCACTCCTCTGCTCAGAAATATTCGTTGGCTCCCTGCTTCATTCAAAATAAAAGGCCATTATAGTTCACTGAAAGTGGTGGATTATAGCACTCCAGGTCTCCATCCTTCCACAAAAGCAGCTAATAAGCTAGCAAAAACTGTCAGAGTCAACTTTTACAGAGCTCCAGAACCTAGTCATAAACACAACAATGAACAGAAATGAATGAAGAAGGAATAGGCTCCAATGAAATGAAAGAAATCAGTGACATTTTTAAAAAGACTTTATTTTTTTAAGAGTAATTTTAGATTTACATTAAATTTGAGCAGAAAGTACATAAAGTTCCCATATACTCCCTGACTCTACATTCACACAGCCTCATCCACTACCAATATTCCACACCATAGTGCTACATTTGTTATTAATACAATGACCCTACATTGATACATCATTATCACCCAAGGTCCATAGTTCTCATTAGGGTTCACCCTTGATGTTGTATTACATTCTATGGTATATTACATTCTATTGTATACATTCTCGTTACATTCTATAACTTTTGACAAATATCCACTATTATGGGATCATACAGAACAGTTTAACTCCCTTAAATCCTTTGTGTTCTGCCTACTCGACCCTCCCTGCCCCCCAAACTCCCTACAGTCAATTACCTTTTTACTGTTTTCATGGTTTTACTTTTCTATAATATAATATACTTGGAATTATACAGTACGTAGCATTTTCAGATTGGTTTCTTTCACTTAGTAATTTGCATTTAAGTTTCCCCCACATTTGCCATCTGTACATCTTCTTAGGTGAGGTGTCTATTTAGATCTAGAGCCCATTAAATCAAGTTGTTCATTTTCTTATTATTGAATTTTAATACTTCTTTGTATACTTTGCATAACAGCCATTTATCTCTTGTATTTTGCAAATATTTTCTCCCAATCTGTGGCTTGTCTTCTCATTCTTCTGACAATGTCTTTCACAGTGCAAACACTTTTACTTTTAATCAAGTTCAACTTATCAATTATGTTTATCATGGATCATGTCTTTGGTGTCAAATCTAGACTCTTTCCTGTATTACTTCTAAGAGTTTTACAGCTTTGCATTTTGCATTTAGGTATATGATTCATTTTTAGCTAATTTTATGAAGGATATAAGGTCTGTCTGGATTCTTTTTTCTTTCTTTCTTTCTTTGTTTGTTTTTTTGCATGTAGCTCTCTAGTTTTTCCAGTTTCATTTGTTGAAAGATTGTCTTCTCTCCTTCATATTGCCTTTGTTCCTTTGTCAAAGATTAGTTGACAATTAGGTGATTATCTTTAAACGGGTCTATTTTTGACCTCTTTATTCTGTTCCATTGATCTATTTTTCTGGGGTTATTTTTATTTTTATTTTTTTACCAATACCACACTGTCTTGATTATTATATCTTTATAGTAAGTTTGATGTCAAGTAGCATCAATTTTCTGGCTTTGTTCTTCTTCAATATTGTATTGAATATTCTGGGTCTTTTGCCTCTCCATATAAGCTTTAAATAAATTTATCATTGTCCACAAAATCACCTGCTGGGATTTTGACTGAGATTGCAAATATACAGACCAAGTTGAGAGGAACTGACAGCTTGACAATACTGAGTCTTTCTATCCATAGATAAGGAATATATCTTCATTTATTTACTTCTTCTTTGATTTCTTTCATTAGAGTTTTTATAATTTTCCTCACATATACTCATAGGTTATTTACATAGGTAGATTCATACCTAAGTATTTCATTTTGGGGAATGCTTATTTAAATGGTATTATAATTTTAATTTAAAAATTTCAATTGCTCATTCTTGGTATACAGGAAAGTGATTGCCTTTTGTATATGAACTTTGTAGCTTGCAACTTTGCTAAAATAGTTTATTAGTTTCAGCAGGGTTTTGGCTGATTATTTTGAATATTTTACACAGAGAGTAATGTCAATACATGGGATACAGCAAAAGCAGTTTTAAAAGTTTATAGTGACATGAAGAAGAAAGAAACATCTCAAATAAATGACCTAACTTTACAACAACTCAAGGAACTAGAAGAAGAACAAAAAGTTAGCAGAAGAAAGGAAATGTCAAAGATCAGAGAAAAATAATGGCATAAAGACTAGAAAGCAATAGGAAAGACTAATGAAACTAACAGCTGATTTTTTGCAAAGACAAACTGTTAGCTAGACTAGGAAAAAAAGAGAGAAGGCTCAAATAAATAAAATCAGAAATGAAAGAAGAAACTTTATAGCACAGGAATACAAAAGATTATAAGAGACAACAATGAACAATTACACATCTACAAACTGAATAACCTAAAATAAATGAATCAGTTCAGTTCTGTCACTCAGTCATGTCCGACTCTTTGCAACCCCATGGACTGCAGCACGCCAGGCCTCCCTGTCCATCACCAACTCCCGGAGTCTGCCCAAACTCATGTCCATTGAGTCGGTGATGCCATCCAACCATCTCATCCTCTGTCGTCCCTTTCTCCTCCTGCCCCCAATCCTTCCCAGCATCAGGGTCTTTTCCAATGAGTCAGCTCTTCGCATCAGGTGGCCAAAATATTGGAGTTTCAGCTTCAACATCAGTCCTTCCAAAGAACAGCCAGGACTGATCTCCTTTAGGATGGACTGGTTGGATCTCGTTGCAGTCCAGGGGACTCTCAAGAGTCTTTTCCAACACCACAGTTCAAAAGCATCAATCAATTCTTCAGCGCTCAGCTTTCTTCACAGTCCAAC
Organism: Giraffa tippelskirchi; assembly: GCF_054371585.1. Taxonomy (NCBI): domain Eukaryota; kingdom Metazoa; phylum Chordata; class Mammalia; order Artiodactyla; family Giraffidae; genus Giraffa; species Giraffa tippelskirchi. Next base: position 173,269,688 of record NC_137275.1, read on the forward strand.
TCTCACATCCATACATGACTACTGGAAAAACCAACAGAAATTAATAAATTCCTAGAAACATACCACTTACCATGATTTGATCATGAAGTGGAAAATCTGAACAGAGCAATAATGAGAAAGGAGATTGAGTTAGTAATCGAAATTCTCCCAAGAAAGAAAAGCTCAGGACCAGAAGGCTTCATTGGTGAATTCTCTCAAACATTTAAAGAGTAATTAAGATTTAATTAAGAATTTGATGCTTCTCAAAGCCTTCTGAAAGACAGAAAAGGAGGGAAAGCTTTATTTTTCATTCTATGATGCCAACAATACCTTGATGTATCAGTTGATGCAGAAAATTTATTTGACAAAAGTAAAAATTTTTCATAATTTAAAAAATACACCAACAAACTCTAGATAAAAAAGAACTTCCTCACCATGATAAAGGGTGGTTGGAAAAAACCCACAGTTAACATTATAATCAATGGGGGAATACTTAAAGCTTCCCCCTTAAGATCAGGAATAAGACAAGGATGACTGCTTTTGCTACTTTTATTCAACATTGCATTGGAAAATATAACCAAGAAATTAAGCAAGAAAATGAAAAGAAAGATAGGAATACAAATTGGAAAGGAAAATGTGAAATTATTTTTATTTACAGATGACATTATATATAGAAACATTCTAAAGCATCCACAAAAAAGCCCAAAAAAACTATTATAGTTTTTTGCTGAGTAAATGAACTCAGCAAAGTTGTTAAACTATAAGAGCAAAACTAAAATTCAGTTTTATTTTACACATAAGCAATGAGAAATTAAGAAAACGATTCTATTTTTAATAATATCAAAACAATAAACTCCTTAGGAATACAATCAACAAAGCAGGTATAAAGCTTTTCCACTGAAACTACAAAATATTGATGAAACTAATTAAAAGAAGATATAAATAAATGGAAAAACATGCCATGTGCATGGATTGGAAGATTCAATATTTTTGAAATACTATTGCCCAAAGCAATCTGTAGAGTCAATGCAAACCCAATCAAAAGCCCAATAGCCTTTTGTGCAGATCTGGGACTATTAATCCAAAACCAAAGTTGAGTTCAAAAATAAAATTTCTACAAGGATGCCAGGTGTATTCAATGGGGAAAGAATATTGTCTTCAACAAATGGTACTGAAACATATGGATATCCATATGTAAAAGAATAAACTTGGTCTTATACCTCACACTATATTAAAAATTAACTCAAAATGGATAAAAGACATAAAAGTAAGAGCTAAAACTATACAACTCTCAGAATAAAACATAGGAGTAAATATTCATGTCCTTGGATTTGGCAATAGATTCTTAGATATGACACCCAAAACTGGAAGAAACAAAAACGAATAGATATCATAGAATTAAACACTTTTATGCATCAAAAGATATTATCAAGAAAGTGAAAAAAATAACCTAAATAATTGTAAAATACTTGCAGATCATACATTTGATAATAGTCTAATATCTAGGTTCCTTAAAACTCTTACATTTCAAAACCAAAAAGACAATCCAGTTTAAAAAATGGGCAAAAGCCTTGAATTAACATTTCTCCAAAGGAGATATTCGTGCATATGAAATGATGCCCAGTGTCATTAATCTTTAGGGAAATTAAAGTTAAAACTACAATGAAATACCATTTAACACTAAGACAGCTACAATAATAAGAAAAAAGAACCCCAAATGGAAATTAACACATGACACGGAATGCGGAAAAATTGAAATCCTCATACATTCTTGGTGGGAATGTAAAATGGTACAGCTGCTTTGGAAAAGAGTTGGGCAGTTCCTCAAAAACTTCCTCAAAAAATTAAACATGGAATTACCATATGACCCTGTAACTTACCCCTAAGTATATAACTAAAGGAATTAAAAAAAAAAAAAAGATATTCCCACAAAAACGGGCACAAAAGTGTTCATAGATTTGTTATTAATAGAAAGCCAAAGAAGGAAACAACCCAGATATCCATAGTTGATACATGGCTAAACAAAACATGATATAGCCACATGATGGACTATTGTTCAGCCATTAAAAAGATAAAGTGATGATATATTCTATGATGTGGATGATTGTTCTAAATGAAGGAAACCAGATTTAAAAAATCACATATAGTTCTATTTGTATTAAAAATCCAAAATAGCAAATCCACAGAAACAGAAAGCAGATTGGTGGTTGCCAGGGGCTAGAAGGAAGGAGGAATGGGAAGTGACTTTTTCATGGGTTTGGGTATCATTTTGGGATGATGAACATGTTTGCAACTAGGTAGAAGTAAGGATAATAATGATAATATTACTAGTTCATGCATATTCACACCCTAGCCAATGCCTGGAAGGAAGTTCAGGAATGTGAAAAGAATACTGGTGGGAAGTTGCAGTCCTAGAAAAAGAGGTTTCTGAACATGTGGTCTGGGATTGGGAGTTTGCATAAAATTTATACCAGATAACAAATGAAGGTAAAACCCTCAAATGACTTCAGCCAACATAAGAAGGGAGTTTAGCAACATATGACTTGGTGAGATCACCAGCACTGTGGCTAACTCCACAGGCCAAGTCTGGAGGGCTGGAGTTGCTGACACACTCCCTGTCATTTACAGATGCGGTATAGAACCTGGGCAGGTCCCAGATTGCAGGTAAGAGGTTTCAGTGACTCAGCTGCATACTACTAGGGAGAAATTTAAATACAAAATATAATCATTTGCTTTGAATTTTATATCACTTTAGGGTGAAAACAACCAAAAAACCTAAAACCAAAACCTGTCTTTTATCTCATGAAGTGACAGAACAGCCTGCTGTAGAATGACAATATTTTTGGTCTGCGTCTCCACTGCTGACCTGAAAATGGGTTCATCAGTACCATCTTTCTATATTCCATATATATATGCCTAAAATACAATATTTGTTTTTCTCTTTCTGACTGACTTGGGAACACACCTAATATAGGCCTAAAACTACTGTGTAAAATGGGGAACTGAGGCAATTACCCAAGGAGTTTGGGAAGAACGTGATCTTAACCTCCAATTTCTTTCCTTGTCTGACTACTTTGAGCAATTATTTTTCTTTCACCTGAATCTAGAGCAGTTTTCTGAAGTATGTTCTGCTCTGCAGTGTTAATAGATGCTATCTGGAAAAGAGATTCTTTGGAAATGCTGCATTAAATAAAATTAAACAGTCCTCATTATTAAGGACATCGGAGAGGTTTTATGTGCACTGACCCTTTGAGAAAGAAATGTAACATTTGCCCAAATCTGTTTGCCAATGAAAGTCGCTTTCCTCCTTTGCTAAAAGCCTTGAGGTTTCTGCCTTATCATTGTTGAAAACAGTGTGGTACTTGTTGTTGAAAATGGTGGAAATTTCATTGTACTGTTCTCATCTCAGTTATGTTAGGGAAACTAAGTCAGCAATCAGTATTTTCATCATCCTTCTGAACTTCGTAGCCAGCTTTCCATTATTTCCCTGACTACTTGGAATTGTAACTATGGCCTTCTTTAGCTTTTGAAATGTAGTCTTCATTCTTTGTTTCAAGCTATTATTTGATTTTCCCCATCACTTTTAAATAACTATGCCTCATCCAACTTATATGTCCTGCTTAATGATCTAGGATAGTATCAAGAATTGTTTACAAAATTAAATGTGCCTATTTGCAAAACAGTATACCCACTTTGAATTACCAGGTTAGCCCTAACTGAATGCAAATTAGTTGAAGACAAAATAGAGCACTGCTTATTGCAAAGAACTGGAAGCATATTTAATATTGCTATCCTTGGGGGAAAAAAAACAAAGATCTTTATTTTGTTCTTTGGATGCTGCAAATATTCCCATGTTATATATTTTGTAGTGTCTTTATTGCAAGACTTTAATTGATGATATTTTCTTAAACTGAAATGACTGATACCAACAGCAAGTGACACAGAACCATTCAATCTTTTTTTAAAATTTCAAACAACTTTCATCATTTGTACCTAAAAGAAAGCCTTTTGTGTATTCTGACCTACAAGCTTCCCTGAGTATTTGCAGAAAGTTTTGGTAAAGCCAAACATTATGAAAGCCAATTGTATTTATTCAGCTTACATTTTGTTTTAGAAAATGCAGAAACAAGATGTATACTGCACAGAAAAATGTTTGGTTTTTATCTCCAAGTACATATTTTAACTTTCATTTGGTAGGTGTTCAGCTCACCCTTTGTGATGTCTGCATCAAAATATGCACACTGGAAATTGGTTGTTAGGGTTGTAGGAAAATGGAGCCGAAACAAAAAATTAAAAAAAAAAAAGTGACAGAGCCAAATGCTTGATAAACCTGGCATGGCATTTCTGGGAGTGAACAAAGTATTCACAAACTGTATTAAAAAGAAGAGGAATATTTAAAATAACTCACACTCCACATCCTACGGATATAGACACAAATCTCAGAAGTAATTAAAATAAAGATATCAAAGGGGAGGGCAAATACCCCTGCAAACTCAGAATGGTAAAATACACACAGCCTGACCTCGGTTACCATTGAATCAAATAAGCTGTTAATTACAAAAGGATGAACACCCTCTGGAGATAACAGCAAACTCCAGGCAGTCAATAGGATGTGATAACATCCAATACAATCAAGAAACATTTGAGTTGAGCACAGGATTATAGATGAGGATTGGAGGATTAGGAGACATGGCATTTCTGAGTCTAGTAAACAGAAAGCACAAGATGCCGGCTGAGGAAGGTATAGGATGGGAAAGGCAGATGTGATGAATTGATCACCAGGAAAGCGGGGAGATACTGGCCCAGTGCTGCTCCTGGCTGGCAGGGACTGAATGCACTAAGGTGACCTCTCCTGAAACTCTAACCTTCCGTTATGAATTGAGTTCATACAGGACAACAATGTTAAGAAATTCTAAAACTTGGTAATTGTTGTTGATTTTTAATTAAGGTGGGTGGTTGTTACTTTGTATTTGGAAAATTATGAGGCAAACTGTGTCCTTTAAGAAATCCTGGTATTACAGTACTGTTGCTTATGATTGAGATTATAGCTGAAGGCATATGTTAGTTACACATTGCTGGGCAACAAATTACACTCAACCTCAGTGGCTTAAAAACACTCTTTTTAAGAAATCTCACAGTTTCTATGCATCAGGAATCTGGATAGAGCTTAACTAGGTGTCTCTGGTTCAGCATCTCTCACAAAGCTCCAGTGAAGGTGTTGGCTTAGGTTGTAGTCATCTCAAGGCTCAAACTGGGAAGGATTAACTTCCAAGCTCATTTGTATGACTGTATGCAGCTCTCAGATCCCTGCGCAAGCTCAATCACATGACTGTGAGTAGACCTCAGGTCCTTGCTAGCATCTGCCTAGAGATATCAGTTTCTTGCCTGCAGGCTTGTCCAAAGGTCTCTTCATAATATTAAAGCTTGCATTCACCAGGGCAAGAGCTGAGAGAGAGATGGAAAGTCCTGAGGTAGAAGCCCAGTCTTTTTATTACCCACTCTCAGAAGCGTCATCCCGTCACCTCTGTTGCGTTCTGTTCTCTAGAAGCAAGTCGCTAATAGCAGCCACATACAAGGAAAGGGAATTACTCAAGGGCAGGAAGACTGGAGGGGTGAATCACTGAGGGCAATCTTAGAGGATGTCTCCTACCTTATTCATGACAATTTGTGAGTCAATAGAACAATATTGAAATATTTGTGAAAAGAGCTCATTTGCAGTTCCTAACTGGTTCTCTTTTGCATTATAGTTAACTCTTTATGGACAGTAAAATATGTATGTGTGGCGAATATGTGGATGCAAGATTAGGAGCTTCTTGTAGAGATGATTAACTTACTTCCTTTACACCTCCACCGTTATCTGGTAGATACTCTAGTTGACATCTCAAGTCATACTTTTGAGAATCTTATTTGACCCTTTGGTAACATTGAGCAATGTTAACCATTTCCTCCATGAAATAACTCTCTTGGCTTCTGAGAGTACTGCTTTATTCTGCTTTACCTCCTACTTCTCTGACTTTGTCTGTTAATGTTCATCATATACTTTTCCATCTCTGCTTGCTTACTAAAATTTTATATTCTTTATAATTTCCTCCTTAGCCCTTTTCTCTAATCACTCCATTTACTTTCCTTCAGTGGCCTTACCTATACCCATAGTTTTAAATATACTTCGATGTTGATGATCTCCAAATACACCTATACACTACAGAAATCCCCTTTACTCCTGTAGATCCCACGCATTCATTTCTACTTTGTTATTTTCATCCCACAAATTTCATTCTTTGCCATCTTCAACATCTCAGGTAAAGACAGCACTATAAATCTGCTATCTAGTGCAGAACTAAAATAGTCATATTAGACATCTCCTTTTCCATAAGCCCATTAAGATTGTCTACCTACATCATTTTCTATATACTTCTCATCTTTCTTCTCCTTTTCAGTCATACTTCAACTGTTCCAATTTGGGCATCATTCTCTTCTCATCTGAATTAAGATTCTAATCTCCTAATTGATTACTCCTTCCAGGGGCAACAACTTCCAATTTGTCTTTGTGTCACCAAAATGATATTTGAATGATTGAAAAGCCCTTCTCTGGCTCTCTATCATAGTCATGATATAATCCAATCTATTCATCACTGATTGCAAAAAACTTTATATTCTTTATTTTCTTCTTAGCTTTTATCTTCCAGTGTGCCATACACACACTAAATGGTTTAGTCATTTGGGACACAGAATCTTGAAGCTACTTTCTCACACACACAGGCCTGCGTAGCTCCTCAGTCCTGTACATTTTTCAGCCCTCTCTTTAATAAGATAACTCCTATTCATTTCCCCTAATACAATTGAAGAATTGCCAGTTCTAGAAGCCTTCTTTGGATGGCTCTTCTCCACATTTCCACTCTACTCTATGCACACACACATACATACACATTTACATATACACCATGGAGCCACAGGCTGACTTGCATGTACTTCTTTTATCTTCCCATAGAATCCTGGACCTGCATCACTGCCATGACCATTCTGCATGTACTTACCTGTTTACTTATGTGTGCATTCTCTATTAGAACATCATGAGGGTAGAATCAATCGTATGCATTTTTGTATCCCTGAGATCTAATTCAGTGTCTGAAATAAAATAAGTTCATGATAAGGTGCTACTGATTAAATAAAAGCACATATACATGAATAAATAAATAGTGAAGTCTCACATTTTCACATATTCAACATGTTTCATTTAATATGTTTAATTTTTAAGAGAACCCAATTTTTAGGGGGACTTGAGAGTAAGATTCTTAAGAATCTTGTGGATGGTGTTTTCCATCTCCTAGTCCCAGTAGGTGAGAAAGAGAAGTTGGAGTCTTAGCAAATTCTTAGTTGAAATGGAAAGCTGCATTTTTCTTTAGCTGATTGCAAAACTGTGTCTTCCAAGCACATTCACCAGTTGACCTTCAGTGTCCTGTGTGCTCACCTTCAATTTTCTTGGGGCTCCCAGCCACTTAGTTGCTATGTTGTGATTAGTTACTTCATAATGGTCCCTCTTCTTCAAGACTGGAGGTTTTGCTCTGTCTGTGCACAATTCTTCTCAGCTTTGGGAGCCAACAGGGGAGAGAGGTGAGCAGAGATTGTGAAGGTTTCCCTTTGGTAAAACAGTCACTTTTGACTGACTCTTTCTGGAAAAATGGACAGGAGCTATAATGCAGGCCCAAGAGTTTCACTTGTTGTGGTGGTTGAGGTTCCAGAAGCTCACCAAAGTAGGATTGGTTATAATTCTTTTGAGTGATTCACAAGGTGATAATAATGTAGTGCATAGGTGGGTTTTGGCCAGTTTTAAGAGTTCAGATTCCTTACAGATACCAACCTAGTGATTCTCCAAGTGTACCCACATCATAGAGGAAAGCGTTGCACCTATGCTCACAGATAGGTACTTGAATTTGTTTCACTGCCTGGGAGCAGGACTATATCCAATACATACTAAGAAAGAGAAATCTGTTCTGATTTAATTGTAGGCCTAGAGTGCCTTTTAACCTCCCAGGAATAGAGTAACTCAGTTACAATTTAAGACTGTTTATTATTATTATATTATTAACATCATTAGCTAAGTATGATGATTTAGAATTCAAAATTCATTTCTGTGTGTGTGTGTAACTAATCTGAGTATGGTCGCCTAAATCTGTCTGTATATAACTAATGTGAAATTTTCCTTGAGATGAAATGTTTTGAATTTTCTGTTTTCATTCATAGAGTGCTGTTTCCATCTTCTCTAAACCTCCCCAGTACACAGACCATGTTACTTTCTCCCATTTACCACCCTGAATGACACTTTTTCTCTTTCGATAGAACCAAATTAAATTCTTCCTTGAAGACTTCCTAGACTAAATGTTCTAACTCCACCTTTAGACAAAACTATTTTTAAAAAAAGCAGTTTTGTGTCTAAAATTCTTTCCTTCCCTGGTAGGCTCACCTCTCCCTACCCCTCCCCTCTCCCCATATCCAATTGTCTGCAGGGCATCAATCTCTGTTGTCCTATGCTTCATTCATCTTAATAGACTATCCTTGGCTCACAATGATGCAATATGCTATTTTTCCAAATTGCATCAACAGTTTAGCAAAAATTAGGTGTATGATGAATGATCAAATCTTCATGGTCATGTTTTAAGCATCAGCCAGCAAGAAAGGAGAATTTTTTTTCATCTAAGACTTCTTGCCTCACCTGTTCATGATATCAGCCCCCATGAACAGAAATATAAACCTCCTACTTCCAACTCAGATTGACAAAATACCTCAAACTCCCTGTAGAACTTTTCCTTGGGCCCAATTTCTTTCCCTTGAAGCTCAGTTGGTAAAGAATCTGCTGCAGTGCAGGAGACCAGGTTCAATTCCTGGGTCAAAAAGATCCCCTGTAGGAGGAAATGGCAACCCACTCCAGTATTCCTGCCTGGAGAATTCCATGGACAGAGGAACCTAGCAAGCTATAGTCCATGGAGTCACAAGAGTTGGACACACTAAACCATCACCACCATTATCAAAACTATCATCTCATCCACACATCAACCTAATTTCTTTACACTAATCTCTGACTCATACCACAGGTAACTAAATATAATGTAAGAGTTCTGAATGACAATGTGCAATAAGAATATACTGTGATCTAGTATTAAAATCTGGCATTGGTGAGGATGGATAAAAAGCATGTATTCACATATTGTTCTCAATGGTGTGGTTTTAGCTGTGAAAACTAGATCTACTCTTTCAATTTATTTCCATCATAAAGTCATCCAAGGATGAAGCTGATACCAGGGAATGCTGAGCAAACCAGTGAAAAGAAACTGAGTCTTTGATGACATTCTTGGTTCTCTGATTCAAACCAACCCTGAGTTCACCCCACTTATGTTCTTCCCAAGTAATAAACCTCTACATCTTTTTTACATTTTCGATCAGATTATATGACAATTGCTTCTCAAGTTAGTCTAAATTATAAACATATTATGGAATATGGCACAGCTTGTAAAAAGAATAACGTGAATCTATATACACTGATATGACTAGAAGGCATGATAAGTTGCTATATTAAAAAGTCAAGATGCAGAATGCTGTGTAATACTGTACTATTTGTATATAAAAGTGATTATGAACTTTATATATTCATATGTTTATACACTTATGTCCTTGTACATGCAAAGATTATTTCTGTATATTTTATAGAAATAAAAATAAGATACAGTTAACCACTGATGCAAGAAGAAGAAGTTGGAAATGGAGAAGAGGACAGACTTTTATACACTTCTAAATTGTTGGGAGTTTTTTACCTTAAAGAGGAGAGCAACAACTAATGAAAAACTTGTAAATTCTCACTGTGCTAGATAATGCAGGAAGTGGATATGATACCACTAGTCTTCAAGAAACTCATTGTCAAGAGAAGATAAAGATACATAGACAAATGCAATAACATGTTTACTGAAAGTGTCAAGATAATGTTAAGAAGATGGGTGCTTCATTCTGCCTGGAAAAGTCACAAGAACCTTTCCAGAGGAAGTTATGCCTAAACAAGAGAATAAAATGGCAAAGGACTTTAACAAACTGACTAAATGAGGATGGGGTGGGGATTTCAGGGACAAGTAACAACACATTTCAAGCATATAGAGTGATAGAATGTAGTTCCTTGTATCTTTCAGGAACTGTGAGTAATTTGGCAATTCTGGAGAGGCCAGAGGAAGGAAAATGAGGGCAAAGCAGCAGGGAGGGACTAGATGATGACAAGCTTATTTGCCATGCTAAGAAGCCTGCGTCTTACATTTTCAGCACCTGGAAACCATTTGCCAAGGCTGAAGATTCTACTAATTTCTTAGAATAATTTTTAAACAAATAGGAAATATAATAATAAAGAATATAGGATGTAATATAACAAAGCTCAGGAACTCTTCATCCAGTTTTGTCAACCTTAATATTTACTACCTAATTTTTAAAAGGAAATTAAGCATTTCAAATGTTAAAGCTCACACAGTACCCTTTCTTTATCACAACTCCATTGCCTGCAAAGGAAAGCATACCTATACTTCATAAGTCAATATTAATAGAAGGAACAGAACACACAAATGTGCTGCAACCATTGTTTTCTTTTTTTTTTTACCCTTAATTCAGACTGTTCACATCTCATTGTACAGTAGACAAACTAAAACATAACCATGCAAATAAAAAACTATGGTCATCATGTAGTTTTTCCACATATTACTCTCTTCTTTTAATATTACACTCCTTAGAATCAAACGATATGTCTGCTATATCTGATACCATCCAAAAGTTACCAAAAGACTTAACTAATGTTCCAAGATGTTGTCTCTTTAAATTTTGCTGTGAGTTGCATAACATTCTCTTAAATATGATTTTTAAGCATTAGACACTGACCTGATATTGGAAAAGGGACAGGATGATATGAAAACTTATTTTCAAAATAAGGATCAAGAAAAGTGATCATAAAAATCTTTGATTTAAAGTCACCAAAGGGGGACTTCCCACTGCCCAGTGGTTAAGACTCCACGCTTCCAATGCAGAGGGCCTGGGTTTGATCCCTGGTCAAGGAGCTAAGATCCCACATGCTACACAGCATGCCAGATAAATAAATTAATTAAAACACATTAAATAAAAGTTTTTAAAAAATTTTAAGTCACCAAACAATTTTTAAGTTCATCTTTTATTTACATCATGGCGTGCAGTAATGTGTGTTGAGTGGGTGGGTATGTGTGTACTTCTGCATACAAAATAGGCTGTTTGGGTTTCACTACCTAGTTCATGAGAAGGAAGACCAACAAAGTGGTTCTTAGATGACAAGCAGCTCTACCATCTGCCACCACTTTATGAAATGAAGATTTGAATGATACTCAAGAAGCTAGCAACTTCTACACAAGTACCGAGCATTCTGCATGCTCCGTGACCTACACTACAGAAAAGATATACTTTTTAGCACTTCTTTGATGTACTTCATATTATTTGCTCTGTGTTACTTAATATTAACAAGGCTTAAATTCAATTACATGTTTACTAGAAAAAGAGAACTTTAATAAGCACAAAAAAATAAATGTTTACTGAACATCCTACATATTTAAGAGATTGCTATATAACTTATAGCAAAATTTAAAGCTATACAACATCTTGGAAAAATAGGTGAGTTTTTTGGTAACTATCAAGTGGTAACAAGGACTTAACAAACCCAGGATAAAGCCACTTTAAATAATGTTGAAAAAAATACACATGCCATATTTTCTAGATTAGTGCTAAGGATTTTTAAATTCCTGTCACTTCAGTTCAGTCGCTCAGTCATGTCCGACTCTTTGCAACCCCATGAACCGCAGCATGCCAGGCCTTCCTGTCCATCACCAACTCCCAGAGTCCACCCAAACCCATGTCCATTGAGTTGATGATGCCATCCAACCATCTCATCCTCTGTCGTCCACTTCTCCTCCTGCCCTCAATCTTTCCCAGCATCAGGGTCTTTTCAAATGAGTCAGCTGTTCGAATAGGGGGCCAAAGTATTGGAGTTTCAGCTTCAATATCAGTCCTTCCAATGAACACCCAGGACTGGTCTCCTTTAGGATGGACTGGTTGGATCTCCTTGCAGTCCAAGGGACTCTCAAGAGTCTTCTCCAACACCACAGTTCAAAAGCATCAATTCTTTGGCACTCAGCTTTCTTTATAGTCAAAATCTAACATCCATACATGACCACTGGAAAAACAATAGCCTTGACTAGATGGACATTGTTGGCAAAGTAATGTCTCTGCTTTCTAATATGCTGTCTAAGTTGGTCATAACTTTCCTTCCAAGGAGTAAGTGTCTTTTAATTTCATGGCTGCAAGCATCATCTGCAGTGATTTTGGAGCCCAGAAAAATAAAGTCAGCCACTGTTTCCACTGTTTGCCCATTTATTTGCCATGAAGTGATGGGACCAAATGCCATGATCTTAGTTTTCTGAATGTTGAGCTTTAAGCCAACTTTTTCACTCTCCTCTTTCACTTTCATCAAGAGGCTCTTCAGTTCTTCTTCACTTTCTGCTATAGGGTGGTGTCATCCGCATATCTGAGGTTATTAATATTTCTCCCAGCAATCTTGATTCCAGCTTGTGCTTCTTCCAGCCCAGCATTTCTCATGATGTACTCTGCATATAAATTAGATTAGCAGGGTGACAATATACAGCCTTGACATACTCCTTTTCCTATTTGGAATGAGTCTGATGTTCCATGTCCAGTTCTAACTGTTGCCTCCTGACCTGGATACAGGTTTCTCAAGAGGCAGGTCAGGTGGTCTGGTATTCCCATCTCTTTCAGAAGTTTCCACAGTTTATTGTGATCCACACAGTCAAAGGCTTTGGCATAGTCAATAAAGCAGAAATAGATGTTTTTCTGGAACTCTCTTGCTTTTTCTATGATCCAGTGGATGTTGGCAATTAGAACTCTGGTTCCTCTGCCTTTTCTAAAACCAGCTTGAACATCTGGAAGTTCATGGTTCACGTATTGCTGAAGCCTGGCTTGGAGAATCTTAAGCATTACTTTACTAACGTGTCAGATGACTGCAATTGTGTAGTAGTTTGAGGATTCTTTGGCATTGCCTTTCTTTGAGATTGGAATGAAAACTGACCTTTTCCAGTCCTGTGGCCACTGCTGAGTTTTCCAAATTTGCTGACATATTGAGTGGAGCACTTTCACAGCATCATCTTTGAGGATTTGATAGCTCAACTGGAATTCCATCACCTCCACTAGCTTTGTTCGTAGTGATGCTTTCTAAGGCCTACTTGACCTCACATTCCAGGATGTCTGGCTCTAGGTGAGTGATCACACCATCGTGATTATCTGGGTCATAAAGATCTTTTTTGTACAGTTCTTCTTGTATTCTTGCCACCTTTTCTTAATATCTTCTGCTTCTGTTAGGTCCATATCATTTCTGTCCTTTATCGAGCCCATCTTTGCATGAAATGTTCCCTTGGTATCTCTAGTTTTCTTGAAGAGATGTCTAATCTTTCCCATTTTATTGTTTTCCTCTATTTCTTTGCATTGATCACTGAGGAAGTCTTTCTTATCTCTCCTTGCTATTCTTTGGAACTCTGCATTCAAATGAGTATATCTTTCCTTTTCTCCTTTGCTTTTCACTTCCCTTCTTTTCACAGCTATTTGTAAGGCCTCCTCAGACATCCATTTCACTTTTCTGCATCTCTTTTTCTTGGGGATGATCTTGATTCCTGTCTTCTGTACAATGTCACGAACCCCCATCATAGTTCATCAGGCACTCTGTCTATCAGATCTAGTCTCTTAAATCTATTTCTCACTTCCACTGTGTAGTCATAAGGGATTTGATTTAGGTCATACCTGAATGGTCTAGTGGTTTTCTCTGCTTTCTTCAATTTCAGTCTGAATTTGGCAATAAGGAGTTCATGATCTGAGCCACAGTCAGCTCCCGGTCTTGTTTTTGCTGACTGTATAGAGCTTCTCCATCTTTGGCTGCAAAAAATATAATCAATCTGATTTCAGTGTTGACCATCTGGTGATGTCCATGTGTAGAGTCTTCTCTTGTGTTGTTGGAAGAGGGTGTTTGCTATGACCAGTTTGTTCTCTTGGCAGAACTCTATTAGCCTTTGCCCTGCTTCATTGTGTACTCCAAGAAAAAATTTGCCTGTTACTCTAGGTGTTTCTTGACTTCCTGCTTTTGCATTCCAGTCTCCTATAATGAAAAGGACATCTTTTTTGGGTGTTAGTTCTAAAAGGTCTTGTGGGTCCTCATAGAACTGTACAACTTCAGCTTCTTCCGCATTACTGGTCGGGGCATAGACTTGAATTACTGTGATGAATTTATGGTTTGCCTTGGAAAAGAACAAAGATCATTCTGTTGTTTTTGAGATTGCTTCCAAGTACTGCCATTCAGACTCTTCTGTTGACTATGATGGCTACTCCATTTCTTCTAAGGGATTCCTGCCCACAGTAGTAGATATAATGGTCTTCTAATTTAAATTCACCCATTCCAATCCATCTTAGTTCACTGATTCCTAGAATGTCAGTGTTCACTCTTGCCATCTCCTGTTTGACCACTTCCAATTTGCCTTGATTCATGAGCCTAACACTCCAGGTTCCTATGCAATATTGCTCTTTACAGCATCAAATCTTGTTTCTATTACCTGTCGCATTCACAACTGGGTGTTGTTTTTGCTTTAGCACCATCCCTTCATTCTTTCTGGAGTTATTTCTCCACTGATCAACGTAGCATATTGTGCACCTACTGACCTGGGGAGTTCATCTTTCAGTGTCCTATCTTTTTGCCTTTTCATACTGTTCATGGGGTTCTCAATGGCAAAGTGGTTTGCCATTCCCTTCTCCAGTGGACCACATTCAGTCACACCTCTCCACCATGCCCCATCCATCTTGGGTGGCCCCATACGGCATGGCTTAGTTTCATTGAGTTAGACAAGGCTGTGGTCCATGTGATCAGATTGGCTAGTTGTCCGTGACTGTAGTTTCAGTCTGTCTGCTTCCTGATCCCCTCTCTCAGTGCCTACCATCTTACCTTGGACGTGGGGTTTCCCTTCACAGCTGCTCCAGCAAAGCACAGCCGCTGCTCCTCAAATTACTGTACATTCTGTTATAACCATATTTTGAAATCCCACTGTCTCAAGATAATCATCTTTCTTCTTTTTTAGTTACTCAAGAACTTCCTCATTCACCCCTTCACCTGCCCTTCAAAATTCAAAACTCAAAAATTATCTTTTCTTTGTTTTTCCCTAATTTTTCAACAACAAAGAAAAGAACTAAAGTTTTAGCATGTCTTCTTTCAAAGAAATCTTGAAAAACAAAACAGAACAATGTGAAAATAGCATAGATGTTTTTCTATTTGGTGATTCACCTGACCTGCTCCTTTTATCCAAATATTGCATCTCATCCAATCATTCCAGTCCAAATAGAATCAGCTTCTTCTCAACAAGCACATTCATAATTGGATACAATTATTCTGCTTTAAAAATCCCATAACTCCTTCCCTAATCCGGTATTTCAAACCCCACTTAACCAATACAAACAACTTAATTAATCAGAAATTATTTGCAACTAAATAAAAGGAAAGTAATTAACAATCCAGGCTTTGAATAAATAACTTAAACTACATTAATATTATAAATATTTATATTAATATATAAATGTAAAACTATAGTTTATAAAGTAATACTCTTATATAGTCTGTTAATTATATATAAATAAGAATATTTATAAAATAATGTCTTAACATATTACACATATTACTTGATAAACAATTTTTATAAAATGTAGAATATTTTTGGAGATATATTTATGGTTTTTCTCATTAATCCAACATTCACCTTTTTTTATTCGAGTTAAGAATTTCAAGAATCCTAAAGTCAAATAATTTAGGATAGAAGAAAACAAAGTTTTGTCTTTCTCTTATTCAGACTATTGACTTGGAGACTATTTCAAAGAGAATGAAAAAGTCACTCGGAAGTGCTGTCAAAATGGGTTGAAAAGTTTAGACTTTGTAAGGAGGGAGACCAGTTAGGCGGTTATAGCTGTAATCCAGGTAAATGCCGATTGGGCCTCAGGTGACATAGTGGCAGTTGGAAGGGAGAAATGGAGATTGCTATAAACGACATTTTGAAAGAAGAAATAAGTTTAGGAGACTGTTTGAAAATAGGGCATGGAAGAAAGGGGAGTCTCAAAGATAACTCTAAGATTTTGGAATGAGAAACTTGAGGAATTGTAGGTGTCATTAACTGATAAAGAGAATATGTGAGCAAGTGTCAGTTTCAAGGAAAGAAGCTAAATTCAATTCTGGAGCTACTGAGTTTCAAAATCTCTATGAAGTGAGTAACATTATTATTACAGTTTTACAAATGAGGAATAGGAGGCAGTAAGTAACTTGGCCAAGGTCACACAACTAGTGAAGTGAGAGAGCCAGACTCTCAACGCCTGCAGTTTTCTTTCTTATTAGCCCAGTGAAATTTTAAATCCCTGGAGTGTCACAGATCTGTCTTTTTCTTTGGAAGCAACTATAGTTGGTGAAAAAAAAAAAAAAAATGTAACTGATGTCCGTTCTTTGTCAGCCCAGAACGGTTGTGTTTTCTTAAAGATCCAATACCTAGTTTTCTGACTTAAATTGTCCACTATTATAATCCAACTCCTAGGATCACTGATTGGTTCAAGGATGGGCACCAAATCCAGGTTAAACTAATCACTGCATTCCCTTAAAAACTTTTATCTTGAAACCTAGGAGTTTTTTGAAATTGCAAACTTGGGTTTGCCAAATAGCCATGTTTCTAATTCCAAGGAGGGAGCTATGTGATAGAATGAAGCCAGAAATAATGGATCTGAGGCAGGGGAAGTGGAGGACTCCTGGCAGCATTTGAACTTGATTCCAATCATTCTTGAAACCTAGATGTATTTCCTACCTCTTGTGGTTTGGTTGCACGAGCCAACAGTCTTTTTTCTGCTTAATATGTTTTAAGTCAAGTTTCTGTCACTCATTCAATCAAAAGAGTCATGGTTGATAAAACCACACACCACTGGGGGAACTTGAACAATTTATTTAAAATCCCTCAATCAGTTTGTTCATTTGCAGATGGGAGAAGTAGACATGCACTTTCTAGGATTTTTCAGAAGATAAAATGATATAGGTAAACAGTTTGCCTTTTCTTACATAAAACTCAATATATTACCTTAAAAAGTACTAATCATGTTCTTGGAGCTCTTTCACCAGTGAAGTTTTCTCTCTCTTAGAATGAATGGTTGATAACCTAGCATGGGATACACCTCTCTCCCTGGAGTGCTGTAGGTTGCCCCTTACAGAGACTCTCAAATCCCTAGTTCACCCATTCTCTCCTGCTGCATTTCCCACAGCTTTATATAAGTGGTGAGAGAGGGGGCAAGTGTCTACTTAATTTCTGTATCCACAGCATATGACATAGTACATAGCCCTGAAGATTTCCTCAGTAACTCTTTTATAAAGATTAGAAGCAAGTTGAATTTCCTTAAAAATAGTCAATGGATATGATGGTCTAATCCCCACCATATTAAAAAGTCTCAGTAAGCATTCATTAGTGCTCCAAAATCCACATCAGTGGCTTTTTATCTGTTAATTGCTATGTTATAGTGATTTTGCAAAGTTGCAAGTTAATTTCAGCTTTTTTCTCTCCTTCTTTCCTTCCTTCCTCCCTTTCTTCCTTCTTCTCCCCCTCCTCATTTTCTCTTTCTTTCTGGGTCTCTCTCTCTCTTTTTTCTTTCTTTCTGTACATTAGGAGCATATTCTGGATTCAGAGTCCCAGATGCTAGATATTTCTTTCACACTTTGCTCTTTCTTGTGAGCTATTATGGCCTCTTGGAATCATTTCTGTTACTACTCAGGTCAGCAAAGAAGGGTTGCTCTAACAAGAGATCAGAAATAAGGCCTTAAGTCAAACATCATGCTCTGATACTTATTAATATTTAAGCTACTTGTCAGCTTTTGGTATGAGCAATGGCACAGAGTTATGAATTTTACCAAGTGCTTTACGTTTAAAAAAAAAAGATGGTAGGAAAATAATAACTCTAATTTTTCCAAGTTTATACTTAATGACTTTGTTAGTGAAGGCATGGAATCTAAAAAAAGTACTATGCCTTCTTTAGGTATAAGAACTGGTATATATAGAATATGTGTACATTCAGTGCTCACCTGTAATGAAGAATGCAAAGTAATTAGGAAGACACAGATTCCAACACTGGTTTCACCCAGTTCAGCAAATGTTACTAAGATTTTCATGGCTAATTTAGCATCTTACTTATAGGAGAGAGGTGGGCTATATTTTCATTATGTGTAAGAAATAGGAATCTAAGAAATTCATTACCTTTAATGCTTATTATGGACAGTTGCTAAGCATCACTGCATTTCACACCAATCAAGAATTAGAAGAGAACAACTTAAATGAGCAGTGTTTTAAATGAACGAGGATTTTTACTCTTTTTGATATTTCTTTTAGATATTTTACTACAAAAATTTTTACTCTTTTTAAATGGGAGAGCATTTCTTTTCCAGAATTTTTCACAGTATATATTATTCTTTTTTTCAATGGCAATATTTGCTGCCAAATACCTGCTTAGGATGTGAAAAGCCAAATTTAACTTTTATGTAGTACATCCTGGCAATTAAGTTTTTGCGTTAGAGGAGAGTTGGCTTACTCACTGTAATAATGGTTATCATTATGGAAAGGGTTTGTTAAGTATTCAGATCCTATTGGACCATATATATGTTACACAAAAAATAACACTCATTTTCAGAGAACTCATATCACAAAGAAAACGCCCCAAGTTAGACACACATACGTGCACTGTACAATAATCACCAAGATGTCTATCTTACATTTGCTTTATGTTTCCAAGTTCAAAAAATCACAAAATATATCTACATAGTCATTTGTATATTCTTGTATCTTTGGCATTGCCTTTCTTTGGGATTGGAATGAAAACTGACCTTTTCCAGTCCTGTGGCCACTGCTGAGTTTTCCAAATTTGCTGGCATATTGAGTGGAGCACATTCATGGCATCATCTTTCAGGATCTGAAATAGCTCAACTGGAATTCCATCACCTCCACTAGCTTTGTTTGTAGTGATGCTTCCTAAGGCCCACTTGACTTCACATTCCAGGATGTCTGGCTCTAGGTGAGTGATCACACCATCGTGATTATCTGGGTCATGAAGATCTTTTTTGTACAGTTCTTCTGTGTATGCTTGCCACTTCTTCTTAATATCTTCTGCCTCTGTTAGGTCCATACCATTTCTGTCCTTTATCGAGCCCATCTTTGCATGAAATGTTCCCTTGGTATCTCTAATTTTCTTGAAGAGATTTCTAGTCTTTCCCATTGTGTTGTTTTCCTCTATTTCTTTGCATTGATCACTGAGAAGGTTTTCTTATTCTCCTTGCTATTCTTTGGAACCCTGCATTCAAATGGGAATATCTTTCCATTTCTCTGCTTTTTGCTTCTCTTCTTTTCACAGCTATTTGTAAGGCTTCCTCAGATAGCAATTTTGCTTTTTTGCATTTTTTTTCCATGGGGATGGTCTTGCTCCCTGTCTCCTGTACAATGTCACAAACCTCAGTCCATAGTTCTTCAGGCACTCTATCAGATCTAATTCCTTGAATCTATTTGTCACTTCCACTGTATAATCGTAAGGGATTTGATTTAGGTCATAGCTGAATTATCTAGTGGTTTTCCCTACTTTCTTCACAACCAAGATCAGGAACAGTGGCTGCGCTTCACTAGACTGGCGACGTGGAGATACCCCAAGTCCAAGGTCAAAGAAACGCCAGTAAGATGGTAGGCGCTGGAATGGCTGTGAAGAGACACCCCACGTCCAAAGGCAAAGGAGGAGCCCCAGCAGGATGGTAGGAGAGGCGAATTCATGTTTAGAATCAAACCCCATTCCAGTCAGAGACTCTCAGAGGGCTCAGTCAAACCTTGTGAACACCAGGACACAGGGACCCCACAGAGGCTGAGACAGAACTGTGTTTGAGCATCTCCTGTGGAGGTACAAGTTGTCAGTGGTCTGCTGAACTGCAGAGACAGGGGTTCTAGGTGCAGCAGACTTGGGCATGGCATAAGCCCTCTTGGAGGAGGTCGCCACTAACCCCACCATAGAGCTGCCAGAACTTACACCAGACTGGGAAATAGACTCTTGGAGGGCACAACAGAACCTTGTGCACCAGGACCCAGGAGAAGGGAGCAGTGATCCCACAAAAGACTGTCCCAAACTTGCCTGTGGGTGTCCAGGAGTCTCCTGAAGAGGCGTGGGTCGGTGGTGTCCTGCTGCAGGGTTGGGGCCCTGAGTGTAGCAGTACATGCATGGGATCTTTTGAGGGAAGTCAACATTATCTTCATTACCTCCACCATAGTTTGGCCTCAGGTAAATAGCAGGGAGAGAACACAGCTCCACTCATCAACAGAAAATTGGGTTAACGATTTACTGAGCATGGCAAGGCCCATGAGAACAAGACCTAGTTTCCCCCACAGTCAGTCTATTGCATCAGGAAGCTTCCATAAGCTTCTTATCATTCTCCATCAGAGGGCAGACAGACTGAAAACCACAATCACAGAAAACTAACCAATTTAATCACATGGACCACAGCCTTGTCTAACTCTATGAAACTATGAGCCATGCCGTGTAGGGCCACCCATGATGGATGGGTCATGGTGGAGAGTTCTGACAAAGTGTGGTTGACTGGAGAAAGGAATGGCAAACCACTTCAGTATTCTTGCCTTGAGAACCCCATGAACAGTATGAAAAGGCAAGAAGATAGGACACTGAAAGATGAACTCCCCAGGTCGGTAGGTGCCCAATATGCTACTGTAGATCAGTAGAGAAACAACTCCAGAAAGAATGAAGAGATGGAGCCAAAGCAAAAACAACACCCAGTTGCGAATGGGACAGGTAATAGAAGCAAGATTCAATGCTGTAAAGAGCAATATTGCATAGGAACCTGGAATGTTAGGTCCATCAATCAAGGCAAATTGGAAGTGGTCAAACAGAAGATGACAAAAGTGAACATCAACATTCTAGGAATCAGTGAACTAAGATGGACTGGGATGGGTGAATTTAACTCAGATGACCATTGTATCTACTACTGTGGGCAGGAATCCCTTAGAAGAAATGGAGTAGCCATCATGGTCAACAAAAGAGTCCGAAATGCAGTACTTGGATGCAATCTCAAAAACAACAAGTCAATAATCACAGTATTTCCAAGGCAATAGTCACAGTAATCCAAGTCTATGCCCCGACCAGTAATGCTGAAGAAGCTGAAGTTGAATGGTTCTGTGAAGACCTACAAGACCTTCTAGAACTAACATCCAAAAAAGATGTCCTTTTCATTATAGGGGACTGGAGTGCAAAAGTAGGAAGTCACGAAACACCTGGAGTAACAAGCAAATTTGGCCTTGCAGTACATAATGAAGCAGGGCAAAGGCTAGTATAGTTTTGCCAAGAGAACTCACTGGTCATAGCAAACACCCTCTTCTAACAACACAAGAGAAGACTCTACACGTGGACATCACCATATGGTCAACACCGAAATCAGATTGATTATATTCTTTGCAGCCAAAGATGGAGAAGCTCTACACAGTCAGCAAAAACAAGACCAGGAGCTGACTGTGGCTCAGATCATCAGCTCCTTATTGCCAAATTCAGTAGGCTCTTTATATCACTGTAACACCCATGATACTATCTGTACTTCATTCCCCAAACTTGCCCTTTGGGGTGGGAGAGTTCTGATGAGAGATTGTGTAGTGAAGCAGCAATACAAGATACACACAGAGCCTCACCTTTTTTCTGCCTCTTGTTTCTCCAAATGGCATCTTTTTGTTTCTTAATGTGGACTTGCTTTATGAACTCATGGGGATTTGAATTCATGTAATTCAGTTTTCAATTTTCGATCGCCATAGAGTTGTAAGAGTCTAAGCTAAAACTTTCAATCAATAGCACAGATTCTTGAATTGTTAGCACTGAAAGAAATCCTACAAATAGACTTATTCAACTCATTATTGAGAAAAACAAGGCTCCAAGCAGGGAAACTATGGGTCTGCGGTCACATAATTAGTGGATAGCAATCAACACTTAAATAATACTTGTGTTGGCTTCACTCTACTTGAGTCAGTGCCCTTTCTGAACTCTCAAATAAATTTGGCATACTAAAAACAAATTGGTTTGCACAGAAAGCACCATGATGCAGTGGGCAAGAATGGACAGTGTAGTCAGACCAACTCAATTTAAATGCTAGCAGTCTGACTCTTGCTCAGTCAAATTAGTTAAACTCAAAGTTCTCTTTTGCCACATGTAAAATGGATGTATAATTAACTACCTTATGAAATTGTTATGAGGATTAAGGAAAACACGTCTGTAAAACACTAACATTTTACATAGTAGACTTTTTTATCTTTTACTCAAAAAAAGAAAAAAATGGCCAATAATGTAATTATTGATTTACCATCTTTGTCTTAACTCTAAGAGAAAACAAACACACAACTGTTGGTTTTAAAGAGTATTCACAAAAGTGAAGATGCAAACACATCATTTAATCTCTCCTTCCTTTAGATTTTCACTGATATAGAATGGAAATTAAGGAAAGTAGGCTTCCTATCCCCACAGATTAGCTCCAATCCAGAATGCATTGAAGCATGTAAATTATATGTGAAACAAATCACCAGTCCAGGTTCGATGCATGATACAGGGTGCTTGGGGCTGGTGCACCGGGATGACCTGGAGGGATGGGATGGGGAGGGAGATGGGAGGGGGGTTCTGGAAGGGGAAAACATGTACACCCATGGTGGAGTCATGTCAATGTATGGCAAAACAAGTACAATATTGTAAAGTTAAAAAATAAATAAACTAATTAACAAAAAAAAAACCAGAATGACTTGTCCATGTAATCACAGTTTAAAAGATAGTTTAAGGTTGTTAGTTAATAAAATATGCATATTCTACACTGTAGTTATACCATAAATCATATAATTAACAAAGTTTTGGGATACAGATGTCCAGTAATGAGAGACAACTCTGTTCATCAGAGGAAAAGCATGATAGAGGGGGAGGGAGAAAAAGAGGGCAAAGCCTAGTAGATGAGATGCAACAGACTGTTGACTGAAGTTTGTAGGAAAGAAGGGGGGCCTGATTTAATAGTAAAAGGGCATTTATGTGTGGGAGAAATTATTGCATATATTAAGGTTAAGCAATTTGTGTCCTTGACAGCAGATGAAATATTCTCAGTTGAAATGCACTAAACAACTATTGTGTAACTGGAGGTTTATCTTCTGTCTTCCCTTATCTTCCCAATCAACACACTCAACAATTATACCCTTTGCTCCAAGGCACTCCCACCCTAAAGATTTCACCTATAAATCAGGGAGCAGTTTTAAATATGTGATTTGCTACCTTCTGTTGCAGTAGGACATACCAATAGGACATAATCTCCACATGGGGTTTTTGTGGAAACCGTGACCCAATCCATTTAAAATATGCACTTTGGGGCAGTCTGCCTTACAGCAAGAAAGTACAACAAAGAAACTAATTTTTTACAAAGTTGTCAAGGGAGGAAACTAGTAAGAGCAAACACAGAATGGTGCCTCTAGGTTGTGGATAAGGACTGTTATTAGGAGACTGTGTTAGTGTGTATGTGAGCATGTGCATGCTTTAAATAAATAAATATTTAGAAATGAGGACTATTTTTTTCTTAGCTTGGCTATCACCAGACTTTTAAGAACTTCAGACCAGCTGACTCTTTATCATGTTTCTCACTTAGAGCTAGAGGGCTGTTGAAAGATTATCTACTTCACTGATTTTCCAACCACATTCTGAAGAGCCCAGGTGTTTCACAGAGAGAGTTAGCAGGTTGACCCTCACACATACACACACACACACACACACACACACACACACAAACACACACACACACACTGGATTTGTGTTGTAGATGGACTCGCTAACAAATTAAAGATATGCAGGCAAGCACTTGTGACTTCAAAAAATGGTCATTTTTAAGTCAAACCTGACTTAAGAAAACACCTCTGACTTTCAAATTATCTGTATTCTAGGCTATCATGAGGAATAATTCCATTGCACCAGTTCTAGGTAGTCAAGTCCCAGAGCACTCAGGTGAGGGGCTCTCATTTCTGGTTAATAAAAGTAGGAATCAGCATGCTGCCTGTCCCATGACACTCAGCTCCATCTCACTCCTCAGTCAGGCTCCCTATATTCTCACTTATATACCTATCTGGGCCTTGTGGTCCCCAAGAAGGTCTTTTATAGATTCAAGCACCAGGTTTTCACTCTGAACCACTTACAGACACTTTTCTGATAATCATAGATTTTTAATCTAAAGCACAAGTGATCACCCTAGTAACAGAACTAATTTTTCAGAGAGAGTGTACAAACTTCATGTTCCAAATGGGAGTGATGATCATCATTTGGGTGATGATGAGGTGCCTCATGGGGCCATTCCCTGGTAACATATTATGTACACCATTGTCTATTAACAATCCTATTGTGTGCTGTTGTTACAACCTAGGATACTTTTTGTCTTTGTTGACTAACAAGTTTCTTTTGAAGAGGGGTGCACTTAGAAAGCATCTAAGCAAACATTAGTTAAATATACATGAACCGAGAACTGTTTGAGGGTTATTAAAATTTAGTTTATGAAAAAGTTCCTATTTCACTAGAAGTCCAAAGTTGATTAATACTAATGAGCTCCTCTTATGGGAAACTAAAGTGCTGATAGCTGAAACTAATTTCTCAGTGAAACAGCTTTTAAATGACATCAGAGATTAAGGGTTCTGGTGTTTGGCTAAGCATTCAGAGTTACCAGCCCCCCTCTTCCAAACAGTCAAAGAACTGTGGGATGTCAAAGTGATAAAGGATACCTGAATATATTTTGCCAGTCAGTTTTCCCTTTTGTTCTTTGTTTTTTAATTGGAGTATTGTTGCTTTACAATGTTGTGTCAGTTTCTACTGTACAACAACGTGAATCAGCTGTATGTAGACATATATCCCCTCCCTCATGAGCCTTCCTCTCACCCCCAACCCCCATCCCACCCCTCTAGGTCATCACAGAGACCAAGCTGAGCTCCCTGTGCTATACTGCAGCTTCCCACTAGCTGGCTATTTTACACACTAGCCAGTAAGTTTTCTAAAGCACAGATCAATGATAAAAGAATGCTGGTATCCCAGCTTGATTCTAGACTTCTGGCACTACCTATCTATGTGAGCGTAGCCTCTTTAGACGTCAGTCTTTCCAGAAAACAAATTCACACTGGGCAATCATGTGAGTATCAGTGAATTTTAACTGCCCAACATCAGTTGTTTTTGATAATAGCACCCGACTACCCCTTGGAGAACCTCCTTTCCCTCAAGCCCTGTCACTTGGCATGGGTGGGGCTCATCCTTCTGCTGAGGGTTGGCAGTTAGCATCATGTCCCAGTGGGTGGTTGGCACAGTCTCCTTGACCCAGTCTCTGCCCAAGAGAACCAGGGTGAGTTTTTTGCCCTCCCTCTGTGGTTTTACTGGGAGGATAGGGGCCTGTGGCTGCTGAAGTATTCGTGTGAAGAAAATCTACACAAGAATGAAGCCACATAAAAGGAAAGAAAAGCTACCAGATCTAGAGAGAGTCTTAATGCCATCATCAGAGGCCCTGGATCCAGTGTCATTGGCCAAGAGAGTCCCTCTTTTTGTTTAAGCTAGTTTAGGTTAGGTCCATTTGTGACCTGAAAAATCCTGAGACAAAAACTTTGGGTCATTTAAAGTGTTCAAATTGTACAGCTGTGTGAAGGAAGCATCAGTGATAACAATGATAACAAAGCCACTCAGAAAGATTGAGGAAATTACAAAGTAAAATTTTCTTAGAATAGCATTTTTAAGAGCTCTCTGAACACTTTTCATTGTTTTTCTTCCTTGATGATACCAATAGGCTTTTGCTTTGGAAATAAATCTCTACTTTTTAAGAGAGACTGTCCCACTTAATTCAGCTGTGTGTTCTTTTGCCCTAAACCATTAAAGGAAGAAAGGGAGTGGAAGAAGGGGAAAGGGCATGGAACCATATTTTTAGCAGCTTTATAAATGTAGGAATTAGATTTATTCAATTAATAGTTGTCTTTAACAGATTGCACAATTTTGTAATTAACTTAAGGTTTCATTCAATTACAATATCATGCCCTCATTAAATATTCTTTAAGAGGATTTTAGTTGAGTAGGAATATTTGAAATGAGGCACAATAAATCTTTTCTCCATAATGAATTGATTCTTTTTTGAGAGACTAATTAAAATCAGTTGTAAAGGAGAGATATGCAGTAAATGAGTACTATGTGAGCAAAGGTTAAAGAGTAACTGCCATTAAATGAAGTACATTCTGAAGGCAACTTCTTAATGAAGAATTTTCCAACTTACATGAACCAACAAAAAGTTCATTAATCAAAGAAACTATACTCTTCTGAGACTGTTTTTCCTTCCTTCCCTCCATCTATTTTTTCTTCCTTTCTTTCTTCCATCCCTCCTTTTAAATAAGGAAATTGGCTTCATTCCTCTTCCAAAACAAACTTGTGTTTTTGCTGAGAACCTGGACACTCTAGAATACAAAATTGCCATAAATTAGCTTGCTTAAATCCAGAGGCTTCATTCTTAGAAAGACATAGTAAAGATGGTATAGAAAAAAAGAAGACACAGGAATGGTGAGAGAGCTGAACTTTCAAACTAAGGGAAACATTCTTTCAAATTTAATTCACAAACTGGGAATGGAAATGTCATTGCCTCACTCAGAGTGTTAATCACTTTCTAATTTGAACTGGCAAATTTTATAATGACACTGTGAAATTAGCAGCATTTTATTGTGTTAATTATCTGCAGGATACTACATCATTACTTCTAATAAATGTAAATGGGATTGTGTCTCCTAGGACAATACATAGACATGGTGAATTTTTATTGGCTATTTATGGGATTCTGGTACAGTCTTTCTTCTGTTTTCATCTCATAAAAGACTTTGTTTTGGCTTACCATGCCAATTTCCCTCTATTTTAGTTAATATAGTATTGTAAAGGTTATTAAAGTTCTCCTTAGCTCACTAGAAGTCATTTTTACTCAAAGCAATGGTGATTATTAAAAACCATGTCAAGTATCAACCCAATCAACCAAGACTGAGAAACACAGTCCTGGTATAAGACTAAAAAAAAAATTCAACCTTTCCTTTTAAAAGCATTAAAATCATGTTGCCCGTTAACCCACTTCATTCAGCTAGGTACCTACAGACACAATTCTGCAATGGAATGAACTAAAAAAATGTTGAAGTCAGTGTAATTAACTTGAGGTTAAAATAAAGTCAGATAAAAAGAAAAAGTTGAATTTTTTTCTAAATCATTTTGTGAAAGTTAACAAATTCTCAGTGCTGTGCCGATCAGAGCTGACAAATATTGTTGGAGACTTCCTCTGAGTGAGTCACCACAAAAGACTGCAAAGGGTGTGAAGAAAAATAAGAGGCAGTTCCCAGCCTAAAAAAGTAACAAACTAAGAGAAAGAGGGAAAATAAATACAGAAATAAGTGATAAGAGAAAAAATATGCAAAACATATATCACAAATAAGGAGATATTAAGATTAAAAGGCAACAGGTATTGGTCACATGCTAATTATGGATATCAGAGAAGAAGGAGATGTCATTTAAGATGAGCCTTGGACAGAAAATGTGGATTTTGGTAGCCTGAGATAGGGAGAGTTCAGAGTGATAATGAGTGATAGCTATTTTAACAATAATAATGGCTACCAGTTGGACAACTACCATATGCTAACACATTCTACACACTAACATTCATTATTCTAAAATGAAGTGGCTCAGTCGTGTCCGACTCTTTGCGACCCCATGGACTGTAGCCTACCACACTCTCTGTCCATGGGATTTTCCAGGCAACAGTACTGGAGTGGGTTTTCATTTCCTTCTCCAGAGGATCTTGCTGACCCAGGGATCAAACCTGGGTCTCCCACATTGTAGGCAGACGCTTTACGCTCTGAGCCACCAGCGAAGTCCTAAGAGCCTTGCAATATAAATATGATCCCTGTTTGTAGATGATGCAATTGGGAACAAAGATAGTACATAATGTTACAGAGCCAACAAGCAGAAGAGTCAAAATTCTAACTCATTTCTGTTTAGTGTAAAATGCTACATCTAAAAGCAAAATTTGCCATTAGGTATTTCCACAATGGGTAAACAATGAGTGTGGTACCATAGTTCTCAGAACAAATCAGAAACAAACTTCTCTCTCCCTGTCTTTCTCCTCCCACAACCATTTTGTTGATATTCAGTTGCACAGTCCTGTCTGTGTTGTGACCCCATGGACTGCAGCATGCCAAGCTTCCCTGTCCTTTGCCATATCCCAGAGCTTACTCAAACTCATGTCCATTGAGTCGGTGATGCCTTCCAACCATCTCATCCTCTGTCATCCCCTTCTCTTCCTGCCTTCAATCTTTCCCAGCATCAGGGTCTTTTCCAATGAGTTGGCTCTTTGCAGCAAGTGGCCAAAGTACTGGAGCTTCAGCCTCAGCATCAGTCCCTCCAATGAATATTCAGGATTGATTTCCTTTAGGATGGACTGGTTGGATCTCCTTGCAGTCCAAGGGACTCTCAGGAGTCTTCTCCAACACCACAGTTCAAAAGCATCAGTTCTTCAGTGCTCAGCCTTCTTTATGGTCCAACTCTCACATCCATACATGACTGCTGGAAAAACCATAGCTTTGACTATACTTTGTTGGCAAAATAATGTCTCTGCTTTTTAATACGCTGTCTAGGTTTGTCATAGCTTTTCTTCCAAGGAGCAAATATCTTTTAATTTCACAACCATAATACTCATCGATTTCTCTTGTTTATAAATAGGAAGAAAAATGGGTTTAAGGTAAAGATTATCTCATATAATTAATATGAGCATTTAGCATTCATTAGAAATCATGGTTATTGTTTTCCTAGTTATGTTATTGTAAATAATGTAAGTATTTCTGTCTCTTGAAGAGTTTGTTTCTTTTCTCATTTCAGTTGCCTACCTCTACCTCCTCTTTTTCTGTCATTAGGTACATAGGGTAAAGATCAAAAATACATGATAAATCTGAACTAGGCTGCTATTTGCTGGTTAATTTTTGTAAACTTAAGTGAGAGAAAAAATCTGAAACTAACAATTGAAATTTTTTATTAATGTGATTAAGCAAGAAATATGTAGCCTGTGCCCACAGTGTTCATTACCATTCTAAATGACCTGCTATGCAGAAAAAGCAAAACTTGGTCCCTGCCATCAGAGAAATAACTGTTTGGTTGCTGAGATAAGCATGTGAACAATAATGATTGATAATATAAATGATTATAATTAATGGCTTAATTATCAAACATAAGCCATGAATATTATAGGGAGACAAAAGAGAGTGGACTCCAAGGGAGAGGCTCTCAGTGGGAGTGGGACATGAATTACAGCTTGTATGGTGAAAAGAAGGTTGTATGAATGGCACAGAGTCCCATGTGGATTATATTTGTCCAAGCTTTATTACCATGGTAATCTAACTATCTCTGTTGTGAAATGATCAGTATAAATTACCTCTTACTTCAGAATTGAAGTACACTGAGAATTGGGGAAGGAGTTTTGACTCTAGTGAAATAAAGATGACTGGAGTCATTGCAAAAATACAAGTATTGTTGGTTCTAAGACCCAATGATTCTATAGCTAGCAAAGTTGCTTTTTATAGTGAGAAAGACATATAATGAAAATGTTACTAATGTTAAGTTGGGTCCAGTTGCTCAAATTTTACAAATTCTCTTTCATTAAAATTGAGTAGTGGGTATGAGTCAGTAGGAGGAAGCAAAAGCATAAACACCTTCTACTCATTCTTAGAGAGAAATGATTTTCTTCATTTATTTTATTTGTTCATTCATTGATTGAAAGAAGGACATTGGAAAACCAAACATCATTTTTAAAAAAGACAAATAGTTGTAGGATTTAAAACAAAATGACTCTTTTTCAATTTACCAGATAAAAATAACTTAGAAAAGCAAATTATTATTGATAAATTTATTTGTCAATTAAACAGCATAATCGACAAATAAATATGAAAAATGATTAAAGTTCTCTATTTAAGGACAAAGTTTCTTGAATAGGGTCAAAATATCCAACTACATACAATTTATGAGACACAAGTAAAATAAAGTGATCCTGGAAAGTTATAACAATGGCCAGGCAAATGGAAACAAAAGGGAGGCCTGAGTGATGGCATTTATTCAAAGCAAAATAGAACCCAAGACAAAAGGAATTGATGAGTAGAGTCATATTATGTTGATAAAAAGTAAAATCCACAATGAAGATATAAGTGTCATGGATTTGTATGTGGCTAATTACATATAATCATAATATAAGAAACAATTGTTTTTAAGTACTTTTAAAAGGCGACAGTTCAGCTAAACAGGTGACTACTTGCTTCAATAATTCTATAAAAGTAATGTTATTACATCATTCAATAAAATATTTTTTAAATAAAAATATCAGATTATAAAATAATTCAGTGTATGGCAGAAGTGATGAATGATTCAACATACTCACTTTCTTCCTGGGCACACAAGATAAACAGTCTTTCCCCTCCCCTGCACTTGGATGGGGACATGTGAATTGAGTTCTAGCCAATGGAATATTAATGCAAGAAATCCATGCTACCTCCAGGCCTGACCCTTAAATTCTTCCACATACAATCACTCTGGTCCTTGTTCTTCTTTGGGAACATAGACATCTTGGAAGTTGCTAGGAAGACTGCAGAGCCACAAGATGGAAGTAGTCTGGATCCTTCATCTTGGTGATCATGAACACCTATTTTAGACATTATACAAATGAGACCTCAATTTCAATGGTGTTTAAGCCATTATACCCTTTTTAGCTGGGCTTTATAGCAGCTTGCATTACCTAATGAATGTAAATAACGGCTATATGTTTTGCGTGTGTGACAGAAGGAATATTAGTATGTGGTCATCTGTATTTTCATACATATAATTTTTATCACAATTGTTTGCTTCCATGACCATATAGATGTACTTTTTATTTCATGCAAGTAAAAATTCTGTTTATCTTTGGGTGGCAGAATTAAAAATGAATTCTGTTTAGATATTTACTCTCATTTTCAAGATTTTTTACAAGGAACTTGCATTTTTATTATCAGAAACTATTAAGCTTATTAAATTTTTAAACAAGAGAAAAAGCTATCTCTTCCTTCAAAGATGTTATAAGTACAGAGACAGGCTTCCTATACATTAATGACTTGTGAGTAAACATACATGTCTTAAGAGCTTTTAAGAACTTATTAATCACAGAAAGGACTAGTGGTTTTTTCATTTATTCATCAAACATTTATTGAACACCAACTATTTGTCCAGTGCTAGGCCCGGTGCTAGAGAAATGATGACACAGTAGATATGCTTTGACCTTCACAAAGAAAGTCAAGTTTCTACACTCTGCATTCGCAGTCTTTTATGAGAGATGGTTATATAAACAAATAATAGTGCAGTGCTATGAGTACAACAACGTAGGCTAATGATAGCCCAGATCAGAGTAATGAACTCTGTTTCAGTAGTCAGGGGATTCTTATGAGAGGAGACAGTTGAACCTGACTTTGAAGAATACATATGTTTGCCAAGTGAGTCAGCAGGCAGAACATTCTAGGAAAGATACTAACACATGTGAAAAATGGGGCGTCTTTGCAGACATCATGTAAATAGCTGAAAATGGCAGACTTGCAGTTCCATGGAGGGAAGACCGAGAAGAATATGAAGCAGGAGGTGGAGTTAGTGGCTTCATATGGTCAGACTGTTGTTTTTGTCAGGTTTTAGGTAGAAGGAAACTGATCAGATTGGTATGTTGAAACATGTCTCCATCAGAGTGAGGGATGGTTGGAGCAAGGGAGGTTGGAGGTGGGGCTAATGCATGGTGGGTCACGGCTTGGATCCCATCCTGTGTAAAAGTTGGACAAGTGGAAGGGAAGAGTCCTTCATCCCTCTGAGCATGTCCCAAAGCATCCACTGCAGTGTAAGTACCACATGGCTCTGCCTGACTTAATGGTATTGTGTCACCAGCACTGTGGGCTTGGGCAGCCAAAAAAACTCATTACAGCACATACCAACACTTACTCCTTTCTCCATTGCTGCCTGCATAGAAAACATCTAACTGCTCAGATAGTTCTTCCTGCAAAGTCAGAACTACCAGCAAGTGACTGAAGCTGACCTTGAGTTCCTTCCACAACTAAAATTTGAGACAGTTGTAAAGATGTGTCTAGCACACATGGCATATGTTTTACAAGATTTTAACACATTTTTAATGGTAATTAAATATTAGCTTGTTGGCAGTTGTGTACTTCGAGCACCCAGTGCTGATATGCACCATGACCACTGGGTCTGCTCCCCACCCGCAGATGCCAGAGCTGTAAAGATTGCCTTGCTTTTTTTCTTGCTTCTTTTCCTCTTATCACTGAAAAGGATGCAGGGCAAATCCCTTCTTCCACTGCACAGCCCTCCTTCATCCCTTATATACAAATTTGAGGGGAAACGAATTAGTAGTGAGCAACAAAGATGCATTTTGTTATTGCAGTTTAGTTACTGTATCATAGATATTAGTCTTGGCTAGAATCATGTATTCTCATAAAGTCAGCTACATGAAAGGCAAGGTTAAAGCTAATCAGAGTCAGAGTAAGTGTTGGTTTCCTAGGTTGGCTGTAACAAATTACCACCAGTCTGGTGGCTTCCAGCAACAGAAATTATTTCTTCACTGGAAGCCAAAGCCCCAAATCAAGATGTTGGCAGGGCAGCACGCCCCCTGGAGGCTGGGAATTCCCCTCAAGGTGGGAATTCTTTCCATGCCTCCTAGCTTCTGATGGCTGAGGGCAGTACTCCCGTGGTCCTTAGCTTGTGACTGCATCCTGTCTTCACATTACCTTTTTCTCCCTGTGGGTCTCTTAGAAGGACTCTTATCATTGGATTTAGGATCCACCCAGTAAATCCAAGATCATCACATCTGAAGATTTTTAATTAATCACATCTGCAAAGACCCTTTTTCAAAATCAGGTCATACTCACATTCACAGGTTTGGAGGGTAGAATGTAGATATATTTCTCAAGGGCACTGCCATTCAGTTGACCACAGAAGTCAAAGGGTTAGACCCTTTTAGCCAGAAACCATATGCAAATCCATGACTGGTTAAGTGACTTATAAACTCTTTGAGGGCAGGTGTTACATTTTACGATGCGTGTAGCCACCAGGACCCTGAGGATCACATAGTGGAGACTCAACAAAACGAAGGCTGGAAGCTTTGTCTTGGGATCCAACATTATTAGGGACTGGATTCATTGAAATAGATGGTGCAGATAAACATCCCAACTCCTGCTCCTTCTGAGAATTTAATTTCAGTGCATTTATCTTCTCTCAAAAAGCAGTTCTCTGCATCTTAGCAGGTAGTTTTATGTGAATTCAAGAAAATGCCTTCCACAACCCTCAGATTAATTATGTTATGTGGAAAAACACTCTGTTTCAAATTGTTCTTTACTCATATTTGTCTTGTGAAGTGTGATTACCTCTTCAGAGGGTCACTACCCTGCTGATGTGAAGGTTTCAAACCTTGCTGGCACCTAAAAGAAAGCTATTCTTGAAAACTGGTTCCAGTAGAAATGCATAGCTTGATGCAATGGGCTCTGTTTTCTCTCTCTCTCTTTCACACACACACACACACACACACACACACACACACACACACACACACACACACACACACACACACACACACACACACACACAAGCATACTTCTCCTCTTTGTTAATGACACTCCTGGTTGATTTATTGATTGCCTGTAACACCGCTGGCTTTTCTTGAATCACTTGTGATCTTCCCAGTTGTAAGTGCCACCCCCAGTGGAAAGTTGCCCCAAACTGGGATGTTTTTATTGCTGTTTGACTTCCCCAACTTGACTGGTCAGGGCTGAACCTTCTCAGCTTCCCCGGAATAAGCTCCTTAAGCCTTCTCCCTCCAAAGCATCTGTAAACAGTTGAAGGTCATGATTGTTCACTCTGCAAGATCGATATGCCATTAAATTGTGACAAAAAGGACTGCCAGACCATTAAGGCCTCCCTCATACCCTCAGTAATCCTGATAAAGTGATGAGCTGTTTTAACCTCTCTGGCTCCCATTGCGAACTGAGAGGCAAACTCCTAACTGCTGAGATAACCCTTTCCGCAAAGTCAGGACGACCCGCAAATGACTGACGCTGATTTTGAGCTCCTTCTCTTGTCTATTTTTTTTTTCCCTGAAGTTGTCAAGTCACTTTTTAAATTTAATCTGTTGGAGATTTTTGTTGTTGTTGTTGTTCCATACAGTCTAAAGTCTGGTATTATTCTCAAAAATGTTTTGACTCAAAACTATTTTGTTCTGAGGTGAACCAGCCTCATCGTGTACATGAATAGACCCATTCCCAAGTTGTTGAGAGACAGAAGTATCCCTGGGGACTGAGAATGACACAGAGCTAGTTCACCCCAAACACACAGGATTTGCCTAAACTCGATCAATCTTAGACATGAGGTGAGTTCACAGCAGTTGAATTTGTTGAATTTCTGTCTATTCTATTTTCTTAGCAATAACAGGTAAGGGGAGAGGGAGAAGGTTTTAATAAAATGGAAGAAAGACAGCTTTTATGAACTGAAAATATTTTTCATGAATCTAAGCATTCTGGAAACTACTTTAAAACTAAATCTAGAACAATCTAGTCTTGCTCAACATTACATGGTGAGCTCATTTATTATTTGAAGAATGTTGCTTTTACCTAGCTAATGCTAAAATCAATGGCTACTATGAACTGATATCCAGTGTGTTTGAAAAATCCAAGACTATTTCGCCAGATAAAGTTGATCTCACCCTGTTCACTGATGCTAAAGTTATCTGATATCCAAGTATATAGTTTTACATTTTTTCTCCAGTTCCCAAGTTCTTTACCAGCCCTATTGGCTGCTATAAGCTAATATAAATCATAACTCAAGGCTTAGATTTTACACCTGATGTATACATGTACCACTTGCATGCCCATATACACATAAAGCTCTTTTCTGAACTGTTCTAAACAGTAAATACATTATCTGGGTTGCAAAATCATGTTTGAAAAGTTATATCTCTAGCATCTCACTTCATTCATGTATTTTTTTTCTTATACTGTTTAGAAGATTATCAAATCTGGAAAGATCTGAAGGCCATTACCCCAAATGTGCTTAGTAAAATGCACCTTGGTCTCAGTTCCTGAGGCTTTGCTACAGTTTCATCAGCTAATTGCACATAAGACTTTCTGGACACAAATACCTGTTCATTTATTCCACATTCTATTTAGCTGATTTGCAAGCATGAATTTCCTGGGAAAGCTTCACCTCAATTCAAGTCTGGCCCTTAATAGCTTATTATGTCAACAAAACCTATCTTCAGACGAAAAACCAAACACTTGAAACCAGCAGGAGTTGCAGGTAGTAAACAGAAAGAAAACAGGCTTAATATTGGCTGAGACCATTAGCATCTCATCTGCGTGTCTTTCTTCAGAGCATCAATGGTATAATCTAAGAGGGCACAAGAACAAGAACAAAGCTTCAGGTCAATGAAATCATTCACTGATCTACCAGCAAAGCTCGATAAGTGGTATATTAGCTTAAAATCTCTTACATGCTGCTTAGACATCATTGCATAGGTTATGAAATGAGGCAAACAGTCTCTTTTAAATGGTACCACACATTAGAAGATTTTTTTTCTGCTTTGTCTTGTTTGTTTGAACCCCCATATTAATCCTGAGTTTCAATTTTATAGCTTTGAATTTGCTCTGCACATCCTGTGACATAAGTTAAATGGATAATGATGACTTATGAAATAGAAGATATCTCATCCCTCCTGTAAAGCGTAATCATGCCAAGCCCTGTTTACAGATTTCTAGCTTATGTTGCATTAACATATTAAATATGTGTTGTGCACTTACTAGGTGTCCTATAGTTTGCTAAATTTCTGGGAACACAATAATGAGCAATATCAAGAAGCTTCTATGCTTCAAGGACAAGTGTTTCCATCTTTAAGAGCTTCTATTCTATTATAGCAGAGAAATTAGAGCAATAAGGCTTGCGATAGTATTTTCTTTTCCAGCAACTTGAATCCTTTGTACTGATATTTGCATTCTGACTCAAATGAGTAACCACTAATAACAGAATAAGGGTCATTCACTAGTTCAGAACAGCACAGACAGAGGTCCTTAATGCCATTCCTTAGAGCACACCTCACTGGCTGATGGTAAACATTTTCTCTTTCCTTCACTTAATCATGAGTCTAATGTCTCCATCAACTGGTAAGCTACCTACACTTTGGTCCAAACCACAGCTGATGTATAGCCACATTGCACTTCATGTATTTCATAGTATGGCTGGTTGTCAAACACATGTTGGGAAGCAAATTTATCTATCATGCTCATTCATGCAAAGTGTCATGGAGTCCTGACCCATTCGTTCAGAGGAGCTTCCAGTAACAGGCATCCTTTAGCATAAAAATACTCTCTGAGTCAATCACCCCACATTCCAATGTATAACCTGAAGGTAAAATGTACTACACATTAGAAGGAAAGATGGGAGAAAGGAAGGGAGGAAAATGTGGACAGAACAGAGAAAAGATCTTGGCACAGATAGAGCAAGCATAGCCACTAAATCATTCCAAGGAATGCAGTGGTGCAGATTATTTATCTTACTATGCTCTCCCCTCCATTGTTTGGAATGGAAAAACTTGAAAATTAAAAACTCTGTATTTACATTCTCCTTGGGAGGTATGGAGGATTCTAATAAATCTGTTTGGCTGACTCCAGGAAATCTGCCTTTTTAAGTTGCATCACACCCAGCTGTTTGCATTAAAGTTCATCCAATTTGATTTTCATTTGTCAAACTGATGCCTTTGATGTCAAAATTACTCTCACCATTGCATTTAGCCCTTAAGAGTTTCCAGCTGCCATTGGCTCTGTAGTTGTGTTGAGGTCTTAAGCCAGTTTTGGGTCATATTTTTCTGCTTTGCAGTTGTCTAAACTCTATGTAGGTGACCTCATTCAGCTTGATGACCTAACTCGAGACACTCGTCTAAGATGACTTGGGAGCTGCTGTTGCATTGTGCTCACCCTCCGGTAGCCAGCTTTGGCTGTATCTACTTCTCATGGAGAGTACACAATTCATACCAACATCTTCTGTTCATTTGGACAAAGAATATGTTCAATTCCGTTTGGAATCACTGATTGCCACCTGATTTACAATGTCTCTTTTTCTTCTTCGAACAGATAACCTCTTAGTGTTGAATGAGTCACAAATTGGTTTGGGGATCATAAGTAGACCACAGAGTATTGAATCAACATTTAAAGAGCTCTTCAGTGTCACAGTATTCAGTTCTGTTCCTTGGGATTCTTTATGAGAGAGACGCCTATTGTTATCTTTCCTTTATAGAGAAGAAAACCAGGAGGTTAGGTAAAGTGTCCAAAAGCTTTTTTTTTTTTCCTTTCCCTAATAACTTTCTAGACAAAACTTTGCTCTGCAAACTTTTGGCCACACTAATTTCTGTTTGTAAAATTCTGTGTGATTTGATCCAATACTTGTTTATTTATCTAATCCTGTCCCTTCTGTATTTCCTCTCTGAAGAGAATACAAGTTACCAACATTCTGATCTCTGTCTCATGAGTAAATTTTTCTATCACCAACTTAAAATGTGCTGAGTTGTTTATTTTCTCTGAGAATCAGTTACCTCACTTGTAAATAGGACTCTGTACTTCTATTTTAGAGTCTTTATAAGGATTAATTGAAACAATAAGAAAAAATATCATTCTGACTGGTACCTAGTAGAAGTATGAAAAAGGATAGTTCTTTTCCTCTTTCTCTTAGTATGAAGGTGGCACTGGGCCACAAAGCTATTAGAAAAAAATAATAAAATTACAAATTCATCTAGAATAACCCTTTCTGAACTGAGAAATCATTTATCTGGAGAATTGAGTCGGATTCTGTGTGAATTTTCTCTAAAAAGTCACTCCCTCCTAACCCCGGATTCAGTGTATTCTTTCCTACCACTTTCGTAGCAAATCGCCATATACTTAGTGGCTTGAGACAACACAGACTTGTTATAATTCTGGAGGTCAGAAGCCCACGGTGTGCTGGCAGGGCTGCGCTCCTCCTGCGGGCTCTGGGGGGATCTCTTTCCTTGTCTTTTCCGGTTTCCAGAGGCTGCCCACATTCCTTGGCTCACGGCCTTGTCACTCCCTCCTCTGTTTCAATTGTCACATCTCCTTATCAGACTCTCCTCCTTCCTCCTCCCCCCTCTTTTCTTTTTTCTTCTTATAAAGACTCTTGTGATTGCACTGCACCCGAGGAGACAACACAGTATAATTTCCCCATGTCAAGATCCTTAAACTTTATTAAGCAATGTCCCCTTTGCAACGTAAAGTAACATACATGAGTTCTGGGCATGGACATCTTTGGGAGGCCAATATGCTCCCTACCCCAGCTAATAGTTTGATTTTGAAGGTTTCCTCTTTGAGTGGAAATCCATTTTTCATTCATTAGTTCTGTATCCTTTAATAACCTTACTGATATTTTTAGTTACTGAAATCTTAAAAGGTAGATAATCTTATGCTTTAAAAAAAAAAATGCAATAATCAATGACTTGCAGATACTACTTTCCTGCTTATAACCCCTATTTCCTTTTCTGTTTATAGATAATGTTTAACTGCTGTACTTCTTTTGTGTTGGTCTGTTTCTGGCTTAGGTGCTTTCAAAGTGTAAGCTCCCAAAAAGCAGATCTTGAATATTGTGGCATTTTATAAAAGAATTTGCTCAACCCCAGATGTATCACAAAACAAATCCTATTTAATAACTATATTATTTACCTTTTTTCCCTTAATTTTTATTGAAGGGCATAATTAAGAAAATGGCAGATTTATAGTGGTTTATCTTTCAGTTTTTAACCTGTTGTTTCTATATTTTGCTATCACAGACAAGTATTTTACTATATAATATAGAGGTAGAGAGATGAGCATTCCTTCCAACATCGACCATTCTAATTGTTACATATGTAGGATCTATTTATATGTAACAATCCAATCACTATTCTAAGAATTTCACATGCTATGACTTAATTCCAGAAACATGTAATACATTCAGATGGAAACAGAAAAGCAATTTTTGTTTCTGAACTTTGTGTGTGTGTGTGTGTGTGTGTGTGTGTAAATTTTAAGAAGACATTCACTCAAGTGATAGTAAATTTAAATTTATTGAACGCACTGACTGGATTTTCCAGATCTGAGGAAAAATAAACATCTCTAAAGCCAAGTTTTCTTTTGAACTTTATATTAAAATATGATTAAGATAAGCTGTAATTCTGGAGGGCATTTTATCCTTGAGGGTGGTGGGTTTTAATTGGAGCATTCTGCACCATGGTACACTTTTTAAGGACAAGCAGGATACTCAGTTAATAAAGGCACTGACATTCCATTTCTGGTCAAGATGCTTCATCTCTAAGGACCTTGGATTCAGAAAACTTTGCCCAGCTGGCTTTATCTGAAATTCATGAGCTTCTCCCCATTCTTTTTTTCCCAGCCCTGGATATATAGTTTAACTTACATTAATGGATCTCATCAACTTAAAACTGGTTTTCAAAAGTTGTTCTCTGGAACCTATGTGATTGTGAAGCCAATATCTAATGAATATCTGCATGTATGTGTCATCATTTCCAATTAAATCTCACTCTGATGTCATTGGAGTTCCAGCTTATGGAAAAGATTACAGAAGAGTACCATTATCCCTAAAAATTTGAAAACCATCAGCCTGCACGAAGTTGAAGTGTAGTTTCATAAATTATTCTCAAGTAGTGCTAGCATTACTCTTGATAAACTACTTTACAAGAATATTGGGGCAGCAATTGCCTTCCTATTTTTCTTCTTTCCTCTTATTCCTTTGTTTATTTCCTTCTACTTCTCTCCTTCCTTTCCTTCCTTCTCAGTCTCTTACTTCCTCCACCTCTCTTTCTTTTCTTTGTTCGTTTCTGTTTTTTTCCCTGCTCTTCCTGTCTCTCTTCCTTCTTTCATTCTCTGTCTTTTCTCTTTTTTTGTAATGGGACAGGATACAGGAAATGACCACATCCAGCCTTCTCCTCTACACACATATGATGGTAGGTTCTGATTCCTTGTTCTCCACTTTGAAGTGATGGTATGCACAAAAGTCTAAAAACATCTGTGAAGTCAAGGGTCTGATTTTTTGGCAGCCACACAAGCACTTAAGCAATGAAGTGATTATTTTTCTTCAAAGTAGCCTTATACAATATAGGTATTTATTTAGTGAGTGCTTCCATTACTCAAAGTATTTTGAAATTCCTCTTTTGAATCTGCCTTCTGTGACAGTCTCAGAGTGTCTCACTACATTTAAACCACCCTTCATTTGATTCAAAATGCATTCCTTGTATTAATCATTTACTTTTTGTACCAGACATAAGTTCAGTGCCTTTTGCTTATCTTCAAATGACAACTCCAAGGATGAATGTTTACCAACACCAAGGACAATCAAAAGAATGCACCCACTTAAAGATCAAATGTTTTTAAACTTTTATCCAGTGCTTGGCAATAGCTGGAATATTGAACAAAAATCTTGGTATGCTGCTCAATGAAATATGATAGCTAAAATTAAGAAATGAATTTTATAGGTAAATATACATGATAAAACTTTAAGTGCAAAATCATTCATACAGCATTGTATGACACACACAAAAACATACCCCTCCATACATTTATATAAAAGAAATTACAGTGTTTAAAATGGTTACTTCTAAGTGATCAAATTATGAGTGGTTTCCTTCTTTTTCTAATTTACAGAGTATTTACAATTACTTTTGTAATCCAAGAAGAGAAAAAATATAGCTTGGGCTCATAAAGATAATTCTAAATATAAATACTTAAAATACTGTGATTGATGACACCATCACTAGAATAAATGCATATCCTTTAAGGGTTCATCCATATTTCAATTCATCTGGGTTATTTTTGTTTAGAAATAGTCATATTAATTTAAAGCAGAATTGTACAAATATATAATACATGTTTGTAAAGCACTATCATCTTTCCTCTTACACACATAGGTAATGACTTTAAAATCACAGCTATTGAGCTGTGGTCTGAGCATCATAGAGCATTGGATCTAATAGGTATCTAATTAATCTGGTAAGGAGCTCTAGTTTCTAGAGTCAGCTATACTACACTCTAAAAAGCAAGCACGTACATTAGCTGGGCCAGTGATAAAATAAGCTTAAGTAAGATCTCTTCCATCTCTAAAATTTAGTGAATCTTTTTATTCACTGGTTTGGTAATAATTACTAAATAGGTGGCTGCTCCGTTAGTAATGCTACCCACAGCAAACAAAATTCACCAGAGGCAACAAAGAAAGGGTTTGATGGATTGTCCCTTAAATCATACTGGAATTTCCCCAGATTATTTTGGCAATGGTTGTAGCATCTCAGAAACAATGAGGTTTAAGCATGCCATCTCTTAATGCTAATCAACTGCATTTTCACCTTTTTCAGAAACAAGGGTGGCTCTTGTTTTTACTCTAAGTAGAATTCTCTTCAAAGTCTCCTGCTTGAGTGTTTCTAGACCTAATACTACTCTGTATGACTTGAGGATTCTCGAAAATACACACTGACAAAAAAGTAAAATTCACTGCATTTTAAGTAATCACAAATTTCACTGTTTTCCCCTTAATTTTCTGACTGCTCATCTTCCAGCTTTCATTTCTGTATTATTCAGAGTAATGCTATATGCTATTATAAATAATCACAAATCTTGTATGGCCATACAATACAAGAGTTTTTTCCTATTCTCCTCACAGTCTGACTGTGAGCTCTAGGATCTCTGGAGCTATTCTTCCTCATTCTGACTCAGAGCTCTAGGATCTCTATCTGTGGCTATGCTAAGCCTTAATATCTTGAAATTCTTGACTTGCACTTGGCAGGAGGCTTCTGGAGACATCCCATCCACTTTACAAACGGAGGAACAAGAATGAAACACACAGCACTTCCCACACTGGTTGGCACTAGTCACATGGCCATGTGGATGCTAGGAGTGCTGGGAAATGTAGTTCCTGCTTGGGCAGCTGCTTCCCAGTGATGGTTCCACACTAGGGAAGGAGGAGCACAAATTTTAGTATAGAACCTTACATCTCTGCTCCATTTCCTTGGCCTTCTTATTTTTTTTCCCCCCTTTTTTTCAGTTGGAGGATAATTGCTTTACAATGTTGTATTGGTTTCTGCTGTAAGCAATGCAAATCAGCCATGATAATATATATATCCCTTATTTTATATATATATAAAATATATAAATATATGGATATATATATATATTTTTATATATATATATATTTATCCCCTCTCTTGAGCCTCCCACCCTCCTCCCATCCCATCCCTCTAGGTCATCACGGAGCACCAGGTTGGGCTCCCTGTGTTATACAGCAGCTTCCCACTAGTTATCTGTTTTACATATGATAGTGTCAATGCTATGGCCTTCTTGTTGTAAAAGCCACTTTAAAATGGTATATGAATATGCAAATATTACCAAGATATAACATATGTTCATACATACACTGATTTTCTCATTCAACAATGTTTGTTTGATAGTATTCCATGTATATGACCCTATATATTCTAGCCTTGGGGTTACAATAGTGAAAAAGACAATCCTGGTATTTCTAGCCTCAAGAGCTAACTGTCTTGTTATCATTACAGATAATAAATAAGTAGCCAGCAAATAATCACAAGGGAACTAACAGGGCACTGTGACACTGATGGCTGGTGAGAGGCCTGCTTTGATTAGACAATCAGAAAAAACCTCTCTGACAACAGACCCAAACTGTGAGAAGGAGCTAACTCTACAATGGACACATCAGGGAAAACAGCACATACAAAGGCCTTTATGTGGAAAAGAGTATGAAGAGCTTATATGATTTTTCTAAAGATAACATTTATGTCTTCAGAATGATTAGATGTATTGCTTTGCAGATTACATACAGTTACCAACAATAAAGGGAATATATGCAATGGAAAACATCCCAGAATATCTGGGCAATACCTTGACCAAGTGAT
The DNA here is from genome assembly GCF_054371585.1 of Giraffa tippelskirchi. Classification (NCBI taxonomy): domain Eukaryota; kingdom Metazoa; phylum Chordata; class Mammalia; order Artiodactyla; family Giraffidae; genus Giraffa; species Giraffa tippelskirchi. The sequence continues at coordinate 173,312,859 of NC_137275.1, forward strand.
CAGACTTCATCTGCAATGGAATAAACTAGCAGTCTGTGTCCCTGCCATGATGGACTGAAGACACACCATCAATTCCATGGGGTTCTTGAAAAAATAAACGTTAAAAGTTCTGACCTGAAGCTAATCATGAGAAAACAGTCAACCAGCTCCAAACTGTGAGACATACTTCAACCCTGTGGACCTGGACTCTTTACATTGAGGGTAAAGAGACAAGGCAGCTAAACAGCTAAACTAGATGAAAACATGGATAAAACATAAAACAACCACAAGAAACAACAGCTAGAAAGGACTTTATTGAGACAGTTGTGGAAGTCTGACTATGATTATTAGATAATATTATTGTATCAATGTTAAATTTCCTGAGTGTGATGGAAATCTCATGGTTACATAGGATGCCCTTATGTTAGGTAATATATGATGAAGAGTTCAGGAATAAAATGTGAACCTTAGTGATGGTACATTGATGTTTATTATATTATTCCTGCAAATTTTGTTTGTCTTTCAAAATTAAAAGTTGGAGAAATTATTAGATTCATGGTTTTTTCTTTAATTATTCAAGGTCCTCTGTGGGAAGGAAATTGGGAAGGGATGAGCAGAAATGTGCAAAACACTCAGAGGGTTATTGCCGTGACACAGGAGAGAAGTGCTGATGCTCTGCCTTGGTTATTGCAGTGGGTGTTTAAAGCTGGAAGTGAAATAGATGGATTCAAATATATTTTGGAAGTAGAATCAATAGCTTTTTCCTAGATTGAATGTGAGAAAATGAAAATGAAAAAAATAAAATAATGATGGAGGTGATGTAATACACAAAACTCATGCTGGGGTGAATCTCAGATTTCACGGAGACATTTAACTATGGAAGCTAATAGAAAAGCATGTTCCACAGACACAAGATTCACAATATCCAGAGTATACAAGATCCCAGCTGTGTCAGAAGTAGCACGGCAGTTCTCACTACTGAGAGATGCAAAGTTGTTCCTCTGGGTTCTCATAACAAGGGTGACCACAGTGTAAATATCATTCCCTTCTTACTCCATCTGTACACTTCCAGTGACCACACAACCAATCATTTAAATGACTCAACTGGGCTTTGGCAAGTAGACATATTATCAGCAACGGTCATGTTCAAAATTCCTGCAGAAAGAAAACCCACTGGGCCTGAAACTCTAAGTTTAATTCAATTTGAAGAGAATAAGCAGTTTTGTTCAGTTCAGAATGTGCTACTTAGTATTTTATGCCAGAACTGTTATTGCGATCACATGGAGGAGAGAGATCGATGTGAATGGTAAATTCTAGGAAATGCCCACACTTCCCAGTTGCTATATCTATTTTAGTTGGTGGCAATTACGATTTACTACGCAACACTCAAAATACAAATGGTGCGGTGTTAAAGGAGATGGAAGTGACAGATTTGCAACCTCAAGGCGTGACTTCAAAATATTGGTGCCGGAAAGACTTCCAGTTCCGGAAGGCGGTAGAGACACAGCACGCAGAGCCCCGGCAGGTGAGGGTGATGGCGGGGGAGAAGAGCTTGGAGCCCGCTGGATGTGGAAGTGAAGCTGTGCAAGCGGGTGGGAGACGCAGGCGCGGGCAGATGGAGGAGGCCTTGGGTGCCAATCGCACGATGGGATGGCACAGACAGTGAGCAGGGAGTGAGGAAACACTGCTAAGCAGGGAAACTGAGAGCATAAGGACGGAACGAGAGAATCCAGAAGGAAAGCTAAGAACTTGAGCAGAATGAAGAAGCAGGGTTATGTGAGGAGAAGGCGCCCGCTAGCCCACCTCCAGGTTCCTCTGCCCTGATACCGAGCAAGGAAGCTGGATTCCGAGTACCACCTGCTGGAGGCTCGCGTGCCCTCTGCAGCTAGTTGGTTTCATCCAGTGGGAGCCACCTTGAGAGAATCGGAGGACCAGCATAGGGAGAGGTTTGCTTCTTCCCTGGCTTCTATCTTCTGAGTCTCGTACTCCTTCCATTTCCACTGCAGCCGCAGCCCTCACCACCTCCCACAGCTTTTACCCTCCAGGGTGTGCTTGGTCATAGCATCCCACCTGTGCTAGCCCAGAGGGAGGCCATGAACTCTTGTTTGTTTCCCTCAACTCATGCTTACCACTTTGTAAGTGGTCACTTGATTAAATGCTCAGGAAAATGCCCTCTAGTTCTGGCTGAAACCCAGACTCACATGGCCAGTTGCAAATACCCCTGTCTGACTTTAGGGAGATTGATTAAGGAGGTAATGGGAACCACATCGACTTACAGGGCGGATAGTCTGACTCTGAAGTATGACATGTAAATTACATCTCCATATTCTTAAAACAGAAAGATGGCAGATTCCTTAATCTTTCCACACTTGCATTACTTCTTCAGCCCTTATGACACCCATATTCTTTCTAACCAATGTCTCTTGTGTTCCTGTATTGAGCCTAACACTTGTCCACATTTAGGTCTTTGCATCCAAATGGGTTAGAACCTGGAGTTCTAGACAAGTCAGAACGATGAGAAAATTAGCTTGAGAGGACTTCCATTCAGGATAGTTGCATTTATCCATGTGAGCATCACCACTTCAGAGGTATGCATACTTCAGAATTAAACTTCAAAGCTTCCTAACCTAAGCACCCATTCTGACTCCTCTGCAGCTCATCTGCCCTGGTTTTTGCAATAATAGCAGAAAGGGAAAATTGTCGAGAGTTATGTGCACATTTAAAATATCCAGGAGTATGCAGTTTGTGTTGTAGATATTGCAAGGACAGTGAGAATGCAAACTGAGATTCATACACAAAAGAAAAGAAAGAGATATCACACTTTATACTAAATCATTAGAGTGGCTTCAGATTGTATTCTCATCTCTAGGATTACAATAATTATGATACATTTTGAAAAGTTGCTTATGTGTAAAAATGGTCCTGTGAAATTAAACACACAGACACAAACATGCAAAAAGATACCTATCTTTCCCTCTGCCCTCATTCACCTCCACCCACACAAGCTTTCTGCTTCATCTATGAAGTGCCGATGATTGTCGCATTCAGTGTAACGCTGATGCACAGAGAACATCAGTGGAGTGCAGGGAATGAGAAGGACCTCAGCTACAATACCTCAAATTAGAAGTTGCTCTTGAAAATCTACCCCTGAAATAAAAGTAATCAGAGGACTATACTTGATTGAATTCAAGTGACACTGTTTTAAGCACAAACAGCAGAAGTGAGGGACATTGGTACCTCTTACACACAATAGCAATGGCCAAGAATGGCTTGTTATTAAAACTACTCAAACTTCCTTTTAAATGAAAGAAGTGCCTTTGTTCTCTCTACCCCTCTACTTGGAGCAATCTTTTTCCATCTGATATAAATTATGGTTCAAGTCTCATGAAACAAGGCTCTAGAAAGATATCTTTTACTCTGCCAGCACCGACATTATAAGTTTGCATCAAACCACGTACAGTGAAGATGGTTGTTACAGGATATTAGAGTCACATTGTACAAAAGAAGGTTTGGAAGAAATAAATGGAAGAATAGAACTACAGAATAATATAGGGCTAATTCATGTCACTTATATTCAATACATAGGAAAATATTGTTGGTGTAATTAGAACGAGAACACAGAGAAATAAATCAGGACAAGGAAGAGAACCTGAAAGGTTAGGAAGAAAAGGTATGTCAGATGAATGATGATATTACAGAAAAGATCACTTATCCATACCATCTCTAAAAACTAAGTGACTAAAATTTAACCTTAACCAAAGTCATGGTTAGTTCTATTTACTGTGTAAAATTCTTTCCAATGTCTCCCATTTGAGTGTGTCTATGCCTAATTCTACTCTGACCAATAAGCTTTGGAACATTAAAAAAAAAAAAAAGACAATGTGCAGAAAATTGAAATAAATAATTTCTAAGACAAATATACAAATAATTGGAGGCCTAAGCATCTTCCTTTGGAAAGAAGAAATTCCCTCATGACAAAGAAGATATTATGGAATTTTATTCTAGTCTTTCTTAGAAATTACAGCTGTACTTTATAGAGCAGAATCTGGAAATCATAACATTTCAAGACAAGAAACTCAAAACTTTCTGGCATAAGTGTGAGCCAAACATTTTGGTGAACAAAACATGGTCCAATACAACTAGTCCAGTCTTAGTGGGGGTGGAAATGAGAACAATCAGAGAAGCACAGACCGTTAGAATTGCTTTTAAAGGGGAAGATGCTGGAAGAATTCATCCTGAAAAAAATATACATAAACTGCTAAGAAATGATTCACTTACCACGAATAAGGAAGGTCTAATTCACAAAAATAATCACGTTCTACCACCCTTGAAGAAACAATTTGATTAAATATCTAAATGAGTTGACTCTAGAAACACCTTGGGCATATTTTACCTGGGCTTCATAAGAAAGCCTTTGTACAGTGTTATACACAGGGGTAATATGTTAAATAATTATTAAACTTGGAAGACATGCACAGGTCTTGGCCAGATAAGTATAGCCCCATAAGCTTCATCAGATAAAGGAGCCGGCAAAGTGCCACAGAACATTTCCATTTGAGGAACAGTTTGGTTCTCTCGATGTATTAATGAGGTAGGGGAAAAAAGAAAAGAAAAAGAACAGGCAGTCAAGTCATTCCACTTGCACATAATAAAGTACAGGGAGACCATGTTGGAGAGGGAAAGCCACATCGTTTATCTTGGCGGGAAGAGCTCCGTCTTGGGTGGCATTTTTCAGTCATGTTGTATTGTGCTTGGGCTTTCCCAGTCCTTCTGATAGATTTGCTTTTTCTTTAATAATACATTGGATTTGTATAACCCTTTTCTTCCTAAAAGCACCAAGTACTTTTCATGGATTTTTTTTTTTCATTTATCCTTATCAAAGTGAGTTTTAAAAGGCCAGCGAAAGCTGTCTATTTTATAGGCAAGAAAGAGAGGTTCACAGAGGCCAACTGATATGCCCATGGTGTAGGGAACATATGCTGCAAGGCGTAACCACTTGTGTCCATCAGCAGATGTACCAAATGGCCACGGAGGGAGTTAGAGACCCTGTTGTTAGGTATTCTGGCACATCCATGGCACAGAATCCGTGATACAGAATGTCCCTCATGCTTGTTTCGGCTTCTTACTCTAGGCCAGGAGTTAGCAACCTATGACCCAAGGGCCAGATCTGCACTGTGGCCTTTTTATGTATGGCCCACAAGTTAAGAATGATTTTTACATTTCTAAATGGTTGGAAAAAATAAAATGAAGAGTAATATTTCATGACCTGTGAAAAAGTGTATGGAATTCAAATGTTAGCATTCCATAAGTAAAGTTTTATTGGAACACAACCATGTCCATTCATTAACTTTTGTATGGCTGCTTTTGTGCTAGAGAGCAGATCAGGGTAGTTGTCACAGATACCATATGGCCCATAAAGTTGTTTTGTTTTTATCTGGCTCGTTCCAGAAAGTATTTGCTGACTCAGTGACTTTTCTTCCTTCCTCCCTTTCTTCCTCCCTCCCTCCTTCCCTTCCTTCCTTCTTTCTTTCAGCAATTGAATATTTCCTTCAGAAAACTCTTTAGTAGGGAATTGGAGCATCCCATTCAAGACTCTGCCACATTTGGCTACCCAAAGTGAAGCCAGAAGCTTGCCCTAAAGCTCAGTCTCAAAGTGGTGAAACCAAGGAGGCAGGAGGTGTCTGTCTCTCTTTTAAACCAAACTAAACAGATGAGTGAGAACACATAGCTGCTGATGCCACCTCCCTAAAAGTGAAGGACAATCACCTCCCCAGGAACTCCCTTTCCTATTAGATTGTGAACGTCTTGTGACATAAGCATGCCTTATCTATCTTTCCGCCCCCCAGTCCCTCCCACTTCATTAGAACTTAACATCTATTAACTTAATGTTAATGAACTGAAAGAATGAATTACTTACACCCTAAGTCCAATCAACATCTAGGACAGACATAGAAGTCCCATGCTCTGCCTCTTGTCCCATTGTCTGTCTATTGAAACAGTGTTTGTGTCCTTCTACAGAGTTCCTTGAACTCACAGAGATTATGGAAAAGACTAAACACACAGCATCCTCTCCCTAAAAAAAAGAGAAAAAAAAAAGAAACATTTTTTCTACTGTCAGGATTGAGACACACAGCCTAAAAGCAGTTGATGATATTTAGAAGCATTAGTAAATGAATTCTCATTAATCAACAGTCGATAATCATCTGTTCCGGAGTGACTGAGGAAGAGGGGTAAAAAAGTTTAAAACAAGCCCATCAATAACTCTGTTATGGAGGAAAATTGGGACTGGTTTCAAACCTACCAAGTAATTGTGCCCTTTTATAAAGAAAGTGAGTGAGATTTCTTTTTTCCCAGGTATAGCTGCTCACCTTGTAGTAGTTCAACAAAACCAGGCATGTTTCTGTCTACTGGATGTTACCAAGTTCTATGTAAAAAGACAAAGTTCTGGAAACAGACCGCATTTTGCCTATGAAATGTGTATCTCTGTTTTCACATTACAATGACTCGCTCTTGCTTTCCTGCATGAAACCAAGGACCCTCACTTGGTGGCCTGTCCCAGAAACTCACCCAAGACCTGGGACATGATCATCCTCTTTACCAAGGATATTAATAAATCTACTTCTGACCTAAAAATAAAAGACAAAGTTCTTACATTGGTCTCCATAATTCAGGAGAAAGTGTTCAGATACACTGACATAAACCAAATATAACCTTTTCTCTAGTGTCCTCCTGTCTGCTAAGGATCTTTCTCACATTTAGTGTCAACCAAACCCCAAAGGCAAAAATGCCAGTGGAGGTAACAGTCAGTCTTCTGCTCAGCTCAGCTGCATTTCTCATGGATTAACAGATCTGTGAGATATAAAATGAACAAGAATTGATCCTATCCTTTATGGTGATGGCTTTGCTGCTGCAGCAAAGAAGATAAATGATGACTTCAGACTATGATTAACCCCAAATGAACTGTTTCAGTCAGTGCCTGGGCAGACAAGGAAAGCCTGCTCAGATGAAAGTGTGAGGAGACAGTTTATGGAGTGTGAAGGCATTCTTCTCAGAGCAGCAGTAAGGGGACCTCCAGGGGACATCGAGGCACCCAGAGACCAGCAGCAGGCAGAAGCTATTACCATCTCAACACCTGAGGAAGGAAGGGCGAGGACAGTCCTAGGAGGTTCTAGTAAGAGCTGAGCCATATTGAAGAGCCACTTCATAGAAGCTGTCCTGGAGGGGCAGGGGCATTGTAGAACTACAGAGTAAAGCAGGAAAAAAGCTGTGGGGAAAGTGCCCTGTCCTCTCTCATCTCCTGCCAGAGCTTCCTGTGCGCCAATTCCAACCAGAAGCCAGAGGTCAAGGGAGTCTGGCCAGTGCCATTAGTAGAGATCATAGAAGTCTCCCCTCTCTCCCCAGCCTGGGCAAATATCAGTGCAGAGAATGGGTAAACAGGTGGACAAGAATGGGCTAATGGAAAATGGCCAGCAGATGAGCCACAATATGAATCAATTGTCCATATCCTCCTGTCTTCTATATCCAACCAACCATATACCTCTCTCTAACTCTCTTCTGCAGGCTTCTATGCTTTCCAAGTGAAAGAGAACAAATTAATAAGCAATTGAATTTACTAAGTCATCAGACAAGTGTAGGAGAATGATTAGCCAACCATAGGAAACTGACTTGCCTGAAATTTTGAAACAACATTAATTCCCTACCCTCTCCCAAGGGTGCCACAAGGATGTCTCTTGGGTAATAGTAATAATATTTTAAATCTTTTATGATTTTACTAGCATTCAAAAATCTTAAGTGATTTCTTTTCCTCTAATATATAGCACTGTATTATAGATTGCCTGTCTAGTATGTCCCTTTGTTACAGCCAAGCCCGTAGAGTGACTGGTTCACTTCATTAGGAAGCCTCGGAGTTCTGAGGGATAAATATTGCACTAGGACATGAAATACAGGCTGGACTTGCAAACAGAACCCAGAGGTTTAAGTTCTTGATCCTTCACTTTTAGTGCTTGAGTGACCTTGATCTTATGCTCAGCTCTTCATCTCCCTAGGTTTCAGTTTCATTATTTGTAAAATGATGGAGTTGACCTGTATGAATTCTAAGATTCCTTTTATCTCTGAGATTCTGTGACTCTGTGCTTCTACTTACACTCAACTAACTGAAAGTGTTGTATTGCAGAAAGAATATATTACAGACTTAATAGTGCCTGATACGGGACATGGAGGGAGAGATCCAATACTGAAAATCAATACCACTAACACAGGACAGAAGATGAAAAGTGCAGAGGGCAGTCAATCAAGGGCTAATGGCAGACTTGTTGACCAAGCCTAAAGGCCAAAAGAAAAATGGGAATGTAGAAAGGAGAGCTAGGGGGCTAGCCTTATCAAGATAAGGCTTCCTTTAGGAATAGCTGCTGGTAGAATAATTTATAAAGCATGGTGACTTTTAGTTTTTCTTGTTTGAAATATTACAGGTTTATCTGCTACTTCTAGCTGTCAACTAGACATTTGGCATATTGTTCCCTAGCCCCTGAGTATCATTCTGATACTCAATATCTAGGTAAAAACACGCTGGTCCATCACATGGCTCAGCCACGGCCAAGAATTCTGCACTGTGGAGTATGAACATATTTGTGTGGTTTGTTTGGATCTGGTTTCTCCTGCATCCCCCTGCAGCAACTATGAGAACTAGTAATAGAAATTATATACTAAGGAGTGCCTAGTGAATTTACTAATCGGGAAACTACCTGTGTGAATCAAGAATGATACCGTTCACTGTCGAACCTGTGTGTATTGCATACATGCCAGGATGGTACTGGACAGTACATTAGAGAAGAACTACTACCCTGATTGTCCTAGTAATTTATTCTATTACCTTCTGTGATTAAGTACTATGCAAATTTTTTTTAATTTTAACTTTTTAAATTTATTTTTGTCTGCGTTGGGTCACAATTGCTTGCTCATGGGCTTTTCTCTAGTTGTGGCAAGCAGGGGCTACTTTCTAGTTGTGGTACATGGGCTTCTCATTGTGATGGCTTCTCTTGTTACAGAGTGCGGGCTCTAGGGCTTGTAGGCTTTAGTAGCTGCAGCACACAGGCTCAGTAGCTGTAGTGCATGGGTTTAGTTACTTCAAGGTATGTGGAATCTTCCCAGACCAGGGATAAACCCATGTCCCCTATATTTTCAGGTGGACTCTTAATCACGGGACCACCAGGGAAGTCCCACAAATATTTTAATTCAATGATAAGAAGCCTCTCCAACTATTTAAAATAGAATGAAAGTAAAGATATTGATGGTTCTGTCTGATGAGAGTCTCTCCCTGTGCATATAGCAACTATCTCTGTTAGATAGCATAGCTCAGGAGGACATCCTGGAACCCAGGCAGGTGACTGAGTTCTCTAGCTTGTTGTGCAGGGAGCAGTGGGCAGTTGATGTCAGTGAGTTAACAGTAGACTTGGATAAGCTCTAACAGTCTCTACTCCTAGCCACTGTTCTCTTAACAAACCTCTGCACTGGGAACAAGATTGCTATATATTCTGTTTCTTGACCTACATTGCAAATGAAGATACTACTTAATAAAGAATCCAGTAGTACTCCTTGAAAGAGGAAAAAATAAGTAGCTAGTATTTTTCACAGCTGGAGAAAAAAGAGAACATTTCCCAGAGCACAGAATGCAGTTTAACCCCAAGCACTTGGCCTTCTGGAGGCCATTCCCCAAGAGTGCAGCTTTGATTTGTTATCAGCACAGAAACATCAATGCCACTCTTTCTTCTGGGTCTTCCCACCATGCTTCATAAAGAGCCATTCAAAATTCTTTGAAGATAAATAAGTAACATTGCTTAATTCCAGCCCTTTTTCCTCAATCACTGAGGGGAAGGGATCTCTCTGCTTGTAACCGCATAACCATAGTCATAACCAGGAAGAAGGAATAGAGGGAGAGGCAGAGAGGGGGGTTTCCTACCAGTCTAAACCCTTACTGAAAATTTTCCAGGTCTATGTCTCCTTCTTTTCTCCTTCCTCTTGCTGCTCACTCCAGTATTTTTCCTCCCTTTGAATTGGGTCACTGAGAAATCAAGTCAGAAACAGCATACAAACCTAATAATACTCTTTGTTAGAAGATATACACGCTATCGCTATTGTTTTATTTAGTTCTAAAATCTTTGCCCAGGACTGAAAGTAGCTTCTTGATAATGTAGTCTTCCAGATGACTCAGATTCATTATAACACAAGCTTGACCTTAAACCTGAGCTGGTTCTGATTAGAACTTCAAGTTGTGGCTTTTCAATTCATGACCTCAGGAGCAGACATTTACAAAAGCCCACTGTGAGGTTTCATTTTGTTTTATTTTGAAGGCTAAGCATCAGTTTTTAACCTACCAGATTCTCAAGTTTTCTGGAGACCCCAAATAATAAAGCAATCTCTATAGCTGAATGAGTTCATAGAAGTTTTGTTGTTTAAAAATTGGAATAAAATGTTTCTTCTCTTTTGGGAGCGTGAGAAGCCTTCTGATAGTGACTGTCTTGAGCCATCAACTGTGTGCCTGTATTCAAAGTATTTGTAAGTTGATAATGAAAGCCAGTTGTATTCATCTATATTTATACTTTATATATATTTCTCTGGTGCTTTTATTCTGAATCTATGGAAGGCCTTTACATATTTTAGCTAATCCTAACACTATCCATATGAGATTTGTGGATAAAGATTATGAAGAGGGGGAAGGGACCTTTCTGCTTGTAACCACAAAACCATAGTCATAACCAGGAAGAAGGAATAGAGGGAGAAGGAGAGAGCGGGGTTTCCTACCAGTCTAAACCCTTACTGAAAATTTTCCAGGTCTATGTCTCCTTCTTTCCTCCTTCCTCTTGCTGCTCACTCCAGTATTTTAGTCTGTCAAAATTGTTTTCACTTTTACTTAGCCATAAAAAGGATGAAATTGAGTAGTGATGAACCTAGAGCCTGTTTTACAGAGTGAAGTAAGTCAGAAACAGAAAAACAAATACCATATATTAATGCATATATATGGAATCTAGACGGCTTCTCTGGTGGCTCGTATGGTAAAGAATCCACCTGCCAGTGCAGGAGAGGCAAGTTCAATCCCTGGGTCGGGAAGATTCTCTGGAGGAGGAAATGGCAACCTACTCCAGTGTTCTTGCCTAGAGAATTCCATGGAAAGAGGAGCCTGGTGGGCTATGGTCCATGGGGTTGCAAAGAGTTAGATGAAACTGAGAGACTAACACACACACACGGAATCTAGAAAAATGGTGCTGATGACCCTATTTGCAGGGCAGCAATGGAAATGTGGACGTAGAGAGCAGACTTATGGACACAGCAGGGGAAGAAGAAGGTGGGGCAAATTGAGAAAGTAGCATCGATTTTATACACTACTATGTAAAATAGATAGCTAGTGGGAAGTTGTTGTATAGAACAGGAAGCTCAACCTGGTACTCTGTGATGACCTAGAGGTCTGGGATGAGGGGTGGGTGGGAGGGAGGCTCAAGAGGAAGAGGATATATGTATACTTACAGCTGATTCATGTTGTTGTATAGCAGAAACTAACATAACATTGTAAAGCAATTATCCTCCAATTAAAGAAAAATTGTTTTCTTCTTCCCTTGGCTTTGTCCAAAGTAACCCCTTTCTTCCCAAGTCTGTTCTTAGCGCTGTCCACCCACTTAAAAACCGATGGCTTCTCTTTATAATAAAAAGTTCCATAGAACTTAACTTTCACCTTTGTAACAAAACCTATTGTATTCTATTTTGTGCAACACTCACTCGTGTTTTGTTTTACCTTGACTACATTCCTAGGAGGCAAAGTTATATAATTTAGAGCAGTTAGCATAGGCTCTGGTCCATCAGTTCAGTTCAGTGTCTCAGTCGTGTCCAACTCTTTGCAACCCCATGAATTCCAGCACGCCAGGCTTCCCTGTCCATCACCAGCTCCCAGAGTCCACTCAAACTCATGTCCATCTAGTCGGTGATGCCATCCAGCCATCTCATCCTCTGTGGTCCCCTTCTCCTCCCACCCCCAATCCTTCCCAGCATCAGGGTCTGGTCCATAATGGAAAATAAATATCTAGGTGTTAAGTGAATCAAAGGAAATTTTGATTCCCAAATTTATGTTGCCCTACAGGAAAATCTGCACATTGAACATTTTCCTAATCTTCCCTTCTCTTCCCCAATCATTTGTCAGTTGTCAGTCTTCTTTTCTAATATTTGTTGAATCTATCATTCATTCATTCTTTGCCTGGTCAACATTGTCAGTTTGGTTCATCTGGGGTAGCTTTCTGCCTCTAGTCTCTTTTTACTCCTCACCCCACCTTCTACCCCTTTCTTCCTACTCCATACTTGACTCTTCTTCATATACACTCAACTATATCGAGTAAAACAAACAAGCAGATACCCTCAAAGTCACTATCCAGTATTCATTATCATCCACCATATTACAAAGTCCTCTGACATACGTCCATCTTCTTTCACAGTATTGGCTGACATATAAACTGTACACTAGCCTAATTGGACTTTTCACTGCTTATGAAAGATTTCTAAACCCTCCTGTCCATGTCCTTTTACTCATGCTGTTCAGTTGACCTAGAATGGCCACACCTCTAGATGCCCACATATAGCTATTATAATCTTACTTGTCTTTTTACACAAAGACAAATCCATTGCATTTAATGGATACAATCTTCCATTAATCTTTCCTAATTTTTTCTCTGCACTCCTGAATGAGATGAACTCTTCTTTGGTGGAGATTTCTCTGTTTCACCATCATTTGATTTTTTTTTTTTTTTTTTTGCTGGATCATATGGAACTTTATTTTTAAATTTTTTTAAATTAGTTTATAATCAGGAATTATGTTTGTTTCATCTTGGTATAACCTACAGCACCTGGCAGAATGCCTTGCACATATTAGGTTTCAATAAATATTGGTTTGAATTGAGTCTCTTTAAACTCATTCACATTTATCCATAAAGGGCAAAAGATTCTATTTGGGACTTCTTCAATTCTCAACATCATCTTTCTATTCCATTTTATTTCTCTTAGTATTTAAATGTCATTTTGCAATTTCCCAAAGAAAATGAACTTCCACTTTTTTGTCCCTTTGCTCTATAGCATCACCTCCTTTTGCATCCATTTTAACATTTTCTTTCAGTTCTCTTCCACTCTTTCCTTCAGTTATACCCATAGCTCTAAGCAAAAGAATGCATCATTCTAGAAACATTGGGCATCGGTTCAGGTGATCTCAAAGATTTCTTTCATTTTCATTAATCAATGATTTGACAAGTTACATATCTTGAGAATCCAAATTATTGCAGACTTAACACTTGTGTTCCTATTACTTTTTCTTACTTTTAATTCCCTTCTAATAAAGGAGTCTAGAGGTCTTTGGAATCTTGGGAAGGGAGAATTCAGGATTCACTAGCCTCCATCCTGGGAAGGGATCCAAGCCAAGAGTGGAGATCAATACTATCTGATAGTAGAATTGCAAACTTGGAAAGCCTATTGTCTGGATGTTCAAGGGAAGGCATGCTGTCCTGTCTCCTTGTTTCCAGCATGCCTTTGGGGCATGTTTCATATTTTCATCAATTTTGCAATAACAGTGTTGCCAGTTCCCAAGATACCTTAAAGGATTGTATATCAGTGTAATGTTCCAGGAATATGATTAAATGGAACTTAATTTTGAAAGAACTGTGTATTGCAAAATTCAACTTTTGCCTAGTCGTTAGTTCTGGAAGATGACAGAGGAATAAGCAAAGTGTGTAGAGCGAGCAAAAAAGTTAATATTGATTCCCAAGGAAATCTTTTTGAAGCACATTCCAAATATAATTAGAAATGAGTAAGGAAATGAGAGGAGCAACAGTGATTTGAGCCACATTCATCCAGAGAAAATACATGGCAGAAATTAGGGTAAAAAAATCAAAATAAAAAAACTGAAGTAAAAAAAACACACATAGAATATTTACCAGGTATAAAAAATAAAAAAATAGTTTAAGAAATAATAGGAGATATCTCCATTGCTGTCAGTCATTATTATGTCTTATAATTATAAATATTTATTTTATATAATAAAATACATAGTTATATCATTACTATTAGTCAAATTAACCTGCTCTTGGGAATCCATTATAATGTGAGTCATGAGTAGTTCCACTGGTAAGTAAATCTCTAAGCAATAATGTAGGTTACAAGTAATATCTCCTTTCTTTATACTTCTCTCCCATTATTAATCTGTGGGATATGCAATTAGTGTACATGAGAATGACACAGCAAGCAGACCAGAAATTGGGTTTCCTTTGATACACGGTTGTGTCCCCTGTGCTTCAGTTGCTCTGCAACAGGAACTTTATTTTCTTTCTTCCATGGAGCGTATCATTATATATGCTTCATAAATCCTCTTACCATCCTTCCAAAGCAAATAGGGGATACATTTATTTCTCCTACCTGGTTGGATTGGTTCACGAAGGTGCTGCAGGTTAGAGGTAGAGAGCCATTCATAAAGTCAAACAGACCTGGCTTTGAGTCTTATATTATTGGCTTTGACTCACCATGAGACCTCTTCGTTCTGGACCTGAAAATACACTTAATCTATCTGAAAAGATTGTTGTGAGGATCAATGAGAATATACATCTATACATGTAAACATGCATATAAACACACATAAACATGCATACAAACACACATAAGCATCCACTGTGTGTGTAGATTTTTTGTAATAGCTGGTACATGGTAAGCATTCATTAAATGTGGCTAAGATTTTTATTATCACGAAGCACTTAATTATTCTTAGTTTTTCAATAATGCAACCACACTGTTCAATACATCCTTCTGGATGCCTGGAGTGAACTGCTGGGCTCCAGCACCCTCCCAGCCTGCCTTGGAAAGCTGGACCATGGTCTACCTTCAACCTCTCACTATTCTAGATGTGTTTGTGTGTACAGTGGTCAAGATGTCATAGTGAAAGCTATGGGGCATCCTTGTTCTTGACATTATATTTAAATACAAAATTTAGCAGTTTAACAGTCAGGCCATTTTCTTATCTTTTGTTTTGGTGGGAAATAAATCAAAACATGCAATTCCTGGCATGTAACCAGCTCTCATGGAGAAGGCAATGGCAACCCACTCCAGTACTCTTGCCTGGAAAATCCTATGGATGGAGAAGCCTGGTAGGCTGCAGTCCATGGGGTCGTGAAGAGTCGGACACGACTGAGTGAATTCACTTTCACTTTTCGCTTTCATGCATTGGAGAAGGAAATGGCAACCCACTCCAGTGTTCTTGCCTGGAGAATCCCAGGGACAGGGGAGCCTGGTGGGCTGCCGTCTATGGGGTCACACAGAGTCAGACACAACTGATGTGACTTACAGCAGCAGCAGCAGCAGCAACCAGCTCTCAATAAATATCATCATCATCTCATTTGATGGCCTGAATTCTAAACACAATCCTGAAGAAAGCACAGGCACAGAAATAGGCTTAATTTTTTAAATTATGACTACTAATACCACAACTGCATTATTACCACATTTTTAACCCTTTTTTCTTGAAATAATTTAAAATTTGCAGAAGAATCTTAAGAATAGTACAAAGAATATTCCAATAACCCTTCATCTAGATTCACCAATTGTTACAAGCATTTCACCTCTCTCTCTCACTCTGTGTGTGTGTGTGTGTGTATGTATATATATTAGTATAAACATCACACTCCTTTACCTCAAATACGTTGGCATATTTTTCTTAAGAAAAAAGACATTCTCAGTATAATTATAAAATGCAAAACCAGTATAATACTTTTTCCTATAGACTGTCTGTATTAAAATGTCACCACTTATCCCTAAATATACTACTGCAGTATTTATTTTCCCTGATTCAGCTCCCGAGCTAGGCTCATGTGTCGCGTCTCATTTCCTATGTCATTTGCCTGCTAACTAGGGCTTACCTCCTTGTTCTAGGAGCTTCGTGACAATGCAGTGCAAAACTCAGTGAAGACAAAACTTTTCTTTCTTAATGAGAAGCAACATATATTTATAAAATATAATAGATTTTTATAAGTAATGTGAATTTTACTTAATTCTACCCAAACTCCAAAAAAATCGGAGGGGCTTTACTCTTACCTCTGCGGTTAATTTCACCAAGGTTACCCAGAAAAGTTTTTTACCATGAAAAAATCTCAAGGCTGATCCTGCTTTGATTTAACCTGTTTTCCAGGATGATTTGAATATAAATCAAGTCCTACTAAGTGCCAGTGTGAGTTCTGGTTCTAACCTTGAAATGCTTAAAAGATTTGGGCAGAACTGTGTGTATTATATGATTCAATTTATATGAAGTAAAGCAGATTAGAAGTTGCCTAAGGCTGGGAAGCAGAAACTGGTACTCTTTGAAAACAGGCATGGAGGATCTTTTGGCAGATAAAAAAAGTTTAAAAACTGAATTGTAAAGAGGGTTGTACAACTCTGAATTTACTGAAAATTTTTGGATCATATGATTAAAATAGTTAAGTTTTGTGCTATATAATTTATACCTCTAAAAATCTATTGAAAGGAAGGAAGGAGGGAGGGAAAGACTCAAAAAAAAAAAGAAAACCTGGGCAAGAGAAATCTTATCCATAGAACAACTTAGGCAAATATCAGGGAGTTGGGCCTTTCAGACAAAGGCAATAAAGAACATCAGTTTTCTGTGGCTGCTTTCTTACTGAGGCCCGTTTTAAGTAATGGTCAAAGCTTGTGAGTTATCTAACCTATGTGGTACCTAGAAAACATTTCCTCTTTGGCAAGTGGAAGAGAGATCCTGTACTATTTTTTTCTCAATATAAAAAATCATACCTGAATTTGTCAGTGCAGGCTCATGAAGCCATGACAAAAATTAAAGAGAAGTAGTCTCCACACATGTTTTGAACATTTGAAGAAAAAGAGAGCTAATAGAAGTTGCCAAATTTGTCTTTCTGACAAGTGTCTCTTTGTACAAAAATAGTCCCACGAAGCAGTCTGCATCTACATCAGCTCTTAATTGTGATATGCTGGGAAAAGGACGCCATGCAGATTTTACTGCAGAAAAAAATGTAAATGTTAAAGATTTCTATGGAGCAATGACCTCATCATTATTTTGGTCATTTTATTTTTTAAAAAATAAAATGTGGTAAGCTTTCCAAGCCTCCCTTCTGTGGCCTCCATATCCACCTCCTGTAAAAAGCATGAAGAAAACTTCAGTGGAGCAACAAGGCTGTAACACTGGGAGAAATGATTGATTTCACTTGAACACCACCACCAACAAAAAATGTTTAAAAACAGTTTCATGGCTCAACTTTCTCCTTGCTTTTTTTTCCTCTCTTATAGTTGGAATGTATTTTATCGTCTGTCAGTTTTGCCCTATGATATGTCCTCTTAAATTGGATCTGTAAGCCCTTCATAAAGTTTAATAAATCTTCAGCATTTCACCCTAAGGAAATTATATTAAAAACCTTCAAATGTGAAGTTGGGCCGGCAGACACAGAGCGCTGGGAATTTTATCACCATAATCAGCGTGTAATGAAAGCCTCTGTCGCTGTTCCTCCCCAATCATAATCTGCCTGTCTTTATGAAAAAAGGGGGGTTTGTCTGGGTTCATCTGCAAGCTTTAATTGGAAGATATCTTCATTTCATTCCAGCCTACTGGGATAATAACTCAGCCCCGTGTTTAAACATAGGCCCTTGCCGCTGATATTTTTTCATTTAGTAAAGCATGTCTCTTTAAATGATTTAGCAAATCATCATGAATGCCAAGCCAGGGTGATTGGCAGCTCATTGCTGGTGCACCATTTGCATGACATTTGTTCTTCAGCTAAGAAAGCTGCTGCAGGTAAACAAGCAGGCCCTGTACTGACTCCCTTTGAGTCCCTTCCTGTTTATTTTCTCATAATCAAATGACATTTATGGAGAGGCAAATGCAGCTGCACATATATGAGGGAAATGCAATCAGGCTAAACATGATGACTTCATTCAGGTGATATTTTGATTAGAGAAAGGATATTTTTATGACATGGGGGCTTTTTTATTGAGAAATCTGGCACATTCTCTTCAGTGTAACTAACACTTTATATTTTATCTATATCTTAATGTAAAGGCTGGACTCAAATAATTGGTTTGACTGAGTGTTCACTTATGAGCGTTTCATTAATACTTGGGAAAGCATCAAGCAGGAGACAGAAGACACCTTTCTTTGTTCCGTTCAGAAGAAATTATCCCTTTCTTCCCTCAAAGGAAAAAATAGAAAGAAAGAAAACAAAGCAATGGGATATAATGCTAGTTTCTGCCATCAATGAATGTAGCTTTTCCTAAAGGAGGTTTCAGAGGGGATGTTATTTTACAGTGAAACAGTTTATGCATATTTTCTAGCTTATTGTCCTATCAAGGGATATGGACAATAACAAATCAGGGTTTTTTTTATCCTTTTCCTTAAAAAAAAAGTAATAGTAACATATTGTCTGCCTAGTTCATGTGGTCAGCTAGGGTAAGAGAGAGTAAGGTGCCTGTTAGTAGGCTTGCAAGAAATGCAGGAGTCCATAGGACTTGCAGAAAGAGATAGTTCTTCATTTCTGGAGAATGTTCCCCTGCAGTATGGGCAGATACAATCTTTCAAAACTTTCTCAGCTTCTTCTAGTGTTGAAGGCAAAAGGCAGGAGCTGGCTGTCATTTCAATTCTGTGATAAGGATGCATTTCCACAATCAACTGCCAAATCCCTTCTAAGAAGTGCCTCAGACCATCAGAAATCACCTGATTCTTGATGAGCTAAAATAATCACTCTCAGAAAAGTATTGTCTTTTCCCATCACTTCTATATTAAGAGAAGAATGGAGAAATATGCTTCCTTTAGGGTGAAAAAGTAATCCTAAGCAACCCCAATATTTTTTTTTTTTTGGTCATTGTGATTTTGGGTTCTCTCCTGGATAGGATCCTTCCTGTGCTTTTTTATTTTTTCTAACATCTATGAGTCTGGAATGGCA
This sequence comes from Giraffa tippelskirchi, assembly GCF_054371585.1. Classification (NCBI taxonomy): domain Eukaryota; kingdom Metazoa; phylum Chordata; class Mammalia; order Artiodactyla; family Giraffidae; genus Giraffa; species Giraffa tippelskirchi. Next base: position 173,331,803 of record NC_137275.1, read on the forward strand.
AAGAATGATTCATCCAACCCACAAAACTTTGATTGCCCCCCCAGGCCGTCATGACAAAAAAGACAATGCTTAGAGCTGGATGGGCTGGCTGAGAGAGCAGGCCTTCAGGAGCCCAGGAAGTGAAAAGAGAAAAAGGAACAAATTTGAGAAGGAAATACGACTGGAATGAAAGAAGAGGTCTAACATGGCCGTAGCCCGTACTGGTCTTTTTTTGTTATACTTGAACACAGAGGGAATAATCTTTTCAGCAACGTCTTCCAACCTAAAGGTCAATGATTTTAAGCAATAACAACAACCTTGATCTGGTTCTTTATACTTTCTGGAATGTTATGCCATTTGATATAATAATGTTTAGCCTAAGCTCTATAATAAGGGGGTGCTGAGTGTTCACCCTGAGACTGGGGGCAACACCGAGTGGAGCTACCCCACACCTGAGGTCGGGGGCAGCGGCCGAGAGGAGCTAACCCACGTCCAAGGAGCTGCAGCTGTGCGGGCACAGGAGGGCGGCGGGAGCTACTTCACGTTCAATGTCAGGAAGGGTGGCCGTGAGGAGATACCCCTTGTCAAAGTAAGGAGTAGCGGCTGCACTTTGCTGGAGCAGCCGTGAAGAGATACCCCACATCCAAGGTAAGAGAAACCCAAGTAAAACGGTAGGTGTTGTGAGAGGGCATTAGAGGGCAGAAACACTGAAACTATAATCATAGAAAACTAGCCAATCTGATCACACGGAACACAGCCTTGTCTTACTCAATGAAAATAAGCCGCACCATGTGGGGCCATCCAAGACAGATGGGTCATGGTGGAGAGGTATGACAGAATGTGCTCCACTGGACAAGGGAATGGCAAACCACTTCAGTATTGTTGCCTTGAGAACCCCATAAACAGTATGAAAAGGCAAAAAGATAGGACACTGAAAGGTGAACTCTCCAGGTCGGTAGGTGCCCAATATGCTACTGGAGATCAGTGGAGAAATAACTCCAGAAAGAATGATGGAATGGAGCCAAAGCAAAAATAATACCCAGCTGTGGATGTGACTGATGCTAGAAGCAAGGTCCAATGCTGTAAAAAACAATATTGCATAGGAACCTGGAATGTTAGGTCCATGAATCAAGGCAAAATTGAAAATGATCAAACAGGAGATGGCAAGAGTGAAGATCGACATTCTAGGAATCAGCAAACTAAGATGGACTGGAATGGGTGAATTTAACTCAGATGACCATTATATCTACTACTGTGGGCAGGAATCCCTTAGAAGAAATGGAGTAGCCATCACAGTCAAAAAAAGAGACCGAAATGCAGTACTTGGATGCAATCTCAAAAATGACAGAATGATCTGTGTTCATTTCCAAGCCAACCATTCAATATCACGGTAATCCAAGTCTATGCCCTGACAAGTAACGCTGAAGAAGCTGAAGTTGAACGGTTCTATGAGGACCTACAAGACCTTTTAGAACTAACACCCCAAAAAGATGTCCTTTTCATTACAGAGGATTGGAATGCAAAAGTAGGAAGTCAGGAAATGCCTAGAGTAACAGGCAAATTTGGCTTTGAAGTACAGAATGAAGCAGGGCAAAGGCTAATAGAGTTTTGACAAGAAAACGCACTGGTCATAGCAAACACCCTCTTCCAACAACACAAGAGAAGACTGTACACATGGACATCACCAGATGGTCAACACAAAAATCAGATTGATTATATTCTTTGCAGCCAAAGATGAAGAAGCTCTATACAGTCAGCAAAAACATGACCGGGAGCTGACTGTGGCTCGGATCATGAACTCCTTATTGCCAAATTCAGACTTAAAGTGAAAAAAGTAGGGAAATCCACTAGACCATTCAGGTATGACCTAATTCAAATCCCTTATGATTATACAGTGAAAGTGAGAAATAGATTAAAGGGACTAGATCTGATAGACGAGTGCCTGATGAACTATGGACAGAGGTTCGTGACATTGCACAGAAGACAGGGATTAAGACAATCCCCATGGAAAAGAAATGCAAAAAAAGCAAAATGGCTGTCTGAGGAGGCCTTACAAATAGCTGTGAAAAGAAGAGAAGTGAAAAGCAAAGCAGAAAAGGAAAGATATTCCCATCTGGATGCAGAGTTCCAAAAAATAGCAAGGAGAGATAAGAAAGCCTTCCTCAGCGATCAATGCAAAGAAATAGAGGAAAACAACAGATTGGGAAAGACTAGAGATCTCTTCAAGAAAATTAGAGATACTAAGGGAGCATTTCATGCAAAGATAGGCTCGATAAAGGACAGAAATGGTATGGACTTAACAGAAGCAGAAGATATTAAGAAGAGGTGGCAAGAATACACAGAAGAACTGTACAAAAAATATCTTCATGACCCAGATAATCAAGATGATGTGATCACTCACCTAGAGCCAGACATCCTGGAATGTGAAGTCAAGTGGGCCTTAGAAAGCATCACTACAAACAAAGCTAGTGGAGGTGATGGAATTCCAGTTGAGCTATTTCAAATCCTGAAAGATGATGCTGTGAAAGTGCTGCACTCAATATGTCAGCAAATCTGGAAAAACTCATCAGTGGCCACAGGACTGGAAAAGGCCAGTTTTCATTCCAATCCCAAAGAAAGGCAATGCCGAAGAATGCTCAAACTACCGCACAATTGCACTCATCTCACACTCTAGTAAAATAATGCTCAAAATTCTCCAAGCCAGGCTTCAGCAATACGTGGACCATGAATTTGCAGATGTTCAAGCCGGTTTTAGAAAAGGCAGAGGAACCAGAGATAAAATTGCCAACATCCTCTGGATCATCGAAAAAGCAAGAGATTTCCAGAAAAAACATCTATTTCTGCTTTATTGACTATGCCAAAGCCTTTGACTGTGTGGATCACAATCAACTGTGGAAAATTCTTAAAGAGTTGGGCATACCACACCATCTGACCTATCTCTTGAGAAATCTATATGCAGGTCAGGAAGCAACAGTTAGAACTGGATATGGAACAACAGACTGGTTCCAAATAGCAAAAGGAGTACATCAAGGCTATATATTGTCACCCTGCTTATTTAACTTATATGCAGAATACATCATGGAAACGCTGGGCTGGAGGAAGCACAAGCTGGAATCAAGATTGCCGGGAGAAATATCAATAACCTCAGATATGCAGATGACACCACCCTTATGGCAGAAAGCGAAGAAGAACTAAAGAGCCTCTTGATGAAAGTAAAAGAAGAGAGTGAAAAAGTTGGCTTGAAGCTCAACATTCAGAAAACTAAGATCATGACATCTAGTCCCATTACTTCATGGGAAATAGATGGGGAAACAGTGGAAACAGTGGCTGGCTTTATTTTTCTGGTCTCCAAAAATCACTGCAGATGGTGATTACAGCCATGAAATTAAAAGACGCTTACTCCTTGGAAGGAAATTGATCACCAACCTAGATAGCATATTTAAAAGCAAAGGCATTACTTTGCCGACAAAGGTTTGTCTAGTCAAGACTATGGTTTTTCCAGTAGTCATGTATGGATGTGAGAGTTGGATTGTGAAGAAAGCTGAAGAATTGATGCTTTTGAACTTGGGTGTTGGAGAAGACTCTTTAGAGTCTGTTGGACTGCAGGAGGTCCAACCAGTTCATCCTAAAGGAGATCAGTCCTGGGTGTTCATTGGAAGAACTGATGTTAAAGCAGAAACTACAATACTGGGCCACCTCATACGAAGAGTTGACTCATTGGAAAAGACCCTAATGCTAGGAAGGATTGGGGGCAGGAGGAGAAGAGGACGACAGAGGATGAGATGGCTGGATGGCATCTCAGACTCAATGGGCATGGGTTTGGGTAGACTCTGAAAGTTGGTTATGGACAGGAAAGCCTGGCGTGCTGTGATTCATGGGGTCTCAAAGAGTCGGATATGACTGAGCGACTGAACTTACTGAGTGTTCACTGACTGAAGAAGCTTTTAGCAAGAACTTACTTCTTTTGAGACAAATGAGAAATCACTTTTCCTTTGAGAGAGTGCTGTAGTTTAGTCTGGGGGCACTGTCCCATGGAACTGTTGGTGTTCTTGCGTTGTGTTTGTGTGTAGTCTGGGGAAGCTTTCCTGCCCTCTCCTTACTGTAAATGATTCATGATTAAAAATGTCTTTTTATTACTTTGTTTTCCTTACTGTAAAATTCAATAAATCTAAACAAGTCTGATGCAGATCAGGTAATGGAAATAATTTAAGAATTGTAATATGTGGACTGCAGTCAGTGAAAGAGGAGATGAAGTTATCATGAGGCCTTCCTAAGCAGTTTGTTGACAATGCTATCAGAGGATAATTTTAACACCGTTTCTAAAATTAAAGGAGACACACTGGGGAGACTGAAGACTCCTGATCAATCTGTGACCAAATAGAATCATATTGAAGAGTAGGCTTGTGGCTCATCCATCCTCCACCATGGCAAGACCAGATTAGCTGCCTTTCTTGCGTCTTCTCTTAGAATTCCACACTTGCCACAATGTTTGTCCTATACTATTGAATAACTGCCTATTTAGTGGTCTGTTGTTGTTGTCCAGTCACTAAGTCACGTCTGACTCTTTGTGACTCCATGGACTGCAAACGCCAGGCTTTTCTGTACTGCACCATCTCCCAGAGTTTGCTCAAATTCATGTCCATTGAGTCGGTGATGCTATCTAACCATCTCATCCTCGGCTGTCTCTTCTTCTTTTGCCCTCAATTTTTCCCAGCATCAGGGCCTTTTCCAATGAGTCGACTCTTTGTATCAGGTGGCCTAAGTATTGGAGCTTCAGCATAGGGAATTGGCTTATGTCATCATGAAGGCTGGAAAGTCCAAAATCTGCAGGGTGGACCAGTAGGCGGGAGACCTAGAAGAGCTGATATTGCAGATGAAGTCTGAGGCAGTCTGCTGGAGAAGTCTGTTTTGCTCAAGGGAGGCTAGTCTTTTTGTCCTACTCAGGCCTTCCAAACATTGAATGGGACCCACCTACATCACAGAGAGCAAACTTCTTTATTCAGAGTCCACCAGTTTAAATGTTAATCTCATCCAAAAGCATCCAGAGTGTTCGACCAAATACCTGGGCACGCTATGGCCCAATCGAGTTGACACATAAAATTAACTTTCACATTTTTCTAAAGTCATCTTTGCTAGGAGGAAAGAAGAAAAAGAGAGAGGGTGAGAATGAGAGCAAAAGAAAGAGAGGGAAATAGCATAATCATAGTCATCATTTGGGATTTGAGCTGAGCTGTCACAGCAGAAGTGACTCAGCTACAAGAAGGACCTACCCAGGACCAGGGTACCTCATTTTCCAACTGAGGAGATTCCAGTCAGCTCCATCTAAAGAAGTCTTTCTCTATTCCCATAGGGATTGGTGATATTCATTTGAATATGGCGATCTCTCCTAATGCTGCATCAAATAGAGGAACTGGCATTTAGAAAATGCCTATAACTTATCTCAGTAGAAGCAGAAATATTTTCAGATTCTTAAGATCTTGTCACAGGGCAATAAATAACAGTTTAGCTTTCTCACCTTGAAAAGAGACTGGTACCAACACAGAGTCTCTAATAGAGTTAGCTTCATTTTCTTCCATATTAGAAGATAGTAAATACTGATAACTGTAGATGAGGCTTATAGTTTCCTCAACTGATTTTTTTTAGGCCTTATCTGAAGAATTTCAAGCAGGGGATGATCCTCTTCTCCCATCACTGCTAAGACACTCAGTTATATTTAACATTCTGGATTGACCAGATTTAACCTATAATGAACCATGAGGATCTCTTTTGCATCAGGTATGTCCAGATCATTAAAAACTTAGAGTTGTGTCAAAGATAGGGACAATCTGATCATTTTTATTTCCTTGTGCTGACAGTAAATCTTTTTTTCTCATCCATATCCTCATGCTGGAAGTAAAATTTTTACTTAGTTGAGTTCACTTTTTATTCTCTTACTTTTTACATTAAAGATAGTATGGTCTAATATGGAACTGAATGACATTTACTTTGCATATCTTTCCCATTACTTTCTGTATATATATATGCATATATGTATATGTGTATATATATATATATATAGTGCCTGCCTTTTTAAAGGCAAAAATCAGAATAAGGCAACTTTGTGGAAAAATCAACTTCAGTTCTAAGCTCCTTTTAAATGTGTGAGTCTAGGTATAGCAACCAGCAAAGACAAAATTTCAGAAAGTATGTGACACTTAGGAATTGAAAGACTAAATTTTCAGTGGTGCTGCTCTGAAAGTGAAAACTTGACATTGGCTCATACATATACTTGCCAGCATAAAATCTGTGCCTGCACATGGACAATAAACTGCATATTGCAAATAGCACAGACATGCGGGTACACGGTCCATGTACATAAATACAGAGAGAGAGGCAGAGAAGAGCTAACTGTACATCTTGTTGCCTGTTCCCACCAATTTCTAAACCCACAAATACTGAATTTTACTGTATAATTGCAGATGCATATTTTAATACAAATAAGACATTTGCCTCTTTCCTTTTCTCTGTTCTTCTTGGAAAGAACTCAAATTTTCTCCCATAAATATCTCTAAATTCAGTCAGTTGAACAAATTTTTCTTTAAGAATGACAGTAAAACAGTATAGAGCTTGGAGTAAAAATCCTAATACATCATCCAAATGTCTTTCTCCCAGAAGTATTCTGAGGTTCTTCTGATAAAGGAAAAGTAAAATTTCTTCCTGCCTCCCTAGTAAAAAAATTCAGAATCAGTTTTAGAACCTTCTAACAATTGTTTTCTGGAAAGTAGATTTAAGGAGCTTATCCTCTAGAGACTTAATCCTATGAGATAATTGTAAGAGGGAGATTGTCATGTCAGATATGAAAGGAGTATTTGCAGGTTTACTAAAGAAGCATTCTATTTTGTTTTTGTGCTTGTTCTTCCCGTCCAAATTCCTTTGCAACATGGGCAAATATTGGTTTTTACATTAAAAAATTTTAAAAAAAATCATCACTCTATTTTTTTGTTTCGGAGAGGTTCCTTTTGAAATAAAGTAGATGGGGCTCTATGAAATGTGCTTCTGTTGCCAGTCTTCAGAGATTAGGTAGTTTGATTAATAATTGATATTAGGTATTCTCTTGCCCCTCTAAAAGTCACAAGTCAGTTAGTAAGGAATTTAAACTATTAAATTAAAATTTTAAGAAAAGTTTTTTCAATATCCATGTATAAAGAAAAACTGAAATTTTGGTCAAAATGATTGCAGTAAATAAAGCAATAATGAGCCAATATCAGCAATTAATTAGAAAGTCAGATTATCAGTTTCTGAGGGTCAGGGAGCAGATGGAATAGCAGAAGAAATCTTTTTTTCCATCCTGTTCTACTTTAGAGAAAAAGAAAAGTAGAGAGAGAAAGAATGGGTAGCCAAACTGGCAAGTGCAGGATGAAAACTCATCTGCCTGGCATGTTCAGTGTTGTTTTCCATACTTTTCTTTCTGTCCAGAGGCAAACATAAGCCAAGAACTTTGTCTTGCCTTTTCTTTCAGTAGATCTGGCATGTTTCCTGGCTTTTAGGTGCTTTCCTAAATGTGAGAATCAGGTGTAAGTTGGATTTTCACGATTTATCACATCAGCATAGACTTCATACACCAAAAAGAATATGATGGGTAGATGTTAAACTATGTTGCTGGTTTTCAAACGATGTTCCTGCAAACCCACAAATTCCATGGAAAGTCCTTGAAAGGCACTCTAAAAGGCAAAAGGGCAGCATAGTGGTTAAGAGGCCAGGCTGCAACTTACTCTTGACCATGATCATTTCAAAAAGAAGCACTGGAGTTTTATTATGTTTTGCATATTCAGAATCCACATAACGTTTCATCTGGGAAAAAAGAAAATTGGAAATACACACACATTTACACATATGCACACACACTGAATTTAATTGGAAATACACACATTCACACATATTTACACACATGTGCATGTACACACACACACACACACAAACACACACACTGAACTTAATATGAAAGCCCTTTAAACAATTTGTATTTTAAACTCAAAAAGGTTTCAATTAGCTGTTGACACAGCACCTGTTAAATACCTGAGATACATGTCTTAGGGAGCACTGTTATCTATTAGCACTGTTTATTCCTTTATGTTTATCCATTTTATTCCTGTGTGGGTCTCTACTGGTTTAGGATATCAGAAATGGAGAGAAAATTTGAGTGATAATGCAGTTATTTTCCACCAGAAAAATTGTACTCCAACTTTGATTACTAAAATCACCTGGGGATTTGGTAAAACTTACAAGTGCAGACCCACCTCCTTCAACCAGCCTCCTCCTCTATGGTCTTCCTTATCTCTCCAGATAAGGATGATACACACTGAAGTTTGGTACCACTAGTCTAGAAGAAAAGAGTTGTTGCTCATCCTCCACTTGATATTGTTGCAAAATCTAATCTCCACCCTTCAGTTTGATTTAGGGAAAGAATATCACACACTGTTAACACTTACAAATAGAAAGAAACATAGAGGACAATATTTGTTGTTAAACCATGAGACAAAGACTATTTGATACAGCATGGGTTAGGCAAATATTAAATCAAAGTTCTACAAGAAAGCAACATATTCCAACTACATTATTGCCTTGTGCTTATTCATTAATGCATTAAACATACATTTAATGATGGAAGACAAAGAAATAAACCAGTTATTACAGAGAAGTAAGTGATAAAAGGGAATACAGAGGGAATATGAGTGATAAACCATCTAAGTTTGCCTCTGTTTTTTAAGAAATCCTTCACAGGGAAGGAACATTTGCATTGAGGTCCACCACTCATATTTACTTTGTAGTTTTGCCAGAATAAAATAATTCAAAGTATTCCTTGTCAGTTTTATCTTAATAACTGTCATAAATGATTGGAAATAAAGCATCAGTTCAGTTCAGTTCAGTCACTCAGTCGTGTCCGACTCTTTGCGACCCCATGAATTGCAGCATGCCAGGCCTCTCTGTCCATCGCCAACTCCCGGAGTCTACCCAAACCCATGTCCATCGAGTCAGTGATGCCATCCAACCATCTCATCCGCTGTCGTCCCCTTCTCCTCCTGCCCCCAATCCTACTCAGCATTAGAATCTTTTCCAATGATTCAACTCTTCGCATGAGGTGGCCAAAGTATTGGAGTTTCAGCTTCAACATCAGTCCTTCCAATGAACACCCAGGATTGATCTCCTTTAGGATGGATTGATTGGATCTCCTTGCAGTCACAAGGGACTCTCAAGAGTCTTCTCCAACACCACAGTCCCAAAGCATCAATTCTGCGGTGCTCAGCTTTCTTCACCGTCCAACTCTCACATCCATACATGGCCACTGGAAAAACCATAGCCTTGACTAGACAGACTTTTGTTGGCAAAGTAATGTCTCTGCTTTTAAACATGCTATCTAGGTTGGCTATAACCTTCTTTCCAAGGAGTAAGCGTCTTTTAATTTCATGGCTGAAATCACCATCAGCAGTGATTTTGGAGCCCCAAAAAATAAAGTCTGACACTGTTTCCACTGTTTCCCCATCTATTTCCCATGAAGTGATGGGACCAGATGCCATGATCTTAGTTTTCTGAATGTTGAGCTTTAAGCCAACTTTTTCACTCTCCTCTTTCACTTTCATCAAGAGGCTCTTGAGTTCTTCTTCACTTTCTGCCATAAGGGTGGTGTCATCTGCATATCTGAGGTTACAGATATTTCTCCCGGCAATCTTGATTCCAGCTTGTGTTTCTTCCAGCCCAGCGTTTCTCATGATGTACTCTGCATATAAGTTAAATAAGCAGGGTGACAATATACAGCCTTGACGGACTCCTTTTCCTATTTGGAACCAGTCTGTTGTTCCATGTCCAGTTCTAACTGTTGCTTCCTGACCTGCATACAGGTTTCTCAAGAGACAGGTCAGATGGTCTGGTATGCCCATCTCTTTCAGAATTTTCCACAGTTTATTGTGATCCACACAGTCAAAGGCTTTGGCATAGTCAATAAAGCAGAAATAGGTGTTTTTCTGGAACTCTCTTGCTTTTTCAATGATCCAGCGGATATTGGCAATTTGATCTCTGGTTCCTCTGCCTTTTCTAAAACCAGCTTAAACATCTGGAAGTTCATGGTTCACGTATTGCTGAAGCCTGGCTTGGAGAATTTTGAGCATTACTTTACTAGCATGTGAGATGAGTGCAATTGTGCGGTAGTTTGAGCATTCTTTGGCATTGCCTTTCTTTGGGATTGGAATGAAAACTGACCTTTTCCAGTCCTGTGGCCACAGCTGAGTTTTCCAAATTTGCTGGCATATTGAGTGCAGCACTTTCACAGTATTTCCCATTTTAATTGTGCTTTTGGAAAAGCCATTAGACTTTGTCAAATGACTCAAAATCTTTGACATCTTGAATTGGAAGCATGTAGATGATTATTTCAAAATCAGTTTTGCTTTTCTATGTTCCATCTCAGAATTGGTCTACACCCCATTGTTGGTCATGTTGTTTGAATACAACCAGGAGCCAAGCCAAGTAGAAAAGTGCTGTAGCATAGAAACTGAGTTTCAAGGTTTTTCTTCATGAGAGAATCTTTAATTACAATACCTGTTGTAATTAAACAGGTTTGTTTCAAACTAGTTCTAGATCTGAAAGATGTTTTGACAACCAGGCACTCATAAGTTAACACAATGCCCTTATCATTAACCCTCTGCCACTCTATCACCCACCCATGCCCTGCGTCTCTCATATACTCATAGGAGCTACAGATCTGGACCAGCATCAGTCCAGACTACAATTACACTCCAATTGAATAGAAGAAGGATTAGGGAGAAAATTTTAGAACCAAGACTAAAGGTTTTCTACTGTCATCTTTCCTCTGGTATAAAGTGTTCCTCTTACTACAACACAGAAAATATAAAATGTGATGGAGCATGTCACTGAATAAAATAAGCTAAGCTAACTCCTACTATAAAAATTAAAACAGAGTGTGTGTGTGCATGTGTGTAAATGTGTGTGAATGTGTATTTCCAATCTTTTTTCCAGATGGAAACTTACGTGGATTCTGAAAATGTAAAACATAATAAAACTCCAGTGCTTCTTTAAAAAATTAAAACATATGTTTCAGAAGAGTGAATAAACCACTGGACTTGAAGTCAAGGGACCAATATTTAGAGCCCTATATAGCTATTTATTATATGTTATGTTAAACAAGTAACTAAGACTCTTCAGCATTGTCTCCTTATCTGTTTCAAGGAAATCTTCAAAAGCATCTGTAAAATTATGCTCAACCATACCTCCTTTGCAGATTTAAAAGTTTATCAAATTAAATAATGTATGTGAAAGTACCTAGGGCTATAGCTAGCACATGTTAGAAGTCTCATAAGTTATTATAAACATTACATTTATTTTTCCAAAGTGTTTTTTATTGTTGGAAGAAAATAAACAATTTTCAAGACTCACATGAGAACTGAGGGTATAACTTTTGGTTCTCTATTATGGAGAAGAATGAGACATAAATGGTTTGTTAACTCAACAAATATTTGTTGAGAGCTTATTATGTGCTAGGAATTAGTCTAAGTACTTAAGATTCATCAGTGCATATAAAAGACAAATACTCTTGCCATCATGGAGCTTATATCTAGTGAGTAGCCAGATGTTGTCCTTTTCGGTCCTCTTTAGAACCTCTAATCAACACAAAACATACATGTGCAAGCACACATGCACACACACAACACACACACACTATACTCTTTGTGACTGTTGTAAAGAAATGTTTCTCTTGCTCTTGCCAAACAATTTAAACACCCATGTACAGAGATGCCATGTAAGACCATACACATTGACTATACGATGTGAGTTGTGGCCTTGTCCAATTTGGTGTCCATAATTTTATATAAAAGGAAGACTCTTCTTTCTAACTAACTTCTGGCCTTAATGATAGCCTCCATCAGGATTCATGCTCTTCAAGGACTAACCAATAAAAATGAAGATTGAAATTTATTTTGTGAATGCCTTAAGCTACCTAAAAAGTTGCCCTTGTACTCAAAGGGAATTTTCTTAGATCTTACAGATAGCTTCTTGGGAATATGATCTAGCCCTAGACTGGCATTGGGACATCTCAGAGTCTGTCCAAAGGGTCCACTGTACCTCAGAGAGGGGACTAGGGGATCACTCGGTTCTTAGCAGCTGAGAAGGGAGTAAGCCAGAATTCAAGATGTATTGGTCATCAGCACATGACTTTTATATAAGAAATCCTCAGCAATGAGAGGAATGAGGAGGCGGTCTCTGAAGAACTCACAAAATATTTCATTAGAGCAAAAGTCACATTTTATTTTTTAAATTTATTTCATTGAAGTATAGTTAATTTACAATGTATTAATTTCTGCTGTACACCAGAGTGATTCAGTTATACATACATACATTCTTTTTCATATTCTCTTCCATTATGGTTTATCTCAGGATACTGAATATAGTTCCATGTGCTATACAGGAGGATCTTGTTCTTTATCCATTCTATATATATATTTGTTTGCATCTGCTAATCCCAAACTCCCTTTCCAACTCCCCCCACCCCTCTCCCCTTGTCAACCACAAGTCTGTTCTCTATGTCTGTAAGTCTGATTCTGTTTCATAGATAAGTTCATTTGTGTAATATTTTACATTAAACATATAAGTTATATCATATGATATGTTTCTTTCAAGAGTCATATTTTAATATCTGTTGAGCTTAGAAATTGTTGACCCAGGGTTAAAGTGACAGTACTGCCTCATTATAGTGTTATAGTTCTGACTTCTTAAATCTTTTCCCATCTGATGCGCCAATCCGCATTAGCAACATAGAAAAGGAAAAGTGGGTACACTAGATTGAAAGGAGAGAAGCTGACCACATTCTTGGTGAACAAGAGGCTTCTAGTGTAAACAGTCAGGAGTGGAGGAGGGGAGAAAAGTTTTCACTTTCAAGTCATGGGTGAACTATTAACTTTAAATCAAGATGGATTTTATGATACCGCTATGGACTGAATGTTGTAGCCCTCCCCAAATTCATATGTTGACATCCTAATTCCCAATGTGATAGTATTTGGAGATGGGCCTTTGGAAGGTAATTAGGTTATAAGGGTGGAGCCTTCATGATGGAATTAGTGCCCCAAGAAGAAGAGACAGGAGACAGCTTGATTCTTACCTCTGCTCTTTGCCATATGAGGATATAAGGAGATAACCTTCTGCAAACCAGGGAGAGTGACTTCACCAAACACCTGATCTGCTGGCATCTTGATCCTGGCCTTCCCAGTTTCCAGAATTGTGAGGATTAAATGTGTGCTGTTTAAAGCTACCCAGTCTATGGTATCTTTATTATAGCAGCTCAAACAGACCAAGACAGTTACTCAATTGAGACTGTGTCTGAAAACAGAAAGTGACTGGAGAACACTCTGGGTTACCCAAGGGTGACTAGTTAGGGAGTGTCTGAATTTTTATTCAGGAGCAAAAATCACTAACCCCACAGAGCAGTTAGGAAGACAGTGGGAGTAAAAATAAAGATTCCTTGAGGATTACATCATATGGATTACACTTTACTCAAATCAAGGTGACAGTGTTTGGATTCACTTACCATCCACAGTGGCAAGGTCTGTATCAGCTCTGGAAGGAGAAGAACATGCCCCGTTTTTCCAAGTCTAACAGGGAAATTACACCCCATCCCTTTTTCTGCAGAGTTTTGGAAGGGCTTTTAATGCTGGTGAAATTTTCCATGAAGTATTTGAGAACTTTAGATAAGCATGAGGAAGATTGATGAATGAAGCATAGTAGCTAGCTAATAGGACTCAAAGTTTCCATGAGTCATTGACCATATGCTGAAACACCTTCTGGGGTGCTCTATTGCTATCTTGGCTTTAGGCATACACCTCCTTTCATTGAGATCCAAGGTTTTGGGGTAAATCATATTACTGATAAATCCAGAATGCTTCCTAAGCTGAGCCAAACTACGTAAGAGTTTGACATATTGGTACTATTGTTTCTTTAGCATTAAGAACTTTTCTGTGCCATCCATATAATGTGACTACAAGGGCCAAAAGATAAGATTTTTTACGTGACAGATTATCTTTTTTTTTTTTGAATAAATATAGTGCTGATTTTATTTATTTATTTATTTAAAATAAATTTATTTATTTTAGTTGGGGGCTAATTACTTTACAACACTGCAGTAGTTTTTGCCATACATTGACATGAATCAGCCATGGGTTTACACGTGTTCTCTTTCCTGGACCCCCCTCCCACCTCCCTCCCCATCCCATCCCTCTGGGTCATCCCATTGCCCCAGCCCTGAGCATTTGTCTCATGCATCGAACATGGAATGGTGTTCTGTTTCACATATGATAATATACATGTTTCAATGCTATTCTCCCAGAACGTCCCACCCTCACCTTCTCCCTCAGAGTCCATAAGACTCTTCTATGCATCTGTGTCTCTTATTCTGTCTCGCATATAGGGTTATTGTTACCATTTTTCAAATTCCATATATATGCATTAGTATACTGTATTGGTGTTTTTCTTTCTGGCTTACTTCACTCTGTATAATGGGCTCCAGTTTCATCCATCTCAATAGAACCGATTCAAATGTTTTTTTTAATGGCTGAGTAATATTCCATTGTGTATATGTACCACAGCTTCCTTATCCATTCGTCTGCTGATGGACATCTAGGTTGCTTCCATGTCCTGACTATTGTAAACAGTGCTGCGATGAACACTGGGGTACACGTGTCTCTTTCAATTCTGGTTTCCTCGGTGTGTATGCCCAGCAGTGGGATTGCTGGATCATATGGCAGTTCTATTCCCAGTTTTTTAAGGAATCTCCACACTGTTCTCCATAGTGATCTTTTTTATCTCATGTTGAAACTTGACATTTCCATGACAAGGAATAGTCATTTGTTCCATGGTTAGAGACAAGGTTTACTTGATATGTCACCATGTTGACACAAAGACACTCTAAATTGTAAATATCAGAACATTTACTAAGAATAGACCTGGGAATAATTGTGAGATAATCAAAAGTGCTGTAGGTGACAGAAAGAGAAATATTGGCCTGAGGAAAACTGAGCAAAACTTCCTCTTCCTCTCACTTTGGCTTTGAACTCCATCTGTGTCTGAGGAGAATCGTGAGGGTGAAGCTTGCAGACGCTTTCATCATTTTTGGTCACTGAATTACAAAGTATATACTTTGGCAACCAAAGATATCATGTTGTGAAGTTTAGATTCTTTGGCATCATAAAGATGGTAGACTTCTTTATTCAGTCTAACACCCTTTGAAATATTTCCCAAGCATCTAACTTTTAAACTGCTAGACTCTGCTATCACTATCTTCTCACACTTTAAAGTCTTGTCAAAACTGGACTTCAGGGATTTCAAGTCAGTGAAATGATTTCTGGCATAAATGGCCAGATGTGAATGATTGGTGAAAGTTTGATTTTAGTCAGTCTCTGAAATCCAAAGTGTTGACTTTCCTCTGACCAGTTCTTTTTATTGCAACATGGCATTGTTTTCTTTGAATCACTCTGAATCCTTTTTTTGTATAATGAAAAATACTGTTATTCTTAATTACTATTATAGTACAATTCATATACTATTAATACATGATAAAAATAACTAATTCTTAATTACTATACTCGGAGAAGGCAATGGCATCCCATTCCAGTACTCTTGCCTGGAAAATCCCATGGATGGAGGAGCCTGGTAGGCTGCAGTCCATGGGGTCGCTAGGAGTTGGAGACGACTGAGCTACTTCACTTTCACTTTTCACTTTCCACTTTCATGCATTGGAGAAGGAAATGGCAACCCACTCCAGTGTTCTTGCCTGGAGAATCCCAGGGACTGCGGAGCCTGGTGGGCTGCCATCTATGGGGTTGCGCAAAGTCAGACACAACTGAAGCACTTGGCAGCAGTAGCAGCAATTACTATACTCCTGGGAGATCTTACACAAGCAGAATGCTTTTCAGCTACAAAAGGGTGAATATTGTCTTAAGAATTGCTTTTATATTATTCTATTTTTCAAAATCATAATATTACTATTAAAGGTCTTTTTAATGAAAAATATTATTTTTGGAGGATTGACTCAGAGTTATTTATTTCCAAGTGTATGAAAGAGAGCAAAGTCTTAGTACAAATGAATTAAATATTTTAAAAATTGCTGGTTTGATAAAGATGTTTATTTCCAGCAGAATGTGCACAGAATCTCTCAGGTAGATAAACCAGCAAATGGTGCATATGGTTGATGGATAAGAAATGATAACACATCTTCCTCTTATGAGTCAGATTTTCTCCTTGAGAGCCAAGATGTGGTAGGGACAGTCCCTGGCAATGCCATTGTCATGATCCCCAAAACTTACTACAGATACAGCCTTTGAGCAGCCAAGATAAGGAAAAGGAATACTAGAAACAACTAATAAAGGATACACATATCAATCTAAAATCATTAAGTTTCTCATGTCATTCCTTCTCTGAGCAACAGCTTTTCCCCATGATTTCAAGCTGCCCTGCATCCTTCTAATGTCCTGTACCACCACTCTCTTTCCTTATTGGCCAGTATTCAGAAATGACCTATCCCAGACACACACTTAATGGAAATTTGTGTTCCCATGTTGGAGATGATCCAGCACAGAAGTTCCTGAAAACTCTCAACTATCCAATCCTTATAGTCATATTCTAGAAATAATGGAAGAAAGCCACTTATATACCAGTATTTTAAAACTGAGTGCTTTGAGATTTTAAAATACCCACATTTCCGGCTTCTGTTTAATACATTTATGGTTTGTTGATAATGGGCTTGTGTTTCCATCTTGCAACAATAATCAGGAAGGAAATGTAGCCTGCATCATTTAAGCTGAGCTCTCCTGTTTTTTTGGTAGTCAGTGGCTCTCAGTCTAGGGTATTTTGTTCTTGGGGGTATCTGGCAATGTCTGAGACTTTTTAGACTGTCACAGCTCAGGGTAGGGTATGCTACTGGCACTAGTGAGTGGATGATAAAGATACCATTAATCATCCTGCAATGTACAGGGCAGCCTCCAAGAACATAGAATTACCAGCTCCAAATATCAAGGATATTGCGTTTGAGAAACACTGCCATAGTCCCTATTTGGTCCACTTCACGTAGGTTACCTGCCCACCACTCTTGTAGACATTTGGCTTTATAATCTTTGATAAGTGAAATCATATAGCATATATATGTTATATATATTATATATAATGTTCTATATGTATATAGAACATTAACAATCAGAAAAGACCTTCAGGATCTTCCCATCAAATCCCCCATTATTTGTATAATATCTGAAATACAGGGAAGTGAGATTCAGTCAACCTTGAGATAGACTAAAGTCCAATCAAAGTAATTTACTTAATTTGAGGTTTTTATGCTTTATTTTTATTTCATTTTTTATTGAAGGCTAGTTGATTTACAATGTTATGTTAGTCTCATGACACAGTGTGACTAACAGTGATTCAATGCTATATATATATATATATATACATGATTCAGTTACCTATATATGTATATGTGTGTGTATGTATTTATATATCTGTGTGTGTATGTTTGTATATATATATATATATGTATGTGTTTGTGTGTATGTGTGTGTGTATACTTTTGGAATCTTTTCTCTTATAGGTTATTACAAAATACTGAGTATACTTCCCTGTGCTATATAGTAGGTCATTGTTGGTAACCTATTTTATATGTAGTAGTGTATATATGTTAATCCCAACTTCCTAATTTATTTCTCCCTTCTCCTCTTCTCTTTGGCAACTATAAGTTTGTTTTCTATGTCTGTTAATCTCTTTCTATGTTTTAAATAAATTCATTTGTATCTTTTTTTTCTTTCAATTCCACATATAAGTGGTATCATATATTTGTCTTTCTCTGTCTGACTTACTTCATTTAGTATGAAAATCTCTAGGTCCATCCATGTTGCTGTAGATGGCATTATTTCATTGTTTTTTTATGGCTGAGTAATATTCCATTATATATATATACCAGATTTTCTTTATTCATTCATCTGTTGATGGACATTTAGGTTGCTTCCATATTTTGGCTACTGTAAATAGAGCTGCTATAAACACTGGAGCGCGTGTATCTTTTCGAGTTATAGTTCATGCCCAGGAGTGGAGTTTCAGGATCATATGGTAATTCAATTTTTAGTTTTTTGAGGAACCTCAGCATATTGTTGTCCTTAGTGGCTGTACCAATTTAAATGCCCACCAATAGTACAGGATGATTTCTTTTTCTCCACATCTTCTCCAGAATTTATTTTTTGTAGAATTTTTGTTGATGGCCATTCTGACTGGAGTAAGGTGATACCTCATTGTAGTTTTGATTTGCATTTCTCTTTTAGCAATGTTGAACATTTTTTCATGTGCCTGTTGGCCATCTGTGTATCTTCTTTGGAAAAACAATACTGTTGCTAATTGGATTACTAATTATTAAGTCACATGAGACAGATACTTGGAGGCAGGGCAGGGGAGAGTCTTTCTTACTCTGGTCATCATCTTGCCCATCACTCTCATGTGAAAGAACAGTTGAGCAGGCCCAGCTGACAAATTGCCAAATTTCTAATCTTGGCTCTCCCTAGGAATTCATTACTGTTCAGAATATTTTAATATGTTAACTATATTCCATGTACTTTTTCTTTGCTTGAAATTCATATATTATTATTTCTTGTTAGTGGAAAAAAACAAATAATCAAGTCACAAATGCACACATATTCTATACAAATAAACACACAGAGATCTAACAAACTAAGTTTAATCATGGCTGAACTTTAAATTTTTTCTAAACAAAAGAATATTCTTTGGAGAAATTAAAAAAAGAAGAGGAGACTAATTCATGCTCAGTTCTTATCAGTGACCATCTTATTGTCTAGCAGTTGCCTTGATAAATTTTGCAACTTGTGCTGGTTGCAAAATGGAGGACAGTTTTCTTGTCAGACATTTATACTGAGAGGCAAGATAGTTTTAATCTTCTAAAAACTTTATATGCATTTGGATAAACAGAGCAGTCCTAAAATGCATATTCAGTGTTTTCTTCCAGTAGTTGTGTTTTATTGAATGTATGATGCTTTTCTGGAGATAATGATAACTTCCTGGAGTAAGAATCCAGAGTTTAGTTTAATTTAGCTTTGAGGAGGACAACTAACAAGTAGAGAAAATTAAGAGTGGTCTATGACACAGTTCTCATTGCATGTTAAATCACTCTTAAGGCTTCATCAAATCATCTTTGATGAGCTACTGTCAGAAGGCAGATATAAGCCACTGGAATCAGAGGGCTCTGTGGATGTCTTCACAGTTGTCAGTTGTGTTCATGACACTCTGCTTGATAAAACCACCTTATTGATAATATAATTCCCTCATCCCACTCTTTTCCATAATCGGGTAATAAATTAGTTATTAACAGAACCAGCAAAAAAGAATCATGAATGAATACACAGCAAAATAGTATAATTCACTGCGTCTTAACCTCAGTCTCTCAGTATGTTTGGTTGGAATATGGACTTTGGAGTATGAAAAAAGTGAGTTAAAAAATCTCTCTTTCTTACACTTATTTTGAACAAGGTTTTTAACGTATTTGAGGCTTAATTTCTCCATCTATAAACACCTCCATTTTACTGTGAGATTCAAATAGAACACTATAGGAAAAGCATGTAGTTCAGTTCCTGGTGCAACACAGATATTCAATAAATTCTAGCCATTTTATTGTTATTGTTTAGTGGGATAACAAGTACAAAAAGATGGCAAGTAATTCTGAAAATTGTTAATCCTTTTTGCTTTCAAGAGACTCTAAGCATCTTAATTTATGCCTTTTAGAACCATTTTATCTGTTAGCAATAATAGGCACTGACAAAAGACAAACTGAAAATTTATTTCTGGCTTTCCTCCTGAGGCCACCCCATTACCAGGCGCTGCAGCTAACCCTTGGGTACTGTGGTCATCACAAATTAAGGTTCTTGTGACAGTGGTAATGTTGCTTTGAAAGCTCCTACCCTTCATTAGTAGGATTTTACTTTAGTTTCTTCCTGGTTTTTTTCTTCTGAAGTTTTTCCTGGACCTCCTGACCCAGGTCACATTTAGGGTATCAGTGTTACCCCAAGTGAGTTACACTGAGATACTACCAATGGTGTAAGGCAAGGATCCTTGGATTTTTGGTGAACAGCCTTTATTGAATTCATTTGTATAGAATAGATTATAATTGTTTAAAATTATTTGCTTATTTAATGTTCAAAATGTTTGAGAACTCTCTACATATTCATATGTTTTACCATATTTGAGTATTTATAACAAATAAAGATGTATGTCATCTATTATTTAATGTTTTAAATCTTGATTCTTTTAAAAATAATTAATAAACAAATCCTATATATGATCACCTATATATGTGGTGTTGGAGAAGACTCTTGAGAGTCCCTTGGACTGCAAGGAGATCCAATCAATCCATCCTAAAAGAGATCAATCCTGGGTGTTCATTGGAAGGTCTGGTGTTGAAGCTGAAACTCCAATACTTTGGCCACCTCATGCGAAGGGTTGACTCATTGGAAAAGACCCTAATGCTGGGTAGGATTGGGGGCAGAAGGAGAAGGGGACAACAGAGGATAAGATGGTTGGATGGCATCACCGACTCGATGGACATGGGTTTGGGTAGACTCCGGGAGTTGATGATGGACAGAGAGGCCTGGCGTGCTGCAATTCATGGGGTCGCAAAGGGTCAGACACGACTGAGCGACTGAACTGAACTGATATATGATCAATTTCTTAAAGAAGTCCATAATCTAGTAATCTCTTTAAACTTTATTTTCTTCCTACTTAAAACAAGGAAATGGACGGACTTCCTTGGCAGTCCAGTGATTAATTACAACTCCACACTCGCAATGCAAGGGGTACAGGTCCGATCCCTGGTTGGGGAACTAGGATCCCCCATGCACACAGTATGGCAAATAAATAAATAAGTTATCAAAGAAAAGGAAATTGAAGCCAATTTCTCTAAGATCTTTTCTGATTTCAAGACTATGTAGTACAGTTACATGTTAAAGCTGTTATATAATAAAGCAGTCAGATTAGAACCTGTCCCATAGGAAGTACTTAATAAATATTTGTTGAATGTTGAATGACTAATATAGGTAGCTTAAGATAGGAAGTATCTCCTAAAAACTAACTTGGATTGATGATCAAAACAAGTGAACAGTTATTATTAAGTCCCTTTATCACTGCTCATAAAGATTAAGGTTTTTTGTTTAAATATTTTTAATAATAAATTATTAACTTAGTAAAGACTTAGATCCTTTACAGAATATAAATCTATTTTTTAAAAAACCAGTGGAGTAAATGGGTATGACTTTGTGAGAAATGCAAAGTGAAAATTCAGATTTCCTATTATGTATTAAAGATATGACAAGTGCTTATTTCAACTTTTTTCCCAAAACAATAGTCAACAAGAGAAAATAGATTTGCAAAAAGAAAACAGAAACCCGTAAGGACAAACAGAATAAAATGAGAGAACCACATATGAAAGATGTCAACACAATTTTGAAAGCTCAAAGACAGAAGGATGACTGAAGCAACATGAACATCAGGTGCTATGGAGAGGGAGCCTTAGCAAAAGAGTGGAAAACCAACAAGCTCATGTGTGCCACAGAAGTATCGGAGCTCAGACATCAACCCCTTAAGTGCCTTGGAAGAATAGGAGTGCAGGTAAGACTATAAATAGAGAAATTAGTTTGAAAAAGATATAAGGAGTAGTTAGACACCTAAACCAGGATGGCTTCTTGGATCTGCAACCTGTGCGCTTGCACAGGTTCCCACATTGCACAGGATTAAGAAACAGCTTAATCTTCTGTTGCCATCTTGAACTTCTTAATAATTTTTGAACAGTTGACCCCACGTTTTCATTTTGCATTCAGCCCTGCAAATTAAGTAACAGTACAGTCTAAATCTCCTTTCCTAATCTCTCACAGCCGAGCACATCTCCCTCCTCCACTCCAGCAGAAGACTGAACCAGAGATTCTGTTTGGGAACATGGAGCACAGCCAAAACCAGGAGACCAAGTAAATGTTATAGAAAACAGTGAGATTACCAGCTCGTTTCCTCCACCAGGCACAGAAAATGCAGCAGCCAAGGTTAAACTCCAAAGCAGAAGTTTGCTAGATTCTTCGCTGAGGAAACTGAGAGAACAGTTTGAAATTTCTCACTTAAATAAACAGCTCTTGTTGGATCACCTGGTAAGTCCTGACCATAGATACAGAGCTTCTAATCAACCCTTTAGTGCCTCAGATATAAATAGGAGAGCTGAGGATCACCAGAGATTCAAGGAAAGCCTCTAAACTCAAGAATACTGGAGTGGGTAGACTATCCCTTCTCCAGCGGATTTTCCCAACCCAGGAATCAAACCAGGGTCTCCTGCATTGCAGCTGGATTCTTTACCAACTGAGCTATCAGGGAAGCCCCTATCAGAAACACAAGAATTAAAGGTAACAAAAAGTAAGAGAGAACTCTGAGGAATCACAACACTAATACACCAAAAGAGAAAATTATATTATAGAATATTGGTACTATCTTTAGAGAGATACAAGAAGTTATTATGGTAATAAGAAAAGAGTACTAATTGTGTGTGTGTTTTTTTTAAGAGTGCTCAGAAAATAAAAAGGAACTGTTGAAATTAAATATATACAGGATAAATAAAAATTCATCAAAACTTACGGAAGATACTGGACTATTTGTTCAACCAAAAAGTCAACCAAATAAAAGGGATGGGAAAGGAGACATAAAATATAAGTAAATGAGAGGATCTGTGCAGAAGGTTCAACATCTAAATGATAGAAAAAGAAAATAAACAGAAATAAAGAAGAAAAGAAGTAATAGTCATACTAAAAAATTCCAAAGTCAAAAGCCATAAATTCTCAGATTGAAAATGTCCATTCAGTCAGCGTATCATTTAAAAATTTCAGAATACAATAGCTAAAGATAAAAGGCTAAATATATCCAAAGAGGAGAAAATTGAAACATGTCACAAAATATTAAGAATCAGTTGGACACTGGATTTCTCAAAAGTAAAATTGAAAGATAGAATATAATGATTAAATGCTTTTGAATTCTAAGGGAAAGCGGTTTTTAGCCTCAAATGCTCATGGAGTCAAACTATCAACCTAATTTAGGGGTATAAAAACTACATTTTTTCAGATATGCAGATTCTTAAGAAGCGTTGTTCTTATGCACCATTTATTAGTAGCCCACTGGAAAATTTACTAAACAAAATGAGATAATAAATCAAAGAGGAAATATTCTATTCAAGGAACAAAATATATAATTTGAGACAATGAAGTAAAATCCAAAACACAAAACAATAAGGTAAAATCCTTCAACTTTGACTGTGACCTGGGATACAAGAGCAAAAGGATCAAACTGAAGCAAGAATATGGATATATTTCAAGGAAAAATAATAAAATGTTAAAAAAGAGATTACCTGATGTTTGGGAATATATTACATGAAGTATTGCATTTCTGAAGAGAATTTATGAATAACAAGTGCTTAGATAACAGAGAAAATGAAAGAGCAAGTCAGTAACTCCAGGAAAAACAAAAAGTAGTGTACCTAGAAATAGATTCATTGTACTTTACATGGTTCAGCCATAAATAACATTCACAGAGCCATAACCATATTAGCACAGACTATTTATTTATGTAAATTGTAATGTAAATGCATTAGGAGTGTAATAGGAATTTATGTGTTCTTTTCAAGGTGGTGGGCGTGGTGGAGGGACTGGTCAACGTCAATAGGTAATATCTGAAATAAAATTTAAAAATTAAAACCCTACTTAGAAATATGCTAAGGGATTAAAAGTGAAAATGAAGTCGCTCAGTCATGTTTGACGCTTTGCGACCCCAAGGACTGTAGCCTACCAGGCTCCTCCGTCCATGGGGTTTTCCAAGCAAGAATACTGGAGCAGATTGCCATTTCCTTCTCCAGGAGATCTTCCTGACGCAGGGATTGAACCCGGGTTTTCCTCATTTGTAGGCAGACGCTTTACCGTCTGAGCCACCAGGGAAGTCCACTAAGCAATTAAGAAAATGCTAAAAGATTAATGGTCACCTGCTAGAGACAAGAATCAGGGTGAAGAGGAGTTAAAAGTACTATTTTTGTTATGAACCTTTGTAAAGTCACGGACATTTCAGGCTATGCTCATGTATTTTCTCATTCAAAAAAATAAATGAAAAGCGTAAATCTGATTCACGAATACTTGCAAAATACTATTATAATTCTTAGTTAATCCCTAGCTAGTAGTAATGACTGAAATAATGGCAACCTCGAGAGACACAAATAGATTATTCTAGTTGGCAGCATAAGCAAAAACACTATGACTAAATGAATTCATCATTAATTATTTCATTTCATAAATAAATCTTTAGCACAACTACTTATAAAGCATTTGACATTGTAGAACATCAGCATATTCTCAGAATGGGGATAGCTTGAACATTTTAGGATACCAAAGTGACAGGTGGATCTAAACTAGTGAAGGAAGATTTCCTCCTGGCTCCAGAATTATAATCCAAATCTCAGAATTCCTTGAGAAAGGAAGTAGACACAAGAGGAGCAAATGTGTTAATGGAGCATAAAAAATGGTTTTAGTAATGACTGGGAACAATGACAAGAGAAAAGGAAATTCAAAACGTGACCAAAGTGAGAAACAAAAGGGAAGGGAAACCAGGAGAATTATAAATGACAGGTGCCCTAATCAGATCACCTTAAACTAGTAAATTCAGACTGATTTGTAAGGGAAAATAAACACACCAAGTACTCCAGGAAAGTATGCTGTTGGACCATTCAGACAGCAGCCTCTGGAGAGGTGTTAAGTTTGCCTTGTGATGCAAGTCTAATAGAGTACCGCCCTGGCAGGGAAGGCTCTTATCCCCACCTCAACTTCAAGCAGAGCCCCTCTCAATTTGCACACTAGGTTTCTAGATATGAGTTCTGCTTGAACAAATTGTTGCAAGGCTGGAAATGAAGTTTGAAAAGTACTCACCTACCCAAATCTTTTATTTTACAAATATAGAAATAAGGGTCTTGTAAGTAGTCAGTTACCCAAGGTAAAAAAAAAAATTCTGTTGGAAGAATTAGAACCAGGAGCTGGCTTCCTAAAAGCTAATTAATTTGCTTTCTCCTACACCAATGATCCTAGCAAAGTTTCCTTTCTGTTAAAGTAAATGTATTTTATTAAGTGATATGTTAATTACTACTTTGTCTAACAAGTCTTAAGAAAATATATAATGCATAACATAATTAAGATACCTATGAACCCCTACAAATGAACACCCCAAATTGAACTCTATTCAAATATTATGCAACATCTAATTTGGGTTTTAACTTTTATTTTTTTGGTATGTCATTCCATTTTATCTGTCTACTCTGTGAGCTGCTCTGTTAGATAAGATAGTTAATTACTTGGTTGCAAGTGCTACAGCTTGATGATTCATACAAGTAAAGCATTGTCTGTTTCATACTTATCGTACCATGAGGCTTGCAGGCTCATAGTTCCCCAATGAGGGATGGAACCTGTGCTCCCTACAGTGGAAGCATGGAATTCTAACCACTCTACCACCAGGGAAGACCTCAGGCTGCTTCTATTCCTTCTTTCTCCTTCTCTTCTCCCTTCTCTCCTCCAAACTACTGCCTTTGCTCCCAGCTGCTCTCTGATTAACGTATTCTGGTCTTCCTTTCATGGACAGAACAACATGACAAAAGGATGTAAGATCATTTCCTGCTCACTTTCTCTGCAAAAATGTCTGTGATTCTTTAAACTAGAAATGTTTTACTCTTTTTCAAAATTTTATTTCATTTTTAATTGGAGGATAATTATAATATTGTAATGGTTTCTGTCATACATCAACATGAAATGCTTTACTCTTAACAACCATAATTATGTCACCCCCTGCAGCTAACTTTAAGCTCACAATTTTGACTAGCTAAGCAAATAAGTTAATTTGCATAATGGAGTTAAAATAATCCAAATAACTAATTGTTATTCTGTCAAAGATCTTTGGTAGAAATATCACTTCTATTACTTCCCTCCCCCATTCTTAATACTTTAAAAAGACAGTTAAAACATAACAGGCCATTTTAAAAAGCCACCTTTTACATAGGATCCTCTTTACAAAAGAGTTGTCATGTGTTTAAATGGAGGTACTAAGTAATTATATTGATTGTAGCATGAGAACGGGGTAAAGAATTTGACAAAATGATGAGCATTCTATATTAAAGTTTTTCATGCTATTGCAAACAAGTTATATGGTATCAAGTGAAGAAGCAACATCAGAACCACCTAAAAGTCATTAGGTACCTTGAGCTTGTGCTGATTAGATTTGTTCTTGTGTTCTACCTTGGAAAAGACATTAAATCACAAATCTACTTGGAGATAGGCTGGTATACTTCTAGGAGTTTATAGCTGAACTGATAACCTGATTAAAGCAGTTGAAAGGATGACCAATAAATCTGTGGTCTGTACCCTGATTATGCTTAAAAGTGGTGATAATGAATTCCACTATGTCTTAACTCAGAAGGACATGGGCAGGGTTTTAACAAAGTAGTATCTTCCAAATACTGAGTTTTTTCCAAAGAAAGTTACAATATTAATAAGTGATAATTAAGTTGTATTCAGCAATATGTGGGACAGTATTCCCTGAATTTGTATTCAACTTCTATTAAGAGCATAAATTTTTCAAGGCTTGTTTGGTGACCTGGAAAAAATTAAAAAATTATTTCTCTTAAACAGTGAAAATACTGGCAGCTGTCACTAATGTGTTTAGAAACATCAATAAACTAATAAATTTAATAGCACAGCCTGTGTTTGAGGAAAAGAACTTTTGTTATAAGCTGTGAACTTTGCACTGATTAAGATTCAGGTTTATTCTGTTCATTAACATCACAGAAGCATCCCTCTTCTTGTTATTTCTAAATTACCTACTGTGCAACTGTGCTTGGAGCTTTCTGGTCCTTTTTAAACTAATTTATTTTCTGCCTGTCAGTTAGGGTTCAATCAGAGAAGCAAAACCACTAGGGATTTATTGCCAGGACTAGATCTTCCACAACTGTGGCAACTGATTAAGCCGTCTCTGTAAGGCAGTTGTCCTTGCTTCTGATACCAGAGCTTGAGGTCTACAGGGCTGCCTTAACAAAGTAGCACAAAGTGGGTGGCTTAAAATTAAAATGTTATCAGCCCATGGTTCTAGAGGCTAGAAGTCTGAAATCAAGCTGTTGGCATGTTTGATTCCTTTTCAGAGGTTTCTGGGAGTTGGTATAGTGATCTTTGGCATCCCTTGGCTTATATTGGGTTGGCTGAGAAGTTTGTTGGCTCAACAGATGTATCACTTCAATCCTCCACCTTCACACAGTGTTCTTCTCCCTGTGTGTCTTTACACCTTCTTCCTTCTGAGCATGTCTCCGTGTCCAAACCCCACCTCTGTATAAGGACACCAGTCCTATTAGGTTAGGGTTTACCATAACCACTTCCTTTTCACTTGATTATCTCTGCAAAGACCCCTTTTCCAAATAGGGTCACAATGTGAGGTATTCAGGATAAGGACTTTTAACATCTCCTTCTTGGGAGACATACAATTCAACCCATAAGAGTAGGGTGGAGCAAGGACAAACTGGGATCCACAAGCATGAGCTGGAACCCACAGAGGTGGTCTAAAACCATGCAATTTCTCACTGACTCTGACTTCAATGGTGTGGAAATCCTGCAGGAAAAGATGGTATGCTTCATCATGGAGCAAAATCCTCACCTGGTAGAACCTGCCTGCTACACCACACCAATAAAGTGAGTTTACTCAACTAACAAGAATGTGTGAGCTCCAAAATAACTATGGCTTTGTTTCTGCCCACCAAATCTCATACAAGAATCTCTCTGATGGCCTACCTTGGCCAGAAACCTACAAGATAGGGAATTCTGGAAATTGTAGTTCATTTAGCCGAATTGACACATAAGGAAGCCACCACACTAAAGACTTTACATACAAATATTAGATATTTGATTATCTGAATGAAGATAATTAAGAAAACAAGCTATTCTCAAGCTTGTATGCCATACCCCTCCCCACCCCTAATTCAGACATGGGAAAGGCATTTTATCTCCTAATGAGGTTTTCATCTTTACTACTAATAAAAATACACATATATCAATAACTCAAAAATTTCAACTGGTAATAGTTTAATTTGTTTTTGTGCCATCAACTGTATAGCAAGAAATAAAAGATCTGAAGCCCCTCAAGCCTTAAGGCTGATGTTCTTAAGGTTTTGTTCAGTTGTATTAGGTGAATTTGGAAACAACCAAAGTCAATTGCTCTTCTTGATAGTCTTATTAGCGAGGAAGTAAATACAATGGATAATCCCACAGGCTTTGAAACAGATGGACTCAAGTTTCAAACACAATCCTGCCCCTTAGCATGTCTAATCTCTCTGCCTATTGGATTCCTGGGATAAGCTTAACAGTTGGGGTCACAGTGTGGTTCAAATGAAGAAATGTATGAAAGGAACTTGGCACAGAGCCAGGCATGTAGTATGTGTTAAAGCAATGTTGACTTGTATATGTTCCACCTCTTCTTCTGTCTGCTTCTCCTCTTCCTTCCATTCTGGTTTTTTTTTTTTTTTTTCTCCCTTAACTTTGAGAACAACAAAATGGGTGTTTTAAATTCCCTGCAGTGCTGAACTTTGCATTTCTACTATGTGTACCTGATCTAAGTGAATAAGCCATAGGATTCTTTAAATACCAATCTGTTCAGACCCAGAGTGGGCGGTTTTTCAAGTAGCCTCTTTGAGAACAGTTGTAAATGGAAATGCTTATTTCTAAGGCATCAAAAAGGGGGAAATGTTGCATTTGAAAATCCTCTTTGATAAGTAAATATGCTGAACTTTCCCTACAGAGGTTCTTGAAATTTCTTTGGGCAGAATTGAAAGAGCAAAATTAAACAATAATAAATTTCCTTCCTCCCAGAAAGTGGAAAGTATGTTTCCAGGCCATTTATCCCTCTTTCTGTAGTCTTCAGAAATGCAAAACCATCCCCTGTTCACAATCCCCACTCCAACCCAGCGCTCGGTTCAGGGCTGTCTTTCTGTCCTTTCATCAGTCCCATCAGCTGTCAGTCAGCACTCTTGTGATCATGAACTGGGGACCCCTTGTGTGCTGTCCTTGTCTCATCTCTTCATCTCATAAACCCCGTGAAGTAGAGACTTCATCCAAGATTTCAACTTACCAAATGCATGAAGCAATCAAGGCACATGGGATTTACTCTAATACTAATGAAGTGGAATGGAAAAGAAAGAACTGGAAAAGGACAGAATAGATGGGAAGATATAGAACAGAGTAGAAAAGAATGAAAAGGCAGCTCATAGGGAATCTGTGAAATTTTTCCAGATGTTAGTGCTTGAGACAAGTATAATGCAATGAACTTGTCTGGTAGATTTCCCTGTGGCCCAGTAGGACTCACGTTTCCAGCATCATCAGGTCTGAAATGCACTTTGTCTCCTGCATCTAGCATCAATTCCCCTAGGCTGATCAAATTTGCTGCTGCCCTTTCTAGTCATTCAAACTTTTCAAACTATTCCCCTTCCACTAAGAGAATACATGCTAATATACTAAAGCAGTAAGACCTCAAAAACATTATTTAATGAGAAATATTTTTTAAGGAAGAAAAGATCAATTTAATTTTTAAGAAAGAAAAGAAATATTTTTTAAGAAAGAAAAGATTAATTTAATCACCAGTTTCTTAGAGTGTACACTTACAATAAGTCTATAAAATTTATTTTTACTTCTCTCAAATCACCAATGTAAGATGTACTAACCCTTCAAACTCCATTTTATAACTCTTTATAGATAAGCTAATAATCTGAAGTATTAGGTTGGAGGCAAGAGTCATAAAGTTTCAATGAATCCATCCTGAAAATGCCATATTGTATTGGGATCTTTCTACAGAAGACAGTGCCTTTTTGGACTACTGTAATTTTAAAAGATGTCTTGGAAAAGAAATAGCATAGATTCTCATAGCAGCTAATTCTAGACAAAGATTTTGGCCAATGGTTATTTCAGTCCAGCCTAATTTAATGTCACAGTGGTAGGTCTGGTTTTATTTACTGATTTAAAGAGGTGGCTACTTTGTTGAAGGAGACTGTGTGTGCTTAGAAATGGATAATGTTAGCAAAGCATGAAAAAGTTCTTTTTTTTTTTTTCTGAAAACAATAACCTACATTTAATGGTAAGAAATCACCAGCAAATTCCGTTATGTTTGTGGGCTTGACATGCGTTGCTTATTAAATGTAGGAACAAAGCCACTTTATACATCATAATGTTCACATTACAAATTCACTGCTCATAATGGTGCTGGGAGTGTATGTGCAATTTTTCTGAACTTATGAAATATATTTCTGACACCTCAGGTATTGATGTATGCACGCATGATATTGTCCCAGTGCAGTAGGGAGACTTAACTGATGTCTGCAAGATTTGATTTATTACAAGTAAATATGATTGCCTTCATAATCTGATTTTATTATGTTCGGGGCTCTCGCAGGTAAACTTTTAGTAGAAGGAAGAAGGCCAATTTTATTAAACCACTGTGTTCCTGCAAACCATCGAGTTTCTTGTCAAGTGGGGGAGGGGGGACTGCCAATCCAGAAAGTATATTGAAAATTTCAAAAGAAGAATTTACTTGCAACCTTCCCAATATTATATCTTCTCAATTCCCGCAACTATTTCAAATGTGCTTTTACTATTTTGAGCTCTATATTATTTTCTTAAAAGCCACGTTAAAGTAAAATTCACATATCTGAGGTCAGCGTTAACTATACCTAGGAGGATAAGTATACCATCTCAAAAAATATTGGCAACAAGAAGTTTTCTCTTTCATAATGGAGAAAAAGAGATTTGATGGACTTGAAAAAAAATGAAGATTGCTCTTGATACTTTCAAGGCTTTTGACTGATATGAGTCCGAATGTCAGGGCCACAGTTTTGCTATACAAACACAAAAATAAAAATAGATCATCCCATGATCAGAAATGGACCTAGTCCCAATGTTCTAAATGAAGGAGTGCACGTAGAAAGAGGGATGTGTGCATGTATGCGTGCTAAGTCACTTCAGTCAACCCTATGGACTGGAGCTCGCCAGTGCTTCTGTCTGTGGGATTCTCCAGGCAACAGTACTGGAGTGGGTTGTCATGCTGTCCTCCAGGGGATCTTTCTAACCCAGAGGTCGAACCTGCATCTCTTATGTCTCCTTCACTGGTAGGCAGGTTCTTTACCACCAGCGTCCCCTGTGAAGCCCAGAAACAGTGATAGTCAATAGAAAAGGGCTGAAGAAGATCTGTCCATTTTCCTCTTTAAAGGTGCCTAGATACGATAAATATCCCAGTCCAACAGTATATAATCCTATTCTAAGTGTAGAAGAACAAAAAATTCTAGCATGAGAGTTTGCAAACTTTCCCCTGCTCAGTAAAAAAGATTCTGGCTTCAGTTTCTCAGTTTTTTTCTCCCTCCTCCCCCAGTTTGCTGAGGAAACTTCACTGCCAGCCTCCCCAGGGTAGTAATTCAGCCCTTTGTAATGCAAAATAAAAGATGGGAGATGAATAGAATAAAAGAAGGGAGAGAGGAGACAAGGAATAAAAGAAAGAGACAGAAAAATAAGGGATGCACTGACTTGGGTTAGATGAAAGCTTTTATGTGGGGAGGAGGGCAAGACTTTTTGTAAGGTGTTTGCAAGTAAATCAGTCAAGAGTGCTAAGAAGAAAATTATTAAAAGAAAGAGAGAGAAAAAAAGAAATGTTGAAATGTTGTGAGCTACAAATGTCCTTCACTGTTTTTAAGAAATGACAAGGAAAATACTTGAATTAATTTTAAATTACATTTTCTTTGATGATCTGAGTTTCTTGGATGAAATATATCTCAAGACAGTAGATCAGAATCTAACAAGATTGTATGTATATGATATGGTCAAAACATTGTCATTTATTTTCCATCAGTTGGTATTAATGCGTCAGTGTAACCAAGTTGACATTTCATCCATTACCAATGAAAGTACCTTCTCATAACTTTCTCCCCAGAAGCCCCAAATACCTTTTTTTCCTTTGTTTAGCCTAAGGCAGTATATAAGCCCAAGTTCCAATCACCTCTTTTGGTTTTTCATTGCTGGGTGCCCTCGTGTGTATGCACAATGTGCTTATTAATAGAATTAATAGACTTGTGTTTGTTTTTCTCTTGTTAATCTGCCTTTTGCCGGTCTAATTTACAGAGCCCCAGCCAAATAGCCCCAGATGGGTAAAGGACAAGAATTTTTTCCCCCCTCTATAATTGAAATGGTCTAGGGAACTGCTCTAATAGTAAAAACTAAAGATTTACATAACCAGTGGGCGGTCAGGAATCAAGCTATCAAGAAACAAAGACCAATATAGTAATTCCAACTCTTTGAAGGTCACAACGTATCAATAGTATTATATTTGTAAGGAAAAACATCTTGTATTGTCTACATTTTTTAACATGGATTTTTCTGTTGCTATGGCCTTTGATTATATCATTATTTCTGTCTCCTTTAGTGAAGTTTCTCTTGAAAATGTTAACCATGTTGAGAGAAAACAAAAGGAGGGTTTAGGTTTATGCTAGAGTAGAATCTGAAAGAGGAGCCATGGACCCCTGGCAGTGAACATGATGATGACAGCAGGAATCACACAGCCTTAGAAACTCCCAAAGGGACAATTGCAACCCAGGATCTAATTAAGTGCCCATTCCCTACTTGAAGAGTCTCCTTCCTGAGTTCAATTCAAGAGGTGATTTTGAATTAGTTTATAAGAGAAACCATGCACTTAAAAATGGCCATAACATTCATTCATAACAACCACCACTCTGCTTAGAGTATCACCAAGGCAAACCCCTCTAATCTGTACACATTACCTCTTCAAGTTAAGTCCATATTTCTTTCTTTATTTCAAAATTTTATTGAAATATAGTTGCTTTGGGGGCTTCCCTGGTGGCTCAGTGATGATGAACCCGACTGCCAATGTAGAAGATGAAGGTTCAATTCCTGGGTTGGGGAGGTCCCTGGAAAAGGAAATGACAACCCATTCCAAGATTCTTGTCTGGGAAATCCCTGGGACAGAGGAGCCTGGCAGGCTATAGTCCATGGGATCTCAAAAGAGTCAGACACAACTTAGCAACTAAACAATAAAAATTACTTTACAGTGCTGTGTTATTTTCTACTGACAGCAAAGTGAATGAGCCATACATGTACACATATCCTCTCTTTTTTTGATTTCCTTTCCATTTAGGTCACCACAGAGCATTAGGTAGTGTTCCCTGGGCTGTACAGTAGGTGTTGGTTAGATATCTATCTTATGCATAGTAGTATATATATTTAAATTGTCAATCCCTGTCTCCCAATTCATCCCACCCCCTCCTTCCCACCCTAGTATCCATATGTCCATTCTCTATGTCTGTTTCTCTATTTCTGTTTTGCCAATAGGTTCATCTGTACTGTTTTTCTATATTCCATGAATATGTATTAATATACAATATTTGTTTTTCTCTGACTTCAATCTGTATGACAGACTCTAGGTCCATCCATGTCCTTCTTTATTTTGTCCTAAAAAAACAGCCAATTATTTTCACCTGGTTTCCCTCAGATTCGGAATAAAATGTTGAGGAGGAATGCAGTGTGACCTGTTCCAAGTTACAAGCCCAGAAAGCTACCATCTAGTTATATTACCAAGACTTTTGTCTTCACATGCTACATTCAATATACATCTTCTACTTCTTATCACACTCGATGAAGTAGCAACTCCTTTCTGCTTTAATTGAAATGTACTGTGTGCTCTACCATAACCAGTATTTCTTCCAGCAGGAGAGCCCAGTTGGGGATCTCTCTGTAAACACATTGAATATTGATAGCCCATACATCAGGGGTTTCCATGTGAGTGGCTGTGCACATGGGAGAGCCAAGATGCATATCTCAGCCATGGAGTGCTTCGAAGCAGGAGTAGCGTGTTCCTCACACTGCACTACTAGACCCCAGGTGTGGCTTTCTGTCAACCTAGCAGGGGCTGTGATGAAACACGAGGCAATGGACCATAGCTTCCTATGCAGGTGAAGCCTTGTATGCTTACTTCTTTGACATGAAACTATTTCCTGCCTAATTTTTATTATAGTGAAGAAGTAGTTATTGGTCCTCTCTTGTGCCATCTTCCATACCGCAGTGTCTCTGTGTTAAAAGTAAACTGAAAAGAAATGTATGGGCAACTTAGTGTAGAATGTGTGTGTGTGTGTACACCATGTGCATAGATATGTATCGAAATGTCTTTTTAAAAATTAATTAATTAACCTTTGGCTACCTGATGTGGTACATAGGCTTCTCATTGCAGTGGCTTTTCTTGCTGTAGAACATGGTCTCTAGGCACATGGGCTTCAGTAGTTGGGGCTCATGGGCTCAGTAATTGTGGTAAATGGGCTTAGTTGCTTCACAGCATATGGAATCTTCCTGGCCCAAGGATCGAACCCATGTCTCTTGCATTGGCAAGAGGATTCTTAGCCACTGGACTGCCAGGGAAGTCTCAGAGTGAATATTCTTAACTGCTTCCAAAAAGCAAGTACAAATAATTTGGTATTATCTCTAGTTCTGCATCCTCAATTTTTCTTCTCTCAGTGAGAATAAAACAGGTCTTTATCAGTTCATACTAGAGATGCCAGCTGGCCTTATGTAGAGGTAGGGTGAGTTTTTACTCACAGGACATTATTTTAAAAGATCTTAAAACTCTTCTTTAGCCATTAAAACAAACAAACAACAACAAAAACAAACAAAAGAAATACCTTCCTTTGCAGATGCCTGTGAATCCACAATTAATCTATATGCTCTTATGGATTAAGCATTTTCTGGAGGGTAATTATTGAATGGGCTTCCCTTGTAACTCAGCTGGTAAAGCATCTACCTGCAATGCAGGAGACTTGATTCCTGGGTTGGGAAGATCTATATCTAGCATTTTGTTATGATTTAGAGTACTTATCTTCCTATGGGAAAATAAGAACTCCAAAGGGTAATGGTAGGAAAGAGAGAACTGAAACTCTGTCAAGATAACTTTTTAATTCATGTTTTGCCTTGACATCTTTATAACAACTGGTGCTTTAAGTTGACCTTGGCTGTACAATCCATGGGGGTCCAGTGTAGATGCCTGGAAATATTCTGACTTTTTCCATATATATTTAACAGAATAGCTACTTTAAAGCTCATAGAGCAAGTAGGATAAGAATCTAAACATTTAACCTTTTAAATGAACATCTTCATTCTGAAGAGGCCAATTTCAACTAACTAGGATCACATACATTGGCTTGTAAAGCCTGAAAGAAAAGGACAGTGTTGCAAATGATAGAATGAACCCTATTGTGGCCTAAACAAATAGGGAGGAGTTTATTTACATAATAATTCTTGAGATATGGGCTACTTGGTATATCATTTATTGCTGTTACAATATAATTTGACCTCATAACCACAGTATGGGTACTGAAGTTCCCATCCTTATTCAAATCAAGAAGGAGAATGATCATTAATTTTATCAGGAAAAGCAAAAGTTTTCTTAGATCCCCTAGCTTCTTAGGATCCTTTGGCCAGCACTGTATCATGTAGCCAAATCTGTGTGCAAAGGATGTTGGGAAAGTAATGATCTCTCTTGATGCTAGCTGCAATGTTGTACCACACACCCTCTTCCAAAAACTAAACATCAGCCTTTCGTTAGCCAAACTGCAAGAGGAGATATACTGGGTAAATGATAATATCACTGATGAGAATTCTACCCACATCCTCAAAAAAATTGAATTGCACAACATAGTTCACATCAAACTGTCATGTGAGGCTTCAAAAAAGGGGAAAGGGTCTGAGGAGTCATCCGGTCCACTTTCATTTTATAGATAAGAAAACTGAGGTCTTAGGAGGATCACGCTCAAAAGCCAGTTTTCCACCCAAGACTAGGAACCAGCTTTCCTGGCTACTATGCTTAAATACTTCCCCTCTGTCTTAGTATTTTCCTATGGTTCTTTTCAAATGCACATCACTATCCTTGAAGTAAATAACAGAAATCCATTGTGCCCCTGCCCAAATCCCTTTTTTAGAACCCACTAACTGGAACTCTCACCTTTGCTATGGAAATGTCAACAAGTATTTTACATTCAGTATTCATTTATTCAAGAGAATGATGGAATGGTACTGCCATCTCGGATAAGACACAGAAGGCAGAGATCAGCTTTTCCCTATCAGCTGCCTTATTGCCTTAGAGAAGATTAAGGCCGGGGAGGGGGGCAGGGGGCAGGGTGCAGAAGGAGGAAAGTCAGGCTTCATAATTAAACAGATCTGGTCATTTCTTTGTTAACTCTGACCTCTTACGTAGAAGCCATTTCTCCTTCATTACTCAGAATATGCTCAGTGGTAATAAATACTAACATAATATTGGTTTAACATCTCTTTGTCTTTCCAAATTTCCTATAACCAGAGTTATTAAATCTGCAGAATGCTGCCAGAAAAGCAAGGTTGAAAAGCTACCCACGTTCCCAAACAGAAAAATCTCCTCAGCAAAACTAATCATAGACTCAAGCATGTTTGGAATGGTTACCAGCTCAAAAGGAAAATTAAGCTCAACAGTATAACTAATCCAAGACAATCAACCTTGATTGTCACAACACAGACATGTACCCAAGCAACCTAAGAATGAAAAGAGAAAAGCTGCCTTTGAAAAAGGTGACATGAATGTAAGAGGAGTAAGTGTGGTTGAATGGTATGTCCCCATCACATCTTTTACCTGTTTTAGCAAGGTGTTCCAAAGCATGTGGCCTTGAGGACTTTTACAGGTCATTTCTGTCTCTATTGGTCACATATAATACTGAGAGTGGGCCATGATATTTTAGTCTCCCATCCTCTTTATTACTAGCCACTTGCTGTGTGCCTTCTCATTCTCTTAGATCTGGAGAATGCAATTCAAATACAACTTCCTCCAGGAAGCCCCCTGGATTTTCCTAGGTAGAGTTATTTTCTACCTCTGGCTTCACTATACACCCTTCAAGAACAAAACCTGTCAAATCATATATTATGTCAATGTTGTCTGTTTTCTTTATTAAACTGTAAGAATGGGTATTTATGTATCCATCTCAGGCCAAACCCAGACATAGTGGGCCCTAATGACTTTTCTGAGTAGAAATAAAATTAAATTATGAGTGAGTAGTTTTGATAGTTGCCTATGAAGTGTCATTTGATGGTGTCTAACTAATTCCTCTTACTCAAAAGATCTCCATTAACCTCTAGTCACCCCCAAATCCTTTCTTAAAAGCTAGTGGCTTTAGGTTTTCAAGGTTTGTTTGTTTTAACTTTTTAAGATACTTCTATTAAAATTCAGATCTCCCTAGGATGAGATAATCAAGCCTTAAATTTTTACCACATTCACTCATTTGTTTGCTTAATGTACATTTTAGATTTCCTACTAAGTGACCCCACCCCTTGGTCAAATTTTTGGGCAGGAGGAAACTTCTGCAGAATGGGAACAACACATTCAGAGTATAGTACAAATTGTAGGGAGTTTGAAAGTTACCAGAAACTAGGAGACATTAAAATGACATTAAAAAGACATTAAAATAGAGATCACAATTACACAGAGTAGACTTTTATTCTCTGAAATTATATAAAAAAAAAATTCAATGATCATTTTATACAAAAAGACTGCTTTATACCACAGTATTACATCTCTTCCTCCCAGGTAAAAACTTATGATTCAATGTAAGAAAAAAATTTAAAATTCCCCTTTGCCTCTCCTTAAAAATATGAAGTGATCCTTCCATTAGTTTATGCAAGAAACACCTCAGAAATTAACCATTAGTTTAGAGAGAAAAGAAGAAACAAGCAGCTATTGACTATTAAATAGGAGACTAAAGCACTAAGTTTAGAATACTTGAATTCCCATTTTCAAAATAGAAAGTCTTCAGGGGAGAGAGATCCTTAGAGTAAAAAGTACACACAACAAATATCACAGTGTCAATGAATGGCAGCTATAATCTCACTAAATTAATATAGTTTTTAACTGAATCGTGAGTAGTAAAAACCAGCTGCAAAATTCTTTTTTTTTCCTTCAGCCATATTAATAACTAAGCAGCTAGGTAAAACTAAAAGTGTATTTACTCTGCAAACAAGCCCCTCAAACAAGGCATGAATATTACACGTGATGATGTGCAATGTAATAGGTTTCAGTTTTTCATTCAGCAAAGGCACTTATACATAATCCATTGGCAACTTGGATTCTTCTTGAAACTCTTGCTGAGCTTGTCATTTCTAATTAATGAGAATTCAGTACATATTTTTCTCTTACCAACCACGATAAGCCCTTTTTCTATAAAATTGATGCTAAAATGTACAAAACTCTGTATACTGTCCCTGTGTGTTTTTACAACCCCAGAATTTGAGTAACTTGGGTCTGCCATGTTAGGGCACAGTTGGCATTCATTTTCTTGCCATGGAACAGTTAGGAACTGGGAAAGTGTGAAAGGCTTCACTGTGTGGTGGGAGAAAAGGAATTGCTGAGAGTCTGTTACCCATCCCAGAGTGTGAGGTATTCCAGAGAGCACGGACTCACCTAATGGTCACAAGGACCCTTTGTCCAGAGAGAAGATAGAACTTAAAGGGACATAAATGTGCCATTTAGGGAAGAGGGAGTGCAAAAAGTTAATGAGTTCAAACTTAGTCATCAGAGAAATGACTCTGAATTATCTCCTGATCTTTATACCCATTAGAATAATGCATTCTAGGTGATCAATGCAAGTATTGGTGAAGTTGTATAGGTCTTGAAAGTTGGGTTTGAAAGTCCTTTCTTCTGGAGAGCGAGCTGATATTACCTAGTTAAATTAAGCCCATGCATTCCCACGTATACATTCTGCTCCCAAATGAATTCTTATACAGAACCATAAGGAGACATGGGGATGATCACGGCAATTCATTCATGGTGACAGAGACTTGGAAGCAAGATGGATGGGACATCAGACAGCTACATTTATTTCTGTACAATAACAACAAGGATGGACTTTAAAAATACAAGGTCCACACAAAATCCTCCACATAAAACATGAATTTTATTCATATTTGCCAAAACTTGAAAGCAACTGATATCCTCAAATAGGAGAAGGGATAAAGAAATGGTGGTACATGCACACAATGAAATACTATTCAGTGTTCCAAAGAAATGAGACATCAAGCCACAAAAGACACGGAGGAAACTTCAATGCATATGATAGTGAAAGGAGCCAATCTGAAAAGGCTGTGTGATTCTAAGTATATGACATTCTAGAAAGGTAAATCTATGAAGGCAGTAAAAAGATCAGTGGTTTGCAGGGGGCTAGGGGGACATGGAGCTGAGGGATGACAGGAAGAGCACAGCAGACTTTTAGGGCAGTGAAACTACTCTGTATGATAACTACCAATAATGATAAGTATATGTTATTATATATTTGTCAAAACCCATAGAACATACAACTCCAAGAGTGAACCTTAATGTAAACTATTGGCTTTAGTCAATAATAATGTATTGATATTGACTTATCAATTATAAAAAGTGCACCACACTGATGAGAGATAATAATAGAGGAATCTGTAAGCACAGGGAGAGGGAGATGGAGCAGGAGAAAACAGGAAATTTACTTTCCACTCAATTTTTCTGTGACCTGAAAGTGCTAGAAAAAAATAGCTATTATAAAATAACTATTAAAATATTAATTTAAAAACATGATGCTGAGTTAAAAAGTACAATAGGTTGTGATACAACAGACATTATTTACATAAATTTAAAAATGTGCAGAAAACAGTACATCTCTTACAAAAAAACAACATGTGCATTCCTCTGATGACCATGAGATGAATTGCCTAATGAGAGGGGGAAGAGAAGGTGTATAGGTTGTAGGTAAGAGGAAAGGAAGAAAGAGAACAAGGAGACTACAGGCACAGGTCATGAGAGTACACTCTGAACTGGGAATGAAATGGAGCCACCTTCTGTACCCGCGGTAGAATAAAACAAATATACCGCTGAGGAACTGAAGGGAAGGGAAAAGGTGCAGTCTGGCTGTGTGCCATGGGGCTGTTGGCTTCAGTGGTGGCCAAAGTTGTGGACTGTAAGAACAGGCGAAGGCAGAGGTTTGCAAATCTAGGAACACTCTTTCCTGATCAATTCCTTCTTCATCAATTTCTCAGGAAGGCTGAGATCCAGGAGATGCAGAGCTTTAAACAACCAAAATCTGTGAAGCAGGTTACAGTTGGTCTGCTTAGGATGAATTTTCTTAAACAAACAAGTTCTTTAATATTAGATGCTGTAAAAGGAACAATTTTTCAAGCCTTTGCAAGCCAGTAAAAAGCTTCTGGGTGATAGGACAACGTATCTGTATGTCCTTCAACACAAAAACCTGTAGATTATATTTCACAACTCCTGTGCAAAAGCAAATGGAGCACAGCATCTGAAATTGTCATTTCTTGATAGGCATATGTAAGCTCATATTTATTGGTAAGCTTGATTTTCCAAGCAAATATTCATAACTGTTGATTATAACCCTAATGTTGGATGTTGAAGGTAGAACATAACAGACTTCTTAAAAAAGCCTCAATAGCAGGCATAAGGATATGTCTATAGTTCTGTTAATTGAAAACAGAAAGTTGACCCATAATCCAACTACATCTTTGCAGTTTTTTAGTCACCCTACAAGCTCTGCATTTCCTAACTTTTGGTTTAGCATTTTGGCATAAATGGTGGCTGAGGTTGGGAAGTTAAAAAAGAGAGTAGGGCAATGGTTCCTAAAATAAGAAGATTTCCCTAATGGAGATGGCAGTTTGTGGGCAGTGGGAACTGTCCCAGAAGCATTGTGAAGCTCTCTATATTTCCAGTGCTATTTAGATGACATTTCCATGACTCTTCAAATGGCAGAGCCCAAATCTTGGCAGTGACTAAGTCTTGGCTGTGAACTAAGGCTCTCAGTGGCTTTTGAACCACTGTCCTGGCTCCATAGCAAACCAATCTACCCATGAGAAAAGGTCATAAAAAGAAGCAACATCTTCTGGCTTTATAATGAGCTGCATGTTACTAGGGGCAGAGAAGAAGGCAGGCAGGAGTGAAATGGCTCCTTTCCCTACTGAACCATGACCATTCCAGGACCTATGAGCTGTTTTCCATCGTCTTTTTTTCCTTCCTATGGAATCTTCAGGAGTAGGGAGAGGGAAGTGCATTTCTCTGTCTCTCCTCTTAGAAGATCTGCTTACATACTTGGATTATGGACACAGATTGAGATGACAGGAAAAAAAAAATATTTACCAGGATGTATGACATATCCACATTGACCATACTGAGTAACTAAAAGAATACAGGACTTGGATTAAGAAACTTAATTTGAACCCTCCAAACAGACAAGCCCAATTATGCCTCAGAGATTTTGTACTTACTGAGCCTTCTGCTTAAAAGTCTATTCTCTCTGCTACCTCCCTCACTCCATCAAGTCTGTTCAAATGCCACCCATCAGAAAGGACACCCTAACCATCCTGTATCATTATCTTCTATCTCCACACTCTCCTTAATTGTCTTCAGAGCAGTTTTCACCGTTTTCATATTATATGTTTATTAGTTGTTGGCTTATAACCTGTCCTTTCTCCTACAAAAGTGAGTTCAAAGAGAGTGGATTTCCCACGACTGAGAACATTGCCTGGCATATAGTAAGCACTCAATAAATACTTGTTTGGTGATGAGTATGTCCCGTCTATAATCCATGGTGTATTTTAGCCCTGTGAATGGGTATCACATCATCTTTTATTTCATTACCAGTGAAATATGAATTTAAAATATGTATTCCACCCACCTCCTAGAACCTCTGTGATGTGTACTATATTCTGAGGGATCAGCCATTTAGATACCTCGTGTTCTTTGACTGATACTTCTCAGGGAAGGATCGATTCTACGTAATAACACTGAGAGATCTGTAGTGCTGACCAGGTAAGACAAGAACAGTGTTTATCACGCTGTGGAAGAAGAGGCAGTAAAGAAATGTCCCCACAGGGCAGCTTGATGTGGAAATCGGTGTGCTCCTCCTTTTGCTTCTGGCCTCTCCCATGTTGGGCGCCCCGCCCGTCGCCACTAGTAAAGCACCACCTGCATTTGGTGGCTGTGAGGGCCTGTCACTCAGAGGGTGGACCCTAATGCTTTGTGCTAGAGTCTCATGTTACCCAGATTAAGAGGAAAGGCAATATTGTCTTCTTTGCTGAGCAGTGCCTAAGGAAGGCAGGCATTTGTAGGGAAGACTAGAGTCATCCTGCTGTTTTGCTGTTTAAGGACTGAGTTATGGAAGCAGTCAAAGAAACCTTCACTTTCCTGTTTTGTAAACTCTGCCTGTGTGTCTTAATTATGCAGAAGAACACGCAAAGTTTGGAAGGAGCAGCGGGATACTCATTATAATTCTCTCTCTCTCTCTCTCTCTCTCTCTCTCTCTCTCTCTCTCTCGATAGGCTAAACCAGGATTCTCACCCTGGGCCTAATGCACAATCAGAAACTCTGGGGTGGGCCCTGAACACTACTATTAAAAAACAAACAAATAAATATACTTGTGACTTTCATGTACATTTAAGGTTGTACATTAAGTACAAATATTTGAGTAAAGAAATAGGGCCGTGTTCTGATGGAGGGAACACAGTATATTCTCAAAGAACATTGTAACTGAATGTGGAAGAATTGGATTAAAATTCAGTTTCCACTATTGATTTTTTAAATTTAATTAATGAATGAATTTATTTGTGCCTGCTCTGGGTCTTCACTGCCACGTGCAGGCTTTCTCTAGTTGCGGTGTGTGGGCTTCTCACTGCAGTGGCCTCTCTTGTTGCAGAGCACGGGCTCTAGGGTGTGCATGCTTCAGTAGTTGCAGCGCATGTGCCCAGTTGCCCCAGGACAAGTGGAGTCCTCCCAGACCAGGGGTAAAACCTGCGTTCCCTACAGTGGCAGATTAACTCTCAACCACCGGACCTCCAGGAAATTCCTCCACTGTTGATTATTAATAGCACAGAGCAGTTACCCAAATTTTCTAAACTTAAATTCCCTCACCTATAAGATGAAGGATAGTAATATTTGCTTCACATAAGGAGTAAATGAGATAGCACATTTGAGAGACCCTATCACTGTGTCCCAAAGTTGGCAAGCACCCAGTAAAGAGTGCATGAATCTATACAGCCTTCCTTTATGATTTAGTATAGTTATTAGTAGATCTAATAATGGCACTATGACAACTACTATTAAATCTTCATATATTTAATGTATTTTACATTACCAAGTACTTTTCTATACACTCATTTACTTCCAGCGACTGTCTGTAAGGAATATAGAACAAGTATCCCCTCCCCGCTTTTTAGTGAGGACACAAACACAGATGGAGGGCCTTGCCTATGACTGCACAACTGATAAATGGCAGACATACCAGAACCTGGAGCTCCTGATCCCTAACTCCTAGTTCTGCTGTCAGATTCTTGCCCCTTCCTACTGGCTTCTGAGATGCTGGACTCAGAGTGTGCCAGTAAAGTAATTTAACTTCTTGCATCGGCCACCTGTAAACAAGTGTGGCTTTTTTTTTTTTTTTTTAACACTGCCATCCTTCAGATACACTTAAATGTTGACAATTCCATAGCTCCTTAGCTCAGGCTCTCTCTGGTCTGTTTAGGAAGCATCTCTTCCCTTTGAACAGATGGCAGACAATTTGCTCAGGTTTAAACACTGATTCAGACTCAGTGATGAAAATGGCAGCTGCATTCCTGATTCCCCAGTCCAAACCCCACTCACTGGACCACCTTGATGGAAACTGACTAAACCAAATGTGGACGTGGCAAGGTCTTGGGAGTGGATGCTGAAGTACATGCATACATACACCTTCAAAAGTTTTTTTGTCCTTTGGGCCATGAGGTCTAGGCAGAACATTTAAAGAAGAAAAATGCCTCCTCTGTGAGATAGGAGGGAGGATGTCGAGGGCATTTCCCACAGAGCACAGCTAGCGGTTATTCATATAATTAACCTTTCACTGTTACTAATAACCAAGGTCATTTCCCTTAAAAACTTCAGATCCGTTTCTCACTTGCTTTGAATATATGTGTTCATACTATTTTGTTCATATCCTACCTCCTCTCTTTCTCTGTCTCTCTCTCTCTCACCCTATCATCTCTTGTGTCAGGAGCCTTCCAGGGTCCTGACTGTAATCTTTAATTTCTGTTTGTATGATTGTTGGTGTTTCAGACATCCCCTGGCTGTTATGAAACTACTGACCAGTGGAGCCTTTTCTGCAGATGGATTTCATTCAGGATTTGTGCTATTATATTAATGGGTTTAATTTAAACAGGACTAGCCTCACTGGCCAAATTACTGCCATTTAAATCAATTGGTTTAGGGGCAAAGACAGCCTGACCAGAGCTATTAGACTTCAATTTATTACTGTATCGGCTTTTAAACTGGGTGAAGCAAGTTTGCTAATGTCTATCTTCTGTCCTTTGAGCTCGAGTACAAAATACAGTAATGAGAATCCTTGGAGTTTAAGGAAGGGGAGAAAAAGGAGAAGAAAAATATTAATTTTGAGTCAATGTTTCATGAGCCAAGACCAGGTAGCCCTTGAAAAAAATCCCCACCCTAAGATCCTTTGGGCACCTTTGATGTCCTTTCATTAAATTGAGATTCAAATGATCTAACAGATGTATTAGTTTAAAAGGGCTTTTTACTTGGATTTTCTCCCCTTTTATAAAAAAATGAGCGCTGTTTTTTTTTTCCCCCACACATTTCAAACTGATTCAAATAGAAAAGCAAAAGGGAAGAAAATGCTTTAGATGTGCTCTTTT
This sequence comes from Giraffa tippelskirchi, assembly GCF_054371585.1. Classification (NCBI taxonomy): domain Eukaryota; kingdom Metazoa; phylum Chordata; class Mammalia; order Artiodactyla; family Giraffidae; genus Giraffa; species Giraffa tippelskirchi. The sequence goes on from NC_137275.1 coordinate 173,376,661, forward strand.
GATTTTCTCCAATCTCACCGAAATAAAATGGAATGGGAGATCAAGAACACTCAATTAATTGCAACACTGGGTGTCACTCTGAGAGGGAGGGAGAGATGAAGGGAAGCATTAGGGATGCACAGCCCTTAACAAATGCGGAGATTCAAAAGAGGAAGAAGAAGGGAGAATAAAAAAGCGTGTCTGTATTTTATTGCACTCGGTAAGCTTTTCGCTTGTATTTATAGCTGCAATTATATCTCAATGAGGTTTGTCTACAGTGTTGGCTTCACGCTAATTTTCCCCCTCACTGCATTCTTGGAATAGGCTCGGACTGTTTATGAACCAGACATATTGACCTCATTTACAGCTAGCAGTTTAAATCCATAATTTTTCCACCCACAATCCCTCTTTGACATTCCGGCGGTGCGGCCGGCTCAGCGAGACTGAACTAAAAGTCTCACACTTCATTGAACACCATTATGCGGCTTTATGCTTATAAGCCTGTTTCCCTCGGCTGCCTTTCAGCTTTGCTGGAGATCCGCTTGGCCACAGGCCGGCAGTGATTAACTGGAAGAATCCAATAAATCACCCTGTCAGCCAGCAGGCTCTCCTCACTCTGTCTACACATCGACATTTGGATTTGCACCTCTCTCTCTCTCTCTTTTTCTCTCTGTTTTGATTTTCTATCCCTCTTTCTCTCCTCTCCCCTCTTCCTACAGAGCCATTAAAACACCTCTTCGTCTTCACACAAGGTGAACTTGAACTGCTATTGTGAGCAAGCCTCGGTCCCACAATCCACCCTCTGGGGAGATCAACCCCTTTGATTTGTCTGGTTTTCCCTGCCTTGGCTTTTCCGCCCTCCTCCTCCAATTAATTCACCCCTTAACTCTTGTGGCTGTGTCACTGAACCAGCTGCTGGGGGAAGGAGGAGCAGATGTGGGTGGGAGAGGGTGGCCAGAAGCCAGATGCTAAAGAGGAATTCCCACGATTCCTGGGCTTTTTCTGGGAGCCCAGCAGTACATAGGGAGGGGGGAACCAAGAACACCAAACTCTGTTCCCCAGATGCTGAGCAGCCAGTTTTTTATTGCAGAAATCTAGACCAGGATCAGTTTCTTTCCTGGGGGGCTATGCATGTACATACAAACTGTGCCCATACATACAATTACATAACCGTGCTCAAGTTTCAGAAGTGTAGGAGATTGTTCAAGAGCCTGCTTGCAAAGAATTAAGCTGATGCAGTCAGGGATGCAGGAGAAATTGAGGAGAAGAGGCAGCCTTCCTTGGCACGATCACCACCCCAGGGCAGCTGGGGGCAGAGGGCTCTGAGCAGATTCTTCACTGCCTCTGGCTTCCTATTTCTCTCCAGTGAACAGAGTTGGTGAAACAGCCTCTTCTTTGACTCCACTGGTAATTTCCCAACCCCATCTCTTTCGTATTCTCCGCATGGCCATGGTCTCCTTTTGTCTGGGATTATTTCTGCACTGTGAGCACAAGAATTTGTTTGATGTTCCAGACATCAAATATACTGTACGCGCTCCGAGTGGCCAAAGGAAGCAAGATTCTTGCTTTTGAAAACTCCACTGGCAAGAATAACAAAAGGCAGTCTGAACTGCAAACACAAAGGATGGGAGAGAGAGGAAGGGAGGAGACCCGTCAGGGGTGATTACGATCCTCCCCTCCCAGCAACACCCGCGGGGATGGCTGTGCGCTAGGGCTAGGTGTACAGGGGAACAGCAGTAAACCTCCTGCCAGCGAGAAAGGAAATGGGTAACAGCAGCCACGGGGTGGCCTGCCTTTGTGGAGGCTTTCAGGTTCTGGGAGCTGAGAGGGAGTCCGCCCCGAGACAGAAACAGCTTGCTATCCTCGCATTCACCTTCCGAGGGGTCTTCAGTATACACTGCTTACTAAACTTTTGCATTTTTCTATCTTGGTAAGTTCACACTAAGTGGATAGACAGATGATTAGATAATAGGCCTATGGAGAGAAACTAGGGAAGGAAAACCTGTGTCTTGCATGTCATACCTGGTGAGTATAACAAAGTATCTGGCATATAGTAGGAACTTTAACAATGTTATTTATCCTAAACTCTGGCAGCCTAAGTATAAAAGCCAATTAGAAGACATGGATGTGACCCTTGTGCATATGGTAACCCAACCCTCACTGTCCATTTTCATTTCCAGCCTCCCCCTTCACATCTCCAATTTTCATTCTTTGCTTGTTTCACTCTGTCTGACTCACCACTGATGAGTGAGCAGATTTTAATCAAATAGCCAAATGGCTGTCCTGGAGACGAAAACTCAGTCTGATCAATTGCTGCTGTACCAACATTCCAGTGCTTTTGCATGGGGACATGATGGAAATACTGATGAAAAAAATGCAAAGAAATTATCTTGAGGATTTATTCCTAGTCCCCATTTCTGTAGACCACAAAAGTTAAGGAACATTGCTGAGAACACTTACATCAGGAACCTATTTTGCATACCTACTATGCTCCTGGGATGTATCATTATTTAAGAATATGAACACTGCTCATGAACTAAAAGTACAAGGCAAGGAAACTGGTTTCACCGGCCAATCAGTTGTTGCTGTAATTGTGGAGAGGCAGGGTGGGGAACTGTTCTTTCAAAAAATAACTATTAAGCATGTAAACATTAGTGATGCTCAGTAATCTGTTGTCAAGAGCATCTGAGGTGTACCTCACTCCAAAGGCCATTGTGGTTATAGCATAAAGAATGTTACTTTAGCATGACTCAGTTTCTCTGTTAAAATGTAAAAGAAAAATTAAGCTGTTGGCCAGCTTCCTGTGGTAGATACTGTTTTGAGAAAGAATAATCTATGTGAAGTGCTTCATGTACCTTAGAGACAAGGTAACATTGAATTTTATGTCAGCATTATCATTAAATCTGTTCTCTCAGAGGCTCAATATTTTCCATGTTGTCTCATTGATTCTCACAGTATCATAAACAAGAGAAAGAAGAATAGTATAGTAGCAAGATCATTAAAACTCAAACAGAACTGGATTTTCTTTCTAGCTCCACCCTAAACTAGCTCATGACCTCAAGAAAATTTTCTTGTGGGCCTCTGTCCTTTTCCTGTTAAATGAGACCCTTCAACTAAACAAAATCCAGTGTTTCTCTATAATGTGAAGTTCATCCATAGAAAAAAGAGAATGCCTATCCTTTGTGCTGTAATTTTGTATAACCACTTGCTCTAGAGACCTTTTCTTCTGGGTTCTATAAATGTGGTCTTTTGATCTCCTATGGCTTCTGTTAATTTCAGATTACTTCTCTGTCTCTTGTTCCTGCCTCTGGCAGTGTCCAAAGTTCTTTCCATGGACACCTTCTCATCTCTGTCTACATTCTCTGTCTCCATGGCTTCATCCACTGTTCAACTTTGATTATCACCTCAATGTGGAAGGCTGTCTGATTTCTCTTTCTAGTCCTGACCCATTCTCAAAACCCATACCTATAATTCCAGCTGTCTGAGAAAGACGTTTTCACATGAATATGCCACTAATCTCAAGTTCTACACATATAAAGAGAACGGATTCATATCTCTTGACCCATTGAATCAGTTAGGGTTCAACCAGAGACACAGAACCACCATCAATGTAAGTACAATAAAGGGTGTGGTATGGTGATTAGACTTTTCACAAACATGGGAACTTGTAGACGAGTGTCTGCAGTGCTGTGGTTTCTGTGCCTGGTGTTGAGCCTGAAGTCCTAGGCATCAGACAGATGAGATGTTGAAAAAGAACACTGACATGGTCAAGAACAAGGATAATCAGGATGAGCTAGAACCTGCATCAGTCTCTCACTGATGCCATGGACCATTTGCAGCAGAAGTCAGTGTCCTCCTCCACAGAGCTACATTAGCACTTGGTCTAGACCTTGAAGAAGCTATGGAGGAGATCTGGCAGGAGCAGCAGGAGGAGAACATCCAGGTGCGGTCCCACATCAACAAGAGGAGCTGGCAGATCAGTGATGACATGTATAAGCTGCCGTGGTTCCTGGAATCCTGCACCAAACTTCAGAACATAAAATAGATGACTCTGCTTCAGTTCCATGTCCAGAGCTCATGGAACATGTGTCTTATGACCAACACCTACCCAAAACCATACAAGGAATTCTAGAAAAATTAAGAAGACAAAGCTACCTCACCCACAGACTGATCCTCCCATATTTCCTAATTCTGTTCATGGTATGAAATCCTCTCATTATCCAGATTAAGGGGAAGTTCTCATGAAGTTTCCGTGTTTCCACGTCCAATCAGCTGTTAAGACCAGTTCATTCTACTCTCGCAATGTCTTTTCTATCCATTTCAGCTTCTTTTTCAATCACTAGGCACCTACCATCCTTGTAATCAGCTGAGGCTCATTATCTATCTGAACTAATGCAATAATCTCCAAGGAGAACTCATTTGCTGTCATCTCGTCCCCATTTCAATCCATGCACAGCTACAATCATCTTTCTTCTCTGGCAGTAAGAGTCCATAGATCCCTGTTATTCAAAGATAAAGTCAAACCTCCAGGCCAGGCCCAAAGACCCTCTACAATCTAAGCTAAATCGATTTTTCTAACCGTATTTCCCATTATTGACCTTCAGGAGACTTACAGTCCATCCACCATTCCTGTCTAGAGTGTCCCCACTCCTTGCTTTCTCATACTGTCCCTTCAAGCTGGAACCCCTCTTCTTTGATCTCGGTCTATTTTCCTCCCAAAGTGTTTAAGTCTACTCAGATTCCACTGCTCTCATAGTCCCCCTCTCCCAAATGTTCGTAATCATTCCCACCTCTGAACATTCTAAAATAAATGATTGAGTCCCCTTTTTATATACATGATCATGCCTTGAATAGATGTCATAGGCCCAAAATTAGACCATAATATTTTTATTGGAATATAATCACTTCATAATGTTGTGTTAGTTTCTGCTATACAATATCATTAATCAACCATAAGTACACAAATATTCTTTCCCTCTTGAGCCTCCATCCCACCCCCAATCCCACCTGTCTAGGTCATCACAAAACACCAAATTGAGCTCCCTGTGATATACAGCAGCTTCCCACTAGCTATCATCTGTTTTACACATGGTAGTGTATATATATGTCAGTGTTACTGTCTCAATTCGTCCCCTCTCTCCTTCCCCCCATCCCTGGTGTAAAGGCACAGATGTAGAGAATGGACTTGTAGACTATAACTTTTCAAAAGTGACAGCTCCATCTTCTTTATCTTTGTATCTCTCCAAGCACCTTGTACACAGTGAATGAGCAGTGAGGACTTTCTCCCTGAATGGGTGATTTGCGAGATGACGCTTTCACAGGGAAAACAAGTACTAGTGTGGGAGAAAGGCAACTCCATGGATCAAACCGCTTCAGCTATTTTTAATTTGCTAGTGAACTTCTGCATAAAAGACTGATAGAATTATATTAGTTAATATTCTTTCAGGTGTTAGCAAGCAAACCCCAAACTTCACACTTGTTTGTGATAAAGAAAACTATTGACTCATGCAATCAAAAGTCTGAGCATGACTGATGCAGGGCTCAAATGAGTTTGCATAAGGACTTGGTGATTTATGATATCCTTTGTCATTGGTTGGCCTCACTCTTGTGTAATTCTTCCCTTGCTGGTGGCACAGTCTCCCTACTCTTACCTCCCACCTTACATGATGTTCTGTTACCAACAGTTTCCATAGGAGGGCTGGGGGTCTCCTCGGACAGAAACCCCATGGTCTCTATCTAATAGGCTCCATGGTCACATAGCAGTCCCTGCACAAATCACTTTGACCAAGGAGACAGAATTTCCTGACTGATGTGGGTCACCAGCCATTTCTATCACACCAGACTGAGAATGGAAAGGTTGGGTGCCCAGAAGGAGGTAAAGTATCATCAGAAGAGAAAACAGACACCGGGCAGGAAAAACTCTAAGTGTTCCCTCCAGGACCTTATGGAAATGACCAATGTGAAGACCCCCATTGGTTCTCCCTTGCTTTGATATTTTCCCCATCAACTCTCTACTCTGTTGTATAATTCTTGTAACCATTTCCCCCTCAATATTTCAACCAAGTGGTTGGTTTTCTTTTTTTTATTAGGAAATACTTGGTATTAATCATTTGTTCTGTGTGTTTGTGGAAGTAATTTAAGGTGAGTTCCTTGAGCACCTAAGAACGATTTTTATGTGAATATGATACTATTAATTCTTCCCACTTGTGTTGTGCCTTGCATCTTCAAGACACTTCACAACCATCATTAACTAATTATTCTTCAAGATGCCTCTCTGGAGGTGAATAGGTATTACCCGGAGTTGCAGATAAGGAAACAATACACAGAGAGGTTACACAACTTCCAAGAAATCTGCCAATGAACTCAAAGTAATTGCCTCATTATGATTCCTCCCTCAAAGTCCTTTCCAGCAGAAACCTCAGGTTCATAGAACACTAGGGAGGGAGGGGCTCTGTGTGCAAATCTCACAGCAGTTGCCCACTCCACAGAAGAATGCAGCCATCAACTGCATTATGTATTACCTGAACAGAATCCCATGCACACGTTTGTACAGAAGAGGTGGTCGACCTAATAGCAGGGTCTGGAGGGAAAGATGGCTGCTAGAGGAAAGAAAATGAGACCTAGTAGTCAAAGAGAAGTGGGTAAAGAGGGGGGGAATATAAATGAGCTCCTCTGAGTCCCTTGGAAGTGAAAAAAGTTTCAATGTTCCCAGAAAATCTCAACACAGCCCTATCTGGGGTTTCAAGAACTATTCAGGCAGAAACCATCCACTTCACCACCAGGCAAATGACAGCCAGTGGAAGTAGCTGTGTTGGCAGGTGGCCAGGAGTCCCAGCTGTACACCAACTTCCTCTGTTGCCTGCTGGTTTTCTTCTCTTTCTCCTTTCTTCTCTCCTCTCCTCTCTCCTTTTTCCTCTCTCAGCCCTGAAGAGCAAACCAGATATCCAGCTTGCACCACAGAGTTGGATAGAAACACAATGATGAAGTGCTTTGCAGCAGGAGCCAAGTTCTCTGTGCATTGCAACGAGGGTATCTGTGATAGTAATAACTCCTTCTCTAACAATGCCCCAGCCTGTACCTGGAAATCGAGTGGTTGCTCCTGTATCTCTGTGCTTTTCCCTGTAATTCAAACAAGCAACACATCTTCTGTTGCAGGGCTCATAAGGTTTGAAAATGAAGTCCTGTAGGGAACTCCTTCTAATTGCCAGAGTGAGTCACTCTCCTTTCCAAGCAAAGAGGTTTCTGTTGGTGACATTAGCGAGCAGGCACTTGTCTGTATTGTAACAGCTTAATTATAAGTATGGGTATAATCACACAATCTGTCATTATACCTTTTTTTCCACCCTGAGAATTTGTACTGCAATCACCATAACACTATAACAACATGAACAACAGACTGTCTGGCCTCCCCTGATCGTTGCCTTTGCCATGCCTGGTAGGGATGAGCAGGCAGTTTTGGATGAAGAATCTGACTCCCATCTAGCAGCAAAAACAAGTCTGAATTCTTCACAGGGTTTTGGGGGCATCCTGTTCATTTGGCTTTCTCTGAAGGACAGTCAAGTCCCTCAGTTTTATCCCAGCCTTGCAAACCCTCCCTCCGGTTTCATCTGTTTGAAAATTGCACAAGAAAAAACCACCCTTCTGCTATTTTATACCCAAACCAAGTGAAGTGGAAATTGCATGAGGAAACCTATCCATCTGTTATCCCTCAGCTCAGCAGTGGATGGAATTTATTACACTGTGCATCCTGCCCCCTGCCTCTGCCAGGCAGCCTGTGGGGTGAAGTATGGGTGGGGAGGGAGGCTCGGGTCTCAGAGAGGGGGCAATTTCTTCTGCGGCTCCATCGGCAGAAGTACAAACCTATTTATTTTAGAGCAAGAGTTGAGCAGTCACACAACAGCAGCAGACAGGAGGCATAAAGGTGTCGCTGTTGAACAGAATATAACCTTGCATCCCACAAGCCACCAGTCACATCGCTTCACGCTGCATATCAACTGGGAGGCAAGTCCAAGGGCAAACTCTGAGAGGCCTAGAACCCACCTCCTCAGGCTGATAGAAGAGATTTTAGAGAGACGCCCTGTTTCTAAAGAGACTATGAAAGTTCATCAATGCCCTGGTTCCATGTGTCAGTAATTCTCAGAAAAATGGCTCCAGGACAGAAAGAAATAATGCCTAGTTGCCAGTCCCTTCTTTGGATCCAGGAGAATTTGAGGTACCATCTTCCACTTCACCTTCTGCAAGTGATTGTGAAATAGCCGTGGCTGGCATGCTGATGATTGCTATGTACCACTGGTCTTGTTAACATTGATGATTCTTTTATCATAAGAGAATAGCTGACTGAGCTCCAGACTTGTCAAAGATCAACAAGAGAATTAAACCTAGTGCTTCAGACTCACCTTTTCCTACATGGGCCTCTTTATCTTCCCAGAAAATATGTTTATTGGTTTGTGTTTTGTGAATTTTCTTTGATCCATAGTGGAGTGCTCTAGGCACAAAGAAAACATTGGAGATTTGATCCTTAATCGTTAATGATACCCTCACAGGCCATCAAATATAACTTAAACCTTTAATGTTGCATCTCATCTACTTTTGGGCCTTAAAGAAGATTGGGCAATTAGTGTGGCATCCATTATTTTTTTTTCTTTATCACGTTGATTTTTAAACTAGTATCATCAAGCCTCTAATATCTCTTCAAAATAAAACCCAGTAAAGAGGGTCTATGAGAGGTTAATGTCTGGGGACCATATTGATGTCATATGTGCTCAGCTGCTTCAGTTGTGTCCAACTCTTTGTGGCCCCATAGACTGCAGCCTCCCAGGCTCCTCTGTCCATGGAATTTTCTGTGCAAGAATACTGGAGTGGCCTGCCGTGCCCTTTATCAGGGTATCTTCCCGACTCAGGGATCAAACCCGAGTCTTCTGTGTCTCTTGCATGCAGGTGAATTCTTTACTTCTTGAACTGTCAGGGAAACCTATATGTTAGGTTAATTTCTCATTCTTTCTAACAACACAAAGATATGCCCCTTTTAAATTGATTCAAGTATTCAATTTGTTTAATTATCCACAAGTTTCTTCCATGAGCCAGATACATATTGTATTCTGCTGGGGATAAAATTCTTAACAAAATAGACGTGGTCCCTATCCCTTAGAACCCCATGAAGGAGGTAGTAAATAAAATGGTCAAATACAATGTGGTGTGTAAGAAGGGTGATATTCAGTGACTGGGAAAATTTAAGAGGGGCTTGCAGTCTGAAATTGGAGATTAGTAATAAGAAGTTGGAGAATAACGGGAAAGAATATTTTGTTTATTCAAAAATTTAATGTTTCTAGAGGTTAGAGAACCATGGTATGTTGAAAGAATTTGAGAGAAAAAGAGAGAAATTTTAAGGAATTAGGTTACACGATTGTAGCAACTGCCTAGTCCAAATTTGCAGGGTTGGCCTGCAAGCTAAGATACAGGGAAGAGTTGATGTTGCAGCTTGAGTCCAGAGGCAATCTCAAGTCAAGATTTCTGCTGCCTCAGGAGACCTTGGTATTTTCCTTTTAAGATCTTCAACTGATAAGATGAGGCCCACCCACTCTGTTGAAGGGTGCTATCTGCCTAACTTGGGATCTACTGATGTCTATGTCAATCTCTTATAACAAATACCTTTACAGTGACATCTGGACTCACACTTGACCAAATGTCTAGGTACCATGGCCTAGCCAAGTTGACACATAAATTAAACATGAGCGGTAGTAAACAGCTTATAAACAACCTTGTTAAATCTTAATTATGAGTTAACATTTATCCCAAGGTCAGTCACTTCAGTCAGTTCAGTTCACTTCCTCAGTTCCTCAGTCATGTCTGACTCTTTGCAACCCTATGAACTGCAGCATGCCAGGCCTCCTTGTCCATCACCAACTCCAGGAGTTTAATCAAACTCATGTCGGACATGACTGAAGCGACTTAGCAGCAGCAGCAGCATGGCCATTGAGTCAGTGATGCCATCCAACCATGTCATCCTCTGTTATCCCCTTCTCCTCCCACCTTCAATCTTTCTCAGCATCAGGGTCTTTTCCAATGAGTCAGTTCTTCACATCAAGTGGCCAAAGTATTGGAGTTTCAGCTTCAACATCAGTCCTTCCAATGAATATTCAGGACTGATTTCCTTTAGGATGGACTGGTTGAATCTCTTTGCTGTCCAAGGGACTCTGAAGAGTCTTCTCCAACACCACAGTTCAAAAGCATCAATTCTTCAGTGCTCAGCTTTCGTTATAGTCCAACTCTTACATCCATACACGACTACTGGAAAAACCATAGCTTTGACTAGACGGACCTTTGTTGGTCAAGTAATATCTCTGCTTTTTAATATGCTGTCTAGGTTGGTCATAACTTTTCTTCCAAGGAGCAAGCATCTTTTAATTTCATGACTGCAGTCACTATCTGCAGTGATTTGGGAGCCTCTCAAAAATAGTCTGTCTCTGTTTCCATTGTTTCCCCATGTATTTGCCATGAAGTGATGGGACCGGATGCCATGATCTTAGTTTTCTGAATGGTGAGTTTTAAACCAACTTTTTCACTTTCACTCTCCTCTTTCACTTTAATCAAGAGGCTCTTTAGTTCTTCTTTGCTTTCTGTCATAAGGGTGGTGTCATCTGCATATCTGAGGTTGTTGATATTTCTCCCAGCAATCTTGATTCCAGCTTGTGCTTCCTCCAGCCCAGTGTTTCTCATGATGTACTCTGCATATAAGTTAAATAAGCAGGGTGACAATATACAGCTTTGATGTACTCCCTTCTTGATTTGGAAACTGTGTTGTTCCATGTCCAGTTTTAACTGTTGCCTCCTGACCTGCATACAGGTTTCTCAGGAGGCAAGTCAGGTGGTCTGGTATTCCCATCGTTTTCAGAATTTTCCACAGTTTATTGTGATCCACACAGTCAAAGGCTTTGGCATAGTCAATAAAGCATTGTGTTTTCAATGAACCAGCAGATGTTGGCAATTTGATCTCTGGTTCCTCTGCCTTTTCTAAATCCAGCTTGAACATTCAGAAGTTCATGGCTCATGTACTGTTGAAACCTGGCTTGGAGAAATTTTGAGCATTACTTTACTAGCATGTGAGATGAGTGCAATTGTGTGGTAGTTTGAGCATTCTTTGGCATTACCTTTCCTTGGGATTGGAATGAAAACTGACCTTTTCCAATCCTGAGTTTTCTAGATTTGCTGGCATATTGAGTGCAAGGTCAGTAGAGAGGGCTATTTGTGATGAGGATGAAGTCATCTCACAGTGCTGACAGAATAAAAGCTGCTGCTTAGGAAGATGACTCTGGCCAAACCAAACAGAAGCGAACATTGGAGGAGGGGTGCCAAGACTAAAGACCAGAAAACTTGGTGAAAAGAAGTAATTTTCTGAACTAGAAAAATGTCAACAAGAATGGAAGGAAGTAGATTCAAGATATTCAATAGAATGAATTCCTCCCCTCCCTTCCCATCCCTGACCTCCACCTTCCCACTGCCAGCTCAAGGGAGGAAAGATTTATAACTGGTTAGCAAAGCCAGCTACATAATCTGTAGGACCCAGTACTTAACGAAAATGGTACGTCTCTTTATCAAAAGTGGGGAAAAGCTTTTTCCTTTTTCTGCAGTCTCCCTCAGAGGCAGGAATATTCACAAAGCATATAGTGACGCTCATAGGGGCATGAAGCCTGGCCCCAGTGCTCTGTGGGTGGGTCCACATGCCCACACCCATAACTCCACCCATGCTCCTCCTTTATCCTATCAGACCCTTTTTATAAAACACAAATTCAAATAAAAAATTAAGAATTTCAGGGCAGCAATTGTAGAGCATTAAACTCCAAGTAGGAGACCTTTCTGAGCACAGGGTCTTGTGTGACTGCACCGATCACATGCCCATGAAGCTGGCCCTTCAGGTAAGGCGTAAAAGGTGGGCCAAGGACCAGGAAAAAATAAGGATGATACCAGTTTTCTGCCCTGAGAAGATTGTTGAATGGCAGCCCCACTAACATAGAGAAAAGAAGAAGGACAAGTTTGGGACTGTGGAGTAAAAGATTGCTAGCAGCTTTGGAGTCATTGACTAGATAAGAGGGAAGACCAGGAATTAGTTCGATATGTGCATTTGAATCTCAGAAAAGGAATCTGGGCTAAAGATATAAAATTGTACATCACTGGTGTGTGATGTATGGTATACAGATTATATTTTACCATTTATTCCCAAAGCAGTGACAGGTTTGTGCTTGTCCACCTACACAGAGCCATTTCATAAGAACAGAGGTCTAGAAGAATGGGTGTCATCTGTGGACCTAGAAGCTGGAAGCCCACTGGCGCTCATAGAACTGTGTCCTCCCCTGACCTCTCTTACAGCACACGCTGAACAGAGGAGCCGAGGTATTCTCGTGCAGCCTGACGGGGTCCAGACAGCACATGGGGAGGGCCTAGTCTGGAGTTCAGAGGATCTAGCCAAAGCCCCTAACGTTCCTACCTTAGTGACCTTGCAGAAATCACTTACTCTTACCAACCCACTTTAATTTTCCTTTGCCTAAATCAAGATGATTAAGTATCTACCCCTTTCTTGGGAGGCTGAAACCAAATAGTGCTCAGGAGTGCCCTTCAAATGCTGCAAAATGTTGACAGATGTGAACTTTTATTATTGCTGTAGTAGATTCGGTCAGCTCAGAAAATTGGGTCAGCCCTTTCATGCCACTAGACACTGCAAGGTGTGTGAACCTGGAAGTATTCTGAAGGGCATGTGAGTGCCAGGCTGAGGAGATCATGGTCCTGTGTTGCCATCTCTGGCTCAGCTTTATAAATGATGCTTGTTTTCCATGGAGCCAAACAAGGTGGCCATAGGTAGCCCCTATTATCACTTCTCCCAGTCTAACTGTGTGACGGAGCCCACCCTCTTCTCTGCCCACTGATTGCATTGTCTTTGCTGTCTCTGCTTTTTCAGCCAGCCCCTGGCATCAACTGTCTAGGCCTCATTTATTAGAGCCATCCCTCATGATTCTTGCCGTGGTCTGTGTTCCCTGCAAGAGGCACTAGGTTGAGGAAAAATAATTAGTAATCCAGGCACTGCAGTTCTGATGAGACACCTGCAGCATAATCATCCAAATCAAATATTTGGCTCGGCTTCTTCTTGATCTATCTCTTCCTGCAACTGCTGAATGGCAGCTTAGCTGAGCTTATACTGAAAATGAAGAACATATCGGAGAAAGGAGGGCTCCTTCCTATTCAGTTTTGCTGTGGTCTCTCCTTCAGTAGCTGTCTCCAAGGCTCAACCCCCATCTTATATATTCAGATTTTTTCTCATCCCACCAGCCAGAAGGGACAGTTGTGAGGGAATAAGAAGAGACAATTTAATTTACTCATGATTCAAGAGTGAATAGTTGTACAGCCAAGGAGACACCCAATTGTATTCTCTGAAAATCTCTGCTGTCTGACATAGGTGCTGGCAGATTTCTGAGTCACTGGGAAGATATTTGAGTTTACAGAGCATCAATTCATCCTTATTATTCCACAATTTAGGAAACTGAACTCAGGCCTCACAGTTTTTCATAGTAGATTCAGGACTAGGGCCTGGGGCTCCTACCACCTTAGAGTCCTCTCTGGCTAAGCCACACTCCATCTTGGAGACAGGCTGTATCCCTGCCCCACAGAATTGTGTACATTAGCTCTATCATTGCCAGACTTATTCAGTATAGCTGCTAAATCGTTTGCTGCATTCAAAGCTCTTCTCACTTAGAAAGGCATGTTAGGGTTAAGAATTACAAAGAAGATTCTAGTCTATTCCATCTCCACAGCCTATCAGTTTAGCTGATTTTCTTAACTTGTTATTTTCCTGGATCCAGCAAGATATATTCTAAAGACCATATTTAGAAAGTTAATGAATTTTCTTCCTTGTTATGGATTAATAGCATATCAATGCAAATAATACAAGGAGAGCTGAAGTTCCTCAACTGAGTTAACGTCCTCTCTTAGATAAGCCATAACATCTTTCTACCCTTTAATAAGCACTTACCTGATTGAAAATAAGTTGTTCTTATTTAAGGAGGCATTTCTAGTCTGTCTTTCTCACCAGATTGAAGAACCCACAAGTGCGGGGTCACTGACCATTGTCCTATCTATGGCCATATGCCCATTACTCAGTATTTGTGTGAAAAATATTTTAGAAAACTTTAAGTAATTTAGAATTATATAGAAGGAAATAATGATGGAAGGAAGGCAGCTAGAGATTCTGTAGTCCACCACCTTCTTTTCATAGATAAATAAACAGAGTCCCAAAGAAGTTGTGACTTAACCAAAGTGTCACAATTACTTGACCCATTCATTCAAGACATAATATTGAGCACAGACTCTGTGCTTGATGAGCGGAGTTGTGGATATAGAGACTATTAAGACACATTACTAACTCTCAGGGAGCTCTTAGTGTAAAAGGAGGAATGTGTAGTTAAACAGATAATTACAATACTATGATATAAGTGGTAAGGCAGAGATGCAAGAAGTAGTCTGCTTAGAGAAGATAGGATAAACTTCACAGAAGAGAAAGTCTGAAACATGACTTGAAAGATGAATTGATCTTATCAGTCAAAGGAGAAGGAAGGTCAGTCCAGGCAAAAGGAACAACATTTATAAAACCTTGGAACTTTAGAAACAAAGAAGAATCAAGGAAGAGTGGACTACCACTAGTGTGTTAGAGATATGAGAAAGCTAGCAGAAAATGGTTCAAGGGAGAGGGGTGTGGGTTCAGATATGGAAGAGTTCCATTTATTGTGTTAAAGATTTAGACTTAGACTAGTGTTCCTCAAACTTTACTGAGCATAGAAATTACCAGGGGTCTTGTTTTGTTTTGTTTTAAAGCTTTATTTTTTATTAATCTTTATTGGAGTACAGTTGCTTTCCAATGTTGTGTTTCTACTGTATAGCAAAGGGAATCAGCTAATCACATATCCCCTCTTTTTTGGATTTCTTTCCCATTTAGGTCAACACAGAGCACTGAATAGAGTTCCCTGTTATACAGTATGTTCTCATTAGTTAGCTATTTTATACATAATATCCATAGTGTATGTATGTTGGACCCAAATCTCTCAATTCTTCCCAACACCTCCTTTCCTCCTTTCACCAAGGGTCTTGTTAAAATTGAGAGTCTGACTCAGCAGGTCTGGGATGGCACTAAGATCTGAATCTCTAACAAGCTCCCAGTTGATGGCAGTGCTTCAAGGCCTCAGCCCTGACCCTAAGATTAAAGGCACAGGGAAACAGGAAGCCTGCAAAGGTGTGTGTACACAAGGCAGCAGTTCTCAGAGTATGTTCCCCACATCCCGCATGACCTACTGAATGAGAAATTCTAGGAGGTGCCCAGCGCTCTGTGACTGCACACTTCTAAGTGATACTAGAAATTTGAACTGAAATTTGAGCCCCACAAAACTAGAACAAAAACCTAATCAGATTTATTTTGTTGAAAGATGACTCAGTAGGAAACACCAGACCCCTAGTCTAGTGCTTATTCCATTGCAACCCCCCCAAATTATGCACAGATCTCTAAGTTTTACGTCCAAGGATTTTCTGAGACTTCAAAATGAGAGAGTTGTTAATGAGGAATAAATTTTCTCAACAGCATTGCGAATCATCTTTATGATTACAAATAGCAGGAATTACCCTGTGTTTGATGACATGCTTAAGTGTTAGTAATTGAACTGCACATTTAATAAATATGAGTAGAGAATTAACACAAATCTGTATTCAGAAGTCAAAGTTGACCCCAACCAACTGGTTTTTAAACAACTTATGGATTTAAAAAAAATTTTTATCATATATCCTACTCATTTTATCAGTAGTTGAACTTGGACTGAAGGAAAATTTCTGACTATGATCTATCTGTGGATTATATCATTGGATAATTTTTAAAGAATTCTAAAGAATTGTTTTTTCTGGAGGCTCTCAAAACTCTGTTTTAAATGGGAAAATATTAATTATTTAATTATTTAATTTTTTTAAGTAAAATTGAAACATGCCATTAAAAAGAAATGTTAACAACAGCAACAAACTTGTCAAATAAAGGCAATAGCTACATCTAAAAAAAAATCCAGTTTTTTTTTTAAACCTTTGGCTCATAGTTTTCTCTCCTTTCATTGTAGGTTATATGGTATAGTACAATCCTGAAATCAGCAAGAGGGATA
The DNA here is from genome assembly GCF_054371585.1 of Giraffa tippelskirchi. NCBI lineage: Eukaryota > Metazoa > Chordata > Mammalia > Artiodactyla > Giraffidae > Giraffa > Giraffa tippelskirchi. The sequence goes on from NC_137275.1 coordinate 173,392,815, forward strand.
AATGAGTGAATGGATCAATGAACCAATTAATTTATAGAAAGGCAATAAGCAGATATGAATGAACAAAAGAAAGAAGGAACAAATAAATATGACTGAATTAGGGAACAAAAGAGACTAATTTTATTATCTAAGAGCCTAGTGCACATTAGAATCAACTGGAAAGCTTTTAAAAATTTCATGCCAAGGCTTCCCTTCAGATTAATTAAATCAGAGTCTGTGGCATAGGATCCAGGCATCAATATTTTTCAAAGGTCCTGAGTGTTTCTCAGGTACTCACCAAATTTAGTATCCTTTAGCCTAAAAGATCTTAAACTTCCCTTAAGAGCATTTTTTATAGGTAAAATTGTAAATGATGTGTCATTTTTTTAAATTGTGTTAATTTCTGCTGTACAGCAGTGATTCAGTTATACATACATATATCTTTGTGTACTTTTTTATGTTCTTTTCCATTATGGTTTATCACAGGATATTGAATATAGTTCCCTGTGCTATACAGTAATACTTTATTGTTTATCCATTCTATATATAAAAGTTTGCATCTTGTATCCCAAACTCCCAGTCTATCCTTCTCCCACTCATCCTCCTTCTTGACCACCACAGGTTTGTTCTCTATGATTAAAAAAAAAAAATCTGGACTTTTTGAAAGCCTGGCCTCTCACATTGAGGCAGTCACCCTGGTCTACATAAAACAGGAGTGTTTGACTATTGTGATGTTACTAGAACCCAGGACTGTATCAAAATTATAAGAGAACCAGACCCCAGAATGGTAAACTGGAGGGTCTTTGGGTGGAAAATTTCTCCTTGACAATACAAAAGTGACAGTTCTGTAAAGGGAATGATGAATCCCCTATTGAGATGCTGGTGGCCATGAAAGTGTACCCTGTCCAAGCATTTGTTTGCTCTCACACAGGCCCACACAAAAAGTAATTTTCCTAGCCGTGATGATAGGACACTGACTGTTTGGAGAAGCAGCAAGTATGGATGACACACACCTGTTTTAATTGCTTCATGAAGCATTGCAAGGTTTTTGTCTGAATCTAGAAATGACACAGAGGTTTCCATTTCAGCTCTGGATATTATAGCTAGGCCAGATGGAATCCTGTCGACTACGTGATTAAGCGTATTTTTCATTTGAAAATAGGAGCCATTGGGTCCATCAGCTGTAGGGTAATCTGTGAGAACATTTTTCTTCATTTTAGCCAGCAGACCATGCAGAAACACCTGTTTCAAATCTTGGATCATTTACAACTGCTATCTGAGAAATAAGTGTTAAAACAATATCATTAAACCACTTTTTAAAATTCACATACTTGAGCACAGGAGAAAGTCAGAATTTGCTTTGGCAGTTTCACCAGCATGACCCTCAGAGTTTTGGATAATTAAACATTCCTGTCCCCACTTGTAGGCTACTCTGACTCAGGGTCCCAGAGTTTCCAGGGCTGCAGACCCTCCTGGGATGGGGGGATTTTAGTGCTAAAACCAGAAAAGACCAGGACAAAGCAAGACAGGTTGGTCACCTTGTTATAGACACAGTACCTGAGGTGTTGAGAGGCTGGATGATCTCTCAGCCTTGTCACTTGGTGGTCGAGTTATCTCTGAGTTTCCACTCATTTACTGTATATTCACTTGAGCAAGGCATAGCACTGTCTGGTATAATGGCCCCATTTGCTGAAAGTTTTTCTGGAACCAAAAACTGTCCAAAAAGTTATGTAATTCCATCACTTGAGAGTGATCCAGGAAGCAAACCATGTGAACCCAGAGGTCCCAGGGCCCATTACAGATAGACTCTTCTCTGAAAGACTGAATAATATCACTTATATCCCCAGTCATGGCTACCGACATGCAAGGTTGGATATAATATTATTTCCCATTATATCAAACTATAACAAAGAAAAATGAAATTTAAGTAACTCACATTTTCAAAGTAGATATCTACAGTATCACAATTTGGAATGGGTTTTAGAGAAACTAAATTACTTTTGAATCTAGTGATTGACACTGTCTTTATTAGCTACTGAGGTAAGCCCTGGGCCAGAGTTTTCTAACAGTGCTTTGCAAAGCTTTAACCTGCTGTTCCTCAAATCTTAAAGTGCCTCAGAATCACCTGGGGATCTTGGTAAACTGCACACAGTGGTGAAGTCCAAGACTCTGCATCTCTTACAAGCTCCAGGGTGAGCCCAGGTGGCCCAGAGGCTGTACCCTGAGTAGTAAGGCTCAGAGTTTCTGAGAGGTTCCCCATGAGGCTTAAAGGAGGATCAGAGGAGAGCTCTCCCTCTTCCTCCTCCACCTTTGCACAGGAGCAGCTCTCTCCTGTACTATAAGGGTTTGTTTGAAAATGCATTTCACTGCTTCAAAAAAAATGCAGACTATAGCATCAAAAATCCAAATGGTTGCCAGAGGAGGCCCTACAAATAGATGAGAAAAGAAGAGAAGCAAAAGGCAAAAGAGAAAAGAAAAGATATACCCATCTGAATGCAGAGTTCCAGAGACTAGCAAGGAGAGATGAGCAAGTCTTTTTAAGTGAAAAATGCAAAGAAATAGAGGAAAACCATAGAATGGGAAAGACTAGCAATCTCTTCAAGAAAATTAGAGATACCAAAGTAACATTTCATGCAAAGATAGGCACAATAAAGGACAGAAATGGCATAGACGTAACAGAAGTAGAAAATATTAAGAAGAGGTGACAAGAATACACAGAAGAACTATACAAAAAAGATCTTCATGACCCAGATAACCACGATGGTGTGATCACTCACCTAGAGCCAGACATCCTGGAGTGTGACGTCAAGTAAGCCTTAGGAAGAATCACTACAAACAAAGCTAGTGGAGGGGATGGAATTCCAGCTGAGCCATTTCAAATCCTAAAAGATGATGCTGTGAAAGTGCTGCACTCAATATGCCAGCAAATTTGGAAAACTCAGCAGTGGCCACAGAACTGAAAAAAAGTCAGTTTTCATTCCCATCCCAAAGAAGAGCAGTGCCAAAGAATGTTCAAACCACTGCACAGTTGCACTCATTTCACATGCTAGCAAAGTAATGCTCAAAATCCTTCAAGACAGGCTTCAACAGGATGCAAACCGGGAACTTCCAGATGTTCAAGCTGAATTTAGAAAAGGCAGAGGAACCAGAGGTCAAATTGCCAACATCTGTTGGATCACAGAAAAAGCAAGAGAATTCCAGTAAAACATCTACTTCTGCTTCATTGACTATGCTAAAGCCTTTGACTATGTAGATCACAACTGGAAAATTCTTAAAGAGATGGGAATACCAGAGCACCTTACTTGCCTCCTGAGAAACCTTTATGCAGGTCAAGAAGCAACAGTTAGAAGCGGACATGGAAGAACAGACTGGTTCAAAATTGGGAATGGAGTACATCAAGGCTGTATATTGTCACCTTGCTTGTTTAACTTACATGCAGAGAACATCATGCAAAATGCCGGGCTGTATGACTCACAAGCTGAAATCAAGATTGCTGGGAGAAATATTAATAACCTCAGATATACAGGTGACACCACCCTTATGGCAGAAAACAAAGAGGAATTAAAGAGCCTCTTGATGAAGGTGACAGAAGAGAGTGAAAAAGCTGGCTTAAAACTCAACATTCAAAAAACTAGGATCATGGCATCTGGTCCCATCACTTCATGGCAAATAGATGGGGAAAAAGTGGAAACAGTGAGAGACTATTTTCTTGGGCCCCAAAATCACTGCGAACAGGGACTGCAGCCATGAAATTAAAAGACACTTGCTCCTTGGAAGAAAAGCAGTGACAAACCTAGACAGCATATTGAAAAGCAGAGACATTACTGAACCTACAATGGTCCATATAGTCAAAGCTATGGTTTTTCCAGTAGTCATGTATGGATGTGACAGTTGGACCGTAAAGAAGGCTGAGCACCGAAGAATTTATTTCGAACAGTGGTGCTGGAGGATATTCTTGAGAGTTCCTTGGACAGCATGGAGATTAAACCAGTCAATCCTAAAGGAAATCAACCCTGAATATTCGTTGGAAGGACTGATGCTAAAGCTGAAGCTCCAATACTTTGGCCACCTGATGTGGAGAACTGACTCATTGGAAAAGACTCTGATGCTGGGAAAGATTGAAGGCAGGAGGAGAGGGGGTGACAGGATGAAATGGTTAGATGGCATCACTGACTCAGTGGACATGAGTTTGTGCAAACTCTGGGAGTTGGTGAAGGACAGGGAAGCCTGATGTGCTGCAGATCATGGGGTCGCAAAGAGTTGGACACAACTGAGTGACTGAACAACAAATGGCATTGAAACATGCACACCATTATGAAAACAATTCGTCATAAGCACATCCTCCTTACAAACTCTTCTGCCATTATACTGAGGGTATCTGAGGGCCCTGCTCTCTCTGAGAACCTAGTATCACATCACCTGCTTTGTGACATAGCATGGTGTGAACCCTACGGCAGTAGCACCAGATCTGCAGTTTAATTAAAAAAGAAAGGGGGAAAAAAACCCTCTCCAACACGTAGAACAACAAAAGAAAAGTCCCCATAGGGAATGGCCCCGGAGACCCCAACTAAATGATGAGTTTCATTTCTAGCACCTTCCAGCTGACCCGTGTAAGCAATGACAAAATCAGATGTTCAGTAAGCTGGTACCTAGGGCCAATTTCAGGAGAAAGCAACTGGCAAATGTAAGCTATAGGTGGCTGGGCCCCAACTTAATTAGGGCATGTTTCAAAATCATAGCAGAATAGAACTTGTCCCACAGAACATTTGCTCTTTGGAGCAAGGTGCCTGGGAGAAGCCCTTCCTGCAAATTTAAAGCTTCCTTTACACAATCAAAAAAACTTACTAAACTTGGGAAAAGAAGCGCTATGGGTTCAGAAACACCCAAGCATATCTCATTAGAGCAATATTCTCTAAGATTGTGTCTGATTTAATTATTCATAATGGAATCTAATGCTTTTTTGTTGTGTTTTTCAATGTACACTATTATTTTAAAGGGCACAGTGAGGTACACCCTGAGACAGATAAATCAGGTTTCCAAGATGGATTTGGCTAATTCATACTTAAAAGTCGTCTGCCATCGTTACCTTCTAGACGTGGAACAGAGGGAGTTCAGATGGAAATAAAGTGGTTAATGAAGAAAGATATGTATAGACAGGCAGGAACTGAGAGAATTATGAAAATTAATTTTACATGAGATCTGGAAATGAAACCTCCTCGCATAATTCTAGATCAGCGTCTGCTTGGGGAGGCAAATGAACTTGGCCACACATAATGTGGAGAGAATTGAGGTTTGAAATGAGGGCTGATTCCCAGTTAGAAGGAAGCTTCGCCTAACCTTATGGAAACCAGGACAGGTGCTGTGGCCTCCTTTAGCATATCCATTAGTCCTGTGGTGACTAAGATGAACTTGGGTCATCACTTGGACCAGAGATAACATGTTGGAGGCCACTGATGAGGAGAGTTTGTGCTCATGTATGAAATGCTTATGGAAAAATGGAATTAGTTGTCAATAACTCAGAATAAGGCTCTTTGACACAAAAGCACACAGTGAGAAATAATAAGAGACTGAAGATCTATGCGCAGAGGCCTTACTCCTGCATGGGGTGAGTAACTGGAGCTGGGAGGCCACACTTTTTGTTATATCCATGTGTCAGTTTACTGAAGTTTTGAACTGGCTCATGTCCCTCACTAGGCTGACCTGCATGGCCCCACAAGCAGGCACATTTGCAATTCCTGAATTACAATCTCTTCTCACACTCATGTTTGGATCAAAAAAAGAGAAAGTATAGTTACCAAGAAAGGATATCATCTTGGGGAGAAAGGGTCATCCTTCTCATTATGAGACTCACTAATGAAGCCCCATAAAAGAGAAGAAAGCCATACATCCACGTCATGCTTCCTTGGAGACAATTAATTAATTAAGCAAATATTTATTGGTAAACTTTGGGGTGGTAAGTACCGAGCCCTCTGCTCCTGTGGCATCTTCACAGAATCCTGATACGCGGTGTAGGTTGGATTCCTCAAGCTTCCTTGAGAGGCAATGTCCCGGTTCTTCCATTCATGAGGAAGAGGCCAGGTGAGAAGGTAAATAGAGGAGGCCAGTGCAGGGGATATGATGAGCAGGTTACCAGGACAACAACGGTTCCATCCTGTTGGAACCCTCTGGAACATGGTGTAAAATATGCCTCAGATTTGTCCTACCCGAGGGGCAAGAAAGATGTATATGTCTATACATCTACCACTCCTTGTCGTGATTTGGTGAGGGCTGCTCCCAGGGATTCAACTTCCTAGACTGCCTTGTGTGTGGTCTAAGCACACTCTAGAGGCCAGAGAAAGCCCCTAACCAGAGAGTGGCTAATCTTTTCCCTAAAAAGGTGCCAATATGTGGGGGAACAATAGGTGCTGAGAAGTTCTGGCAGGGCACCCAAGGCCTCCACTCTAACACATAATCACTGACTTCCAAGATCATAGTCTCATTTGGGTGATGATAGTAATAAGTGACATTTACCAGGCAAAACACCTATGTTTAGGGTGCTATATTAGGCATTTTCCATTTGATTTTCACAAGTCTATGACATTAGGCAAAATCATTATACCCATTATATGGGTAAGAAAACTGAGGCACAGAGGCAAAAAATAACTTGACCATGTTTGCCCCAGCTGGTAAGTCATAATATTCATAGTCATCCAGACCAGCTGGCTCCAGAGCCCACATTTGTAAAAACTTTTCTCCATTGCTTCCCTTTATGACTCATGAACAATTAAAAAGAACAATATGAGTCAACATAAAAGGATAACCTTGCAACAAAATGTACTCTCAAGAGATGATTTCTTCCTGAAGCAATTGTATTTCACAAAGAACAAAGGTTTAACCTGAAGGAATGTGTATCTAATGGTGGAACCACCAGGACTGGCAACTATGACAGAGCTTTGTAGGGACTGGAGGACCCTTAGCAGCTAGAGTTCAAGGCTGGGTATTCACTACCCCTGGCCACTCACATTTAGAATAAAAGTCTTCTGATCCCTACCCTGAACTATAGTCCAACAATGCTGACCTTGAATAGTCACACAATGACAAAGGTATGTGAAAAAGTGTATCCACCTTAGGATAAACAAAGTCCTACTGTATAGCACAGGGAACTATATTCAGTATCTTGTGATAAACTATAATGGAAAAGAGTATGAAGATGGATATACATAAAGAATATATATGTAAGTCACTTTGCTGTACAGCAGCAATTAACACAGCACTGTAAATCAACTATACTTCAATACTTTTTAAAAGTGTATCCATTCTAGAACTATTTACGATAACAAAATATCCAACAACAGGGAACTACTCAAACTACAACATACCCGTAAAAAGGAGTAAAACACAGTCTATAGAGGGATGGGGGAACATCCTAGAGACAGTTCTTCAAGTATGAAGTCACTGATTTCTAAAAATCTATTGAGAAACTTGCATGTTCACAAACCTGATGGACACCATGAAAGTGACTCCTAGTGCTGTCTAATTACGGCAGGCAGAGTGGACAGGCTTTAGCTCCCAAGCTTAGCTTTCTTTAACTCTTCGAACTTTGTAAATCGAAAGTTAATCACAGAAATTTCTGTATTTATGGACATGAGAAAGATATGTGTGAAATAGCATTAAGTGAAAAGCAAGTTAAAAACAGCATTTGTGGTATGACACCAATTTTCAAATTATGTATATGTAAGCACAAAGGGTGTCAGGCAAATAAATCAAAATACTAACAGGGGCTATCACTGCCTGCTGGGATTGCGGGTGATTTTTGTTCTATTTCTGTGTTCCCATTTTTTTCTATCATAAACACAATTTCTCTCTCTCCTCTCCTAATCTTTCTCCCTCTCTCTCTCTGTCCCCACCTCCCCACCTGCCACTCCCCAGCTTCCCCCTCTCTGTTTGCGTGTGTGTGTTTCCCTTCAACATGATTTCAGATTTTGGTAACATATGCTGCAGCACGAGAAATTAGGAAATCTTCTCCCCACCCTGCAGCCGATATAACATTACTATCAGTGAACAAGAGACCCTGAATTGGTTCTGCCATTTGTTAGCTTCATTCTTGGCCTCTTGACCGTTCCTCTCGTTTATCTGCAGAATGAGGATGACAGGATTTCCCGCTAGGTAAATTATGCATTTTGTCCACTGGTTTGGGGTATTACTATTACTCAGCCCTCCTGGAATGGTCTTCATTCAGGCAGTAGGACAACAAGGTACCGTACTCTGGAATCTAAAAGAAATGGAAGGTATCAGTGTTAGGAAAGATATGTTGGACGTGCCTTGAGCAACTAAGGCAGGGCACAGGAGAGCAGCACAGATGCCAAGTTCCAATCAGTTGGACCAACAGCCTGACTTTCAGCACCCCAGAATCACTGGCTTCAGTGGGTCATCCAGCCATTAATACGGAAAATTTCCGGGGGAGAGAATCTTACTGGCGTATTCATCTCTGAGGAATTATGAAATAAGGGGTTAGTCTCTGTTATAGTAATTACATGGGAAGCTAACTGCTATTTTTCTTGATGAGTCTGATTCTCTGAGGCCTCGGATGAAAAAAATGCACCTGCCTTCCACTGAAGGATGTGAGGGTGGCAGGGAGTGGTCTTGGCCTCTTTTGGTGACTTTTCTCTCTCTCCCTTTTTTTTTCTGCAGCTATGACTGCTGCTACTGCTGCTGTTATTTGTTTTTGTAATTGTTCTTCGAAGGCCTCAGGCGAGAAAGCTGTTCTAATTGTACAGATCACAGCACAGCTGATTCACAGGAACAGTCCCCAGTAATCTGTGCAGCCATTTGACTGAACTTTCAAACTAGCTTGGGGGCACTTGCCCAACCCCCATGAGGCCAGCGTCTGACAATGGGCATAAAGCAGCCGCCAAATGAGATGTGGGAACAGTTGTCTCTTAGTGATTGAATGCCAGGCAGGCAGAAATCAGGCCACCCTCCACCACGGCCACGTGTTTTTGGCAGTGTGCTGGTGTAGGCTCCCGAGCTACACACCATCTTATTAAAATGAGGTCCTGGATACGTTCTGGCATAACAAAAGAGGATGTCTTATGGAACCAGTCAGTGCTGGATTCAAGTGACTGCCACTGTAGCTGTATGAACTGGGCACACTGTGTGCAACTTGCTAAATGTAACTTTCCTGTTGTCTTAGAATTCAGCTAAACTCCATAGAAAAGACCCTTCTCCTCTAACCCCCACCCCCACCCCCACCACTACTTATTCATGCAAGGCCAAGAGACAGCTTGAAGTTGCCTGGTGACTCATAGCCCATCACCCATGAATAAGATAAGTCTGGGGATGATATGATCAATGTCACGGAGTCTCTGAAGAATATTGTGTCCTAGGAGGAAATTCCCCAGGGGGCTAAGGAAAAGGGGTGCCATCAACTTCTTCAACTGCTTAACACATCTGAGTTGAACCCTTATTAGGTTCCAAGCATAGTTCAAGGCACCAGGGATACAGCAGTGGAGAGCAATTGCTTCCTTTCACAGCAAGGAGATGGCCTCTCTAGGATGTTCTTAGAGAACCCTGTTCTCAGTGGAAAAGGAGATGAGATCTCATCTGTAGGCTTACATGTATAACTATGAGATATGAGAACACAGAACCAAAAGTCTTAGCAGCAACCTGCAGGGACATCGTGTTTGAGTTTTTTCATGGGCTGAGTGGATTCTGTGGAAGTTAGATCGCTGTGAATTGCCTTGAAAGGTCTGTGTTTCAGAGCAGTAGCCCTGTGAGACCAGGCAAGAAGGATGCCTGCCCTGGCCTTCCTCCAGCATGATCCTCTCCTTTAGAGAAACAGTTCATGAGGCCAAGGAGACATGTCCATTTTAGAGACATGCCCCTCCCTGGAGAAGATACCCCCTTATAAACTGACACTGAGACTGTAGGATTGCATTCTCAAATTGCCACAGGTCAAGCCTGCTTCAAAAGCAGACCCATCCCCATGTACAGATGCTCAACCCACTGGATGTTCAAGGACTAGCTTTCTGCTGGTGAATATGGAAGGTGAGGGTGCCCACATGCCTGTTCGTAAGCCCCCTTGCAATAGCCAAGGTAAGAGAGAGGTTAACAGTGGGCTGGGGGCTTGGGCTTGGAGCCAGCTTCTAGCATGAACTTCCAAGGAGTTGGAGAATTCTAGATGGAAGCCTGCCTGACTGTCCAGGCTTTTATAAAGGTATGGTTGTTAGGGAAGATTAGTCATGTCCGACTCTTTGCCACCCCAAGGACTATACAATCCATGGAATTCTCCAGGCCAGAATACTGGAGTGGGTAGCCTTTCCCTTCTCCAGGGGATTGTTCCAACCCAGGGATTGAACCCGGGTCTCCCACATTGCAGGCAGATTCTTTACCAGCTGAGCCACAAGGGAGGCCCAAGAATACTGGAGTGGATAGCCTATCCCTTCTCCAGCAGATTTTCCTGACCCAGGAATGGAACTGGGGTCTCCTGAATTACAGACAGATTCTTTACCAACTGAGCTATGAGAGAAGACAAAAATTGGACACATTTTATGAAATGATTTTTAGCCTTATTAAAATTATTAAAATGCAACTAAATATTTAAAGTTGTGGTCTTCTGTTTGTACTCCTGCCCAGAGCCCACAAGTGTCAGCAATGGTTCTGTCCACAAGGGCTGCCTGCCAGTGAGTCAGTCCCCAAAGGTATAAACCCAGAGGGAGAGGTACGGGTGGACAGTGGGAGGATCCATCTCTGAAGTCAAAGTGCACAAGGTCAGAAGTTCCAGGAGCCAAAGTGAAGGATGGGGCAAGTCTGGGAGAAGGTTAAGGGAAGTGAAATGGAGGGAGATCAAGGACTTAAGGCATGTCATGTAGGAGATCATAAAGAACTCTCCAAAGCCTTCCATATATAGTTAGAATTTGGACATATGCTTTAATAGAGGACATGTAACAGCCAAGAGAGAATCTCAGACACAACCCTTTAAGATGCATTCACAGTCTACCCCTCATTCCTTCTCCTGCCTTGACTTAGAGAAAGTGGGAGCACAAGTACTAAAAACAACAAATCATACAGCATTCGTTCTCTGCCGTACTTTCCAGAGCCTGGGTTCAGCCTGAGCTTGGGTAAAGAAAAGCTTTTATTTGGAAGAGAAAATTTAAGTTGGATTCAGATTTAACTGGGCTTTTAAAAACCTAACAGGAGGCTTTTTGAACATCTGAAAAGGACCTGAAAAGCTCAGCATCAGCTGAGATAATCTCAGGAGGTGAGAAAGTGGAGTTTGACAGAGAGAGGTTGAACAGCAGCAGTGGGAAGAAGAGAAACAGAGCTATTTGTCGACTGTACCCCCTTCCATTCAAACTATTCAATTGACACTAACTTTTCTGAAATCCAGTTTCCTCATCCCCAGTAAAATAAGGGTGAAATACACCAACTTGTAAAAGTTGTTGTGAAGAAGAGAATAACGCTGTTTAAATTTCCAGTACGTTCCATGCATCTAGTGAGGTAGCTATTATAATTGCTATCATTGACATGACTAGCATTATTATCAAAACTGTGTGCTAATAATACAGAGCTTCACTTTCATTCCCTTCACCTACTTATTCTTTCCTGAGTGATACAGAAACTCTGAGAAATTAGAAGTTCCTCGAAGGCCCCACTCTTTGACTTCTCTGGGTATGAACCTGGTAATTACTTGGTAGGTAGTGATTGATTATCCCTTGACATAGGGATTCATCACTGAATAAGTCAACACAAGAGCAGTGAGAGAAACTAATATTCACGGAGAACCTACTGAGTCTCAGACTTTACATATGTTTTCGGCATTTAGTACTCAGGATAGCTAGGGCCAGGGACTGGAACATGACCTGGAGCCCTCCCTCAGCTGATTCCCTGAAAAACGAAAGAAACCCAAAGAATGTGTCTGAAACCTAACATTGGAAAGCTTGAGAAGTGGGGAGTGACTGCTTTGTAGAGGCTGTCTGGAAAGGCTTTCAGCTCTCTGCAGCCAAGACCAGTAAGAGCTCTTCAGAGAGCACTTGTGTGACAGGAAGGGAGGGACAGAGCATGGGGGATATGTGGCGAGCAGCCCTTCTGCAGGAGCTGAGTCCTGAGCATCTGAGTCAGGCCCACTTTCAAGCTCTGAGAACAGGAGAATCTTGCCTGATGAGGAGAATGACTATTCACACCTCCTCCACAGTCTGCCATTTGGGCCAAACTTGCACATTATATTGGTGCTTCATTCAAGAGCCAGTAGTGAATTTTAGAGCAAGGACCCAAAGCCAGAGAGCTGGAACACAGTACACACCACTGGCAGTATGGGTTAGAGATTTAGTAAATGTGAAACACCTTTACCTGAAACGTTCCTGTCAGGGGTATCATGTAGGAAAAAGTCCCTCCTGGTTTGCTTTGGCTGGTGGCTGAGGTGGTACTGCCCAGGAATCGTACTCCACTCTTCATGGTTCACAGAGAAGGATTCGAGTGAGCAGCTTTTTACTTGAGGGCTACAAACAAGTAGTCAGCAGTGAGAACTGAAACACACTGGATACACTGCGGAGCACTCCTAAAGCATGATGTCTTGTCACCACAGGAAAAGGGGAAACAATAAAATGGCCTGGCTGACCATTCACAGAAAAAGAAATTTTTTTTTAAATATGTGTTCTTGTGGAACATAAGCAGGGGAAAGGATTCAACCACAGCAGTAATTAAGAAAACATAAATTCCAGTAGCAACTTTTTCAACAAACATTTCATAAGCACTTGCCACCTGCCACCAGGTATTCAGTCCTAAGAATTCAAAGATGAAAAGGCAGGGCTAGCCCTCAAGGAGCTCGCACTCTGATGGTGAGGGAAGCAAATTAAGACTGCAGTAGAACAGAGCCATGGGCACAGTGACATGGATTGGCACAAGATGCCACACAAAGTCCTAGGACACCCCACCCAGATTTGGAAGGTCTGGAAGCACTTCATTCACCAAGGGGGTGACATCCAACTGGAGATGTGGAGGACAAGTGAGGGTTAGATCACAGAGATGGGGAGGAGGGATCAGAGAGGGAGAGGAAGGAAGAAAAGCACAAGGAACATCCTGTACAAAGGCCTGGAAGGAAAAGAGTAGGGTTGGTGATTCAGTGCAGCTGGAGCCCAAGACAGGAAGAGAGGAGGGTTGAGTGAGGAGGCTAGAGACACACATTGGACAGATCATGGAGCATCCTTGACCCTGAGCTAAGTTCCAAGCACTGGGACTCTTTCCTAGGAACAGGTAAGGGTCAATGCATAGCTCGGAATCTGGGAATGCCAATGATAGATTTGCATTTGAGAAGGACTGAGCCCATGTAGGGTGGACAAAAGCTGCAGGAGCCCTGAACTAGCAGTGGGCATAATGGGAATAAGGCAGAATTGCCCACAACTAAGGAGGCAGTCTTATTTTGACACCTGGCCCCATGTTTGAGGCAAAGATTTGCCTGCATGTTTTTTTTGTGTGTGTGTGAGGTGGGAGGAGTGGGGTGGGATGGGGATAGATGAGCTGTGAGGTATGATCAGGGAACAGGCAAGAGAATAAAGCCAAGGAATGGTGTATCCATAAGTACTGCTGTGGGCAATTGACTGTATATATGACACTTGGGGAACTTAGCAGCTTCTCTACCAACTCTGGTCTCTAATTGGTTCCCTCTCTGGCTTTTCCCTGACAGAGGGAAGTTTCTGGCAGTGAGATGCAGGAGTTAGAGGTAGGAAGCCACTCAGGGGCTGTGCACAAAAGCTGCAGGAGAGCTCCAGGGTGGGCGTGGGTGGATCCAAGTGGATGTGGGCAGCAGTATGGAGTCCCTTCTATGCGCCAGGCTGCCACAGCCAGATTTCCCAGCATCTCCACCTTTATGTGGAAATTTCCACATGCCAGAGGTATAAGCAGACCATGAGTTAGACCCAGGGACAGTGACAGTGTCCCTGTGGGGTAAACCTCCCTCACTGTGTCTCTATGTGAAATCCCTATGCGGATCTGGGCTGGGTTAACAGCCCCTCATTTCCATAGATGTCAAATATGTCATGATAATTACTATTATGATTATTTATTGAGCACTGACAGGGCTCACGTAGAAAATGTTTTGTGAAATAATTAACATTGTAAAAATGCAATTACTAGAATTTATTTCTTGAAACACATCCAAGAGTACTAGAAATTATTACCAATAACAAGAGGAATGTGCAACTGCCAACCAGTAGCAAGTCATGTGGGAGAAAGATGTGTATTTCTTTCTTGGTTTTTACCAGAGTTACATTATAGACACAGATATAATGGCTCAGTGCCAGCTATTGCCTCTTCCTTTTACAAAAGTTGGTAATTCTAGTTGCTTGATATATTTGTGAAATGGTTTAGATTATGGATTTTGGAGTCATGAGACCAGCGTTTGGGGCCTGATTCTTTTGCATACTGGCAATATGTCACTGGGGATGTCGTTTTACTTCCTATTCAGTCTCAGATGAGGCAACTATAAAATGAAGCAGATAATCCTTGCCTTCCTGCACAACATCTAGATCATAGTAAGCGCTCGTGTTGGTCAAATTAATAGATGAGCATAAAATATATGCATGAAGCATTTAGCACATAGTAAGAGCACAAAAGTTAGCAATTATTATTGTTCTGTGTTTTATAACAATATAAAGCTATTCAACAGTCAGACTAACTTCACTGTAATTCCTTATTGCTATCATTACTTTATAGGTCATATAAAAACAAATTAAGCTCTCTTGCAGAGATGGCTGAATTTAGAGTGAGACATCCTGGACCAGCCCTCTGCTCCATGTCTTGCTGGCTGTTTGATCATGAGCAAGTCACTTAACCTCTCTGAACTTGGGAGCTCCACTGTAAAATGGGATGATGATGCCTGGCCTTGTGTGAGTCAAAATTAGAAAAAGATCTGGGAAGCACTCATGAACTGGAGTAGGGAGAAAGCATTTGTTGTTTTTCTTCTGGTATTGTGCTTTATTTTATGAGGTTTTTAAAACATCAGTTTAAGACATTAATTTCAGTCCTTAAAGAGGTCTTCTGTGTTCAGGAAATCACACTGAAGGACTTGGTTGTTGGAGGACTGCCAAAAGTTTGTGTTCACCTTTGCATGTGACAGTACTGCTGCTGGCCTCTGGGGGCGTGCTTTCAGGGAGCAGAGATAAGAGTGTCCACCAACACAGCAGGTTCTCTTAGGAGAACCTGAAAGATGAACAGCCAGGGCGAAGGGCAAAGTGTAGTTCCACAAAACAGAAAGAGGTGGACTGGTCTCAACCTCTCTGACATATACAGGAACAACTTGGACTGAGGAGACATACTGAAATCTCTGCTTTCCAGTGTTCCTATCATCAGTAAGTAGGAAAGAACTTGGAGATGACAATTCTCCCATCTAACAGGTGAATCCATGAGTTAGCTCCTCTGGCATTCTGAGAAGAAAGAGCACACTAGACTGACTCAGGCATCTCTGAGACCATATTTTGATGGAAAACTGAGATGATTTGCAACTTGTCAGGGTCTAGATTTCACATGGCTTCAAAACCTCAATTTTTTTTTTTTTTTTTCCCCTGAGTACAGAATAGAATGAACTAGAAAGACAATCCAGGGCTGAAAGTGACTGAGAGATCAGAAAACAGAAAGCAAATTCTTAGCTCTTGAAAGCTGATATAATATTTGGATAACTGGGGCAGGTAGCCAGCAGAATGGGGTGAGAGCTATCATGGACTGCAGGATCTAGAGCTGAGGACACATCCCAGCCCCCTGTCTTACTAGCTGTGTGTCCTCTATCAAGTCACTTAACCTCTCTGAATTTCATATCTAAATCATAGATAAGAATATCTCATAGCATTGCTCTGGGAGTTAAATGATGTGGCTATAAAGGGTTGAGCACAGAATCTAGCATGGAAGTGTTAGCTCTCTCTTCCTCCCTTCTCATCTTGTTCCCACTCCCTCAAAAGTTAATATCTTGGGGTGAAAAATGAAGAATCTGATTAGGCAAAAAAAAAAAAAAAGTTTCATTAATGTGACAAGCAACCGAGCATATGGCTAGGACATGAACTCTGGGCAAGGTTGCCAGGACTCAAACTCTAGCTTTGACCATTATTACAAGCTGTGCCATCTTGGGCAAGCTACTAACCCTCTCTGTGCTCTATCTCCTTGTCTGTGTAGTAAGGAGGATAAGATCTACGGTATGAAGATTAAATGAGTCCACATTTCTGAAGGGCTTAGTGCCTGGCACATAGCAAGTGTCATACAAGCATCTGTGAACTCAAATCCAGTCTTGCCTGCCAATCTTAGAGCCATGACATCAGATGGGCCTTTATCTACCTGGGAGAATGCCAACAAAGAGGTACCAGCACTGCAGAGGCATCGGTTGGCCTCATTTTTTGACTGACAGCTTCAAAGCCAGATGTGCTACAGCTTCAAAGCCAGATGTGCTGCATCTTCAACCATCCCCCAATGCTACATAAATCTATATAGAACTAGATTGTAAAGAGCCAAGTATTGACAACTGAAAACCCTAATATCCCAATTGATTGCCTGAGAGTAGTTCAATGGCATTTCTCTAAGCTCTCTAGCACCGTCCAGGCCCGACTCTAATAGTCCTCCACCTTGGACCCAGAAGGCAGAGGGCAATGCTTCTCACAATTTATCTCTGTGCTTCTCTGGTTGCTGTTAGGTGGAGCACAATAAAGGTTCAAGGGAGTCCAGTTAGCCTCATTTAGCACCAGAGCATATCTTAAATATCCCCAGACTGACCGCATCTAACACTGTATTGGAAGGGGAGCTGAAGAAGAAGCAGGGTGCTGAAGGATAGGAAATGCCACATTTGTTTTAGCCTCACTGCTGTCTTAGTCTGAGTCAAAAAGGGAAAGTAGAAAACTTTTAAGAAAGGCTGGTGTTCTTTCCCTTTCCTTGGGTCCTGTGAATAAAATTCAAAGCATTTTCTTTCCTTGATTGACCACAGATTTAAAAATTAATGAAAATCTCCTCTGAAGGATAGCAGTTGTCCCTGGCCATGGTCTGTGCTTCCAGCTCAGAAAGCCAGAGCAGGCTGAGTCCCATGACTCACCAACAAGGGTCACCATACCCAAAGAAAGAAGCCCTTTTGGGTCTGAGCCATCTGGGCCATGTCAGAGGAGAAGTCTCCTAAATGCAGTTTCGAGCAGATGATTATCCTCGCCCTGCCTTTGTCTCTTCTCTTAGTGATCCTGAGCCAATTTTGAACAAGGCAGTCTTGAGGCTTATTTGGATTCCTGTGCACTCAGCTCTCTGAGACCCTTAAAAGCTTGAGAGGAAACATTTAGGAAGCGTGATTGAGGCCAGCTGTGCTGCACCCCAGCCAAGTGAGCCACCCTTTTCTGTGATCCATCCTGATTGCTGTGGCTACAGGAATCGCGTCATAGTCAGCAAAGAAGGCTAAGGTGGCTGGAAGGAATGAGGTCGTTGGGTCACCCTCCATACAAGTCCCGCCAGTTCAGGAAGACTTCCTCCCTCAGAATGCCTCTTGCACAGAAAATTTCTGATGCTTTCTATAATGACAAAGTCACCTTAAAGGAAAGAGAGGAAAAAATGTTTTTAAATGCTTTCAGAATGCTTGGCCTTTATTGAGCCTCAGTGGCCTTCTTAGATGGAATCTCGCCTCTCATTATTAATCATTCCAATAGCCCCCAGGCAGGTTGCAATTTCGCACTCCCAGGGTGTGGTAGATTTGTGAAAATGGCTATAACACTTTATCACTCCCTGTGTCAAATCTTCCCATGAAAAGTCAGCATCTCTTTCCCCAGCTCTTGCTTCTGGCCTTATCTTGCACTTGCTTTGGCCAGTGAGTAGGTTGCTGCAAACACAACGAAGTGACATTTCCAAACTCTTGGCCTCAAGAATACTTCCATTTTCTCTCACTCTTAGCCATGCCCTGCCCTGCCACGTTAACAAGCCCAAACTGGCCTGTTGGGTGATGGAAGACCATGTGGAAGAGAGGGGAAGCATCCCAGCTGAGGCTCTCCTAGATTGGTCAGTTCTCGGCTAACCCAAAAGCTAACTGCAGAAGTATAAGTGAGCCCTGCCAAGATAAGCAGTAGGCCCAGCCCAAGTTGCCAACCCCCCAAATAAGTGCTTATTAAACCAACCCAAATCAGTGTTTACTATTTTAAGCCACTAAACCTTAAGGTAATTTGTTACATGGCAAAACCCCCTCTGGTAGCTCATATTTTTCAAAATGACAAAATCACCTTAGAAGAAAGAGAAGAGAAAGAAGAAGTTAAAAGGGAGGTGGGGGTATTTGGAGCTTCTGAAAGCTGTGTTTCCTCCAACCTCAATTACTTGAGATATATTCAGTACTTACTCGGAATCTCATCTGCCAATTTAGGCGCTCCAAAGGCCTCCAAGCTTGATCATCTGAGGATTCCTGGGGCTCCTGTGGTGCATAAGAGGATTGTCTTCAGTAGAAGCTCCAGCCTAGCCCACCCAGTCTCTGTACCTGGGGAAGTGTTGAACACCTGTGGGATAGATGGGCAGGAACACCCAGATCCCACTCATTTCTTGTATGGTAATTCTCCTGTAGAAGGGGAATGGTTCTGTGCTCTGAATATAAAGCAACTCTATTATGAATATAAAGCAACTGTATTAACATAGAATAGCACTGTTTCTTTAGGGCTGAGAAACAGACCCTCAAACAGCCCCTTAAAGAGCGGGCTATCTGAGGAAGCTGCAAGTTCTCGAGGGTCCCGGAGTGTATTTTGCATGCACATTCCAAGTGGTGAGGAGAGAACTAACATTTATGGGGTGTCTACTGTTTGCCTGGTACAGTGTCTTTGCTATTTGGATAAAATCTTACAGCCTCAACATGAGGAGGTTTGGTTAAAATTGATTTACACATAAGGACACTAAAGTCCCAAAAGATTAAGTGAATTGTCCAAGATCACCTAGCCAGCAAGTAGTAGAGTTCCATGTTGTCCTGTAACATCACACCATGAGTGTTTTAAATGTATTGACCAAATGAGAGGCTCCTGCAGAAGAGCATCAGGAGTTCTAAAAATATTTGATTAGATAGTTTTCTTATATTCATCTATTAAAAAAACTAATAAAAATCCATACACGCCAAATATGCTACATTCCAACATTTAGTGTATTAGAGAACAGTTGGGAGGGTAGGAAATTTGTACTTTTATTTTGCTTCTCCCCCTCCTCCTCCCCACACCTTCTCCCCATCCCCCTCCTCTCTTTCTCCTCCTCCTCCTCCACCTCTCCCCCACCACCACATATTTCTTTTTGAATTCAGGCCCATGTGCACCAGATGGAGTGAGGCTGCAACTGTGCACAGTGCATGTACCATTCTTAATTAAATACCAGGCTCAGCCCATCTCCAAATCATAGCATTGCAAATAGTTGTACAATGATTTGGGGATACATCCTGATAAACCCATAGTGTAGACGGTTTCAAAAGTTTTTGATAGTTTGAAGTGTTTCCATCCTGACATTTTTATTTATGATTAGAAGGGCAGGAATTTGTGGAAAAAGAGGTGAAGAGGGTCAAAGAGCTACAGTGTCTAACCAAGCTGGGCATTATAGTTAAGGGAAACTGAGGATGTGACAGGCCCTGCCATCATCCAGGTGACAGCCAATTCTCAGAATCCTTACTAGCCAAATATTTGGACCACTCAAGTTGGGTTGGAAAGGGCAAACCACCCTATGGTGTGCAAAGTGGGCCGGACAAGCTCCTACTTGGAGGAATCCTCCCCAGGCCATTGCCACCTTCCCTACCCTCCCAGATAAAAAAAGGGGGGAAGGGAAGATGCAAGGTCAGGATAAGCATGGATGAACAGGGGAAAGTTGCATTCTTTGCCAGAGCAGAAAAACTTCACTAAGGGAAGTAGCCAGGACTGACTCTCCCAAATCTTGAGTGAGTGGATAATTCAGCTTTGAGACAAAAATGCCCCACACTATTCCTTTTCCAAGCTTCTGTAACAATTCAATTAAAGCTTCTTCTGAGATTGAAAAACAAGCTACTTACAAAAATAAAACAACAAAACTCTGTTTCTATCTGTAAACTTATCTATGTGAATCCAGACTCTCTACAAAGGAAAATAATCATAATCAGAAACAAAGTCAATAAAAAGTCAGTAAAGTTTGTTTTCAAATACTGTAGCATAGAGCACATCTGTTTTAGAATCTGATGGTTCTGGGTTTGAAGCAGTTTTTCCACTTAGAAATTGTATGAGTTTGGACAAACAACTTAATTTCTTGAAATTCAGTTTCTAATCTATACAGTGTGTATAATACCAACTCACAGAGTTATTCCAAAAATTGAATGAGATAAATAAGTGAAATTTCCTAGCACAATAAGGAAGGCACCAAATAGATTTGTTCATCCCATTTCCATCCCTAAAGACCTTTTCACCATGTCACTTGATATATAATCTTCTTTTTCTCCTACCCTCAACAAAATCTATAAGAGCCTGATGAACTAAATCCATCCTGAGTTGCCAATGATGCTTAATGATTTTAATTTCCACAGAGTTCTGGGTCTGAAATTGTATAATTTCAGGGTCAGATACTCAGAAAGTCAGACATTATTTTGGACAGAGAGACCTTTCTGGCATCTTGGAAATCACTCTTCTATCCAATTAATTAGTAAAATCATCCACAGTCTAGGTCAGTGATCTTCAAAGTTGTCAGGAATGTTCATCCCTGGGGCTATACAAGATATCCCACTGAGCGGCAGAAAGAAAATATTGGGCCCTTTATCTATATTGATCTTAAAAGGTAAGAAAGAAATTGTACTCTGTGCTCAGTCATGTCCAACTCTTTGCAACCCCATGGACTCTAGCCTGCCGGGTTCCTCTGTCCATGGAATTCTCCAGGCAATAATATTGGAGTGGGTTGCCATTCCCTGTTGCAGTAGATCTTCCCAACCCAGGGATAGAATCAACATCTACTGCATTGGCAGGTGGGTTCTTTACTCCTGTGCTACCTGGGAAGCCCCCATACTATACTTGATCTTAGCCAAAAGGCCGAGAAGTGATTAGCTATATTTTTAAGAAAGAAATTAAGCTTTCCTAATACTTAACAATGGGCTTCCCTGGTGGCTCAGATGATAAAGAATCCACCTGCAAGGCAGGAGGTGTGGGTTCAGTCCCTGGGTTGGGAAGATTCCCTGGAGAAGGGAATGGCAACCCACACTAGTATTCTTGCCTGAATACTTAACATGTAGATTGATGCTAGCACTATTCATGGGCTTGTATGTCTAAATGTCACATGCAGGAAGGAGTCGAATTTCTACAACATGAAGGGATTGACTTTGACACATTTTCTCATTCATTTGCTTTCATTCTTTACCTGGCTCATAACTCAAACCATCATTAGAGGATAAACATTAATGGTCCTGATAATACTGAGCTCTACAGTTTTCCAATGAACATGGAATTAATAAGAGAATTCCTAGAGAATGCCCTAGGTTCAGACATATTCATTCTTCTACTATGTAAAAGCAATCTACATTCCCCATATATTGTGAGGAAGAATTACCCCAACCAGTACAATAACCCTTTCTGTTGTTTCAAACTATGAGAAGCTCAAAACAGATAGAAGTCCCAGCTTCCAGCTCAGTGGAACCGATGTATCTCCTGGTGAAAGCATTCATTCTTTAGGAACAAGAGCTCTCAATAAGCAAAGCTCAAAGTTGCAACAAAGAGAAGCAAAAATGGTGCCAAAGTAGCATTAGGAATAACAGAGGAGCCACTCCCATCTCTACCTCTTGGTTCTCTGGTCTGAGTAGTTGGTTATGAAAGAGATGATGCCATACAAGTCCCTGAATCATAGCATACAGTGTATTTTATAGGGTGGTGTACCAGCCCATGAAAAGGTTTTCCTCAGCCAGTATTATTCCTGAGTCCGCATTAGACCACTCTATTAGTTACAAGGCTGACCACTTTGGATGGCCTAGTGTATGATAAACTGATGGATTGGGTTGATTGCTGCAGTACTTCACTGTAAAATGAGTCCCCGGTCAGAAACAGTGTGGTGGGAGATACCATGGGTGTAAATAAAGTCCATGTAGTGGTGCTGCAGAGTATAGACAGGAAGGCAAATCCAAAGTATATTTCAGAAAAATCAAAACCTTTTCCATAATGGAAATCCCTACTGCTGGCCAACTTGTATATGATCCCATGAAACAAGGGTTTGGTGACTGGAGAAGAGGTTGACTGATACCACACAACAGGTCATTTCATCCACTTGATGACTGAGTCTCCCTCTCTAGGGGTTTTCCTTTGTTAACATTCACAGGGACTCAAAATCCTCAACCCTGTGCTTCCATTCACAGATTTCTTTCCTCAGACTTTTTTTCCTTCCAAATCCCTGACTATCTAGCCAAACTATTGGACTCTATTTATCCATAAATCAGTAGAGATCTGTACTTTTGCCATATCTTCTTCCAGATGAAATGAACAAGTGTAAGGTGTACTGCTCACTGGGGTCATTTCCCTCCCCAATATGTTTCAGGGTCACTTCTGTGGTAGGCAGAATTCCAAGAGCGAGCTTCATCCAATGACTCTCACACTCTTACAATCCCCTCCCCTTTGAGTGTGGTTAGAACTTGTACATATGAAGAGATCACTCATGATTATGTTACCTTCTATGGCAAACAGGGGATTATCCAGGTGGACCTGAATTAGAAAGCAGAGTCTCTCCAGAGGGAAGATAGAAGTCAAAAAGATTCCAGAGGTGAGAGGAGTTTGTTGAGCCACTGCTGGCTTTGAAGATGAAGGGAATATATGAGAAGGCATACAGGTGGGCTCTCAGAGCAGAGAATGGCCTTCTAGCTGACAGCCAGAGCCATCATGGGAACTTCAGACATTCTGCAAAGTACTGGATTTGCCAACCAACTAAACAAGCTCTCAAGAAGATTCTTTCCTAGAACCTTCAGAAAAGATCCCAGCCAAGGTGGTAAATGAAGTAATTTTCACCTTGTGAGATCCAAAGAAAAGAACTCAATCAAATCCATGTGGACTTCTGACCTACAGAACTGTGAGATAATAAATAGGTGTTGTTTCATGTGCTAAAGTGTTAGTTGTTCTCTCATGTCCAGCTCTCTTTTGTGACCCCATGGACTGTAGCCCACCAGGCTCCTCTGTCCTTGGGATTCTCGAGGCAAGAATACTGGAGTGGCTTGCCATGCCCTCTTCCAGGGGATCTTTCCAACCCTGGGATTGAGCCCAGATCTCCTGCATTGCAAGTGGATTCTTTACTATCTGAGCCACCAGCTAAGTTTGTGATAATTTGTCAGATAGCAACAGAAAACAAATACAGTTCCTAAATATGGATCTAGCCATCCTTTTCCATGTGGTGCCAGAATATCATGATTTATTTTGTGTAATTTTTAAAATTCCTCAGTCAGTTGATGATAGGAACTCCCATGAGACCAGAGGTTGGGGTAGAGGGAGTGGAGGCGATGAAGCAAGACAAGGTTGGTATTAGTTTGCTAGGGCTGCAGTAACATAATATCGCAGACTGTGTGGCTTTAACAACAGAACTTTATAGTATTAATTTCAGAGGCTTGAGCCCAAGATCAAAATGTTGGCACCTTGTTTTATTTCTTCTGAGGGCTCTCTCCTTGGCTTGCAGAGGGCTGCCTTCTCATTGTGTCCTTACACAGCCTTTCCTCTGTACCTCCACATCCTTGGTGTCTGTGTCCAAATTTTCTCTTCTTATAAGGACACCAGTCAGATTGGATTAAGTCCACCTCTTTGAAGTCCCCATTTCCAAATGCATTTATGGTTTAGGGTTTCAACATATGAATTTAGAAGGAACACAGTTGAGCCCATAATGAGGCACCATGATAGTCAGAGTAACTTGCCTTTTTAGTTTATTCGTAACCTTCTGGACCTACTTAAGATTGATCTTCTACTCACTGATGGAAGACTACTGCACACTCCCAATTTGATGTCTGAACAATCAAATAACACCAGTTCACAATATGCAACTTAGGGTCCATAGAACTCAGTGTTACCGAGGCAAGTGTTAATTTTCTGTCTAGGCCCATAGCAAGACGGAAGATATTTTTCAAAAGAAGAGTAGATATCTGTAAACAATATGACTCCTGTGCTGCGATTCTCCTATCAGGGGTTGACAGATGCTTCATACGTCATCCTATCTCCTGTTCTGGACCACATGCAAAACAGGTGGTTTCATGTGAAACTGAGTCAGAACAGCTTGCCCAAACATTGAAAGTGTTTCTTCCAGAATCCATAGAAGTTCACCAGTTATTGTGCCTCTTTTTCAGAGAAAGGTGGTGTGCAATTAAGAGCTATGTCCTTTCCATATCTGAATATTTCTGAGTCTTGTAAGGCTGATATACAAGTTAAAACTAATTCAGTTTATCCAACCTCATGAAAAAAGGGGTATTTCAATTTGTATAGCCAGAATATTACCTCCACTTCATCAGACCCATAAACATGAGATTCTAGAGCAATCCATTTAAACTTCTAGGCTTACCTCCAGCAGAGGCTATGTGCACTAATGTAAATCAGCAAGTTTACCCTTTGGTAAAAGTGAAACAGAAACTGAATATATAAAGTCACTAAGATTAGGCCTAGTGTTAGATTCTCTTGTCTTTGTGCGGATTAGAAATGGATATCCCATGCTCCAGGGTAATGCTGGCCCCCAGCAAAAAGCATATCCAGGTAAAAGGAGCCCAGTCCCACCCACTCTTTATTCAGCCACCCTTGTTCAGGGTATAGTTTGCCCCATCATTTGTTCACAATGGCCCTGGGAAGAGCCATGCATGAGTTGCAAAGAGACACATCAACCTATTTAGAAAATGCTGCAGGAAAGTACAGGCCTCTGTACTTCTCTCCTGAGTTTCTGGGCTTCTTCTCCAAGACTTTTGGGAATACTGGGGTGAAAGCATATGTAGGCAGAAGGAAAGAAACAACCCCTAATAACCTAGACTTCCAGTAACACTTGCTAGAACAGATTTGGGTTGAATTGAATCACTTTGATTTAACTTTGTCTAGGTGTGGGTTTTTTTTAAATATTATGATCACATGATCTAAATAATGAAAATAAAGTAACAACTTCAACAACCAATTAGTTGTGACCATTAATTAATCTTCATTACTTGGTTCCTTGATATATTCAATTCTGAACTAGGTGATATAAAAGTCTTAAAAGAATAAAGCTCTTAAAATTTTAATAGTCTAAATAAGGAGTTTTCAATAATGCACAGGAAAGGATAGGATATTTCAGCCTTTAGGTATTTACTTTCCCTAACTGGTAAGACATATGAGAATGACATTTGTTTGAATATTCTGCTAGTTATTGGTAAGTGCTTTTCCTCTTACCTGACAAAAGATACAGTTCTTATTACACCAGTGTTCTGGTATATAAGAAAAATTTCACTACCCTAAATATTTTTTCTACATCCAAGTTACACCTGAACTCAAACAATGAAACCTGTCTATGATGTGGGCCTGCACATGGGTTCTTTCTAAGTTGAAACTTTAGCCAGAAGAAGAGAAAGATAAGAACAAGAGGGTTGGATATTCTAGGAATATCATATCAACAGTACTCCATGCATGACTAGATTTGCTGGGATGTTGAGGCATCCAGCCTATTTCTAGAGTCAGCAGCCTCTACGTGTGTCCACAAATATAAATCATTTGGAGTGATGAAACCCTGTGTAACTTCTGCAAGTCTGCTGATTGCTCCACTGAGGTTCTCACCCGGACCTAAAGGCATGACCTTTGCTGAGAGGCCAGGGCAAATGAACCACCCTCATCCCTAGTATTTCCATAATGTGAGTCCTTTTCCTGACCAATAAGTTGTGCTCCTAATGCCCCAGTTGCATAGGACCCCTAAGGTACCAAACATCAAACCACTGTTCACCTGCAAAAGACAACAAAAGTGGATGAGATTCTAAGAGCTTATTAGGGAGAGAGTTCTTGATTTTTTTACCTTTTTAGTTTGTTTAATTAATGAAGAATCAAAGCACATGACTGTTTTCTTGTAAGGAGGAAATTACGTATCGAAATTTGTTCTGAATAGGTTTACTCTTGTTCATACAGTGGTGGGTCTGTTAGAATCATACATGATAAAACTGTTCAAAATGTGAGTTCCTGGGCCTCATGGCCTGAGAACCTGATAGTGCACACAGTGTGTATGGCCCAGGAATCAACATTTTTATTAAACACAGGTAGCTAAGTGTCTGATGCAAGAGATCCTTGGACCTCACTCTGAGAACTGGCAATTAGCTTTTGCCAGTTGCCTTTGTTGCTGTGTAGTGGTTGCAGCTGCCACTGCTATTCTCAACAGTTGTTCTCTTCATATGCTGTTCTCTTCACCCGAGCACTTGCTTACTCACTGTTTGCTGCTGGTGGTGGTGAATTTGCAAGTCTGAGGCATGGTGTCTAGGATAGAGCATCAGTCAGGAATCCTGAGCCCAGGTTCTACCACTAAATAACTATGTTATTTATTATTTCCATTGAAATAATAATTTTCAAAGTCCTCTGAAGCTTAAAACATTTAGATACTATGAATTCTCAATTACCATGACCAATCTAGACTTTCTCTATTTCATCTTTCTGAAGGCATGAGGGAGCTCCCATTCCTGGCATTGCAGCCACCACTCACTTTGTATGTCAATCTGAAAAAGTGACTCCATCTCCCCAAATTTCTTTCTTCCTATTTGCATAAAGGAGAAATGATTTCCTCCCCTTTTTACTTCATAGGTTAATGTTAAACTCAAATGGGATTAGGAATATAGGATTCACAAAGTACTACAAAGGTATACTATCTCATGCTCTCCAAGTCAGGAAATGCAACCATAGGTCATAGCACTAGATTTGTCTTATAAATACATCTTGAAAAAAGTCTGTTTGGATTGTGTTCAAATGGAATGGGAAGCGGAAGGAGCATAGAAATAGGCCAGTCACTGTAAGGGTATACTGGGACAAAGAACAGGGAGGTGAGTAAGGTGAGGGATATTATAGCATATTTACATGTTCAGAGGAGTGGCCCAGAAAAGAATGAGATAGCAGAACAGAACAAAAGGATCAATTGTAGGAGGCTGCCCTCAAATGGTTGAGAGAAGACAGAATCCAAAGTATCAGGTTGGAGCAATTCCAGCTTGTCTCTTATAAGAGGAAAAGAAATAGTGCAGAGGTACAAATGCAAAGGAGTTGGTATATTTTTGGTGGAGAATGTGGAAGCTCTTTCTGATTGATGATTTACCTAGTATAATAAAAATCAAGATCAATATCTGAGACTGAAGCAGGAGATGGAGGGGTTGGAAGTTTGAGGAGAAAGGAAAAGATGCAAACTGATTCCCTGTGATAGTAAGGGTTGAACTGACAGAGTAATTACAACATTAAGAACACTTACTTTTTAAAGTCATGAATTTCAAGTGAGACCTTTTTTCATGATTGTGTAATTTTCTTCAGCCGCATTTAGCTCCTTCGTTCAGGTGCAGAATAGGGGTAAAACTGAATTTTTCCAGAGCTGACTTTTTTTTTTTTTAATAATCAGGGCAGTATGATGGAGTGAATGGGCTAGAGAGATGAGGTTGTACTCAGCAGAGTAATGATAATGGATCATTATATCTCAGCTTAGTAAGAATCTGTATCAATGAATTGGTAATCCTGATAACCTGGAACCTGATTATAAAGGAGAATCAACTAGAAAAAAGAAAGTGGTAGCCAGAGAGTGGGATGTTTGAAATTGAAGAGAGTGGCATTGACAAAGTATGGGGAATGGTAGAGGAAGCAGGTGACTATAGGGGAGTGGAAGATATATGTATTTGACTAGTCCAAGGAACAGAGGACAAGGCTGTTGGATGAACCATCTACATCAATAGATGACTTCCCAAAATGCTGCATGAGTATAATGGCCATGAGCCAATGTCTTTCTTCAGTGAATGAAAGTGAATGAAAGAGGGATAACAGAGGAATGACCAAGATGGTCCCTCTGGCTTATGCTTTAAAGGAATACATTTGAAGGGGAGTGAGGGTAAAGGAAGTTAGGTGAATGCTGGTCCTGAAGAGACCCTGAGGAGTGGAGAAAAAACTCCAGTCCCAAAGGTATATACAGGCTATTCACATGGAAATTCAGACTTTAATTTCTTTTGGAAAAAAATTAGAAATTTCTTTGCAAGGGATCCCTTCTCCACAAGTTAACAGAAGGCTGAAGTTGAGTCTGGCTGCACCATTTCAATGGGTCCTAGAGTCTCTGTTTCTCCACAGTCTCCACCATATCCTCTCTTCTTCCTGAAACAGGGATCCCATTTAACTTCTGCTTGCTATGCATTGTCTTTTCTAAAAACAGACCTAACCAATAAGTAAATATCTTACTGTATTCTTATTTTCGTTAAATAAATAATTGAAATTAGAACATAAGTCAGGCCAAGGGAACTATATGCTTAACTTAGCCTTCTTCTCTTTTTTCTATTATCTGCTTGACCCTCATAGGCGTTTAGTCACTAGACACCTGCTCTAACCTCTGACTGATGTATTTACCCCAATTAAAATCTACCAGAAATTATTTTTCCATAGGCCAAAAATTTGAGTTTATCTTATGTGATAGTTTTATGGCTTTGAAATCCCAACTAGGCTTGATGGCAGAACATGAAAGGAAACATAGAAATAATCAGATAACCTAATTTTAGTTCAAGAAGAAAGCATTCAACTACATTTTGGATGTTAGCCAGAGTAGATATAGACCTGTGTGTATTTCCCTCTAACTTCCCACTTTCATGCTAACCTTAAAACAAATAAGACTCTTGAGCAAGCCTAGAACTCTATGATCCTCTGCACTGATGGATCCTTTGCTCTACCAGTTGTCAAGATCAACACAATTTGGATGTACCTCTAGAACAAACAAAAGACACAGTTGAAGTTGCATCTGTTTGCTCTGTCATGGATCTGCAATATTGAGTGTCCTTGACATCTCTCAGAAGTTTAAAAGATAATAAAACAAAGGGAAAGTAACAAAGATCAAATTATTTATGCAAATGCATCACACATGTACCAGAAGACTGTTTCTGTCCTAGTTACTCTGAAAGGTAGCAGGGTCCTAGTATCTTTGAAAGTTGCATTCTCAGAATTCTAACCCCCACAAGCAGTTCATCTGAATATATTAGACTTGGAATATTTATTCAAAACATTTCATAACAGCTACAGAGTAGAGCTGGGTATTTCTAGGAGCCTGAAGCATAGTTAAGAAATTGCCTTGTGTGCTCACTTGCCTGAAGCTGAGTTATAGATGATATAGATTCAAGGGATTATTTCTGACAGACAGAGTGCCTAAACATCTATGGACTGAGGTTCATGACATTGTAGAGGAGGCAGTGATCAAGATCATCCTTAAGAAAAAGAAATGCAAGAAGGCAAAAAGGTTGTCTGAGGGGGCCTTACAAATAACTATGAAAAGAAGAGAAGCAAAAGGCAAAAGAGAAAAGGAAAAATATACCCTTTTGAATGCAGAGTTCCAAAGAATAGCAAGGAGAGATACGAAAGCCTTCCTCAGGCATCAATGCAAAGAAATAGAGGAAAACAAGAGAATGGAAACACTAGAGATCTCTTCAAGAAAATCAGAGATACCAAGGGAAATTTTCATTCAAAGATGGGCACAATAAAGGACAGAAATGGTATGGACCTAACAGAAGCAGAAGATAATAAGAAGAGGTGGCAAGAATACACAGAAGAACTATACAAAAAAGATCTTCATGACCCAGATAATCATGATGGTGTGATCACTCACCTAGAGCCAGACATCCTGGAATGCGAAGTCAAATGGGCCTTAGGAAGCATCACTGTGAACAAAGCTAGTGGAGGTGATAGAATTACAATTGAGCTATTTCAAATCCTAAAAGATGATGCTGTGAAAGTGCTACACTCAACATTGCTAGCAAATTTGGAAAACTCATCAGTGGCCACAGAATTGGAAAAGGTCAGTTTTCACTCCAATCCCAAAGAAAGGCAATGCCAAAGAATGTTCAAACTACTGCACAATTGTACTCATCTCACACGGTAGCAAAGTGATGCTCAAAATTCTCCAAGCCAGGCTTCAACAATACGTGAACCGTGAACTTCCAGATGTTCAAGCTGAATTTAGAAAATGCAGAGGAACCGGAGATCAAATTGCCAACATCTGTTGAATCATTGAAAAAGCAAGAGTTTCAGAAAAACATCTACTTCTGCTTTATTGACTATGCCAAAGCCTTTGACTGTGTGGATCACAACAAACTGTGGAAAATTCTTTAAGAGATTAGAATACCAGACCACCTGACCTGCCTCCTGAGAAATCTGTAAGCAACAGTTAGAACTGAACATGGAAAAATAGACTGGTTCCAAATCAGGAAAGGAGTGCATCAAGGCTGTATATTGTCACTCTGCTTATTTAACTTATATGCGGTACATCATGAGAAATGCTGGACTGGATGAAGCACAAGCTGGAATCAAGATTGCCAGGAGAAGTATCAATAACCTCAGATATGCAGATGACACCACACTTATGGCAGAAAGCGAAGAGAACAAAAGAGCCTCTTGATAAAAGTAAAAGAGGAGAGTGAAAAAGTTGACTTAAAGTTCAACATTCAGAAAACAAAGATCATGACATTCGGTCCCATCATTTCATGGCAAATAGATAGGGAAACAGTGGAAACAGTGAGAGATTTTATTTTGGGGGGCTCCAAAATCACTGCAGATGGTGACTGCAGCCATGAAATTAAAAGATGCTTGCTCCTTGGAAGAAAAGTTATGACCAACCTTAATAGCATATTAAAAAGCAGAGTCATTACTTTGCCAACAAAGCAGCAAAGGTCTGTCTAGAAAAAGCTATGGTTTTTCCAGTAGTCATGTATGGATGTGAGAGTTGGACTATAAAGAAAGCTTAGCACTGAAGAATTGATGCTTTTGAACTGTGGTGTGGGAGAAGACTCTTGAGAGTCCCTTGGACTGCAAGGAGATCCAAGTCCATCCTAAAGGAAATAGGTCCTGAATATTCATTGGAAGGACTGATGTTGAGGCTGAAACTCCAATACTTTGGCCACCTGCTGCAAAACACTGACTCATTTGAAAAGACCCTGATGCTGGGAAAGATTGAAGGTGGAAGGAGAAGGGGACGACAGAGGATGAGATGGTTGGATGGCATCACCAACTTGATGGACATGAGTTTGAATAAACTCTGGGAGTTGGTGCTGGATAGGCAGGCCTGGTGTGCTGCAGTCCGTGGGGTCTCAAAGAGTCAGATACAACTGAGGGACTGAACTGAACTGAAGGGTGACCATATGATTTGTTGTGCAAACTATGACAGTTTTGAGAACAAATGAGTGTTGCTATTAAAAAATACTCCAGGACAGCAGGTGTTAACAGGAATTCCAAGCAGGCTATGTGGTATGGTCACCTTAATTACACATAGCTCACTTCACAAGACTCTAAAACATGTTGCCCAGAGGCCAGAAAGGAAAGATATGGCAATGATTCAGCAGGCTTTGCCCTTCTAACAGGATTTACAGAGCTAACCAGAGACAGGTTTTCCAAAATAAATATTTAACAAACTAACTTTGTTTGGTCTCCGTGAAAAGCTTAGAGGGGATTTAGTGGAGGAATGGGCAAGCCAGTTCTTCAGCAGCAGAATCTAACATCTCAGCTCTAAACTGTTCATTCCACTCTGTCTCCCCTTTGATTCTTTCCTCCCTACTCTGCCTGTACCACCCTCAAGCAGAACCCTGTTCACAGCCTGACATTATTGGCAACATGCTTTGTTGTTGGTTTGCATTGCTGATGCTTCATTACTGGAAGGTTGCCAATGTTAGCATACCAGCTACATGCACCAATGGGCTGATCTGGAATGGGAAATCCTACTGTATATGCCTATGCAGGAGAGAGTGCACTAAACAGCTCTGAAGAGGAACCAGACAAATGTTTGAATAAAAGCAACTGAAGGATAACTGCTGATTCAGAAGTCATGGTCCCAGCTGACTTTCTTGGCTTCCTTCCCTCCTAGATTTTCCTGTGCTCCCTTATTATCTGTGGTTTAATCCTCAAGTACAGTTCTGGTGTGATCCATGAGGCAATGTTTCTAAATGCTAACATATTGGCTTAATTATCCCAAAAGAAGGGAACTAAAAATGTTTTTCTTCTTGCAGCTACCAAATGTCCAAGTCTGGATGACTTGCTTAAAAATACACATACACTGAAGGTTTGCCCCTTGCCTCCATTCTGAACACTTTCTTCTTCCCAAGAGATGACAGAGACCATGATCAAAGTATGAGATGTGTAGAGAAAATCTGTTTCAATTGTGTATACCATTTTTGAAAGTTGAGCTAAAATAATATCCCTATCTTCTCTCAGGTTGGATTTCCTAAAATATACTTTTGCTTCCCACTCTGAAACAAAGATTTGAGTTAATTTGTTTTGCCCCAATTTGCGACATTAGCAAATAAATGTCGAAAGCATCTTAGTGAAATCTCAGAAACTATTTTATCAAAATTTCAAAATGTTGAGTGTATGTATTTGTGTGTACATACTCCTGTTTCTTCGAGGTAAAGAATGATGCTACTCAGAATTAATAAGGGATAATAAGTGATGGTTTTCTTTCATGAACTGCCACTGAAGGTTGCAGGAAGATTTTTTTTTTTTTTAAAAAAAAGCTCTGATAACTAGTTTCTATTGTATTTATTAAAATCCCACATGCTACTTTTGTTTGTCTTCCATCCACTTCCTTCATGGAAATCAAAGACACAAAGAAGCAAAGCCCTGACTTGTACTTGATAAATATGGCCCTTATAGCATTCTATACAATTTGGAGCCTAGAGCATTATTTCAGTGAAGCCTGTGATTGTTCATTAGCACAAACAGTGTGTAATAAATATAATGAAAGACTGCTGGCTTTACTCTATCTTTGTCATCTAAAGCAGTTCCATGAATAACTACGGGGATTTGTCTCCAAATGACTTATTTGCTTCCCTTCTAATAAATAACATGTAATTAGGGTAATATATTGTTTCCTAGTTATGTTAGCCATGTAGTGAAGAAACACAAATGCACAATTTTAGATATGAAAGAATAGTAGATAATTTTTATATTATCTCTTAAAGTATTTAGACTCATTATGCATAAGTTAAACTGCTGGGAGGTCTAAGTACAAAGCAAGAGCCGAGCTTCTACATTTAATGAGTTTCTTTATTACTCAGGGCATGAATTACTACTCTGATACTATAAAACGGCAGCGAGTGCTCTGCATCTCAGATGAGACTCTTTGAGGAATGCACTCGTCAGTGAACTGTCAGCGATGGGATGGGCTAATCTGATTTAGAAAGGATTAGGTTGGGAACTGCCTCTGAATGTCAAGGTAGCTACATCTCTCCACAGAGGAGTGGAATGTTTTAACTCTTCACATCCAAGGCCCCGGTGTTAGGAGAACCCTCTGAGACACAAGGTCACATCCATTACTGAGCACCAAGATGTAAATAAATTGCACTGATGGCCTCCTCAGGTCTCTTGAGAGAAATCCATCTTCACTCTCACAATACCAGGGAGATACTGCTAAGCCTTGGCCTTGAAATTCAAAACATTCTTCTGGGAAAAAATAAAAAGAGGATGGCTTCTGCCAATTATTAGAGAAAAATTAATATGCAGCAAATATCTTTTATACCACCACACACTTGACTGGCGAAGGGGGACCAGTTACTAGGGTGGGAATCTGCTGAGGTTCTGGATTCAGGACGAGGAAGAGGAAGGCATCAGCAAGTAAACACCTTAGTGGACCTATCACAGCTGTAGAGTCTGTGCTCGTACAGACTCTCCGTAGACTGAGGTCACTACTTTTGAAAGCTGTTGTTGTTGTTGTTCACTCACTAAGTTGTGTCTGACTCTTTGTGACCCCGTGGACTGCAACACACCAGACTTTTCTGTCCTTCGCTATCTCCCTGAGTTTGCTCAAATTCATGTCCATTGCATCAATGATGCCATCCAAACATCTTAACCTCTGTTGCCTCCTGCTCCTCTTGCTCTCAATTTTTCCCAGCATCAGGATCTTTTCCCATGAATTGACTTTTTGTATCAGGTGGCCAAAGTATTGGAGCTTCAATTTCAGCATCAGTCCTTCCAATGAATACTCAGGGTCAATTTCTTTAGGATTGACTGCTTAGATCTCCTTGCTGTCCAAGATACTCTCAAGAGTCTTCTTCAGCACCAGAATTTGAAAGCATTAATTCTTCAGTGCTCAGCCTTCTTTATGGTCCAGCTCTCACATCTATACATGACTACTGGATAAACCATAGCTTTGAGTATACAGACTTTTGTCAACAAAGTAATGTCTCTGCTTTTTAATACATTGTCTAGGTTTGTCATCACTTTTCTTCCAAGGAGCAAGCATCTTTTAATTTTTTTCCCTGCAGTCACCATCCACAGTGATTTTGGAGCCCAAGAAAATGAAATCTGTCACTGTTTCCACTTTTTTCCCATCTATTTACCATGAAGTGATGGTACCAGATGCCATGATCTTAGTTTTTTGAATGTTGAGTTTTGAACCAGCTGTTTCACGCTCCTCTTTTACCTTCATCAAGAGGATCTTTAGTTCCTCTTTGCTTTCTGCCATTAATGTGGTATCATCTGTATGTCTGAGATTCCTGATATTTCTCCTGACAATCTTAATTCTATCTTGAGCTTCATTCAGCCCTGCATTTCAACATGATGTACTCTGCATAAAAGTTAAATAAGCAGGGTGACAATATATAGCCTTGACATACTCCTTTCCTAATTTTGAACCAGTCTGTTGTTCCATGTCTGGTTCTAACTGTTGCTTCTCTATCTGCATACAGGTTTCCCAGGAGGCAGGTAAGATAGTCTGATATTCTCATCTCTTTCAGAATTTTCCATAGTTTGTTGTGATCTGTACAGTCAAAGGCTTTAGCATAGTCAATAAAGCCGAAGTAGTTCTTTTTTTTTAAATTCCCTTGCTTTTTCGATGATCCAATAGATGTTGGCAATTTGATCTCTGGTTTCTCTGCTTTTTCTAAATCCAGCTTGAAAATCTCGAAGTTCTTGGTTCACATACTGTTAAAGCCTATCTTGAAGGATTTTGAGCATTACCTTGCTAGCATGTGAAATAAGCACAATTGTGCAGTAGTTTGCATTCTTTGGCATTGCCCTTGTTTGGGATTAGAATGAAAACTGACTTTTCCAGTCCTGTGGTCACTGATGAGTTTTCCAAATTTGCTGGCATATTGAGTGCAGCACGTACACGGCATCATCTTTTAGGATTTGAAATAGCTCAACTGGAATTCCATAACCTCTACTAGCTTTGTTTGTAGTGATTCTCCCTAAGGCCCGCTTGACTTCACATTCCAAGATGTCTGGCTTTAGGTGAGTGACCACACCATTGTGGTTATCCAGTTCATTAACACTTTTTTTTGTATAGTTCTTCTGTGTATTCTTGCCACCTCTTCTTAATATCTTCTGCTTAAGTTAGATCCTTGCCATTTCTGTCTTTTATTGTGCCCATTTTTACATTAAATATTCCCTTGGTATCTCTAATTTTCTTGAAGAGATTGCTAGTCTTTCCCATTCTGTTTTTTTCCTCTGTTTCTTTGCATTGCTCACTTAAGAAGGGTTTCTTATCTCTCCTTGATATTCTCTGGAACTCTGCATTCAGATAGGTATATCTTTCTCTTTCTCCTCTGCCTTTCATTTCACTTTTCTTCTTTTGAAAACTAGGTTGCCTATTAATAAGACAGAAGATGGTACAGAGAGGTCTCTCATCTCTGAAGCTTGTGGGACAGAAAACACAGGAGGGCTTCTCTTTGCTCAATTCTTGCCCAATTCTCTGAAAAAGCTGAGCCCTTTACCACTACTTCAGACAGCCTGACAGGTCCTCCCAGACATTTGACATGCTTTAAGTGGAACATTAAGAGGGGAAAGGTCAGGGGCTCTGACCTGGCTTCAGTGTGAACACTGGGACATAAGTCCTCTGAGCTGGGGATGGAGATAGGAAAAGGGATGCCTAAGAAGTAATGTTGATAAGATCTGTGGAGTATTTACTTTGCACCAAGCTTTGGTCTACTTTCTCCACACATAGCAACTCTTTCAATCTTCAAGATAGCTCTGAGTAGGCATGGCCATGCCCATTTTCCAGATGAGGAAATGAAGAGGCAGATCCTAAGTACTGTGGTCCTTGTCCCATACTGGGGAAGTGTCAGTATCTGAGTTTAAACTCCACTGACTGGCTGCAGAGCCCATGCTTTTAAGCCACTCCAGTGGCTCTCTCAAGGTCTCCTACTTCCTCTGGTTACTTCCCACTAGGTTAGGAATAGAGCTAATCCCACTTAAAAAAAAAAAAAAAAGCTACATCATAAATGTTGAACTCTAAGATTTTCTATTTGGGAAAACAAAAAAAACAGTAGGCAGCCTAATGAAAGGGAAAAAAAAATCCAAGACTGAGTTCCAATTGTCCTTCTCAGATTTGAGGAATGGCGCCACAGCTGAAACTGTAAAGAACAAGTCATTGGGAGAATAAAAGTTTGGGATCAAAGTGTTCAACTTCAAGCATACCTACAACAAAACTTATTTTAACAAGCTATGATGTCAAAAGAGAACATAACAGATAGCTGAGAAAGGCTTTCTTCACCAATCAGGAGCAGAGAGATTTTGCCTCCTATTTGTTATACACAGATGACTAGGAGGAGGTTCAGGTAAGATGTGGGAACAGCAGCCAGTTTTCTAAGCAAGTAAATTGGAAAATATTAAAAGGCATGTTGGAACATGTCCTTTAATAATACATACTGGAAAAGTAATTTCTATTAATTATCCAGTTGAACTATTTCAAATCCTAAAAGATGATGCTGTGAAAGTGCTGCACTCAATATGCCAGCAAATTTGGAAAACTCATCAGTGGTCACAGGACTGGAAAAGTTCAGTTTTCATTCCAATCCCAAAGAAAGGCAATGCCAAAGAATGTTCAAACTACCACACAATTGCACTCATCTCACACGCTAGCAAAGTAATGCTCAAAATTCTCCAAGCCAGGCTTCAACAGTACGTGAACTGTGAACTTCCAGATGTTCAAGCTGGATTTTGAAAATGCAGAGAAACTGGAGATCAAATTGCCAACATCCATTGGATCATCGAAAAAGCAAGAGAGTTCCAGAAAAACATCTATTTCTGCTTTATTGACTATGCCAAAGCCTTTGACTGTGCGGATCACAACAAACTGTGGAAAATTCTGAAAGAGATGGGAATACCAGACCACATGACCTGCCTCTTGAGAAACCTATATGCAGGTCAGGAAACAGCGGTTAGAACTGGACATGGAACAACAGACTGGTTCCAAATAGGAAAAGAAGTACGTCAAGGCTGTATATTGTCACCCTGCTTATTTAACTTATATGTAGAGTACATCACAAGAAACACTGGGCTGGAGGAAGCACAAGCTGGAATCAAGATTGCCAGGAGAAATATCAATAACCTCAGATAAGCAGATGACACCACCCTTATGGCAGAAAATGAAAAAGAACTAAAGAGCCTCTTGATAAAAGTGAAAGAGGAGAGTGAAAAAGTTGGCTTAAAGCTCAACATTCAGAAAACAAAGATCATGGCATCGGTCCCATCATTTCATGGCAAATAGATGGTGAAACAATGGAAACAGTGAGAGACTTTATTTTGGGGGGCTCCAAAATCACTTCAGATGGTGACTACAGCCATGAAATTAAGACACTTGCTCCTTGAAAGAAAAGCTATGATCAACCTAGACAGCATATTAAAAATCAGAGACATTACTTTGCCAACAAATGTCCTTCTAGTCAAAGCTATGGTTTTTCCAGTAGTCATATATGAATGTGAGAGTTGGAGTATAAAGAAAGCTGAGCACCAAAGAATTGATGCTTTTGAACTGTGGTGTTGGAGAAGACTCTTAAGAGTCCCTTGGAACTGACTCATTTGAAAAGACCCTGATGCTGGGAAAGATTGAAGGCAGGAGGAGAAGGGGACGACAGAGGATGAGATGATTGGATGGCATCAATGGATACTAATTTGAGTAAGCTCTGGGAGGTGGTGATGGACAGGGAAGCCTGGCACGCTGCAGTCCATGGAGTCTTAAAGAGTCGGACACAACTGAGT
The DNA here is from genome assembly GCF_054371585.1 of Giraffa tippelskirchi. NCBI lineage: Eukaryota > Metazoa > Chordata > Mammalia > Artiodactyla > Giraffidae > Giraffa > Giraffa tippelskirchi. The sequence continues at coordinate 173,430,872 of NC_137275.1, forward strand.
GACTGAACTGAAACTGAGCCTGTACATTACTAATAAAGTATTTAGAACTCTTATCTTAACTTAGGTGTTATCAGGAATTTAAAGTGCTACTAATTCCACCCTAAAGGTTGATGGCTGAGTATTCAGAAGAGAGTGGGGCAAGTCCCCACAAGCTGCAAATGTACAGCTTAATGTGAAGAAAGAGTCTCTGTGGCTCAGAAAGGGCATTTCTGATTTTGAGTCACTCATATCCCATTTTTACTATCATTGAGCGTGTGCATCAGCTATGCAGCTCCTCCTTAGAAATTCTTCCAGCACTTCTACTAATTCTTCCGATAACCCTGTACCCCATTAGCTCTGTGTTCCAGAGAGGGCATCAGCATTTCCCTTCACATTTAGCTCTTTTACAAAGAAACTTCTTTGTGCATAATCAGATTTAAAGGGTTCCTTGGGACCCAAAATTTCTTTCTAATTGATGCCTAAAATTTCTCTTCTAACTTCACTTACTGCCACCAGTCTCTTCTCATTCCAGTCCTCCACAAAGCACTGCCATCTTAATCTTCTGAAAGCACCGAGGGCTCAAGTCTCCCTTTTGGTTTGGTTTCTGAGTACGGTATCTATTCCCCTACTCATATCATACTCCATGGTCCCATCTAGAATGTTGTGTACCTTTCTAAGGTCATTCATGGTTACACCCAGATCAGATTCCACCTTCTCCATGGTATTGCCTCCTTCTTCTGTAACTGCCTTCCTGTTTCACAATAGGTTTTGCAATTAATAATGCATCATAAGTTATTATTATCATATGCCAGAGGCAGAATTATTTCATAATAATGTAGTGTTTCATAAAGTCCTCTCAGCAGCCCTATGTGAAAGGAATTGTTCCCTTCACTTTACAGGTGAGGAAACTATGGCACACAGAGGCTAAATAACTTGGCTAAGATGTTAAGGCTGATAGATAGCAGACCTATTTTTCAGACTCAGCTAATCTAAGCCAGGAGTCTGCACTTACCCTTGTGCAAACTCCTGCTATGGTTTGAAGTTTGCGCTCTAATTTGTTGTGTCATCATTTTACTTTTGTAGACTTACTCCTGTTCAACCCAAGGAAAATGTCAGATTTTGAAATCATAGACTATTTCTGAGAGCCTTTATCCTTCTCAATGTTTACACATTCAGCACTAACTGGGTGAGTGTTGGTATTGTTTCTGTTTTTGTTTTCGTTATCACTATTCACTGCTGTTTGATTTTATATATTTCAAGTATTATTCTCTTCCTGCAGTTCTCTTGCAAACTGCAAGTCCTGTTTATGCTCAGAAAATATTTCTGTGCTTTCCTAATACCTTTATGTGGATTTCTTTATGAGATTTGATGACCAGAGAAAGAAGCGATAGAAGGGATGGTGAGTTTTGAAAGAACAAGCAGAGGTGATGTGGTGGTCACGGAAAGCAAGCCACCTACATCCCAATTACCCACCTACAGCTGGCACTGTCTAGTGACATATTGTTCCTGATTCATTGTACAACCACTAATAGAAAACATTAACTAATAGATATTAACATTAATTTGTGATGAATAGTCATTGGCATGAGTCTCCACGGCTTGCCTCTGACCGTCTGAATTTGATTTTAGAAAATCTGCATTTATGCCTATGGCGAGACCTTGGAAGGCCAGGGAAGCCAAGGGTGTGGAGTGCATATGGAGAGAATAATGTTCATTATCTTATTAAATCCCAGTTACTCCCAGGGAGGTTAGGAGACAGCTGGCAAATTTTATCCCTCATTTGCAGATGGAGACTCATTGACTTAAAGTAACTCCATAATATGCCCCAAGTCCAGAAAGGAGCAAAGGGAAAGCTAAGAATGAATAGTGCATTCTCTGGTTCTGCCTGGCACCTACCTGTAGATCTCACATATTGAAGAACACATGGGCATGATGACAAGGACCAGTACAATTATGCTACCTGGGATAAAATAATGAGTGCTCTTATGTGTCTCTCAAAGTGTGTATCCTTTATGCTAGCATCTACCATCATCACATGCATTCTATTAGTCTCTATGTCTTCACCAAAGGTGTGTAAGCTCAATTAGAATATGCATATTCATTGTGCTTTAAACTTCTTAAAAGTCTATTCATAAACAGAATCTCTCTTAACTCATAGGGTCTTCATGTTCACACAACCCTTATTTTCATCACCAGCTGCCCTTTAGTACTTCAACTTGGAGAGTAAAATTCTTGCTCAAATGCAACCAGTGTGTTTGTGGAAGAACTAGGAAATCCCCCACCATGTCTTGCTGTGACATGGTCTAAGGCAGTGGTCTCCAACTTTTTTGGCACCAGGGACCGATTTCATGGAAGTTTTTCATGGACCGAGGGTGGAAAAGGATGGATTTCAGGATAATTCAAGTGTGTTATATTTATTGTGAACTTTATTTCTAATCTAATGCTGCTGCAGATCTGACAGGAGGTACTGGTCCAAGATCCGGAGGTTGGGGACACCTGATCTAGGGTTCTCCTCTGTCACTTTTGAACTTTCTGTCACTCTGTTGGCATCCCTCTTCCCCATGAATGTCTCTCACATAATATAGACAAAGGAAGTATTTGCTGCTGCTGCTGCTGATGACTGAAAAATACTCACCTGAATACTGACATTTTAAGGAAGAACATGGTTTTTAAGTTTTAGTTCCATCTAAAGCTCTGGACTTCTAGCATGAACAGGGACTGTGGAACAGCATTAGTCTCCCTTGGATGTGAAAGCTATTTTTTTCTTTCTTCAAGGACTAATTATTGAGCATCTACTATAGGCCAATCAGTCCTAGGTGTATGATGACAAATAATAAAAGCATAACCCAACCCTAGCCCTCATGAGGCTTGGTCTAGTGGGCCAAGTGGAAACAAAGGTAGATTTTAATTGGGGTTGTTTAAGCATTCTTTGAATCTCATTCCTGTATTTTGGAAACTCTAGTATCCGCCCCAGGAGTGAGAAACCACCCAAGATGTTGACCTTTTATTCCATGGCTGACTCTGAGGATCTCCTTCTGCTGAAGTAGTTGAGTTTAGGAAACTTTTCATTATTGGTATCATATTTTCACTAGACCAGAGACTCAGCCCTCTTCTTTAGTTTACACACCCATACATACGCACACACCATTTATAGCAATGCTTTAGTGAGTGAGCAAAACAATGGAAGTTTTAAGAAATGGAGAAATGCATCACAGTAAATCTGACCAGTGCATATTCCAAATATATTTAGAATCTGACCACTTCTCACCACCTCTAAGTCAACATCATCTCTCATTTGAATTATTGCAACACCCTTCCTAATTGGTCTCCCGCTTGCCTCCAGAGTATTCTTTACATATCAGAGTGATTCTTTTAGAATATGAATTAGACCAAGTTAAATTCTGCTCAAAACCCTCTAAACACTTTCTGCTCTCACTCAACATAAATGTCTACAGGGACTTATCTTGTTCACAACTCTCAATTCCTTCTGAGCTCATCTCTAGCATTTTTATAATTTTGCTCTGCTCCAGACACAATGGCTTCTAGAAGCTTCCTCAGAAAGAGCAAGCACGCTTCTCCCTTGGGGTCTTTGCATCTTCCTTTACCTCTGATTGGCTCACCCTCCCCCAAATGTATGTGTGACTTGTTCCCTTGCTTTCTCTAGGTTTCTGTCTAATTATCAGTTTAGAAACAAGCTTCCTACCTCTACTTTGGAAAGCAGATCTAAAAAGAGTGCCTAGCATGTAGTAGAAGCTCAATAAAAATTGTTGAAGAATAAACAAACTTCAAGTTAAAAAGTTAAAAATCCCACTGCTTGAAATTCAGCCCTTTGGTATCACAACAGCATCTTCTTAACGATCCTCCTCCCCTGTGTTGTGTAGTTTTCAAGCATTAATTTCTCTCTGGTCTCTGTGGTCACTTTGATCTCTTTTGTGCCCGTTCCTACTCAAGAACATATTCCAGCTACATCATGTACTACATATGAACCCTTAGGAAAAATGTTGTTTTCTTATTATAGTAGTAGTAGTAGTTCAGTCACTCAGTAGTGTCCAACTCTTTGCGACCCCATGGACTGCAGCACGCCAGGCCTCCCTGTTCTTCACCAACTCCCAGAGTTTACCCAAACTCATGTCCATTGAGTCAGTGCTGTCATCCAACCATCATCCTCTGTCATCCCCTTCTCCTCCTGCCCTCAATCTTTCCCAGCATCAGGGTCTTTTCAAATGAGTCAGCTCTTCGCATCATGTGGCCAAAGTATTGGAATTTCTGCTTCTACATCAGTCCTACCAATGAACAACCAGGACTGATCTCCTCTAGGATGGACTGGTTGGATCTCCTTGCAGTCCAAGGGATTCTCAAGAGTGTTCTCCAACACTACAGTTCAAAAGCATCAATTCTTTGGCCCTCAGCTTTCTTCACAGTCCAACTCTCACATCCATACATGACTACTGGAAAAACCATGGCCTTGACTAGATGGACCTTTGTTGATAAAGTAATGATTCTGCTTTTAATATGCTGTCTAGGTTGGTCATAACTTTTCTTCCAAGGAGTAAGTGTCTTTTAATTTCGTGGCTACAGACACCATCTGCAGTGATTTTGGAGCCCCCAAAAATAAAATCAGCCACTGTTTCCACTGTTTTCCCGTCTATTTGCAATGAAGTGATGGGACTGGATGTCATGATCTTAGTTTTCTGAATGTTGAGCTTTAAGCCAGCTTTTTCACTTTCCTATTTCACTTTCATCAAGAGTCTCGTTAGTTCTTCTTTGCTTTCTGCCATAAGGGTGGTGTCATCTGCATATCTGAGGTTGATATTGATATTTCTCCTGGCTATCTTGATTCCAGCTTGTGCTTCATCCAGCCCAACATTTCTCATGATGTACTCTTCATATAAGTTAAATAAGTAGGGTGACAATATACAGCCTTGACATACTCCTTTTCCTATTTGAAAGCAGTCTGTTGTTCCATGTCCAGTTCTAACTGTTGTTTCCTGACCTGCATACAGATTTCTCAGGAGGCAGGTCAGGTGGTCTGGTATTCCCATCTCTTTTAGAATTTTCCAGTTTGTTGTGATCCACACAGTCAAAGGCTTTGGCATAGTCAATAAAGCAAAATAGATGTTTTTCTGAAACTCTCTTGCTTTTTCAATGATCCACTGGATGTTGGCAATTTGATCTCTGGTTGCTCTGCCTTTTCTAAATCCATCTTGAACATCTGGAAGTTCACGGTTCACGTATTGCTGAAGCCTGGCTTGGAGAATTTTGCGCATTACTTTACTAGCGTGTGAGATGAGTGCAATTGTGCGATAGTTTGAGCATTCTTTGGCGTTGCCTTTCTTTGGGATTGGAATGAAAACTTACTGTTTCTAGTAACATGGCCACTGCTGAATTTGCCAAATTTGTTGGCATATTGAGTGCAACACTTTCACAGCATCATCTTTTAGGATATGAAATAGCTCAACTGGAATTCCTTCACCTCCACTAGCTTTGTTCATAGTGATGCTTCCTAAGGCCCACTTAACTTCTCATTCCAATGTCTGGCTCTAAGTGAATGATCACACCATTGTGATTATGTGGGTCATGAAGCTCTTTTTGTACAGTCCTTCTGTGTATTCTACCCACCTCTTCTTAATATTTTCTGCTTCTGTTAGGTCCATACCATTTCTGTCCTTTATTGAGCCCATCTTTGCATGAAATATTCCCTTGTATCTCTAATTTTCTTGAAGAGATCTCTAGTCTTTCCCATTCTATTGTTTTCCTCTATTTCTTTGCATTGATCACTGAGGAAGGCTTTCTTATCTCTCCTTGCTATTCTTTGGAGCTCTGCATTCAAATGGGTATATCTTTCTTTTTCTCCTTTGCTTTTCACTTCTCTTTTTTTCACAGCTATTTCTAAGGCTTTCTCAGATAGCCATTTTGCTTTTTTGCATCTCTTTTTCTTGAGGATGGTCTTGCTCCCTGTCTCCTGTACAATGTCACAAACTTCCATCCATAGTTTATCAGGTACTCTGTCTATCAGATCTAGTCTCTTAAGTCTATTTCTCACTTCCACCGTGCAATCATAAGGGATTTGATTTAGGTCATACCCGAATGTTCTAGTGGTTTTCCCCAGTTTCTTCAATTTAAGTCTGAATTTGGCAATAAGGAGTTCATGATCTGAGCCACAGTCTGCTCCTGGTCTTGTTTTTGCTGACTATATAGAGCTTCTCCATCTTTGGCTTCAGAGAACGTAATTAATCTGATTTCGGTATTGACCATCTAGTGATGTCCATGTGTAGGGTCTTCTCTTGTGTTGTTGGAAGAAGGTCTTTGCTATGACCAGTGCTTTCTCTTGGCAAAACTCTATTAGCCTTTGCCCTGCTTCATTCTGTACTCCAAGGCCAAATTTGCCTGTTATTCCAGGTGTTTCTTGACTTCGTACTTTTGCATTCCAATACCCTATAATGAAAAGGACATCTTTTGTGGGTGTTAGTTCTAAAAGATCTTGTAGGTCTTCATAGAACACTTCAACTTTAGCTTCTTCAGCATTACTGGTCAGGGCATAGACTTGGGTTACTCTGATATTAAATGGCTTGCCTTGGAAATGAACAGAGATCATTCTGTCTTTTTTGCAATTGCATCCAAGTACTGCATTTCGGACTCTTTTTATGACTGTGATGGCTACTCCATTTCTTCTGAGGGATTCCTGCCCACAGTAGTAAATATAATGTCATGTGAGTTAAATTCACCCATTCCAGTCCATTTTATTTTGCTGATTCTTAGGATGTCAACATTCACTCTTGCCATCTTTTGTTTGACCACTTTCAGTTTGCCTTCATTCATGGACCTAACATTTCAGGTTCCTATGGAATATTGCTCTTTAGAGCATCAGACCTTGCTTCTATCACCAGTCACATCCACAACTGGGTGTTGTTTTTGCTTTGGCTCCATCCCTTCATTCTTTCTGGAGTTATTTCTCCACTGATCTCCAGTAGCATTTTGGGCACCTACCAACCTGTGGAGTTCCTCTTTCAGTGTCCTGTCATTTTGCCTTTTCATGCTGTTCATGGGGTTCTCAAGGGATAAAAATAGTATCTTCATGAGCACTATTGTAACAATAGTGATTTAATGTGTGGAAGACACTTAGACGAGGCCTGACGCATACTAAGCACTCAGTGTATTTGTCACAGGATATAAGGAAAACAAAACTCTGTCTCTTTTTTTTTATGCAGAACAGATCGAACCATCCTAGGCCCTAAATGTAGCTCAGGTCCAGTTTTGATTGTCCACACCCATCAACCCCTTCACAGGATCAGGAGGCTTTTCATTTGAATAAGACTCAGCCACTTGGAAAGTATCCACTGTTATAAATGGCAATGAATTTCCCAGTAACATGTTACCACAATAAAATATTCATGTCATGAGAGCAGATATGCAGAGAGTAATGGGGACAACTCAGAAGTCACAACCTCAGAGAATTCTTCTTCTGATTATCTGAGATGTGAAAAATGAGTAGGAATTGCATAATCAAGAGAGAAAATTTCCCAGCCAAAGAACCAGTGTGTGAGGAAGCCTACCACATGAGAGAATGGTGTGCTCCAAGCTCTAAAAATGGAGTTCCCTTGGTACCATAACATCAGAGCAAAGGTTGAACACCAGATGATCCCATGAAGCTAACCTAGTGCCAAAACTTGGAGCTTTATAACGTGAATGCTATATTTTGATGTTATCTAAAAGGGTGAGGAAGAACACATAGAATTTTTAGGCTTAGTAATCCCAGTATCAGACTTGCCTTAACTGGAAGATTATTATGAACTCAGATCAGAAAAGAGATCTGATTCATGGCAGGTTGAGTGGGTTTATCTTTACTGATAAGTATGAGTACTTCCTGGACATAACACTTGAAGACCTTTTACTCCTCTCATGAACAAGGGCCACTTCTTGGTCATTTTACTTCTGTACAAGCTTCTCTCTTCCATGTTAACCCAGGATCCGAAACAAATATTTGGCAGCTAATGTGACTGAATCGAATAATTCATGTTATATCTTATCAATTTTGGCAAATCTAGTTTCTTTTGGTTGTGAGTGGCAGCTATCTAGAACTGAGTCCCAGGAAAATCCCTCGTGTGTACGAAACTGATGTAATTCCACTTATGAACCCATGTGCTCCCACCAGGAACTGCTCTGAATACTCATGTTTTGTACCATGTTCTGTTTAACTTAGAAAAATAATCTGCTTCCTCTTAAAGTATTCTGTTTTTGCCAAAGTGCATAGGGAAACAGTTCAGCACCTAGCTTGTGTGGCCAATGGTTGCTCTGCAACAAAGAACTCTAGATCTGAGCCTTTGGAGAGTTGATGTATGATGTGAAGAGTGGTCCATGGGCAGGAGAACTGGCTCAAGGTCTGATCTTCTCGTGGTTAAGTTCATGGTCATGGGAAAATCTCAGCACCCTCTGAATCCTGGTATAAAGAAGAGTGGTTGAACATTATTTCAAATGAAATCTTACCAGAACTTCTATCTGATAATTAACACTAGTGAAGAATGCTCTGGCAGTAGGGCAGGGGCCAGGACTCAGAGCAGTTGGCCTCACCTTTCCCCCTTTACCAGCCATAAGTTAACATCTAAAACCAGGCTCTGCAAGATGCAGTTTGAAAACAGTCAGACAACCTCAAAGATCTCTGCCCACTCCAAGTGTCTTTGGTGGTATTGGCTATGATTTTTATTCCAGTATGTTAAGTGAAAATTATTTCTCCAACATTAATGTCACCACTGTGTCTACACCATAGCAATATCACGTGATTTCTGTTCTTATTAACTTCATCTCATCGTCTCTGTGCAATATGACTCAACAAATACTTAAAATAATAATAATACGTTTGAAAGTTGTTTGACAGTTTTTTAAAATTTTTCCCTTCATCTTACTTAGCCCTCTTAACAACCTGTGGACTTCATATAAAGTTATCACCCTTCTTTAACAGCACAGAAAATTAGAGTGCAAATAATTAGGTGACCTGTACAAAGGCACAAGTATTGAATTGTGTCTTTGTTGTTGCTATTGTTCTTGGCTTGCGGTGTACATAACCTGTTTCATTTTATAAAGCATTTGCAATAATTTAGAGAAAATTATCTTTCAACATCTTATAATACCTTTACAGTATTCTTCCCTTTTTACCTTACAATAAAAAAGAAATGGGTAAATAATTAGATATTGGGTCTACTGAAAAATAACATTAAAATAGAAGATCAAGGCCAGCAATAAGGGAAGAGAAAAATAAATATATTTATCTCCCATGAGGTCATTTAACTCCCATGAGGAAGAGAAAACTATAGCCAAGTGCTTTCTGCTCCATGTGCAGGGTTTGTTCTAATCCACTTACCAACTTTTCATCACAGAGCATGGCTCTAATGCAATTGCCAATGGAGAGATGAGCAAATCTCCATTCTCACCTTCTAATGAAGGTGCCTGAGGCTGGATGGTTGAGGGCCTTTACTCTGAAACAGTCTTATTTTTCCCAATAACTAATATCCAGTTCTGCTTCTTCAAACCCCCTCCCAGTCTGGGCCATCAGTTCTCTTAATGAGAACTCAGTTCAGTTCCATAGACTTTTCATTTCTTTGGAGTATTATAATAATCTTATGCTGGTTCTTCAGGATTCAGTCTTCTTAAAACCTAAATCTAACACTTGATTCATGTCCTGCCCACCTCCTCCATCGTGGACAGACTGCACAGGTGTCTCCCAGGCCCAGGCAGGCAAGGGGACACTCCCTCACTCCCCTCTCCATCTTACTGAGCCTGTCATTCTGCACCAGGTGTCCAATGTCTGGGTCAACTTGGAAGCTCACTTACTCATTCTTGGAAGGGCCCATGCGGACCCCTCACTGCACAGCCCACTGAAGTGGGTTTTCTTCAGAGGGACCTCTTCCTTGTGTCTCTCACAACTCCACCAATGGCCCACCTGGCGCCCTGTTGCTGCTGAGATTCCTATGCCCAGCAGGCATCCCGCTGGGGTGGGGGTGGGAAGCAGAAGTCATACCAACCAGAAACTTCTGCCCAGATGACATTGGCACCACAGGCTGGATCCACAGGACATGCATGTGGCTCTGCTGGTGGCCCACTGGCATCCCTCTCATGGCCCCAACAAGGACATGATTCTCTGTCTTTGTTCCAAAATCATTAGGGGCTCTACTGATTCACTAACTTGGCAATTTCCAGACAATAAACAATCATTAGTCCCCAACTCAGGGGTAAAAAAAGACTCAGGCACTTGAAATATGTACTGAGAGGTGGGGAGAAGAGGGGCTTCTCAGGTGGCCCTAGTGGTAAAGAACCTACCTGCCAACGCAGGAGACATAAGAGACACATAATAGACATGAGTTCAATCCCTGGGTTGGGATGATCCCCTGGAAGAGGGCATGGCAGCCCACTCCAGTATCCTTGCCTGGAGAATCCCATGGGCAGAGAAGCCTGGGGGGCTACCATCCATAGGGTTGCAGAGAGTAGGACACAACTGAAGCGACTTAGCAGGCAGGTAGGCAGGAGAAGAGACCCCCTTCCCAAACTGTACTCCCCAAAGCCCACTTGCTCCTCTCTTCTCAAGGCTAGGTAAGGGACAGAAGGGTTGTAATGGTAGAAAGAGGTTCCCTCACATAGCCCCACTCTGGGAGCACTTTTGAGAGATGACTTGTTCAAAAAATCTGAAGGGTCTATTGGGTACCTGAAACTCAAGACCAATGAGAAAGAAACTCCATCTTGTTATAAATGCCAGGAAATAGATATTAAGTTAACTAGAAATGTAAAGGAGTGAGAAATTAAGCTCAAATCTGGAAAGATAATTTGGGGCTTCATGTTGGGGCAGAACATGGGCTAGAGTGAGGGGAGTGAGGCCCATGCCTCAGACCCACATTTAAGGGGCTGAGTAAAAAGCTCATTAATCAAGACAAGTAATGTTTAGTGCAATATTTTTTGAAATCAAAATTAATGCCAAAAATTCAGGTTGAACAAAATATCAGATCTGTAAATAAAGAAGCTTCAGTGAGAATGGAGGGAAAAACTTGAGGGGGGCGGACAGGATAAACTGAAAAGATAAGGTTACATTCCTGTGTGGCCAAAGCATATGGTTCTAGGAAAGACAGCAGAGCACAGAACAGGTTTGTAAGATCAGGAAAGAAGATATTGTAGAGAGTCTCAAATGCCATATTGAAGAGTTTTCTTTAATTATTAGAGAATGCTATTATCCTTTAATTATTGGAGAAAATCAGAAGAATTTCTTGGTAAAAGACAGTATGTTCAAACCACATTTAAGTGGGATACACACTGGGATGCTCTTACCCAAGATGTCCTGATGAGTGGTTTCTACAGCTTCACTCTCTTTGGCAGCCAGAACTTGGTAATACAGCATGCTGGTAGGTGGGGAGTGGGAGTGATGGCATGTGTTGCTTACGAATTCCTCAGTGGTAGCAACAGTCATGGGGGGCACTGGGGCATAGGGGTGGGTGAGGAACGGTCAGAGCATCACAGATGTTCCAAGCTTAATCCATGGGGGATAAGAAAGGGTTGAAGGACAGAGGAGTGGGCAGTTCATTTACTGAGAGAATCTGGTCTTTTTCACGTAAATGGTGAAAGTATGAGGTGTCAGGGAAAACTGCAGCACTCAAATTTTATTAGTACTGATGTCTCTACAATAGATGTTCCTAAAAAAAATCAAAACCTTTTTGAGGACACGCTTGCCACACACCCCTTAGAACTTCAGCTCTTACAGTAAAATAATAAATGACTCTGAGCAAGGTCAAATCATTTACTCCTTGTGTCCATGGTCAATCATTTAGAAACTTTTCTTTTTGATTAAGCACATATGTATGTAAATATGAATTCATGAGCTAACCTTGTACAAATGATGTGCTTTTTATTTTAAAAGGACTATTTCTCTCTGTGTGTATTTATTTCTCTCTTCCTTTTCTGCTTATGTATTAGTGTCCCTGTTTTTTTGTTTTTTTTTTTTCTTTTTCTATCATGTATACACAGGCAAAAAGGTTGTAAACTGCAAATTCTTTAGAGTTATCTGGCTTATTGGAATTTTTGCATTTTCACTAGAGAGAATTGTCTCTCCCCTCAAATGAGATAATTTTCCACTAGTAGAATAGGTGAAAAAGAAAAAAGTATATATATCATGCTAAAATGCAGTTTTCTAGATGGGAGGTTTCTTTTATCGTAATTCACTACTTGTCAAAGTCATTTTTGTCAGTGGACATAAAATAATCAATCAGGAAGACTGGATCCTTTAATTAACTTGAAGAACATCAGTGTTAAGGGGGTGGTCACTCAGTGCAGTAAGATGGCGAGATGTTGCCTCTTGGCTGGTGCAGCAGTCAGGAAGGGAAGAACAACTGTCTGTCCTGCCAGAGGGTGTGCACCATTTATCAAGCTGACTGGCTGTCATACAAGTGGGAGGACCCTGGAGAGCCCTGACCGTGAGATTGAAAGTTGGTGCCAATTTACAGCAACACAAATGCATTGAACAGGAAAGAGATAGCTCCTAATCTCTTCAATTTTCTTACATTACCCTGAAGGCCAAAGAATTAAATGAAACAGTAGCTGATGACAACTTTAGAGGGTCCTGAATGCATGACAGGAAAGGCATTAAAATAGCTCAATAGTTTTATTGTATATGTGTGTTAGTCTTGTCCCTGAAAGAAGAACAAGGGTAGAAAATGCTGCCTTTTGGTTCCACCTATTCCTCAGTGAGAAAATGACACATTAATTCTGTTTGCCTGTCAGAGATTCTTATGCAGGCAACAACAAAATGGAGGACAAGAAACATAAGGTAGACTGAACCTGAAGATACCCTGCCACAAACACCTGGATCGTATGACTCACAATTTGTTGGTATGTCATTAATGACTTCTAGTGAATCCATCAGTCTGCTGTTACCAGAAGTGTGTGTCAGGAGAATATCTCTAAAAAAATTAATACCACTCTCTGGTCACATTGGATGAAAGGGTCTCTGATTAAGTACAGGTTCTATGTATACGTGTGATTAGTTGGACAGGTTTCAAACATCCAAACGACTTCAGGGCTATAGATCACAGAAATTGAGCAAATAAATAGCCAAACAGGCCCTGTTAGGGGGCCTTCCGAGAATCATATTCCATTTTCCAATTTACTAAGTTGTTGTTGAATGCCTATTAAGTTTGAGGAACTGAATCAGGTACTAGAAACACAAAATTCCACAGGTTGTGATTCCAGTCCTTAATGGGAATTTATTAGAGCAGTGATTTAAGAGGTAGTTAGGAGCCTCAGTTTGGGGGTCAAAAACCTGTTTCAGATCCTTGTATAGATACTTACCAGCAGTGTAAATGTGAGTAGGTTGTCTGTGTTAAGCTTGTATGTCTTCTGAAACACTGTAGGTGATAGCGGTATCTGTCTTACAGACTAAGTGTGAGAAAGTATATGTTAAATGTTCAACAAATGTTCACTGTTATTGGCTATTTTAATGTGTAAAGAGTTATGGGAACACAGATAAGGAAGCATCTTATTCCATGAGGGGAGGAGAGCTGAAATAAGGAGGTATAATATTTGAGCTAAGTTTTAAAATATGGATAAAATCTGCCTGCTGAAAGTGATAATCTTAAGAGCCTGAATATATCAGTTCAGCTCAACTCACTCAGTCAAGTAGTTCTCTCCTTGTCAGAGCATGGAGATCAGAGGTCAAAATCAGAGTGAAAATTAGAGCCTCTGTGTCTAATGTAGAAATATCACTTCACACAAAGAAAATTGCTATTCTATGACCACAGGCCCTACCCTCAAGCTTACTTAATGGACACTGAAGATCAGTGGGCTGTTTGAGGGTTAATGGGGTAGGTTAAACCCAGGAAGAGTTTAGAATTATTAAAAATAGCTAAAGATCACAAGTATTATCTTTCTACAATACTTGGAAGTTACCAAATCAATTAATCAGGAGACTATTTTTTATTTAAAACTAAGATCATAGGAAAATTTTAAATTGAAACACCTCAACTTGAAATTCAGTACAAGTATTTCTTGAATAGCTATTATGCACCAGGAACCATGCCAAATCCTATGGCTACAAACTATAAATGCCATAATCCAAAATCTAGAATTTTCATTTTTGAAGGAGACATTTATAACATTGTTAGTACAAGCTGATGATATGTTAATTTAGAATGCAAGCAAGTTGCACTATATTTTATAAATGTTCAAGAACAAAATGAGCTAACATTCTAATAATGTATATAAACAATGAAAGATTTTGATCAAGGAAAAACAGATATATTTAATAGCATAAGATTAACAACCTTCACTGAGTTCTGAAACAAGAGATCATAAGTAAAAATGTAGTACAGTACAAAGACAAATAGATTTTAAAGTTACTATGTATTATCAACTTTCCATACTGATGACACACACTTGCACATTGAGACCCTGCTAAAGTCAAAAGCCAGAAAGCACCAAAAGTTTGAAAAATTCTATATGAAAATGATCAGCCTCACTAGTAATCAAATACATGCAAATTAAAATGAGGTATCGTTTTTGTCTATCAAATCAGCCAAAGGAAATTAAGGATAATCCCATATACTGACGAGGATGTGGTGAGACAGATGTTTTCATGCTCTACCGGTTGTCAGTAAACTGTGATGACCTTTCTGAAGAGCTGTTTGGCAATACATATTGACACTCTTAAAATGATACTATTCTTTGGTACTTTAGTTTTACTCTTAAGATGTATCATGAGAAATTGTTGAGAAATTTGGGCAATGATTTGTGTACAAAACAAACCCCACTTTTTTTATACTATTAAAAAATAAATAAAAATTATATGGATATCAAATATCACCAACAAGAATACATTCTGGTATACTCTTATGCTGAGATGCAAGATATCCTCTGAAAATGCTATTTTAAAAAGGTAAATTTTAGAAGAGCTCAAGATACAATATTTTAGGTGAAGAAGACAAATAAATGGATATTTAGTCAACAAAATTAGTCAAGAAAAAGAAAATGTTATTCCTGCCTAGGTTTACATTGAAAATAGAAAATAATCTAAGACAAATTATTGTTATTAGTTAATAAGAGAGTTTAGCAAGATTCTTGAATATGAAATCAATATACAAATATCAAGAGCATTTCATTTCCAGTAGTATATAGAAATGGTAATTTGAAAAGAGCACTTGCAATAGCAATAAAAATAATAAAGGGAAGAATAAATCTTATAAAATATTTTTAAAGACTTATAGGAGAAAATAATACAATTATAATGATTACATTAAAGATAACTTAAATAAAGGTATTGATATACTTTGTTTATAAATAACAAGACTCACTATTGTAGAGATGTCAGCTTTCCCCACAATGATTTATAATTGCAGTGAAATTTGCATTAAAATTCCAATAGGAATTTGACAAACCTACTTAAAAGTTTCTGTATCAAAACAAATGGAAAAGAATAACAAAAACATTCTTGAAGCAGAAAAACACATGGCATCAAAGACTAGTGGGAAAGGAAAGACTCTTGATAACTGGTCCTGGAATAGCTGGGTATCTAATATCATAATATGGAATTGAATCCTTTCCTCATTCCTTACGTTAAAATTAATGCCAAATGGATAAGAGAAAAATGTGAATAGCAAATCTTTAAACCTTTTAGAAAAACAGTATACAAAAAAATGTATGTCATCAAGCCAGGATAAGATTCCTTGAATAAGACATGTAAAAACACAGATTATAGTGGGAAAATAGTGATACACTCAATTACATTAAACCGAAAAATTGTTATTCATCAAAAGACACCATTTTTTAAAGTTGTTTTTTTTTTTTTTTAATTTACCACCCTGGGAAAGATGTTTGCAGCACATATAGATGGCAAAGAATTAATTTCTAGAATCTATGTGCTTAGTTGCTCAGTCACATCTGACTCTTTGCAACCCTTTAGACTGTAGCCCACAAGGCTCCTCAGTCCATGGGATTCTCCAGGCAAGAATATGGGAGTGGGTTGCCATGCCCTCCTCCAGAGGATCTTCCTGACCCAGGAATCAAATCTGAGACTCCTGGGTCTCTTGCACTGCAGGTGAATTCTTCATCTGCTGAACCTTTGGAGAAGCCAAAAGAACTCCTATTAGAAAAATGACTAAAAGGACATGAATGGACAACTCATGGACTAGGAAACAGGAATGGCCATTGGTGTACAGAAAGATTTACAACCTCAGAAGTAGTAGTGGAAGTGGAAATTAATGAGACATCACTTTACAGGCACTCCAGTTTGGCATAGATTTTAAAGACTGTTAGTATCAGATTTTAGTGAAATGAGGATATGGTGCAATAGCAACTTGATACTGTTGATGGAAATGTAAGTGGGTAAAGTTAAACATAATCTAAATCAATAATAGAATGAGATTTTGAAAGAAATAAGAATTGCTGAAGGGGGAGGAATATACACAATGCAAAAAAAAAAAGTGAACAGCAAGAAGGAGAAAAAGTAGGAGGTAAAATTTTGTTTCACTTGTAATTCACATCTTAACAAAAACAGTTACTTTCTTAACTCCTTCCCCTATAATTTTTACAGTAGAATCTTATGAGGGTTTTCCCTCCATAAATTTAGATCTCTAGCTTTATAATGACCATGGTAGCGGAGAGCAGCTGTTTTATCTATATAAAAATTCCTTTCAGAAATGTACCTCTACTTCTGGGACACACTAATTCCCCTGTTGCAGGCATTCTGGGCTGACATTATTTTAACAACCTCAAACCTCACTGGCTGCAGAGATTGGAATTGGGAACCTCATGCTGAAGATAATGTGTTTCAGTCCTCTTAACAGTTACAGGTAGTCTAGACGATGTAAGCCTCAAATTTATTGGCGGTATGTTTCCACTGACATGAAAAAAATCTAGACTGAGAAAATAAAGTTTACGCCTGTGCAGAAACAGAGAGAAAAGAGATAAGTACTTTTGACAGAATTTAAGTCCCTATGCCCAGGCTTAAACAACTTTGCCCTTCTTGCAAAGTTAGTATGTGAGCCACCAGTACAGTCCCATTTTGGTCTAAGCTGTTCTCAG
Organism: Giraffa tippelskirchi; assembly: GCF_054371585.1. Classification (NCBI taxonomy): domain Eukaryota; kingdom Metazoa; phylum Chordata; class Mammalia; order Artiodactyla; family Giraffidae; genus Giraffa; species Giraffa tippelskirchi. Next base: position 173,447,897 of record NC_137275.1, read on the forward strand.
TTTAGTTTCTTTCTTGCAATCTAAAAGTTTCAAACAATAGCTAATTTGAGTTTAAAATCAGTTTACCCAGATTCATCATATGACCGGTTTCATTTAAAAATATAAACCTCATAATGTGAATGAGTAAAGACAGTTCCTTCAGTGAAAGCCAAGTCTAAATGGATAAATACAGTCACATTTATATTTGAAAACATATATTTTATTTTCAAAAATGTGTATGATTAAATCAATTACACCAAGCATTTCTGAGAAACATTTGATGCCAGTCAAATATTTGCAATATTGCTTCTAGTATGTGCTTTCCAAATAGTTTATGTTCTGCTAGCATTGGTGACACAAACAGCTACCATCATTCAAAAGATCGTTTTACATCAGATACTCTTTCAATATTATAAGTCTTGTCATTAACTCAAAGTTGAGATTAGTTGGGATTCCTGGGTCAATGAGACTACAAAAAAAAAAAAGATTGAAAATCCAAGTGGCAAAGTGGAAAAAACATCTGTAATACACACATCTAACAAAGGACATGAAGAATACAAATTTGTAAAACCTAAAAATCAATAATCAACATACAGCAAAATTAGGATATGTGTAAACAATAACTTGAGCATACAATTCACAGAAGAAAATATACAAATAGTTTAAAAACACGTGAAAATAAATTTAATCTCATCAAGAGTCAATAAATTACAAAATAAAACAAACACCATTTTTAATCATGATATTTAACTACTGCTTAAGAGTTTGAAAACATTATAATATACTAATTGTAATAACTATGCAACAACTAAAATAATAGTTTAACAGGTTAAAAACTAACAATAAAATGGTTAATTATATCAAGTGTTGATTATGGTACTGGCACAGATGTACTCTGCCTGCCACTGGTGAGAGAATATACCTGTTCAGTTTCTTCAAAGCCAGTTTGACAGTTCAGTTCAGTTTAGTCGCTCAGTCATGTCCACCACTTGTGACCCCAAGGACTGCAGCACTCTAAGCCTCACTGTCCATCACCAACTCCCAGAGTTTGCTCAAACTCATCTCCATTGAGCCGGTGATGCCATCCAACCATCCAACCATCCTCTGTCGTCCCTTCTCCTCCCACCTTCAATCTTTCCCAGCATCAGAGTCTTTTCAAATGAGTCAGTTCTTCGCCTCAGGTGGCCAAAGTTTTGGAGTTTCAGCTTCAGTATTAATCCTTCCAATGAAAATCAGGACTGATTTCCTTTAGGATGGGCTGGTTGGATCTTCTTGCTGTCCAAGGGACTCTCAAGAGGCTTCTCCAACACCACAGTTCAAAAGCATCAATTCTTCAGTGCTCAGCTTTCTTTATAGTCCAGCTCTCACATCCATACATGACTACTGGAAAAACCATAGTTTTGACTAGACAGACCTTTGCTGGCAAAGTAATGTCTCTGCTTTCTAATATGCTATCTAGGTTGGTCATAATTTTTCTTCCAAGGAGCAAACGTCCTTTCGTTTCATGGCTACAGTCACCATCTGCAGTGATTTTGGAGCCCCCCAAAATAGTCTTCTACTGTTTCCTTTGTTTCCCCATCTATTTGCCCTGAAGTGATGGGACCAGATGCCATGATCTTAGTTCTCTGAATTAAGTTCATCAAGAGGCTCTTTACTTCTTCTTCCATTTCTGCCATAAAGGTGGTGTCATCTGCATATCTGAGGTTATTGATATTTCTCCTAGCAGTCTTGATTCCAGCTTGTCCTTCATCCAGTCCAGCATTTCTCATGATGTACTCTGCATATAAGTTAACTAAGCAGGATGACAATATATAGCCTTGGTGCACTCCTTTCCCTATTTGGAACCAGTCTGTTGTTCCAGGTCCAGTTCAAACTGTTGTTTCTTGACGTGCATACCGATTTCTCAGGAGGCAGGTCAAGTGGTCTGGTATTCCCATCTGTTTAAGAATTTTCCACAGTTTGTTGTGATCCACACAGTCAAAGGCTTTGGCATAGTTAATAAATCAGAAATAGATGTTTTTCTGAAACTCTCTTGCTTTTTTGATGATCCAACAGATGCTAGCAATTTGATCTCTGGTTCCTCTGCCTTTTATAAAAGCAGCTTGAACATCTCAAAGTTCACGGTTCATGTACTGTTGAAGCCTGACTTGGAGAATTTTGAGCATTACTTTGTACTAGCAAAGTATGGAGAAGGCAATGGCACCCCACTCCAGTACTGTTGCCTGGAAAATCCCATGGACGGAGGAGCCTGGTAGGCTACAGTCCATGGGATCGCTAAGAGTCGGACACGACTGAGCGACTTCACTTTCACTTTTCCCTTTCATGCACTGGAGAAGGAAATGGCAACCCACTCCTGTATTCTTGCCTGGAGAATCCTAGGGATGGCGGAGCCTGGTGGGCTGCCGTCTATGGGGTCGCACAGAGTCGGACACGACTGAAGCGACTTAGCAGCAGCAAAGTGATCTAGCATGTGAGATGAGTGCATTTGTGTGGTAGTTTGAACATTCTTTGGCATTGCCTTTTCTTTGGGATTGGAATGAAAACTGACCTTTTCCAGTCGTGTGGCCACTGCAGAAATTTTCAAATTTGCTGGCATGAGTGCAGCACTTTCACAGCATAATCTTTTAGGACTTGAAATAGCTCAACTGGAATTCCATCACCTCCACTAGCTTTGTTCGTAGTGATGCTTCCTAAGGCCTACTTGACTTTGCATTCCAGGATGTCTGGCTCTAGGTCAGTGATCACACCATCATGATTATCTGGGTCGTGATTATCTTTTTGGTATAGTTCTTCGGTGTATTCTTGCCACCTCTTCTTAATACCTTCTGATTCTGTTAGGTCCATATCATTTCTGTCCTTTATTGTGCCCATCTTTGCATGAAATATTTCCTTGATATCTCTAATTTTCTTGAAGAGATCTCTAGTCTTTCCCTTTCAGTTGTTTCCCTCTATTTCTTTGCATTGATCACTGAGGAAGGCTTTCTTATCTTTCCTTGCTACTCTTTGAAACTCTGCATTCAAATGGGAACATCTTTCCTTTTCTCCTTTGCCTTTTTCTTCTCTTCTTTTCACAGCTATTTGTAAGGCCTCCTCAGACAACCATTTTGCCTTCTTATATTTCTTTTTCTTGGGGGTGGTCTTGATCACTGCCTCCTGTACAATGTCACAAACCTCCACCCATAGTTCTTCAGACACTCTGTCGGTTAGATCTAATCCCTTGAATCGATTTGTCACTTCCACTGTATAAGCGTAAGGGATTTGATTTAGGTCATAGCTGAATAGTCTAGTGGTTTTCCCTACTTTCTTCAGTTTACGTCTGAATTTGGCAATAAGGAGTTCATGATCTGAGTGACAGTCAGCTCCTGGTCTTGTTTTTACTGACTGTATAGAGCCTCTCCATCTTTGGCTGCAAAGAATATAATCAATCTGATTTTGGTATTGACTATCCAGTGATGTCCATGTGTAGAGTCTTCTCTTGTGTTGTTGGAAGAGGGTCTTTGCTATGACCAGTGAGTTTCTCTTGGCAATATTCTGTTAGCTTTTACCGTGCTTCATTCTGTACTCCAAGGCCAAATTTGCCTGTTACTCTAGGTATTTCTTGACTTCTTACTTTTGCATTCTACTCCCCTATAATGAAAAGGACATCAAAAGTCAGTTTGACAATATCTTTTAAAATATTGCATGCCCTCTTCCCTATAATTCCTTGATATTCCCCAATTTTCACACACATGGGTGGAAACCAACCTGTAAAAGATATTCTTTATAGCATTGTTAATGACAGCAAAAAAGAGAAGTTATAATCTAAACACTGATAATTTATGTTACATATATTTGAATTATAGATTACTATACAAGAATTCATGGTGGCTGTGTGGCACTGGAGCAACTGTGAAGAGATACCCCATGTCAAAGGGCAGAGAAGCCCCAGCAAGTATGTAGGCATTGGAGCAGTTACCAATCTGATTACATGGACCACAGCCCTGTCTAACTCAATGAAACTATGAGCCATGCCGTGTAAGGCCACCCAAGATGGGCAGGTCATGGTGGAGAGTTCTGACAAAATGTGGTCCACTGGAGAAGGGAATGGCAAATCACTTCAGCATTCTTGCCTTGAGAACTCCATGAACAGTATGAAAAGGCAAAAAGATAGGACAATAAATGATGAACTACCCAGATCAGTAAGTGCCCAATATGCTACTGGAGATCAGTGGAGAAATAACTCCAGAAAGAAGGAAGAGACAGAGCCAAAGCAAAAACAACACCCAGTTGTGGATGTGATAATTTGGTGGTGGAAGTACAGTCCAATGCTTTATTGACTATGCCAAAGCCTTTGACTGTGTGGATCACAACAAACTGTGGAAATTCTTAAAGAGATGGGAATACCAGACCACCTGACCTGCCTCCTGAGAAATCTGTATGCACGTCAAGAAACATCAGTTAGAACTGGACCTGGAACAACAGACTGGTTCCAAATAGGGAAAGGAGTGCACCAAGGCTATATATTGTCATCCTGCTTAGTTAACTTATATGCAGAGTACATCATGAGAAATGCTGGACTGGATGAAGGACAAGCTGGAATCAAGACTGCTAGGAGAAATATCAATAACCTCAGATATGCAGATGACACTACCCTTATGGCAGTAAGTGAAGAAGAAGTAAAGAGCCTCTTGATGAAAGTAAATGAGGAGAGTGAAAAAGTTGGCTTAAAACTCAACATTCAGAAAACTAAGATCTGGTCCCATCACTTCAGGGCAAATAGATGGGGAAACAGTGGAAACAGTGACAGACTTTATTTTGGAGGGCTCCAAAATCACTGCAGATGGTGACTGTAGCCATGAAATGAAAAGACGCTTGCTCCTTGGAAGAAAAGTTGTGACCAATCTAGACAGCATATTGAAAAGCAGAAACATTACTTTGCCAACAAAGGTCCATCTAGTCAAAGCTATGGTTTTTCCAGTAGTCATGTATGGATGTGAGAGGTGGACTATAAAGAAAGCTGAGTACCAAAGAATTGTTGCTTTTGAACTGTGGTGTTGGAGAAGACTCTTGAGAGTCCGTTGGACAGCAAGAAGATCCAACCAGTCCATCCTAAAGGAAATCAGTCCTGAATAGTCATTGGAAGGACTGATGCTGAAGCTGAAACTCCAATACTTTGGCCATCTGATGTGAAGAACTGACTCATTTGAAAAGACCCTGATGCTGGGAAAGATTGAAGGTGGGAGGAGAAGGGGACAACAGAGGATTGATGGATGGTTGAATGGTTGGATGGCATCACTGACTCAATGGCCTTGAATTTGAGTAAACTCTGGAAGTTGGTGAGGCTTGGTGTGCTGCAGTCCATGGGATCACAAAGAGTTGGACACGAACGAGCAACTGAACTGAACTGAACTGATACAAGAATTTAAAAAGATGATTTGATCTCTGTGTACTAATATGAAACATTCTCCAACACATATAATTATGTGAAAAATACATCTACCAAAACAGTTATTACAATATCATTCACCCATTTAACCCTTGACGACCTGGGCATAGAATTTTAAGTTGAGTGTTCAATATTTTTAGAGACATAAATCATTGATCTCTTATTCCTTCCTCTGATTTCTAGTTATGTGAAGATCTACAATTTTCCACTGTAGCTCTTTTATCAAACCTGCATTTTAGATGCCTATATTTTTAATACATCTACATGTAGATTTATTATTTTCTATCTAGCTCAGAATTTAGTATAAACTTTTAATCTGAAGACTCATTTTCTTCATTAGTTGAAAATTCTTATTTCTCTTGAAATGTGGTTTTGCTTCCACTCCCTGTTCTCTGTCACTGGAACTCCCATTAGAAATATGTTGGAACCTCTCTCTTCATCCTCCTTTTCACTTAAATTCTCTTTGTATTTTTTATCCTCTCTTCTCTCTGAAATTTCTTTCTGGGTGATTTCTCCATTGTTATATAGCAATCTATCAATTAGTTCTTTGATTTCAAGTCCATTATTATTTCTATCTATTGATAATGTTTCAATGACTGTATTTTTTATATCCATGATTTCCAATGTGTGTTTCCCTATTCTGGATTAAAAATAGTTTCTTTTATCTTTTTTATGGGTTATTATTATTATTTTTATCTTTTTGAGAATGTTGAACTTACATACAAATATTAAAGCCAGTATCAGATTGCTTTATTATTTCTTTTTTTATGGCATGGATTCTTCCAGTTGTTGCATTTATTGCTAGATTTTCAAGGTATACTTATTAATGTATGTTGAAAATATTTTATGAGTAATTTTGAAGACTTCTCTTTTATCCCTCTTGTCTGGTAGTTTTGAAGATGCCTCTACCTAGTTCCTAGTGCCCCAGTATAGAGCTGAATCTTACATTGCCACTCCAGGAATTCTGTCCTATATGAGCATACAGAAAATCCAGCCACTGGGCCAGAAGGCACCTTGGCATACTTCCTCATTACATCATCACTTTGTACCCTCTGACCATTGAATAAAAACAACATCCCTGGATAGCAGTCACAGCTTTCATCATCCTTCTTTATCAGTTTTGCACTGTGGGCTCAATTTTCAACACCAACCCTATGTACAGGACACTGTTTATCTATGCACCCTGCAATGATTTCATCCGTGGCCATCTCTGTCTGTATGGATCCCACAACCTGACAATCTGTGATGTTAGCCCCTATGTGCTTCTGCCACATTTCTTTTCCACAGGATCTCCATCATGTATTTTAATATCTGTCTTCTCATTTATGTATGTCTTTTAATTGGAGGTGGGTGAGCATTTAAAGCAGGAAGTCACAATGACATTTTCACCAAGTTTGTAAACAGGATTTCCAGTTGAAAATAAAAATATATTGCCCTCTGAGAAGATAGTAAACTCCAGGAGTTGGTGATGGACAGGGAGGCCTGGTGTGCTGCAGTCCATGGGGTCGCAAAGAGTCGGACATGACTGAGCAACTGAACTGAAGTGACTGAGAAGATAGATGGATAGACAGTATATAGGGGAAACATTTGTGGTAGTTTGACTTATGAGACATACTGAAAAGTTGAGTTTGGACCAGAGAGAACAGCTCTGATCTAACTAAATGAAACTTTTACTGAAAAAGGTGATTAATATTAGTAAATGCAATCAATATGTGAAAGTTGCCAGAATTCTGCCAGGAAAGAAACAATTGATATATGTTGTGACTAACTTGAGTGCACAAGACATTGTAAACTGACTGAAAGGACCAAGTTAAGTACATATTTCAAAACAAATTTTTCTTGTTTTGAAATTTTTACTCTATTTAACATCATATAAAATGAGAATTGTCATCATCTGTATAGCATACTCAAATGTTGTCTTGATGTAGACATGGAGAATCTACAATCTGAAATTATTTTTATAGATTCAATTTACACATTACTGATTCTAACTATTAAGCTACTGACTCAGAATAATGCTACCATAGCAAATTTAATGGAAAGTGCTTGTTGGACTTGTAAATCTTGCTTAAGTCTCAAAAATCTCAATTAAGAATTACCTTTGTCCTAAAACAATAAGAATAGTTGATTAGCATTAATTTTGATGTTACTCACAAATGTTGTCTATAACACATGTAACTTCTTTAGTAACAAAGAAATGAATTAAATTCTCTAATTTTAAACACAAAGATATGTTTCCAATTTTATCCAAATCTGATCTCCTCTCCTAAGTAGAAATCTTTTCTTGGGCTTGGTGATATTGTGTTTGAAGGACGTTTTATAAAGAGCACATCGTATTATCCTTTGAGGATATTAGTCTATCAGATATTCAACCTGGGATTAAACAGCCCTGAACCCTCATCTTAATTTCTTCCTTTACATTCAGATATGTCCCACACCATTTAAGAGACAGCTTTAAATGCTGCTGCTGTTGCTGCTGGTGGTTTTAGCTCAGCTGTTTCAGTTTGATGGCAGCACACTAAATTAACTCTGAATGGAGACAGTAAAATTAATTCTCACTATACCCCTCAGCCATCTCCAACTCTAGCAAGCACCAGCATTTGAAATAAAAAAAAATTTTTTCTGTCCCACAAAAATCTTAGTGCCCAGTAGTACAGAATTATAACACTAAAGCTTAAGAATGCTTTAGTGGAGACAAAATGTATGTCCATTTCGCCTGTACACTTCTATTTTACTCCAATTTGCTACACCACTTCTTACATCCATTAATCCGTTTAAAAACTTTTCTCCAATATTCCTTGAGAGGATTTAATATGAATGCATTTACTGGGGTAGGATATTTGAGAGCTCAAGTATGGGGATACTGGCTCCAATTTTCAACCTTACTGCCAAGTCAGGCTGCAACTTCTGGGAGTGACCTAACCTTTCAAGAGGAACACCTTCTGTTCTGCTTGCTTTATTTTCTTGCACTGCCAGTGGGTTTATTTGAGCCAGGGCTACTCAGCTTTTCTTTATTAAGAGTGGATTCTGATTTGCACAAATCTTTTAACCCTAAAGTTGGGATGGAGGAAGTATAAGGAAGTGAGGCACTTGAACATTAACATTTTTTCCATTTCTTATCTCCATTAATATCTCTATCACTGTTCTGTTTCTCCTTTTCCTGTATCTTGTCAGGGCATTTTGTTTTATCTTCATCTTAAACAGATTACTAATTATGTGATCAGTCTTTTCATCTGAGCTACTAGCGATACTGACAATGCTTTCCACAAATGCAAGGACATAGTTTGAATATACGGTTGCTGCTGCTGCTGCTAAGTCGCTTCAGTCATGTCCAACTCTGTGCGAACCCATAGATGGAAGCCCACCAGGCTCCCCTCTCCCTGGGATTCTCCAGGCAAGAATACTGGAGTGGGTTGCCATTTCTTTCTCCAGTGCATGAAAGTGAAAAGTGAAAGTGAAGTCGCTCAGTCGTGTCAGACTCCTAGCAAACCCATGGACTGAAGCCTACCAGGCTTCTCCGTCCATGGGATTTTCCAGGCAAGAGTACTGGAGTGGGGTGTCATTGCCTTCTCCTGAATATACGGTTATCCTTAGGCTTTTTGTTAATATAAATAAAAACACGAATATACTATGTAAACTTGTTTCTATTTTTATACTTTAAAACTCTAAGTTATGAAATTTAGAAGTCTAATCAAAATATTCATAAGATATATTCAAAATAGAGGACCCATTCTGACTGTTAATTCTGATTTTAAAAATTTAGCTGCAGTCTACTGTAACAGAATGAGTTGCTCATTTTGTGTCTACCCACCACTGGCTGGTTCAACTAGCCGTTTTGGGTATAGTCATTTTATTTCTATCAGTTCTATAACCAATTTACAGACATAGCCTAAGATCCCCTATTTACACTTGATGTGTTGTAGTAAATGCCATGCACATTTCAAAAATGACAGAATCATTCAAGTGACATCTTCTTACCAGAAAGATAACTTATCAAAGTTGGTTTCTGAAACAATCAGTTTATCTTTAGCTTCAACCCAATAGCCTCATAAGAATGCCCTTTTAGGTAGAAAATACCATGACATTTGATCTAGCCATGGAAACATCATATGTGAATTCACTTTAAAAGAAAGAAATGATTAAAAACTTCCTTTACCAGAAAGAGTAGAATTGAATTACTGCTCCTAAAAATGAAATTATGATCGATGAACTAATTAGCCTCCAAGATTAGGGAAGGGATGAAAAATTTACACATACTACCCAAAAGGGTAACTAAGTACTCATGGCAAACGAGCTGAGGGATGTGGGTAGTGTTAAAATGAATAATTTGACAATATAAACTGTCATTGGAGGGTCTATCATTAAATTGTCATTAGAGCAGCCTCTTGCTCTTGAGCAACAGTTTTATGAAGAAAATAAATATTGCCAATCACATGAGAAATAGAATTATCCTTTGTAAATCTCAAGACACAGTCTCAAGAGAGGTTTATTATAATATTATTTTTAGATGAAGAGGGCAACAAAAAGCACACTCTCTACTCTAACAGCTATTGAATACTAGACAAGCTGATGAAAACCCACCAACGGTTCCAGGCAATCCTGTTTATTCTAGAACAAAAGAGAGCCTTAAAACTCAACTGTTTGTGAAAAACTGTTTCTTCATTTTAACAACTGCAAAACTTGTATCCACAGGGTTTCAAGGTCCTGTTTAAGGAACTATTTTAATTAAAATTTGTACCTCTGTTAGTGAATATAATAATACAATTCCCTCTATAACTGGCCAAATTTTGGAAGACAATGTGAATTAAAACTATATCACTAATAGCAATGTTTGGCTGGAAGAGGTGAGAAATTAAAGCCAATCTTTCATTTCAGATATCAGTTTGGTCAGTAACTTCAACATTCTCTATCAAGCATAATACCATGCCAAAGATAAGAAAAATTAGCAAAATGTATTTTCCATTTTCATTTCTATACATTACATGTATTTCTTTTAAGAGGAGAACTTTGTTCATGCAAATGCTCCATCATTTTATTTTATTTGACCATGTCACAGGGTATATGGGCACTTATTCCCTCACCAGGGATCAAACCCACTCTCCCTGCAGTGGGAGCACAAAGTGTTAACCACTCAACTGCCAGGGAAGTACCCATTGCATGTATCTTGATCTAAAATTAAGCCTCAGGAGAAAGAAAAGCAGCATTCTTGAATCAACAACAGTCTCAAGTTGTTGAGGTTAGCAGTGACAATGGAAACTGATCCAAGTTCCAAACTGTCAAAAAGCAAAATAATCCCAATGTGAAATGGAAAGCATTGTAAGCCAACATAATTACTGTCCAGTGTAGACCCCAAAAAAGTTACGTATTAGTAAATGACATTGACTTCTGAAAGAGATTCAAGCCAAAAACCCACCTTCATTGTGGCCTCTATTGCCCTCAATCTTCAAATCTTCACTTCCAATCTATCAGCAAGTCTTTTTTTTTTTTTTTTGTAATTATGTATTTATTTATTTTTGGCTGTGCTGGATCTCCATAGATGTATGGGCTTTTGCTCTAGTTGTGGTGAGTAGGGGCTACTCTTCAGTTGTGATATTCAGGCTTCCTTACTGTGGTGGCTTCTCTTGAGGAGCACAGGCTGTAAGGCACATGGGCTTCAGTAGTTGAAGCACATGATCTCATTAGTTGCAGTTCCTGGGCCGTAGAGCACAGTCTCAGTAGTTCTGACACATGGGCTTAGTTGTTCTGTAATATAGGGGGTCTGGGCCGGAGGCCGGGGGCTGGGGCCGAGAGGAGCTAGTCCGGGCTGGAGATGGCTGAGAGGAGCTAGCCCAGGCCGGAAGCCGGGGGTGGCAGCGGGAGGAGCTAGCCCAGGCCAGAGGCCAGAGGCGGCGGTGGAGAGGAGCTAGTCCCGGCTGGAGGCGGCTGAGAGGAGCTAGCCCGGGCCGGAGGCTGGGGGCGGCGCCTAGGAGGAGTTACCCCAGGCCCAAGGAGTGGCGGCTGCCTGGGCACAGGAGGGCCGAGAGGAGTTACTCCACATTCAAGGTCAGGAGAGGCCGTCGTGAGTAGATACCCCTTGTCCAAGGTAAGGAGCAAGGGCTACACTTTGCTGGAGCAGCCATGAAGAAATACCCCATGTCCAAGGTAAGAGAAACCCAAGTAAGACGGTAGATGTTGCGAGAGGGCATCAGAGGGCAGACACACTGAAACTATAACTACAGAAAACGAGCTAATCTGATCACACGAACCACAGCCTTGTCTATCTCAATGAAACTAAGCCATGCCGTGTGGGGCCACCCAAGACGGATGGGTCATGATGGAGAGGCCTGACAGAATGTGGTCGACTGGAGAAGGGCATGGCAAACCACTTCAGTATTCTTGCCTTGAGAACCCCATGAACAGTATGAAAAGGCGAAAAGCTAGGACACTGAAAGATGAACTCCCCAGGTCGGTAGGTGCCTGATATGCTACTGGAGATCAGTGGAGAAATAACTCCAGAAAGAATGATGGGATGGAGCCAAAGCAAAAACGATACCCAGCTGTGGATGTGACTGGTAATAGAAGCAAAGTCCGATGCTGTAAAGAGCAATATTGCATAGGAATCTGGAATGTTATGTCCATGAATCAGGGCAAATCAGAAGTGGTCAAACAGGAGATGGCAAGAGTGAACGTTGACATTCTAGGAATCAGTGAACAAAGATGGACTGGAATGGGTGAATTTAACTCAGATGACCATTATATCTACTACTGTGGGCAGGAATCCCTTAGAAGAAATGGAGTAGCCATCATGGTCAACAAAAGAATCCGAAATGCAGTACTTGGATGCAATCTCAAAAATGACAGAATGATCTCTGTTCATTTCCAAGGCAAACCATTCAATATCATGGTAATCCAAATCTATGCCCCGACCAGTAACGCTGAAGAAGCTGAACTTGAACGGTTCTATGAAGACCTACAAGACCTTTTAGAACTAACACCCAAAAAAGATACCCTTTTCATTATAGGGGACTGGAATGCAAAAGTAGGAAGTCAGGAAACACCTGGCATAACAGGCAAATTTGGCCTTGCAGTACAGAATGAAGCAGGGCAAAGGCTAATAGAATTTTGCCAAGAGAATGCACTGGTCATAGCAAACACCCTCTTCCAACAACACAAGAGAAGACTCTACACATGGACATCACCAGATGGGCAACATCGAAATAAGATTGATTATATTCTTTGAAGCCAAAGATGGAGAAGCTTTATACAGTCAGCAAAAACAAGACCGGGAGCAGACTGTGGATCAGATCATGAATTCCTTATTGCCAAATTCAGACATAAATTGAAGAAACTGGGGAAAACCACTAGACCATTCAGGTATGACCTAAATCAAATCTCTTATGATTATACAGTGGAAGTGACAAATAGATTTAAGGGACTAGATCTGATAGACAGAGTGCCTGATGAACTATGGACAGAGGTTCGTGACATTGTATAGGAGACAGGGATCAAGACCATCCCCATGGAAAAGAAATGAAAAAAAACCAAATGGCTGTCTGAGGAGGCCTTACAAATAGCCAGGAAAAGAAGAGAAGCGAAAAGCAAAGGAAAAAAGGAAATATATTCCCATCTGAATGCAGAGTTCCAAAGAATAACAAGGAGAGATAAGAAAGCCTTCCTCAGCGATCAGTGCAAAGAAATAGAGGAAAACAACAGATTGGGAAAGACTAGAGATCGCTTCAAGAAAATTAGAGATACCAAGGGACCATTTCATGCAAAGATGGGCTCAATAAAAGACAGAAATGGTATGGACCTAACAGAAGCAGAAGATATTAAGACGAGGTGGCAAGAATACACAGAAGAACTGTACAAAAAAGATCTTCACGACCCAGATAATCACGATGGTGTGATCACTCACCTAGAGCCAGACACCCTGGAATGTGAAGTCAAGTGGGCCTTAGAAAGCATCACTACAAACAAAGCTAGTGGAGGTGATGGAATTCCAGTTGAGCTATTTCAAACCTCAAAGATGATGCTGTGAAAGTGCTGCACTCGATATGCCAGCAAATCTGGAAAACTCAGCTGTGGCCACGGGACTGGAAAAGGTCAGTTTTTGTTCCAATCCCAAAGAAAGGCAATTCCAAAGAATGCTCAAACTACCGCACAATTGCACTCATCTCACACGCTAGTAAAGTAATGCTCAAAATTCTCCAAACCAGGCTTCAGCAATATGTGAACGGTGAGCTTCCAGATGTTCAAGCTGGTTTTAGAAAAGGCAGAGGAACCAGAGATCAAATTGCCAACATCCGCTGGATCATGGAAAAAGCAAGAGAGTTCCAGAAAAACATCTCTTTCTGCTTTATTGACTATGCCAAAGCCTTTGACTGTGTGGATCACAATAAACTGTGGAAAATTCTGAAAGAGATGGGAATACCAGACCATCTGATCTGTCTCTTGAGAAACCTGTATGCAGGTCAGCAAGCAACAGTTAGAAGTGGACATGGAACAACAGACTGGTTCCAAATAGGAAAAGGAGTACGTCAAGGCTGTATATTGTCATCCTGCTTGTTTAACTTCTATGCAGAGTACATCATGAGAAACTCTGGGCTGGATGAAGCACAAGCTGGAATCAAGATTGCTGGGAGAAATATCAGTAACCTCAGGTATGCAGATGACACCACACTTAGGGCAGAAAGTGAAGAAGAACTAAAGAGCCTCTTGATGAAAGTGAAAGAGGAGAGTGAAAAAGTTGCCTTAAAGCTCAATGTTCAGAAAACTAAGATCATGGCATCTGGTCCCATCACTGCATGGGAAATAGATGGGGAAACAGTGGAAACAGTGTCAGACTTTATTTTGGGGGACTCCAAAATCACTGCTGATGGTGAGTGCAGCCATGAAATTAAAAAACGGTTACTCCTTGGAAGGAAGATTTAGACCAACATAAATAGCTTATTTAAAAGCATAGACATTACTTTGCCAACGAAGGTCCGTCTAGTCAAGACTATGATTTTTCCAGTGGTCATGTATGGATGTGAGAGTTGGACGGTGAAGAAAGCAGAGCGCCGAAGAATTGATGCTTTTGAACTGTGGTGTTGGAGAAGACTCTTGAGAGTCTCTTGGACTGCAAGGAGATCCAACCAGTCCATCCTAAAGGAGATCAGTCCTGGGTGTTCATTGGAAGGACTGATGTTGAAACTGAAACTCCAATACTTTGGCCACCTCATGCGAAGAATTGACTCGCTGGAAAAGACCCTAATGCTGGGAAGGATTGGGGGCAGGAGGAGAAGGGGACGACAGAGGATGAGATGGTTGGATGGCATCACCAACTCGATGGACATGGGTTTGGGTAGACTCCGGGAGTTGGTGATGGACAGGGAGGTCTGGCGTGCCGCAATTCATGGGGTTGCAAAGAGTCGGACACGACTGAGCGACTGAACTGAACTCCCAGACCAGGGATCAAACCCATGTCTCCTGCATTGGCAGGCAGATTATTTACCACTGAAGCCCCTATCAGCACATCTTGATGGCTCTACTTTAAAATCACATTCCTACTTAGTCAACTTCTATTTCCATGGCAATCACTCTAATCCAGGCCACCATCATCTCTCATCTCATTCATGGCGATCACTGGTCTTCCAGAGTCCCCTCCTCCATAATTCATTATGTAAACAGAGTGGTTGATCATTCATTTATTCATTCCACCAGTATTTCAGTCTCCTATATTTCTCAAGTGATCTTCTAGGCATAATATTGAACCAGACAGAATGTGTACTCTTGAGCTTAAGTTCTACTAGATGAGGACAGAAAATAAATGTCATAAAATTTCAATAATAAGAATGATAAATAAAAATTAAAGCAATATAAAAAAATTGTCAAAGATGGAGGGTGTGAATCGAGTGTACAGATAGGGAAAGTGTCTTTGAAGAGACGAGTTTTGAACAGAAACTGAATTAAGTGAGGGAGAAAGACAAGGGAGTATCTAGAAGAGGTCAATGTCCCTGTTAAGGTAGTGTGCTCAAGAAAGAGTTGAGGGTGGGGAAAATGTAACTGTCTTGGATATTCTATTCACAGCTAAACGTCCAGAGCCTAGCACAGGGCCTACTTTTGTTCAGTAATATATTTGTCATACTCAATAAGTATTTGTTGAATGAATGCATAAAAAAGCACTCTCTAAAGATTTATTGAATGAATGAGAAATTTGAGGTGTGGTTCTTAGTGCTGGTAGTCAAAACTGGATACTTGGGGAAGTAAATAATTGTTATTACAAACTCTGTATGCAGAAAAGAACACACACATGAGGAATTATCTTAAAAATAAGAAACTGACTAATCCAGCATGGTGCAGACAGTGGTGTAAAAGATAATGAGAAGCCTTTGACTGTGTGGATCATAATAAACTGTGGAAAATTCTGAAAGAGATGGAAATACCAGACCACCTGACCTGCATCTTGAGAAATCTGTATGCAGGTCAGGAAGCAACAGTTAGAACTGGACATGGAACTACAGACTGGTCTGGTTCCAAACAGGAAAAGGAGTATGTCAAGGCTGTATATTGTCACCATGCTTATTTAACTTATATGCAGAGTACATCATGAGAAACGCTGGGCTAGAAGAAGCACAAGCTGGAATCAAGATTGCTGGGAGAAATATCAATAACCTCAGATATGCAGATGATACCACCTTTATGGCAGAAAGTGAAGAACTAAAAAGCTTTAGATGAAAGTGAAAGAGGAGAGTGAAGAAGTTGGCTTAAAGCTCAGTGTTCAGAAAACTAAGATCATGGCATCTGGTCCCATCACTTCATGGCAGATAGATGGGGAAACAGTGGAAACATTGTCACACTTTATTTTTTGGAGCTCCAAAATCACTACAGATGGTGATTGCAGCCCTGAAATTAAAAGACCTTCTTACACTGTTGGTGGGAATGCAAACTAGTACAGCCACTATGGAGAACAGTGTGGAGATTCCTCAAAAAACTGGAAATAGAACTGCCATATGACCCAGCAATCCCACTGCTGGGCATACACAATGAGGAAACCAGACTTGAAAGAGACACGTGTACCCCAGTGTTCATCGCAGCACTGTTTATAATAGCCAGGACATGGAAGGAGCCTAGATGCCCATCAACAGATAAATGGATAAGGAAGCTGTGGTACATATACACAATGGAATATTACTCAGCCATTAAAAAGAATACATTTGAATCAGTTCTAATGAGGTGGATGAAACTGGAGCCCATTATACAGAGTGAAGTAAGCCAGAAAGAAAAACACCAGTACAGTATACTAACACATATATATGGTATTTAGTCAATCGGTAAAAATAACCCTGTATGCGAGACATCAAAAGAGACACAGATAAATAGAACAGTATTATGGACTCTGTGGGAGAGGGTGAGGGCAGGATGATATGGGAGAATGGCATGGAAGCATGTAAATTATCATATGTGAAACGAATCGCCAGTCCAGATTCAATGCATGATACAGGGTGCTCGGGGCTGGTGCACCGGGATGACCTGGAGGGATGGGATGGGGAGGGAGGTGGAAGAGGGGTTCTGGAAGGGGAAAACATGTACACCCATGGTGGATTCATGTCAATGTATGGCAAAACAAATACAATATTGTAAAGTTAAAAAATAGAAAATAAACTAATGGAAAAAAAAAAAAAAGACGCTTACTCCTTAGAAGGAAAGTTATGATCAACCTAGATAGCATATTGAAAAGCAGAGACTTTACTTTGCCAACAAAGGTCCGTCTAGTCAAGGCTATGGTTTTTCCAGTGGTCATGTATGGATGTGAGAGTTGGACGGTGAAGAAAGCTGAGTGCCGAAGTATTGATGCTTTTGAACTGTGGTGTTGGAGAAAACTCTTGAGAGTCCCTTGGACTGTAAGGAGATCCAACCAGTCCATCCTAAAGGAGATCAGTCCTGGGTGTTCATTGGAAGGACTGATGTTGAAACTGAAACTCCAATACTTTGGCCACCTCATGCAAACAGTTGACTCATTGGAAAAGACCCTGATGCTGGGAAGGATTGAGGGCAGGAGGAGAAGGGGATGACAGAGGGTGAGATGGTTGCATGGCATCACCAGCTCGATGGACATGAGTTTGGGTAAACTCCGGGAGTTGGTGATGGACAAGGAGGCCTGATGTGCTGCGATTCATGGGGTTGCAAAGAGTCGGACATAACTGAGCGACTGAACTGAACTGAATGAATTTAGACAAGTATGTTAGTGTAAAATATGCTAAAAACATGAAAGTACTAGCCCAAGTTGACCACTGTAGAGTCAAATTAGAACTTCCAGCTGCTGAAACAGGCCATTAGTCAAACTGATGTAAAAGTTACCAGATTTATTCTAAGCATTGTCTGATTAACCAGTAAAATGATCTTTTGAGGGTTGATTGTTGTTGTCTTTTGACATAGCTAGTCTGATATCTGATATGAGTTGAGAGATAACATAAAGGGCCATAACATGTGGTTAGTCTTTAAGAAAACCTGTATGAGATAATTTAAGTGGCTATTACTCAACAATGTATTTCATAATGAATAGTGGTATATTTTGTGTCTTGGAAGATTTTCAGACTTTGCATTTTACATTACCAACCAATTTTCAAAATAATCAATGACAGTTCCAAATCTGAAAATCAGACTCTGTTATACTGCACAGATAACAGAAATGTCACCAAAAATACAGATATATACACATTTGCTTTTTCAACATTGATATTCATTATTTTCTCTTGCCTCTAAATCTTTTAAAAGTCAGTTCTTTTCTGGGAATATTTTTTCCTGATGCCAATGCTGGGTATCAAGCCTCCTAGATTTTAGTTTCTGCTAAAATTACAGTTGGTATAGTGGATGCAAAGTTAATCCTCACTCATGGACCCCATCCCTAAGCAGCTACCTGATGCCTTTCTTTCTTAGCACACTTTTCCAAGTTTTAGGAAAGAGTGCCTAAGTCCTGTATCCTATTCATTTATATCTGTCTACTGTTATCCCCACAACTGAGAAATAAAACTCCTGATACAGTATCTGGATTCAATAGCGTCAGTTACTTTCATTCCTTAATACCTTTCGCTTATCTTCTTTAAACCACAGACAATAACCTCTGTATCTTGGACTTTGTTGTTTCCATTTCCCCCCATGCATCTCACTGCATATTGCTGCCAAAGATTAACTTCTACCAGAAGTAAACACTCCATCTACCTAAGCAGTGAATCTTCATGGTAAAGGAATCTCCTTTTCCCAGAACTGTGCTAGACTTTCTTATTCATAGGCAGAAAGTGAAGTTGCTCAGTCATGTCCGACTCTTTGCGACCCCTTGGACTGTAGCCCACCAGGCTTCTCCGTCCATGGGATTTTCCAGGCAAGAATACTGGAGTGGGTTGCCATTTCCTTCTCCAAGAGATCTTCCCGACCCAGGGATTGAACCCAGGTCTCCCTCATTGTAGGCAGATGCTTTACCATCTGAGCCACCAGGGAAGTCTGATCTTCCCTCTAAAATCTTCAATTGACATTTTTAGTTATGACCTTTTAGACATCTTCATGTTTTTGTTTTTTTTTTAAATTTTCTTCTGGGATCAGATATATGTAAGAAAACTGTCCCACATTTCCAATATTTCTAAAAGTCTCTTTTCTTGGAACCCTGTGTTTCTCCTTACCTGGTGCCTTCTTAAATCATCTCATGTTGAGAATGCTATTTGAAACAATATGCTTTGTGTTCATCTCCTTTAACCCTCAGTCACCATGTGAGGTAAATATTCTTTCAGTCTCCAATTCACAGTAGGAAAATGAAGCAAAGAAATGTTAAATAATCTGTTCTAGGTCACCTACTACCAAAGGGATGGAGCTGAAACTTGAACATGGAGACTTCTGAAGTGGGACCCTACATTCCTTCAGTGATGCTCAAACATTTTAGGCCAGTACATCGCTCTCATTTACCTCATTTTCTCGAGGTTATTACCTTTATGGAACCCATGATTTCTGTTTTATTTTTATTCTAAAAGTAATACTTTTATCCTATACAAAATTTAATGATATGCACACAAGTATACTACTTTATTATCTTTTTTTTTTTTAATAAATGTATTTATTTTAGTTGGGGGCCAATCCCTTCACAACATTGCAATAGTTTTTGCCATACATTGACATGAATCAGCCATGGGTTTACATGTGTTCCCCCTCCTGGACCCCCCACCCACCTCCCTCCCCATCCCGTCCTTCTGGATCATCCCATTGCCCCGGCTTTTATTTTATTCTTCCAGAAATACATGAGTAATAATATACATGTTCTTTTGGAATCTGCTTTTTTCATTAATGACAGATTCTCAAACTCATGTTGTTTTTAATGTCTTCTGTGGATCCTTCTTTCTGTGATTTTCTTGCAATTTATTTAGCCAATTTCCAATCTGGGAAAAGTTAGTCTATCTCCAGTTCTTTAGTATTATAAACTCTATTGCAACAGCCTCTTGATTCTGTATTTGTGCTTTACCATAAACATTTTTGTTGAGCTATGTTACTTGAAAAAGAATATTTTGTTCACAGCATAAAGATTAGCCAAATAGTTCTTTAGAAAATTTTACCAATTTGCTATTCTAACAGAGCAACAGGTGTATATACATTTTCAGTATTCCTCAACAAAGGGTGTTATAACTTAAAAAAATAATTCTTGTCCAGTTTGATAATCACATGATTTCTTTATTTAGAATGAATTTGGATTTTTTTGTTTATTCATATTTTTGCAGGTAGCCTATCATATTGCATAAATCTTTTCCTTCTTAATTAATGAGAGAAATTGATGTATGACTTGCCAACATCTTTCTAGTTTATC
This sequence comes from Giraffa tippelskirchi, assembly GCF_054371585.1. Lineage (NCBI taxonomy): Eukaryota > Metazoa > Chordata > Mammalia > Artiodactyla > Giraffidae > Giraffa > Giraffa tippelskirchi. The sequence continues at coordinate 173,468,104 of NC_137275.1, forward strand.
TTTCATAGTATTTAAAACATATGAGAACTTTGTTTTATTTTGTTATACCTATTTATTTGTAAAACCTAGAAATATTTTTCTTCATACTATCAAGTATTAGTATCCTGGGAAAGTAATCCACTTATAAAATATTTTCTACTTTATTAGTATAAGTATTACATGTTTTTCAATTTTTTAATTATCTGCCTATCTGGGGTTATAGCCTCCAGTATCTCAGAATGTGACCTTATTTAGATATAGGATTATTACAGATGTCATTAACTAAGATGAGGTTATAAAGGAACAGGATGGGTCCCTTATCTAACATGACTATTCTGCTTATGAAAAGGGGAATTTGAACACAGACATGCACACAGGAAGAATGCCATCTGAAAATGAAGGCAAAGATTAAGGTGAGGCTTCTGCCAGCCAAAGAACATCAAAGGTTTCTAGCAAACCAACAGAAGCTGGGCAAGAGACATGGAACATTCTTTCTTACACTGTAAGAAAGAATAAACCTTGTTGGCATCTTGATTTTGAACTTCTAACTTCCAAAACAGATAGTAAATTTCTGTTATCTATCTTGTAGGTCTGTGGTGCAGTAACCTGGGAAACTAATATACTTTATTTATATCATTTATAAAAATGATATAAAACTGCTGCTGCTGCTGCTAAGTCGCTTCAGTCGTGCCCGACTCTGTGCAACCCCATAGACGACAGCCCACCAGGCTCCCCCGTCCCTGGGATTCTCCAGGCAAGAACACTGGAGTGGGTTGCCATTTCCTTCTCCAATGCATGAAAGTGAAAAGTGAAAGTGAAGTCGCTCAGTCGTGTCCGACTCTTAGCGACCCCATGGACTGCAGCCTACCAGGCTCCTCCATCCGTGGGATTTTCCAGGCAAGAGTACTGGAGTGGGGTGCCATTGCCTTCTCCGTGATATAAAACTAACTCAAGATTAATAAGTATAATGTGGGCCATAGGGTCACAAATAACCTCAAATCAGTAGCAAAGCAAAACAAAACTCAAGTGACAATTTACTATTCAGTTTATCCAGTTAATATTCAGATTAATGAGAGTTCAAATTAATCATGATCAAGGTACCACAACTAACTTTCAGTGGGTATGATATTTGAGCACTTGTTTATCAAGACTGACTATTACAGTTCTTCACAGAGCAAAATAAGCCCTGAGATGGAAATGAACATCAAGCCTTCCCACTTAGTTTAAAAGAGCTGTTGTATGTCTGCCTCAGATCTCCTCTCCCAAGGGGACCATGTTTTCTTCATTACATAGGTTTTCATAATCTTTCGTTTTCAATTGCTTATAACTTCTCAACATTTTTTCATGAATGTTGTGTTATATTCTTTTCTTTTTTGCAGAATATGAAAAATTATGTGTTGCTCTTACAAATGAATGATAAATACACTGTATAACGTTCTCCTATAATGATACTTTTATTCTGAAACGCCAGAGATATTTCTATATTGTTTTCTGACATTATGGGTTACACAGAAGTCTATTGCCAATCTCATTTTTTTTTCTTGTTGATAACCTCTTTCTTCTGCTTGGATATTCATAGGATTTTTTTTTCTTTAATATTGGCAGTCAAAAAAATTCATGAAGTTTCCTCTAGTTGTGTGTCATGGTTATTAATTTTGCCTGTCATTCACTATAGCTTTTTATTTTAAACTCATGCATTCTTTAGCTTTGGAAAATTCTCTTCTGTTCTATCTTAAGATATTTCTTCTCTTCAATATTTGCTCTCATTCTGGAATTCCTACTATGCAGAGCATCTGAGCCTTAATTGACATTTCTGCCTCATCTTTTAAATCTCATTTTTCTTTCTCTTTTGAGTTCTTTGGAGAATATCTGGGTTGTGCTCTAATTGCTTAACATTGATTTCTGCAGTATTTACTGAATTTAATTAAAAAAAATCTTTGCTGTATTTAAATCCTAGTCCCCGAGATTTTGGATTCTTAGTGAAGTTCAGATCATCAGTGAATCATTCTGATATCAGTTTCTGTATTCATCTTTGGCTTTTAGATCTCTATTTCTGATATGTAGGGCTTTCTTTTTTTGAGGTTGACTATACTTTTACCTTTCAGGCAAAGATTTACGTTTCATGCAAAGATGGGCTCAATAAAGGACAGAAATGGTATGGACCTAACAGAAGCAGAAGATATTAAGAAGAAGTGGCAATGATACACAGAAGAGCCATACAAAAAACATCTTCATGACCCAGATAATCACGATGGTGTGATCACCAACATAGAGCCAGACATCCTAGAATGCGAAGTCAAGTGGGCCTTAGGAAGCATCACTATGAACAAAGCTAGTGGAGATGATGGAATTCCAATTGAGCTATTTCAGATCCTAAAAAATGATGCTATTAAAGTGCTACACTCAATATGCCAGCAAATTTGGAAAACTGAGCAGTGGCCACAGGACTGGAAAAGGTCAATTTTCACTCCAATCCCAAAGAAAGACAATGCCAAGAATGGTTAGATTACCGCACAATTGCACTCATTTCAAACGCTAGCAAAGCAATGGTCAAAATTCTCCAAGCCAGGCTTCAACAGTACATGAACTGTGAACTTTGAGATGTTCAAGCTGGTTTTAGAAAAGGCAGAGGAACCAGAGATCAAATTGCCAACACCCGCTGGATCATCGAAAAAGCAAGACAGTTCCAGAAAAACAGCTACTTTTGCTTTATTGGCTATGCCAAAGCTTTTGACCTTGTGAATCACAATAAACTGTGGAAAGAGTCGTGTCTGACTCTCAGTGACCCCATGAACTGCAGCCCACCAGGCTCCTTCGTCAATGGGATTTTCCAGGCAAGAGTACTGGAGTGGGGTGCCATTGCCTTCTCCCAGGTCACATTACCATCTTTCTAAATTCCATATATATGCGTTAGTATACTGTGTTGGTATTTTTCATTCTGACTTACTTCACTCTGTATAATAGGCTCCAGTTTCATCCACCTCATTAGAACTGATTCAAATGCATTCTTTTTAATAGCTGAGTAATATTCCATTGTGCATATGTACCACAGCTTTCTTATCCATTCATCTGCCGATGGACGTCTAGGTTGTTTCCATGTCCTGGCTATTATAAACAGTGCTGCAATGAACATTGGGGTACATGTGTCTCTTTCAATTCTGGTTTCCTCAGTGTGTATGCCCAGCAGTGGGATTGCTGGGTCATATGGCAGTTCTATTTCCAGTTTTTTGAGGAATCTCCACACTGTTCTCCATAGTGGCTGTACTAGTTTGCATTCCCACCAACAGTGTAAGAAGGTTCCTTTTTCTCTGCACCCTCTCCAGCATTTATTGTTTGTAGACTTTTTGATAGCAGCCATTCTGGCTGGCATGAGATGGTACCTCATTGTGGTTTTGATTTACATTTCTCTGATAATGAGTGATATTGAGCATCTTTTCACGTGTTTGTTAGCCATTTGTATGTCTTCTTTGGAGAAATGTCTGTTTAGTTCTTTGGCCCATTTTTTGATTTGGTCATTTATTTTTCTGGAATTGAATTGCAGGAGCTACTCGTATATTTTTGAGATTAATTCTTTGTCAGTTGCGTCATTTGCTATTAGTTTCTTCCACTAGGAAGGCTGTCTTTTCACCTTGCTTATAGTTTCCTTCATTGTGCAAAAGCTTTTAAGTTTAATTAGGTCCCATTTGTTTATTTTTGCTTTTATTTCCATTACTCTGGGAGGTGGGTCATAGAGGATCCTGCTGCTGTGAACTATGTCAGAGAGTGTTTTGCCTATGTTTTCCTTTAGGAGTTTTATAGTTTCTGATCTTATGTTTAGATCTTTAATCTATTTTGAGTTTTTTTTTGTGTATGGTGTTAGAAAGTGTTCTAGTTTCATTCTTTTACAAGTGGTTGACCAGTTTTCCCAGCACCACTTGTTAAAGAGATTGTCTTTGCCCATTGTATATTCTTGCCTTCTTTATCAAAGATGAGGCGTCCATAGGTGCATGGATTTATCTCTGGTCTTTCCATTTTGTTCCATTGATCTCTATTTCTGTCTTTGTGCTAGTACCATACTGTCTTGATCACTGCGGCTTTGTAGGATAGCCTGAGGTCAGGGAGGTTGATTTCTCCAGGTCCATTCTTCTTTCTCAAGATTGCTTTGGCTATTCGAGGTTTTTTGTATTTCCATACAAATTATGAAATTATTTGTTCTAGTTCTCTGAAAAATACTGTTTGTAGCTTGATAGGGATTGCATTGAATCTATAGATTGCTTTAGGTATACTCATTTTCACTATATTGATTCTTCCAATCCATGAACATGGTATATTTCTCCATCTATTTGTGTCCTCTTTGATTTCTTTAATCAGTGTTTTATAGTTTTCTATATATAGGTCTTTTGTTTCTTTAGGTAGATTCATTCCTAAGTATTTTATTCTTTTCGTTGCAATGGTGAATGGGATTGTTTCCTTAATTCCTCTTTCTGTTGTCTCATTGTTTGTGTATAGGAATGCAAGGGATTTCTGTGTGTTAATTTTATTTCCTGCAACTTTACTATATTCATTGACTAGCTCTAGTAATTTTCTGGTGGAGTCGTTAGGGTTTTCTACGTAGAGGATCGTGTCATCTACAAGCAGTGAGAATTTTACTTCTTCTTTTCCAATCTGGATTACTTTTATTTCTTTTTCTGCTCTGATTGCTGTGGCTTAAAGTGCCAAAACGATGTTGAATAGTAGTGGTGAGAGAGGGCACCCTTGTCTTGTTCCTGACTTTAGAGGAAATGCTTTCAGTTTTTCACCATTGAAGATAATATTTGATGTGGGTTTGTCATATATAGCTTTTATTATGTTGAGGTATGTTCCTTCTATTCCTGCTTTCTGGAGGTTTTTTTTTTTTTTATTTTTTATCATAAATGGATATTGAATTTTGTCAAAGGTTTTCTCTGCATCTATTGAGATAATCGTATGGTTTTTACCTTTTAATTTGTTAATGTGGTGTATCACATTGATTGATTTGTGGATATTAAAGAATCCTTGCATCCCTGGGATAAAGCCCACTTGGTCGTGATGTATGATCTTTTTAATATGTTGTTGGATTCTGTTTGCTAGAATTTTGTTAAGGATTTTTGCATCTATATTCATCAGTGATATTGGCCTGTAGTTTTCTTTTTTGTGGCATCTTTGTCTGGTTTCAGTATTAGGGTGATGGTGGCCTCATAGAATGAGTTTGGAAGTTTACCTTCCTCTGCAATTTTCTGAAAGAGTTTGAGTAGGATAGGTGTTAGCTCTTTAAATTTTTGATAGAATTCAGCTGTGAAGCCATCTGGTCCTGGGCTTTTGTTTGCTGGAAGATTTCTGATTACAGTTTCAATTTCTGTGCTTGTGATGAGTCTGTTAAGATTATTTATTTTTTGGAAAGTTATACTTTTCTAAGAATTTGTCCATTTCTTCCAAGTTGTCCATTTTATTGGCATGTAGTTGCTGATAGTAGTCTCTTTTGATCCTTTGTATTTCTGTGTTGTCTGTTGTGATTTCTCCATTTTCATTTCTAATTTTGTGGATTTGATTCTCCTCCCTTTGTTTCTTGATGAGTCTGGCTAATGGTTTGTCTATTTTATTTATCTTCTCAAAGAACCAGCTTTTAGCTTTGTTGATTTTTGCTATGGTCTCTTTTGTTCCTTTTGCATTTCTTTCTGCCCTAATTTTTATAATTTCTTTCCTTCTACTAGCCCTGGGGTGCTTCATTTCTTCCTTTTCTAGTTGCTTTATATGTAGAGTTAGGTTATTTATTTGACTTTTTTCTTGTTTCTTGGGGTAAGCCTGTATTGCTATGAACCTTTCCCTTAGCACTGCTTTTACGGTGTCCCATAGGTTTGGGGTTGTTGTGTTTTCATTTTCATTCATTTCTATGCATACTTTGATTTCATTTTTGATTTCTTCTGTGATTTGTTGGTTATTCAGAAGTGTGTTGTTTAGCCTCCATATGTTGGAATTTTTAATAGCTTTTCCCCCATAATTGATATCTAATCTTACTGCATTGTGATCAGAAAAGATGCTTGGAATGATTTCAACTTTTTTTGAATTTACCAAGGCTAGATTTATGGCCCAGGATGTGATCTATCCTGGAGAATGTTCCATGTACACTTGAGAAAAAGGTGAAATTCATTGTTTTGGGGTGAAATGTCATATAGATATCAATTAGGTCTAATGGTACACTGTATCATTTAAAGTTTGTGTTTCCTTGTTAATTTTCTGTTTAGGTGATCTATCCTTAGGTGTGAGTGGGGTATTAAAGTTTCCCACTATTATTGTGTTATTGTTAATTTCCCCTTTCATACTTGTTAGCATTTGACTTACATATTGCAGTGCTCGTATGTTGGGTGCATATATATTTATAATTGTTATATCTTCTTGGAGTGATCATTTGATCATTATGTAGTGTCTTTCTTTGTCTCTTTTCACAGCCTTTATTTTAAAGTCCATTTTATCTGATATGAGTATTGCTGCTCGTGCTTTCTTTTGGTCTCCATTTGTGTGAAGTATCTTTTTTCCAACCCTGCACTTTCAGTCTGTATGTGTCCCTTGTTTTGAGGTGGGTCTCTTTTAGACAGCATATATAGGGGTCTTGTTTTTCTATCCATTCAGCCAGTCTTTGTCTTTTGGTTGGGGCATTCAACCCATTTACATTTAAGATAATTATTGATAAGTATGACCCCATTGCCATTTACTTTGTTGTTTTGGGTTTGAGTTTATAATCCTTTTCTGTGTTTCCTGTCTAGAGAAGATCCTTTAGCATTTGTTGAAGAGCTGGTTTGGTGGTGCTGAATTCTCTCAGCTTTTGCTTGTCTGTAAAGCTTTTGATTTCTCCTTCATATATGAATGAGATCCTTGATGGGTACAGTAATCTGGGTTGTAGGTTTTTCTCTTTCATCACTTTAAGTATGTCCTGCCAATCCCTTCTGGCCTGAAGAGTTTCTATTGAAAGATCAGCTGTTATCCTTATGGGAATCCTCTTGTGTGTTATTTGTTGTTTTTCCCTTTGTGCTTTTAATATTTGTTCTTTGTGTATGACCTTTGTTAATTTGATTAATATGTGTCTTGGGGTGTTTCGCCTTGGATTTATCCTGTTTGGGACTCTCTGGGTTTCTTGGACTTGGGTGACATTTCCTTCCCCATTTTAGGGAAGTTTTCAACTCTTATCTCCTCAAGTATTTTCTCATGGCCTTTCTTTTTGTCTTCTTCTTCTGGGACTCCTATGATTCGAATGTTGGGGCGTTGACATTGTCCCAGAGGTCTCTGAGGTTGTCCTCATTTCTTTTAATTCTTTTTTCTTTTTTCCTCTCTGCTTCATTTATTTCCACCATTCTATCTTCTACCTCAATTATCCTATCTTCTGCCTCAGTTGTTCTACTGTTGGTTCCCTCCAGAGTGTTTTTGAACTCATTTATTGCATTATTCATTATTGATTGACTCTTTTTTATTTCTTCTAGGTCCTTGTTAAACATTTCTTGAAGATTTTCAATCCTTGTCTCCAGGCTATTTATCTACAACTCCATTTTGTTTTCAAGATTTTGGATCATTTTTGCTATCATTATTCTGAATTCTTTTTCAGGTAGACTTCCTATCTCCTCCTCTTTTGTTTTATTTGGTGGGCATTTATCATGTTCCTTTACCTGCTGAGTATTTCTCTGCCTTTTCATCTTGTTTAGATTTCTGTGTTTGGGGTGGCCTTTCTCTATGCTGGCAGTTTGTGGTTCCTCTTTATTTTGGAGGTTCCTCCCTGTGGGTGGGGTTGGATAAGTAGCTTGTCAATGTTTCCTGGTTAGGGAAGTTTGCGTCAGTGTTCTGGTGGGTGGAGCTGGATTTCTTCTCTCTGGAGTCTAATAAAGTGTCTGGTAGTGAGTTTTGAGATGTCTATGGGTTTGGTGTGACTTTGGGCAGCCTGTATATTAAAGCTCAGGGCTATGTTCTTGTGTTGCTGGAGAATTTTCCTGGTAAGTCTTGCTCTGGAACTTATTGGATGTTGGATGGCGCTTGGTTTCAGTGTAGGTATGGAAGCTTTTGGATGATCTCTTATTGATTAATGTTCCCTGGAGTCATGAGTTCTCTGGTGTTCTCAGGTTTTGGACTTAAGCCTCCTGCCTCTGGTTTTCAGTCTTATTCTTACAGTAGCCTCAAGACTTCTCTATCCATACAGCACTGATTATAAAACATCTAGGTTAATGGAGAAAAGATTCTCCACAATGAGGGACACCCAGAAAGGTTCGCTGAGTTACATGGAGAAGAGAAGAGGAAGGTGGGAGATAGAGGAGATCAGGAGAAAAAGAGGAGGGGAATCAAAAGGGGAGAGAGCAATCTAGCCAGTAATGAAATCCCTATGTGCTCTCCACAGCCTGGAACACCCAGAGAGGTTCACAGAGTTACATAGAGAAGAGAAGATGGAGGAAGGAGATAGAGGTGACCAGGAGGAGAAGAAGGGGGTCAAAAGGAGAGAGACAGATCTAGCCAGTAATAGTTCCCTAAGTGTTCTCCACAGCCTGGAATACCCAGAGATTCACAGAGTTGGGTAGAGATGAGAAGGGGGAGGGAGGAGATAGAGGTGACCTAGGGGAGAAAAACGAGAGTCAAAAGGGGGAGAGGGCAATCAAGCCATTAATCATACTCCTAAGTAAAAATGGGTACTGAAGATTGGATCCTTAAATGTGTAAAATTGATAACAATACCAAAGAGCAAAGATTAAAAATCTAGAGTAGAGGTTAGACTCTCAAAACCACAATATTTAAAAAAACCAACAAAAGAAAATCACAAAGATTATAAAAAATATATATGAAGTTTGCTTTAAAAATAGGGGTTTTTTTTTTTTGCAATGTAATTGTAGGTTATAAAAATGAAAATTAAAGGAGCAATATAGGACTTAAAAATAAAAAAATAAAAAAAATTTTAAATGATAATAGTGAAAATATATCTAAGAATTTCTCTGGAGCTGTTGCAGGCAGTGTGGGATCATTTCTGTTTCAGATAGTTCCTTGTTCCAGCTTATACTTCTCAAGTTCTATAGGCCCCTTCCAATGTAGTCAGTGCTAACTGCAGGGTTTTAATCTGTTGCTCCTGTCACTTCCAAAGCGGTTCCCTCTGTTTATTTTGGCTTCTTCTGTTTGCAAGTCTCTTCAGTGTCTAATTTCTGCCCTGACGCAAGGGGGCGAAGGTGGTCACTTATTTAGGCTCACTTGTTCAGTTGTGCTGTGGGGAGGGAGGAACACTGCAAACAAATATCACTGGCATGTGTGGGGAGTGATCACAGTGTCTCGGCCACACTGGGTTTGCCCCTGCTCACGGCATGTGTGCTTTCCTAGTCTACACTGCTTAGGCTCCAGGTTGCTCTGCAGGGGAACTGTCTAAAGCGGGCGCTGGGTTGCGTGCACTTCCCAGGTCTAAGCCGCTCAGTTTCAGGTTCCTGGGTACTCCACAAAGGCACAGACTCGGTTGGGCCTGCATTTTGTGCCCTTCCCAAGTCCGAGCAGCTCAGGTGACCAGGTGCTTGGCAAGCACGTTCTCCTTAGGGGCAGTGCGTCTTATCACCTCGCCCATCCCAGCTGCTCGGTTTCCTGGGTGCGCAGTCTCAGGGTGTGCCATGTGTCTCTTCTGGGGAGCTGATCTCTGGCTGCAACCCTCCTGGCGGGTGTCATCCGTCCAGGATCCCAGGAAGGCTTTGTTGGCAACTGGGAGCCTGTACGCAGTTTGGTGGAGGATGCCGTCTCTGGGGCTGAGTTTGCCCCTTTCCGGCTCTCCCTGCCTCCCTGCCTCCGGCGGGGTATGAGCCTGTCCACTGCCGGCTAGCTTTCCTCTGGTATTCACTCAGTCCTTTGTTCTGTGAGCGGGCCTGGCAGTGCCTTAGGTTAGGGCTTTTTGCGGGAAGTTTTCTCTCTTTCTCTCTCTCTCTCTCTCTTTTTTTTTTCTCTATCTGGCTATCCCACAGTTTGGGTTGCTATCTCACGTTAGCTCCCTCAGATTGCCCTCAGGGCATTCAGTCCCGGTCCTTACCCTAAGCAATGCGGCCTACGCCTCTCTGTTAAGCCCCCACTTGCTGGTGGCGGATGCGAGCGTCTGGGCTAATTCTCTCCTGGGAATTGCCATTAGGCACGTAATCTGTGGGGTTTACTTGTTTATTTATTTATTTTTCCTCCCAGTTATGTTGCCCTCTGAGATTCCAAAACTCCCCACAGACCCACTGGTGAGAGGGTTTCCTACTGTTTGGAAACTTCTCCTCTTTTATGACTCCCTCCCTGGGACAGATCTCCATCCCTAACTCTTTTGTCTCCCTTTTATCTTCTATATTTTGTCCTACCTCCTTTTGAAGACAGTGGGCTGCTTTTCTGGGTGCCTGGTGTCCTCTGCCAGCGTTCAGAAGTTGTTTTGTGGAATTTGCTCAGCGTTCAAATGTTCTTTTGATGAATTTGTGGGGGAGAAAGTGGTCTTCCTGACCTATTCCTCCACCATCTTAGCTTATTTCCTTTTCTTATAGTTTGAAGCAGTGATTGTGATAGAAAAAAAAATCCATATTTAAGCTAATCATAAGCTCTTTGTAAAGCTAATAAAGACTCATATGGGTTATTTGGGGTCCAGAAGAATCTTCTAGGGACCAAATGCTGGACAGTATCACTTATTCAAGGATAGGAAATTTGAAACTTGTAGCAGCTCAAAAATCCTGACACATGCTGCTGAGAAGAAAAGGATAAAATAATGTTTCTCATATTCAAGGTTGTCAAATTGGCAATCAGTGCTGTGGAGCCTGGTAGGCTGCAGTCCATGGAGTCGCTAAGGGTCGGACACGACTGAGCGACTTCACTTTCACTTTTCACTTTCATGCATTGGAGAAGGAAATAGCAACCCACTCCAGTGTTGTTGCCTGGAGAATCCCAGGGAGGGCGGAGCCTGGTGGGCTGCCATCTATGGGGTCGCACAGGGTCGGACACGACTGAAGTGACTTAGCAGCAGCAGCTGTGATTTGCCTCTGAGTTCTGATAACTTGGCTGCTGCTGCTAAGTCGCTTCAGTCGTGTCCGACTCTGTGCAACCCCATAGACGGCAGCCCACCAGGCTCTGCCATCCCTGGGATTTTCCAGGCAAGAATACTGGAGTGGGTGGCCATTTCCTTCTCCAATGCATGAAAGGGAAAAGTGAAAGTGAAGTCGCTCAGTCATGTCCAACTCTTAGGGACCCCATGGACTGTAGCCTACCAGGCTCCTCTGTCCATGGGATTTTCCAGGCAAGAGTACTGGAGTGGGGTGCCATTGCCAGATAAATGTAAACCAAGTGACAGTGTTTAAATCAGAACTGATTTTAGTGTTCACTTGTGATAGACATGAGGTGCCTAAAAGTCTTCGATGATCTCTTAACTGGGAGAACTTAAAAGTGACAAAGATGTTTTTATTTTAATGCTCAGGTATTTTTATTCTGAAAATATATGTATTTTCAGATTTATATATGTATTTATAGCACCTAATTCAGAGATTAGCCACAATTTACAGTGAGATTCATTAATTTATGACATTGTATCTACATTTGGCAACTGGATTTTTTTTACCTCTTCAGTATTATGCTCCACAAAATTAAAATAGTCAAAATTTTTGGGAGACCTACAACTGTAGACTGGAAATGACACACCTCACTATAGTAAAAAATGAAAGAAAAACAGATTAAATCAGTATGAGAAAAGGCCTGTCTATAAATTCTATACCATAAGCAAACCCATTGTTGCTCTTAGAAAATATAAAGACATGATGGATCTAAATTTTCTTTTTTGTCTGAGAGTATGCTCATAGTAGCCCAAAATATCCTCTGCTTAAATTAAAAAAAAAATGGAAGTTTCATTTATTTGATCAATAAACATTTATTAAGTGCTTCCTATATGTTTAACAATGCACTAGAGAATAGGGGTGAATACTGTACCATATCATAACTCATAGTATACAGGAGAGATAATTATCATGATTCTATTAAAAATAATTATACCCACAAAGAAGAAAATACAAAGTATCAAAGAACATTGAGAGCAGAGTGATTGCCTCATGTCATCATTGGGTAGATGGTGAGGGAAAGAGCAAAACGGACCACACACTAAAAACTATTGTTGTAAATTTATAAGTTCAAAAGAAATAAATTTCTAGATATCAGAATTAGAAAACCAAAAGCCAAAAAAGTAAGCAGAAATTGATGCCAGCCTAACCCATAGAGGAAATGAACTTGGATATAAACCCAAGAAGCTGAAGGCTAGGATTATAAATACTGAAGCAGACATCATGGCCCCCAGCCTGCAAGACAAGGAACTGATACTAATAACTATGGTTAAAACCTGGAAACTTGAGGAACCACGCTTTCTGTAGAAAAGAATCAGGAAAATTTGTGCCCATTGTCCCAGGGAAATGGCAGTGAAACTTTTATCCTTTAGGAGCAGTGGATGAGGACAAATTAAAAAAAAAAAAAAACTAACTCAAGCTTGATTTATACCTAAGTTAATAGAGATTAGAGTTGTCAAATGACCAGAAAGCAGTGAAATGGCTCCAAAAGACTGAGAAAAAATAAACATCATCTTGAACTTTTATAGGCCTCTAAACCATAGTTTGATAATGGTAATAAAAACAAAGATTTACAGTTTAGTGCCCATAGACCCTCACCCAAGAATTATTAAAGAGTGTACTGCTTTAAAGTAATAATATTAGTAAGATAATAGTGATAATAATAATAGAAGAGAAAAGCATGACACATAAGCAGTGACAAGCAAAGGAATTGATAAGTATTTTGGCAAATATATGTAAGCATTAATAATAAAATGGAGAAGATATAATAAACCCATGTTGGAGTTTAAAAGAAAGATGGACTCATATGGGAGGGGAAATTATTGCTGAATGTGTTGCAACTACCCTCCACTCTCAACCCTTATTTGCTGAAAATTTATTTTCGTTCTGTTATTGAATACCTTGAAAAGTTAAAATAAGTTTACATTTACAGTGTTTTTCCCCTAGACTAGTTGTAACTTATATAATCTTTTTTTACTCTTCTAGTGGTTATCCCTAAAATTTTAACTGGCTTCCCAGGTGGTACTAGTGGTGAAGAATCTGCCTGCCAATACTAGAGATGCTCTACATGAAGTTAGATCTCTAGGTAGGGAAGATCCCCCGGAGGAGGGCATGGCAACCTATTCCAATAATCTTGCCTGGAGAATCCCATGGACAGAGAAGCCTGGCAGGCTATAGTCCATAGCATCACAAAGGGTTGGACATGACTGAAGTGACTTAGCATGCAGCACTAAAATTTTAACATACATAGTTTCCTTTTTACACTTAGGCTTTATTGTGAATACTAAATCTAAGGATTTATATCTTTCTCTACTATCAAAACCTCTCAGATATCTCAATGGGTATTGCCTCTTCCCCCATCATATGTGTCAGATTGACAAAAATTTAAAGATTTGGAAATGCCGAGTGTCACATTTCCCAATGTGAAAATGGAAAATCTGTACTCTTCAAGGTAGACTACAAATGAGCAGACTGTTTCAGTGAGCAATTTGGCATTATCTTATAAAGGTGAAAATTAATGGCAATCCACTCCAGTATTCTTGCCTGGAAAATCCCGTGGACGGAGGAGCCTGGTAGGCTGCAGTCCATGGGGTCGCAAAGAGTCGGACACGACTGAGTGACTTCACTTTCACTTTCACTTTACAAGGCAACAATTCCAATTCTAAGTATATACCAGGTAGACACTCGCATACATTAACAAGGACATGGGCACTGAGTTCATAGCAGCATCGTTGGTAATTACAAAATGGCAGAATACCTAAATGCTCATTGAGATGGATAAACAAACTACTATACTCATATGTTGTTGCTGTTTAGTCACTAAGTCACGTCTGACTCTTTGCAACCCCATGGACTATAGCCCACCAGGCTCCTCTGTCCATGGGATTTCCCAGGCAAGAATACTGGAATGGGTAGCCATTTCCTTCTCCAGGGGGTCTTTTCAACCCAGAGATCAAACCTGCATCTCCTGCATTGGCAGGTGGATTCCTTACCACTGAACCACTGGGGAAGCCATACTCATATAATGTTCTATTAATAATTTATTAAATAGCAGTTGATATTAAATTAATCTAATTATATTAAAATCGGTAATATTTTAGCGTTGGTACCCTTGCAGTATGCCACATCTTATTTATTTTAGTCAATACTGCCTATTGTTATGTCTGTGTTGACAACTTCTGAAGATTTGGATGAAAGCCACCTTCAGGGAAGGAAGAGAAGAAAGAGACTTGGGAAGGAAAGGGAATTGGAAAATGGATTCAGCTGTGTTTATAATGGTGTATTTCATTACAAAAAGAAAAAAAATGCTAATTTTTAGATTTGGTTCTTAAACAAATTTTGATATGTTCTGCTTTGATTTGTTTTTGTCACTTTCTGTATGTTTTAATAGTTAATCTGTACCTACATACACCCACAAATAGCACTATAAGGTAAAAGTCTGAGACAGAATTCAACTACGTTTTCATCCTCTTGGTTTATGCCTTTGAACATTCTAGGACATGACTGGCTACCACTATCTCCAGAATTCTTGTCATAGCTCCTTATCACTTCAGTATGCACATAATCATGGGTTCTCCCCAGTGATTACTCCCTACACTGCACTTGTCCATGACCTCTGGCTTCTTCCTCCTAACTTCCCAACTCAATCCATCTTATACCTCAATTCCAATAATTCCTCAGCCACAGAGAGACCTATAACTCAAATTGTACCCCTGCTGTAACTACATGTGCCTACATGTCCTCTGACTCTCAACTTAGGTTGTAAATCTGTCATTACAATCTCTCCTTTCCACAGTACTTTTCTAGCTAAACTAAAATCTTGCTTTGTCCCCTTGCTCTGTCTAGTGTGGACCCATGCCCAGACAGATGAATATGAGCTGGAGAGAAACCCACAACTATGCTGAAATAGTTCTCCTTAAATTAAAAGTATCTTTATTGCTGTGTAGCAACACTACTAATTTCTTTATTTTGTTCTCTCTCCTAGACTTTTAGACCATTATTTTACAGCTTCCCTTCTTTCCTCAAACTTCTGTCACCCCCTACTCCTTCTTCAATCTTCTAATGTTTTACTTATTTCTGTGAAAAATAAAAACAGAAATTCAGCATGTTCCCACCATTATGTCTACCAGTCCTCTTGCATCTGCCCCTACTTTCTCTGTCATCTATTGTCCTATTCCTGTAGATAAACTCTACTCCTTTTTATATATAACCTCCCACATTCTGCACTGATCTTGTTCCCTCTCTCCCATTCAAATCAGCCCTCCAGCAATTCTACCCTTTCTCTTCTGTACATCACTTTTTCTCTCTGCTGACTCATTCTCATTAGCATGGAACATTTTATAAATCACCCAAAAGAAAGAAAGGGAAAAAAAAAATTTGCTCCACCATTTCCTTTCAACTACCATTCCTTTTCTCTGCTTCTCTTTAGAGTCAGACTCCTTGAAAGAGCTGTCTATATATAGCTATATAGCTTTCCTACTTCCTTTCCCCCCATTCTTTTGAAGCACTGCCAATCAGTCTTTCATCTCTACCTCTGTACAAATAGCTTTTGTCAAGTTCAGTGTTGATATTTATGTTGTCCAATCTAATGAACAATCTTTTTTCCTCATCTTATATGACACAGCAACAGCATTTGAAGCAATTGACAGCTCTCTTTTCCTTGAAATGCTTTTTTCACTTGACTTGCTATGTTTCACTCTTCCTTGGTTCTCCTCCTTCCTCACTGGGAAACCCATTTTAGTTTTCTTTATTTCCTCCTTTCCTCATCTTCCTGACCTGTGAACATTTTAATGTCTCTGGGCTCAGTCCTTGAACTTTTTCTCTTATAAATCTTTGGTAATTCCCTTGGTGATATCATTATATATTATGGATCTAAAGGTCATCTATATGCTGATAACTCCAAAAGGTTTATCTCCTAACACCAGCCTCATGTAAGCAGCTGTTTACTCAATATTTCCATCCAAATGTCTGGTAACCATCCTAAACTTACTGCTACTGAATAGAACTGACAATTCCAACCTGAGATTGAGTCTCCACCTGTCTTCCGTGCTCAGTCATTGGCAAGTCTATTTTTCCTGTCGTTTAGGCTAAAATACTTGGTACCTTTCTTCACTCCTCCCTTTCAGTCAGAGAACATCAACTCCGTCAGCAAATCCTGTCAGGTCTCCTTTCAAAATATTTCTAGAATCAGACTACTTCCAACCGTCTCCATCTCTACCACACTACATCATGCCACAGTCATCTATCTTCTGGATTGGTACAGGAATTTCCTACTAGTCTCCTGCAGTTGCTCACCTATAGCCTACTCTCGATAGGCTGTAAAGAGGTCATTTTAAGATCTAAATCGGATCTTACTAGTCTTCTGCTCAAACCATTAGTAGAAAAGTCCTTAAAATGTCACTTCAACCCTTACTCCTCTCTGGCCCCATCTTTGAACTACCCCACCCACCCTCATTGCTAATCCTCCTCCAACTACTTCAGGATTCATTTTTGTTCCGAGTAAATAAGCACCTATGGCAGTTAACAGTATGATCACCGGGACTATTATCTTGGGTTTGAATTCTAACACAGATTGCTAGATGCCTGCTCTTGGCCAGTTTCCTTTCTCTGTGTGTTTCTTTATCTATAATCAGAGATAAGAGAACCTATTCATAGGGTTAGTGATTCTTGAACAATTTTGCACCTAGAAGACATCTGGCAACATCTAGAGACATTTTTGATTGTCACAACTTGGAAGGTGCTACTAGCATCTGGTGGGTAGAGTACAGGGGTACCACTGAACATCCTATAATGCATAGAATAGCCCCCACAAAATAAAAAGTTGATCTGACTCAAATACCAATGGTTCTGTGATTGAGAAAAATTGAATTATATTATAATGATTAAATGACTCAATATTTGTAAATCATTTAAGACAATATGTAGCATATAGTAAATGTTATGTAAGTATCAGTTAATTTTTTAAAAAATATATATATTATATGTATATACAGCATATATAATACATACTCCTGATCCAGGATTTCTGATCTACCTGCTTCTGATGAAATGCACTTCCTACATTGCGTACTCTCTGCTTCTCACAAATCTTGCTCAGATACCATCTTATCAGAGGAAACCTCCTTGACTACCATCTCAAAATCTCACCAATCTCACCACTTTTGCTCCCCCACCTACTAACATTTTTCTCCATTGCATGGTCAGCACATGAAATATTACATTATTTATTGATTTGTAATCTGAACTCCAGCAATAATCAGTTGCGGCTCCAATATTGCACTTATATTCTGCTGTGCATTTGTTTTAATGCTACAAAATAGGTTGTAAGATGCTTTCAGACATGAATCGTAATTTATTATGTGTTCTTTTCAGGAAATGCTAGTGTAGCACTCTGCAAACGATAGGTGTTCAGCCAACATTTGTAGAGATGTTCAGCAAGCAAATTGTAGACACAAACCTAGAAGTGGGGAAGGAGCTATGAAGTCATATATGGTTTTTTAGGAGTCATTTGAAGTATACCATTCTCCAGATAATTTAGACCCAGAAAATATCTTTTATTTTAAGATGTCTTTTCATTATTGGGGACCGGAATACAAAAGAAGGAAGTGAAGAAATACCTGGAGTAACAGGCAAATTTGGCCTTGGAGTACAGAATGAAGCAGGACAAAGGCTCACAGAGTTTTGCCAAAAGAACTCACTGGTCATAGCAAACACCCTCTTCCAACAACACAAGAGAAGACTTTATACATGGACATCACCAGATGGTCAACACCGAAATCAGATTTATTATATTCTTTGAAGCCAAAGATGGAGAAGCTCTATACACTCAGCAAAAACAAGACATGGAGCTGACTGTGGCTCAGATCATGAACTCCTTAGTATCAAATTCAGACTTAAATTGAAGAAAGTTGGGAAAACCACTAGACCATTCAGGTATGACCTAAATCAAATTCTTTATGATTATACAGTGGAAGTGACAAATAGATTTAAGGGACTAGATCTGATAGACAGAGTGCCTGATGAGCTATGAACAGAGGTTCATGATGTGGTATAGGAGACAGGGATCAAGACCATCTCTATGAAAAAGAAATGAAAAAAGCAAAACGGCTGTCTGAGGAGCCCTTACAAACAGCTGTGAAAAGACGGGAAGTAAAAAGCAAAGGAGAAAAGTAAAGATATACCCATTTGAATGCAGAGTTCCAAAGAATAGCAAGGAGAGATAAGAAAGCCTTCCTCAGTGATCAGTGCAAAGAAATAGAGGAAAACAATAGAACAGGAAAGACTAGAGATCCCTTCAGGAAAATTAGAAATACCAAAAGAACATTTCATGCAAAGATGGGCTCAATAAAGGACAGAAATGTTTCAGACCTAACAGAAGCAGAAGATATTAAGAAGAGGTTGCAAGAATACACAGAAGAACCATACAAAAACGATCTTCATGACTCAGATAATCATGATGGTGTGATCACCAACCTAGAGCCAGATATCCTGGAATGTGAAGTCAAGTAGGCCTTAGAAAGCATCACTATGAACAAAGCTAGAGGAGGTGATGGAATTCCAGTTGAGCTATTTCAAATCCTGAAAGATGATGCTGTGAAAGTGCTGCACTCAGTATGCCAGAAAATTGGGAAAACTCAGCAGTGGCCACAGGGCTGGAAAAGTTCAGTTTTCATTCCAATCCCAAAGAAAGGCAATTCCAAAGAATGCTCAAACTACTGCACAATTGCACTCATCTCACACGCTAGTAAAGTAATGCTCAAAATTCTCCAAGCCAGGCTTCAGCAATACGTGAACCGTGAACTTCCAGATGTTCAAGCTGGTTTTAGAAAAGGAAGACGAACCAGAGACCAAATTGCCAACATCCACTGGATCATCGAAAAAGCAAGAGAGTTCCAAAAAAAAATCTCTTTATGCTTTATTGACTATGCCAAAGCCTTTGACTGTGTGGATCACAATAAACTATGGAAAATTCTGAAAGAGATGGGAATACCAAACCACTTGACCTGCCTCTTGAGAAACCTGTATGCAGGTCAGGATGCAACAGTTAGAACTGGACATGGAACAACAGACTGGTTCCAAATAGGAAAAGGAGTACGTCAAGGCTGTATATTGTCACCCTGCTTATTTAACTTACATACAGAGTACATCATGAGAAATGCTGGGCTACAGGAAGCACAAGCTGGAATCAAGATTGCTGGGAGAAATATCAATAACCTCAGATTTGCAAATGACACCACCCTTATGGCAGAAAGTGAAGAAGAACTCAAGAGCCTCTTGATGAAAGTGAAAGAGGAGAGTGAAAAAGTTGGCTTAAAGCTCAACATTCAGAAAATGAAGATCATGACATCCGGTCCCATCACTTCATGGCAAATAGATGGGGAAACAGTGGAAACAGTGGCTGACTTTATTTTTCTGGGCTCCAAAATCACTGCAGCTGGTGATTGCAGCCATGAAATTAAAAGACGCTTACTCCTTGGAAGGAAATTTATGACCAACCTAGACAGCATATTATAAAGCAGAGACATTACTTTGTCCACAAAGGTCCATCTAGTCAAGGCTATGGTTTTTCCAGTAGTCATGTATGGATAGAGAAGGCACTGGCAACCCACTCCAGTACTCTTGCCTGGAAAATCCCATGGACAGAGGAGCCTGGTAGGCTGCAGTCTATGGGGTTGCTAAGAGTTGGACACGACTGAGCGACTTCACTTTCACTTCTCACTTTCCTGCATTAGAGAAGGAAACGGCAACCCACTCCAGTGTTCTTGCCTGAAGAATCCCAGGGACAGGAGCCTGGTGGGCTGCCGTCTATGGGGTCGCACAGAGTCGGGCACGACTGTTGCGATTTAGCAGCAGCAGCAGCATGTACTGATGTGAGAGTTGGACTATAAGGAAAGCTGAGTGCCGAAGAACTGATATTTTTAACTGTGGTGTTGGAGAAGACTCTTGAGAGTCCCTAGGATTGCAAGGAGATCCAACCAGTCCATCCTAAAGGAAATCAGTCCTTGGTGTTCATTGGAAGGACTGATGTTGAAGCTGAAACTCCAATACTTTGGCCACCTGATGTGAAGAGCTGATTCATTCGAAGAGACCCTGATGTTGGGAAAGATTGAAGGCAGGAGGAGAAGGGGACTAGAGAGGATAAGATGGTTAGATGGCATCACTGACTCAATGGACATGAGTTTGGGTAAACTCCGGGAGTTGGTGATGGACAGGGAGGCCTGGCATGCTGTGGTTTATGGGGTCACAAAGAGTCGGACAGGACTGAGCGACTGAACTGAACTGAACCAAGAGAAAATTAGCCACCTTATTGGTTTTCATTAATCTAAGTTTTGGGATCTGTCCCTGAATTTTCCTTCTGAAGATACATCTATTTTGATAACTGTAGCATATAAATCAGGCAACAGTTCAGTTTCAGAACCAATTGCCAGAGGGCAATATTACATCAGGAATTGGAGAAGGAAGGGGAAAGACAGCGACTGGGATTTTCTAGAGTAAATACAATATAGAGTAATTCAACTGTGAAGAGTGCGTATAAGACCCCCTAGTGCATCTACATTTGGGAAGAAATGGAACTTTAAAGATGTGCTTTCATGAGGGAAAAGCCCTTTATTACAAACATACTCCCAGTAGTGGCAATTTTCATACCAAAATGGTGCTGCATTCATAGCACATCACCTGTCTCACGTGACTAAAGCTTGGAACGTGCAAGCCATTTCTGAGTGCTTGAAATTCTTCGGAGACTGTACACATTATATCATATGGTATTTATACAAGTAACTGCTGCTATAGTCAGTTGGCAAAAACACTTCCAGTGTAACCCTCCCCTATGTTCACAAACAAAAATTCCAAGATGAATTTTCAGGGGTTGGTGTCAACTAATAAGTGGTGTTTGTTGCCTTTGCTTTGTTTTTATTTTTCACATCCCAGTATTATGATTTAAATTGTCTTGACAGTTATAAAAATTATTTTTATTTCAAGAGAATTTTTAGAAACTGAGCAAACAATAAATAGACAAGCTTAAACATCAGATTTCATGAATGCCCAGTTTCTCAGAAAATTAAAATTGTACTTAGGAAATTAAAATTAGTAAGAAATTTGACATAGTTTCTCATTCATTATCATGTTTTCCATTACATATGCTTCGTGAGATCCAAGAAATGAGAAACATTCCCTGGAGAGTAATTTTTCTCTATTTTCCTGGGATTTTTTTTTTCTTAGTTTAAACTATCCTTCAGTGTTGTTCATTAATATGAACTCTTCCTTCCTCTCGAAGCCTATTTCCTAGTGATCCTCCTCATACACTCTTTTTGCCAGGCCCACTGCCTCCTTATTCTTGCCCTCATTTTCTCCCCCATATACCTTGTACATTCCCACCTCTATCTCCTTTCTCATGCCACCTCTTCTCTTCCTCCTTCTCTGCCTTTCCAAATACTTCCCCTTCTTCAGTTCTCAAATCCTCTATTATTGAATTTCTGCTTTGACCCACAATGTTCTATCTATCCTCTAAGCTTAAAATAATTACTTTAAACTATATTTTTCTTTAATTTTGAAGTAAAACATACATACACAAAAATGCACAAGCTATAATTATGCAGCTCAGTTAATTTAAGGTGAACACACCTTGCGTAATCAGCACCTAGATCAGGAAAAGGAATATTAACAGATCCTCAGAACTAAACTAAATCAAGGATCTAGAATAAAATGCTGCAGGGGTCATGCTTTGTAAATGTAGTGAAATAATGATTTATCTTTGAAGAAAGAAAATGGAAATCATAGAAATACATTATGGATGTATTTGAATCTAACACAACATTGTTAAGCAACTATACTCCAATAAAAAAATATTAAAAAAAATACATTATAGATATGGTTTATGCAAGAAAGATGGCAAGGAATTCTATTCTTCAGTTAAGTTAAAAAATTAAAAAACAGTAATAACAATAAGAAGAATTAAATTGAGAAACAATAATAACAATAAGAAAAACCTGGACACTATAGTCTAATGCTAAAAGACTGGTTAATATGAATTTCATATTTATAATTAATAAGAATTTTTATAATTTCTATTAAAATAGATTTTTAAGGTATCATTTTAAATATTTTACCAGTTCTGACCTAGTAAGTATTGATAATGGTTATAGAAATGCAAAAAATGTGATAAATTTGAGAAAAACTTGGAATGTAATAGTGTTAAGACTTGTTCCAATGCTAGGGTAAAAGAAAGAAAGGAAACATGAAAAAGTTCCTATTTCTAGCTTGGACAACAGAGTAGTATTAATAACAATAGATAACATAGGAGAGTGAAAAGTTGGTGATAGAGAACAATGGTGAATTTGATGGATAGTTTGATTTTGTCTATGAGACATCTGAATATAAGAATCTAGTAGATCCTTGGTTGTAGGCACCTGAAGTTTGGGAATTACAAATGAAGAATTGATTTGAGGAGGAGGGATTTCTCAAAACCATAAGGATTATATGTAAAACCAACAAAAAGCTTGCAAGTTAAAAGGGTAGATTAAGGAAGAGATGACTGCAAAGGAGAAAAAAAACAAAGCACAATTGATTTTGGTTATTCACTGTTGTTATAGTCTATTAAGTCACCACTAACATTGAGTTAGAGAATCCTGAACCATTGCTGTGGTCACAACATTTTCATCAGCCAATAAATACATAACTCTGTTTTATGTGTAGTGCTATTAGAAGATATCCTATTTAATATATATATTGTTGATGCATTAGCATTGAATTCATGATCAACAGCCCTCTATTTCATGCTTTACAGAACACACTTTTTGCATAAGGCATGTCAGCGTCTTCTCGCTCTTAGAACATTAGATAGCATTTCAACAACTATGCTCTGAGGCCATTTTGAACATTGAAATCACCAACAAGAAGCACAGAAATCCAAAAGATATGGCACTAAATTGGCTGTGGAAAGGATACTTGTTTACAGTATGAAAATTGAAATAAGAAAACAGAGTACTGTCTTAGAAGACTGCATGTTGAGTGCCTCAAATTTTTGTTCGTGCTCATGACCATGAAAGTGATCTGGGGTTACAAATAAATTTTAGCAAGTATGCAAATTTGCAAATACGGAATCTGCCAGTAATGAAGGTCAAAAGTGTAGTTAGAAATATTTTAAGGAGTCATGGGGAAGTTTTTTGGTTCTTAGATCATTTAAAGGGAAGAAGACACTTGCATTATATTGAGGAGCAAGTGTGTAGTGAAGTGAAGTGAAGAGAGATTTTTTTAAGGAATAACTCTAGAAAGTTTGAAGGGAAGGGACTAGAAAACTGAAGACATCCTAAAGACAAAAGAAATGCATATCTTTCTCCCAACCAGATCACTGGTACAGAGATTAAGCTGATTCTGATACATGCATTTTCTACCTAATTTGGGAAAACAACCAGAGGTAGCCATCTTAAGGATTAAGGAATGTACCTTCTTGACAACTCTATATGCAATGTTTGCTATCAACTGTTGTTAAAATAACTCAGTCTCCATGTAGGGCAAGCAGCCCAAGAAGGATTATTCCACAGTTACCTAATAAGACACCTATAAAAGGACACTATAGTGTTTGACACATTTTTTTTTTTTGTAAATTCTTAACCTTCTTGCCCCAGCTGCAACATTAAGCTGACTCAGTAAAGTGGTTCACAAATGGTTATTATTCTTTGGGGTTGAGAAACTAATGTCTACCTAGACTTAATTATGACCATTAAAGTTTCGAGCATTTAAGAAGTACAAATAAAAAGCAAACCATAAGACGACTGTGCCTTCTAAAACTCTGTGTAATGCTAAAAAACTTTTTAAATTGAAAAATAATATGTCCTTAACCTGTTCTTTTAAGGGACCACTGAACATACACTTTTATATGTAAACAATTTAAATAAAATGAAAGGAGAAAAATTCTTTGATATGCAGAATGGTTGTTGAATCGACAACCACAAAGAATTTGCTACAAGAGAAGGCAGATGTTTTCAACTCTTTTTTTCTCATCTAATCTCTAAACTTATATTTTATGTGGGGAAAATTACAGTTTTTGAGAAAGATCATGTGAAACACTTTATACAGTGTTATTTATATTTTCACTCATTTCTATTACACTGTTGGAGACACTGAGTAGCCAGAATAAAAGGAGACATTTAAAAGCAACCGGACGAAAATGACTATGTTAAGATATTTTGACAATTTAGGTCAATATCGGGTAAAATACTTTCCAGTATACAGAATGTTGACCCATAAAGCCCTTGGTAAAATAAATATGTCAGAGTGAGTAATAAGAGTGGCAAGTTCTGCTTTGAGCACAACTAAATTCTTCCCAGATTGACACCCAACTATCCCCCTTCCCAGATAAAAACTATAACCTGGTCATACTATAGAATTCACCTACCTGAATGCACTGAAGAGTAAACAAGAATACAGATTCTAAAGAAAGTCAACCCTTGAAAGAAGGGAACTGCACAGAGTGAGTTTCCCATTTGTTCAGCTTTTAGCTTTGGAGAAGGTTGCAATTATCACCATATAGGGAAGCCAAAACTCCAATATAAAACTTGAGGTTTTTTTCTGCCTAACACAACATTGTAAATCAACTATACTTCAATTTAAAAATTAATTAAAAGATAAAAGTGAAACTCAAACTCCAACTTCAGCGCATGCTCTCGTCTTTAGAAGCTGCACTCCTGTAGGAGATAATTTTATCAGTTTTCCTTTGGGCACCTGACCTTACCACACCAATAAACTAGTTTGAAAAGTTGAAAAATTCCATGTAGAAGGCCCTGCAGGGCACCAGGCATCTGGTTAAGATGACATGTTGCCTGAGTTGACGGATTTCAGATGCTTAGTTTGAACTGAGCACAAGCCGGGTACTCTTGTTCTGTGACTTTCACTACATCTTCCATCATCTCCTGAGCAAGTGCTCTCACAAAAGTGGCCTTAGGTTTTTAGATATGTGAGAATTTTTCATCCACAATGAACTCTGTTGGTGTTAGTCTGGTGAAAATCTACTCTTCATCTATTTGCTTGTCAAATTGGGAGGGGGTGGCAGAGAGGGGTTAGAAATGTTGTTTTATTGTTTTATTTCATAGTCAGAAAAGGTATAACCTTGCTGAGAGGGTGACAAATTCAGTTATAGTCAACCAGTACTTGACAGGCTTTATCAGAAAACCAAACAAGGAAAGAGTATGTATGCCTGCTACCAGCTGTCACAGTATTGAACAATAAATGTTTGATGAAGCCGACCTGCAAATACACACATCTCTGTGGAAGTCAGCTTTAAGTAGCAACTAGCTGACAAAATTAACAAGAAAAGGCCTTGGTAGGGGATATCAAAAGAAAAGGGGAAAAAAGGAAAACTCAAATCTCCCAATTCCTTTATTTGTTTAGATGTGTATTGAAAGAGCCTCCACACAAGGTAGAATTTGAAATGCAGTTGCAGTTTTGTTAAGATAAATACAGTTTCCATCATCTCAGCCCATACTGAAAATGCAGTTTGAATAATTGTCAGATTTTCCAAATTAGTTGTGCTATGAAGAAACAGAATCTGGTCTGCTGGAAATGCGAGAGTTTGGTCATGCTTCTGAAGCAACTCCTTGCTTCTAGCTGACAGGACCGATGTAGGAGTAGCCAGCAAGGCGCAGCTGGAGGGACTCACCCAGTCCCCTGTCTTACACCCACCAACCCTGGTTTGGGCTATCCTGTTCAAAATCATTTTTTCCTGAAGCCTAAAGAGGAACAACAACAAAAAAAAAATGTCTTTAAGCTAACAAAAAGACCTCTAGCTAAAGATTCCTGTTTCCTAGCCTAACTTCTCCCCTTCCAAGTCAAAATCAGTGGTGTTTTCCACCTTGAAGGGAAAATCTGTATGATAATTTTAGGCTATAGGACAAACCCAGTTTCTCTCAGCAGCTTATGAAATTAGAGAAAGATCAAGCATTATTAAGATATTTCAAGTAAACCAAAAAATGCTTTTCCCATCTTCATTAATTTCCTCCCCAGTGTTTTCACTGTACTGTTTCTTATGCTTCCATTACTAAGCTAAGTTGCATCTTGACTTGTATTCGTTTTGCATGTTTAATTATAGGTTTCCTGATGACAGAAATCTGATCTTATTCTTAATAGCTTTCCAGTTCCAGCTATTCCTCATAGTAGGTCTCAATGCATAATGATAGAATTGACCATCAACCCAGAAATGTTTAAAGGACTCAATTGAACCAGAGATGGACATCCCAGACCAGCTGCCGCAGGCCCTACATTATTATTCCAATAATGTTATTTTAACTAGTAGTTGGCAAAACATAAGAATAAATCCACTAGGTATGGAATAAAGACATAAAATATTACATCCCATGCTTTCCATTCAGGCGATTGAAGTAAACAGAAACTCAGGAAAGAAATTCCACATCCATATCCCTAGATAAAGGCTTTAATAAAGTATGATAGACCATAATTAAACTATCTCTCGACACACTAAATAATTTTCACATATGCATTTTCCTTGTGAACTTTCATTCTGTTTGTACATTTTTGAGCTCATCTCATGATAGCATCTAGTTTTTTATGGTGAAGAGAGTGATGTTATAAATTATGTGTTCTATCTGAAAAAGCCACAGTTATTATCTATTGGGGTTTCTCACTTCCTATTCCACCTCTCCAAACTTTTCCAATCCATATTGTGTTAAAGAATTTTGAAGATTTTTTGAAAAGCCTGTTCTATTATTTATCTATTTCCAGAGTATTAAATAAAGTTTCATCTTGGCAATAGAGGTACAGAGATGAAAAAGGTCTACAATGGATGCTATAAGAAGAAATGTTAATGTAACTAAATTACCCTTCATGCTGCATAAATGTGGGTCTCCATATGTACCTGAAAACACAATAGTTCACTGCAGTTTGATAATTTGCTATTTAAAAATATGAAGAAGAGAAGAGAGATGTTGGGGGAGGAAATGAATGCCTTTTTCTCTTTGGCCACATGGCATGGCATGTGGGATCCTAGTCCCCCGACCAGAGATCAAACCCCTGCCCCCTGAAATCGAAGTGTAGTCTTAACCACTGGACCTCCAGGGAAGTCCTCAGTGAATGCCTTTATATAAAAAATGTTAGGGGACAAAATTCCACAAAGATATATTGTGGATTTGTGTGATTTGTTGATTGATTTGTGGGTTGATGACAAAAACATACTCTATGGTGATCAGTGAAAAGAAACAGAGATAAGAGTTAACCTTACAGCCAGTGTTATGTAGAAATGAATCTGTTAGTCAACCTTCTATTTCTCCTTGAGAATAGGAGAAAACACTTCCTGAGAAATCTG
Source organism: Giraffa tippelskirchi (assembly GCF_054371585.1). Classification (NCBI taxonomy): domain Eukaryota; kingdom Metazoa; phylum Chordata; class Mammalia; order Artiodactyla; family Giraffidae; genus Giraffa; species Giraffa tippelskirchi. The sequence goes on from NC_137275.1 coordinate 173,495,448, forward strand.
ACATCTATCTTACGTGTAATGACCAAGACACAATTTCAATATCTTTTTGTCAATATCAGGCACAAACCTACATGTTCAGATAGATTGCCACAATCCCACAATCCCCCCCTAAAAGAAGGAGGAGAAGTAGGAAGAAAAATAATGGTTATATATGCATAAACCGTAAATAAATTATCAAATGCAGTTATACTGGTTGTGGTTATGTGTATCCTTTAATCTAGAGTTCCACTGTGAAAATGGAGAAAAACCAAATGTTAGTAACAACCTTCATCTACCTCTCCTTCATGGGCATCTGCAGCTATATTACAAATTCACACCACATTTCTGTGAAGTGGATATAATGTGTATGAGCAGCAAAACTCTCTAACAAATCTTGCTGAAGCAGAGATGCAATTATATATACAGTCCATTCCTGAGCTTTGCACTCAGTGAGGAAAACCCAGGCTCCTATTAATATCATCAGTGCAGTTAGACCAAAGAATCTAGTGATCCTACTCTTGAGTATGTATCCAAAGAAAATGAAAGCAGAGTATAAAAGAGATATCTGTACTCTCATGTTCACTGCAGCATTATCCACAAGAGCTAAGATGTGGAAACCACCTAAGTTTTCATCAACAGGTGAATAGATAAAGATGTGGTGTATATATATATATTAAATGGAATATTATCCAGCCATAGAAAAGAAATCCTGCCATTGTGACAATATGGATAGCCTTAGAAAGCACTATGCTAAATAAAATAAGGGAGACAGCAAAGTAAATACTGCATGGTATTACTACTTTTATGTGGAATCAAAAAAAAAAAATTAAAAATCACAAAGAGAGTAAAAAAAATGTAGTTGCCAGAGGCTGGACGGTGGGGGAAATAGAGAGCGATTGGTAAAAAGTACAAACTTTCAGTTATGAGATTAATAAGGTCTGAGAGCTAATGTATAACATGGTGACTATAGCTGACAACGCTGATATCATACAACAAGTTTGCTAAGACAAGAGAATTGTCTTATGTTATCATCAAAAATAATTTTTTTAACTAAAGTATAGTTGACTTACAATGTTGTTTTAATTTCAGGTGTACTGCAAAGTGATTCAGTTATATATACATATATATATTTTTTTTCAGATTCTTTTCCATTATAGATTATTACAAAATATTGAATATAATTCCCTGTGCTATACAGTAGGTCTTTGTTGGTTATCTATTTTTATATATAGTAATATGTTAACGTTAATCCCAAACTGCTAATTTTTCCCTCCCCAGACCCTTTCCCCTTTGGTAATTGTAAATTTGTTTTTTTGGGTCTGCAGATTTATCTCTGTTTCATATATAAATTCATTTGTATCATTTTTGTTAGATTCTGCATATAAGCAATATCATATTTATCTTTTTCTGACTTACTTCACTTAGTATGATAATCTCTAGGTTCATCCATGTTGCTGCAAATGGCATTGTTTCTTTTTTATGTGTGGGTGTTGTGTTTTAATGTCTGTGGTGTTGGAGAAGACTCTTGAGAGTCCCTTGGACTGCAAGTAGATTCAACCAGTCCATCCTAGAGAAGATCAGTCCTGGGTGTTCATTGGAAGGACTGATGCTGAAGCTGAAATTCCAATACTTTGGCCACCTGATGCGAAGAGCTGACTCATTTGAAAAGACCCTGATGCTGGGAAGGATTGGGGGGAGAAGGAGAAGGGGATGACAGAGGATGAGATGGTTGGATGGCATCACCGACTCCATGGACATGAGTTTGGGTAAACTCCGGGAGTTGGTGATGGACAGGGAGGCCTGGCGTGCTGCAGTTCATGGGGTCACTAAGAGTCGGGCATGACTGAGCGACTGAACTGAACTGAACTGAATATGTATCTTTATCTCAGTTCAGTTCAGTCACCCAGTTGTGTCTGACTCTGCCGACCCCATGGACTGCAGCACGCCAGGCTTCCCTGTCCATCACCAATTCCCGGAGCTTACTCAAACTCTTTATCTATTCAACTTTATTCATCGGCTGATAGATATTTAAGTTGCTTCTATGTCTTGGCTATTGTAAATAGTGTTGCAATGAACACTAGGCTGCCTGTATCTTTTTTTAATTAGAATTTTTATCTTTTCTGTGTATATGCTGAGGAGTGGTATTGCTGGATTGTATGGGAGCTCTATTTTCAGTTTTTTAACGAACTCTCATACTGCTCTCCATAGTGGCTGTACCAGTTTACATTCCTACCAACAGTGTAAGAAGGTTCCTTTTTCTCACACCCTCTCCAACATTTATTATTTGTAGATTTTTTTGATGATGGCCATTCTGACCCATGTGAAGTGATACCTCCTCTGTAGTTTTGATTTGCACTTCTCTAATAATTAGTAATGTTGAGCCTCTTTTCTTAGGCCTTTTAGCCACCTGTATGTCTGCTTCGGAGAAGTATCTGTTTCAATCTCCTGCCCATTCTTTGATTGATTTGTTTGTTTTCTATATTGAGCTGTATGAGCTGTTTATATATTTGGATTTTTTTTGCATTTAGTAATTATTCTCTTTTATTGCTGCATGTTCTTTTCAAAAAATGAAACAAAGGTGAATATTTTTAATGATAAAAGGTCTAATTCACGAAGAAGATAGACATCATAAACCATTAGGCACTTGAACAACAAAGAAACAAAGATATAAATCTGCAAAAATCTGAAGAAATATAAGGGAAAAGAAAAAATATGTAATCATAGTGAAACATATTAACATTTATCTGAGAATATTTTACCAAGTGCAGAAAAAATAAGAATAGGAGCATCTTGAATGATGTCATTAATAATTTAAACATAGTAGATTTATATTTAATTTGTATTAATCATATCCTACACAAATATATTTAAAATTCTGTAGCTTGTACGTTGTTATTAGATGTCCATAGGACATTTAGAAAAACTGGCAAAAAGATAAACATTACTAAATTTCAGAAAGTAGAATTCTTTTTTGTGTATGTGATTCAGTTATACATATGCACATGTTATTTTTGAAGTTATTTTCCATTATAGGCTATTATAAGATATTGACTCTAGTTCCCTTTGCTATACAGTAAACCTTTCTTGCTTGTTACATATCTTTTTTTTAAAATTAGAAATCTAATTTCTAAGTCAAACAAGTGGAATCAAAATGTCATAAATTTTTTAGCTCGGCAAAAATTTGTAAGTTTTCTAAATATATATATTATACATATTATTTATATATATGTAGAAAAACTTTCCTACCACACTTGATAAAGGCTTAATAAAGGACATCAAAATAAAAAGAGATGGAGAGATTGGAAAACATAAACTAAATGAAATGGAAACACTGAATATGAAATAGAAAAAGTGAAACAAACTAGATAAAAATAAAAGATTCTCATATAGCCCAATTGTTTTTAAAAATGGCTGCTCATTAGAAACATATCTGGAACTCTGGTCAAAAAAAAAAAAGCAACACCTGGGCATTTGTATTTTCAAAAAATTCCAAGATAATTCTGATATGCATCTGGATTTTTAAAAGTGATTACAGGTTTTTCTGTTAGATCCTAGTTTTGGTGAAATAGAGTTCTATTATTTTTCTGTTGACCAATCATGATACAATGGTATTAAGTGAGTAATAGTTACATAATAACAATAATAAAAGATGTTTATCAGTTTTCACAATCAATAACCAACCACACAAAAAGCAAAAGATAAATATAATTGCAAGCCATAAAGGGAACATAATGAACCTAACAATATAAAATAATCACATACAATTTGGGGGGTTAAGCAGAGTGATGCGGTAAGTGGAAGTGCATACATGTACATGTTTTCTTTTTTTTGTAAATTTATTTTAATTGGAGGCTAATTACTTTACAATATTGTAGTGGTTTTTGCCATACATTCACATGAATCAGCCATGGGTGTACATGTGTTCCCCATCTCGAAACCTCTCCCACCTCCCTCCCCATCCCATCCCTCAGGGTCGTCCCAGTGCACCAGCCCTGAGCACCCTGTCTCATGCATCGATCCTGAACTGGCGATCTATTTCACATATTGTGATATACATGTTTCAATGCTATTCTCTCAAATCATCCCACCCTCGCCTTCTCCCACAGAGGCCAAAAGTCTGTTCTTTACATCTGTGTCTCTTTTGCTGTCTCGCATATAGGGTCATCATTACCATCTTCCTAAATTCCATATATATGCCTTTATATACTATATTGGTGTTTTTCTTTCTGACTTACTTCACTCTGTATAATAGGCTCCAGTTTCATCCACCTCATTAGAACTGACTCAAATGCATTCTTTTTAATAGCTGAGTAATATTCCATTGTGTATATGTATCAGAGCTTTCTTATCCATTCGTCTGCCAATGGACATCTCGGTTGCTTCCATGTCCTGGCTATTATAAACAGTGCTGTGATGAACATTAGGGTACACATGTCTCTTTCAATTCTGGTTTCCTTGGTGTGTATGCCCAGCAGTGGGATTGCTGGGTTGTATGGCAGTTCTATTTCCAGTTTTTTAAGGAATCTCCACACTGTTCTCCATAGTGGCTGTACTAGTTTGCATTCCCACCTACAATGTAAGAGTGTTCCCTTTTCTCCGCACCCTCTCCATCATTTATTATTTGTAGATTTTTTGATAGCAGCCATTCTGACTGGCATGAGATGGCACCTCTTTGTGGTTTTGATTTGCATTTCTCTGATAATGAGCATCTTTTCATGTGTTTGTTAGCCATCTGTATGTCTTCTATGGAAAAATGTCTGTTTAGTTCTTTGGCCCATTTTTTGATTTGGTTGTTTATTTTTCTGGAATTGAGCTGCATGAGCTGCTTGTATATTTTTGAGATTAATTCTTTGTCAGTTGCTTCATTTGCTATTATTTTTTCCCATTCTGAAGTCTGTCTTTTCACCTTGCTTATAGTTTCCTTCATTGCATGCACATGTTTTCATCTGCTCAGCCAGTGTATGTCTTTTGATTGGTGCATTTAATCTATTTACATTTAATGTAATTATTGATATGTATGATCCTATTACTGTTTTCTTAATTGTTTTGGTTTATTTTCTGTAGGTAGGGCTTTTCCTTCTCTTGTTTTCTGCAAAGAGAATTTCCTTTAGTATTTGTTGTAAAGCTGGTTTGGTGATGCTGAATTCTCTTAACTTTTGCTTGTCTGGAAAGCTTTTGGTTTCTCCATCAAATCTGAAGAAGAGTTTTGCTAGGTAGAGTTTTCTTGGTTGTAGCTTCTTGCCTTTAATCATTTTAAACATGTCATGCCATTCCCTTCTGGCTTGTGGAGTTTCTGTTGTGAAATCAGCTGATAGCCTGATGGGAGTCTCCTTGTATGTTATTTGTCCTTTTGCCCTTGTTCCTTTTAACATTTTATCTCCGTCTTTAATTTTTGTCAGTTTGATTACTATGTGTCTTGGTGTGTTCCTCCTTGGGTTTTCCTGCCTGGGACTCCCTGGGTTTCCTGGACTTAGTTGACTATTTACTTTCCCATGTTCAGGAAGTTTTCAGCTATTATCTCTTCAAATATTTTCTCAGGTCCTTTCTCTCTTCTTCTTCTGGGACCCCTATAATGGGAATGTTGGTGCATTTAATACTGTCCCAGAGGTCTCTTAGACTGTCTTCATTTCTTTTCATTCTTTTTATGTATTCTGTTCTGTGGCAATTATTTCTACTATTCTGTCCTCCAGGTCACTTACCCACGTTTCTGCCTCAGTTATTCTGCTATGGATTCCTTCTACTGTATTATTCATCTCTGTATGTTTGTTCTTTAGTTCTTGTAGGTCTTTGGCAAATATTCTTGCCTCTTCTCAATCTTTGCCTCCGTTCTTTTTCTGAGATCTTGAATCATATTCATTATTATTATTCTGAATTCTTTTTCTGGAAGGTTGCCTATCCCCACCTTAGTTGTTTTTCTGGGTTTTTATCTTGTTCCTTCATCTGGGACATAGCTTTCTGCTTTTGCATGCTAATTAACTTTCTGCAATGTGGTTTTAGTCACTGTAGGAGTATGGTTCTTGCTTCTTCTGTCTGCCCTCTGATGGAATAGGCTAAAAGGCTTGTGTAAGCTTTCTGATGGGAGAGACTAGTGGTGGGAAAAACTGGGTCTTGCTCTGGTGAGCAGGGCCTTGCTCAGTAAAGCTTTAATCCAATTATCTGCTGTTTTTGGCTTGAGAAGACCCAGCTCTATGGTCAGGTTAACAAAGGGGACCTTCCCAGACAGCTGTTGCCAGTCCCCCCATCCTTGCGGTGAGCCACTGCTGACACATGCCTCCACAAGAGGCCCTCCAACCTAGCAGGTAGTTTTGGTTCAGTTTCCTGTGGAGTCACTGCTCTTTCCCTCTGAGTTTTGGCAAGGTTTTTTGTGTTCTCCAAGTCTGGGATCTGTTTTCTCCAGTCCTTGGAAATCTTGTAACCAAATCCCACTGGGCTGCAAGGTGAGATTCCCTGGGAATTCTCAATCCCTTTGTCAGTTTCCCAGACTAGGAAGCATGATGTGGGGTTCTGAGACTTCACAACAGTGGAAGAACTTCTTTGGCATTATTGTTCTCCAGTTTGTGGGTCACCCACATGGACATGGGGTATCTTTTTTTGGTAGATTCCAGCATCCTCCTGTCAATGGTTGTTCCACAGCTAGTTGTGATTTTGGTGCTCTTGCAGGAGATAAGCACACCACCTTCTATTCCACCATCTTGAACCAGCTATATTTTGGATATTAATTTCTTAATGGTTGCATCATTTGCAAATATTTTCCCCCATGCCATAGGTTATCTAATCATTTTGTATACGATTTCCTTTAATTAGGTCTCATTTAAAATTTTTTGTTTTTATTTCCATTCTCTAGGAGACAGATCAAAAACAATATTGCTGTGATTTATGACAGAGTGTTCTGCTTATGCTTTCCTCTAAGAGTTTTATAGTGTCCAGTCTTACATTTTGGTCCATTTTGAGTTTATTTTTGTGTGTGGTGTTAGAGAATGTTCTAATTTCATTCTTTTACCTATAAATGTCCAGTTTTCCAAGCACCACTTTCTGAAGAGATTGTTTTTTCTCCATTGTGTATTCTTGCCTTATTTGTCATAGATCAGATGACCATAGGTGCATAGGTTTATCTCTGGGCTTTTTGTTCTGTTCCATTGATTAATATTTTTGTTTTTGTGTTAGTGCCGTACTGTTTTGATGACTGTAGCTTTGTAGTATCTGAAGTGAGGAAGCCTGATTCCTCCAGCTCTGTTTTCCTTTCTCAAGACTACTTTGACTACTTGAGGTCTTTCATGTTTCCAAACAAATTGTAAAATTTTTGGTTCTAGTTATGCAAAAAATGCCATTGTTAGTTTGATAGGTATTGCATTGAATCTGTAGATTGCCTTGGGTAGTATAGTCATTTTGCATTATTGATTCTTTTAATCCAAAGAATATGGCATATCTTTCATTTGTTTGTGTCATCTTCAATTTCTTTCATGAGTGTCTTATAGTTTTCTATATACATGTCTTTTGCCTCCTTAGATAGGTTTATTCCCAGGTATTTTATTCCTTTTGATGTAATGGTAAGTGAGATTGCTTCCTTAATTTCCCTTTCTGATCTTTTGTCATTAGTGTATAGAAATGCAACATACTTCTGTGTATTAATTTTGTATCCTGTGATTTTATTGTATTCATTGTTGGGCTCTAGTAGTTTTCTGGTAGCATCTTTAGGATTTTTTGTGTATAGTATCATGTCATCTACAAACAGTGACAGTTTTACTTCTTTTCCAATTTGAATTCCTTTTATTTCTTTTTCTTCTCTGATTGTCATGGCTAGGACTTCCAAAACTATATTGAATAAAAGTGGCAAGAGTGGATATCTTTGTCTTGTTCTTGACCTTAAAGGAAAGCTTTTCACCATTGAGTATAACATCAGTTGTGGTTTTGTCATACATGGCCTTTATTATGTTGAGGTATGTTCCCTCTATGCCCACTTTCTGGAGAGTTTTTATCATAAATAGATGCTAAATTTTAACAAAAGTTTTTTCTGCATCTATTGAGATGATCATATGGTTTTGATATGTTTATTATTGTACCAGGAATTTCTGATACAATGATAAACACATAGTTGACACAATAAATATGTATGTAAAACAAAAAAATTCATTTCTTTTCTCTGGGTCATTATATTCATAAGTTTCTGGGTCATATTTCCCTAAAACAATGATACAATTTCAATGATTTTCAGACTTTTGTAGAAGAGATATCTGAATCATCTTGTTCCCAAATCTACTCTCAGGCACAACTTTTACATTCTAAAAGTGAGGAGGTATCTTCAGGGGCTGCTAAGAGGAAGATGGGCGCAAAGGACTCTAGCAAGACAACTCTGCTATTACTGGAATGTTGTTCATGTTATAAAAATAGCCTAAAGAGAGCTCTCAAGCTGCTGTTCAATGTTGATTGATCAGTGTCAATTGGGAAAGGAAGAGACTGGCGTTGCTACTGAGTTGCTTTCATGCCCCTCACCTCAACTTTAACTAGAGCTGTCCAGTTTGGATCAACTAAATATATTTACATGTCCCATATTTTCTTGAAAAGGATGATTACACTTCTATGAAAAAAAAGGGAAGGAAGGAAGGAACAAAAAGAAGAAAGGAGAAAAAAAAAGAAAGAAAACGAAGGAAGAAAGGAAGAGAAAAACTCAGTTTCCAGTCCTAGTCTTGGAGGAAATTTCCATTCCTAAATGCAAACCATTTGAAAGGCTAAAGAAGGAAGGGCTGTCTACTGTCTGAACCAATAACAGAAAATTTCTACTCCATTATGCAAGTCTAGAGAAAAGAAATGGTTTATAAACATTGGTTTTTTCCCAATCCATCAGGGCGCCAGGACCATATGTTGCCAGGAGACACTTCTAGTACTGAAATGAATTAAGAAGACCCATGTTTACATTAACATGCCCATTTGACTCACTGTTTGATTAAGACAAAGGAGAGGGAAGAATCAGCCTGCCCAGCATCCTGATTGGAGAGGACATAGCATGAAGAGAAGCTGTACACACAGTGCCCATCAGAGGCAGAGAGTAAGGAAGGCATTTTATGAGTATTATGCCTCAAACCCCCATTCTTCGCTCTGCTCCCCACCACTTGTACCACACCACTTGTACCCCATACAACCCCACCATTTCTTAACCTAATGTTAAGAAAGAGACTGATAGACTTTATGGCTAGTGCAAAGATGTCTGAGAAAGCAGCAGAACACTGAAAACAGGGTAGGTTCTGGAGTCTGACAGTGGTACAGTGGAAGTGTTTATTTTCACAGGAAAATGAACAAGAAGGTTTAATTTTTCATGAAGCCTGCCACCTATTATCTTCATCTGCCATATATTTAATTATTTTTATGAAGAGTGAACAAGAGTGAGAGTGCTGTAGCTGAATGCCTCAAAAAACATGAGGAGAGTGTTTTCATACACCTGCTTTATTCCTATCCTTTGAGTAAAAAAGGTCAGAAAAGGTACGTGCAAAAGGAAGGATTGTGCATTGATGATTTAAGGCAGGTGTTCTTAACATGACCCCAACAAGTGACAGATGCATGGATGAGTTCCATTGGTTGAGGGAGAGAAGGTAACTATGCAGGAGTGTTGTTTCTTTAAAAAAAAAAAGACAAAAACAACTTTAATTGACATATAGATGATTTAGTTTCAGATGTACAACAAAGTGATTCAGTTATATATATTATATAGATACATTTTTCATATTTTTTTCATTTTAGGTTTTTGTAAGATACTGAATATAGTTCCCTTGTTGGTTATCTATGTTATATATAGTGGTGTGTCCTAAACTCCTAATCCCAAACTCCTAATTTATCACTTCCCACTCTTCTTCTTTGGGAACCATAAGATTGTTTTCTATGTCTGTGAATCTATTTCTGTTTTATAAATAAGTTCATTTCTATCATTTTTAGGTCCCACACATAAGTAATATCATATGAGATTTGTCTTTCTCTGGCTTACTTCACTTAGTATGATAAGCCCATGATAATCTCTAGGTCCATCCATTTTGCTGCATGGCTGAATAATATTCCATTGTATATAAGTACAACATCTTCTTTATCCATTCATCTGTCAGTGGATACTCAGGTTGCTTCCATATCTTGACTATTGTAAATGGTGCTTCTGTGAACATGGGGTGTGTGTATCTTTTCAAATTAGGGTTGTCATCTTTTTTGGATATATGCCCAGGTGTGGGATTGCTGGATCATATAGTAGCTTTATCAGGGTTTCCCTGATACCTCAGTTAGTAAAGAATCTGCCTGCAATGCAGGAAACCCAGGTTCAATTCCTGAGTCAGGGAGATCCACTGAAGAAGGGATAGGCTACCACTCCAGTATTCTTGGCCTTCCCTTGTGACTCAGCTGGTAAAGAATCCGCCTGCAATGTGGGAGACCTGGGTTTGATCCCTGGGTTGGGATGATGCCCTGGAGAAGGGAAAGGCTACCCACTCCAGTATTCTGGCCTGGAGAATTCTATGGACTGTATAGTCTGTGGGGTCATAAAGAGTTGGACATGACCGAGCGACTTTCACTTTCATAATAGCTTTAAGGATGACATTTCTAATAAAAGCTAAAGTACCAACATTTGTAAATAGTTCATTTGTTTGTTATGAATCTGACAAACTACAAAGGCATTCCTAAAGTGATGTCTATCTTACTCATTTACATCTCAGTTTTCTGGAGTAAACCTAAAAGAAGTGGCCATATAAATCACCAGGAAGTGATTGAAAATATCCCCCCACCCCACCTCTCCTCTGCTGTCCATGCAAGAACCTTTGTGAGAAGCTACTTGAAGTGTAGTGTGGGTTTTTTTATTTGTCTAAACTTTCTATCACAATTTTAGTCTGAGAGTGTGTTTCACTTAACAACATCCCATGTGTCATGTTTGAGAAGAGCTAAAGCCCTCATATGCACAGGAAAATGCATTTTCCTTGATTTTGCCACATCAGTTTCTGAGCTGAATGGCTTCAGAGCATTCCCAAGGAGATTTTAAATGGGTTAAAAGTGTAAAGCACTCCAAACAGTGCCTGATGCTGTGTGTGCTAGTTGTTGTGTCCTTAATAAGATTAGGCCCCAGGTTTAGAAGACGCTGATAAGACCTGTTCCTTGCCAAGATTTGCCGTGATGTGAAAGGAATACCTTTGCACTCTCTAATCTCTCTTCAGAAAGCCCTAAAATGCAATAAACCAGAATCAGGAGGAAATTATTAACAAATGAATTGTCCTTTTATCTGTTCTCTAATTTACTCTACCACTGATTTTGGTCTTTCCTCCATTATGACTTTCTTTTGTCTACTCAGATAACTTGAGGTTTCTTCTACCTTTTTACTCCTTCTTAATTCACTTCCACAAGCATTGATTGACACCTACTATATGCCAGAAATTGTGCTAAATAAGCTCAGACATAGAAAAACATAGACATAGACATAGAAAGGCAACTTCTCAAATGTTATTCTTCCACCCTCACTTAAAAATCTTGTTCCTTTGCACTTCATGTCATCTGACTGTAACACCCACTTCTCTTCTTTCAAAGTCATTTACAAAACTCATAGCCACATCCCATGTTTAGTTAAGATTTGACCAATAGTCTTCCTCTCCATCCTTGACTTCTCAATACCCAGTATGTATTCAGTTTCCCAATGGATACTGCTGTTGCTACTGCTGCTAAGTCACCTCAGTCGTGTCCGACTCTGTGCGACCCCATTGATGGCAGCCCACCAGGCTCCACCATCCCTGGGATTCTCCAGGCAAGAACACTGGAGTGGGTTGCCATTTCCTTCTTCAGTGCATGAAAGGGAAAAGTGAAAGTGAAGTCGCTGAGTCGTGTCCGACTCTTAGCGACCCCAAGGACTGCAGCCTACCAGGCTCCTCCATCCATGGGATTTTCCAGGCAAGGGTACTGGAGTGGGGTGCCATTGCCTTCTCCATCCCGACGGATAACCCACCTATTAACAACCTAATAATACAATTCTTCCTTGACTTCCTCAATTCCAATAAGCTTCATCTTCACCACACCCATCCAGCCCTGCTTCAGTCTCCAATACCCAGGACCACACCTTGAACCTTATCAAGACTCTTCTACAACAGAAGTCACTGTTTCAAACATGCCCCCACCCACTCCTATCTCTCCAGCCTTCTCACTCACTCACCACAGATACTTAGACCTTACTGAGGTTTGTCATCTTTGGACCCTTCACTCTCTCCCATCTCTGCTCTCTCTCTGTACTTCCATCTCTTTCTAGCCCAACCCCCATGGTCCATTGCCTCTATGGTACTCTTTCAAATAATCCAAATCCCTCAGTCTTTTATGTCCTCCCAATACATATGAAACAGAAGTGTGCTGAAAAAAGCTATTTTAATTCCCTCAAAAACATCACCGTCTTAACACTATCATTTATTTCATAAACTTTCAGGATTCACCTCCACTCTTTCATCTGCCATTTAGTCTTCAACCATTATCATATGTCTTCTACTTCCATATTTCTAATGAGAATACCTTCCCAAGATCATTACAAGTGCTTTGTTGATAAATCCAGAGGACTCATTTCATTTTTTATCACTTGACTCTCCGGACTATTTTAAACTTACAATTATTCCCTTTCAAAGCCTGGTACACCTTTCTCAGCCCCATTCCTCCTCCTTCACCTCCTTAATTCCTACATTATCCTTGGAACTTAGCTCTAATGTCATCTCTTCCAGAAGCCTTCCTTAACTCTGCACAAGTACATTATGCTTCCATCTGATATGTGCATGCTCAACCTTTCACTTATCATTACAAATCATCCTGTGTTGTAATTTCCCACTTACTTTCTTTAAGTGAATGACTATATAAGTACAGATGGACCCTTCCTTCATCATATCTATACACTGAGTGCTTTTGACCTCCTCGTGGTTATCAGGAAAATGTGGTAAAAATTCTCACTAGAGTCATAAGACTAGATACCAAGTCACATCTCACATATCTCATAGGGATAGGCTTTCAGAGAAGTTTTCAATAGGTCAAATGCCTTCATTTTGCAATATCATTACTCCCATCACCATAACAACATCTTTCCCATTATAAGCAATGGGGACCATTAACTGCAGGGATAACTTGGGGATGTCTGAACTCATAGTACTCCTCTAGTGGTCTCATCTTCTCCATAGGTCCTTCCTATGCATTGGCATGCATCACAACCAATCAACACCTGAAAGTTCCCTTCGGGGTCAAAACCCTCATAGTAACTTAGCCTCAGGAATATTCTGAGCCATATTATTCCATAATGTGTGTGTTAGTCGCTCAGTCATGTCTGACTCTTTGCAACCCCATGGACTGTAGCCCACCAAGATCCTTTGTCCATGGGATTCTCCTGGCAAGAATACTGGAGTGGGTTGCCATTTCCTTCTCCAGGGGGTCTTTCCAACCCAGGGATTAAACCTGGGTCTCCTGCATTACAGGCAGATTCTTTACCATCTGAACCACCAGGAAAGCCCGATTCTATAATATTAACCCTTGATATTCATTTAATTTAATAGGCTTTACATATAAAATATAAGAAAATCAAATAATCCTGATTCTATCAAATGATACTGCAATCATAATATCAATTTCTCAAATACTTCAGGAAAAAATCAGGAGAGATCAGCAGGTGTCATATTAACCATCATGAAATTATACAGGGACCATTTGGAGGAATAAAGAGAAAAAAGTGCAATGTAAACAATGAGTTTTAGATTCAAGATTATCACTAAAGACCCATTGGCTCTGGAGCTGTGTGCCCATCATGGATTCATACAAACCTTCTAGTAGAAGGAAGAAAAGAAGGATGGGAGGAAAGAACAAAGGGTGAGTGGTAATGGAAAAAAAAAAAATAAGAGAAAGGAAGGGGAAAAGGAAGAAAGGAAATAAAAACTTGATCCTTGCTCTTAATAAGTTCATAGTCCAATGGTAAGTGATTATGACAACTGCTATCACAAAATATGAACAAGATGCTAAGGAGATCTTCATTAAGAAATTATTTTAAGGAAGCAACTAAAACAGAAAGCTATATCTGGACTCATGAGAGCAAGTCTCCACTTAGAAACACCTGGCAAAAATATTATCACTTTCTAGAATGGGAGGAAGAGATAGTTAAGGAGTCTGAGATCAACATGTACACACTGCTGTATTTAAAATGAATAACCATCAAGGTCCTGTTGTATAACACAGGAAACTCTGATCAATGTTATGTGGCAGCCTGGATGGGAAGAGTCTGGGGGAGAATGGATACATGTACATACATGTATGGCTAAGTCCCTCTGCTGTCCACCTGAAACAAACATAACATTGTTAATCAGCTATACTCCAATATAAAATATTTAAAAACATGTATTACTTCTTCTGCCGATGCTCACTTCCTCAACACATAGGAAGAGGCTGAGGAAAAGGACTTTGGAGTCAGCCTCACCTGGGTCACAATCCCTCTATCTGCTGCCTACCTATGTGATCTGACATCCCTGCCCTGTGTCTCTATTTCCTCATGTGTAAGCTGGGTGGAGGTATGACACCAACCTGCTTACAGGTTCACTGTGAGCATTCTGTGAGATGTGGGGGAATAAAATACTCAACACTGTGGTGATTGTTCTTACTATGATTCCATTTATTTCAAGGTTTCCTTTGATGTCTGTTTCAACCCAAACTCAGTAGGATAAAACGACGAGAATTCCCCACGTAGACTATGACTGTGGAGATTGCCCCATGCAGGAAGGAACATTACTTTGATGATGGCTAGCTCATCATTTTTGAAGAGAATAATGTGTGCAATCTTCCTTCAGGCTCTGGCTCCACACCTACTAAGAGGTGTGGAAGAAGATACGAGTTTGACTGAGCATAAAGAAAATTTGAGGATGCTTCATGGCATTTAATTACTTGAATGCATGTCAGAACTTGTGTGGCTATGAGGTAAAGAGCTAGTGCTGTGAGAAAATCTAGCACACATACATTTTATTTTGCTCATTATAAACAGGTAAAGGTAGTTACATTTTTCTGGCATTTTACAGAGAGCATGTTTTAAGTTGCATAGAAGCAACTGACTTCAGAAAAATGTAGATTATAAAACTGCCCACAGAGGTTCCTATTAATACTATCCACTCTTCAAGATATCTGAAATTCTATTGTTTGAGTTTGTAAAAACAAGGACTAA
The DNA here is from genome assembly GCF_054371585.1 of Giraffa tippelskirchi. Classification (NCBI taxonomy): domain Eukaryota; kingdom Metazoa; phylum Chordata; class Mammalia; order Artiodactyla; family Giraffidae; genus Giraffa; species Giraffa tippelskirchi. The sequence goes on from NC_137275.1 coordinate 173,510,599, forward strand.
AAATGGTCCTTATTAAAACCTAAATGTCCATTGGGAAATAAATATTTTAAGCTGTTTTCAGTAATTTGTACCTTAGGGTTAATGAATGTCAGAGTCTGTCCTGTTAACATGTTCATTTAACATGTTAACATGTTCATTTAACATTTAACATGTTCATTTGTATCTTTGAATTAGTGAATGTCACAGTCTGTCTTGAGATTATGTTTGGATAAGTCAGGCAGAGGAGAGGAAGCACCAGGTCAATAAATTACTGAAAGTGTGAGAAGAAAAATTACCTAAAGGAAAAGGAATTTTAACCCAAGAATCTGGGTGCAATAAACATTGACTTTGAGCACTTCATCACTGTATCTCACAGGAGGCCTACTTAGAGGCAACAGATGGTACATTTTTTTTTAATTGAAATATAGATTTAAAATGTGTCAGTTTCTGGTATACATCAAAGTGATTCAGTTATACATATATATGTTCTTTTTCATGTTCTTTTCCATTATGTTTATTACAGCATATTGAATATATTTCCCTGTGCTGTACAGTTGGTTCTTGCTGTTTACCTCGTTTTTGTAAGTAATTTGTATCTGCTAATCCCAAACTCCTAATTTATCCCTTCCCCTTCCCCCTTTTCACCTTTGAGAACCATAAGTTTATTTTCTATGTCTGTAAGTCTATTTTATAAATAAGTTCATTTGTATTAATATTTTAGATTCCACACTTAAGTGATATCATGTGATGTTTTTCCCTCTCTGTCTGACTTACTTCACTTAGTGTAATAATCTCTAGGTCCATCCATGTCACTGAAAATCACATTATTTCATTTTTTTCATGGCTGAGTATTATTCCACTGTGTGCATGTGTGTGTGTGTGTGTGTGTGTGTATCACATCTTCTTTATACATTCATCTGTCGATGGACACTGAGGTTGTTTCCATGTCTTGTTATTGTAAATAATGCTTCTATGAACATAGGGGTACATGTATCTTTTCAAATTAGTTTTCTCTGGATATATCACCAGAAATGGAATCAGTAGATCATATGGCAACTTTATTTTTAGTTTTTTAAGGAACCTCCATTCTGTTTTCCTTAGTGGTTGCACAATTGACATTCCCACCAATAGTGTAGAGGGAACACATCCTCTCCAGCATTTTTTGTTTTTGGTAGACTTTATAATGATGGCCATTCTGACTCTTGGAGATGATACCTCCAAGGGTTAGAATAGTTTTGATTTGCATTTCTCTAATAGTTAGCTACGTTGAGTATCTTTTCATGTATCTATTGGCCATCTGTATGTTTTCTTTGCAGAAATGTCCATTTGTATCATCTGTGCATTTTTTATTGCATTCTTTTGTTTTGTTTTGTTATTGAGTTGCATGAGCTGTTTGTATATTTTGGAAATTAAGTCCTTGTCAGTATTTTTTAACAAATGTGCTATCCATGATCTCAGTTTAAAGGTGCATCATTTTGAGAATGTCTAAGGGAAAGTTCCTAAAGCATTTTGAGTCCTTGGAGAAAGAAAAGAATATGACAGACAGATAGACAGACAGATTTTCCCACTTAAAAAGTTAGATTGTATTTTTAATGTGTTGGCAATTTAATGAATAATATTTTACATGATATTAATACATGGGGAGATTGTTTATTCATTTAAATTGCAAATTTTACAAATGAAAATCTCAGCAATATTCTGCTAACATTTATCAAATGAAGGCATAATTCATCTAACCTTGAGCCTCATCATTCTACAAAGTAATTGCCAAATGAAAATCAAACTACCTCTGAAATTTAGATTTTGCTTGTTACCTTAGTTTTACATATCTATATCATATAATTCTTTATACATAAGCCTGAATATGTTTCAATACAGAGTTCTTCTCCTAATATGGTCAAGTGGTGCCCAAACAAGGCAGCATGTTCAGTGGGAAGAAAATCAGATTTAAAGCCATACAGTTTGGATGCCTCCTCTCCCAAATCTGGAGCAGGTTTAACATACCTGTCTGTGTTTAATTGAGTTGGCCAAAAAGTTTGTTAGGGTTTCCCCATAAGATGTCATGGAAAAACTGACTGAACTTTTTGGCCAACCCAATGCTTTTCTCTTTATGAAACAAAGATAATAGTAATACCATCCCATGGGCATTGTTAGGCATTGTGCTATGAGCGTTTACTCTATAGTTTTACTTTTATGAATGTTTTATATATTATGTACAGACACACATAAAAAGCAGAGGTCTTTATGTCCAGGTATAAAGCTTGGTCACTAAATTCTACATGTTAAAAAAAAAGACAAACATAATCTCTACATGTAAGAAAACACAGTCACAAAATTCCCTATGTTCATGTTTAAAACACGGTCATTAAATACTTCCCTGGGTACATACATAAATTATGCATAAAACCAAAAGTAAGATCAAAGAAGGTCATGGTGGAGAGGTCTGATAGATTGCGGTCCACTGGAGAAGGGCATGGCAAACCACTTCAGTATTCTTGCCTTGAGAACCCCATGAACAGTATGAAAAGGCTTCAGCCCTTAGTTTCTCAAATAAAATATCCAACTTCAGTTCCCTGGCACATCAAGCTTATCACTGACTGATTTCACTATGATAAGACCTCTAAAGGCTTAGACACACAAGTGTGTTTGTGTGTGTCCAGTGTGCTTATACAGTGACCTATGTCAGAGTTCAAAGGCCACCTCTTCAAAGGAAACTTTTCTATTTTCTTTCTGAAGAACTATTATCTCACTAATCACTCTCTGTGCTAAATCCATTATTGCTTTTTTGCACCTACTATAATCTGAAATAGCTTGTTTATTTTTTCCCTGTGAGTTGTATGTCCATGGAGAAGGAAATGGCAACCCACTCCAGTATTCTTGCCTGGAGAATCCCAGGGACAGAGGAGCCTGGTGGGCTGCCGTCTATGGGGTCGCACAGAGTTGGACATGACTGAAGTGACTTAGCAGCAGCAGCAGAAGAGTGCATGGAATCGTGTTTAATAAGTAGACATCAAATAAATGAACATCAAACAGTTCTCCATGTAAAAAATATACTCTGTGCATGCAACGTGACTTACACGTTTATTTAGATCAGATCTGTTCCTTTTTCTTGACCAGATCTGGTGACACCATGTGCTGGTTCTTTCTTCTGGAACTTTGAAAGAACTAGATCAGTGGCTCTACTCCTGACCCTGATTTCTCTCTGACAATCCAGGTATACTGGGTCGTGAAGTATTGAGGCCATTTCCCCAAAAGTGTGGAAATATGAGCTAAGAGATCGTGAACTGCCAAAACTCTCCTTCCAGCTCAGTCGGAATATTGTCAACGACAGTAATGTTGACAGGCTTAACTTCAGAAAATATAGGGATAATATGATTTCAGTTATTCATTTCCTCCGGTTGATAGGTGGAAATCTGAGCACTGTATTTAGACACTTGGTGAACAATCTATAGTTGTCCGTTTTTACCTCCTTCTGACAAAGCTGCCATCACTCTGTTGCATCTTAAGAATTTTCCAGGCCATAAAGAACAGACAAGTTTTGTTAGCTTGCTTCTAAACTAGCTTCAGTGTATGCAAGTATCAAGAATTTATCTTCAATTACTTACACCCACCCCTATCATTCCCTCAGCATTGTGGTTATGAAAGCATCTTTCTTGGTTCCCTTATATGTATGGATTTTTATGTATGGCAAAACAAATACAATATCGTAAAGTTAAAAAATAGATAAATAAACTAATTTAAAATAAAAAAATAAAATAAATTCCCTGGGAAAAAAAAAAGTTTGATGATCTTGTAGAAACAGTATACCTAGTTTCACCATTTTTTTTTTTTTTGAACACCAAAACCTTTAAGATATAATTAGAGGTTTGGTGACCAAACTCCCCAGACAATTAGGGCAGATCACAATCTTTATGGCATGTGAACCTGGTCACAGTGAATGGATCAGGTGTGCCCCACACAACATGTTCAGCCACTCTTTCCAGCCAGCAGGGTCTCTTTAGGAAACCATTTCTTCAAGTGTGCTAGTCTATCATCACAGCAATAAACACTTAAAGCCCTCTCACCATCAGCCATTGCCTCCTTCTCAGCGAGCCACATACGCAGGCACTTCAGTTGTGTCTACAAACACACACTAGTAGGGGGAAAAACAAAGTGAAAAGCACTGTTTATTTTGTAAACAACCACTCTGAAACTACATATTCTTCTAAATTTAATTATTTGCAAAATAACATGGTTGAAGACAGTCTGTCTTTTTTTTACACATTCAAACCAGTCTTTGTTTGTTGACACATTCTCATACATTTATGAGAAGCATATAAGGACTTCTCCAAGGTCATGCGGTTTCCAGTGTCATCACCTCAGCTCACAAAGGAAGGAAGATAGAAGTTGCTCCTCCATGTGAGTTCCTGTCCTGACAACAGTTTGTAGTAGACTCTGGAAATTACATCAGTGCTTGAGTACCACCAGAATACTTTAGTACTTAACACCATCAACCAGGCTCCTAGGGATTACTTGAAAGATTTAAAGCAACTTCAAAAATGTTAACTTAAACCAAGCTCTATAGAAGGTCAAGCTGGCACTTTTAGATTAACTCATTCCTTCCTTCTTTCCTTCCTTCCTTCCTTCCTTCACTCATGTATTTCCCCCTCTATATATGCAAATCTTTCATTTCAGCAAAAGGATAAAGCCTCTAGGATTTTTTTAAATTTTTAATTGAAAGACAATTGCTTTACAGTGTTATGTTGGTTTCTACCAAACATCAACATGAAAAACCTTTAGTTTTAATGCAGCACCCCATCTTTGTAAAATAAAGTTAGTTTTATTATATTCCTTAAGAATTATTTGTGGAATCTGCCCATTTCATATATACTTTTTCCCCCAGTGTTCATTGAAATTTAGAGAAAACGGCTTAAGTCAAAAAGAAAAGCCATAACTTTAGTAATTGTATCTCAGGAAAATACTATTGATTAAAGAACAACTTTCAAATGGTGTGCACTTTTATTATTGGTAAAACATTTAGAAAACATATTTCAAAACACTTACAATAGGGTTATGGTTGGCATACAAGTACCATCACCGTGTGAGTTTAATTTTCAGAATCAAAGCTCCAGTGAGTAGCAGTTTTATGAGTCCTAACACAGAGTACAGGATGTCACTGAGGTGGCAGAAGGAGGGACAGCCAGCTATGCTAACAGGGCACTATAGACATATACAGAGGAGATAATCAGCTGCCATTGGCAAAGGCTTTGACGTAAGTGACTTGATAAGCATTATGAAAATTGCCTCTGGCAGCCAAGAGTCAGCACAGGTGAAGCTTGTAAACAGAAGTGAGGACAACAAGGTGGGGGCAGGTAATTGCCCCAAAGAGGAACTCACCTTCTTAAGATCAATTCCCTAATGCACATGGCTTTAGAAAGAAAAACTTCTCTCTGCTTTCTGGTTAGGCTGGTTCACAATTGTTTTTTGCATGTTTCTCTATCTAATTTTATTTAATACATGATTTTCCATCTTGCTTCACACAAAAACCCCATTTCTAAAGCATGCTCCGTAGAAGTGCAGTTGCCCAGAGGAGCAGCCAGTAATGCTGAAATCATCTGTAATGCGGCAGAAGAGGGCTGTAGAATTGGAGAGCCTGGCTGCAGCAGCTCCACATGTTTCCCTCTTGTAGAGGGAAACGTGTTGGCATCGCGCACCAGTAAGCCAGAGTTCAAGTGCTGTTATGAGTCACATTTCACACCCTTTGGCTACTGCAGAGTGTTTCAGAGGCAAACACCTCATCAGCCTTGTAGACTTGGACAAACAAGCCTCTTGAGAATCATGAGTGATCTTTTTTCTCTCTTCTGAACAGGTGCCCACTCTGTCATTGTTTCAATGTAGACTCTGAAAAACAGTTCTGAAAACAAAAACACAGAAACTCAAGCAGGTTAGACTTGCTGGTCAGTGAAACTGCAAGAGTTCAAGAGGGAAGACAATTGATTTGGAGTTGACAGAAAGTTAGGGTCATCTTCCTGTTTCCTCTTCTGCTTTACCAATTTGGCTGTGATAGAAAAGAATGCCTGGTCCCCAGACACCCTGGACTATGAACCCATGGAAATCCATGTTGGCTGTCATCTCCTTTGTGACTATCAACTCCATGATGTGAACTAGGGCTCCATATTTTAGTGAGGTCAATTTTTCTGCACCTTTACCTGAGAACCTAACTCAACTTCTGATTTCAGAAATTTTAGCTTCCATAGAAATGCATCAGGAATTTGAAATACAAGCTATCGCTGGCAAGAGAAAAGGGGGTGGGCATGATCCCATGTTAATGCGACAAGAATCTGCTTCTTTGAAAAGGTCAGTCAAGTCACACATGCAGAAGGCATGATGTACAGTGATGGAGAAAAGCACGTATTAATTCAAGTAGTTCTTTTGTTTTACTTTTAGTTGTGCTGGGTCTTCATTGCTACATGCAAGCTTTTCTCTCATTACAACGAGCAGGGGCTACACTTTGTTATGGTATGTAGGCTTCTCATTGTAGTGGCTTCTCTCTTGCAGAGCACAGGCTCTAGGCACGAAGGCTTCAGTAATTGTGGCATGTGGGCTCAGTAGTTGTGGCTCCCAGGCTCTAGAGCACAGGCTCATAAGTTGTAGCACATGGGCTTAGCTGCTCTGCATGTGGAATGTTCCTGGACCAGGGATCAAACCCATGTCCCCTGCATCAGCAGGTGGATTCTTGTCCACTGTGCCACCAGGGAAGTCCCAAGTGAGCTCTTTTACTATCTTCTTGATTACAAAAATATGCTTAATACTATTTACTACAATTTTTAAAGGAATAAAAATTGACTCATATAATATGAACTGTGCCTGTGTGTGTATGTTAGTGATTCAGTAGTGTCCAATTCCTTGCAACCCCATGTACTGTAGCCCCCTAGGCTCCTCTGTCCATGGAGTTCTCCAGGAAAGAAAATTGGAGTGGGTTGCCATTCCCTTCTCCAGGGCGTCTTCCTGACCCAAGGGTCGAATCCAGGTCTCTTGCATTCCAGGCAGCTTCTTTACCATCTGAGCCACCAGGTTTCATGATTAGAGCTATGAAAAAATGTTTTTCTCTTACTCTTTATCAGTGGTCAAAAACAACTATTGCCTTCATCTCCATCTTGTGAATGTGACCTGATCAAACAATGGTTTGGTCACTACTACTGTTTTACCTAATTTTAAACTTTTAAGAAGCTATGCTGTCATATCAGTTGGATCCTCAGCTTATACTCTTCTGTATATAGTCGGATATAGTCTTTAAAACCCCCTTGGCTATTGAAGACTAAAGTGGACACATCTTTGCCTTTGTCTTTCTTCCAAAACTTATAGTGGTTTATCCAGTCTCTTCTACCACCTTCTTCAGAATTTGAGCAATGATGACACAGGAATATTGTGTGTACCATCATATAGATGCTGTATTAGCTTGCTGGGGCTGCTGTAACAAAGTACCACCAAGTGGGTGACTTAAACAAGAACAATTTATTGTCTCACAGCTCTGGAGGCTAGAAGTCCAAGACCAAGGTGTTGGGAGGGTTGGTTCTTCTGAAGGCTGTGAAAGAGGATCTGTTCATGGCTCCCACCTATCCTCTGGTGGTGTTCATTTGCTAAGTCATGTCTGATACTTTGTGACTCCATGGACTACAGCATGCTAGGCATCTCTGTCCTTCACTATCTCCCAGAGTTTTCTCAAACTCATATCTATCTTCTGGTGGTGTGCTGGCAAGTTTTGGTATTCTTTGGTTTGTAGATGTTTCACCCCAACCTCTGCCTTTGTGGTCACATGGAGTTCTCCCCATTGCCATATCTATATCTGCGTCCAAATGTCCTCTTTGGATTAGGAACCAGCTTAATGACCTCATCTTAGCTTGATCATCTGAAAAGATCCTATTCCCGAATAAGGTCATTTTCATAGGTACTAGGCATTAGGGCTTGAACTGGAAAGGCACAGTTCAACCCATAATGGATGCTAAATAAACATCTGTTGAGCTGAAATTAATTGTGCTCTATAAATTGCAAACCTCTACCCAAACCTATAAGACAGAAAAAGCAGAACATGTTCGTCCTGTCCAAAAGAGGGGTAAATGTAGGCAGCAAACATTTCATTCACCAGAGACTCTGAGTAGGTTCAGGAAAAATGTTTTTGTAACTGGACAATTAATAATCAAAATGTTTGGCCACAGATATTTTAAAGCTATAGCCAGTACTGTACATTCTGATGAGTAAATTGACTCCATCTATAAGTCAAACTGGCTTTTTTTCTGATTTGTGTTTTGACCTAGACAAGTCGTCTAGGTTGACCCTCCTGTGGTGGCACTTCCCATAACCTGCTGTTAAAGCAGCTGTTCTCTCTCAGAATCACCCCCACCCTGTAAACTCTCAGCAACTGAATTTGCAAGTTAGCTAAGTAGAGAGCTGAATGGAGTGGATGCTTGGCGGCTGAATCACAATTCAAGACAGGTTTGCCTTTAATAAGTTAATTTTAAGTGTGAAGAATTGATTTATATCCCCAATCAATGGAGTATACTTTGACCTCAAAGTTTTCATAGCCTTTTCTAGTCACTATAGATTTCTCATTTAGTGCATTTTCCTGTATCAACCATGCATTCTCTTTAATTTCCTTTTTTTTTTTCCCATGAAATGCAAAAGCAGAAAATTCTTGGGCTCAAGAAATTCTCTAATAACTAACAATAGATGAGAACCAAGACTTTGTTCATAACAGAAGTTGTCTGCTTTTGTTTCCAAATTAACTTGGTTACAGCATGGGTGTAGTGTTTCTATTCAGTTTATCCCAGTGCCAAGCTCTGCTTGGATAGAGTAGCATAAGGCGGCAAGTTATAAAAACAAAGTCACGAAACACTCCCATGTTTGCATTCTAGGTTCAAATATCCATGGGGAATTCTCAATATCTGTTCTTATTGTACAAAGATGTTTCAGACTATTGGGATCTCTTCACAAGGAGCAGAAGAGAGAATAAGGATGGTAACTAATATTTGTTAAAAATGAATCATGCTTTAGGAACTGTTAGATGTACACATATATTAGCTCTAATTCAAACCAATGCTTTAAGAAAGGTATTATTATCCCCACATGCCAGAAGAGGAAACAGAGACTCAGAAAAGTTAAGTAGCTTTCCCAAGAACACAGCTGGCAAGAAGTAGAGCTACGATTCTATTCTAGACACCAAAATCTACTCTCTTTCTCTTTTATCATAAACATTAATATTTTTCACTTCATCAGCTACATAAAAGCTAAACCCAACACCCATTCTCATTATATTCGTGAGAAAAGCTTATTACAGTCACTGGTAATTGCTCTTATTGTTTGCAAAAATTATATGAATCTATTGTTTCTATTTCTGTTTAGGTTAATAATCTGTAGATATCTGAGTCGCTTGTAAGAAATCCTGGATCTAACAGGATAGGGAAAGAAAATCATATTACATGCCATCTTTTGAAAATAAAAAATTATACATAAATCCATACTTAATTGAATTCAGCAGAAAACACTAATAAGAATTTACAGCTTGCAACAGAGGTCAGCAGACTATCACCTGTGGGCCAAATCCAGCCTGCTGCCTGTTTTTACACAACCCAAGAGCTAAACATATGTTTACATTTTTGAAAGCTTAAAAACCGTAAATCAAAATAAGAAGACTAGTTTGTAAGAACTATATGAAATTCAAATTCCAGTGTCCATAAATAAGGGGTGTTTGTTGTTGTGTTGTTGTTGTTTGGAACACTGCCATCATCATTCATTTATGTACTGCCTGTGGCTTTGAGCAGAGTTGAGTATCTGTGACAATAGTTTTGGCCTGCAAAGCCAAAAAATTTACTACCTGGCCCCTTACAGAAAAATCTTGGCAAACCCAATTATACCAGTCACTGTGGAAGGCTCTATTACTGTGACCAGATGATACACAGACTCTTCTCTTCAGGAAAGTACAATACAGGAAAGGAATAGAATGTGTGCAAGTATTCTGAGGACAGATTAAGCAAGATCAGTGTCATAAGAGATGTTCAAGTTCAGTGAATATTCAAAGTAGGGGAAGATATAAAAAGGCATGAAGATGGAGGCTTGTGGTCTATCTTGTATCCTCATCCTACTTTATATAATAACTGAAAATCAGGGTTAGTGCACATTGGGCCCTTTGTCTGTCTTTACTCTGCCTCAAACATGCACACACACATACATACACATGAGAGATCACAAATGGCATTTTTTCAGGGGTGACCTTATTCTCAAAATTCTATTTTTATCCCCAAAATTATCAATTGCACCAAAGTCATGTATATGAAACTCTCATATATTGTCCATGAATTTTAGAGCTCAAAAGAATTTGGACACTATATAATCCAATGCTTTCATTCTATGGATGAAAACACTGAACCTTGAAAGGTAAAGATAATCCCCAAGTTCAAACAACTAGTCAATGACTGAGCTAGCAGTAGAGGCAGGGAAAGGACCTATAATAGAATACCTGCTTCCATTTACATTTTCTAACTTAACTTTCACAATAGCCCTTCAAGGTGGATATTATGTCCATTTTCAAAAAAAAAAAAAAAAAACACAAAACACCCTGAAGCTTAAAGAGAGTAAAGAAAACTTACCCAGAGTCTCACAAATACTTTTTATAGAAGCTAGAAACTAAAACTTAGACTCCAAATCCTCTGATTCTTCTACTTTAGAATCTTCTAGAGATCTTTAGTAGAAATATTTTTATCCTAGTGCACATGAATTACCTACTTCCAAAACTAAGGTTATCCAGCTTCAAAGTCACATATTGCCCAGAAAATTGGTTTTCTTTTCCATGCATCTTACCCTGAGTGTAGTTCTGGCAAACTTCATAAAATAACATTGGTCAGTTATAGATTTGCCTTATGTCATTCTTGCCTATGATTAAATTGGTCACAGTAAACATCTAGAAATGTTGACTCCCTTTCAGAAGGACAAGAGGTAAAAATCTGGCAGTAATACATTACTTCCTTTCCTACATTAGGCACACACTAGGCCAAATCAATGAAGGATTTATTTTCATCACAAAATTCAGGCGTACATGTTAATATGGTCCTTAGTAGTTAAACTCTTGATCATTTATTAGTTTTACAATGTGGTTATATAGTAATATATCCATTTAAACACACACACATGCTCTCTATAACTTTTACCCTTCCAAGGTCCTGTACTCACACCTGTAAAGGATATATCAGAAACTAGCTAGATGTTCACCCTGAACCCATTTCTTCTCCTGCTTATCCTTCACTAGACTACATTTCCCAGCATCCACTACAACTAGGTGTGGCCATGTAACTAAGCTCTGGCCAATGAAATGTGGGCAGAAGGGAACCATTCCCCACCAGGTCAGCCAATAAACCCTCTGCACAGTCATCCATACTGCCTTTCACCACGCATAGACAATCTCCTGAAGATCTTCAAACCATCTAAGAGGTGACTGAGCCTCTGAAGGGAAAGAAACTGGATCCCTAAGTGACAGCATGAAGCAGAGCGTGTCCCTCTGGCCCATTCTATCTGCACTGGCTGCTAGGAAAGGCAGAAATAAATGTGTAATTCACTGAGATTTCCATAGAATTTAGTCAGCCGTGAAGATCCAAAAACAATTCCACTGAAGCAGCTTAAATATTTCCAGCTATTTGATTTTATTTCCGTTGGATCCTATCTTACTTTATTTTTAAAGTTCATGTTCTCAGTTGAGGTGGCTCTTTATTGTCCAGGATGAATGTGAATATTGGCAACAAGCAAATGAAATTTGATGCCAAATTTTGTAACTGAAGATTTAATCAAACTACAAAAATCTGTTTAAAAATTAAGCAGTAAAGTTACTAATCAAAATTAATATGTGACTCTAAAGCAGTGACTCTAACGCGAATCTGCCCACATCCTATTGTCACACAGCCATACTCACTGTTTACATATGGTCTGGATGTTCTCACACACTACAGGAGCAGAAGTGAGTAGTTGCCACTTGGTTGGCAAATTTAGTATAATTACTATCTGGCTCTTTATAGAAAATTTGGTTGACCTCTTCTATTAAAGAACAAAATTCATTTTCTTTTTTAACTGATTTTGAATGCAGTTCCAAAATGTATGTGTGGGTATGTTAGTCACTCAGCTGTGCCCAACTCTGTGAACACATGGACTGTAGCCCACAAGGCTCCTCTGTCCATGGGATTCTCCAGGCAAGAATACTGGAGTGGGTTGCTGTGCCCTCCTCCAGCATAGAAATTACAAAACATTTTAGGTGTGCAAACATTGTAGTATCAATTATAGAAACCCCTAAGAAAATGATGTTGAAAAATATTACTTGTGAAAATATATGCTCCATGAGATTGGTAAAAATTCAGTAGCTTATACCCTAAGTCGTTTAATAAAGTTAAAAGACAAATTATATACTAGAAGAAAATATCTGTTCCTCAACTATTAGTGTCCAGAATAGATACAAAATTACAAGTCAATCTAAAAAAGATAAGTATATTAATAAGAATATAGAAAAAGGATAGGCAGAGGCAGTTCACCAAAGTCAAAATCTTAATGTCCAGTAAATACATGAAAATGGGAAATGCAAGTTAAAGCAATAATGACTTCATTTAACATCCAAATGACTGGCAAAACTTTAAAATCTGAAAATCTCAAATCATGGTGAGAATGTGGGAAAGCAGGAACTTTCTTGCTAGTGGGCGTGTAATTTTTATTGCTACTTTGGAAAATAATTTGGTAGTTCCAAAGCAGGCTGCATACACATCTTACAACCCAGCAATTCCATTTATAGAAACGTACCCTACAGGAATTCTCACATATGAGCATAAGGAGATTGTCCAAAGATGTCCACTGCAGCCCTGTTTTTAACAGAGAAAAATGGAAACAGCCTCTGTTAGTAGGGAACTGGATAATAACTTGGGATTCTTCATACATGTAAAATTATATGAATTAAAATGAATTAACCACTTCTACTTGGATACATCTGAAAAACATGATGATGAATTAACAAGCAATTGCAAAAAGAATACCCAGTAGCATACCATTTATTTAAAATTTTAAATATCTGGAATTATAAATGTTCAAGGACATTTTTATATGGTAAAATTATAAATTTAAGTTTAAGTAACTGAAGTGACTTAGCTGTAGCAGCAGAAAAACATAGATGTCAGGTTTAGATGATAGTTACCTCTGAAAAGGGAGGGAAAGAGCATATATGGGATGTTGCACCTTAGCTAAAATCTCATAGTTACTTCTTTAAAACAGAGAGAGAGTGAAAGTAAATGTGGCAAAATTATAACATCTTTTATTGACTGGTAAATATCTATTTATTATGGGTTTTTTAAATTTTTTATATATGCTTGTTGCATTTTATATAACATTTTTTTAAGGCTAAAATAACCAGTCACTCCTCTTTACGGTTGCAGTGGGTTCTCCACTCTCTGCACACAACAGGACACTAGGCAGAATGTAGCACATGATGTTCAGGAGATCCTGACTAGACTGTCCATTCAGGACTGGGTCTACCTAAAGAAGCCAGTTGCCATGACACGGCCTTGCCTTGGAATTTTTAGATAAAGTGATCTGCAGGCCTCAAATTGGTATTTACCTACTTCCTGCTTAAGGAATTGCTAGCTCTGCAAAGTTACAACTTCCACAGCTTTTGGAATTTTAATCCATGATTAAGCATCTCCTACTTCAATCTTGTTGTATGAATTGCCTTCCAAACATGGTAACTAAGAGACCATCACTCGGAGCCCTGGAGTATGCTTCTGCCTCAGTCTACACCCTTTGTCAGATCTGTGCTGAAAAGTAACTTTCTCATGATGCAAGCAGGCTAAACACCTCTTTCCCATTTTACCTTGTCACTGCACTCTCCCCTTATTAACACCTGTCACAGCCATAATTCATTAAGCATTTATTGATATATAATTGATGTCTTTTATTCATGGCCCTCCAGAGAAACTGAACAAATAGGAAAGAAAGAAAAAAGAGGAGACTCATTATAGGGATTGGGTCATGCAGTTATGGAGGCCAAGAAGCCTCACAAGCTGCTATCTGCAAGCTGGAGCCCCAAGAAGGGCAATAGTATAATTCAGTTCGTCTTCAGGCCCAGGAACCTGGAGGCCAGTGGTGTAAGTCCTTCAGTTTGAAGGCATCATGAGGTCTATCTCTCCCTCTAAACAGTAGGCTCACAGAGTTGACCTTCAACTTGTCTACAACAGTGTCCCTAGAGCCAGTTCTGAGCCTAGAACAGGTGCTCACTAATTTTTTTGTAGAATAAGAGTCAACTCTCTGCTGAAGTGCAGAAAAGGGTCCTGTCTAGAATCAAAGCCACTGCATGAACCAAATAGATGCTTCATGTCTGCTCAGCATAAATATCTTAACATGTAATGGATTAGTAGCACTCTGAAGGTTTGATTTCTAACTCTGGCTTGGCCATTTACCAGCCCCGAATCCTCAGAATGTTAGGAGTGCAAAGAGAAGTCTTTGGCCTCAAAAGAGGCTATCTAGCCAGTGTTAAGAGACCCAGATCTCTCACTCTGTCCTTATGTGGTCTTGGGCAATTTATTTAACCTCTGAGTCTATCTCTTTATCAAAAATAGAAAGCAATAATTGTACCCACCTACAAATTGTTATGAGTATGATTGTATGAGTTGTACCCTTGGATTGTTAAAATGATCACGAAATATAAGAAAGAAGGAGGAGATGGACAAGTGATAGGAAAGCTTATAAACCAGAAATTATAAAATGATGTGGTATTATTGTTCTCTATAAAATATCTTACCATGCTCTGCTGAAAATGCAAAGAGATACAAAGAGCTATGACACATATCCCTTGCCCTTGAGCAGCTTACAATCTCAAAGAGAGAGAATAATGTGTGTGCATTTTTTGTAATTTTTTTTTTCTTTGCCCACACATAACTTAGCATGGGGGAGCTTACTTCCCCAACCAGTGATCTAACCCACACCCCCTACAGCGGAAGCATGGACTGTTAACCTAACCACTGGACCTCCAGGGAAATCCCTGTGTGTGAATGTTAAAAATGAACAAATCCAGCAGTTGTGCTCCTTAGTGTTTATGCAAATGACTTGAAAACTTATGTTCACACAGAAACCTACATGCATATGTTTAAAGCATCTTTATTCAGAATTGCGAAGGGTGAATGGATAAATAAACCTATGGTCCATTCATACAATGGAATACTATTTAGCACTAAAACTAAATGAGCTATCAAGCTGTGAAAAGACATGGAGGAACTTTAAATGCATATTACTAGATGAAAGAAAACAATCTGAAAATGCTACATACTGTATGATTCCAATTATATGACATTTTGGCAAAGGCAAAACTATGGAGACAATAAAAAGATCAGTGATTGCCAGAGGGGAGGAGGCAAGGAAAGACAAACAGGCAGAGCACAAAGAAATTTCAGGGCAGCTGAAACTATTCTGAATGCTACTACAATGGAAATATAAATCACTGTACATTTGTCCAAACCCACAGAATGTACAACATCCAGTGAACCCTAATGGACTTTGGGTGATAACGATGTGTCAGTATAGGTTCATCAGTGGTAAAAAGTGTACCATTCTGATGGAAGGTGTTGATAGTGTGGGAGGCTATTCGTGCAGTGAGGCAGAGGGTATCTGGGAATTTTATACCTTCTGTTCAATTTTTCTGTGACCCAAAAAAATGTATTCTTAAAAAATACTCATAATGCAAAGCAGTCCTAAGTGTCTAGGGTGTGGGGTAGACCAAAGTGCAAGGAGATCAGCAGAGACCAGGACCATCAATGCAAAAGTAGCAAAAGTAGCATGAGCACAGCCTAAAAAACAGGACTGGAATGGCTCCAGGAACCAGAACAATTCAATTCGAGGTCTACAGAGAATCCCACCCATCCAAACACGGCTGAGGATGAAGGAGGAGGAGGAGGCCCCCATTTATCCAAGAACAAATTCAAAAGGCTATTATCCGAACTGTTGGCACTAAAAAGAGCAGTAAACACTCATCTCAATAAAACTCCTTAAATACAAAAATATTTAGCATGCCCAGTCTGGCTCCTCTCAGTTATTTTTTTTGTTAAATTCTCAATGTAGAGTACAATTTACTTCTCCATTAAAAAAAAAAACAACTTTTTTCCATTCTGTTTTGGTTTGTGGGTTTTTGTTGTCATTTCTTCCTAAAGCGCTGTTTCCTCACATTTGCATCTCCCAGCCTTTTTAATGTGATATTCCATTTAAACTGCCTTTTAATTGTACGTGCTGCCTTGGCAGAACATGACTGATGTACTCGCGTTAATTAGGGCTCCAGTCAGCAACCCGTGCCAGCTGGAAACTGAGAAACAAGCGTAAATTATTCTGTCATCAATCAGCTCGAAAATGTTTGAATCACTAATTAGTTTGCAATTTGGGTGACAGTTTATCTGACGCAGGCGGTGTCAGAAACTTCAGATCTTAGATGAATAATTTGCCAGGAACAAGCGCAGATTCCCTGCTTTTAAATACATGAAGGTTTATCTGCACGTTGAAAGGTGGCTCAGCGGTCGTCATTAACTTCCAACTGGGACTATGTAAATCAGAAATCAGTGTGAGCCTCTTCAGGCCTTGGTGGCTTAACAGATGATATTTAGAAAAAGAAAGCCTCTTTTCTCTTCTTTTTTTATTAATAATTCATAAACTGATAGACAAGGATGTTTGGGCTTGAACAGCTTTAAAAAATCACAATGGTTTATTTTAAAAAGCAATCACCCCCCTTTTACATGAAAATTAGTTGTGCTGTATCTTGCTGTTTAACTGATTTATTCTCCTTTATTATCACGTGACTGGAATGTTAAACGAGAAGTGATTATTAGCCCTTGTCCTTTCAAGAAGGATCATTATTAGGATTTTATTAAATGGCAGACTTACGTTTCTGTTTAAAGAGAAAGGTATGTCGACCAGGACTGGGGGAGATGGGGAGGAAATAAACAATAAAAAATAGAGAAGAGAAATTTTTGTCTAAAAGCATCATAAAAATCTATTATTTGTCCAGTAACTCTTGATAGGTGGCATTAGTGATAAAGAATCCTCCTGCCAATGCAGGAGACAAAAGAGAAGTGGGTTCGATTCTTGGGTTGGGAAGACCCCCTGGAGTAGGAAATGGCAACCCACTCCAGTATTCTTGCCTGGAAAATTTCATGGACAGAGGAGCCTGGTGGGTCCTTGGGGTCCTTGGAGTTGCAAACAGTCGGACATGAATGAGAATGCACATACATACATACAATGGATGCTAGTATGACCCCTGGTTATTTGAATTGAGGATCAGGCTTGCATTAACTGTTGTAATAATTCCCTGCATTAACTGTTGTTGGGAGAGTATGTCATCTGCAGGATACTTTAGGATTATGGTGTGATTTGGATCTGTAGCTCCATTATCCCTGTATTAATAGGCCATGCGCTGCTCTATGCATAGATGATTGAGGCTAAAGGGAGTTGTCACCTTTCAAAAGTTATTAGCAAGAGGTCAACTCAGGCCATCCTATTAATTGTAATAGACCTAGAGAGTGGCAAAAGCAATACTGCCCACTTCTAGAATGGAAAAGGGGAAGAGAGAAAAATAAATGAGTCGAGAGTATTCTGTGCCTTCCTCATAGCTGGCTTAGAGCTCGAGAACAGCTGTCTAGAAGCAGGAGCAATGGGGTTTAAGGAATCCCCTAAAGGGGACGGTGGAGAAGCATATGGACCAGTACACAGCACAGACTCCACAGCCTGCTCTGTGCCAAGGCCTCAACATCCAAGAAGGGAAAGACAGGGTGAGAGAAGCAGAGCTAAAAACTTAGCGTGTCACTTTTTCTCTCAGTGCAATGTCCTAATTTCTCTTGTTAAGAGATTTCTTGATAACCTCCCATAGCCCAAAGCCACTTGGTCAGTCAAGCCTCCTCCCAGAATTTTGGCTCATCATTTCACCTCTAAAACCATTTCCTGAGTTCAGGTGGGGTGGTCTCTCTTTGGATCAGCAAATCTAGTTCTTAACCAGAAACCCATGTGGGTCTCTTCTTCTCCTCCCTACGCACCTGCACCCCTACTTCAGGCCATTGCACTCATTCCCAAAGCACAGCTGGGAGTTGTGTTTGGCAAGGGCAATGATAGTAGCAAAAGATAAGGTGTCCAGAATGCCCACAGTGTGTTGAGAGGACAGTGGGGGAAAAAAAAAATCTGATTAAAGAGTACTATAAAAAAAACCTAGTGTTTCAGTTTGGGATAGAATGTTTAGCCTGTAGGTAACGGGAAGTCATTCAAAATTTCCAATTATATTGGAATTGGAATTATAATTCCAATTATAATCTCCCATTTGGAGATTATAATCTCCAATTATTATCTCCAATTTGGAGATAATATATATCTCCAAAATATAATGAAGTTAGTTAAGTGAAGGGTATAATGTGTACAATTGCAGTAATACTGTTTTCATTGTATGCCTTAAAATAGGCTAATTTGGAACAGAAATGTCCTAAAATCATCTCTGTTCTTTCAAAATCATTCATGCAATTAAAAGAGAATTTTAAGAAATTTTTTGTTAAAAAACAAGATACAAAAAAATGACAAGACAAGCTGAAGCCTGGGAGAAAACATTTGCTAATCATATATCCAACAAAGGACTAGTATCCAGAATATATAAAGAATTCTCAAAACTCAATGATTAAAAAAAAAAATCCAATTAGAAAATGAGTGAAAGACACAAACTGAAATTTCATTGAAGAGGATATGCAGATGGCAAATAAATATATGAAAATATGTTCAGCACCATTAGCCACTGGGAAAATGCAAATTAAAAGCACAGTGAGATATCACACATACCTAGCAGAATGCTTAACACACAAAATAGTGATATCACCAAATGCTGGCAAAAATGCAGAGACTGGATCACCCATACACTGCTGGTAGAAATACAAAGTGGTTCAGCCACTTTGAAAGTGAATATGGCAATGTTTTGTAAAACTAAATATACCATACAAGTCAGCAGTTGTACTCTTGGGCATACAGTCAAGAGAAATGAAAACTTACATTTATACAAATACCTGTACCTAAATGTGCATAGCAGCTTTCTTTGTAATAGCCAAAACTGAAAAAACTCATATGTTCTTTAATGGGTGAGTGGTTAAACAAACTATGTATATCCATACTCTAGAAGACTACTCAGCAATAAGAAAGGAACAAACCCTTCATACACGCAGCAACTTAGATCACAAGAAAATTTTGCTGAATCAAAAATAATCCCCAAAAGTTACATACTGTACAATTACAGTTTATGTAACATCCTTGAAACAACATAAGTGTAGAGATGGAAAACATATTGCTAGGTTTTAGGCTGGAGGAGAGAAGACAGGGAACGGGGTTGTAAAGGCAACACGAGAGATCTTTGTGATGATAGAACTGCTTCTATTATCCTGACGGGTGGTGGTGGTTACATGACCTTTCAACGTGGTAAAATTGAATAGAATGAAATACACACACACACACAGATACACAAATGAGTACAAGTAAAACTGGGGACATATGAATGAGATGGGTCAGTTGTATCAATGTCAGTATCCTTGCTGTGATATGCACCATGGTTCTACATGGGAAAACTGAGTAAACAGCACGTGGGGTCTCTCTGAATCATTTCTTACAACTTTATGTGAATATTCAATTACCTTGAAATAAAAGGATGTATTAAAAAATATAGTCTGGAAAAAACACTGACAGTACCTCTGCTTAGAAATCGACAGAAACACAAGACCCATGTAGAATTTCTGCCATCATTTCAGAGGTGAACAAGGGAGTGGGTGTAATTCAGGAATCCAGATTGGTGGCACCTCTCCCATGTTGAAAGCATGGCTTCTAAGGCCACTCTCAGGTTGGGGAAGTGGGGTTACCATCCCAGACAGCTGGAAGGAGAAGAGTCTGGAGGAGCACACAAGGCAGATTTTATGAGCCAAGCTAGGAAATTATACATAGCACTTGCTAAACAAACAAACAGGAAAGTTCATCAAAGCCCAAGAGGAGACTCCAGCATTATTTCAATCCTTCCCTTCCTCAGTGCTTCTGAGAAGAATGAAAATAGCCTTTTAAAATGAAAATATTGAAAATTATATTTCTAGAATCTTTGGGAAATGAAAGATGATGGTGCAGCTTACCACTGCCAATGAAAATGACATATGTTTTAATCTTGATCACTTTTTTCAAATCATTTCACTGTCAAGCTATTCAGTAAAAATTCAAAATTGGCAAAACAATCCAGTGATAACCATATTAGCCTAGAGGTGTCTAAATTGCCTTTTATAACCCTCAGCATCCCTGGAGAGGGAAATGGCAATCCACTCAAGTATTATTGCCTGGAAAATCCTATGGACAGAGGAGGCTGGCGGACTAAGGTCCATGGGGTTGCAAAGAGCTGGAGACGACTTAGCAACTAAACAACAATAACAATCTTCAGCACATTAGTACAAATTGGACTTTCCTGGTGGCTCAGAGGTTAAAGCGTCTGCCTGCAACGTGGGAGACCCGGCTTCAGTCCCTGGGTCGAGAAAATCTGCTGGTGAAGGAAATGGCAACCCACTCCAGTATTCTTGGACATGACTGAGCGACTTCACTTACTTACTTAAACATTTGAAAGGGTGGGACAGTAGACTGGTCAAGTTTTCTGTAAGAAGGTAGAAGGGAAGTTGTGCTCAGTTTTTCAATAGATCTTTCCTAGGTAGAGCATGACATGAAACTACCTTGGGGGAGCTAAGATGCATCATAAGAACTTACATACTTTATAGCCAGCCATTTGATTTATCCAATCATTCATTCAAACAATGTGCACCAAGTACTACACTGGTATGCTTGTGCTCAATCATGTCTGACTCTTTGTGACCCCATGGACTGTAGCCCTCCAGGCTCCTCTGTCCATGGAGTTCGCCAGGTAAGCATACTGGAATGGGTTGCCATTTCCTACTCCAGGGGATCTTCCCAACTCAGGGATCAAACCTGCATCTCTTGCATCTCCTGCACTGGCAGATGGATTCTTTATCACTGTGCCACCTAGGGAAAGTACCACACTAGGTATTAGAGATTCAGTGGAGAGCAAGATAGATCTAATCTGTTCTCCATGGAGTGTATCACTCCTTCAAAGACTGAACTATTTTAAAGTTTTATTAGTGCTATGATGGGAGAAGTAGGGTTTGCTTTAAGAGCACATAGCAGGAGTCTAGGCTTAATCATTGAAGGCTTCCTTGTGGAAAATTAAGCTAACTTGTGATGAGTAATTAACTAGGAGAAGAGGAGGGAAAAGAAGCAGAGAAGTGTATATTGGGTCAGTAATTCTTCCTTATGATGAGGGCAGTGGTAACAGAGAAGTGGGCAAATTTGGGTGAACACCTCAGGCTCCAATCAACCTAAAGAAATGGGAAGTTTGATAATGAAATTCAGTTTAGACCTCCTACAAAGGTAAACACAACTCTGTAATGATGGTCAGAAATGGAGTGGTTGCAGCGGGAAAAAGTGAATAGGACAATCTCCTTCCTCTGTCCACTCCTCAGTGATGTTGTTTTTTAGTCACTATGTCATGCCTGACACTTTACAATCCCACAGACTGTAGTCTGCTAAGATCCTATTCCCATGGGATTTCCCAGGCAAGGATACTGGAGTGGGTTGCTGTTTCCTTCTCCAGGGGGAATCTTCCTGACCCAGGGATCAAACCCACATCTCCTGCTTGGCAGGTGGATTCTTGGGAATCCTCTTGGCAGAGGGATTCTGGGAAGCCATCTCCTCATTGATTGAGAAGACAAAATCCTCAGCTATGTCTCCTTCTCTCCAAAGTCAGTTCTAACTTTTTAACTCATGTAGCAGCATGCTTCAACCTTCTAGAGAGTCTCTAAAATATTGATTTGCCACTGATATTAACTGGGCTATGGATTCAGCTATTCAACCTTGCTTCTTTGTCATTACCCTAAAGGACTGCCTTCAACTGCATGGTCCAAGTTGGCTTATCCCTTGTCCCAGTCCAGCCAGCAAATATTGCAGAAGGGAAAAGAAAAATAGAGAAACGTCTCTTTCTTCCTAGGAACTGGCAGATGTCCCATCTTCACGCATTCTATTGCCCAGAATTTAGCCAGGTGCCCACATCAAACCCTAAGAAAGGGAAATATTGCCTTTGCTGTAGGTGGCTATGTTCCTAACTAAAATTAAAAATTTGATTAAATAATGAGATGAAGGGAAGTATGGATATTGGGATAGATATCAGTCTCTGCCACACCATTTTCTTTAAATGTGATTGATCCTTCCAGTAAGAGTTTAAATGCAGTTTTAACTCAGACTAACCCAGTTGTAAAGCCCCACTGATGCTGAAATACAAAGAAAAAAAATTCTGTGTTATGAAAAGCTCTGATCATTCATTTGATGGGGGTACATTAGACCACATTATTTGGCTCTAGATGTCTGTAAATTAAAGGAAAAGCTATTCTACCCACCAGCCATCTTGAATTTAACATTCAGAATTCCTATAGCTTTGAATTGTTGTTGTTGTTCAGTCACTCAGTTGTGTCTGACTCTATGACCCCATGAACTCTGCAGCACACCAGGCTTCCCTGTCCTTCACTATCTCCTGGAGTTTGCTCATACTCACGTCCATTGAGTTCATGATGCCATCCAACCATCTCATCCTCTGTCACCCCCTTTTCCTCTTGCCCTCAAACTTAACCAGCATCAGGGTCTTTTCCAGTGAGACAGCTCTTCACATTAGGTGGCCAAAGTATTGGAGCTTCAGCTTTGGGAAATGTGTCTAAAGTTAGGGAAACAGAAAACAATTTTTATGGCCTAGTGTGATACATATATCTGTTAAAAGACAGAGATAATTATCGGCCTGCTCCTTTATTCTATCACAAACATCAGAGCATAGTAATTTCACCCTATGACCTACCCAGATAGAACTACCTACATTCTGTCTGCCCTTCTGACCCCTCTAGACTCCATGTAGTTTTCTGGAGGGAAAATATAAAGCTGATACTGCACTGCTTTACTATTGATGCAGTTTACCTCCAGTTCAGCTCTAACCTCAGAATCTCAGTAGCTCAGAGATAGGGTTTCATTCTGATCTCTATGACAGAGTCTTGCCTTATTTCTCACTAGCCAAATATTTACTTCAATCCCTATTTCTCCTGTAAATCAGCTATCATCTCATATTTTCTTTCTCCTGCATTTCTTTCTTGCCCCCCTTCCCATTTGTAGCATCCCAATAACTGGATTCATTCATTCTTTAAATGAAATGATTATCCCATTCACCAACTAATTTGGTGATCAGATGCTTAAATACCAGTCTCTTTGTAAAACCACTCCAGTACTCTTGTCTGGAAAATCCCATGGACGGAGAAGCCTGGTAGGCTACAGTCCATGGGGTCGCGAAGAGTCGGACACGACTGAGCGACTTCACTTTCACTTTTCCCTTTCATGCACTGGAGAAGGAAATGGCAACCCACTCCAGTATTCTTGCCTGGAGAATCCCAGGGACGGTGGAGGCTGGTGGGCTGCCGTCTATGGGGTCGCACAGAGTCGGACACGACTGAAGTGACTTAGCAGCAGCAGCAGCAGCTTTGTAAAACAAACCATTGTTAAGCCAACCCATCTTAAATTCTTCTATAACCCCTTAAACAAGCATTCTTGCTTTCTCTCTCTGTCTCTTTCTCTTTTTCTCTGACAGACCAGTATTGATGCTTTATTAACAATATTATCAATTATTTCCTACATGCAATTTTCACTCCTTTGGCTTCTTTTCTACTTTGAGAATTTCTATTCAAATGTATTCATCATTTGAATCATTAGTTTGGAGCCACAGTTAATTTGTAGACATCTAGTCCTTTAATTCTGCCTCAGTTTCCTCTGTCGCCTTCTACTATGGGAGATAGTCCATAACTACCTTAATTGGTATGCGCCTTTTTGGAATGGTGTTGTAGTCAGCTTATGCTAGATTGGGGCTTCCTTCATAGCTCAGTTGGTAAAGAATCCACCTGCAAAGCAGGAGACCCAGGTTTGCTTCCTGGGTCGGGAAGATTCCCTTGAGGAGGGATAGGCTACCCACTCCAGTATTCTTGGGCTTCCCTGGTGGCTCAGCTGGTAAAGAATCTGCCTGCAATGCAGGAGACCTCGGGTCAATCCCTGGATTGGGAATATCCCCTGGAGAAGGGAAAGCCTACCCACTCCAGTATTCTGGCCTGGAGAATTCCATGGACTGTATAGTCCATGGGGTCGCAAAGAGTCGGACATGACTGACTTTCAGTTTCACTTTTGCTTTGCTGGGTTGGGCTGTAGTAATAAACCCATCAGTTCAACAGCTTACTTCAACAAAGGCTAATTTTTCACTCACTCATGTCACATGTTGGCTGTAACCCTACTCCATGCCATCCTTGTCTGGGAACAGAGTCTGAAGGAGAAGCCCCTACCTGGGACATGCCAGGCTCAAGGCCAAGAAGAAAAAGAGATGATAAAACCAACAGTGCTCTTGGAGTCTCTACTAACAGGTGTCACGTGTCACTTTCACACATGGACCTTTGGTCAGAGCAAGTCACAATGCCAAATGACATACCAATGGAGCAGAAATTATAATCCTCCCACAGAGACAAACTAGGTAGAAAAGGACCCAAGTCTTTTAACAGAAATACAATCTTCTGTAAATTCCAAAACTGTCCCCATGAGCATTCTGGGTTACCTGGCAGTGACTAGTTAGGACTAGAGGTATCTTCCCTGTGAGAGGAGATGTTGAAACTTCACACATCTCTTATGGTCTCCATGGATGGCGTAACTGGTTTTTCCATTCATTACTGTAAACACCTGTCCCTTAAGTCTGTTTAGCATCCAGTCTTTCCGGCCCCCCACTGATAAAGCTGCTCTCAAACTTGAACTACTCCACAAGAGTAGAGTGGAAGGGAGTTGGAAAGGGTCCCACCCTGAGAGCACAACCACCAAGCTTCCACCAGACCCTGGCACAAACATGTCTCTACTCGGGACACCAAGAAATAAGAGGCTGTGTACCTGCTCATGCTAAGAGATCTATAAGCTGCTTCCTTAACCCCTTTAGGGTTGACATTTTGGAATTAATTCTCACTTCAATCTTCCATGTTGGAGCTTCAATTTACAAGGCACCAGTCAAAAGAACATTTCCTTTCCTCCTCGATAATATTATCAAAAACTGGACACACTGCTACCACATGTATGTTGTGAACAAATCCTACCCTTGTATTCCATATATTCTGGCTTCCCATATTCATAGTTAACCACATCCAAATTAATTTAGCGAGCTCTTATATTTATGTGATTGTTCCCAAAAGCAGAAAAAAAAAAAAAAGAGCATAGGTATTAAAACAGCAAATGCCAACAATTATACAGTTCAGTTCAGTCACTCAGTCGTGTCTGACTCTTTGCGACCCCACAGACTACAGCACACCAAACCTCCCTGTCCATCACCAACTCCTGGAGATTACTCAAACTCATGTCCATTGAGTCAGTGATGCCATCCAACCATCTCATCCTCTGTCATCCCCTTCTCCTCTCGCCTTTAATCTTTCCCAGCATCAGGGTCTCTTCAAATGAGTCAGTTCTTCACATCAGGGGGCCAAAGTGTTGGAGTTTCAGCTTCAGCATCAGTCCTTCCAATGAATATTCAGGACTGATTTCCTTTAGGGTGGACTGGTTGGAACTCCATGCAGTCAAAGGGACTCTCAAGAGTCTTCTCCAACAACACCACAGTTGAAAAGCATCAATTCTTCGGTGTTCAGCTTTCTTCACCGTCCAACTCTCACATCCATACATGTCTACTGGAAAAACCATAGCCTTGACTAGACAGACCTTTGTTGGCAAAGTAACATCTCTGCTTTTTAATATGCTGTCTAGGTTGGTCATAACTTTCCTTCCAAAGAGTAAGCCTCTTTTAATTTCATGGATATAGTCACCATCTGCAGTGATTTTGGAGCCCAAAAAAATAAAGTCTGACACTGTTTCCACTGTTTCCCCATCTATTTGCCATTAAGTGATGGGACCAGATGCCATGATCTTAGTTTTCTGAATGTTGAGCTTTAAGCCAACATTTTCACTCTCTTCTTTCACTTTCATCAAGAGGCTCTTGAGTTCTTCTTCACTTTCTGCCATAAGGGTGGTGTCATCTGCATATCTGAGGTTATTGATATTTTTCCTGGCAATCTTGATTCCAGCTTGTGCTTCCTCCAGCCCAGTGTTTCTCAAGATGAACTGTGCATATAAGTTAAATAAGCAGGGTGACAATATACAGCCATGATGTATTCCTTTTCCTATTTGGAACCAGTCTGTTTTTACATGTCCAGTTCTAACTATTGCTTCCTGACCTGCATACAGATTTCTCAAGAGGCAGGTCAGGTGGTCTGGTATTCCCATCTCTTGAATTTTCCACAGTTTGTGGTGATCCACATAGTCAAAGGCTTTGGCATAGTCAATAAAGCAGAGGTAGATGTTTTTCTGGAACTCTCTTGCTTTTTCAATGATTCAACAGATGTTGGCAATTTGATCTCTGGTTCGTCTTCCTTCTCTAAAACCAGCTTGAACATCTGGTAGTTCACGGTTCACGTACTGCTGAAGCCTGGCTTGGAGAATTTTGAGCATCACTTTACTAGCTTGTGAGACGAATGCAATTGTGCGGTAGTTTGAGCTTTCTTTGGCATTGCCCTTCTTTGGGACTGGAATGAAAACTGACCTTTTCCAGTCCTGTGGCCACTGCTGAGTTTTCCAAATTTGCTGGCATATTGAGTGCAGCACTTTCACAGCATCATCGTTTAGGATTTGAAATAGCTCAATTGGAATTCCACCACCTGCACTAGCTTTGTTTGTAGTGATGCTTCGTAAGGCCCACTTGACTTCACATTCCAGGATGTCTGGCTCTAGGTGAGTGATCACATCATGGTGATCATCTGGGTCATGAAGATCTTTTTTGTACAGTTCTTCTGTGTATTCTTGCCACCTCTTCTTAATATTTTCTGCTTCTGTTAGGTCCATATCATTTCTGTCCTTTATTGAGCCCATCTTTGCATCAAATGTTCCTTTGGTATCTCTAATTTTCTTGAAGAGATCTCTAGTCTTTCCTGTTCTATTGTTTTCCTCTATTTCTTTGCACTGATTGCTGAGGAAAGCTTTCTTATCTCTTCTTGCTATTCTTTGGAACTCTGCATTCAAATGGGTATATCTTTCCTTTTCTTCTTTGCTTTTCATGTCCCTTCTTTTCACAGCTATTTGTAAGGCTTCCTCAGACAGACATTTTGCTTTTTTGCATTTCTTTTTCTTGGGGATGGTCTTGATCCCTGTCTCCTGTACAACGTCATGAACCTCCATCCATAGTTCATCAGGCGTTCTGTCTATCAGATCTAGCCTCTTAAATCTATTTGTCACTTCCACTGTATAATCATAAGAGATTTGATTTAGGTCATGCTGAATGGTTGAGTGGTTTTCCCAACTTTCTTCAGTTTAAGTCTGAATTTGGTACTAAGGAGTTCATGATCTGAGCCACAGTCAGCTCCATGTCTTGTTTTTGCTGACTGTATAGAGCTTCTCCATCTTTGGCTGCAAAGAATATAATCAATCTGATTTCAGTATTGACCATCTGGTGATGTCCATGTGTAAAGTCTTCTCTTGTGTTGTTGGAAGAGGATTTTTACTATGACCAGTGTGTTCTCTTGGCAAAATAAAAACTCTATTAGCCTTTTCCCTGCTTCATTCTGTACACAAAGGCCAAATTTGCCTGTTACTCCAGGTGTTTCTTGAGTTCCTAGTTTTGCATTCTAGTACCCTATAATGAAAAAGACATCTTTTTGGGGTGTTAGTTCTAGAAGTTCAACAATTCAATAATAGTTCAACAATTATTAACCCCAGTCTATTACATTTCATTTCAAAAAATGACCAGAATCTAAATAAACTCAAATACCAAGGTAACCATGAGGAATTACCTTGAATTTTTTTCATTTCTTTTAATTCACTCAAGAGATTATATTTAATTGTTTCTCTCCCCTACCATAATATAGTTGTGAAAAAGCCCTGGTCTTAAAGGGTTCCCAGTTCTACCAAGAGCTTGTCTATGTAACACTGTCTATATGTGCATCTATAAGAAATGATCTGTGATCATTTAGCTGATAAAGTAACTCCTAACAGACTTAAATATATTGTAGCCCTTTGATCATCATTTCCCCACACCATATCCATGGCAGACATTAACAGTCAATCTCAGCACTCTGTCTTTCCATCCCTAAAGTCAGCCTTAGAATCCTGCTCCACACAGTGCTCCTGGCAGTAGCCTACCACTGATGGAAATCATGCTGGAGGTGGAACTAGATGTGGAAACCACTATCTTGGTCCCAGTAGCCACTGGAAGCTCTTTGACACCATGATAGCTACCTGTGATCAAACTTTTCCTTACCTAGTCTCTGGGGTGTTTCTCCAGGTTAGTTTCCTTTTGTTCAGAACTTGACCCTTTCTATACACATAAAACATGATTTACCCATCACTTGATTTTAATTTAGTGAGTTTTCTTCCATTCATTACCTTGGTTAACTGCCTTTTGTGCCTAGAGTTTGTAACCCTATTTTATTTTGAATATTTCAATCCACATAGACACTTACAGCAACACTATTAATATCTTTAGCAGACTCCTGGTTCATTTAAACATTTCCTTTCTACACCTTTGCAAGCATCAAAGTTTTGAGCAGAGATATAAAATAATTTTATCAAATAAATATCTGGGGTTCTAAATAAGCCATTGTAATTTCATAATGTTTTAATTTCCTAGGGCTCATCTAACAATGTACCATAGCCTGAATAGCTTAAAATAAGAGAAATGTATTATCTTACAGTTCTGGAGTCTAGAAGTTCAAAATCAAGGCATT
Organism: Giraffa tippelskirchi; assembly: GCF_054371585.1. Taxonomy (NCBI): domain Eukaryota; kingdom Metazoa; phylum Chordata; class Mammalia; order Artiodactyla; family Giraffidae; genus Giraffa; species Giraffa tippelskirchi. The sequence continues at coordinate 173,539,482 of NC_137275.1, forward strand.
GACAGGGTCATGCTCCCTCTGAAACCTATAAGGGAGCATCTTCTCTAAACCCTCTCTTGCTCCTGGTCATTTGCCAACAATCCTTGGGGGTTCCTTAGCTTGTAACTGCAGTGCTTTGATCTCTGCCTCCATCACAGGGTGTTCTCTCCTCTTGTGTCTATATATCTGTGTGTCTTCCCCTCTTCTAATAAAGACACCAGTCATACTGGACTGGGCTCATTTGAAAGACTTCCTCTTGACTTGATTGCATCTGCAAAGATAATAGAGTCACAGTTACAGGTACCAGGAATTAGATCAGTGTACCTTTTGGGGCAACACAGTTCAACCCATAACATAGTTTTGGATACAGTTCTAATTCTCTAAGATAACATATTGAATCAGAGCCTAATTAAGGGAGATGATGCTTCATTGTTGAATGAGAGGTTTGTCTCAGCTCATTCATCTGCTTGCAAAGGTATGTCATTCCCAAACATTTATGTTTCCAAAGGAGGCACCATACACTAAGTGAGAGAAGATTTACTGGCTACTCTTCCCATATGCAGTCTCACCCTGAAGGAGTAGTTATTAATCCAGCAAGTGCTCTAAATAGGTTCTAATTCCTTTTCTTTGAGCAATATCTCCTTTTTAAATTTATTTATTTTTAATTAGGATAATTGCTTTACAATACTGTGTTGATTTTTGCCATACATCAACATGAACCAGCCATAGGTATACATATATCCCCTCCCTCTTGAAACTCTCTCTCATGTCCCACCCCATCCCACCCCTCTAGGTTGTCAGAGAGCACCAGTTTGAGCTCCTTGAGTCATACAGTGAATTCCCACTGGCTATCTATTTTACATATAGTAATTTATATGTTTCCATGCTACTCTCTCAATTCATCCTACCCTTTCTTCTCACATTGTGTCCACAAGTCTGTTCTCTATGTCTGTGTCTCCATTGCTGCCCTGAAAATTGGTTCATCAGTACCATCTTTCTAGATTTCACATATATGCATTAATATATATTTGTTTTTCTCTTTCTGACTTATTTCACTCTGTATAATAGGTTCTAGATTCGTCCACTTCATTATAACTAATTCAAATGTGTTTCTTTTTATGGTTGAATAATATTCCATTGTATATATGTACCACAGCTCCTTAATCCATTTATCTTTCGATGAACATCTAACTTGCTAACATATTCTAGCTATGGTAAATAGTGCTGCAGTGAACACTGGGGTACATGTGTCTTTTTCAATTATGGTTTTCTCAGGGTATATGCCCAATAGTGGGATTGTTGGGTCATATGGTAGTTTTATTCCTACTTTTTTTAAGGAATCTCCATACTTGAATAGTATCTTAATTCTTGATAGTATCCTTTGCAAGGCATAATGAATCTGCATGAAAACGAAAGTATCTTATTTACACATTTATTATATATCATGTATAAATGCTGCTGGTTTGATGTTATAAAAATAGCACATTGCCATTATAGAAAATATTTTTTAAAAATCTAAAAGTTGTTAAAGAAAATAAAATTTATGTAATAGTCTACTATCCTCATCTACTTTATTTGTATTTTTACATAATTCCTTCTAGTCTTTACGTATAGATTTGAAAAATAATTATGATGGTACTACAAATACTAATCTGCATGCATATTCTAGTGAGTGGCTTTAAATCTGTAGCTTAATTGTGATGAAAGAAACAAAGTCTACTTGGTTTCTAGTAAGGAGAAGAAAAGAAAAAGACAATACCTCATTCATCAACTCCAAGTCTCAAAAGTTACATGATATGTGTGAACAGCTTTAGTTCATAATAGATAAGTAAGCATTAGATCATCAGCTTATAGTAGATAACAGAGACATTAGGTCTACCTAACAAAGCGGTTTAGATACAAATGACCTAAACAATACCACCCTTTGTTCACCTCAGATAATGGGACACTGTGTAAATATTGAATGGGATACAAGTGCTTGTAGTTATCACATAAACCTAAATAATTGACAGTGTAGAATTCCAACATTAAATAAGCTGCTATACATGTCCTGCTTTTCTTGAAGAAAATGATATGTATTTCTTAGAGTTAAGGAAATATGTGATAGAAATATAAGCAATGTCTTTGGTTTCTGACTTGTTTTCTACTTTGCTTGTAATTCACAGCAGTTTCAGTTTATCTATCAATACATGGGCAATTCCCCCAACATTCTGACCTCTCAGTTTGTCATCTTCCTGAAGTCTAGTTACTGTGATCTCTGTACCATTAAAGTTGCTCACTGATGAAGCCACACTTGGAGTTCAGTATTCACTCAAAATTCTCTCTATTTCTCCAACCAGCATCTCCTTAATTTCTGTCTTGTTCACCCTCTCAGACTCAAAAAACGTCCAATTCCTTGAAATTTGCTGATTATTTTGCTTATGAATCTCATCTTGACCTCATATTTCTATATAAATCCTCAATCTTTGGTCATTCACCATTTTCTCCATTTGTACTGCTGAGCAAAAGAATTACAAAAACCACAATGAGGTACCATTTCACGCCCATCAGAATGGCTGCTATCCAAAAGACTACAAGCAGTAAATGCTGGAGAGGGTGTGGAGAAAAGGGAACCCTCTTACACTGTTGGTGGGAATGCAAACTAGTACAGCCACTATGGAGAACAGTGTGGAGATTCCTCAAAAAACTGGAAATAGAACTGCCATATGACCCAGCAATCCCACTGCTGGGCATACACACTGAGGAAATCAGACTTGAAAGAGACACGTGTACCCCAATGTTCATCGAAGCACTGTTTATAATAGCCAGGACATGGAAGCAGCCTAGATGCCCATCAGCAGATGAATGGATAAGGAAGCTGTGGTACATATACACAATGGAATATTACTCAGCCATTAAAAAGAATACATTCGAATCAGTTCTAATGAGGTGGATGAAACTGGAGCCTATTATACAGAGTGAAGTAAGCCAGAAAGAAAAACACCAATACAGTATACTAACGCATATATATGGTATTTAGTCAATTGGTAAAGATAACTCTGTATGCGAGACATCAAAAGAGACACAGATAAATAGAACAGTATTATGGACTCTGTGGGAGAGGGTGAGGGCGGGATGATATAGGAGAATGGCACTGAAGCATGTAAATTATCATATGTGAAATGAATCACCAGTCCAGGTTCAACGCATGATACAGGGTGCTCGGGGCTGTTGCACCGGGATGATCCAGAGGGATGGGATGGGGAGAGAGGTAGAAGGGGGGTTCTGGAAGGGAAAAACATGTACACCCATGGTGGATTCATGTCAATGTATGGCAAAACAAATACAATATTTTAAAGTTAAAAAATAGAAAATAAGCTAACTTAAAAAAAAAAAATTACAGAAAAGTCAAGAAACTTGGCTAATCTAACTTCAACCGAGCCTTCATTGCTTAATGTCTCATTTCAGAGGATTACAGCTCCCTCAAGAATTTTTCCATTTTCACATTCTTCAGACCCTCACCTCCCCCTAAGATTCACTCTCACCACCAAGAAAAGACCACACCTGCCACTTTTAAGGAAGGTCAAAGCCTTTGTGGTCAGGCCAACTTGGAACCTTCACATAGTAGCTGTGTGACCATGAGGGAAGCTGTTCACTTCCTGTGGCCTCAGGCCTATTATGAGGATGAAACAAAAGAAGTTTGTGAGAACACATCAGCCAGCACCTGGCAGGTGGTCAAAGCCCAGTAAATGTGGGTAGAACCCCAAAGTTGAATATCAGACAGCTGTCTACGTTGCCTTTGCTTAAGTCTGGCCCAAGCAGGGTTTCTCACATTGAGACTCAACTCTCCATGAGACAGAGGAATAGAAGGAGGTGATGAGACCCAGCCATTCAAGCTGACTTGAGGAGCCTCATCTTCTTCCTTTCTTTTCTTTTCCTGGCCTCTTTCTAAGAGGAGTATATCTGTGACTTATAAAAACCACTGAAGAGATAGAAGACAAGCATGTGAGGTGAAAGCAGGAGAGAGAGGATCTGGGTCCATCAAGATTGGTTAAGTTTTCTATGTTCACTTGTGGAAACTAGAATGCAGAATGGCATGTCAGCCTGTCCAAATTGAATAGACTATATGTACAATGTACTGATTTACAGCTGGGATCAAACTGAGGCCCAGTGAGGCTTCAAAAGTTGGCTTTGGTGATGCCTTCCCACTTCTCTTTGATGGTCCCCATTGCCAATGGGCCCCATCATAGTCTCCTCCCCACACCAGCCTGGTATTGTACCCAGGCCTCCCTTGGGGTTTCCCTTGTGGCTCAGATAGTAAGGAATCTGCCTGCAATGCAGGAGACCTGGGTTTAATCCTTGGATCCGGAAGATCCCCTGGAGAAAGGATAGGTATTCTATCCTAGTATTCTTGCCTGGAGACCCCATGAACAGAGGATCCTGGTGAGCTACAGTCCATGGGATCCCAAAGAGTTGGACACAAGTGAATGACTAATACTTTCTTTCTCTCCCCTTCCTGGCCAATCCATGGACCTACTGTTGCTGTTGCTTAGTTGCTAAGTCGTGTCCAACTCTTTTGTGACCCCATGGACTGTAGCCAACCATGGATCTCTACTTCCTTTCAAAATGTAGTGGTCCTGTGTTCCAATCCCTAGGGGCTGAGTGACAGCCACCTTCTCTAAGAAGGAAATTTTAGGTTACACACATGTTTATGAACATTGACTCTCTGTCCTCTTCCAGCTAACATACATTCTTGTTATCCCAATACTGTGACTCTAAAGCTGAGAATTTGGGACATTTTGACAGAGGTTAAGGAAGTATTTTCAGACCTTCAATACTTTGTGGCTCCACCGTGGAGATGACCATCTTTATATTAATAGTTTACATGAAAGTTCAATCTGCAGTAAACAGCCCATAAATAGCAAAAACCACAGCTACTGAATCAAAGCGAAATGAGCTGCTTGAGTAGTCTAGGGGTTAATGAATGTCCTGAATCAGGTAGGCTGGTTTAGTAAGCCGCAGGTGCCATGGACCAAACTGGAACTCACTGCCCTTTCTAAATCAGTCAGGTCACTTTATGGAGAGAAAACATGAGGTCTGAAATGTACTAGGTGCCATGTAATTTTTTAAAAATTCCTCAGAAAATAGAAGTTCTTATCCCAAATAGAGGAGGAATACGATGGTAGTAATGTCCTGATACTACTTAATTAAAATAGCATTTATGGGGCCCATAATGTGCACCCCAGGTGTTATCCTAAGTTCTTTACATAATAACTCATTCACTGCTCACAATAACCCTCTGAAGTAGGTCCTAGTACTAGCTCCCCTTTGCAGAAACAAACCTAGCGGAGCACACCTGACAGCATGTGCTGCCTCATTAGGCTCCCGTAGCCGTCTGTGAGATGCATGGCATTATCTATTCATTTTGCAAAGGGGCAAATTGAGTGCGATAAAAATGCTGTAAGAGGTGGCAGGTAAAGGTTACATAGATTTGGTGCTAGGTCTCTGGGCTCTGAAGCCTGTCTCTTCTCATCACCTCAGGCTGCCTGATCTCCTAAAGCCACCACTTCTTCCACAAAAGTGGCAACTGACAACTGAATGGATTCCTGTCAACAGACGCACACAACGGATAAGCTTAGGCATCTTGGCATGTCTCCCCTGTGCATTATGGTCTCAGCGAGGAGGGCTATAAAACAGGGACAGAATGAAAGGAGTTATGAGTACTAAAAGGCTATGAAATCTCCTTGGATTTGGTTTCTAACAAATCAAATGTAGAGGAAAAGCCGTTCTCTAGATCTCTGAGCTCTGCAGAGCTGCTCTAATTCTGAGTTCTTTCTGAAAGCTTCAGCACTTTGCAACACAAAACTCTACTACTCCTGTTTTTAGGATGCAGTTGTTTTGCATGGGACAGTTTTGAAGCTTGTCCATGGTTCTGATAATAGTTCTTGATTAGGACCTGATTCTGGACCCAGTTCATTCGCTCAGTCGTGTCCTACTCTTTGCAACTCCATAGTCTACAGCACTCCAGGCTTCCCTGTCCATCACCAGCTCCCGGAGCCTACTCAGACTCATGTCCATCGAGTCAGTGATGCCATCCAACAATTCATCCTCTGTCGTCCCCTTCTCCTCCTGCCTTCAATCTTTCCCAGCATCAGGGTATTTTCCAATGAGTCAATTCTTCCCATCAGGTGGCCAGAGTATTAGAGTTTCAGCTTCAGCATCAGTCCTTCCAATGCATATTCAAGACTGATTTCTTTTAGGATGGACTGGTTTGATCCCCTTGTAGCCCAAGGGACTCTCAAGAATCTTCTCCAACACCACAGTTTAAAAGCATCAATTCTTCAGTGCTCAGCTTTCCTTATAGTTCAGCTCTCATATCCATACATGACTACTGGAAAAACCATAGCCTTGACTATATGGACTTTTGTCAGCAAAGTAATGTCTCTGCTTTTCAGTATGCTGTCTAGGTTGATCATAACTTTTCTTCCAAGGAGCAAGCATCTTTTCATTTCATGGATGCAGTCACCATCTGCAGTGATTTTGGAGCCCAAGAAAATAAGGTCTGTCACTGTTTCCACTGTTTGCCCATCTATTTCCTATGAAGTGATGGGACCAGATGCCATAATCTTAGTTTTCTGAATGTTGAGTTTTAGGCCAACTCTTTCACTCTCTTCTTTCACTTTCATCAAGAGGTTCTTTAGTTCTTCTTCACTTTCTGCCATAAGGGTGGTGTCATCTGCATATCTGAGGTTATTGATTTCTCCTGGAAATCTTGAGTCCAGCTTGTGCTTCCTCCAGCCCAGCGTTTCTCATGATGTACTCTGCATATAAGTTAAACAAGCAAGGTGACAATATACAGCTTTGATGTATTCCTTTCTCAATTTGGAACCAGTCGGTCTTTCCATGTCCAGTTCTAACTTTTGCTTCTTGACCTGCGTACAGATTTCTCAAGAGGCAGGTCAGGTCATCTGGTATTCCCAGCTCTTGAAGAATCTTGCACAGTTTGTTGTGATCCACACAGTCAAAGGCTTTGGCATAGTCAATAAAGCAGCAGTAGAAGTTTCTCTGGAACTCTCTTGCTTTTTCAATGATCCAATGGATGTTGGCAATTTGATCTCTGGTTCCTCTTCCTTTTCTAAAACCAGCTTGAACATCTGGAAGTTCATGGTTTATGTACTGTTGAAGCCTGGATTGGAGAATTTTGAGCATTACTTTGTTAGTGTGTGAGATGAGTGCAACTGTGCGGTAGTTTCAACATTCTTTGATATTGCCTTTCTTTGGGATTGAAATGAAAATTGACCTTTTCCAGTCCTGTGGCCACTGCTGCATTTTCCAAATTTGCTGGCATATTGAGTGCAGCACTTTAACAGTGTTATATTTTAGGATTTGAAATAGCTCAACTGGAATTCCGTCTGGATTCTGGATTGTCTATGAGGAAGTCTCTCCTCCCATACATTGAAAGAATGCTTGTATCCCTTCTCCAGCCCACCTCACAGAAGAGTGACTTCTGGCATCAAAACCAATCCTTGGTGACTTATGTTAATGTCCTGCAGTGGTGTGATAAGGAATGGAAGAAGAGGAAAGGAATGTTGTAGATGATCATGAAGGATGTGGCCACTTGGGCAATAGAGAATATTCAGATGAGTTGGAGAGAAATAGAAAAACGGTGTAACGTGTATTCATTTGGCAATTTAGATAAGCATTTTACTCTGCAAAGGGAAGCTTTATAAATATTCAGATTCACTTACTTTGTTAAGTGTTTGCTATTTATATAGTATTAAAGATATTCCAAACACATAGTAGGGACTCAGTAAATTACTGTTGAAGGAATGGATTAATATAGACACTAAAAGGGGGCAATGCCATCTCTAAAATTTATAAGAAAGGATAGAAAATAAAATATTTTAACATTCATGATTTTACTTTATATGTTGGGGAAAGCTTCTTTTAAAATACTTATTTCTTCTCACCACTGCTTTTGTAGCCTTGCTTCCCTTATGAATAATGCTAGTACATTATATGGAAGCTCCATGTTGTTAAATATACTTTATTAAGACCACGGCTGCTGACTTCTTGTGGGTTTCTTTCCTCCAAATTGAAAATGTTAGTTAGCATTGGTTGTTCTATGACAGTAGGAACAGGCCAAAAAGGGGACAGTGGTTCCCTGTTCTGTCTGTTCTTTACCTAGCAGCCCCTGATGAATGAATTAACTAAAACCAGCCATGGGAATATTGTTTGTTGCACATTCTGTTTCTATTTTTTAAATGTTTGGTTAATTTCTTTTTAGTATATGTGCTATTCATTTATTCTTTGCTGCGCTGGATCTTTGTTGCTGCACACGACACTTCTCTAGTTGCAGTGAGCGGGGGCTACTCTCTAATTGCAGTGTGCAGGCTTCTCATTGCGGTGGTTTCTCTTGTTGTGGAGCACAGGCTCTAGAAAACAGACTCAGTAGTTGTGTCTTATTGGCTTAGTTGCCAGCAGCATATGGAATCTTCTGAGACCAGGGATCAAACCTCTGTTGTCTGCGTTGGCAGGTGGATTCTTAGCCACTGGACCACCAGGGAAGTCTCTGTTCAGGCTTTTTATATAAAAGGTGCTGTCAGCCAGGACTGCCAAACTGAGGTTGGATTGATCCCCCACTAGTGGTTAACAGGAGTAAAGAGGAACCTGCTTAAATGGAGTGCATTCAGGAGGAAGCCAGAGTGGCTGGTGGCAGCTGGGGTTTTTAGTAACAAGGAGATTGCATACAAAGCATCTTTCATAGGAAGTCAGCCAGAAAGAAACAGCAAAATTAGGGCAGAAACCACAGCCTAGGAGTAGAGTGAAGGGAAGTATGGAAGCAACAATCAGAGATCAATCACAGTCATTCTGGGTAATGTGGAGGTCTTTGGAGGATCTGATGGGGGTGAAGGGTGTAATGAGTGATAGAGTAGAGTGAATGTGAGTCCCAAGGAGTCATATGAATGAAAGTCTGAAAACAAATCAAGAAGAATGAATTAGACTGATCAGGAGCCATTCAGTCAACCAGAGTGGTGGCATTGGGCAGGCTCACTTAGTGTTCAGGGTAGCAGCGGACCAGAGGTGGAAGTACAAGTAATCTCACCAGTTCAGTTCAGTCACTCAGTCGTGTCTGACTCTGTGACCCCATGGACTGCAGCACACCAGGCCTCCCTGTCCATTACCAACTCCCAGAGTTTACTCAAACTCATGTCCATTGAGTCATTGATGCCATCCAACTATCTCATCCTCTGTCATCCCCTTCTCCTCCTGCCCTCAATCTTGCCCAGCATCAGGGTCTTTTCAAATGAGTCAGTTCTTCACATGAAGTGGCCAAAGTATTGGAGTTTCAGCTTCAAAATCATTCCTTCCAATGGATATTCAGGACTGATTTCCTTTAGGATTGACTGGTTGGATCTCCTTGCTATCCAAGGGACTCTCAAGAGTCTTCTCCAACACCACAGTTCAAAAGCATCAATTCTTCAGCACTCAGCTTTCTTCATAGTCCAACTCTCACATCCTCACATGACTACTGGAAAAACCATAGCTTTGACTAGACAGACCTTTGTTGGCAAAGCGATGTCTCTGCTTTTTAATATGCTGTCTAGGTTGGTCATAGTTTTTCTTCCAAGGAGCAAGCATCTTTTAATTTCATGGCTGCAGTCACCATCTGCAGTGATTTTGGAGCCCCCCAAAAAAAGTCTGTCACTGTTTCCATTGTTACCCCATCTATTTGCCATGAAGTGATGGGACCAGATGCCATGATCTTAGTTTTCTGAATGTTGAGCTTTAAGCCAACTTTTTCACTCTCCTCTTTCACTTTCATCAAGAGGCTCTTGAGTTCTTGTTTGCTTTCTGCCATAAGGGTGGTGTCATCTGCATATCTGAGGTTATTGATATTTCTCCCAGCAATCTTGAGTCCAGCTTGTGCTTCCTCCAGCCCAGCATTTCCCATGATGTGCACTGCATATAAGTTAAATAAGCAGGGTGACAATATACAGCCTTGATGTACTCCTTTCCCTATTTGGAACCAGTCTGTTGTTCCATGTCCAGTTCTAACTGTTGCTTCCTGACCTGCATACAGATTTCTCAAGATACCAAGGGAACATTTCATGCAAAGATGGGCTCAATAAAGGACGGAAATGGTATGGACCTAACAGAAGCAGAAAATATTAAGAAGAGGTGGCAAGAATACACAGAAGAACTACACAAAAAAGATCTTCATGACCCAGATAATCACAATGGTATGATCACTCACCTAGAGCTAGACTTTCTGGAATGCAAAGTCAAGTGGGCCTTGGGAAGCATCACTACAAACAAAGCTAGTGGAGGTGATGGGATTCCAGATGAGCTATTTCAAATCCTGAAAGATGATGCTGTGAAAGTGCTGCACTCAATATGCCAGCAAATTTGGAAAATGCAGCAGTGGCTACAGGACTGGAAAAGGTCAGTTTTCATTCCAATCCCTAAGAAAGGCAATGCCAAAGAATGCTCAAGCTACCGCACAATTGCACTCATCTCACATGCTGGTAATGCTCAAAATGCTCCAAGCCAGGCTTCAGTAGTACGTGAATGGTGAACTTCCAGATGTTCAAGCTGGTTTTAGAAAAGGCAGAGGAATCAAAGATCAAATTGCCAGCATCTGTTGGATTATTGAAAGAGCAAGAGAATTCCAGAAAATCATCCATTTTTGCTTCATTGACTATGCCAAAACATTTGACTGTGTGGATCTCACCAGGCATCCAAGAAATGCAAGCACCAGGGACACAGACAGCATAGATGTCCTGTGAGGGTACCGCAGCACTGGTGAGCTAGTTGGTATGTCTTATTTTTTTGCTTGGACAAGCTAAGACTATCAAACTTTGCAGGCTCAGAGAGAGGAGCTAATCAAGGCCATATGCTTGACCATGGACTGGCAGCCCTTGGTTGATTCTGGTAAAGGAGGTGAAAGTCTGGGGCATATTGGGGGCTGGATAATGTAAATAATTGAAGGCTCAGGGTTCTTCATTTAACATGAAGTTATTAAATGCCTACTATTGCCAACCATTGTGCCTGTAACTCAGAACCATTCTAAAGGCTTCATTTGTTGGCAGAAGAGAAACAGTCCCTCTGATGTGGAGTTTACAGGTAAAAAGAAATTACAAATAACAGAGTGAAAAGTCCTGTAATGGTGGTGATCCAAGACTTGATAGAAACAGAAGAAGGGTCCCTTGTCTAATCTTGGGAGTCAAAGAATATTTCCAAGAAGTGACACCTAAACTGAGACCTGGGGATAATGAGCAGTTTAGCAGATGTGAGCTTCCCTGGTTGCTCAGACAGTAAAGCGTTTGCCTACAATGCGGAAGACCCGGGTTCAATCCCTGGATTGGGAAGATCTGGAGAACGAAATGGCAACCCACTCCAGTATTCTTGCCTGGAAAAATCCCATGGATGGAGGAACCTGGTAGGCTATAGTCCATGGGGTCACAAAAAGTCGGACATGACTGAGCGACTTCACTTTAGCAGATAAGAAGAGAGAAAAGAAGACTCAGGTGTAGGGTGGGAAGGCTACAGTGGAGAGTGGAAAGTTAATCCAGTTTTGTTGCTATGGAATATATTCAGAGACCTGACTAGAGAGATACTCAAAGGCCAGAGAATGAGGCACTTTCTAAGGATGTTAAAGAGGATGTTTATCCATGTATCTCAGCCCAGTCCAAAGTGTTCACACTTACGATATGGAAAGTAGAAATCACACCCTATATTGTATTAAGACAGCTTGAGTTTTAAGGTTGAGAAGGGCTGATTTAGATCCTGGCGCTGCCACGTACTTGGTAAAAGTGGGTGGTTGCTCACACTCTCTGAGTCTCAGTTTTCCCTCCTGTGAATGGGGATTCTTTTTCGACATTGCATAGTTATTTTTGGAATTAGAGTGCTTCTCATGTGGAAAGAGCAGCCATCCATTTACGGATAAACATTCACCAAATGGAAATAATGATTCATTCAGATTTCTTGTACTGTCCTTGATATCTTACAACACTATTTGAAGTCTTGATGGTCTCAGTAAGAAAGGACAATGGCTACAGTATTGATACAGAAGATAAATTTGAAGCCGCCTTTCAGATGTGCCACTAACAGTGTTAGCTGAGGCCCAGAGTAAAGTGGTTTCCTATCTGTTAAACAGGGGCAATAACACTTGATTCCTCACTTCCAGGCATGTTGTAAAGTTTAATTAGATGTTAGCCATAAAGTACCATGAACTTCTCAGAGAAAGGCAGCATATAAATACAAGTTACAGGGCTCTTATTATTCATCTTTCTTCCCTGATTTATCTAGAAGCCAGCCTCCTGTAACTCAGAACTTAAGCATTTTATCCCCAGATATTCCTGATCTTTCTTAGAGGAAGAGTTAGGCTCTTGTTCTTTTTTCCTCCCTCTCTAAACGTCTGATGCTCTGAATTTCACTTAGCCTTTCCTGGCTCACTCATTTACATCATCTGTTGGATTGCCTTCACTCACCCTATGTGCTTTGATTGGATGACCACAGAGACAGCTTTGATTGGATGACCACAGAGGCAGCTTGATCTTCCTGAGTACTCTCTTGAACTTTCAACTCTAAGTTTTAATAGGCGCCAGTGGGATTCTAATCAAGGCAGGGGAGACTATTGATCGTTTGGCCCTATCATGAATGCACGATTCTCTACATCTTTTCTATCCCATTGGTTTAGAAAGTAATTGGTAAGTCGTTAGGATTGGGACCACACCCTTCTAAACTGAAGACGAATTTCTAACTTGATCAGGTCACTTGCGGCTTAGCGCCGTAAAACTGTCATTTCTGCCCAGTTTTATTTTTCATATATTATTAAACAAGACAGATGTTATCATCTGCTTTTTTCTATGAGGGGGTTTCCACATACAGAACTAAAAGCAATGTAGTCTTTCAGGACTGTTAAAACCTGCGAATAGGTTCCAATTCCTTTTCTCCTCAAATGAAATTCATTGTTTTTGTACAAACTGCAAAACAGGAACTAATATTATTAATACTTAATGGGGAATTATGAATTTTAATGAAAATCCACAGTTGAATCTTTCAATCCACAGTTGGACTCAAGTATTAATCTCCCTGATATTTTCAGGATTTAGGCAGATACTGCATGTGTCACAGACTACAACAATATTGGATAAATAGACAACATTTGGGGGGGAGTAGAAAGGGATCAGACCATTTCATTGTATCCTAGAAAGGTAGAAAAAAATCACTAAATCAATATTTAGGTGTGATTTCTACAAGAATTTAGCTGGGATACAACAAATACAATCTAGTTCTAGAAAGCAGGATAGATGGAGGTTTCAAGGAGAAGAGAGGCTTGCAAGAGTTTTCAATTGTATCCATATATTTAACTTTTTAAGAAAAAAGGTCTAATGCAAATAAGGCAAAATGCTGAGATTTTATGAGTGGCAAATGCATGGCTATTCTTTGTACTGTTTTTATTCTTGTGTAGAAGTTTAACATAAAAATATAATATTGCAATAACAGCACTACTTGCAATACTTATAATTTTGAAAAAGAATAGAATCATGCATATAAATCGGTTTCCCCCTTACGGAAGCTTCAGGGCTCTAGCCAAGGACCTTGCATGCTTCCTTTACCGGTAGGATGTTACTAACGAAAAGCTGACACTGAACTTGGAAATGAAAACCTTCACGTGGTTTTGAGAGTGCCATTTATGAGTTAGTTCTAAAATTCTTTACAACTAAAAGCAGAAATTTACATTTGTCCTTGTTACTCTTCATCTTAAGGGCCCACAAATCTAACCTATTGAGATATTTCTTTTAAAAGCATTTATTGTTTTTATGAAATCAATACACATATATGTTTTAAAAATAAGCAATATAGAAAAAAAAAAAAGCAAGAAATTGCTTAAAATTGCACCCTCCAGAAATAGATGCATTGTTCATCCACATTTTCATTCACAAATTAAAAGATAAGGAATATTTAAGTGGAAAAGAATGCTTTCATTGAGTTTAAACATATTTTCATTTAAAATACATTTTTTAAGATAATTGTAACAGAAGTCTATTGTGGAAACTAAAGGAATTGATAAACTTTGGATAAGTGAGTCTTTTCCACAAAATATATTAATTATATGCTAAACACTCTAGCTTAAAGAGTAGATTGTAGAATTCTGGGTTCTGGTCTGGAGTGTAAGGAGTTTAGAAGTGTTCTCCATCCTAACAAGCAGAAAACTGAATTAACTGAAAAAAATCAACATTTCTTAGATCTGTCAGAGAAGTCACAGAGCAAACCACAGCCCCCAAAATTGAAGAGACAGGTAACTTGTGGGAGCAAAAACCTAGACACCAGAAACTTCTGTAGGAACCAGTACTAGGGTAGAAAATTCATAGCTGTGATTGACAAATTCCTGGAGGTTCAGTGTGAACAAGTCTGAGAGATTAAAACTCCAGGAGGACCAAGTCAGAGTGCGCCTCACACTTTCTTAAATTTTAGTCCTGGGAGTTCTACCAGTTTCTCATGGTAAAGATCAGAGAAAAATCCCCTCTGGTTTTTCTCAGAGACGGAAGAGGAAAAGTGACCATTTTGAAACACACCAGAACATTGTGTTCTTAGCAAAACCTGCCCTTGGGAGAAATGCCTTTGATTGGTTATCTGTAGTCTGGACATGACTGAGAAAAAAATCTCTGAGCTTGAGAACATGTCAATAGAAACTTCTAAAAATACATAGCAAAGAGAAAAAAAAAGACTGGAGAACAGAATATCTAAGAACTGTGAGATACAATGCTAAAGGTACAATATAGAAAAAAGGAATGGAACGGAAGAAATATTTGAAGCGATGGGTGATAATAATAATAATGAGCAGTATTCTCCCCAAGTTAAAGTCAAATACCATACCTAAAGCTGAGAAAATACCAAATAAGATAAATTCCACCCCCAAAACACACACACACACACACACACAAAACCCAAAAATCAAACAAAAAGACACATATCAATTTTTAGCTTCAGAAAACCAAAGATAAATTTAAAAATCCCCCCCAAAAAAACAGCATATCTACAGAAGAACCAATATAAGAATATATCTGACTTCTCCTCAGAAACTATGCAAGTAAGATGAGAGTGGAGTGAAATATTTAAATTAAGAAAAAAAGCCCATCCAGAAATCTGTACCCTGTGAAATGACTCTTCAAAAGTGAAGAATTTAAGACTTTCTCAGACAAACAGAAATTGAAGAAATTTGTTACCAGTACACCTTCCTTGAAAGAAATGTTACAAGAAGTTCTTCAGAGAGAAGAGAAGTGGTATTGATCAAAAACTGTTATCTACGTAAAGAAATGAAAAACAATGAGTGAGTAAAGTAAAGGTAAAATTAAAACTTATTCTTAATTATCTAACAAGTAAGTTTATTCAAAATAATAACAACAATGTATGTGTTTAACTATATATGCTTTTTATGGCATACTTCTGTAGGCTTATATATTAGTAAAATAAATGACAGTAATGATACAGAGGATGGAAGGGAGAAATTCAAAATATTTTGTTATTATAAGATACTGGCACTTCTGTGAAGTGGTATAGTGTTATCTGAAAATGAACTTGGATTACTTGTATAAGTATATTGCAAAGGCCCAAAATAGCCAACTCAATATAGAAGAGCCGAATCGGAGGACTGACACAGCCTGACTTCAACAATTACTACAAAGCTACAGTATTAAAATGTGTAGCATTGGTTAAATATATATATATATAATATATGTGCATATATACACACACACACACACACACACACACACAAATAAATCCATGGACCAGGATATTAATTAGAAATAGATTCACATAGATATAGCTGGCTGATCTTTGAGAAAAGATCTCTGTGAAAGACAGTCTCAAGAGAATGAGAAGACAAACCACAAACTGAAAGAAAATATTGGCAAAAGGCATATCTGAGGAAGGACTGTTATTAAAACATACAAAGAACTCTTAGAATTCAACAATAATAAAATGAACAGCCTGATTTAAAAAATGGACAACAAACCTGAAACAGATGCCTCACTGAAGAAGCTATATAGGTGATAAACAAGTATATTTAAAGATACTCAACATAATTTGTCATTAAGAAATTGTTAAATTGCAATGAAGTATTGAGCTTCTGTCATAGCTCAGTTGGTAAAGAATTTGCCTGCAATGCAGGAGACCTCGTTCAATTCCTGGGTCTGGAAGATCTGCTGGAGAAGGGATAGGCTACCTACTCCATTATTCTTAGGTTTCCATTGTGGTTCAGCTAGTAAAGAATACACCTGTAATGTGGCAGACCTGGGTTTCATCCCTAGGTTGGAAAGATCCCCTGGAGAAGGGAAAGGCTACCCACTCCCATATTCTGGCCTGGAGAATTCCATGGACTATATAGTCCATGGGGTCACAAAGAGTCGGACACAACAGAGCGACATTCACTTTCACATCCCTACCAAAGGGCTTCTCAGGTGGAGCTAGTGGTAGAGAATCTGCCTGCCAATGCAGGAGACACAAGAGACGTGGGTTCAATCCCTGGGTCGGGAAGATACCCCTGGAGTAAGAAATGACAACCCATTCCAGTATCCCTGCCTGGAAAACTCCATGGACAGAGGAGCCTAGCAACTACAGTCCACAGGGTTGTGAAGAGTTGGACAAGACTGAGCACAAATACACATACCTATGAAAATGCTCAAAATCCAAGATACTGACAATACCAAATACTGGTGAGGATGAGAGTAACAAGAATTCTCATTCACTGCTGGTGGAAATGCAAAATAGTAAAGCCACTGTGGAAGACAGTTTGGCATTTTGTTACAAAACTAAACATACTGTTACTATAGGATTCAGTAATCATGCATCTTTGCATTTACCTAAGTGAGTAAAAAACTATGCCCACACAAAAACCTGCACATAGATGCTTACAGAAGCTTTATCTGTAATTGCCAAAACCTAAAAGCAACCAAGATACCCTTTTTTTAGGTGACTGGATAAACTATGGTGTATCTAGAAATGGAATATTATTCAGCACTAAGTGAGCTATCACGCCAGGAATATGTAGGAATCTTAAATGCCTGTTATTATTTCAGTGTTAAAGATTGAATAGAAGTATCCCCCTAAAGTTCATATTTGAAATCCCAACTCCCAAGGTGATGGTTATTAGGAGGTGAGGGTCTTTGGGAGGTGATTAATTCATGAAGGTGCAGTCTTCCTGAATGGGATTAGTGCCCCTATAAAAGAGACCAAGAGATACCTGCCCTCCTTCCCCTACTTGAGTATAGGATGGAAAAGACCAAGAAATGAGTTCTCACTGAACATCAAATCTCCAGATTTTGATCTTGCACTTCCCAGCCTCCAGAACTGTGAGAAATAAGTATTTATTATTTATAAGCTCCAATTTTAAGGTATTTTTGTTGTTGTTGTTTTTATAGCAATGTAAACAGACTAAGACATTAAGTAAAAGAAAATAATCTGAAAATGCTACATACTGTATGTCTCCAATTATATGGCATTCTAGAAAAGTCAAAACTATGAAGACAATAAAAAGATCACTGTCTACAAAGAATTTGGGAAGGGAGGAAGAGAGGAATAAGCAGAGCATAGAAGATTTTTTAGGGCAGTTACACTATTATGTGTGATACTACTATGATGGATACATGTTACTATACATTTGTTAAAACAGTAGAATGTATAACAAAGGAGTGAACCCTAACGTAAACTATGGACTTTGGGTGATACTGATATGTCTGTTTAGGGTCATCCATTAAAACAAATATATTACTCAGGTGAGGATGTTAATGGTTGCAAAGGTTACATTAGTGTAGGAGCAGGAGGTATATGGGCTGAGATTTTTCTTTCTTCAGACTTCAACTGGAACATCAGCTCCTTCTGGGTCTTGAATCTACTGGTTTTCAGGCTGGGACTACACCTTTAGCTCACCTGGCTTTCTAACTGGCTCGTTGACCAACAGCCCTCTTGGGACTTGTTAAACTTCATAACTGTGTGCACCAATTCCTCAAATTATAGATATAATATATATATGTATATATAATATATTTATATAATGTTGATTCTGTTTCTCTGGAGAGCCCTACCTAAATTTCTTTTTAATAAAAAAATGTGTCATGGCACAGATACTGGTCACTCAAAACCTAACTTTTTAGAAAACCTTTGCTTAAACTTATCTAAATGCACCTTAATTCTAATGTTACAGTTATAGAATACTTAGCTGTGAAATTCAGAGAAGCAGTCTAGGCTAAACATTGTAAATCACCAATCAAAAGTCTCAGCATCCACCTTTTCCCTCTTTGGAAGACAATGTTTACCATCTCCATTCCACAAATTCTCAAATGTTCAAGTCATCTACAAATTTGTCTGGTCCGTATTACATATTTCAACTGGACTTGAAGTCTGAGACTCAGTTAGCATGTGCAGGTGCTTCCTTAATCTACTCTTCTATTTAATACTTTAATTTCCTCTTTGAGATGCTTTATTTATCCTCCTCAGTTTGGAAATTATTCTCCCTCAGGAGAAGACAGAAGCAAAATCATGTTTTGAAAAACACATGGGCTTTGAAGACAGTAAAAACTTCAGGCTCTGGAACTACTTAACTCGCTGTGCGATCTTTTGCAATTTTTGTGGCCTTTCTGACATGCAGGTCAAGTTTGTATTTAATGATATACAACAGTATGATGTTTAATAGGAACAACATTGCAATTAACAAAAAGACACTGCCAGACAGGGGAGTCAAGGTACTTTAACGTTGCTAAAGCTTTGGGAAAATAGCATTGACGTGTATATACAACCACGTGTAAAATAGCTAGTGGAAAGCTGCTGTATAGTACATATATTTATACTTATGGCTGATTCATGTTTTTGTACAGCAGAAACAACATTGTAAAGCAATGATATTCCAATAAAAAATAAGCACAGTTGACTTCACACAGATGACTTCACTGATCAGAAGAGACAGCCTCAGTTCCTTTGGATAGGC
The DNA here is from genome assembly GCF_054371585.1 of Giraffa tippelskirchi. NCBI lineage: Eukaryota > Metazoa > Chordata > Mammalia > Artiodactyla > Giraffidae > Giraffa > Giraffa tippelskirchi. Next base: position 173,558,434 of record NC_137275.1, read on the forward strand.
AAGCTTCTCTGATCTTCAAAATCCGATAAAGACACCCCAGTACCAAGATATCTCCTGATGATTGTGACGATACTTGCAAGTTCTTAAAGAAGCTTCCTTAGTCATTACTGCCCAGTTTCATTTTTCTTTTCTTTTTTTCCCCTTTTCTCTTCTCTTCTGTTCTTTTGACTCTTGTAGCTTCTACATGCCTTCCATCCACTAGGTACAAGTAACTAGTAACATCCCTAATATATTCTTGCAAGGATGAATGCAAGGCTCTTCTGCCTCTTAAGGTCAATTTCTCAAGTGGGTACCCCTCTCAGATTAAGGCTCTAGGTTGGCTGAAATTTATTTCTATACTGTCTATTCTTGGAGATGCTATGAGGATTAAAATGTCCAACTATTCAGATTACCCCCCAAAATGTAGTATGCAGCTAACTCACACCACATTCTCTGTTTTCTGATCAGTCAAGAACATTTGATTGCAAGTGACAGCAAAACTCAACCCAATTTAAACAGCCTTTAATAATGAAGATTATTAAAGATATTAAATGGTATGGACATAACAGAAGCAGAAGATCTTAAGAAGAGCTAGCAAGAATACACAGAAGAACTATACAAAAAAGATCTACATAACCCAGATAACCACAATGGTGTAATCACTCACCTAGAGCCAGACATCCTGGAATGCAAAGTCAAGTGGGTTTTAGGAAGCATCACTACAAACAAAGCTAGTAGAGGTGATGGAATTCCAATTGAGCTATTTCAAAAACTAAAAGAGGTTGCTATCAAAGTGCTGCACTCAATATGCCAGCAAATTTGGAAAATGCAGCAGTGGCCACAGGACTGGAAAAGGTCAGTTTTCATTCCAATCCCAAAGAAGGGCAATGCCAAAGAATGTTCAAACTACCACACGATTGCACTCATCTCACATGCTAGTAAAGTAATGCTCAAAATTCTCCAAGCCAGGCTTCAACAGTACATAAACCATGGACTTCTGGATGTTCAAGCTGGATTTAGAAAAGGAAGAGGAACCAGAGATCAAATTGCCAACATCTACTGGATCATAGTAAAAGCAAGAGAGTTCCAGAAAAAAACATCTATTTCTGCTTTATTGACTATGCCAAAGCCTTTGACTGTGTAGATCACAACAAACTGTGGAAATTCTTCAAGGGATTGGAATATCAGACCACCTTACCTGTCTCCTGAGAAATCTGTATGCAGGTCAAGAAGCAACAGTTAGAACTGGACATGGAACAACAGAATAGTTCCAAATTGGGATAGGAGTATGTCAAGGCTGTATGTTGTCACTCTGCTTATTTAACTTATACGCAGAGCACATCATGAGAAATGCTGGACTGGATGAAGCACAATCTGGAATCAAGATTTCCAGGAGAAATATCAATAACCTCAGATATGCAGATGGCACCACCCTTATGGCAGAAAGTGAAGAGGAACTAAACAGCCTCTCGATGAAAGTAAAAGAAGAGAATGAAAAAGTTGGCTCAAAACTCAACATTCAAAAAACTAAGATCGTAGCATCTGGTCCCATCACTTCATGGCAAATAGATGGAGAAACAATGGAAACAGTGACAGACTTAATTTTGGGGGGCTCCAAAGTCACTGTAGATGGTGACTGTAGCCATGAAATGAAAATACACTTACACCTTGGAAGGAAAGTTATGACCAACCTAGACAACATATTACAAAGCAGAGACATTTCTTTGTCAACAAAAGTCCGTCTAGTCAAAGCTATGTTTTTTACAGTAGTTAGGTATGGATGTGAAAGTTGGACTATAAGGAAAGCTGAGTGCCTAAGAATTGCTGCTTTTGAAGTGTGGTGTTGGAGAAGACTCTTGAGAGTCCCTTAGACTGTAAGGAGATCACACCAGTCAATTCTAAAGGAAATCAGTCCTGAATATGCATTGGAAGGACTGATGCTGAAGCTGAAACTTTGGCCACTTGATGCAAAGAACTGACTCATTGGAAAAGACCCTGATGCTGGGAAAGATTGAAGCCAGGAGGGGATGGATATGACAGAGGATGAGATGATTGGATGGCATCACCAACTCGATGGACATGAGTTTGAGCAAGCTCTGGGAGTTGGTGATGGACAGGGATGCCTGGTGTGCTGCAGCCCATGGGGTCACAAGGTGTTGGACACGACTGGGTGACTGAACTGAATAATGAAGATTATTTAATATCTCACATAATTTAGAATTCCAGAGATAATTGTAGCTTTAAGAGAGAAAAGATCTAGAAACACACTGAACCAATTTTTTCTCTTCTCTTACCCCTCTGTCTTTTATGGTTTCTATTCAACTTCAAGACTCTCCCCACTAATGATTTTTTAAATAGCCACAATATTTCAAGACTGTTTCAACACCAACTTAAAGAGAGTGTCTGATGGCTTTTACATATGTCCTGAAATTCACACTTTCTCACTACCCTAATTGGGCCAAATATCAATCCCTGAACTAAACTTGATAGTCAGAAGGAGGGGGTAAAGTGATGGGATAAAGTGAATTAGGACCTATCTCTGAACTGAAAATGAGATCAGTCCTGCACAAACCTTATGCATAAAGTGAATTAAACAAAGGAAAATTAGGGTACTAGTGAAAGGAGATGTAGGGAATAAATGTGAAAAAGACAACTGTAGACAACTGTCTACTACATGATTTTTTTTTCTCCAAATAAAATGGTTAAAGTACTTGACTTTTCAACCTTCATGACACCTTTCTAATTGGCATTCTCCTCTCTTATATTTCTCTTTTGGTTAGCTGGCCTTCCGTTTTTATCTATTGTTTGTATTGAAAGCTGAATCTACTGGATAGTTTTTTATGCCCCCATATTGATTTCTGTAATTGTTTCTCCCTTTCCTTTCTTATTGGTTACTCAGGTTAGAATTACATTTTGGAATTATATGATCTCTTATGGGTGGTTCTCTATATATTCCTCCAGTAAAGGAAACTGACAATAGTGATAACTATATTGGTGGCTATAGTGATAACTATTTTGGTACCATCTTTACAGATGGTAAAGAACCCATCTGCCAATGCAGGTAGACATAAGAGGTATGGGTTTAATCCCTGTGTTGGGAAGATCCCCTGGAGAAGGGCTCAGCATCCCACTTCAGTATTCTTGCTTGAAAAATTCCGTGGACAGAGGAGCCTGGTGGGCTACAGTCCACAAGGTTGCAAAGAGTTGGACATGACTGAAGCGACTTGGCACACGTGTTGTTATTAGGGGAGATAAGCCTAGCATATCAGCTGGCTCCACTCTTCCTTCTATACTATATTTTGTAGTGATGGGCCACGGGTATGAATGTATCATAGGAATAAGGTTGGAGGAAACATGGTATGCTAAAGGAAGAAAATTTACTTAGCAATCTTTAAAGAGGTCAGATTAAAAGAAAAATATGAATCTTAAACACCATCCTAGAAATCATTCTCCACATTGTTTCCCAGGCTCACCTCTCCTCTGATTTGAGTTTTCTATCTGTGAAAGAAAGTTTTGTGGTGGTGAGGAAAAAAACCCTCAGGGTGATCATATGCCATTTTGTTTTATCCACACTCCATTAGCCCAGGTAACTGACAGCTGACTTCATTTTCCTCTCCTATTGAGGCCCTTCATATTCTCTCTCTTTCTCACACACACACACACACACACACACACACACACACACACACCCTTTCACGATCTATCTCTTTCATCTAAAAGTATGAGATAGTCTAAATATTCCCTTTAGCCAGCAATCACATGACAGTTCATTATAGTGAGTTAGGGATGCAGAGAAAGGTGGTCAATAAAATTTTTGTTCAATTGAAATTTTTGTGACTCAAGGAATTACATTATGTACATGTGTGTTCATCAAGAGTTCTTTTATTATTTTGTTAATTACTCCAACTTAAAATCTTTAAAAACCAAGTAGTGAGCTATTTGTAAGAAAGAAATTAGAGACAAGATTTGAACAATCATCTTTCTTGTATATGCATTCAAGATATTAGAAATATAACCTTCAAAATTGTGAATCACTATGTTGTACATGTGAAACATGTATCATTGTACATCAACTATACATCAGTAAAAAAAAAAAAATTAGCAATATATCTTATATCATCAATCTCTACCCTTACCCAGTTTCTGAGATCTATAACTGATATTTCTTTCCATGATACATCTAACCATATATCATGTTTCTCACACTTTGAAATTCACTAAAAACAATTATGAAATATAGGTGGGTATCTTCCTCCTCAGTTACTGGTATACATTTGCTTAAGATAACTTCAACCAGGATTTTGTTTGTCCTCCTAATAAGAGATTCAGTTTCACAACTGAATTCTTATCATTGAATATCATTTTTAAGTAATTTAGCACATATTATAGCTCAGTAGGTACCTTATGGTAACAAAATAAAACACATTGGCCAGTTCTTTTTATGATGATTGAGGCCATTTGGCCATATTCATTGTGCAGGTGCCATATTTATGTGATTGCAACTGGAGGTTTGGGCCTGAGTGGGTAGTTAACTGAGCCTTCTAAGAAATGATAAATATTAGCTCTTGACCTGATACACAAACGTATAGCAAATAATTTATTCATTGATATTTTTTCTTAAAAAAAAAAGTGATTTATTGACGACACCAGGCATCTCTATTTTAAACCCTATAAAACTCTATTTAATTGTTATTTCCAGATAAAATGCTTTAAGATAGCATAATCTTATGGGATTGCGTTTCCATTAGAAAGAAAAAAAATATTGCCTTTGTTGCTTTTTTACCATAAACGTTTTCAAAAGGTGTTTGGAAATAGAAAGGAGTTGTATTCTAAGGGAGCCCATGAGACCTACCACATAATGATGAAACTGGTATCAGCTGGGAGGGAGCTGGAACTCAATGACAAGTCCTAAAGCTAAAGTTCAGAAGAGTTAAGAGGTAACTAGAAATGTCACAAATGGGGAAAACAGAGCAACATCATCAAATCACAAAGTCATGGGCTAACTCACTGAAGACATATGGGGATGGGTTAATCAGAGAACATGGAAGAATAGAAAGTCAAATGGAGCCACTGGAAGAGTGAGCTTCACCACTCCCTTACATCTGTGTGTCATGCTTCATTGGGTACTTCTTGAGTTTCAATCTTCCAAAACCAATTTGAAGACCTTATTGTGTATTATAAAGCTTGTTGCTAAGGGAAGCATCACAAATAAGTTTAAGATATTTAAAGATTGAGAAGTAGTTTGGGATCAGTTCTCTCCTTCTCTCACCAAAAAACAACTAAGTTTATAAACTGTATCATTCATACAAAGCCCAGCCATCTCATGACCCCTTGTGGGCATAATTTCATGTTAAGACAGCGTTAGTCTGGCATCCAAAATAATTGGGAAAAAAAGTAAATTTTTATTGCCGCCATTCATAAAAAATGCCTAAGAGGGAATGTATCCAGAGAAACGTTAGAAATACTCTCTTTCCTATCCTGTCAATATTTTCCACATGTGGCAGCTTCTGCAAAGTCCCTGCTCCTCTCCGTAAGTAGTCCAACTCTCAGGAACTTGCTCTCCATCTAGGTGATGTAGCCTCTCTTGTCTCCTCCCTGATCTGTCTCTGGTGTAGCCTCTTTAATACATGGCTCATTTTAACTTCTCTGATTTCTCTCAAGTCCCCTGTTCCTCCTTTACCAAGATTCTTTAGAGCAAAATGATGCCTAACAACTTGCATAGCAAGTAAAATTTCTTTTCCTGTCTTCTAAGATGGTTTGTTGAGGTTGGGGAGAGGTTGTAACTTCTTTATTTTTTCCTGTCTCACCAATGACACAAAGAGTCTTTCCTTTTAAAGTAACAGTTTGTTAAGTAGCAAGGGTGTAAAGAAAAACTAAGGCTTTACTTTTGATTTACAGAATGCAGGCAAAGCTTTCATTTGAAAGACAGCAAAGCCCCAAATCCTTGACCATGTACATATAACAAGGACATTTTGAATCCAACTTCACAAATTCAAGCTGAAGAAACAGTCAAGTCAAGCTGAGGGATAAACCAGGGTTAGACTTTGTGGTAACTCAGAGAAGATCTCAATGTGTATATTTCTTTTAGGAACTTGCTTTTTTACAGTAACAATTCTTTATCTTTCACGATAAATATTTTTATTTGAAATAACAATTATCAAGTGAGCAGAATTACTCTTTTATCTCAGTGGTACCTGTGCTTAAAAGAAGACTGTTTGGACCACAAACTCCTAAATATGTCCAACTACTGGCAGAACATTTTAATATCAGGTAAAGAAAGAATTACAGTCACTTGAGTGATGAGCCATCCCAAAATCAGATAAAATATGTTCAAGTGTATGAGAAGAATATTTGAAAATTGACAAACTTTCACTGGGATCATTTCTTTTGCATCACTAGCAGTGATCTCTTTGTTGTTTATCGCACTCATCACCACACCATTCTTTAAATTGTGTCACTTTGCATCATTGCCCATGGTGCCTCACATGTTTTCTGTTTACAAGGCATTTATGTCTAAAGTAGACAGGCAGAATGGAATCAGGGGTCATGATAAGTGAAGGCAAGAGTTTCCTATAGAAGAAAAATATAAAAAAAGAAAAATGGACAGGGAAGGCACATAATGAGAAGCATTGTTATTAATTGGTGGTCATTAATAACATTGATTATTAATTGATAATTATATTAATGTAATTTAGTGTTAATAATTAATCATGTCAGTTGACAGTTATTAACAATTAGTGATTGGTGCTGTTAATTGGTGATTTTTTATTTATTTTGGCTTTATCAGGTCTTCATTGCACCATGTGGGATCTTTCATCGTGACACTAGGACTCCAGTTGTGGCAGATGCACTTAGTTGCTCTGCAGCATGTGGGATCTTAGTTCTCCAACCAGAGACTAAACCTGCATCCCCTGCATTGCAAGGAAGATGCCTAACTGCTGGGGGAAGTCCCTGATTGGTGCTTAATCAACAAACCCAAGAGAAGACATGAAAAATATAGGCAAAAATTAGCTAAGGTCTGTGGCCAAGAGAAATTAGATTGTGCAAACAGTGGAAGGGGCAAATTTAAGGCATGAGCAGATGATCAACATTTAAGTCAGGAGCACAGGAAGTAGTGAAATTACAGTACTATATCTATCAATATCTTTTATCGGTATATTTGTTTTTCCTAGTCCGATACCTAGAGTAAAATGGGTCCTCAGTCGCTGCTACTTCATTTTTCCTTCCTCTTCTTTATTCTGGATTTCTTTCTATGCCTATAGATGTATGTGCATCAGCTGAAAGCAGACATGGTTCAAACTACAAATTCCAAAAAATTAATGATAATTCTGTTGGTGCTATGTAACAGGTTAGATTAGCCTCATGTACTCTGTCCAGTGAAATTTTCATCTTTCAAACATGGATAACGGCTGTGTGCTGCTGCTGCTGCTAAGTCGCTATACACAACACAGTGTGCGACTTTTAAAATAGAGAGATAATCTCCCTCCCCTCTTCCAACAGATATGGTGACTGGGACACATGAGGCTACCCCCCACATCCACTGATAAAAGGAAGGAGATTGATGGGAAATAAGATGGATAAACTAGTGTGGCCAAGGTAGATTGTACCTGACCACATTCCAGAAGCCTACCTTCTGGTACTACAGCTATTTCCACCAACAGATATTTTGGAGGTATCATCTGCTGCTGCTGCTGCTGCTACTAAGTCACTTCAGTTGTATCCGACTCTGTGCGACCCCATAGACGGCAGCCCACCAGCCTCCACCGTCCCTGGGATTCTCCAGGCAAGAATACTGGAGTGGGTTGACATTTCCTTCTCTAGTGCATGAAAGGGAAAAGTGGAAGTGAAGTTGCTCAGTCATGTCCGACTCTTAGCGACCCCATGGACTGTAGCCTACCAGACTCCTCTGTCCATGGGATTTTCCAGGCAAGAGTACTGGAGTGGGGTGCCATTGCCTTCTCCGGAGGTATCATCTAACTTGGCTATAATCATCTCTTTCTGTTTAATTCTCTATTGCAAATTACCCTAAACTTAGCTGTTTAAAGCAGCAGACATTTATTGTGATGTAGTTTCAGTGCAGCAGAAATTTGGAAAAGGCTTATCTAAATATTCTGGCTCAGGGACCTTCTTGAGGTTGCAGATAAGCTGTCAGCTGGGGCCTAAAACATCTGAAGGTAAGTACCTAGGAGATTTGCTTCCAATATGGTCACACACCTGGCTGTTGGCAAGAGGACTCATTTCCCCTCTAGCTATTGGAAGGAAGGTTCAGTTCATTGCTATCTGGACCTCTTCTTAGAACTGGGCTTGAGCACACTCTCAAAATGTCAGCTGGTTTTCCCCCAGAAAAACTGATGCAGAGAGAGTGCGCAAGGTAGAGGATGCATTAAGAAGTCCTGTATCATTACTTCTGACATATTCTGTTAGAAGCATATCGCTAAGTCAACCCTCACTTCAGATGAAAACAATCAGGTTCCACAATAAATGTCAAAAGTTTTATAGATATATTTTAAACCATCAAACATACAAGGAAGCAAGAGTCTTCCTACCCTAAAGTAATTCCTGATTCTGTGCCTTGTATATATGGTCGAAGATTTCATCAAAGATAGAATTTTAATACAGAGTAGAAGATAATATGGTAACTACAAGGATTTTGTATATGGTAAGGCTGACATCACAATCAGTAGGGGAAAAAAAGCATTATTTTTAATTACGTTTTAAATATGTTGGATACATTATGTGTACCATTTATTGCACTTTTATTTTCTTAATACTTTTCTGGAGCAAACAGTCACCTTTTTCTCAAAAAACTATTGTATAGCTTGTATTTTTTCTGTAATAAGTATGAAGAAGCTTATACTTGCCTTTTTACAGTAGTTTTCACAGCAACAGCAATTGACCTATGTTTGGCATTCTGGGTAATGACCATGTTCCAGAGATTGCAATTTTAGTTCAAAGGAAGATGGAGTAGAAAAGGCAAAAGGTGAAACAGGTATTTTACACTTTTTAAGAGCTCCAGAAGATGTAGATTATACAGAAAGGGAAAGCAAAGAAAACCCAGGAAGGTCTAGAAAGACAGTCACACAGAGGAGGTCTCTGGCAACACGGGAACACCAACCACCAGAGACAATAGAGAATTGTCCAAAGCTATTGGCAGCACTGACGAGAGAAATTAATAAAGATAGAAGGACAGAGATAAAATTTGCATTTGGAATCTAAATTAAGTGTGTGAATGAAAGAAACAGACATTCAAATTCAAACATTTCTCAGGATAAGAGAGTAGAAGTCATCAATTCTCTGAAAACATCATGGAAAAGGTGGGGTTTCAGTATCTTCTCAATTAGAAAATATACTGAAGGTCTTATTAGAAAGAACAGGTTGGAGTCAAGCATGGATGGATATCAAAATTGTCCCACATGACTCGGGGCTGTCTGCAATATTACTGTAAATGAAATGAACTTGGAACGTTGAGCCCTAGAGATGAGTTAGATTTGAAAGAACCACTTCCAAGTTCTCAGGCTTACTAAAATACTGAGACTGGTTTTTCTACAAAGAGGTTGCAGTGCCATTATATCCTTCAAAAACTTTAGCAATACTGTATTTGTTGGAACTCCTAATCTGTTCATAGAATCCTGTAAGGTAAAGGCAATTCATCCTGTATGTACAGTTAAGTCATTAAAGAAACAGAGAATCAGGCCAATTACTATTTTTTCCTCCAATCTCAGATATTATGTATTCATCATAAGATGCACTATTATTTTATGTAGTAACAATGCTGGCAACTAAATTTTATTGTTATCTTCTTTTCTCTTTAAGAGACAGAAATTTTGTCACCATGTTATTCTTGGTGACTGAAAGAGAATTGATGATTCCAAATTTTGAAAAGTAATCCGTTGCTCTCTCCAGTATTTTCTTCCAAGACACTTATATCCATTTTGCAAGCTTTGACACCAACACTCCTTTACTCAATGAAATCCCATGATGCCAGAAGCTAAGCATGTTCTGCTCAAAGTCAGCAAATTGTTTCTGATAATTTAATGCCTTATGAATAGTCCTACATAGCGTATGAAGCAATCACACATGTTCCTTGTTGTTTGGAAACTTCTTGTATCTATTCCTAAGGATTTGGCAGTTTCTCCTGTGTTTAGTTGCTTTGCTTAATGCATGATATGCAATCCTTTCTTTGTGTGTAAAAGCTTCATCTACTGCTCAGAGGCATCTTTCTTGCTTAGGTCACATAAAGCACGTAAGTGTTTCTCTTCCTGAACAATATGAAATATAAATCCCCTTTCCAATAACAAATATGTCTTCTGTTTGGTCTTCACATCTAAATTTGCAATAACTTAATGCAATGCACAGAGTATAATCTTGAGCACATCTTAAACTGTATAAACTCAACATATGTGTGTGCTCAGGGATTCAGTCATATCTGACTCTCTGTGAACCTATGGGCTACAGCCTGCAAAACTCCTCTGACCATGGAATTTTCCAGGCAAGAATACTGGAGTGTGTTGCCATTCCTTCTCCAGAGGATATTCCCAACCAAGGGATCAAACGTGCGTCTCCTACATCTCCTTCATTGACAGGTGGATTCTTTACCACTGAGCCACCTGGGAAGCCCCATATGTAATATCAGCAATTAAAAATGTAATTGAAGTGACAACAATACAAATAGCCATGACCAAGTTAGTGCATGTACATATAACTATTTCATGACAGCTCTTTGCCAACACTGACTGCAGGACAGATCACAATTCCAGAGGTGAAATTCAAAATGAGTACATCTTCTAACTAAAGAAAGAAAACTTTTCATGAAAGAATGTGAAATTTTTCATGTTGGACAATTTTGTGATGTTATCTACTTTGGGAGCAGTATTCTTGAGGATGAGGGAGGAAAAGTTATTCAACTTGCTTTAATAATGGATTACATTATAATATCATGACTATTAAAAATTCAGTAAATAAGAAGAGTCAATAAAACAGCATGGACAGCCTCCAAAAAGACCTTGGCCTGTGTTCAAATTATGTACATGGTAAACATGGGATCAAGAGGGAAAAATAATAGACACATCGATATAAAATAATTTTTAATAGGTAATATTTTTGAATGTTTGAAGTATTTATGTGGTAATTCTGAATTATTTAGGATACTTTTCTATGTCTTCCAAGATTCTTAAAATAAGTATTCATTATTTTTATAATGAGGAAGTGGCAAAAAGGGGAGCACCTTGATCACATAATAAGAAGGCAAAAGCAACACATTCTTATCAGGTAATATAGCTCAGCTGGTAAAGAATCCACCCACAATGCAGAAGACCCAGGTTGGAGTCCTGGGTCAAGAAGATCCCCTGGAGAAGGGATAAGCTATGCACTCCAGTATTCTTGGGCTTTTCTAGAGGCTCAGATGGTAAAGAATCCACCTGCAATGCAGGAAACCTGGGTTTGATTTCTGGATTGGAATATCCTCTGGAGAAGGGAAAGGCAACCCACTCCAGTATTCTTGCCTGGATAATTCCATAGGCAAAGGAGTCTGGCAGGCTATAGTCCATGGGGTGGTGAAGAGACAGACACAGTGAGTGACTTTCACTTTTCTATGTCTTCCAAGATTCCCGCAATAAGTATTCATTATTTTTATAATGAGAAAGTGGGAAAAAGGGAATCACCTTGGTCACATAAGAAGGCAAAAGCCATGCACTCTTATCAGATAATGCAATAGATAAAAGGCACATAACACAGATATTATAATAATTGTGATTTACAAGATTTACAAATGTTTCCTACACTTGAAAGAATGAAAATATTTTTACTCTTGTTTGGATTGTGAAGTGTTAAAAGACAGTATTTGGTAAGAACAGAATTAATTTAAATTTAATTTAAATATATAATTTGATGAGTTTACATAATTGATATGTACTTTTGGACTTTAAGGGCTTCCCTAGTGGCTCAGATGGTGAAGAATCCTCCTGCAATGCAGGAGACCCAGGTTCCATCCATGGGTCAGGAAAATCCCCTGGAGAATGGAATGGCTACCCACTCCAATATTCTTGCCTGGAGAACTCCAAGGACAGAGGAGTACAGGGGTCAAAAAGATTTGGACACAACCAAGCGACTAACAGTTTGACTTTCATTTTGAACTTTAATAACATTAGTTCATACTCTAAGGTCTTGAAATGACAATTAGCAGCTTATCATATGCTAATCAAAGACTCTCTCATTAACTAAGGTTTACAGAAGCACTGAAACAGAAAAAAAGAAAATATATTGTCCATCAGAGGAGTTTAGGTATTTGCTTTCAATTCACACAGACAGTCTGATACATAGTTGTAGACAATTTTAAAATAAACCCAATTTTTCTGGTACCAGAATTGGGAAGACACCAACTGGGGTACACAGAACTGGAATTCTCATCACCAAATACAGACAAGTTTTCTCTAAGATGGATTAGAAAATAAACTTGTCATCTTAAGGGGATGGCTTTTCCACCCCGTTCCTCCAAGGTACTTCAACTCTGATTACCATCTCTGGAATGAAAGAAAGATTCAGCCTACCTAGTCATTAAATTGGAAGATATTTTGAACAACCTGCCACATTCGTCAGCTTGCTGGGAGAGACAAAATTTCTCTCACTTTTTACTAGATCCCTGACACACAGAGAGAATTCAAAACATTTCCCCAGAGGCTGAGGTTGAACACTTAGGTGGGTTTTTGCTCTACTACCTGACTCTGAAAAACAGTATTTTTTTCTAAGTGGGTGGAAAGCTGAACAAGCAATTCGTCTTACTTTGATTGATGGATTTATCAATAGTCATAGCGGTTTTGTAAGTTTTCTCTCCCAATTGTGTTATTAAATGACAAATACTGGGGAGAAAAAAAAAATCACTTTTAGCAAATATAAAAACTTTAAAACTGTTTCAAAGTACAGGAAAATTGAGTGGTTATTTACCTATGCTTCATGCTGCAAGATTTAATACACTTCTTTTATCCAAGCTACACAATGTTAAGTGATATCTGTCTGGTTTAATGTGTTTAAGTGTCTAAAGAGTCCTCCAAATATATCTCATTTGAAATCGCTATCTGGGTGGCAGGAACAATGGCATCAATTACAGAAATGGTACCGACAACAAAAACATTCAATTCACCAACAAAGGTCAGCAGTAAATCTCTTTAAAATATGTATAGCTCATAAAAGTAATGTGTTTGCAACTGTGATTGAAACAGATGTTCATAAAATCAGCATTTAAACATGCAACACTGTAAAATAAATGAAAATGAGATTAATTGAGCAAGTTAATTCTAAAGCTGAATGGGGGAGAAAATTAACAGTAAGGCATACTTCTCAAAGAAGAGTTGCATGGCAATCAAAGAGAAAAATATTATAGTAAGTTAACAAACTGGAGAGCCAATGAAAGGTTTTGTGTAAGGAGTAATTTGAATATAGCACAGACATTTGCTTTATACTGTTTACTATAGCAAATTACCTTGTATTCTCTGATTTTATCAATATATAAAGCATTACAAGATAGAGATGTTTGGCCAGTTTCTTTCCTTCATCAGTTGGTGGTGCATTTCATCTCAACTAACTGAATTCCAGTTTAGCTAAGACACTCACAAAAAAGAAAACAGATACTGGAACTGTTGACGATGATTATTTTCAAATGCCAAGTTTGCGAGGGGGGGTGGGGCAGGGGTTGGAGTGGTGCAAAGGTAGCAGTAGAACCAAACCTAGAATTCTCTAGAACATCTAGGGAATATTTAAGAATTTCTCTCCCAAGCAGGTGTGAGCAATTATCCAAGCTTCATAAACATGTGTCTATAGTCCAGCTTTCTCTGTTTGCATTTTCTTTCTACAAATCAAGGGATGCTGCAGAAGGGTCATTTCTGGGGTAGAAAGGCTGAGCATGCTACTTTACATATCCACACACAAAGCAAGACCCTGGACCTGCAGACATTTCCCATTATGCTTCTGGGTGTGAAGTAAATCTTGAAGGACTTCTTAAGTGTGTTCTCACCATTGGTAAGCAGCAGATGGAATTTGGGTGGCCTGGCTGTGTCTGGGCCTCCTGCTGTTGGCTACAATCTTTCTTGTAGACACTGATGAAGGGCATGAGGTCAACACTGGCTTTAAATCTTCATAAAATAAAGACAAATGTGACTGAAGTTTGGTTTGGCCTGCTCAAGTAACAGACAGGAAGCCAGAAATGTTTTGTACAACATTTTTTTGTACAAACTTTCTGTCCTCAGAAAGCAGACAAAGAATTCAACACTGGACTGGGACAAAAGGACTTGGCCCCAAAGGGAAGTTTCTAAAAATTATTCTCTATGAAAGATTGATTTATACTCAAATAATCCCTTCAGTGCTCACTGTAAGAATGGCTTCTTCAAAGACGGCAAAGCTAGCTCCTGCCATGACAGTCGTTTAAGCTGGGGTCTTTCTTTATGACTTTCAACATAATTCACCATATAGCTCGACTTCACCAAAGAGACTGGCATAGATATAATTCTTCATACAATTAAGCTGCTCCTCCTTAAACAAAAGCCAGGTCTAAGGCATCCAGTAATTAACTATGTTGGACTTCCTCCTGAGTTCTGTGTTTTACTGACTTGTTTCTTCATGTATATTTTGACCATAAATTTGATCTCATTGAAACTGAACAAAAATACCAAACTGATCATACTTCACTGTAACAATTTAAGTTGATATAACTAGTTGGTGTCAGTTAACAGTTTGTATTGACCTACTACTAGTATGTTTTAGTTGCTCACTTATATCTGATTCTTTGCAATCCCATGGACTTCCTGCCAGGCTCCTCAGTCCATGGAATTTTCCAGGCAAGAATAATGGAGTGAGTAGACATTCCCTTATAGCACTATGATAAATAATGATGGGGTGGCTTGCTGGAAAGAAAGGAAACAAAAAGGAAGAAAGATTACTGCAATAATCTTACCTTCAAGAAGTGTACCATATAACTGGAAGAAAATAAACAAGAAATTATCTGAAAATTGTTTCCTTTTAAACAAAATATGTACTTTTTAACACTAGAAAACATTTTTTCTGGCTTTAAAGGCAACACAGGTTCATTATAGCTGTATTATCCACAAGTTAGAACACTCAAAAAAACAAAGGAGAAAATGTTTAATTATCCTTAATACCACTACTCAGGGAAAGTTTCTATTAATATTTTTAAATAAGCTTTTTATTTTAAAATAGTTTTAGACTACAGAAAAAAATGTGAAGATGATACAGAGTTCTCAAATATCCTACACTCAGTTTCCCTTATTAACATCTTACATTAGTATAGCATATTTTTATAATTAATGAACTAATATTCATACATTATTATCAAATAAGGTCCATAATTTATTCAGATTTTTATTTTCATTTTTGCCTACTATTTCCTACAGTAGAGCCTTAAACATATTAATTCTAACAAATATAAATTCCCTATGTGATAATCCTAACACCCATATCGTAACTAGAGAAGGCAATGGCACCCCACTCCAGTACTCTTGCCTGGAAAATCCCCTGGACGGAGGTGCCTGGTGGGCTGCAGTCCATGGGGTCGCGAAGAGTTGGACACGACTGAGCGACTTAACTTTCACTTTTCACTTTCATACATTGGAGAAGGAAATGGCAACCCACTCCAGTGTTCTTGCCTGGAGAATCCCAGGGATGGCGGAGCCTGGTGGGCTGCCATCTATGGGGTCGCACAGAGTCGGGCACGACTGAAGCGACTTAGCAGCAGCAGCAGCAGCAGATCGTAACTAAGTTTGGTTCTGATGCTTCTGTGTGTATGTGTGTTCAGTGGCTCAGTCATGTCTGACTCTCTGTAGCCCTATGGACTGTAGCCCATCAGGCTCCTCTGCCCATGGAATATTCCAGACGAGAATACTGGAATGGGTTGCCATTTCCTACTCCAGAGGATGTTCCCAACCCAGGGCTTGAACCCACATCTCCTGGGTTCTTCTCTTGGAGACTCTTGAGTTTCCTACAGGCAGATTCTTTACCATTAGTGCCACCTGGAAAGCTCAGCTTTGCTTTGCCTATTTAGACTGTTTTTTCTTACTATTTGGTAAACTTTGAAATATTTTCTTGAAAGCCAGACATTCTGTATCGAGTAATAGGAACTCAGGTAAATTTATGCTTTTAGATTGTAGCCTGTAGATGCTAAAGTCTTTAAATTCTTCCTGTATCCTGTTTTTGCCTCCCCTCTTAACTTTGGGCTTCCCTAAATATTCCTCCTCGGAGAGCGTGTGTCTTGCAACTCTTTCAGCTGTAATCCACTGTTATTAGTTTGGAACCCAGTTGGTGTCCTGATAAGGTGGGAGGGAAGGGAAGTGTTGTATAATCTTATGACTGAATCTCAGTTTTTTAGTGAACCTCTTTGTCTGGTCCATGACCTTCCCAAATGTTTCTGCGGTGGGATGGCTTTCTTTCTTTCTTTCTTTCTTTTTTTTTTTTGTTAGCCTACCTTAGGTGGATTGGAGTCTAGAAGGTACAGAGTGGGAAGACATCTCTTCTCCCAGCTAGGATAAAGCTCTGAGAAAGTCCTTTCTCGGGAATGTAGGCCTGTCTTACAGAGAACCCTGTGAGTGTATTTCACAATGATTATTTATAAAAAAAACACACAAATTTGACTCACCTCTGATGTTTCTTTGACATAAATTTCTAGAGGTAGAATTTCTAAATCAAAGAATAATCCTAAATTTTTTATTAGGGTTGCTGAAATGCCTTTCGTGAGAATTGCACCAGTTAATCCTCTCAGTCTCAGGGGATTGTAATAGTGCCCTTTCTAACTTCAATATATGTACCATATCATATATATATGCCCATATTCTTGGGAGTGAGGAATCTAAAACTATCTTTTGTTTTTCTTCAGTTGTTCCTTATTTAAAAAAATAACATTGGCAAGAGTGGCTGCTAATATTTTGATGTCATAAATATTGTGCTCATGCATCCCTGGTTAAATTCGCCAGGTAGAGACAGGTGGAGTCACTGACGAGGAAAGAGACTTCTACAAGTCATATAAGCCTCTTCTCTTTGGATAAATATAGGCAGCATCTTGTCTGTCTTTAGGATTCAGCAGGGTGTGGAAATTGGAAATGTTCTCGCTTTTGAAAAAGGCTTTAGAAGTTTTCTTTGGGCTGAGGCAGCCCCATCTTACTTGCCTTTCTCATCCTTCTCCCCAATTCCTCCAGATTTCACCTTTTATATCTCAGAGGAATGGTTCCTTTCCCCCAGGAAACTTGGATTTGTACGTCCTTGAACTTGTCTGCATGCTACATTTTATCATTATGCTGCTTTTAAGCTTGTGCAGTTCTGAAGGAGTGTAAAATGTCCCACCTAGAGTTAGCAGACATGGCCCACAAAATGGTGATGGCTTTATTTGAATATTGCTTTGATTGAATCTTCTCAAGTATTAAAATTTTCTAGGCTCTGTATATCAGAGGCTTTTTATTTTAGCAAAGTCCTGGGCAAGAAAGATTTGATTTCTGTTTCCAATGGAAGGGTTTGGAATTAGAGCCAGATAATGATTTGACGGGACTTCCCTGGTGGATCAGCGGTAAAGAACCCACCTGCCAACACAGGAGACACAGGTTCGATCCCAGGGTCAGGAGGATCCCTTGAAGAAGGAAATGGAAAACCACTGAAGTATTCTTGCCTGGGAAATCCCATGGACAGAGGAGCCTGGAGGGCTTACAAATCCATAGGTTCTCAAAAGATTTGGACACGACTTAGTGACTAAACAGCAAAGCCATATCTTCTTTACCCATTCATCTGTTGATGATTATTTAGGTTGCTTCCCGGTCTCAGATATTGTAAATAGTGTTGCATTGAACACTGGGGTGCATGTATGTTTTGAATTATGGGTTTCTCTGGATATATTCCCAAGAGTGGAATGGCACTGTTTTTAGTTTTTTAAGGAACCTTCAGACTGTTCTCCATGAATAAAAGCTTTTCATATACCCTGTGACATCAGGTTGCAAAAGTTTTTTCTATAGTTTGCGTATTGTTTCTTAATTGCATTTATGATATATTTTAGATATACAGAAGTTTTATATTTTATGAAGTCAGAATTATTTTCTGCCTTTCTCTTGTGCTTAGAGACATCTATACACTAACTAGTGTCAGATTATCGCTACTGTTTTTTCTAATTGTGTAATAGCTCTATTTCTGTTTAATTTTTAATATGTTTGGAACTTATTTTGGTGTAATATGTGATGTAGGGATATAATTTTTCCCAAATTCTCAAACAATTTCTTAAACATTGGTTTTAAATATACTTCCTTTCTACCTTAATTTGAAATGGTACCATTTAAATACACTCGATTCATATATATAAGTTTTGTTTTATTATATATATTTAGTTCTGTGGATTTAGCTATTTGTTCTTGCACAGTACCTACTTCTTTAATTAACTATGTAGTGTTTTTTTAACAGCTGCAATCCTATTTCTAAATTTGCCTTGATGTTCTTACCTGTTTATTTTTCTATATTAACTTTAAAATAACTTGGACAGTTTTCCAGCTCCCAAGAAAGTAATGGGATTACAATCCATTTAATGGGATTACATTCTTAAAATAAACTGGAGACAGTTAGGGTTTTATGAAATATTGAACATTTCTATCCAGGAACATGAAATATTCCTTTTATTAGACTCATCTTTAATGTGCATCAGAAAAGTTTCTTTGGTTGTCTTCATCGATGGTTCCACATAGTTCTTTTTGAATTTCTTGCTAAGTGGTTTAAATTGGGCTGGCTAAAAAGTTCATTCAGGTTTTTCCATAAGACATTACAGAAAAACTGCAATGAACTTTTTGTTGTTGTTGTTGTTGTTCAGTCACTAAGTCATGTCCAACTCTTTTGTGACCTCATAGACTGTAGCCCGCCAGACAACTCCGTTCATAGGATTTCCTAGGCAAGAATGCTGGAATGGGTTGCCATTTCCTTCTCCAGCAGATCTTCCTGACCCAGGTATCAAACCCATGTCTCCTGCATAGGCAGGCAAATTCTTTGGCCAACCCAATATTTTCATTGCTTTGAAAGCCTAGCATGTAATTTTTATAGGTTCCATAGTCATTTCAAAACTATGTATTCTTCCATTACAAAGTAGAAGATTCATTTCAGTTCAGTTCAGTTGCTCAATCGTGTCCGACTCTTTGCGACCCCATAGACTGCAGCATACTAGGCTTCCCTGTCCATCACCAACCCTAGAGTTTACTCAAACTCATATCCATTGAGTCAGTGATGCCATCCAACCATCTCATCCTCTGTCGTCCCCTTCTCCTCCTGCCTTCAATCCTTCCCAGCATCAGGGTCTTTTCAAATGAGTCAGCTCTTTGCATCAAGTGGCCAAAGTATTGGAGTTTCAGCTTCAACATCAGTCCTTCCAATGAATACTCAGGACTGATCTCCTTTAGGAAGGACTGGTTAGATATCCTTGCAGTCCAAGGGGCTCTCAAGAGTCTTCTCCAACAACACAGTAAAAGATGAAATATTTATTTATTAAGTCAACCTTTTGAGTTATATTTCTCAAATTCTCTGTAGCTTAGCTATCTTTTACCTATATGATATGGTTCAAGAATAACTTTGTAACAATTTCAGGCCTAATATTTACTCATGTGTGTCTCCTAGTTGCTCTAAAAAAACAGATACTGAGTCAGAATAGGTCTTAGTCAGAGATCTAGACCCTGACTGCACATTAGAACCACCTGTGTGGCTTTTTAAAAATATAAATGTCTGTTCACCCATCCCACAATGATTTAAAAAGAACTTCTGCAATTGAGGGCCTGGGCTTTAGTATTTTTTAAAAGTTCCCCCAAGTGATTCTAATGGAACCAGAGTTGAAAATCAACATCTTAAATAATTATCATACTCATGTAAAATTTACTAAATAATTCAATAGCCCATCTGTCACATTAAGAAGTCAGTAAAATGATATCTGAACACTCAAGAAATTAACATATTAAGTCACCAGCAAAGTAGCCTGTGTATCTGAAAGAAAGACACTGATCATTGGAGATCTGAGTTCTAATCCTCAGTCTCTAACAGGCTCTACAATTAACTTGAGTAGCTAGATTGTTATTCTCTGTGCCTTATTTTTCTCACTTGATTAAAAGTCAGATGAACTAATTTTCTCTAAAAGAAACTTTAAGCTCACCCATTACAAATGTTTCTAAAAGAACCAGTCAAAAAACAAACAAATTAGATGCATCAAATGTATAATGTAAATTTATAAGTAAAAATAAATATATTGGGAAAGAATACACAAA
This sequence comes from Giraffa tippelskirchi, assembly GCF_054371585.1. Classification (NCBI taxonomy): domain Eukaryota; kingdom Metazoa; phylum Chordata; class Mammalia; order Artiodactyla; family Giraffidae; genus Giraffa; species Giraffa tippelskirchi. Next base: position 173,578,680 of record NC_137275.1, read on the forward strand.
ACTTCTTTACGTATTCAGTACATGATTTTGAAAGAATGTTTAGACACAACTGCTATGAACTAATCATACCTCCTTCAACAAGCTACTTAACTTCTCTGAATTTCCAACTGTAAAATAGGAAAAATAACAGAAACTTTCTTGCGTGGTTTCTTGCAGTAACAATCTTCTGTTCTCATCTGGCCTTCCTGTTTCAAATTCTTCTGCTATACTGTTAACTCAATTATTTTTCTAGAACTCAACCTAACAACCATTCTACTTAAAACACAGATCAGATTATTCATTCATGTATTCATTCATGCACATGTACACACACACACAGATCAGATCCCTTCCATCCAACTCCTCCAGAACAAACTTGGTAGCTAATCCAGCAGTCAGGACCATACACCAACTGGCTCTTCCACACCTTCCCTGGTTATTTTATCTCCACTCTTTGCCAGTGTTTTATGGGCAGTAGACTCTGTCCCTTCAGTACCAAGCAGCATTTTCATGTCTCCTTGTTAATCTCTTTTGGGAATTCCTTTCCTCTGTTTTTTTTTTTTTTTAATCCCTAACAAAGTCCCACTGCTTGAGCTTATTTTTTGTTTTTAAATATTTACTCATTTATTTATTTGGCTGTGCCAGGTCCCAGCCAAGGCGTGTGTGATCTTTCATTGAAGCATGTGGGGTCCTTAGTTGCAGCACATGGGATCTCCAGACATGGCAATCAAACTCCTAGTTGAGCATGTAGGATCTAGTTCCCTGACCAGGGATCAAACCCAGGCCCCCTACACTGGGAGCAGGGAGTCTTAGCCACTGAGTCATTAAGGAAGTCCCTGCTTGAGCTTGTTGATTACTTAATGTCCCTAAAGCATGTCTGGTAGAAATAAGAGTAGAAAAATCAGAATGTGTTTGGGATGTCTTGGAAGACATCAAAATTTGCCAGTTGTGCCTAGATAAATGATGAGCTCTAATGAGACTTTGAGAAAATCACCAAGCCTAAAGCCCTCCTGGTTGATATGATCACTATCCAATAGGCTTGGCATTTACTGTCACAGCCAAAGACAGCTAGGATTAAGAGAAAAGTAGATGATAGGAAGAACGAGGCAGAGAAGAGGAAACACTGTCTCTATTAAAATGGGAGGACTGGAGGCTAGGTATTGAATTGCTGTGTGATCATCTACAAATCAATCAGTAATTCTTGGTCTTTTCCATCTGTGAAATCAAAGGAGCTGAAATAGAAAATATACGAGATCCAAGTTTTAACATTTGATCACTCCCTTTACAAAGAGCCAAAAATTATAACATGTAATTTACATTTATGTTGTTCAACTTTAACCTACTCTGTGTGTGTGTTTAACCCTGGAATCAAAGGGAAAATACGATGCTTCACACTTTAGACACTGAAAAAATCTCTCCACTGATCTAAATGGAACAGGTGCCATTTGAATATCTAAATAATGATAAAGCAATTGTCCTCTCACAGTGAAGAGAGAACCACAGTAAATAGGTATTCCAGATGTTATGCTATCCTGAATCACTTTTCGTCTCTTCTCTATTGCCCAGGAGGACTGAGGTTTGAATTATAATTAGATTCTTTATTGTACCGGTATACAGGTGTTTCTTGGTTTACATAGTGTTTGTGTTGCTTTTAAAATGTTGTTTGAAAATTACATGTCTGTAAATTAAATCATTTGGAATAAACTTGAAGCTCTCACTCTTCAAATAAACCTGTGATTAATTGCTTTATGGAGTAAAAAAACTTTTGGTAAGATAAATAGATAGATACACATCAATGTCTGAACACTGAGCTTTTTAAAATTTAGAATATTTAGAAATGTATATATAAATACAAATGATATAAATAAAATTGCATATAAATATAATTTTTCATGAAAGGCAAAGCAGTTCGAGTGCAAATAGTTATCTATACTATTTCTTTCCAGTGTGGAAGGCATGACCCACTATGGCTAGTCTAAATTGCAGGGTGTCGTAAGTGTAACAGACACAAAAATTTTAGAAGATTTAATGCCAAAAAAGATAAAATATCTCATTAACAATTTTTATACTGATCATATCTTGAAATGATATTTTTAATATTGTGGGTTAATGCAATATACTATTAAAATTAATTTTATCTATTTCTTTTTTAATGTGGCTACTAGATAAGTTTAAATTATATATATGGCTCATATTGCATTTCTATGGACAAAGCTGATTTAAAAGTCTTAAATGTGGAGTCTTACTTGGCATAATGCATGTATGAGACCTCTATACTTGTATATTTATCACAAGTACAATAAAATGGAAATTAGAGATTCTGAGTGATGTATTTTCTTATTTTAGTAGAACTTGTTTTTCCTTTTTCAAAGTAAACAGCTAATTTGGAATGGATTTCTATGATGACATTTCTCCAAAAGTCTTCTATGTGAATAGGATAAAAAATACATATATTGTCAGTGATGTTGAAAGCCTTTTTTCATTAAAAGACTTTCTAGGCGCTCTCCACATGAGCTTTATATAGCCTGCTTAGAAGAGAAAGTGCTTGAGGTAGCAGAATGTACAAAAACAAACAAATAAAATGCAAATATGGGAAGTACAGAAGTGACTGCAGTTGTCAGGCAACACTTGGCTGTTTCTAAGTCAAAAATACACACTCTGTGTATTTAATTAGTGATTGAACACCTAGAAGTCAGAGTCTTAATCTGGCTTAAAGATTGACTTTCATTAAAAAAAAAAAGAAAACTTGACAAGTTTGTTTTGAGCCTTTTGCTTAAAGAAAGTCAGGCAGATATTATTGTTTCTTTGTGTAAAACTTTTGAAGTGGGACATGTAATAATATTCTAAAATTTTTAAATCCCTGAGAGACTTTTTTTTCCCACAAGATTTTGGATCTGCAACTAATTAAAAATGAGACTCACCTACGGAGAGTCAAGTTCACAATAAAACTGTCCCAATGGCTAAGACCTTTCACATTTTGGAAGACATAACTTTGTTTTTCTCTTTCCCTGTTGTTTCCTTTAATGACTGGTAATAAAACAGAAGGAAATACATTTTAGCCCTAAGACACATCTGGAAATGATATTTCAAATAATCCTCCCCTAGGTCCTCCAGAATGGAGTTTAAGCACCCCAGTGACCCACTTCCCTTACCTCTGGAAATTCTGTAGATGAAATCAGAAGAATATTGACATTGCAATTTCCCTGGGGCTTGGGAAAAATAAATATGCATTTCTCTCTTTTAAAGCTCAGCAGTAGGACTTCCCTGGTGGTACAGTGGATAGGAATCTGCCTGCCGATGCAGGGGACATGTGTTCCAACCCCCGGTCTGGGAAGATTCCACAGGCGAAGGGACAACTCAGCCTTTGCACCACAACTACTGAGCCTGAGTGCTGCAACGACTGAAACCCTTACAACTAGGGCCTGTGCTCCATAGCAAGAGAAGCCAAAGCAATAAGAAGCCCATGCACTGCAATGAAGAGTAGCCCCCACTTGCTATAACTAGAGAAAGCCTGTGTGCAGCAATGAAAACACAAGGCAACCAAAAACACAAAAAACAAAAAACACCTCAGCAATAGTTATACCCTTGTTCATGCCAAAAGGTAGAAGAAACAGAAGTGTCCATCAGTAAACATCTATGGATGAATGGATAAACAAGGTGTGGTATATACATATAATGAGATATTATTCAGTCTTAAAAACAAAGGAAATCCTACAGTTGTGCCAACATGGATGAATTTTGAGAACATTACATGAAGGGAAATTAGCCAGTCACAAAAAAGACAAATAAGGTATGATTCTGCTTATATAAGTTGTCAGTTCAGTTCAGTCGCTCAGTTGTGTCTGACTCTCTGCAACCCCATGAATCGCAGCACGCCAGGCCTCCCTGTCCATCACCAACTCCCAGAGTTTACCCAAACCCATGTCCATCGAGTCGGTGATGCCATCCAGCCATCTCATTCTCTGTCATCCCCTTCTCCTCCTGCCCCCAATCCTTCCCAGCATTAGGGTCTTTTCCAATGAGTCAACTCTTCACATGAGGTGGCCAAAGTATTGGAGTTTCAGCTTCAACATCAGTCCTTCCAATGAACACCCAGGATTGATCTCCTTTAGAATGGACTGGTTGGATCTCCTTGCAGTCCAAGGGACTCTCAAGAATCTTTTCCAACACCACAGTTCAAAAGCATCAATTCTGCTGTGCTCAGCTTTCTTCACCGTCCAACTCTCACATCCATACATGACCACTGGAAAAACCATAGCTTTGACTAGACGGACCTTTGTTGGCAAAGTAATGTCTCTGCTTTTAAATATGCTATCTAGGTTGGCCATAACTTTCCTTCCAAGGAGTAAGAGTCTTTTAATTTCATGGCTGCAATAAGTTGTCAAGAGTAGTCAGATTCATAGACACAGAAAGAAGAAGGGAGAATTATTGTTTAATGGGTATAAGGTTTCAGTTTGCATGATAAAAAAAGTTCTGGAGATAGGTTATACAATGTGCATATACTGAACATTATTAAACTGTACAGTTAGAAATAATTAAGGTGGTACATCTTATGTTTAAATTTATGTTTATTTATTTACATTATAGTTTAAAATGATTTTTAAAACTTAACAGTAATGTCTTCTTTGATTCAACTATTTGGTTGAGTCAATGATGTTTATGCTCCTCAAAAGCCGTCAGAGATCCACTTTGGCAAGGAAGTTCATTGAGTATTCAGTGTTGGAACCCAAAGGCCTCAGAGACAGCTAACTCCACCCCACCCCCCTTCGTTATACATGCAGGGAAAGTGTCAGTCATGTCTGACTCTTTAAGACCTTCTGGACTGTGGCCCACCAGGCTCTTCCATTTCCAAGGGATTTCCCAGGCTAAGAATACTGGAGTGGGTTGCCATTTCCTTCTCCAGGGGATCTTTACAACCCCAGGATGGAACCTGGATCTCCTGCATTACAGGCAGACTCTTTACCATCTGAGCCACCAGGTGTCTGGTATATTTATACATGCAAGGAAGAGAAGTAAAATAGCTTTGACCTAAGAACACAAAGTTAATTGGAAGTTCAGCTAGAACAAAAATTAAGTCTTTCACATCACAATGCTCCATTTCCTTACACATATGTGAACCAGCAAACTTTCCTGAAAAACATGTTATTATGAATTTTTTAAAAAATGAAAAGCCTACTTAGGTTTTAATCACTGCCAGCATCTTGTTTTCATCAATTGCTTGCTTGCCCCTAAGTTCTTTAGCAAATGTGAACAAAATAAAATATAGAAATGGTGAGGTATCATCAACATAACACTTCCCTGCATGTCTAAACTTCAGCACTGCAGTTTTCATGGTTTTGATCTTTGACACTAATGCCAATTGCTGCTGAGTCACATGTTTAGAGAGCATCAAAAATGTAAGTTGCCCTGTCGTGAGGCCCATATGATGAGCATATTTAGAAGGTCAAAATTTTAGACCTGTGATTAACTACAATTATTTGAACTAAATACATACCAAAAGATATTGAGACAAAATATAAAGAAAAAGATAAAGAGAAGGAGCATACATGAGTAGAGCTTCACCTTCTTTATTTAGAAACTTTAGATTATGCATTCATATGCCAAAGTGTCTAATATCTCCTTACTACATTCCTCATCTAGTCCTTCAGAAAGCCATGCCACCTACAAACACTTTTTAAAAAATTAAAGATTTTTTAAAAATTGTTTTTTTTTCCCTTGTTGAAGACAAAAACAATTCCCAAAGTTCACAGCCAGTGCTGTCCATAACACCCACATTCTTTCTCTAATCCAGACAAGTTGTGATTTCTAAAAACATTTTTAACCTGGCTTTTGCTTTTAATTTGGTTGGTTTCTTAAGCACAATATCTTGATAATAGTGTTATTATTTTTGCTCACAGGTATTTTCACTACAACTCTTTAGAAGCATAGCTCTGCATCTCTTAACCGAAGTGACCCGATCGTGCTGCAACCAACTGAAAGGATATTTTTAGTTTTTAAGGGAACATAGCAATACTTGGTCACAGAAAATTTGGACACCATGAAAACTACTAGCTCTAGGGAGCTGATAGTTTCAACAGTAGATCACACTAAATTTCTTTGATCATATCACATCTCTGTGTAGCTGAGTATCAAGCAGTTGCTGTGTTATAAAATAAGCACTGTGTAAATATGTGGACCAAGATATGAAGGTGACAGAGTCCAGTTTGAGTCCAAGTTTGAGAAGCAGCCCAGTGAACAACAGATACACTCAACCTATTAGTAAGTAACTTTGGTTACCTAAGAATAAAATAAAAAATAGTATGCTATCTTGTATATTACTTTTTTTCAGATGGTTACTAAGTTGTTAGGACATAAATGTATATTGAGTTGCTTGGACCTAAGTACTTAATAAACAACTGTTGAGTTTCAGGGGGTTTTTTGGCCCAGTGACACCATGAAAAACAATTACTGAGACTCTAGGGTCACTGTGAACTGACAATGTTGGGGAACTTCTGCTTTAGAAGGTCCTAGAGTTGATCTTGTGCTGATTTGAAGTGGTTTGAGTCCCCACAAAGAACTACTTTGAAAAGCCTGTTTGTTCTGTACTAGATTATTGATGCCCCAGCACACCTTCTTATGATGACAAGGAGGAATCCTATTACCAAAAATGTTGGATAACAGCAGAGAGTGAGAGGCTACTCAGAAATACCACTGCTAAGCGACTGAGTGTGGCTTCCAACTGAAAATTTAAATAGAGTCTTTGCTTAAATGATGGTCCTAAAGCATATTGAAGAGTCAGCCATCAGCAGCTCTGCTTCTTGGAATCACATACTTAAAAACACATTTTATTTTAAAGTAAACAAAGTGCAGGAGCCCTAAACAAATTTCCTGTTAGCCTTGACATTTCTGACCCTGCCAAAATGCAACAGCTAAAGAACATCAGTGGGGCACCTGCAACTATCATCTCTTACTGAGATGTATTTCCAGTTAGCTGCCTCTAGGTAAGAACTTTCATTACCTTGCACATTTTCCTGGAGATCTGGTTTTGAGGATTCCAAGTGTGATTACAAGGTCGTGTAGAAATTGATGGAAAGAAGTCATGTATGGATTTTCACTTGTCACTATCAAAGATAAAATAGTTGATTTTGGACTTTCTACTATTAGATTATTAAGACTTTTCTTGATTTTAAGAGAGGGTCAAATGCTTAAAATGCCCATAAGTTGTTTTAAAAGTCCTGTTACAATCACAGTTCTGTAGCCTTTGGTTGCAGTAAATCGGCTGCCAGCAGTGATCTTTTTTCACCACGTTCAGGTTTTGCCTTTCTTTCCGCTTACATCTTTTACCAGAAGCCACCTCAACTATATTTGGAAAAAAGTGGAGAAATACATTCCAGTAAAAAATTATGGTGATGCTTATTTGGATTTCCTTGAAGCAAATTTGTCAACAGCATTGATTTTTCATCATTCAACATGTTTCTCTGTGTTCAGCAAGAGCAGCTAATCCTGCCAAATGGGGCAACTTTTAGAAACTTGTCTTAATTATCTTCATCCATAATTTCCCAATGACCAGCAGACATAAAGGAATGTATCCTAGATGCTTTTTTGTCTATACCTAGTCTTCATTCATTTCACCCTGAGAGATTTTCCTTGTTAAAAGCCATGTGGCTGGGACAGATGGCCTTCATGTATTATCTCCATCTTTATCAGGATTGAGGACATTTCTATTGGGGTGACTTGACCGTAGCAGAATCTCCAGGAGTACTATCCTACAGCCATTTGGCATTGATTTTTCAGCAACAATCCCTGAGGTTTCATGAGTTTCTCAGTCTCTGGCCACTGCAACTGCTTAAGTGAGTGACCAGAACTTTCTGTGCTTATTAATGTAAGGCAGAGATAATCTTGAAAAAGATGCTGTCTCCTTAATAGTCAAAAGCCAGTAAGATTCAACTGAGACTTTGTTTTATGTTTATAGAATAACATCCAAAAGCAAAGGACCTGAGTATAGTCTTCACCCTTGAACTTAGTAGCAAAACAAGTCTGACTGAACCACAGATATCCATGGCCTTAGTTTTCTTGTGTGTCAAATGGGAATGGTTGTATCACCCAAGTCACAAAACCATTAGGAAACTAAATTTGAAAGTATGAGTCATTATATTTACCAAGGGGGAAACCAGTATTTTGAACTCAACCAGGTTGGACAATCTACTGGATTTTGGCATTTGTATTGTGTTTTTCTCTATTTGTGTGTTAAGTGTAACTAGTATAATTGATATTCAAGAGAATTATTGTAGTAGAAAAGTGCCTCTGTTGAAGAGAGTCTTGTTTTACCACTTAATAAAACGAAGTACCCATTTCCTTAAAAAAAAGGAAAAAAAAGGCACCTGTTTAGCACTTCTAACAGCTAACATAAAACTAGTATTTAGATTATTTAAAAAACTTCATCCTTTTTACAAAGCTTTTAGTAATGACAATGTTATAACTCCATAGTCTTGTCTCCTCTTAACTCTTGAAATTTTGACTTTTGGAAAATCCTGATTTCAATTTCAATTTTTAATTTTATCTTTTTCTTTCAAAAGCTGAGGGCTTTTTCCCCCCATCTTTTTAGTTTTTTCCTTGGTTTTTCTTAACTTGGTTTCATGGGTAAAATATTCTGAAATTTTCTCACTTAAAGGAAATTAGAGAACAAACGCAAAGAGAGAGAGGTATTCTGAGTGCTCAGATGTCACATTCCATTGGCCTTCATATTACACATCAACCTTGGGTTTCCCTTGGCTCCAATGGTAAAGAATCTACCTGCAATGCAGGAGACCCAGGTTTGATCCCTGGGTAGAGGAATTTCATGGACAGAAGGACCTGGCAGGCTACAGTCCATGGGATCACAAAGAGCCAGACACAACTGAGTGACTAACACTTTCACATTTTCTCACTATACATCAGCCAGGAACAGCACAGTTGCTTAAATAATTACAGTAGAAAATGTACAATGCTTTTTCTTTTAAGTTGACTTAAGATTGACTCAGTCTGAAGCTTGCTTTGGATGCTATAGCTGACCATTCTGTTCCTGTCAGGGTCTTGCAAAAAGGGGTTTTGCCAGCTTGTCAATTAATGCAGATCACTCTTTACATTTTCTCCCCTTATTGCTGCTACTTGCCTGGCAGATGCAAAGATATTGCTAAGCACTGATTTTTCCTACAGTTGCACGAGGTGGTGGTGCTTCTGAACTCTTGACATCAGCTTGGGGCCACCTTACTTTTTAATCTACTTTTGAGAAATGGTTCCTCCTTTATCCCCAATCTGTTGTAGTTGTTTTATGTGGCTTTTTAATCATACAGATTTTCATGATAACACCTCTATTGACCATCCAGCAATTATTTAAGATAACTATCTAACTGGAGATACTGCTCAGGTAACCAACTCATTCCAGTTTGCTTGGTACTGTCTTGGTTTTAGCACTGAAAGACCAGCATCTCAAGAGACTCCTTAGTCTTAGGGAAACCAAAATAGTTGGTCTTCCTACCAGTACTGAACAGTGGGATGAATTTGGCCTAATGTAGATTTTCTTAACTTTCTCTGCTTTCATTTCAACACCGAGCTATTTTTTATCATTCCAAGCTCTATATACAAACAAGTTCAACTTGTTTAATAGTGATTTAGAGTCAGATAAATCTTTGCAAGTCTGTCCTTCATTTATAAAACACTCTCCTTTTCCTAATTCCCAATATCATTTTTTATCTGTTTTCACCTGTAAGCTTTGAAGGATGCTATAGCTGATTCTATCATGGTCTTGCAAGCAAACTGGGACAAGTTGGTTACCTGAGCAGTATCTCAAGTCATGTAGGCATCTTAAATAATTGCTTAGTGTTTGGTTGGTAGAAGCGTTATCATGCAAGTCCACATGATTGAAAAGCAATCAAGGGCATTTACAAAAATATGAGCACTTGAACTCTGTTTTTATGTAGTAATTGGTTGGTTTTAACCTAAGTGGTTAGTTCAGTTATAGAAAAAAATAAAAAATAATGTAATTTAAAATATGAACTCTGGATTCATCTCATAGTAGAACTGTGGGTGACTTTATTTGCTTCTTTTCTAAATCACACTATTGCATGTATTACCTTTCCCAACAAAATCTTTTAAAAATAACTTTTAAAATAGGTTTTTAAATAATTTCAGTTAAACAAAATTTATAATGTTCACCAAAATCTCACCCTAAGACCTTACCATTTCTAGTCAGGGCTGTCTGCGGGAACACACATGGAAAATTACCTAGATCTTCTGTCTGCAAAGACATCATGCCAGAAAAAGAATACATTGATCAGGGTCCAAGAAATTGACACTTGTGAACCAGGTCAATCATGTAATAAGCTGACAAGGTTGGCTGATGAATTAGTGGAATTCTAGAACAAGTTGCCAGAGGCAAAATGGAATTTGGAAGGGGATAGGGGACGTTTGGAAAATAAGTCTTAGAATAGTTTTTTAATTGAACCAGGGAAACTTTCATCCATTCATCTACTCATTCATTCACTTGAAAATATTTATTGAATATCTTCTATGTGCCAGTGTTTACATTAATGAATCAAAGGTATTAAAAAACCATTACCCCTATAGAACTTATATCCTTTAGTGACAATAGATAGCAAATATAGTAAGAACACAAAGGTCCATCTAGTCAAGGCTATGGTTTTTCCAGTAGTCAAGTATGGATGTGAGAGTTGGACTATAAAGAAAGCTGAACACAGAACAATTGATGCTTTTGAACTGTGGTGTTGGAGAAGACTCTTGAGAGTCCAACCAATCCATCCTAAAGGAGATCAGCCCTTGGTGTTCATTGGAAGGACTGATGCTGAAGCTGAAACTCCAATACTTTGGCCACCTGATGTGAAGAACCGACTCATTTGAAAAGACCTTGATGCTGGGAAAGATTGAAGGCAGGAGGAGAAGGGGACAACAAAGGATGAGATGGTTGGATGGCATCACCGACTCAATGGACATGAGTTTGGGTAAACTCCGGGAGTTGGTGATAGACAGGGAGGCCTGGCGTGCTGCGATTCATGGGGTCGCAAAGAGTCGAACACAACTGAGTGACTGAACTGAACTGATAGTAAGTACATAGTATTTTTTTAAGTGAAAAGTGCTATGATAAAAAATACAGTAGGCTTAAGGTCATCAGGAATGCAAGGCAGTGTGGATAAAATAAAGATTTTAATATTAAATTGAGAGCAGAGAATGTTGCAACTAGTAAAATTTCTTAAAAGGAATCAAACTTTACCTAGAGGAAACAGTGAATAACTGCAAAATCCATTGCAATTCAAAATGCTGTTTGACATCTAATCTTAGACTTGGTAGGACAAAGAGAAAGCAATGGGTTAATGTCAACTGGATCCTGCCTAGTTGGAGCTTCTTTTCCTTCAAATGTGTCAGTTACTATTTATTTTTACTGCAGATTAGATGAGCAATGCAATCATAGTAATAATTTCCAGAATAATTCCACTAGGAAACTACAAAAAGATTATTTTGTATAGATAAGCATTATCTAGCAAACATTTTTTGCTGTGATTTAGAGTAAGATGTAACCCATCAGGGCTTCTCTATTGGAGTAAACAGGAAACATTTCTGTTTTTATTCTTTTTTTTTCTTGGCATCAAATGCTACTAAAAAATAGGTTTAGTATTTTAATTGATGATTGACTTTATGGTATATGTTTATACGTTTGTATGCAGATAAATGAATAACAATTGAAAAGATTTTAAAATACATAGATAAATAAAGCCATTAAGCCAATGATAACAAGAAAGAGTTTTGAGGGAAAAAGTTACATTGCCTGTAACCCAGCATTCTATAATGTATTTAAATTATACATCCTTTTTTTTAAATTCAGTCTTGGACTGAGTAAAACTCAGTCCTGCAAAAAAGTGCAGAAAAAATATGCATCAATACAGTGAATGTATGAATGGAAATAGAGATGAATGTAATCATGACCAGAAACCCTCATGCATTATGAAAATTTAGTCATACATCCACTGCTCCCTTTTATTAAGAAAACTAAGCCTCCCAGAGGAGAAACATTATATAAATTGTACTGTTTAAAAAATGCTGTGTTCATTATGAGAAGCTTAATTATGGTCATCACTTACCCCCCAAAATCAAAGTCTTGTCAAAGAATTCATAATAATGAATGTTACTCATTAAAAATTAATGAACAAGTGGCTTTTCTAAAGGTATCAAGTCTGTGGACTATCATCATTTTCCTTTCTTGTTCAAAAGAATTAATATTCATGCAAACCAGATCCAAATGACTACAGTTTAGATGGTTACTTAGTACTACAGATTATGGATTTGTTTATTACCATAGAAGCCAATTATATTTGTCAGCATAGGCTAGATTATGCTATGATAAACAAACCTTGGAATCTCAGTGGTTTAATAAAACAAAGATTTCTTTCTTGCTCATGAAAAATGTGATGTAAGTCAGAGTACCCCTCACTGCAGCTCTCCCCTCAACAGTGACTCAGCAAACCATGCTGCTTCCATTCTGTATCTCTATCATTTCAACCTTCTAGATCATCATGGAATGAAAAGAGAGAGATAGAAGTTTGTGCGTCAGCTCTTAAATGCTTAAACCTTAAGTAACACATATCACTTCTATTCATAATCCAATGCCACATGATTTGGCATCTATAAATATTTGGGTTTGTTTGTTTGTTTGTTTGGCTGCATGGGATCTTAGCTGTGGCACACAGGATCTTCACTGTGTCATGTGGAATCCCTCACTGTGAATGCATGGACTCTCCAGTTGTAGCACGCAGGCTCAGTAGTTGCGGCACAGGCTTAGCTGCACCGTGGCATGTGGGATCTTAATTCTCTGACCAGGGATCAAGCCTACATCTCCTGCACTGCAAGGCAGATTGTTAACCAATGGAGCACCAGGGAAGTCCCTGCCGTGTGGTTTTGACAAGCACCTCTGGGACATGTAGAGGAGGCAGGAGAGTATTCAGTGAATAATAATGTGCCTGCAACAGCAGTAGCAAAACCAAAAGAAGAGATTGGTGAATTGCATATTACTTAGTAAGTATTTTTTGGATATCTTGCATAACGTTAGGAGGCAGGACAGAGTGAAAATTCCAAAATGCAGCCCCAAACACCTTTGTCTCTTGATAACAATGAAGTGATGTAAAAATCCATGAGTTAATTATTTAATAGCCTGTGTTCCTGTGCTCAGACTGCTACTATGATAATTGTTCACAGTCCAAGAGGGACCAAACCATCAGTGAAGGTAAATCCATCTCTCAAAGGAAAATGGAAAGAGTTACTTCTTTGAGTATGGGGTTATATATGGCACTAGCAAAGCCCCACTCTTCAGATGGATGTACTGTTCTATTAAGGTCTAAGGAATGCTTTCTTTACCAGATTAACAAGGGAGACAGTGCTTTGACTGAGAAGGAAAAACTCTTCATTCTGAAGGCTTGTTTGAGAATACACACAATTTAGCTTCGCTTTCTTTTTCATCCCAAGGTTAAAATAGCAAATAAATGAAAAACCAAGTTAATTAAATGCATATTTTAACACCATTTATCTGGCATTGATTGGCTGAGGCCACTTAGAATAAAGTGTGAAATAGTTAATACAAGTGCTGGCCATCTCCTAGAGGAGGTGACCTCAAGGTCATATGATTGTTGCAAGTAATTTATTTAGCCTAAAATGAATGTGTTCTCAATTAGGTTGATAAGCATTATAATAACACAAGTGGGATTTTGATTTGCTTCTGTCTTTGTTGTGAGGGTCTAGTTATTGGATTTGTTTGTCTATATTTAGTCCTCTAATACATACATGATCCCTCCCAGTAAAGACGAGGAAGCTTATTCACACTGACTAATAGGGAAGGATCCTAAGGTTGAAGGTATTGGCCTGATCTCGCCAGAGGCAATGGAGGAGTTCACACACAGCACAGATGCCAGAAGAAAATGTTATTTAGGGGTTGGCTCTGCTTGTGGGAACTATCTCTCCTCCCCAAATACAGATCCATAAGCATCTTAAACTTGCCCCATAAATTGGTACTTAATATGACAATAAGGGGTTTCCCAGGTGGCACTACTGGTAAGGAACTCACCTGCCAGTGTGGGAGATATAAGAGATCTGGGTTCAATCCCTGGACAAGGAAGATCCCCTGCAGGAGGGCACAGGCAACCCACTGCAGTATTCTTGCCTGGAGAATCCCATGGACAGAGGAGTCTGGCAGGCTATAGTCCATAGGGTCGCAAAAAGTCAGACACGACTGAAGCAACTTAGCACACACGCACGCATGAAAATAAACCATCACTGGGGCACTTCAGAGTTTATTGAAGGATTTATTTTGCTGGAATTCATACTTTACACACACACTTCTCTTCCTCTAATCTTCGGGTCCTCTAAGGTGGAAAAATTGTTATCCCTGGTGCTCCACTTCCAGATTTGAACTTCTGATTTTCTTAGTTTAGATAGGGAAGCTGAAGAGAGGGGAACCGTTCCTTGGGCAGATGTGATAAAGAAATTTTAAAAGTCAACGTGCAGGTGACTGACTCTACCAACCCTGCTCACCCAGACCTCCTCTGTGAACTGTTCAATCTTTTCAGGCATGCCAAATGCACAATGAGTAATTCTGTATGAACAAGTACAATAATTATTACTGTCACGTTCCCTTATCTACAAGCTGTCAGAGATGAGGGACTTGGTCCATTACAGGGTCCAGCAGAGACGAGTCTGAAGCAGAGGACTCAGCCAGCAGATGTCTCTGTTAGACTCACGACAGTGAAGTCTCTACATCCCCCTTGGTAGGGCACCAGCTCTCTCAGGACAAGTATAGCCTGCTCACAAAATGCGTATTTCCGTCCAAAAATTAGGAAGTCTGGCACTGGTCATACTTGCGTTCCAGTTTAGATTGTCAACTTTACAACATAGTTCCTGTTGAAATCCCCCGGTGAGGTGGAAGGGCTCACTCGTTCTCCTGGTGGAGACAGGCTGAGTCGTCCCCCGTCACAGCCCCTGCATAAAATACAACCCACGTGCAACCTTCCTTCTCCAGAACTGAAACTAACCCTCACCACACTGTCTGCTCAGAGATCATCAGCTTTTCTCCGTGGGCTTTCACCAGCACAAATTTACGGTCCTTATAACAGAGTCACTGTTTTGTTTTGTTTTTTCTGGTCAACCCCATGGACTGCGATTCAAGCAAGTGATCAAACCTGTGAAATTGTTTGAGATGAAAAGTCACCCAAATGAGAAGGAAGGAGTGTAAATGTGTTCTCCAAAGCAGAGTTGTGAATGCTTAGTGCTTAGTGACTTAGTTGTGTCCAACTCCTTGCGACCCCAGGGACTGTAGCCTGCCAGGCTCCTCCATCCATGGGATTTATCAGGCAAGAATAGTAGAGTGGGTTGCCATTTCCACTTGCTACCAACTCACTTTTGTCTGATGTACGTCAGTGGCTTTGCAACTCAGAAAAGCTATCTCTTTATCTCCCAGCACATTAGAGGTGGATATGAGGACTTTATATTGAAAAGTTGCATAACTGAGTCTCAGTTACCGTGATGCCTCTAGTCTGAAGAAACACTGTCCAGTGGTAAGAAAATTGGACTGAGCATTAGGAGAACAGTGTTTAACTCCAACTCCTCTCTTCATTCTCTGTGTCATGGTGAGTTACTTGACTTTTCTAATCCTGCTTTGTTCTGTGTGGCATAGGAATATGAACCAGAACAAAGGAAGATAAAGTTTCTAGAAGAAGTTGAACAATTCTTACTTCTCAGGACTGTCCTCAGGCATACATAAGATAATGTATACAGTATTCTTTTTTTTTGGATTAAGAATGATGAAGTACATTATTATCCTTTTGTTTATTTCTTTTTTGGCTGCATTGGGTCTTCGTTGATATCCATGGCTTTCTCTAGTTTCGGTGAGTGGGAGCTACTCTCTAGTTGTGGTGCAAGAGCTTCTCATTGCCATGTCCTCTCTTGTTGCAGAGCACAGGCTCTAGGTGCACAGGCTCAGTAGCTGCAGCACGTGGGCTCAGTAGTTCTAGCTCAGGCTCTAGAGCGTGGGCTCAGTAGTTATGGCACAGGAGCTTAGTTGCTCTGTGGCATGTGGAATCTTTCTGAATCAAGGATCAAACCCATGTCCCCTACACTGGAAGGTGAGTTCCTAATCACTAGACCACCAGGAAAGTCCTATAATACTCTTGAATCATATTCAATTACTGTTTATTCCTTTTCTTCTCATTTTTCTCATTGATTTGATCAACAGGAGGTTATGAATCCTTTTTCAAAAATTGATAAGGAATTAAGTAGCTAAAATGAAGTTTGGGATTATTAGAACGTATCAGAGGTCTTAATTTACTGTGTTCTATTCTTTTGAATGGCTCTTCCCTCGTGGCTCTTCCCTGGTGGCTCAGTGGTAGAGAATCCACCTGCAGTGCCAGAGACGCAAGTTCCATCCCTGGGATCCCTGGGTCAGGAAGATTCTCTGGAGGAGGAAATGGCAACCCACTCCAGTATTCTTACCTGGGAAATCCCATGGACAGGGGAGCCTGGTGACCTACAGTCCATGGGGTTGCAAAAGAGTCAGACACAACTTAGCGACTAAATAACAACAACAACATTCCTTTGAACACAGCGCAGGTGTTCAGAGTCAGAAGAATAGTACAGATTATGCGTGTATTCCTTGGTTTGAAAACTATTGATTACAATGTGATTTCTCAGTTATCAAACTGTGATAAAAGAAAGTCATTTGAACCAAGCAAATATATTGCTTCAAATATACCAGAAGCAAAGTATGAATAACTTCTCTAACATTCATGTATCCATCAGTCAATTATTTCTGTGTTTATTGGGAGCCTCTTTTATGCCTGGCCCTCTGCTGATGGAAAGATGACTCCCAGGTCATGACCCCTGCTGTCAGGAACATCACTCTACAGTCTGGGAGGAACATCTCTAAATGAATATCTCCAATGCTAACTGATAAATTGGATACTAAATGGAGTTTAAAGCCTCAAGAGAACTCAAATAAGATTTTGTATGTTTGAAATAGTGATAGGAGTTTGGATCAGAGAAAGTCTTTATAAAGGACTCGTCTAACAGGTGGGACTCAATTGATAAGAGAAGCAGTAGCTGGATAATAGATGGCAGAGGAGGAGGGTGAGGTCTTAGGTCCTAGGAGTAACCAGAACAAAGGAAGACAAACTTTGGAGGAAGTTGAAAGCTCCCCCCATATTTCACTGTAACAAAGTGTCCTGAAGTTGCAAGAGTATTCTCACTAAACACAGATGGACAGAGGAAATGCAGTTTTTTATTCCCTAAAGCTGCTATGACCTTTACAGTTAGTGAGGGGAGGGAAATTTAACTGTTTAAAACCCAGTCTAATCCAGTATTTTAGCAGCCTTCTTTGGTTTGACTCAGGATCTTTGGGGTAGCTGGCTGGTCCTCCAGGACGCTCCTCTTTTCCCTGATTCTCTCCTTCCCTAGTTTCTGATGCAGAATTCCTTTGCTCAGCCACAGAAGTCCCTGATTTTTGATCCAGTGTCTCCCTCTCAAAGGGCAAATCAGGCTTCTCAGTCTGGCTATCCAGATCGCTAAACGCAAGATAGCCTGGTACAGTTTTGACCCTGTCTGTCTACTGCCTCATTTTCTTCTCTCTCCTTCTCAGATCATCAGGTTGCAGAGTGACCTTTGTCCCCCATGTTTTCTAAGGTATAATATGCAAGAGATGTAGTGGGGGGAAGCTGATTTGTCCAAGAAACAATATAAATTGAGAAATAAGCCAAAAATATTTATTTCAAAACCATGCACATTCAACAGAGGAGTTTTTATGTGTGTGACTTCAAAGCACTTTTAAAAGTTTTGTCTTTCAGCAATGCAAAGGTACCCAGGTCCAGTTTATATCTTATTCACATTTCAGATAATCAACCTATAGACACAATACATCTACTCTCATGGTCAGGATTTTGGCTTCTGAATAACATATGGAAAGTGTTTCATATTAATAGAAACATATCTTTCTCTTCAGCAATGATGGGAATGTTATTTAAAATTTACACCTCCCACAATTAGGATAGCACCAAACATTTGAATCCATTTCATGCTAAAGATTTTCCCACTATCCAGTCTGTAATGCTTATGATCCAGGTCAAATGGAGACATTGCACAAAGCTGTAACTTCAAATGAAGCCTCTCAGCGAGCAATAGCATTTATAGAAATATTTGAAAGAGATGTATAGTAGTCCCTCCTTACCCGTAGTTTTGCTTTCTGCAGTTTCAGTTACCTTCAATCAACTGCAGTCCAAAAATATTAAATGGAAAATTCCAGAAATAAACAATTTATAAGGCTTAAATTACATATTTTTCTGAGTAGCATGATGAAACCTCATGCCATCTGACTCCATCCTGCTCCTTCCCACCCGGAATCCCCAGCCATCCTCATCATATGCCCATCATGGCTCTATGATCCAGAATGACTCAACACAAATGATCCTTCTTCTGACATAGCATCAGAAAGACAGTAGTAGCCTAATGCTATGTCACAGTGCCTATATCATTCACCTCCCTTCATCTCATCAGGTAGGTTTTTTTTCATCACAAGAAGAAGGGTGAATGTAGTATAATAAGATATTTTGATTGAGAGAGAGACCACATTCACCATAACTTTTATTACAGTGTCATTGTTCTACTTTATTATTAGTTATTGTTAATCTCTAACTGTGCCTGATTTACAAATTAAACTTTATCATAGTTATATATGTATGAGGAAAAAACCATAGTCTATGTAGGGTTCAGTACTATGCACATTTTTGGACATCCACTGGGGATCTTGGAACATGTCCCCCATGGATAAGGAAGGACTATTGTATCTAGAAAAGAAACATCAGGGCAGCTCTGAAACACATATGCTTTCAGTCTATAAAAGAGGCTCTGATCAATGCAGTTTGTGAAGTTGGTGAAGGTTTTCCCCAGAAGGTGATGGAGACGGACCTTGTCCTGCAGCTGTTTTATAAGAACCTGGAATACATTTAAATTTCAATTTTAATAACTTCATTGGCATGACAGGGCAGGCATGTTTTGTGAAAGTCAGTATAACTGAACCCCTGTCTAGGAATTGGTTTCATCACCTCTCTCTTTGGCCATCTTCCCTGGTCATGTCTGGTGGATAACAGACTGCCAGGGCCAAGGTTAACACTTTTTTCCTATTTCCTCTTCTCTGTCTTCTAATTCTCCACAACAAGTGGTGTTTGGGAAAAGTAAAGGGCTTGTGATAATATGCTACTTTTAAATGTATCCAGTGCTTGGATTTTTGCCAAAGGTATTTTTGTATTATAGTCAGTGAGCCTGAGATGGATAAATCTGCAGAGAGTTTGTGAGTTGGCCTTTTAGAAAAACAATCTAGGATATTTGTGAAATATTCCCTTTCTGGCACTGCAAGTATGGATATTTCTTTGTTTATGACCTTTGCCCATTTGAAGACTTTTAATAGTTGTGCCAGGATAGGAAGTAGCAATGGTGAAAAACAAAACAAAAAACTGTCAAGAAATACATATTGTTTATGTACAGGATATCTATAAAACTATAGAGATATAGGCGAATACATGTAATGTCATCAATGACATCTTCAATCTTTAAGAAAATTAAAATAATTTGAAATAATATTAACATAGCTTTGCCAGGAGAAGGCAATGGCAACCCACTCCAGTACTCTTGCCTGGAAAATCCCATGGATGGAGGAGCTTGGTAGGCTGCAGTCCATGGGGTCGCTAAGAGTTGGTCACGACTAAGCGACTTCACTTTCCCTTTTCACTTTCACACATTGGAGAAGGAAATGGCAACCCACTCCAGTGTTCTTGCCTGGAGAATCCCAGGACCGGGGGAGCCTGGTGGGCTGCCGTCTATGGGGTTGCTCAGAGTCGGACACGACTGAAGCGACTTAGCAGCAGCAGCAGCAGCAGCAGCTTTGCCAATGTCAGCAAATCTATTAATATTCATCATGACATTAACATAGATGATAACTTTTTCCACCTAAGCTCCCAGACTTTATAGACACCCTGCACAGTATGATCTCAAATTTATTTTTAATGTGTGGCTCAGATGGTAAAGAATCCACCTGCAATGCAGGAGGTCCAGGTTCAATCCCTGAGTTGAGAAGATCCACTGGAGAAGGAAATGGCTACCCACTCCAGTATTCTTGCCTAGAGAATTCCATGGACAGAGGAGCCTAGCAGGCTACAGTCCATGGGGTCATAAAAGAGTCAGACACGACTAGGCAACTAACACTTTCTCTTTCATGTACATGTGCATATTCAAAACATCAGAAAAACATACAACAAAATTTTAACAGTGAGGTAAGATTATATATCATTTTTATTTTCTTCTTTGTTCTAATTTTTCCACTATTTCTAATGTTAGCATGTGTTACTTTTGTGTTGAGGGAAAAAAATAAAAGTCAAAATCAACAGAATAAACTGTCCACATGTCTACTATACAATGTAAGTACTGGTAGATAGATTCTACTGTGGACATATTCAGTTTCTTGAATGATGTTTGCAAGGTTCACACTTTGAAGATAACTGACATGCTTTAAAAATCTAGGGAGAAAAGAAGTAAAAGGAAAAGAGGAGTAACAAGAAGTACTAAAGGGTCCAAATGTCTATCATCTCCTAACACATTTATGATAGTATTAATGTAGTCATTTATTAGCAAATGCTAATAGCTTTGCTCCCATTAGCAAAGCTCCTAGGGAAAGGACAGACTGTGAAAGAAGAGTTCCTTCATCTTTGATTTGATCAATCTACCAAAAGCCTTCTGAAAACACAACTAAGTGTTAACTGACAAATTATGTAGAATTTGCTTTTAAGAGGTTACCAGAGTGACATATATGTGTGCATGCGTGTACGTGTGTGGATGTGGATGTATGTGCGTATATGCATATAGTTATGCCTTCCCAGGTATTTTTAAATATGCAAGTGGTTTTAATTCATCTGGTAACAGAAGCAAGTTATCAGTTAGATTTATAAGGATTAACAGAAGAAAGTATTTTAGTGCTAGTCTACCACCAGTTCAGGGTGAACCTTTCTGTAACCCAAGTGTGTATATGTAGGAGTATTACTATAATCTACAGCAATGGTTGGTCCCAAGTTCCCCTGTGATAACACAGATTGAATTATGCAATTCAATAACTTTGGAAAGAGCTTTATCATGAAACTGAATGTGTCCAGTGATTTTTATATGGCTCAGACCTCTTACAGAGTGTTTTCTCTGACACATTTTCTACAGCCTTATAAAGTTTCTCATATGTTTAATGTATGCATATGAAATTCACAAGATGAAAGCCCAACACTGTCAAGGTAGCAATTGCTTTCCCTATAAGGAAGATGACATGTTCCCATAAACCTTAAAGAAAGAACATAATTTTACTTTTCTCTCATGCAATATTTCTAGTGCTTAAGTGTACGACATGACCTAAGAACATTTGAGATACATTTGAAGGCTGGACAAAACTGAAAACATGCAGAAATTCTAATAGTTCTGTGTGTTTGTACAGGCCTGGCCATTCCGTCATAGAACTATGATTTCATGACTCTTAGGCATACATTTTTCTTACTTTTTTAGAAAAAAAAACTTGTAGGGTATTGTAAGAAAATAGTTTTCATTCTTTAGACACCAGCACCAGCAAATGAAGATCTAACCCCAAGAGAAAAATAACTATTATATCATAGAAGAGACCACCTAGCCTTCACTGAGCCACATCTAAATTATAAGAACTCCACTGAGCTCTGTGTTGGATGACAGTGTCACCAGCTACTTCAGTACATTTTTAATAAAAATTCTTCTACCTTGATCAATCCATGCTCTTCAATTCAGAGCTGAGATTAATTCTCCAAGACATATTATGGTACAGTATTAACACTTGAAATCATAACTGCTTGCTTTCATATTTGGCATAACTATTGTACCACCTTAGAAGCTGCTTCTATTGACCTTTAGATTAAAAATATGTTGGATTATCATGATTGACATTTTTAAAATGACTCATTCTTGCCAAACACAGCATAACAACTTTTTAACATTCCCTTTTCTTTACAACTGCCTCTCCTTTCATTATATGAAACATAGCTGGATTCTACACCACCTCTCATTGCCTAACATGGGTTTTTTTTTTTTTCAGAGTTCAAGAAGATTTACACTTGGAGCTAAATGTTTCAGTGATTGCTCTGTTGGGTTTCATTATACTAGTGTAGTTAATCAAAGCAAGTCTGGCCTTGTGACCATGATTCACTGTATGGTTTTTTTGAGCTTAATCATTTACACAGAATGAATATACACATTATCACCAGGGCTGGATTTCTTTAACAGCCTGCATGACATGGTACTGTAATGCCTTTGTCGACTGCTGATTCCTGAGGACTCCTAGATGCCAGGGTTTTTGTTAAGACATTTCATTGATGGACTTTGGATTAGAAAAAAGCAAATAGGAAGCCCCTAGGTTTGGGTAGACTCCGGGAGTTGGTGATGGACAGAGAGGCCTGGCGTGCTGCAATTCATGGGGTCGCAAAGAGTCGGACACGACTGAGCGACTGAACTGAACTGAACTGAGGTGGAGCAATGGAGAGCAGAGGAAATGCCAGCTGACTTGTCTCCAAGTTGGGCTAACCGGGAATCCTTTCATTCGTATAAAATATTTCTTTCCATGGTGTGTGGTCTTCACAATCATAATTAACAAGTAACCTTTCTTTATTCTCCTCCCTAATCCCATCATAAATTATTGGCTGCTGGCATCTGGTTAGGGTTTGGCAGATCTCAGATTTTAAGTATAGCCTGAGGGAATTACTGTGATTGCTGTTTTAAACTGAAGAAGCTAATTGTGTAAGTATTAACATTTGTGAGCTAGGTCTAACAAGTCTAGTTTCTGTGTCTAACAAGTTAAGTCCAGTGATGCTCCCACTGGCACCCTCTTCCTCTACGAAAAAGCACATTCACATTTAACCAGAAAAATTGGAGCACAAGGGCCTGCTCCAGGCTCATGGGAAACAATTGTCAAGTTTTCAGAAATTTTATAAACTACTTGTGAAGCACAGTCATTATTTATAATCAAAGATTATAAACTTTTAATTAAATAAGTCTTATTTTTAAGAGGTGATAAATGCTCAAAACTCAGCATTTCCTAAATATTTTACTCCATTGTACTATTAGATGTATTCTTGGGGCTATTTGTGTCTAGAATATCTGTACATCTGGTGGAAATACCACATAATGGTGTGCTGCTGTACATCTCTTCCCAACTCTACACTCAGGGACATCTCATTGGTAGCATCCAGTCAGCCATGGTAGGAGTAGTCACATCATGAAAATCACAAATGCTATAAACCAGGACTTGATTTGTTGTTTTGTGTCTTCCAAAGTACTGTTTTATTTTCCCAACTAAAGAAGTTCAGTCAATGATTTGGCCATAGGATTTTTATTTATTATTGAAGTATAATTGATTTACAATGTTGTGTTAATTTCTGGTGTACAGCAAAGTGATTATATATATATATTAATATATATATATATTCTTTCATATTCTTTTCCATTTAGGTTATTATGAGATACTGAATATAGTTCCCTGTGTTATACAATAAGACCTTATTTTTTATCTATTTTATATATAGTAGTTTGTATCTGTTAATCCCAAACTTCTAATTTATCCCTCCTCTCCCACCTTTCCCCTTTGGTAACCATAAGCTTGTTTTCTATGTCTGTGAGTCTGCTATGTAAATAAGTTCATTTGTATCATATTTTAGATTCCACATATAAGTGATATCATGTGGTATTCGTCTTTCTCTGTCTGACTTACTTCACTCAGTATGATAATCTCTGGATCTATCTATGTTGCTGCAAATGGCATTTCTTCCTTTTTATGGCTGAGCAGTATTTCATCTACACATGTTCCACATCTTCTTTATCCATTCCTCTGTCAATAAACATTTAGGTTGCTTCCATGTCTTGGCTATTGTAGATAGTGCTGCTATCAACATTAGAGTGTATGTATCTTTTCAAATTCGAGTTTTCTCTAGCTATGTGCTCAGGAGTAGGATGACTGGGTCATATGGCAACTATATTTTTAGTTTTTTAAGGCACCTTTGTACTATTCTCCATAGTGGCTGTACCAACAGACATTCTCACCAACAGTGCAGGAGAGTTGGCCATAGGATTTTACTGCAGGAGTTTTCTGAGTTCAAAATTTATTCTCCTAAGTCTTGTGTCCTGTATATCCCTTCTAGTAGACTTTTCACTGCTGCTGTACCTATACACTCATAAAAACTACTACTGGTGCTAACCAGTGTTTGGTTTGAATATTCATTGTGCTCCCTGAGTAAGGTACCACTTAAGTACATTTAAGTTTGTATTTTTATTTTTTTCCAGAGAGCCTGTTGTTATGCATTTACCAACACATACTTTCCAGAACTGCCAGGTTCCACTTAAGCAAATCTACCCTCAGGAATGACCACACTCAGCTGCAGCAATCCTATCACTTAACTTTCACATCTTTGTGGCTTATGTTCCATACCATCTCCTAACCCCAGGAAACACTGAAAACTACTTTCTAGAAATAACTATTTTTTTATGTTTATAAAAAATCCCGATTACTAGAATTTATAAATTGTCAGAGCTCTCGGTGTTCTTCAGCTGTTCTTCAGGACTCACTGTTACTACTACCAACTTTATTTTCTAGCATCAGCCAGAATGCTCCCATTTGATTTCAATATGTAAGCAACATGAAGATGACACTGTTAGAAATAAGAAAGGGAAACAGTTACATAGACTTGCAAAGAAGTACCAGCATAAGTGCCAGGCTTAATGGGCTTTGAAAGAATCAGATACTGGAATCCCTGAACTTGTCCTCTCTCTATGCCTCTCTCTTTGTCATTTGTTTTCCATGGAGAAAACAATCACTCAGTGGCAAACTCAGGGTATTTTCTCAACAAATACTACCTGGCTAATGTTAGATGAAGGAATTGAGTAGAATGGTAGCTGAGAAACAGAGACTACAAGTCTGATAGAATTATATGGGGCCCACTCATTTCTGTTTCAGATTTTCTTAGCATTATTGGTGAGTACACTCACCAAAGAAGCACAAAGTCACTGTGTGTGTGTGTGTTCAACTATCTCACAAGCTTTGCCTGATGTTCAAATTTTGTGGGAGAGGGAGGATGAAATACGTACATGCTCTGTGGGTGGAGCTTCTCTACTGGAACAATTACCCCCACCCCAAAGCTTTTTAAATTGGTGACTCCAAAATCTGACCTCCTGACGACATGTTTCACTCTTTCTGTTCATTATTGGTACCATATGCAGCCAGAATTATCTTCGGCTTTACACTGACCCTGCAAGTCCTGTCTTTCTCACAACTTTATCTACTATGGCATGAAGATTGTTTCTTCAAACTATCAGTCACAGCAAATGCTTTCCTCCTGTGTACCGTCATCAGCATCTTTACCTGCTTGGTAACTTCTGATGGAGAGAAACTGACAAGTTTCTGCCTCACTCCTGACTCAAAGAGGCCCATAGATAGATCATAATGGAAATTGTTTGGTGTGTTGCAGTTAGATACAAATCACACTTTAACTTTCTAAGAAGCTTTATTCCCAAATGCAAAAAAAAAAAAAAGATAGCAAAACTCTTTAAGTAGTTACAAAACTTCCAGGCAAAATTGTATCAAAGAAAAAAGGTAACAGGAATACACTTAACTGTAAAAACCTAGAATTAAAAAGCTGAAGACAATTTATCACAAAATTATTGTCAATTGCTGGGAAATTTTTTATTCTCTCTTACCAAAAAAATGCACTACAGTGAATTCCCTGGTGGTCCAGTGGTTAGGATTCCATGCTTTGACTGCCGAGGGTGTGTGGGGTCAATCCCTGGTCAGGTATTAAGATCCTGCAAGCTGCACAGTGCAGCCCAAAACAATCCACTACAGCACTTTTTCCTGTATATGTATATATTTTCCTCTGCAATTGGAGTAATAAAGTATTTTGCAGACAGGAGTTGCTTAAAAACACTAGTCTACTAGCTGACTTTAAAAACTGTAGGATTATGCAAACTGACCCATTTAGCTGCTGCTCTCACCTAAAAGTCATATTAACACTAAAATGCAAGATTAGACTTCATGCAGGCTTGGTAATGACAATCTCATTTAGTGCTTAAATTCAAAATGTCAAGATTCCAATCACATAGCAGAATGCTGAAAACATACAGGGTAAGGTGCCTAAAAGATCTGACCTTTCATGCTATTCCATCCTATTTTATTAAGAAAAGCTTCTAGCTAACCTACCTTGGAGTGGAACTGGAATAAAAAAATAAGCAATTATTATATACATTAAACTTTAGAAGAAAAAAAATTTAACAGTGTGCTTTGGTATAATTCAATTTGGTTGAATGAGCAATTTCTAGTCTGGAGTTTTGCTTTAGACTGCTGGTATTTTCTGCAGCTTTGATAATGTCACTTGAACTTGCCCACTGCCATAACTTTGGTGAAATGGGGGTAATAATACTCTCTTCATCTGTTCAAGCTTTTATACCAATATAATTTATGTGACTTCGTGACAAAATACTCAAGTGACTTATAAACAACAGAGATTTTTTCCTTCACATTTCTACCTGCTTCCTAGTTTATAAATAGCCATCTTTTTACTGTTTCCTCACACAGTACATGGAGAAGGGCATAGTGATCCACTCCAGTATTCTTTCCTGGAGTATTCCGTGGACAGAGGAGCCTAGTAGGCTTCCATAGGGTCACAAAGAGTCAGACATGACTGAGTGACTAACACTACTTCTTTTCACACAGTACAAATGATGAGGAGTTTCAGGTTCTCTTTTTATATGGGCACTAATTCCGTTCATGAGGACTCCACCCTCTTAATCAGTTCCCAAAGACCCTCACCTCCTAACACCATCACTTTGGGGATTAGGGTTCAACATATGAATTTGTAGGGGAAGGGAGAGATAAAAACATTCAGTCTATAGCAAATGTTCACCAGAAAATTTCCCTGGAGTTGCAGAAGGTGAGAATTCTGGCCTTGATATCTCCAAGTGTTCAGAAGACTTGGTCTAGAAGATACTATGACATTTCTTGCTCAGTGGCAGGGGAGATAAAGAAGTCAGTCTGAAGGAGAGGGGCACAGCTCCGTGAGAAGCTTTCCCAGCACATAGCAGGATTCTGGCCTCCTGAGTCTCTGAAACACTCAAATTCACTGAACAAACAGAGAGGAGGAAGATTGTATATATTTATATATTGATCTGCATGCTGGGGTTTCAAATGTGATTCATTATGTACCATTTCCTTTACCCTAATCCATCTGCTAAGGTTTTCTTATGCTGTGCAGAAGGAATTTGAAAAAGAAATGCGACTTTAACTGAGAAGAGAGTAACAGCATGACACAGTTAGAACCACCTGCACTAAGAAAGATTCAAGATGGTATTTGTCAAATATTGGAAGATGTGTGTCTGCTAGCTGAGGGATAACGGGATGTTTTCAGAGACTGTTTTAAAGTTCTATGGCCAAGAAAAAAAAAGATACATTTGCTTCTCATAATAGTGGTTATCATTTCTCTTGTGAAATGTTTATCTACTGGTGATCTCACTATGGCTTCCTTTGGATTGTCTTCTTGTTTTATTTTCTCTCACTAGAAAAAGCAAACATCTTGGTTCCTGTCTTTTCTATTATAAGTACCAAGCATGTGCTTGGTTAAAACAAAGACTGCACATTTCCAAGGAACTGGATAAGTACAGTCAAGCAGATCCTAATGAGAATGTCATGGTGTGGGAATTCGGTAACACATGCTTGTGGATTCTGAAAGAAGTGGAGGAGAGATGGATAAAGAAGAGATGGAGGGACAGGGAGAGAAAGAATAAAATAAACATTTAAAGACCTAGTCCCTTGTGTGGGAGTGAATAACACACTCTTTGGTGTTGGAGCTGGTCAACTATGCTTTATGCATGCGTGTATACTCAGTTGCTTCAGTGTCCAACTCTTTGTGACCCTTTGGACTGTAGCCTGCCGGACTCCTCTGTCCAAGAGATTCTCCAGGCAAGACTACTGGAATGGGTTGCCATGTCCTCATCCAGGGGATCTTCCATCATACTATATTTCATTGTTGAAATCAGAAAGATCTTCAGCCAGGGTAGGAAAAATTATGTAGTATACCTACATGGGCATGTAAGTTTTAGTCTACTGATTTGTTTATTATTCACATATACTGTAAAATAAATTAGCTTCACAAAATTGTTTCCTTGAGCTTGACCAAGGCATTTATTGTGCTGTGTATCTTCCTTTATTCCTGAGTCTAAAAGAAATGTTTATCATAAAAGTAATTTAACCATGTAACTAAAAGTTTGCAAAGTAGAGAAAGTAAGAACAAAAATTATCCAAAATATAACCCCATGTCCACCATAAGAATGTGGCATATGCCTTTTGCTTTTGCTTTTTTTCCTAACTGAAATATAGTTGATTTACAATGTTGTGATATTTTCAGGTGTATATAAAAGGGATTCAGTTATAAATACATATACATCTATTTTTTTCAGGTTCTTTTCCCTTATAGGTTGTTACAAAATATTGAGTATAGTTCCCTGTGCTATATAGTGGGTCTTTGTTGTTATCTGTTTTATATATAATACTGTATATACGTCAATCCCAAACTCCTAATTTATCCTCCCCATCTTTCACCTTTGGTAGCTATAAGATTGTTTTCTGTGTCTGTGGGTTTCTTTCTATTTTGTCTATAAATTCATTTGTATTTCTTTTAGATTCCACATATAATCGATAGCATATGATGTTTGTCTTTCTCTGGCTTAGTATGATAATTTCTAGGTCTATCCATGTTGCTGCAAATGGCATCATTTCATTCTTTTTATGGCTGAGTAGTACTCCATTGTACATATATGCCACATCTTCTTTATCCATCCACCTGTCAGTGGACATTTGGGCTGTTTCCATGTCTTGGCTATTGTAAAATGAGTGCTTCCATGAACATTGGGGTGCATGTATCTTTTTTAAATTATGTTTTTCTCTGGATATATGCCCAGGAGTGGGATTGTAGGATCATATGGCAACTCTATTTTTAGTTTTATAAGGAACCGCCTTATTTTTTGTTATCTTTTACTTTGCATTTTATATTGTAATCACTTGCAATATATCTATCCACGTGTCATATATTTATATATATACAGATTTTATATACATGCATACTTCCTCATTTTTCTTCATAAAATTATGAAATGACAACCTGCTCCAATATTCTTGCCTGGAAAATTCCGTGGACAGAAGAGCCTGGCAGGGTACAGTCCATGGGGTCACAAAAAGTCGGCCACGACTGAGCAATTGAGCACATGCACAGCATATACTAAGTACACACATTGTTAGCCTCCTGATGGATATGCCCTATGAGACATCAATTCTGTGAGCTGCAAAGTGAGGTCCTAGCTATCATGCTGCTGCTGCTGCTAAGTCGCTTCAGTCGTGCCCAACTCTGTGCGACCCCTAGATGGCAGCCCACCAGGCTTCCCCGTCCCTGGGATTTTCCAGGCAAGAATACTGGAGTGGGTTGCCATTTCCTTCTCCAATGCATGAAAGTGAAAAGTGAAAGTGAAGTCTTTCAGTCATGTCCAACTCTTAGCGACCCCATGGATTGTAGCCTACCCGGCTTCTCTGTCCATGGGATTTTCCAGGCAAGAGTACTGGAGTGGGTTACCATTGCCTTCTCTGCCTAACTCTCATAGACTCAGATTGAAGACTGAGATCTTTTTTGCTCTTATACAAAGGCTAATTATGTTGTATTTTTGAGATACCTAGAAGATTGTGGACATGTGATATCTGCTCAGTGTATATTTGCCAAGTGAAGGAATTATAGAATAATGAACTGTATACCCACATACCCACTAAATGTTTCCTTTTGACCAGCTATGTTCAGAGAGCCCCTAATTCACCCCTTACATCCTTATCAAGGGCCTTCCCACTTAGCCAGTGCTCTAAACAATAGATGATCCAGTTTGGCGTCAAACTTAAATATGGCTGACAGGAAGTTGTTGATATACTTGAAAATGCTTACTGAAAAGGTGATGTGTGCAGCAGGCCCTGGGAGCTACAAGCCATTTGCTGGCTGTAGGGCCTATTCAGGAAATCTTAGACTTCTCTGAAATTCCATTTCTTCTTATCAAAATAAAGTTAATAACACCCTTTCCCTGGTGTCTGGAAGCTCAAATAGATACAAAAACACACTTTGAAAAGTTAATACTGCATTGAAAATATAAGGTATAATTATTATTTTTACTGACTCTATGGTGCCCATCCCAAACAGTGAGAAAGTCTGGAGAATGAAGCATTAGGAGTTTATAGACTAAAGAGAAAAAGTAATGGAGGCTTTAGGCATTCATTTTCCTTCAGGTGGCATACCTACAGACAACACCACTGTTTCCCCTAAAAGAACAAAAGTCTTCCCTTATGCTAAGGTTTCCAGATTCTTCAGAAGTTGCTAGGAGGAACAGATCTCAAAGTAATTTGCTGACTTTAAAAAATGCATAATTGACAACTGGGATTATATGGTATCTCTTTTATCCCAGACATTTTCCTGATACTAGTTTTATTAGGTTTTAATCAGACATGATCTAGTGAAATGTTTTGAAATCCGATTAAAAAGCAACATGAATAAAGGTGAAGGAGAAATAACAGCAGTGTTGCAGACCTAACTGATAAACTGATGAAAATACATGTAATTATATGTAATTAGAGTAGATACTTGACATTCATGAGGGATACAGACTGAGACCTTTGGAATCCCCAAATTTGTGAATTCAGAAATTTTAGTACAGGCATTTCTGTTGAGAGTTACACATTTCTTGACCACAACTTCATATCAAATTAACCTCTCTTTCAAACTTCGAAATTTAGATTATAGTAATCTTGACAGTGGCTGGCACATTTTTCTGAACAGTTTCGTGAATCCAATTTCCTGGTTTCCATATGGAGTTAATGACCTCTGACCTATCTTATTTACTTAAGTCACTGATGAATAGATATTGCACTTATTTATTTTCCTAGAATTCCAAGAACCTATTATTTTTCTCTTTCTTTTTTTCTTTGTGTGTCTCTCTCTCTTCCTCTTTTTCTCTCTTTCTTCTTTTTTTAAAAGCACTACAACCCTGTGACTTGTTAGGACTGTCAGGCATATAAATGAGCATATTTATATGCTGAATGTTTTCTTACCCTTCTTCACTTCCATACCAGTACTAATGGTTGGATATGGGGGAGAGATGATTTTTACACAAAGAAACAAATTGAGTTTGTGTGCTTATTTTTTGTATGTTTTGTTTTGTTTTACTCATTTCATGAGAGCTACTGTAAACATTCCCACCCCAATGTTTCCCTCCATGCGGAAGCCCTAACAAAATAACACATTGCTACCCTCTCCCTTTTACTCTGGAGTGGTGGTTCTTCAGTCAGGGGTGATTTTGCCTGGGCAACATCTGGAGACGTGAGTCACAACCAGGGACAGGAAGGCTGTAACTGGCACCTCGTGGACAGAGGCCAGGGACGCTCCTAGGACAGCCCCTCACAACACGGAATTATCTGACCCAAAATGTCAATCATGTCGAGTGTGAGAAATCTTGATCCAGGGAGAGTTAGAATAATGTTAGCTAAGGAATTGTTGAGGGTTATTAAGCCAGTTCCTTGCCTTTTCTTTTCGTCTTTGTGATTTGCCTGCTTACAGGGAAGACACATTTCCATTTGTCTGCACTATTTATTCTGTGAGGTAAGTTGAGTGGGACAGGATCTACCACCTGCAAGGGAGACCTTCACTTTGGAGTGTATGTTCAACCCAGGGGGGTGAAAGCAAGGCCATATTATCTGCACTCCCTAAACCTCACTAGTTGAAAAGGGAGACATTTTAATCTCTCTCTGCTCAAGTCCTGAGTCTCTGTTTTAGTTCTTTCTGAACTTGGGTATGAAAAGTTACCATTTGGGGGGCTCTCTTGAGCTCCAACATTATATAATGAAGACAGCATGTGATATGGATACTTAATGGCCAGCTGGATTTACTGACTAGCTACAGCTCTGCCCTCCTCATACTAGCTCTGCTAACAAGCAATTGTAATGGTGATGGTTACAGCAGTGGATGCTAAAGACCTGACAGTTGAGAAGATTACAGCCCTGAGAGCCAGAGAAATTGAAGAGCTTTTTATTTAAAGATGAAAGAATGACTGTGAAAGGAAGCAAAATATATAGACATGGTACCCATTTGGGACAGGTCCAGTAATATATCTTTCTCCAACTTGGATGCTAGAGTGAACATGTGTTATTTTTGTCTGTCCAGAATACATCTCTTCAGAACAAAAGCTACATTTTCCTTGGAGAACCATCTTTCTTATACTCTTGGTCCATGTAGGCCAACACCTGAGCCAGGGATACGCATGAAACACAGGCCTGACCCATGACGATCTCAATTCCCCTGGGCCTCAGTGAATAGATTAGCAATGGGCACCTGCCCCAGACAGAGTCAAACTGATGCCAAGATTTTGCTGGAAACAACAGAAGAGAAACATGTTTTATTTCTGCTGGAGTTGGGGCTTTGAGTATGTTAGCCTGAGCTGCCATAAACAGGATGCATGATATAGAAACCAAGACACAGAATAAAATAAACCAAGAGCTAGAGAGAAAGAATCCAGGACTTAATGCTGTCTTTTGATCACTAAGATCTAGTCCTGCCTAAATCTTGGATTCCTCATTTGCATGAGATAATAAATTCCAAGATACTGCCCTAAAAAATAAAACAGGCAAGTTTTACAATAAGGAGAATCTTAAGTAATGGAAACATCAACTTTTGGCTTAATACCTCAATCTGTCTGTAAATAAAATAATTCCTCCTATTCTGGACCCCTACACATCGACCACTGTCTTCTCAAATTATACTCTTGATTTCCCTCTTGATTTCATTTGTTCAACAACTTCAGTCATGTTCGAAAATATTTCCTACTGGTCACTGGACACCCTGATACTAGGAGTAAATTGATGCCACGAATGAGATTATAGATGAAACACCCTGTAAAGAAGGGGTCTTACCACTTATCTAAACAAACCCTGGGAAAAAACACTTTAACCAAATGCTTTTCTGTAATAGTGGCTAAAATAACAAAAAAACTAATATAAATAGCACCTATCCTTGATTAGCACTTTACTGCTTTTCACATACTATGTTAAGCGCTCTCTGTATTATCTCCTTTAATGCTTTCACCAACCCTGTAACGTAGTCCTAATTGTCCTACTTTACAGAGGAGAAATCAGAGACAGAAAGAGGTTCAACAATATCCCCGCAGTTACAAAGCTAGCCGAAAGTGGCAGTATTGAGAATCATATCAGCTCCAGTCCCTGTGGCCCTAACCATTATTCTCTCCTACTGATCAAGAGTACTTACTAGAGGGTACTTTGTAGCAAGGTTTCACAAACCATCAAGAATGAGAGCCAATGATATACTCTCTTACTCAAGCTTTCCATTCATCATTGGTTCCTTTATGGCATCTACAGAGAATAATTTTAAAATAAAAAATGTCCAGGTGGAAAATATAGCAGGAAATGTAACGCCCACATCAAAGACACAGACTGCAGTGGCTCCACCATGGTAAAAGTCTGTAACCTAGGTCAACTGCTTACCTCTCTCAGGCTCAGTTTCCTGATAATGGTTTCACTGGGCATTACAATGGCCTTTAACATCCATTGACACTAAAGCAATCACTCATGCTCTTTTAGGTCTAAACCTTCCATGATAACAGGCTTTCTATGAATTAAAGTATTTTTGCAAGGGACATGGGAGAATATGAAAATGCAACTGCTTGAAAGAGCTGGATTAAAATTTTCAAATAATACAGTCCCCCCAAAAGTTAATTTTTACTTCTGTCCTCCACAGGGCAACACTGTTTGTACTTGGCAAGCAGACACACTGCAGCCATTATCTTGGTTCCAGGGCAGTAACCAATAGATGTGGTGTGACTAAGAAATCAAATGCTGAGAGCTGAGCCCTTGCTGGCCTGCTTAACCTTTGGCTGAGAACTCTTGCCCTATTGACACCGCGATGGACACGTGAGAAGCCAGAGCATTTTGTTAATATGCAGAAGTTCCCTCCCATGGCCACTAAAGGCCTCTATGACTCAAAGAAAATTAGGTTCCTCAGCAGCAAACTGTCCTTTGGGGAAAAGGAAGAGAAATTCCAGAGGAGGGAAGGAAAAAAAGAAAGAATAAAATTCAAGGACTCCTCTCAATGTTAATTTAAAACAACAAAGGCAGTAAATGACAATTGCTCATTTCAGATGTTCGCCTGACTCAGAGTCATCTTGGAACTGGTTTCCTCAGTATATATTTATTTTTCTTTAAATATCCTGGGACGTGCACACTATTATCTTGTGTGGACATCTTTAGTAAACAGGGAGCTTAGGCATGTTTGCATTGTTCTGGCTTGTTGCAGTTGTTGACCTGATTGGATCATGCACTGCTTTGATCACTTAAAAATGAAAGCAGTTTTTATTGCAAATTGCACTGGAATGATTTGAAAACTAAACAAACCAAAAGGACATGTTCTATTTATTCTCTATTACTTACACATTTAAAAGAACACACAGACCTCCCTTCTCTCACTCCCCAAAACATGAATGTGTTTAGAATGTACTTCTAACCAATTTCTCTTTCTAGGCAAAACCCTCTGAATTGAGTTTCTGAAAAAGGGTCTATGGACTGGCATTTTGGTTTGGAAAAGCACGGTTTTTTGGTTTTTTTTCACCAGACCCTCCTGGCAGCCCTGTTTTACAGGCTCAGAAGTTTTTGTCTTCATTCCAGCTCTTACTGGCTGTAAAAACTTGGACACAATAACTCAAGTCTCTGAGCTTTATTTTTTTTTAACCTGTAAAATGGGGATAGTAGTTCAAAATCACATTGAAAGGATTAAATTATTTAAAGCACAGGGTAGATAGTCAAGGGAAGATGGACACCATTTTAACATTGGTGTTATTTTCAATTTATGAATGAGAACATCAGATCCCAAAGAAATTAAATGACCTGTCCATATACTCACAGCTGACAAGTGGAGAGTTTAAAAACGAATCCTATTCTTTTGCCATAAAATTCATTTCTTCCTGTTTTCCTCATGTAATAGAAACAACCTAAGTAAAAATCCTGTGCTTACTCTATACACACAGCTTTAAGATAAATTCACCCATTGTCAATCCCAAATTAGACTGTCACCTCAAGGTCCTACTAAGAAGATATTCTCAAGTTGCCCTTTTCTCCATCCTAGTTTTGTGATTAAAATGCCCCCCGCCCTTAAAAAAAAAAAAAAACAGTTAGGAAATTAATTGAGAGGCAGTAGTTTTAAAACCACTATTTGCATAATGATGTGTCTGTTGCTGTAGTTGCCTTCTCTTGTCTTTTTGATCAACAGCCCTGATAGCCCTATCTTTTCAATGCTACAGTCATGAGGTTATTAAAAGAGACCAAATACCCTAACAGCCTTGTACCTTTGATTTTCTGCCATAGTCTCCAAGTTAATGAGTAAGAGGGTCAAGGGAATTTATTCCTGTGCTTTAGGAAATCTACAAACAATATTAAAAGAGAAGTTGGTGGCAGATTAAGAAACTTTTAATAACCTTGTGCAAACCTTCCAGACACTCATTACTCAGCTTCAGTTAGCACGTATAGGTGATTGAAATATGCAATTTCAAAATGTGCTGTGGGAGTTAGGAGAGAGCCAGAGGCTGACAGAGAGACAGTTTGGGCAAGAGAAAAGAGGTTTCAAGGCCAAGGAGTTCAGGAAAAAGTTGGCTCTTTTATTTTGCTGTATGTTTAACTAGAATACCACATTAGAAATGTTGAAAGCCTTGGTGGGTCTTGCATGCTCACCATTTTGAAACCCACTAAAGACCTCTGATGAATTTATGTGATATGTGTGTACTTTGGTTGAAAGAGAACATGGTAATCTCTTTCCTCTCTCACTTTCTCTCTTTTTCATAAGATGCTATTTTTCTAGGCAGGCAAGTAGCTTCCTAACTCCTTTATCAGTTTCAGTCTAAGAAATGGAAATTCTGAGATATTTTCCTATTCATCTTTGAACAGGTATTTATCTTCCTAATGTTTCTCAGAACCACCTGTGAAATTGTACATAGCTTGAGATTATCAACTGGATTTCAACTTCTAGCCTTAGTTCTTTCTAGTTCTGGGAAGCTATGCAAGCCACGTAAAGGTTTAACATAGAGTGCATGAAGTATTTTATCTATATTTGACAGATGAAAATCTGAAGCTCAGAAAAATTAAGTGATTTGTCCAAAGTCACAAAGCTATTGAGTGGAGTTTTGAACATTTGACTTTGATCAGTTTAGCCCCAAAATCCTTGCTATTGGGCTTGAGTGCATCCTGGCATCAATTTCCTCTCTAATAATAATCATCTCCGCTTTATCTTCCAAAGAATTTTTGTGAGGATCAAGTAAAATAATATTTGTGAAAGTGTTTTATAAACTCAATATAGCAATATATTCAGAAAGGCTAGAAAAGGACATTTCCAACAGAGAAAAGTCTCATGGTCAGGGGCATGGAAGGAAGAGAGTCTGACATGCCTAATATACAGTCAAATCACACTGACTTGACTGGGGCTTCACGTGGTAGAGCAAGGGTCTACAAATGTTTTCTGTAAACAGCCCAAGAGTAAATATGTTATGTTTTGTGGCCCATTTGCTTTGACTCAAATCCTCCCCTCTGCATAAAGGCAGCCATGGACAATATGTAAATAAGTAAGCATGACTAAATTCCTATAAAACTTTACTTACATACACTGACATTTTATTTTTATATAATTTTCACTTATCACAAAATACTATTCTTATTTTGAATTTTATTTCAACCATTAAAAATGTGAAAGCCATTTCTACCTCACAGGGAACCCAAAAACAGGCAATGGGCCCATAGGACATCGTTTGCAGATCCTTGCTACAGAGCAGCAAAACTGATGAAGTAGCTGACTCATCTGTATAATGTTTGATAGCCACACAGTGTCACTAAAGTTCATTAGGAAGAGGATTACAAGACTATTAACTTTGAGCTGCAAGAAACCAAAAAAGTTGACTAACATCAGATTGGACTACAAGGAATTTTGTAGTATAGTTAACAAGAGATCTGAAGGTAGAGATTCCAGGGCCTGTTCAGACATTTAATCGTGTCATCAGTGACCCAAACTCTTTTCATCCTTTTGCTCCTGTGTTCTCAGCATGTTGGCTTTCCATATTTATGGTTCATACTTCATGCTCCTAATATTGCTGCCATGGATCTAAGCATCATGTCTTCATGATACTGTCTGCAGTATGAAAGAAGGGGAAGATGATTCACCAACAAACTTTCCCCTCTATCAGTCTCTTTCGTCAGAAAGTAAATGTTTTCCCAGAAGTCTTTCAGCAGAATACCCGTTAGCTAAAATTGGCCATGAAGCCAAATCCTTGAATTGAAAGGAAAATGCAGTTGTCATGACTGGCTTGTATCAGTCATCATTTGTCTTAGTGCGTGCCTGCTCCTATAACAGAATACCATAGGCTGGGTGGCTTAAACAGCAGAAATGTATTTCTCACAGCTGGAGAGACTGGGAAGACCAAGGTCAAGGTGCTAGTAGGTCGATTGACTGGTGAGGACCCTTTTCCCGGTTTGTAGATGTTAGGCATCTCTCATGAATCTTTTTGTAAGGGTACTAATCTCATTCATTAGGGCTCTCCTCTCATGAAATAATTATCTCCTAAAGGCCCCACCTCCAAATACCACCACACTGGAACTTTAAGCTTCAACATATGAACATTGAAGGGGACAAGCATTCAGTCCATAATCCATTTATCACTTTGGCCCAAACAAAACTAGGATTCCGTTAGCAAGGAGGAAGTAGAGTGTTGACTGTTGGGTATGCCAGTGACAAGACATGCCTCAATGAAAGAAACAGTGTCTTACGAGAAATTGAGCTAGAAGCCAAAATGAAGTAGGATGGAATTTCTGTGTCCCCACAAAATTCTCTCTTAACCCTTACCATGTAATATGGAAAGTATAAAAAATACTTCCATTTTTCTAAATCAACTGTAAGACTGCTAAAGGCCAGGACCGTACTTTATTCACTATGGTGCTCTTGGCATCTGGCACACGACTGCAGTCTAGTAGGCTTTGAGAATACTTGTTGAATTGAAATGTTAGCGCTTTCAGGCAGAGTTAAAGAAATCTGTCACCACATCAGTATTTATTACTTTTTAAAAATATATATATTTATTTATTTATTTGACTGCACTGTATCTTA
This sequence comes from Giraffa tippelskirchi, assembly GCF_054371585.1. Lineage (NCBI taxonomy): Eukaryota > Metazoa > Chordata > Mammalia > Artiodactyla > Giraffidae > Giraffa > Giraffa tippelskirchi. The sequence goes on from NC_137275.1 coordinate 173,616,977, forward strand.
CTTGCTGCATGTGGGATTTAGTACCCTGACTAGATCAAATCCAGGCCCCCTGCATTGGGAGCATAGAGTCTAAGCCACTGAATCATCAGGGAAGTCCCCAGTGTTTATTTTGTGTAATTTGCTCCCTATCACATCTAAGGACATATGTACTCACATAGCACAGTTTATACAGAGGCACGCGTGCTCATTCACAGACAAATTTCTGCTTCCTTTGTAGCTGGGGTTTTCTATATGCTGTACCCTCTTAGCCTCAGGGCTAAGGCCCCTTGATCCATCTACCCCTCATACTCTTGATCCCCTCCTCCCACCTTTTTCCTCCATCCCCATTTCCCATGACCTCAGACAGGGATGACAAAGGAGTCTGACCTAGGGTGCCAACTCCAACTGTACTGGTGGCCAGTGGAGCTCGTTTAGAGAAATTATGAGCATAGGACATAAATAGAGACGAGTGTTTGTCTGTCCTAGCCTCAGTGGTTCTTGGAAGGTATTGCTTGCTCCTCCCCAGAGCTAAGGAGGCTCTGCCCTCAGTGTCACGGTGGCTGCAGGACTTAAGAAAGCGAAGACCAAGGGACATGAGGCTGCAGTGGTCCAGGCCAGCTAGAGCATTCTGTCAGTGTGCACTAAGAAAGAGACAATGGCCAAATTATGGGCTGAAAGCAAGCGTGGGCAGCAGGAATTGACACAGAAAGGTTGGATTTGAGAAAGAAGAGGAAAGAGAGAACCATCTGAACAGAAGGAACTGTTTTCAGGCACTACATCTCATGTCTGCAAAATCCATTCTCTATGCCAATAATCGTTATAGGAACAGCTCTTAAGTAAACTAGGTCTAAGGGAAAAAAAGTATCTAGTGACTGTACTGTTCCCTCAATATGTGTGAGAACAGTCCTACACACGCACACACATGCAGAGTCTTACACTTTTTCATCATTAGGGTTGCCTTTTTTTGGATTTTCACCCTTCTTAGGAACATCACCCTTCTCTTGGATTCTCCTGTCACCATAGAGGAACTGGTTGTGCAGCTCCTGAGCTGAAAACTCAGCTGTTTTCTTATCAGTATGCTGTACTGGCCTGAAGGCTTATTTTCATTTTAGGTTTGTGTGTTGCTGGGAGCGCTGAGTGGGCAGCAGATTACAAATAGAGGCCTTAGGCGATGGTAATTGAGGGCTGGTACAGGCACTGTGGCTAACAGCTTAGAGGGAATATTGCTCCTGACTAGGTGCAGAGAGGCTAGAATTTTCCTGTAGAAATAGGAAGTGTGGACAATGGTTAATGACTTCAAACTGCAAGTGTCAGAGTATCTGGGGAATCTATTTGCAAGGTTGCCATTAAAGCCCTGCTGCTGAAATTCATCCTGCATGTTGCTAATACTGACTGTGGTGTCCTCACCTGGCATACTACCTAAGGTTGTTTGAAAGGCCATTCTCCCACCTCCATCCCACTACATTCACTGGTACCCAGGATTTTCTAAACAGAAGCTAAAACTTGTTTTCCACAAATTAGTTCACATCGAGGGACTATCTGTCATGTGCTAGGTATTTGGTGCTTTGAGAGATGAATTGTGCTTACCTAAAGGAGTTTACAATCTGGAAAATTAGATTAAAAAAATAAATTAGACAGAAAAGTAACATGCTGGCTTAAATTGGCACTCAGTCATTTATCTTTCTCACCATCAGAAATGCTCTCTTCGGATGTATCTCAAAATTGTCCACAAGAGAACCTCAGTGATGAGGAAAAAGAATGCATATGACTGGCACTCTGGGGACAAAGCCCCAAATAACCCCATCAAAACCCCAAAGTTTTGGAAATGTTGTGCCACATATTACAGCCCTCATATCTACTATTCCTAGAACCTGAAGGGCAGAAAAAAAGAAGGGCTCATCCTCTGCCTTTAAAGACAGTTCCTCCATTTACATCTCAATGACCACCAAACAGGCACATAGCCACACATAGCTGCAAAAATGTGGCCTGTGTTCGAGGGAGAAGTGTGCCTAGCTAAGTGCGAAGTTAGTTTGGGAGGAAAGTGGAGAATAGATGGGCAAGGAACAATCATAGCAGATCTCTTCTGGCCTCCACCACTAATTCCATTACCACTTCTGACTTGCATCCCTTATTCTGAAAGTAACTAGGCTGATATTGCAAGAATTCCCGACTTTCCATCATAACAAGGAGAAGGAAATGGCAACCCACTCCAGTATTCTTGCCTGGAGAATCCCCATGGACAGAGGGGCCTGGAGGACTACATTCCATGGGGTCACAAAGAGTCAGACACAATTTAACGACTAAACAACAACAACATCTGCCTCTTAGGAACTATCCAAGCACTTTATGTTTCTTTCTTGGGCATGCACGATTTTTACTTTGCTGCATAGCTATTTCTGTGAGTTCACGTTTCCTCTACTAAATAGTAGCGATCTTGAGGACCGAGTCAATTTTGAAATCATGTCTGTGGCCTCTCGATGTCCTGCATACACTGGGAGTTCATGTACTTGTTTCAGGGTGAATGACCGTCTCATACCAGTGGGAAACAAGTGACAGCCTGGCACAGGCACACATGGAGACATACACATTATCTTCAGTGGTTGCAAAGATACTATATTGTGGAGATTATTTCATTTAGTTAAGCGGATTTGGTAAAAAGGAAAAATGAGTTTGTTTGGGGACTACTGGGAGATTTTTAATACAACTGATGCTGAGAGTCTCAAGATTTGGGATAAAACCCTACCCCAGACAGCTCATGAAAGCATCACATCTACGAAATTTGCCATTACTGAATGACATGGTGTAGAAAGGCTGTTAGTGAGGGCTAATGCCTATACAGGCGGTGTAATGAAGAAATGCGAGGTTTAGGCACAGGAAACCACAGCTCCAACAGAAGGAGCTGAAAAGATATAGATAAGATTAGCGACATATGTAAAGGCCCAGATACTGTGTGACAAAGTCTACCCAGCTGAATAGGCTGAAGCCAGAAGTAATAGCAAGGCCATGTTCTCCCTAATCCTCCAAGATAAGCTGTTCCATCCAGAATTATCAACCAACAATCTTCAGGGTATCAGGCTGAAAATGAAGTTTCAGACTGCTTTGATTCCTCATCCATAAATGAGAAAGTGCCTGAAGGATCTTTATTTATTCTCGCTCCCACCGAAACACTCTTCAAAAAGTGCCAATATACTAGCAACAGATGCATAAAGCTTCCCTTCCTTTGATTGACAGAACATGATATAAAGCAACCCTCACTTGACATTTCAGTTTCATAAGACTCCTAGCAGGGGGAGGGAAAAAAAATTCTTGAAAAAAAAATCCACTAGAAAATAAAGAGGATTTATGCAAACTCACATGAATGTTTTCAGAATGAAATTTAGCAGTTTTATTTCTCTCCAGCCCTTATTTGATATTTCAGGTTGCAGACGAATGATTTCAGCAGGAGTAATTTCAGCCATGTGCTTGTTAATGTTTATGGCTTATTAAAACAAAGTATTTACATGTTAATGTTTGTTGATTACTGGGTGTTTAACTTGCTTATTTATAAATGATTGGAATATTCACTCTGAGGAGGAGGTATTTAATTTGGTCCTGTGTGTGCTTTAATTTAGATTTTAAAATAAGTAACTGAATGGAAAAATGTCATCCACATCTATGCGTTTCAGTTTCAAAAGGTCATCCTATGGTTAACTTGTATATTTAGAAATTCTTGTCACATTGTTCAATAAGGTATTCAAGTCAACTGTCCCCCTCTACATTTTTCTCACAATCGACATATAAATGTTCTGTTTGAAATAAAAACTGAATTTAATGCCTACATATTTCTTAAGGAAGAAGGACTGGAAAGTCTTCCAGATGAGTGTTTTAGAAAGATACCAATTATTTTCTGTTATCAAAGGTATTTCTTTTTACATTTAATTTCTCTATGAGTTTTTGCAAAGATTACCTGGAGTTAAGTTGTTCACATTCTGTGGCAACCATGGTGTGCTAGAACTCCAGTAGGCCAACATTTTCTGACAACATCAAAGCTACTTTGGATCCCGAGGTTGACTTGACATCACTCAAAGAGCATTTCAAATGGTGTCTTCAGACTGCAAAGACAACTCTGGGAGAGTAAGAGCAGGAGAAAGAATATACAAAATTGGATAAACCTTGGCTAGATGGAAGTCAGTTTTATTTCAGACATCATTTACTTCTCTGTGTCTCCTGCTTTCCCCACTCTCAATCAGCGAAGAGTAGAGAGAAGGCAACTCTTGCTAATAATTCTATTATCAATTTTTGTCATATGATGTGATGAGTGGTATTCCTCATCTCCTACATTGGCAGGCAATTTCTTTACCACTAGTGCCACCTGGGAATCTCTAGTTGGGGAGAAGGGGGGAGAAGTGGGAGAGTGGCTTAAAATCTTGGTTGTTTTACCAGAAGGAAGTGGAAACTTAAGGAAAGCAGGCAGGGTGGTAATGTTCCTTTTATGAACTGCCAAATTCATATCTTGAAGCTTAAGTCCCTAATGTAGTATATTTGGAGATGAGAGTCTTAGGGAGATCATTAGGTTGTAAGGTGGAACCCTCATAATGACATTAGTACCCTTTTAAGAAAACATATCCTCTTCCTCTTGCCCTCCCTTTTTCTCTCTCTCTCTTCTTTCTCTCCTATCATGAGCATACTGCAGGAAGGTGGCTATCTACAAGCCAGGAAGTGGTCCTAACCAGACATCAGATCTGCCTCACCTTGATCTTGGACTTCTCAGCCTCCAAAATGATGAGAAATATATGTTCATCATTTAAGCTATGCAGGCAGCAGTATTTTTGAAATAGTAGCATGAACTGACAGACGGTTCCTAATGACAGTACATTTGTTGACAAAGAAATAATCTCAGAAAAGTCAGAAATGAATTGCTAAATTGCCCCTCACAAATCTTTTATTCTTTTTAAATTCTACTGGATGAAAGATTCTGTAATGTCTCCAGATTTCAACCAGTGGCCAAGGAGCACTAAGGACTCCTTATGAAGAACAATCTTCACTTTGGAAAAGAAAGCTTTGTCTAATTCCTATAGCAGGAAAAGAGAAGAATTAGCCTGAAAAGATATACTTCTACTCCTCTTTTCATTTGGTATCCAAAGATTCATCATGATAAAATAATTCAAATGATACATGAGAAATGGATGTAGGGCGTGGGCTTTGGTGCAGTGTTAGAACTATACAAGTCAGCCCTAGAAGAAAAGATCTGTTTAAATTTTATATATATGCTTAACTGTGAACCCTGAATCAGAAATAACTTATAACAATATATATGTATTTTTGTTTAATATATATATATATATTATGGAGAAGGAAATGGCAACCCACTCCAATGTTCTTGCCTGGAGAATCCCAGGGATGGCGGAGCCTGGAGGGCTGCCGTCTATGGGGTCGCACAGAGTCGGACACGAATGAAGCAACTTAGCAGCAGCAGCATATATATATTATTGTTGTTTAGTTGTTAAGTCACATCCAACTCTTTTTGCGACCCAGTGGACTGTAACCCACCAGACTCCTCTGTCCATGGGATTTCCCAGGCAAGAATACTAGAGTAGGTTACCATTTCCTCCAGAGGGTCTTCCCAACCCAGGGATTGAACCTGCATCTCCTGCATTGGCAGGCGGATTCTTTATCATTGAGCCACCTGGGAATCCTTATATATATATATAATTGGTTCCTAAAAAGTTCTGGGCTTGACTACCAAAGCCTGTTTATAATAAGATCATTGCTTTCTTTTTTATAATTTTACTTATTTATTTTTGGCTGTGCTGGGTCTTTGTTGCTTTGTGAGGGCATTCTCTAGTTGTGGTGAGCAGAATCTACTCTTCATTGTGGTATGCAGGCTTGTCATTGCAGTGGCTTCTGTTGTTGTGGAGCACAGGCTGTAGGCACGCGGGCTTCAGCAGTTGCAGCACACAGGCTCAGTAGTTGCAGCTCACAGGCTCACTACTTGCAGCTCACAGGCTTAGTTGGCTGGCAGCTTGTGGAATCTTTGTGGACCAGGGACTGAACCTGTGTCCCCTGCATTGGCAGGCAGATTCTTATCCAATGCTGCTGCTGCTGCTGCTAAGTCGCTTCAGTCGTGTCTGACTCTGCGACCCCATAGACGGCAGCCCACCAGGCTCCACCATCCCTGGGATTCTCCAGGTAAGAATGCTGGAGTGGGTTGCCATTTCCTTCTCCAGTGCATGAAAGGGAAAAGTGAAAGTGAAGTCGCTCAGTCGTGTCCGACTCTTCGTGACCCCATGGACTGGAGCCTACCAGGCTCCTCCATCCATGGAATTTTCCAGGCAAGAGTACTGGAGTGGGGTGCCATTTATCCAATGCACCACCAAGGAAATCCAAAGGCCTGTATATTTTAACTGTAGTTGACAGTGCCTCTACCCCTTCAACCTGTTTTATCAGTTCACTTAACCATTAAATAAATTATGAATAAAGTAACTTCTCTTTAATTTATACCTGGAAGAGACACCCAAGATATTACAGGTTAGGAGTAGGGATGTGACTGTAGGAACTTTCACTTTCTGGGGAAAATGTAAAGCTAACCTGTAGCATTTTAGAAGTATTTAATCATAACTGGACCTTAAATAAGGAGAGATACTTACCAGCAGACAATATTGAAATAAATGTTTGGCACAGAAGTTTCTCCTAAAATTCAAAAGTCCTTTTCTTGAAAGTTCATATGGTATGATAGGAATTCTGTATATTTTATCTCATTTATGTTTCACAATAACCCTACGAAGTGAGTACGATTATAATTCCCATTTTACATAGAAAAAAACTGAAGCTTCCTTCTGAGCCTAAGTGAGCAAATTTCAGTAAATAGGTGGAGACCACACAGTTCATGAGCCGCCGAGTCCACATTGCTTGCCTGATGGCAAGCCCAGCCTGTGATCACTTTATACTGCTAGTTTCTGATTCTTATGGTTGGGAGTCCCTTCTACACATCTCTTGCACAAATACTTATTGCATTAATATATTGTGTTGAAAAAAAGAACAGCCATAGCCTCTGTTTTATTTGCAAAATCTCTGGATCTTCAAGCACAGTGAAAATACTTCAGAATATACAGTCTGCACAGGACTGCCATTGTGTTGCTTATAATTAGTGTGGCGGGTGTGTGTGTGCATGTTTAAAAGAATCATTCTATCATTCAAAATTATATTTTCCATACATAAGAATACATGCTTTGCTAAAGGTGGCATATCAGAACAACACTTATAATTTCAGGATAAACATAAATTAAATTTAAACTTGTTTTAAAATACAAAAACATTAAATATACAGACTAGTTTCCAAAAATGGCCATTTAACACAAAATCGTTGAATAATTCATTGTGTACTATATAAGCAAATCCTGTATTCAGTTGACATTGGTACAGGTCGCGTATAAGATGATGCACAGTTATAGTTTACTATAACTCATGGCCACTATTTATTGTCTAAATTTCTTACAAACACATAATATTGCCTATAGAGGGACCAGATAAAAATATGGATGAATCAGTCAAGACTCCCTTATTCCCTTACACATCTGTACAAGTCAGCAATAGATGGCTTTTACAAATAGGCATATCCTTGTTAGCACAAGAAGCGCATTCCCAGAAATGGGAAAGCTAAATGAATCAGTACTAACCATTCTTATTATGACATAGCCTCTGTGAGGATGTGGTCCCCCACATGGCATTTGTTCAATCACTAACAGTGCCTAAAATAGCCCTTGTTCAAGAGCTACTGCTGCTGCTGCTAAGTTTTGAATGAATGAATGGTTTATCCATTCACTTTAGCACCCCTGAAGTCATCACATGTCTTTCAACATTGTTTCTTCTGGGTACTAGCTGCCACTGCAACCTGTTTCCCTGTCTGCAGGGATGTTTATCTGGCTAAGGGCTTCCATCCAGCGTGGTTGTGGGTTGATCTTTTCACCCTGTTACCCCACCTGTGAGCTTGTCTCTTGAAGGCACCCCAAGCTACTGTCACCCTCACATTTGAAAATCCCACTTGGTAGTCTTATTTGTATTATTCCCTACCTATGGCTTATTTAAAAATACACTTGTTATTAGCAATTCTGAGTCAAAGTAGTTCAACTAAACATGAAGCAACAGCAGACTTAGAGACTCAAGAGAGTGAACAAACTGACTGACAAACCCCATTTAAACTGAACAAAGTATCTCGTGTCTGTTACCAGTCATGGAAGGGGCCTGGCATCCAAGGCTCTCTTCTGTACCAGTGGCCCTTTTATAAGAAACTCAGATAAAAATTACATTATTTGGTATGTCTTCAATAAAAGTATGTCTTCAATACAAGACCTATGTCTGTCTTCAATAAAAGTATTTCAGAGCCAAAGAGTAATAAAGCAGATCAGTAGCATAGAAGGGATTCCTAAATACACACCTGCATTCTAGTTAGAAAACAGCAGATTTGTTTTACTCTTTTCTTTTACTCTTTTTTTAGCTCAGTCATAAAGTATACAAACCTAAAATATAAATTTTAATGAATGTTACATAAAAAATAGCCATCACACAACCCAGATACTGATCATTACCAGCAAAGCACACTCACATACCTCCTTCCAGTCATTATTTACCTCATTCTCGACAAAAGATCTCTGAAGTTCATGACCAAAGATGAGTTTGCCTATTTTTTTACTTCTTGTAAATGTTTATATAGTGTAGACTCATCTATGTCTATTTCTTTCACTAAGTCTTTTTTCTGTGAGATTCATCCACACTGGTGCAGGTAGCTGTAATTCATTCATTCTTATTGCTGTATAGTATTCATGGAAAAGAAATGCGAAAAAGCAAAATGGCTGTCTGAGGAGGCCTTACAAATAGCTGGGAAAAGAAGAGAAGTGAAAAGCAAAGAAGAATGGGAAAGATATTCCCATATGAATGCAGAGTTCCAAAGAATAACAAGGAGAGATAAGAAAGCCTTCCTCAGTGATCAATGCAAAGAAATAGAGGAAAAAAACAGAATGGGAAAGACTGGAGATCTCTTCAAGAAAATTAGAGATACCAAGGGAACATTTCATGCAAAGATGGGCTCAATAAAGGACAGAAATGGTATGGACCTAACAGAAACAGAAGATATTAGAAGAGGTGGCAAGAATACACAGAACTGTACAAAACAGATCTTCATGACCCAGATAATCACGATGGTGTGATCACTCACCTAGAGCCAGACATCCTGGAATGTGAAGTCAAGTGGGCCTTAGAAAGCATCAGCGGGACAGAATGAGAGACACAGATGCATGGAACAATTTTATGGACTCTGAGGGAGAAGGTGAGGGTGGGCCGTTCTGGGAGAATGGCATTGAGACATGTGTATTGTCATATGTGAAACAGAGCACCATTCCATGTTCGATGCATGTGACAAGGGCTCGGGGCCGGGGCAGTGGGATGATCCAGAGGGATGGGAGGGGGAGGGAGGTGGGTGGGGGGTTCGGGAAGGGGAACACATGTAAACCCATGGCTGATTCTTGTCAATGTATGGCAAAAACTATTACAATATTGTAAAGTAATTAGCCCCCAAGTAAAATAAATAAATTTATAAAAAAAAAAAAAAAAAAGAAAGCATCACTACGAACAAAGCTAGTGGAGGTGATGGAATTCCAGTTGAGCTATTTCAAATCCCGAAAGATGATGCTGTGAAAGTGCTGAACTCAATATGCCAGCAAATCTGGAAAACTCAGCAGTGGCCACAGGACTGGAAAAGGTCAGTTTTCATTCCAATCCCAAAGAAAGGCAATGCCGAAGAATGCTCAAACTACCTCACAATTGCACGCATCTCACATGCTAGTAAAGTAATGCTCAAAATTCTCCAAGCCAGGCTTCAGCAATACATGAACCGTGAACTTCCAGATGTTCAAGCTGGTTTTAGAAAAGGCAGAGGAACCAGAGATCAAATTGCCAACATCCACTGGATCATTGAAAAAGCAAGAGAGTTCCAGAAAAACATCTATTTCTGCTTTATTGACTATGCCAAAGCCTTTGACTATGTGGATCACAATAAACTGTGGAAAATTCTTCAAGAGATGGGAATACCAGACCATCTGACCTGTCTCTTGAGAAACCCATATACAGGCCAGGAAGCAACAGTTAGAACTGGACATGGAACAACAGACTGGTTCCAAATAGGAAAAGGAGTCCGTCAAGGCTGTATATTGTCACCCTGCTTATTTAACTTATATGCAGAGTACATCATGAGAAACTCTGGGCTGGAAGAAACACAAGCTGGAATCAAGATTGCCAGGAGAAATATCAATAACCTCAAATATGCAGATGACACTACCCTTATGGCAGAAAGTGAAGAAGAACTAAAGAGCCTCTTGATGAAAATGAAAGAGGAGAGTGAAAAAGTTGGCTTAAAGCTCAACATTCAGAAAACTAAGTCCAAGGGACTCTCAAGAGTCTCCTCCAATATCACAGTTCAAAAGCATCAATGCTTCAGCTCTCAGCCCTCTTTATAGTCCAACTCTTACATCCATACTTGACTACTGGAAAAACCATAGCCTTGATTATGGACCTTTGTTGGCAAAGTAATGTCTCTGATTTTTACTATGCTGTCTAGGTTGGTCATAACTTTCCTTCCAAGAGTAAATGTCTTTTAATTTCATGGCTGCAATCACCATCTGCTATGATTTCAGAGCCCCAAAAAATAAAGTCAGCCACTGTTTCCCCATCTATTTCCCATGAAGTGATGGGACCAGATGCCATGATCCTAGTTTTCAGAATGTTGAGCTTTAAGCCAACCTTTTCACTCTCCTTTTTCACTTTCATCAAGAGGCTCTTTAGTTCTTCTTCACTTTCTGCCATAAGGGTGGTGTCAACTGCATATCTGAGGTTATTGATATTTCTTCCGGCAATCTTGATTGAAGCTTGTGTCTCCTCCAGCCCAGTGTTTCTCATGATGTGCTCTTTATATAAGTTAAATAAGCAGGATGACAATATACAGCCTTGACGTACTCCTTTTCCTATTTGGAACCAGTCTGTTGTTCCATGTCCAGTTCTAACTGTTGCTTCCTTACCTGCATACAGGTTTCTCAAGAGGCAGGTCAGGTGGTCTGGTATTCCCATCTCTTTCAGAATTTTCCACAATTTATTGTGATCCACGCAGTCAAAGGCTTTGGCATAGTCAATAAAGCAGAAATAGATGTTTTTCTGGAACTCTCTTGCTTTTTCAGTGATTCAGTGGATGTTGGCAATTTGATCTCTGGTTCCTCTGCCTTTTCTAAAACCAGCTTGAACATCTGGAAGTCCACGGTTCATGTATTGCTGAAGCCTGGCTTGGAGAATTTTGAGCATTACTTTACTAGCATGTGAGATGCGTGCAATTGTGAGGTAGTTTGAGCATTCTTCGGCATTGCCTTTCTTTGGGATTGGAATGAAAACTGACCTTTTCCAGTCCTGTGGCCACTGCTGAGTTTTCCAGATTTGCTGGCATATTGAGTTCAGCACTTTCACAGCATCATCTTTCGGGATTTGAAATAGCTCAACTGGAATTCCATCACCTCCACTAGCTTTGTTCGTAGTGTTGCTTCCTAAGGCCCACTTGACTTCACATTCCAGGATGTCTGGCTCTAGGTGAGTGTGAGTGATCACACCATCATGGTTATCTGGGCCATGAATATCTTTTTTGTACAGTTCTTCTGTGTATTCTTGCCACCTCTTCTTAATATCTTCTGTTTCTGTTAGGTCCATACCATTTCTGTCCTTTATTGAGCCCATCTTTGCATGAAATGTTCCTTTGGTATCTCTAATTTTCTTGAAGAGATCTCCAGTCTTTCCCATTCTATTGTTTTCCTCTATTTCTTTGCACTGATCACTGAGGAAGATTTTCTTAGTTCATGTGATCTTAATAAACTATCTATATAAGACCATTCTTTCCTCTTCTTTAAGGTTATCTTTGCTAACTTTGGCCATTGGCACTTTCATATAAATTTTAGAATCAGGTTGTCAGTTTTCACAAAAAAGTTTATGAGATATTTTAGCTTTAGGGAGAGTTCACGTTTTAGCATAATAAGCCTTCTGTTTCTCAAACATAGTATGCCCCTTCATTTATTTAGATATTATAAATTTTGTCTGAGTGATGTTTTAAAATTATCTATGCAGAAATCCTGTACATCCTTTGATAAATATATCCCTCAGTATTGATTTTTTATACTATTGTACATATATCTTTTTTATTTTAATATATAATAATTTATTGCTAACATATAGATATACAATAATTTCTTTTGACTCTGTTTTTAGATTTTAGAGTTATACAGTCATGTCTTATGCAAATAAGATAGTTTACTCCTTCTCATTTCAGTCCTTCTATTTTCTGTTTTTCTTGCTGACTAGGACCCCTAATAGAATGTTGAATAAAAGTGATGATAACTGACATCTTTATGCCTTCCCAAGCTGAGGGCTAAAACTTTCAGTAGTCCAACCTTCAGCTGATATTTTTTTGCATATTTGTTGTACATTTTTGACAACTGTTATCTGACTGGAGAAATTTATTCTGAGTATACTGTGAGTTTTTATTATGAGTAAATATTGAACTTTATCAAATGATATTAATGCATCTATTGAGATGGTCATATACTTTTTCTCCTTTATTCTAAAGAAGAAGTGAATTTCATTGATCAATTTTTCAAATGTTAAACAAAATTTTTATTACTGAAAAACTATAACTTGCTTTCTACTATTATTTTTATATATTTCTGGATTTAATTTGTAAACATTATGTTTAGAATTTTTGCCTCTATATCAATAAGAAACATACACTGGCCAAATAGTACCTACTTCTTTTTTTGTGTGATACTGTAGGCCCTTGTATATCCATTGGTTATCCATTTTGAATATAGCAGCGAGTACATAACCTTCCCAAACTCTGTAACTATCCCTTCCCTCTGGTAAGCATAAGTTCATTTTCTAAGTCTGTGAGTCTTCTTCTGTTTTGTAAGTAAGTTCATTTGTATCATTTCTTTTTAGATTCTACACATAAGGGATATCATATGATATTTCTCCTCTCTGTCTGTCTTACTTCACTCCGTATGATACTCCTTAGGTCCATCCATGTTCCTGCAAATGACATTATTTCATTCTTTTTAATGTCTGAGTAATACTTCATTGTATATATGTACCACATCTTCTCTGGGCTTCCCTGGTGGCTCAGATGTTAAAGAATCTGCCCATAATGGAGGAGACCTGGGTTCAATCCCTGGGTTGGTAAGACTCCCTGGAGGAGGGCATGGCAACCCACTCCAGTATTCTTGCCTGGAGAATCCCCATGGACACAGAACCAAGGTCTGTGGGGCCCAGGGGTCTACATGTCTCTCACCTCACATCTCACTCTTCTCCTTAGTTCTCCCCTGCAATCCTCTTGCAACCTAGGTGACTCATTCATATTGACTTCTTTGCAGTTGGTTCAGTATGCTAGGTTTTCACTCATCTTGCTGACTGCAACTTGCTTCTCTCCTCATAGCAACTTCATTTTCTGTTCACGATTCAGCTTAAGTTTCCTCTCCTGGTATACCTCATTATACAGGGCTATGACTGGGATTAGATACTTACCTGAGCTTTTGTCCTATAAACTTGAGCAGCATATAAGAGCCACTCTAGAAACATTGTTTATTTGATTATATGAATAAAAATGTATCTACTACCATTATCTCACATACTCATCATCTGATCACATGATCTTATATCTCCTCATCATCTCAGTATAAGAACTAAAGACCAAAATAAAAGTGCGAAAAAGAAAACTAACCACTAATTTATTCATTGCTTAAGCCAGCAAATAATTATTGAATATTGACTCTGTGCTAGCCACATGCTACACATGAGGGATATAGCAGAAGACAAGAGAGGAAAATTCAAGAGGTCTATTTCCTTGTGAAAGAGACAACCAAGCCAATATAAAGACGAGGAAAAAAGAGGTAAATTTTAAAATTACAGTTGAAATCAACTCCATAAAAAAAACAAAAACAAAAAGCTTACAAAACTCCAGAATACTGAGAGTGGGGAATATTTATCTCAGTGAGAACTGTCAGGGAAAGCCTCTTTAAGGTGGTGACAATGAAACTAACTTTGGAAGAATTGAGAAACAAGTCAAGATTCTTACCCTAACACAGTTCTGAACCAGGATACTTAAACCAATCATTCTATTCAAGTTTGTTTACCTCATCAGTTCTCAAAGTGTTATCCAGGGACCAATAGACTCCTCCCTTTCAAAGGAGCCAAGAAGTCAAAAATATAATACTAAAAGATCATAATTGTAAAGTTATCTTGCCTCTTTTACTCTCATTATGCCGTGATGCTGTGGAGATTTCCAAATGCTATGTGATGTGTGATGTCACAATAGATTAAATGAAGAAGCTATCTTTTACTAAAACAGATATTAATAAGACTTGCAAAAAATGTATAACAATGCCATTTTCTCACTGAATATTTTTATTTTAGCCAGTATGGATGTGTTGATAAAATATGTGTTCTTTATGTTAATATGTAATGAGTTTATTACTGCTATCTCATAATAGTTTAATAAATACTTTACAAATTTGCCAATTTAATTTCTCTTATGGTAAATATCAACCCACATACAGTAGTTCTCAAACTAGTGTAAAGGGGTCCTGAGACCAAAACATTTGGGAACTGCTGGTTTAGTTGGTAGAGTAAACGTCAGTTAAAAAAAAAAATACAATCAGTAGATGAAATGAAGATACCTTAGATGACATATATGAAATGATTCCTTATAGCTCTCCAACTATGAACACAAAACGACAGCATCTGCCTGGGAATGCAAGCATTCAAATATCTCCAGTGCTCCTAAAAGTCCAATGTTTAGCAGGCTACCGACAAAAGACTCTGGGTATTTGGGTAAATGTGATCAGGGCTCCACAGGGAGGAGGGTTCTCATCTAGTTGTTTGGTGCCTTGTAAATCCAGCCTGAGCATTTTCTATTTTAATTAGGAAATGTTGTAGCCTCTTGCTCATAGCACAAGGGATAGGAAACCAGGCATTCTTAAGTGAAATAAAAACAGAACCAACTCCTCAGTTTAAATTTCTGGAGTATTTTCCTTGAAATGTTGCCTATAAGTTTCTCCCAGCCAATTACTCTGCACCAGGACTGCTCAGTCACTGTCCAAGATGATCAAGCCTGACTCCATGAAATAGTCAATCACTCCACGCTTCTGCATGCTCCCTGGGCTCCATGGAACAGTCTCTTCATTGTATTTGAGTCTGATTTTCACTTTCATTAGTGAATCTAACAGCCACGAAATAGCCAGCTATGAAACTGAGCCATAAGATCAGTAATGGATGAGACGTTTCTTCAAAATTCTTTTTAAAAAAATTTTTTTCAGTCTTCTGTCATTCCAAAGAAAAATTATTTCTTTCTCTCTGTAAAAGTCATATTTACATTGTACATGAAACTAAATGAGAAACAGTGAACAACAAAATAAAGTACCCCACCAAAAAAAAAAAAAAAAAAAGAAAGCAATGTGTTTAATTGGCAGACTTGGGAGGAGGCTATTCTTACAAACTTGTTTAACGTACAATACCCGAAGAAACATATTTGCACTGGATTTGCAAGCAGAAATTGTCATATTACTTTGAGAACCCTTCTGTGTGAATTTAACCTTTTGCTAGGTTCTGACTTTTCCTGTAGTAAATAATCCCATGCAGATTTATAAAAGGTAATATATACGAAAAGGCTTTCTATTATACAGACATATACTCATATTTTGGATTATTATTATAACTAAGGAAATCAAAATAAAATACGATCTCTTTAAAGAAAGGCTATTAACAGTATTTCTATCTAATTCTTTCCATCAATATCTAAAGGGTGACTTGTTGAATCCAGAATCTCCTTTTTCTTGACTAATGGAACATTTCTAGACTGTAACTTTGCAGTATATATACCATCAAATAAGCAATTATAATCAGGAGCCCTCTTTGTTTAAAGGCTCTCTAAATCTTCCCTGGATACTAATTAATCTATTCCTGAAATATTATCTATTAGTGAAGTTCTACAATATGCATTACCCTATGTATGTGAATACTAAAAAAACTAACAGTTTGTAGATGTTAAGACAGACAATGAACAAACTTTACCACTCCATAATTTATATATACTTTATATAAATTTAATTACATATTATATAATTAATATAATAATATATATTATATTATTATATTATAATCACTTGAATTCTATAATTATTGTTTATATCAAGAGATATAGTTTATAATTATAAACTATAAAAAGATGGTTTATAATTATTTATATGTATTTCTTTGAGTGCATTGATATATTCTCCAGAGCTAGACTTTCTAATTCAGATAACCAATGGGTTTTCAGAATTTTAGGGGAAAAAACATTAAAAGACAGGCATTAGAATAGCAAACTCAAAATAATTATCATTGCTATTCTGAGGATTCAATTTATTTGAACAAATTTGACTAGTAAAAATAATATTCAATGACTATGAAGATGTGGGTTCCTCATTGTGTTTCCTTGAATTAGATTGTTAATAATAGTTTAGAAGACATAAAACCACTGTAAAATGAAACTACATCAAGTGAAATGACTCTGTTTTTAAAGACTATGAACAGTTGAATACAAATCTGTCAACAGAATTTTACAAAACTTGTCAAAACTGGTATAGATGGTAGGTATGCAGTTAGATAGATAGATAGATAGATATAGCGAGCTTCACCTATCAGTTCAGTTCTGTCACTCAGTCATGTCCGACTCTTTGCAACCCCATGGACTGCAGCATACCAGGCTTTCCTGTCCATCACCAATTCCTGAAGCTTACTCAAACTCATGTTGATTGAGTCAGTGAAGCCATCCAACCATCTCATCCTCTGTCATCCCCTTATCCTCCCACCTTCAATCTTTCCCAGCATCAGGGTCTTTTCTAGTGAGTCAACTCTTCATATCTGGTGGCCGAAGTATTGGAGTTTCAGCTTCAGCATCAGTCCTTCCAATGAATATTCAGGACTGATTTCCTTTAGGATAGACTGATTGAATCTCCTTGCAGTCCAAAGGACTCTCAAGAGTCTTCTCCAATACCACAGTTCAAAAGCATCAATTCTTTGGCATTCAGCTTTCTTTATAGTCCAACTCTCACATCCATACATGACTACTGGAAAAACTGTAGCTTTGACTGGATGGACCTTTGTTGTCAAAGTAATGTCTCTGCTTTTTAATATGCTGTCTCCGTTGGTCATAGTTTGTCTTTCAAGGAGCAAGCGTCTTTTACTTTTATGGCTGCAATCACCATCTGCAGTGATTTTGGAGCCCAAGAAAATAGTCTCTCACTGTTTCCATTGTTTCCCCATCTATTTGCCATGAAGTGATTGAACAGGATGCCATGATCTTAGTTTTCCAAATGATAAGTTTTAAGCCAAATTTTTCACTCTCCTCTTTCACTTTCATCAAGAGACTCTTTAGTTCTTCACTTTCTGCCATAAGGGTGGTGTCATCTGCATATCTGAGGTTATTGATATTTCTCCTGGCAATCTTGATTCCAGCTTGTGCTTCCTCCAGCCCAGCATTTCGCATGATTCGCTCTGCATATTTTGAATAAGCAGGGTGACAATATGCACCCTTGATGTACTCCTTTCCTGATTTGGAACCAGTCTGTTGTTCCAAGAAATGCAAAAAGGCAAAATGGTTGTCTGAGGAAGCACTAAAAATAGCTGAGAAAAGAACAGGAGTGAAAGGCAAAGGAGAAAAGGAAAGATAGACCCATTTGAATGAAGAGTTCCAATGAATAGCAAGGAGAGATAAGAACGCCTTCCTCCGTGATCAGTGCAAAGAAATAGAGGAAAACAATAGAATGAGAAAGACTAGAGATCTCTTCAAGAAAATTAGAGATACCAAGGGAACATTTCATGAAAAGATGGGCTCAATGAAGGACAGAAATGATAGGGACTTAAGAGAAGCAAAAGATATTAAGAAGAGGTGACAAGAATACACAGAAGAACTATACCAGAAAGATCTTCATGACCCAGATAATCACAATGGTGTGATCACTCACCTAGAGCCAGACATCCTGGAATGAGAAGCCAAGTGGGCCTTAGGAAGCATCACTAGAAACAAAGCTAGTAGAGGTGATGGAATTCCAGTTGAGCTATTGATGATGCTGTGAAAGTGCTGCACTCAATATGCCAGCAAATTGGGAAAACTCAACAGTGGCCACAGGACTGGAAAAGGTCAGTTTTCATTCCAATCCCAAAGAAAGGCAATGCCAAAGAATGTTCATACTACTGCACGATTGCACTCATCCCACACACTAGCAAAGTAATGCTCAAAATTCTCCAAGCCAGGTTTCAACAGTACGTGAACAGTGAACTTCCAAATGTTGAAGCTGGATTTAGAAAAGGCAGAGGAACCAGAGATCAAATTGCCAGCATCCGTTGGATTGAAAAAGCCAGAGAGTTCCAGAAAAAAATCTATTTCTGCTTTATTGACTATGCCAAAGCCTTTGACTGTGTGGATCACAACAAACTGTGGAAAATTCTTAAAGAGATGGGAATACCAGACCACCTGACCTGCCTCCTGAGAAATCTGTATGCAGATCAGGAAGCAACAGTGAGAACTGGACATGGAACAGCAGCTTCTCCCATAGGGAAGGGAAAGCCACCTTACAGTAGAATGCTATATACGTAAAAGGGATGATTGAATTTATGAAATCACCATTTGCCAGCTATTATAGAAATAATTGATTCAGGCAAGAGTCATCAAAAATGCTAATACTGGCAGATCAAAGTTTGATTATAAACAGTATATTTACATAGTCCTAAATGTTTCTCCACAAATTGCTCAGTTACTCATCAATTAACAGGAACAAAACACGTATTAACTAAATTCGCAATGACTAAACCTGGAAAATATCATCTAAAGTAAGTAATAAAAGTTAATGGCACCAAGAATATGGATATCTTGTACCTGAGGAAATGATGCTCTGAGAAGAACATACTTCACTTCTATGATACTTCTGCCAAAAGTGCACCAGAAAACATTGGACAAATCATAACTGTGGGACATTATACAAGATAATTGGTTTTTTACTCTTCCAACATATCAAGGTCAACAAAGACAAGGGAAGACTCATAAATTGTTCCAGATTGAGGAAGAATTAAGAAATATGAAAACTAAATGCAATGTGTGGCCTTGGATTAGATCTTATACTTTGTAAAGGAAATTAGTAGGACATTGGCAAAATTTGAATAGATCTGGCTTCCCTGGTGGATCGGATGGTAAAAAGTCCACCTGCAATCCAGGAGACCTGGTTTGATCCCCGGCTCGGGAAGATCCCCTGTAGAAGGGAATGGCAACCCACTCCAATATACTTACCTGGAAAATCCCATGAAGAAAGGAGCCTGGCAGGCTACAGTCACAGTGTTGCAAAGAGTCAGACACAACCAAATGACTAACATGTAATGTATAGATTAGCTTAATATTTTTATCAGTATAAATTTCTCAAATTTATAGATTTGACTATGATTATTTGGGAGAGTGTTTTAGGAAATACATATTGAAATCTTAAAGGGCAGTAGGGTATCATGTCTGAAACTTTATCTCAAAAGGCTCAGAAAAATATAATATAATATGCACATCCTCTCTGTGCATGTGTTTTGTGTGTATGTACGAGAGTGAGAATGGTAAAATAAGTGTACTAAACTGTCAATAGTTGTGAACCTGATTGACGTATACACCAGAGATTTTTGTACTGTTTTTGAACCTTTTCTGTAAGTTTAATATTATTTCAAAATGAAAAGTTAAGGTAAAACTCAATTCTTCCCCACCTTTTAATAAAAGGACATGAAATCATGCTTTTATGATCATAAGCACACACAAATACAAGAAGCTATGGTCCAGAGAGTCTAGAAAAATGATTCAGGATAGTATTAAACTATCAAAATATAACAAGGAAAAAAGTCTATTTCACCCAGTTCTGTCTCTCGGGAGAGGGATATCAAAATCTGGGTTCCAAATTTATATCCACTTTTCTCAATTCAATTTATTGATTTCTAGTCTCTCAAAGATTCATTTTGGCAGATTGCATCCCTTTCTAGTATTTCTCAGTGAGGCCACTTTCTGAATAGCCTTCTACAGTTTTATGAATGTCCTCTACAACCACATATCATTTCCCTCTTCCTTAGAAAAATAGAGATTTCTCAATTCCTAGACAATTTTGAAACAATACCTAATACTTTAATTTGAGGTATTGTGCCTAAAAATGATCTCTTTTCTCCCCTAGATTTTGGAGTTAAAGTAAAGAAACTTCAATGTTATGTAGAAAAGATATTGAGTAGACACTGAATATCTACACCCTCTGTTTCTTTACAAGATAGGAATGCAATGCAGCCAATTTCATGTTTTTTCTCTGATTTTCTCTAATTCTAGATATTGAGTTTCATTGAAGTTCCTCTAGGTATGATGTTATTAAGGGAATCTTGGTAAATCTTGTTTGTTTGTGTTTTAAACTACAGTAAGCAATATTTTCTCTGTGCCACTTTCTTCTAAATTTCAAAATTCCTGATCAATTAAATTAGAAATTGTTTTAGAAAGTTAAAACCTTCTCACTCAAGAGAAACTACATAGTGTTTTTGCTGTGTTGGGAAGATAAAGTCATTGAGTATTGGTATAAATCTATTGTTACAGAGGTCCCAGTTAGATTCAAGTTGATGATGATGATAATGCTGGTGATAATGGTAGTGATAGTGAGGGTGATGATGTTGATGAAAGAGGAAGGAGGAGAAGGAAGATAAAATAATGATGCTAAATATTATAAGTGCTAACATTTGAGAACTTACTTAGGTCCTCCTTTGAATGTCTTACATGCCCTTGACATATTTGGTCTTTAAAATAATCGTATGAAGTAAGTATTATTATGCCCACTTTACAAGTGAAGAAACAGATAAGTTGCCAGAGGTCACAGAACCTAAAATGTGGAGCCAGATTACAAACCAGGTCAGTAGATCTCTTTCACCTTGACATGTTGAATTAGGAGTTCTTGCCTCCTCTATCAACACTCAGCTGCTAGATTTCCTGACTTTTCATAGAACCCAGGAGTTGAACGGTAAAAATTTTAAGCCTGTCCACTGTTGAAGTTCAGATATATATAGATAGGTCTGACACACTTCTGAGGAAAGGGGACTATGGAAGCAAGACTGTAGGGTGTGTGTGTGTGTATCTGTGTTTGTGTCTGTGTGTGTAAGAGACAGAGAGACGGAGGGAGGTTGAGATTCATAGATGAGAGCAGACTCAGTAACTGCTTAAAGGGAAAGGCAGAAGTGCTTCTACATATAAGGACACTGTCCTGGAATCCACCCTAACGTAAGAGTCAGGAAAATGTCTCTGCCTTGGGAAGATGAAAACTGAATTGCAAAACTGAAAGAAGAAAGAAATTCAAGTGAAATTTCAAGCAGTTCTGCTGGGTGATCCTCTCCCATGCCCATTGCAACGGAAGAGGGGGACATGAGAGGGGACAGGCACTCGCAGAGGACAGAGGATAGAGCAGTGAGCCCAACTGTATTTAAGGTAGAGGATGGGTCAGCACCACTGTCTAGGCAGCATCAGATGACATCAGCAACCAGGTGGCATTGGAGTAGCCCAGCACTCAGCCACCATGTGAGGCAGGCTGAGCAGAACCACATGAAAAACAGCTGAGGAGCAGGTGGGTTGCCTGGCACTTTTCACATGAGGAAACCTTTCTTGGAGCCTGAACTGATGCCCAAGAAAGCAGAAGGCCTGAGTTCCTCTCTTTGAGGGGCAGAAATTCTTGAGTCCTCAGCCTTGGGAGTAAACTCTTAAAATGACTTGTTCTCAGACCCACAGCTCTTGGCACCCAAGGACATTTGAGTTAGCACTAACATTAAGCAGACTATTTTATTAGATTTCTTCCTATTATTTAGTTCTTAAGATCCCTGCTTCTACTTCATAATTTTCTTTTATAAAGACGAGCCAGGAACAAACAAGCAGGCAAATTATGAGCCTTTGCATTTTCCTGACAAACCAGCCAACCATCTAAATGTAACTGATGATTTGCTATCTTTCATGCTTTTTTCCCAACAATAGGTAAAAATTTGTTTAGACATTTAAATAGATCTGGAACACTACCATGACTTTATTCTTTCACTCATTCAGCAAACATTAGTTGAGTGCTTACTCTATGTCAAGTAGCAGATACATACTGTGAACAAAGTTTGTAGTGTGGTGAGAGAGATCATTAACTCAGTGCATAATTAATAAGTTAATTATTAGGGATGTTAGAAGGCACAACTGCTATGGAGAATAGAAAAAGTAGAGCAGAGTAAACAGAATCAGGATCCATAGGCAAGGGGAGAATGCAGTACTAAACAGTATGAGTAGTTTTAATTTTTATTAATGGGAAGGCTTCCCTGGTGGCTCAGATGGTAAAGAATCCTTCCACAATGTGGGAGAACTGGGTTTGATCCCTGGGTTGGGAAGATCCCCTGGAGATGGGAATGGCTACCTACTCCAGTATTCTTGCCTGGAGAATTCCATGGACAGAGGAGCCTGATGGGCTACAATCCATCAGGTAGCAAAGAGTCAGACACAACTGAGCAACTAATGCTCACTTTCTCACTTAGTAATGGGAACAAGTTAGAACTGTTTTATCTGACTCATTCCTAGCCTGTCTCCAAATATGCTGCCAACAACCCATTGTAAAGTTGTCCAGATGGAAATTTCCTGTTGGGATAATTTAGCTGGAATCATTTAACTTATTAAGTGTAATCATTTAACATTGTATATTATGATAAAATTGATGATTTGTTATAGAATTGCATAGTTCTAGAAATTAAACAGTTTAATTAGAACTGTTGACTGCTCTTCTCATGGGTAGGAAAAACAGATTCTGAGAGTCTGAGTGATTTGCCCCAAACCATTCAGCCATTAAATGGCATAAAGAGAAATACATCTTCATCAAAAAGTCTTTTTTGTAGACACAATTTTCAAATTTTCTGTAATAAGATTACTCTTCTATTTCCTGTTTAATTTTTATTCCTCATTCCCACACCATCTCCGATTCACCCTATTTCTCCTAGCCTTGGCCCTTAGTTAAGTAGTGGTGGTGGTGAGGGGTGTGTGTGTATGTGTGTGTATTCTTTAGGTGTTTCTTTACATAAGTACTGGAAAGTATGAATATATTATTCAATCCCTTTTAAACACAAAAGCAACATATGGACACCATTCTGTACTTTCATTTACTTAGTGGTCATTCTAAAAGAGATCCCCTAGGTATTCCCCTAACTTCTCCTGTTCCTATCTTGCAATGAAGATCATAATGCTAACAGTGATCTTTTCTTGGCAGAGATTGGGACTATGGAAGAGTTCTTTAATCACAGTTTCAGTTAGAAAGGCTGCAGTTTGATTGCAGATAACAGAAACCTGACTTACAGAGACTCAAACAAACAGGCATTTTGTTTTTTTCTTATAACAAGAACTCCCGAAGCAGGTGGTTGCTGGCATCGAGTCAGTAGCTCAAAAATGAATCAGGGACCTGGATCTTGTTTTTTCATGCTACCACTCTTGAAAGTTGGCATTTATCCTCTTGCTGTTGCTTTGCAATTGTAAAAAGCTATTGCACCTTTGGGCATTATCTACATTGGAGGAGCAGGAATTAAAAGGCCACTTTCTCAAGCAGCTTTCAGCAAGGAAACTCTCTCTGCCAGGTCTCCCATTATACCCCAGAACTGATTGGCTCTATCTAAGTCATGTGTCCACTTCTAGACCAATTACAAACCAGGAGTAATAATGTCACCTTGGCCCATATAAACCCATCAACCCTAGGAGCTGATGGTGGGATCCTAACCTCCCAGAGATCCAGGGTGTTTTTGGTTTGGTTTCGTTTTACCTCTTCCTGAACAAAGTGCTTCCCAGGTGGCACAGTGGTAAAGAATCCACCTGCCAGTGCAGGAGATGCAAGAGACACGAGTTTGATCCCTAGATTGGGAAGATTCTCTGGAAGAGGAAATGGCAACCCACTCCAGTGTTCTTGCCTGGGAAATCCTATGTCCAGAGGACCCTGGAGGGCTACAGTCCACAGGGTCGCAAAAAGTCAGACACAACTAAGCAGGCACATGTGAACAAAGCAGGGTTCTTTCAGCAAAAAATAAGAG
Organism: Giraffa tippelskirchi; assembly: GCF_054371585.1. Classification (NCBI taxonomy): domain Eukaryota; kingdom Metazoa; phylum Chordata; class Mammalia; order Artiodactyla; family Giraffidae; genus Giraffa; species Giraffa tippelskirchi. The sequence continues at coordinate 173,641,124 of NC_137275.1, forward strand.
GGATCAAGAATGATTATTAGGTGGGCAATAGCCAATATCTATCACTAGTAGTCACTGTTTATATATTTTAGATCTTAAAAAGTGTGAGGTTTCTATTAGCTATTGAAGGTCTATTACATCTTCTCACAACCCACTCATTGTTTCATTAGGTGTCCTTGCTTTAATATATTCTTTCAAGAACATAGATTTTAAAAAGTTAAAAGTAAAATTGTATGAGAACAAGAAAATAAAAACAAATGGGGAGAATTTAATTTCTTTTACTGTCTGTAATGAGGAGAGGAAAACAGGACTTCTGTACCTGGCTAGATTGAGAATATGTCAGAATAAAAATCTATGCTCTATTAAGGCTATCCCAAACTACACAATAAATATAGATCAAATAAATATATACATATCCTAGCTCTGTCCTTAATATGTACTAATTGCAAAGGGAAAATGATTAACTTTACAGTAGAGAAATCTGACAGACATCACTGTAATCAAGGGACCAAAGTTAACACCATTAATAATGAGATCAGTTGAAACCCTGTGTCACCTGAAAGGATGCAATGAGAAGAATAACTTGCCAAATATGTATAACCTATATCTAATCATGAGGAAATAGCTGACAAGCCCAAATAAGAGATATTCTACAAATGACTGGCCTGCAACTATCAAAAATACCAAGGTTATGAAAGTTAAGGATAGACAGAGAGGAACTGTTACAGAGTGAGCAGAGACTAAAACTCAGTGACAGCTAAGTACAATGTGTGATTCTGGACTGAACCCTTTTACTGTAAAGAATGTTATTAAAATAATTATCAAAACTGGAAAGGAGGCTGGGGAGTAGGTGGCTGGAACAAACTGATGCTAATTTCCTGATTTTGATGTTTGTATTAATGGGATAGCAAGAGAGTGCCCTTTTGTGGGGGGAGGAGGAGGGAATATACACTAAAAGTATTTAAAAGTGATGGAACATTATGTCTGCAACTTTTTCTTGAAAAGTTTGGAAAGAACAAGGTTTTCATATCATCTTTGCAGGGTTTCTGTAAGTTTGAGATTGTTTCAAAGTAAAAGCACTCCTCTTTTGTTTTCACTTAATGATATATAGAGATGCCCGTTCTTTATAATGACTGCATAGTATTACATTATAGGGCTTCCCGGGTGGCTCAAATGGTAAAGAATCCACCTGCCAATGCAGGAGCCACGGAATATGCTTGTTCGACCTGTGGGTCAGGAAGATCCCCTGGGGGAAGAAATGGAAACCCACTCTAGTATTCTTGCTGGGATAATCCCACGGACAGAGGAGCTTTCTGGGCTACAGTCCATGGGGTCACAGAGAGTTGTATATGACTGAAGCAACTGAGCACACACACACACACAGTATTCTATTACAGGGACATGACTAGTTTTCTAATGACAGACATTTAGATTGCTTCAATCTGAGGTTATTGCATCCTATGCTGCAATGAATATTTCTGTATTAATACTGTTTTGCTTTGCACATGTGTTACTTTATAAAATAAATATCCAGAAGTAGCAATTAACTTATTGTAAATGGAAGCCATGTTATAAGATACATACAGTTGTTTTTGTTTAGTTCCTAAGTCATGTCTGACTCTTTTGCAACCCCATGGACTGTAGCTTGCCAGGCTCCTCTGTCCATGGGATTTCCCAGGGAAGAATACTGAAGTGGGTTGCCACTTCCTTATCCAGGGGATCTTCTGAATCTAGGGATCGAACTCTGTTTCCTGCATTGGCAGGCAGATTCTTCACCACTATCTGAGCCACCAAGGAAGCCCCAATATATATAATGAAGTGAAAGTCACTCAGTCGTGTCCGACTCTTTGCGACCCCATGGACTATACAGTCCATGGAATTCTCTAGTCAAGAATATTAGAGTGGGTAGCCATTCCCTTCTCCAGGGGATTTCCCAACCCAGGGATTGAACCCAGGTCTCCCACACTGCAGGTGGATTCTTTACCACCTGAGCCACCAGGGAAGCCCAATATATATAGTGTACAATGCAAAATGATGAAGCATTTGCTAAATGTATTTTTAGGCTGGTTGATTTGGTTTAATAATACTTTCATTTATTGCTTCAACAAATACTTTTTGGTTCACTGCTGTAGAGTAAGTTCTGTATCAATTCGAGAAACAACCCAAATCTTTTGCCTTCAAAAGGCATGAAAGTTTGAGAGATCTAGCAGGACAAATTTCATGAATATAAAAAATTTTCCAATTTAATATATGTTTTTATACTGATAATTTTTAAGTGGAGGAAAAAAAGAATTAATAATTTTTTTTTGCCCCTGAGGTATATAGAAAAGTTTTGCCAATGTGGAAAGGAAACCTTTTAAAAAATTTTAGGTACTTAACTAAAATTACTTATCAGCCATCATTTTACTTTTAATATCATATTCATTAATATTGACATTGTTAAGTCATTTCAAATAAGTCCAGTTAGACATTTGACACACTTATTTCTCTGTTTTTTTCCTACACTTTAAGGTGACACTGTTCTTCCTTAGATGTAAGTTTTGTCAACCCACTCCTTAAAGATTGAGAACAATAGCCCATCTCTTCAGGAACAAAATATTATTTTCAAGGTTGTTTTTTCCACATCTCTTCAGAAAAGAATTCAGAAGTAAGTAAATTCATAAAAATGTTTCAAACGTAAGTGGAGGCCACTAAAGACACCACTCTAGGAAATTGACACTCACAGAGTTGACAAATTGCATAAATGGCCTTTTATGGATATTGATACCAGCTGTGCAGACAGAGGAGGCCCTCTGTCAAGAATTTATCAAGGAGATCCACAAAATAAATAACTGTGCAAATCTCAGACTATTCTTAGCCAGCATGGTTAAGGAACAAATAATAACAAACAATTAAGCCTCCAATTACAAGGAAATAAATCTCTTAAGGTCAAGAAAGTAATTCCTCTAAATTGAGGACCTCAGTGAAAAGGTTTTGAGTTGGATCCAGAGTTGTAGTCCAAATTTGAAGTCAAGCTCTGATTTTTAAAAGACAGACAAAGCCCTTGTTGCGGAAGAATGTAGTGGTTAGGAGCATGGCATTGGCTTGGAAAGGTATCTTTACAATTTTATAGTGTGAACATTCCATAGGTCAATGGTATACCTTCTAGGAGTTTTAGTTTCTTCAGCTATTTAAGGGAGAAAATAACATGGCTCCTCTGTCCAAGGAATTCTCCAGGCAAGAACACTGGAGTGGGTTGCCATTCTCTCCTCCAGGGCATCTTCCCAACCCAGGGATCAAACCGGGGTCTCCTGTATTGCAGGCACATTCTTTACCAGCTGAGCAGCCAGGGAAGCCCACTTCTAAGACCTAAACAAAAACAACCTAACGTATCTAGTCTGAAATTTGCATATGGGTGTGCAGCTTGATTTTTGTTGGACATTGAGCAAGTCATTAAAGAACCACCCTGAGACCACTTTTGCAGCTTTACCTATCTCCACACTTCCCCTAGTGACTTAAACTTCAGAAATGATCCCCATTAGTCCACATTGTAGTTCCCTGTGCTGTCTCACGTCTGTTCCTCTTTTATGTTCTTCACAATCAGCTCAAGGGTGACATTCACCAGCAAGTGTCATCTGGCCACTGGTTTTTCCACCTGGCCAAGTTCAGCATGTGCCTGTGTGTGTTGTAAGATGGCTTGTGTTTGGTTTATTTAAAGTCCATGTTCTTCCCCCTTATCCTCTCTTTTCCTCCACATCCATCCTGAAACCTTATGCAGGACAGAGAGAGCTCCCAGCTGTTTTGTTTTTTTTTCCATCAGTGTCCCAATTAGGGGTGAGAAGAAGTGAGGGGGAGGATAGGGAGAGGTAGGGTATACAGGAAGTGAGAGATACATGAGGATGAAGAGGCCCGTTGGGGTCAGACTGCGAACTGCCTTACATATTACGGAGTTTGCCCAAATCTTACAGTGCCTACAAAGGGTTTTAGTAGAACAGTGGTAAGGATCTGATATTTTTATTCAGGAAGGTGGCCTGGTTCAGTGAAGAGGATAGACTGGAGAGATGGGGGGATGTCACAAGTGCAGATTGGACCCTGAGAACAATTCTTGCTGCAAGCTTCCTTCTCCTCTTCTTCGGGTTTGACAGGAGTTGGTAGGATGGTGTATGGGCACAGTGCAGTGGCCTGTGTCAGGAGCTCTGGAGACTTCCAGAGCATCAGGGGGTGGGTGCCAGGATCTGTGAGGCGTGAGTCAGACTCAGCAGTGCAGCCTCTCCCAAGGCACCCCTCCCAGTCCTCCTTTCCTTTTAACAGAGAAGATGCAGGTAACACATAAATTCTAATGAAAACATAGAGTTGGAGAAACAAGGAAAGACAACAGATAAAGAAGGAGCATGCTTATAGAGCTAGTTACCACTTTGCACCTGGACTCCATGCCAATAGGGACTTCTCTTGTCTCAGTGGTTCTCACTTTTTAGTTGTGTCATAATCACCTGAAGGACTCATTACACCAAAGAATCCATAGTTCAGATTCTGAAGGTCTAGGGTGGGGCCAGTAATTTATAACAGTGGCTCAGATGGTAAAGAATCCACCTGCAACGCAGGAGACCTGGGTTTGATCCCTGGGTTGGGAAGATCCCCTAGGGGAGAACATGGTGACCCACTCCAGTATTCTTGCCTGGACAAGTCTTCCTCCAGGACAAGTCTTCCTCCAGGACAGAGAAGCCTGGAGGGCTACTGTCCATGCGGTGGCAAAGAGTCGGACATGACTGAGTGACTAAGCCATAGTAATTTACAAGTCTAACAAGATCTCATTTGAGGCTGATGCTGCTGGTCTGAGAGCCACACTTTGAGAACCTCTGTTCTGTTTTACTCTTTTTGATCACCTCCATTACCTGCGTTGTTTCAACAGAAGAAGAAATAGTTATTGGAAGACTAAATAACCTATCCCCTGCCCTAGGTAATAAGTAGAAAACAAAAATTTTGCAGCTAGGTTGTGTTTGGCTGAAAAGCCCACATTTCTTCCCCCTCACGTTCCCCTTTCCTCCACAGCCATCCTAAGACCTCATGCAGGACAGAGGGAGCTCCCAGCTATGTTCTTTCCATTGATGTCCCAGTTGCCCACAGCTATTAGGAAAGAAAGAAAACTATTCCTTCTTTCTGTGTTTTGTACAACGCATATGTTCCTTCCTTGTAATTATAAAGAAGGATCATTGCCCTGAAATATTTTTTTCTGCGTTATATTTTTTTTCCTGAATGGGGAGGTGGTAAGCACCAACAATAAATTTTGCCCCGAACAGGAGTTGATAACCCTCCTGAATTTCCAAAATTATCTCTTCAGTATAGTTCTCTTTTAAAATGGAAGTATAGTTGATTTATAATATTGCATTAGTCTTGGGTGTACAGAAAAGTGATTCAGTTATATGTCTCAGTGTAGTTCTTATCGACATAGTTTAATATTCCTTGAATCTAGCTAGCATTTTTGTCTCTGTGTTTTGTAATAAATCATCAAAATTTAATTTCATAAATCTAAATTTAAAAAACCTAATGTATTCTTCCTCTTCCCCTTGCTGTCTCCTTTTCTTTTGCCTCTTTCTTCCTTTCATTTCTCCCTTTTCATGCCTCCCTCCTCTTTTTTTTTTTCATTAGGTAGGGCTGAGCAAGGCAGACAGAGTGGGGGAGAGAGTAACTCAGCTCAGGATGTTAAAACTCCAGTGAAGTGAGAAAGGTTCCACACTGGGTCCTGATGGGTGGCCCCGTATGTGAGGTTGCCAAATTTAGCAAATAAAAAAAAGGAAGGCTAGTTAAATTTAAATTTCAATTAATCAATGAATTATTAATATTTTTAATGTAAGCTTATTTGCCACAATATTTGGAACACACACTAAAAAAAAATTATTGTTTACCTGAAATTCGAATATAACTAGATGTCCTTTATTTTATCTCCCAAGCCTACTAGTGTGAGATGTCAGAACCCAAATGTCAGGGGTGAGAAGGGCATGAACATGGGGGAAGGGCTAGTAGGGACAACAGCTTAGAACAGAGTGTCAGCCAGGTGAGTTGACAAGGATGCTCCTAAAATAGAAGGAAGATGGCCCAAGAGATTGCTTATTAAGATTGATGCTTACCGTGAATGATGTTGTAGATGGGAGCTACAAATTTGAAAAGGAGAAAACTAGAATGAGTCCTATATTGTAGGATTGGAATTGGAGATGCAAGCGTGAATTCATGGTTGATCATTTGAAAATGTGACATATATTGGCTTTATATGTCTAGTATGTCACTGGAATATGCACACGAAAGTGCAGCAGTGAGCAGTGTTTACCTTAGGGAGTAGAAGTGAGTGGCTAGGGCAATAGATGGAAAATTACTTTTCCTTATATTTCCTTTGCTACTTTTTAAATTTTATGCCACATGCTCATATTACCTGCACTAGACAGTATTTTTTAACTATTTAAACATTTAAAAATAAAATTGAATCTATTTCAAATTTGAATATTAGAGGTGACCAAGACCTTAGAGGTTTGTCTAGCCAAATTCATGAATTTAAGATGGTATTAACTGAAGACAAAAAAAGTTAAGTGACTACACATTCTTTTTCATATTCTTTCCCAATATCTCAGGATATTGAATATATTTCCCTGTGCTCTACAGTAGAATCATGTTGCTTACCCATTCTATATATAATAGTTTGCATCTGTTGGCAACCACAAATCTGTTCTCTATGTCTGTGAATCTGTTTCTTTTTCATAGATAAGTTCTTGTCATATTTTAGATTCTACATATAAGTGATATCATATGGTACTTGTCTTTCTCTGTCTGACTTACTTCACTCAGCTTGATAATCTCTATATGCATCCAAGCCACTGTAAATGGCATTATTTCATTCTTTTTATAGCTGAGTAGTATTCCATTGTATATGTGTACCACATCTTCTTTATCTATTCCTCCATTAATGGACATTTAGGTCGTTTCCTTGTCTTGGCTAGTGTAAATAGTGTTTTTAAGAACATAGGGGTGTACTTATCTTTTTAAATTATAGTTTTGTCTGGATATATGCCAAGGAGTGGGATGGCTGGATCATACAGCAACTCTATTTTTAGTTTTTTGAGGAACGTCCATACTATTTTCATAGTGGCTGTACCAACTTACGTTGCCACCAACAGTGTAGGAGGGTTCCCTTTTCTCCATACCTTCTTCAGCATTTGTTATTTGTGAATATTTTAATGATGGCCATTCTGACCGGTGTGAGGTGGTACCTCATTGTACAAACTGCAAACTCTTCATTTATTATGACTATATTAGCTTTATTTCATCAACTCCAGGAAGGCTTAGGTTGTTTAAAATGCACCATTCTTTAATGTTCCATCAAGAAATTTTAAAAGTGCTGTGGTTAATGGTAAGATGACAACCACTGTGAGATGCATGCTGATTTCAGACGTGTTAAAAACATGAAAAAATATACATCTTACAATTAATGTAATATGCTAAAATTTACCAAAAGGAAAAGATACATAATATAAAAGGTCATCCAATGGTAACTGAGAAATAATTGGCGTAAGTAAAGAAAATTAGGCTGACATTTAAAAACCTTACAAGAATGGGGGGTGGGGAAACATGAAGATATAATGGGAAGTAAATACCTCAGTCTTTTTACAATTTGGATCAAGAAAGCATAGACAGTTTGCACACACTTGGAAATAAACAAAAAACCATGAAATAGAATTGGAGTACTTCCGAGTGTCAAATAATTTGGCCAGGAACTGAAACCCACTCCCTGTTTTATAATGACATGTTAATGGGAGGTGGCAGATGTGCAATTCTGCGTTGGACACAAAGAGGTAGGCCACGCTGGGGACCACCCAGGCGGGGTGAGGGTAGAGACCACCTCTGGGTAAGCACAGGGGTGAAGTTAAAGGAGCAACAAAGTAAGAAGAGGGTTTTATGAGGTCTGTAAATAGGTAAATCTAAGCATGAATGTCCTAGAGAACTGTAGGCCTGTCTACTTCTTCCACTGACCCTGGTGAGATAGAGAAATTGAAAAATAATGTGGTTATGTATTCAGGTAACCGCCCCCATACCATCAACTAGTCAGCACCATGTAACCAAAGTTGAATTCCAAAAGGAGGGAACTGTGTTTCCAGAGGGACGCAGAGGCTTTTCCCAGTGTCCCAGTCTGGGATGAGAGGGGTCCAAGCAGTCTGTGGATCAGATCCCCAGGAGAATGAGGTTGGAGAGTAGGGTGTTGAAGAGGGAGTAAACACTTCATTGAGATGTTGAGAGAATTAAATGAATGACATCACCACATCTGGCGTGTGGTAAGTGCTCGATGAAAATTATCTATTGTAAATTTTTTTAAAAAAGGTTTGTCACCCATAAAATGCTATACAAATACTTACATTGTATAGTCTGTTTTAAACATCATCAGGATTAGATTCTGATTCTTGACGCTCACAATCTAGACCTTTTTGCAGCATGCCACATTATGCTTATTTCATGCACTATTACTTTAAATTGAATGCTTTTTCAATAAAATGCATTATATAAACTTGTTCATAAACAATAGTTTGTGCATGGTGTGCTGTGTATCTTTCAGATATTTCCATAATACATACGCACAATGTAATATAAGAACATAGATTTTTCTTTTAAAGAGCAAGACTTAACAGTTTCTCCTGAATTTTATTCTGTCATTTGACTACATTATATTTCTGATGTTCAATTTGTACTGAGTACATTATGGACTTCTCTAGGGAACATAAAGAAATTTTTTAAGTAAACATAAAATGCTCTGATAAATCAAAACATGTGAATGAGATTTCTGTTAAAAAATGTTCCACTCAGTTTTGAAACTTGAAATAGACCTCTGTCTTTAGCATAATAAAAACCATCCACCCAAATGCAACAAAAAATTATAACTTATTTGTTATAGAAATAATGCATAGGTTTATTTTAAAAGGTTAGTTCCTATATAAATACAAAGGGAATCTTGCTGTAAACTAATTGTGATGAAACTTAAAATACTGTAAATTCCATGTAGTCTGATTTAAGCTGAAAATAAGAAGTAAAAATTTTTTTAAATCCATACATAAAGACTTGCATCATAAATGAGCCATAGTGTCTCTCATGCTGAAGATTCAACCGTATTCTAAATATCACAGAATACCACCTCCATATTAAGTCTATGAAAGTATGACCTTGCCTGGCCCACTCACAGCTGCATTTCCAGTAACTAGAGTAGTGTCTGTCATTATAGGACTCAATAAATATTTCTTAAGTGAATAAATGAATGAACAATTCACATACACACTCAGTGATTTAAGAAATCCCAATCATCAGGAGATTGGGATTAGCAGATGTAAACTATTATATACAGGATGGGTAAACAACAAGATCCTTCTGTATAACATAGGAAACTATATTCAGTATCCTCTGATAAACTATAATGGAAAAGAATATGGAAAAGAATATATATATGTATAACTGAATCACTTTGCTATACAACAGAAATTAACACAACATAGAAAATCAATTATATGCTTCAATAAAATTACATATATATATATATATATATATATCTCCTGATTACTGATTATCAAAATACCAAATATAAAAACAGATCATTAGGGAATGATAATTTAATATACAAAAAAAGTCCCTTGAGCTTACAAGTTTGGCACAGGTCAAAGTGAAGCACAGAGGTCTGGAAATGTCAACTCAGCCAACTAACCAACTATGTTTAGGAAGTCACACAGCTAAGCCATTTACCTTCTCTGATTTCAGTTTCTTCACCCCTAAACTGAAGAGGGGATGGACTAGAAATATGATTCTGAAGACTGTTCCAATTCTAAAATTCTATGATGCTCTAAAGTATAAAATACCCATCTCTAAAGAATTTATGAGTAGATTTACTAATTTTTCCCTTGAGATGAAAACAGAGAAACTTGTAGCTAAATCACTATCAAACTTGTCAATGTAGAAGAGACTTCTGGGTGTCCTCCAAACCTCTTCTCCCATTCCTGGGCACAAAGTGTGACTGCATTTCCCATTCTTCCTCTGCAGTGTAGTGTGGCAATGTGCCCACGTGCCCACATCTGAGGGGTAGAATATTAAGAAGTGGTGTGCACCACTTTGAATCATGGCTCAGAAAACCATCCTCATATGCTCCTCCACACCCTTCCCCTTCCTGATGTCTGGAATCGTGACACCCATACCCCGCACTGTGCCTCAGAAGCATGTGTAGAGAGTCACCATCAGTCTGATCTCTGAATAACTCTGTGGAGTAGAATACCTACTCACTTGCTTACCCTGAAATGTTGGGAGACAATTCTCCATGGATCTTTCATGTTTCTCCATGTCCTGTGAGCAGAAGCATTGGCCACCTTTTTTTCAAGCTATCTTTTCAAAGATGTAAAGATAGTGAACAGCCTCAGAAGATGGAGATAGTGTCACCCATAGAAGCAAAGCACAGGTTGCTTTATTGTCCAGTGTAGTTAATATAATATTTCCCTCTGGGCAAAGAGCATCTTTGCATGCAACTCACTATGAAAGATACACATTCCCTAAACTGAAAGATTCTTTCCTTGACTTAGACCCACTCTGTGTGCAGTGTTCACCTGGGACACTTCACATTGCCCCGTGGGACTTGGAGAACATGGAAAAATGACACAAACATGAAGCTCACACTGCTTTCTGTGGCATGAGTAATCAAGTCATTTGTCTCTGACCTGGACATTTTGTGTCTTCTGCGAGCTTCCAGAAATCTGTGGTAGGCCAACTCGTGAGCTTGTGAGTAGAGTAGGATCTCAGACTTTCACAGTTTTTGATACCCACCTCAGAAAAAAACCTGACCTCTTATGTGAGCAAGCCATTACATTCTGGGTCTGATTTTTTTAGTCTTAACTAATACAGCAGCAGTCACTTTCCTACTGAAAAAGCAGTAAGAAATTAAAATAAATTTCCAGGTGGCGCAAGTGGTAAAGAACCTACCTGCCAATGCAGGTAGACATAAGAGACATGGGTTCAATCCCTGGGTTGAGAACATCCCCTGCAGAAGGGCACAAAAAACCATTCCAATATTCTTGCCTGGAGAATCCCATGGACAGAGGAGCCTAGTGGGCTACAGTTCATAGGGTTGCAAAGAGTCTGACATGACTGAAGTGACTTAGCATGCACCTTATCTTTAGTCAAATAAGATTATGAAAATAAACTATATGAGGAATTGAATTAGGTAAATATTTTCAAAATGTATTCAAGTAGACACTAGTCCTATCAGATAACTTGGTGAAAATAGTGCACTGTATTCAAATATGTTTGCAATACACTCACAGTTTGTAATACACTCCAGCTCGTGCTGGAGCCGCGAGTAGCCGAGAGGAGATACCCCATGTGCAAGGGCAAAGGAGAAGCCCCAGCAAGATGGCTGCTGCTGCTAAATCACTTCAGTCGTGTCCAACTCTGTGCGACCCCATAGATGGCAGCCCACCAGGCTCCCTCATCCCTGGGATTCTCCAGGCAAGAACACTGGAGTGGGTTGCCATTTCCTTCTCCAATGTATGAAAGTGAAAAGGGAAAGTGAAGTCGCTCAGTCGTGTCCGACTCTTAGCGACCCCATGGACTGCAGCCTACTAGGCCCCTCCGTCCATGGGATTTTCCAGGCAAGAGTACTGGAGTGGGGTGCCATTGCCTTCTCCTAAGCAAGATGGTAGGAGGGGCGAATTCGCATTTACAATCAAACCCCATTCCTGCCAGAGACTCTCAGAGGGCTCAATCAAACCTTGTGAGCACCAGGACCCAGGGACCCCACAGAGACTGAGACAGAACTGTGTTTGAGCGTCTCCTGTGGAGGTACAGGTCAGCGGTGGTCTGCCACGGGGACAGAGGCTGTGGGTGCAGCAGACTTGGGCATGGCAAAAGCCCTCTTTGAGGAGGTCACCATTAACCCCACCATAGAGCTGCTAGAACTTACACAGGACTGGGAAATAGACTCTCAGAGGACACAACAGAACCTTGTGCACCAGGACCCAGAAGAAAAGAGCAGTGACCACACAGGGGACTGCCCTGGACTTGCCTATGAGTGTCTGGGAGTCTCCAGCAGAGGCGTAGGTCAGTGGTGGCCTGCTGCAGGGTTGGGGGCACTGACTGTAGCAGTACATGCATGGAATCTTTTGAGGGAGGTCAACATTATCTTCATTACCTCCACCATAGTTGGCCCCAGGTAAATAGCAGGGAGGGAACACAGCTCCACCCATCAACAGAAAATTGGATTAACGATTTACTGAGCATGGCCCTGCCAATCAGAACAAGACCCAGTTTCCCCCTGAGTCAGTCTCTCCCACGAGGAAGCTTCCATAAGCCTCTTATCATTCTCCATCAGAGGGCAGACAGACTGAAAACAACAATCACAGAAAACTAAGCTATCTAATCACATGGACCACAGCCTTGTCTAACTCAATGAAAATATGAGCCATGCTGTGTAGGGCCACCCAAGACAGACGGGTCATGGTGGAGAGGTCTGACAATTTGTGCCTACTGGAGAAGGGAATGGCAAACCACTTCACTATTCTTGCCTTGAGAACCCCATGAACACTATGAAAAAGCAAAAAGATAGGACAATGAAAGATGAACTCCCCAGGTCAGTAGGTGCCCAATATGCATTGGAGATGACTGGAGAACTAACTCCAGAAAGAATAAAGATATGGAGACAAAGCAAAAACAACACCCAGTTGTGGATGTGACTGGTGATGCAAGCAAGGTCCAATGCTGTAAAGAGCAATATTGCATAGGAACCTGGAATGTTAGGTCCATGAATCAAGACAAATTGGAAGTGGTCAAACAGGAGATGGCAAGAGTGAACATCAACATTTTAGGAATCAGCGAACTAAAAAGGACTAGAATGGGTGAATTTAACTCAGATGACCATTATATCTACTACTGTGGGCAAGAATCACTTAGAAGAAATGGTCATAGCAAACATCCTCTTCCAACAACACGAGAAGACTCTACACATGGACATCACCAGATGGTCAATACCAAAATCAGATTAATTACGTTCTTTGAAGTCAAAGATTGAAAAGCTCTATACAGTCAGCAAAAACAAGACCAGGAGCTGACTGTGGTTCAGATCATGAACTCCTTATTGCCAAATTCAGACTTAAATTGAAGAAAGTAGGGAAAACCACTAGACCATTCAGGTATGACCTAAATCAAATCCCTAACGATTATACAGTGGAAGTGAGAAATAGATTTAAGGGACTAGATCTAATAGACAGAGTGCCTGATGAACTACGCACGGAGGCTCATGACATTGTACAGGAGATAGGGATCAAGACCATCCACAAGAAAAAGAAATGCAAAAAAGCAAAATGGCTGTCTGAAGATGCCTTACAAATAGCTGTGAAAAGAAGAGAAGTGAAAAGCAAAGAAGAAAAGGAAAGATATACCCATTTGAATTCAGAATTCCAAAGAATAACAAGGAGAGATAAGAAAGCCTTCCTCAGTGATCAATGCAAAGAAATAGAGGAAAAAAACAGAATGGGAAAGACTGGAGATCTCTTCAAGAAAATTAGAGATACCAAGGGAACATTTCATGCAAAGATGGGCTCAATAAAGGACAGAAATGGTATGGACCTAACAGAAGCAGAAGATATTAGAAGAGGTGGCAAGAATACACAGAACTGTACAAAACAGATCTTCATGACCCAGATAATCACGATGGTGTGATCACTCACCTAGAGCCAGACATCCTGGAATGTGAAGTCAAGTGGGCCTTAGAAAGCATCACTACGAACAAAGCTAGTGGAGGTGATGGAATTCCAGTTGAGCTATTTCAAATCCCGAAAGATGATGCTGTGAAAGTGCTGAACTCAATATGCCAGCAAATCTGGAAAACTCAGCAGTGGCCACAGGACTGGAAAAGGTCAGTTTTCATTCCAATCCCAAAGAAAGGCAATGCCGAAGAATGCTCAAACTACCTCACAATTGCACGCATCTCACATGCTAGTAAAGTAATGCTCAAAATTCTCCAAGCCAGGCTTCAGCAATGCATGAACCGTGAACTTCCAGATGTTCAAGCTGGTTTTAGAAAAGGTAGAGGAACCAGAGATCAAATTGCCAACATCCACTGGATCATTGAAAAAGCAAGAGAGTTCCAGAAAAACATCTATTTCTGCTTTATTGACTATGCCAAAGCCTTTGATTGTGTGGATTGGATCACAATAAACTGTGGAAAACTCTGAAAGAGATGGGAATACCAGACTACCTGACCTGCCTCTTGAGAAATCTGTATGCAGGTCAGGAAGCAACAGTTAGAACTGGACATGGAACAACAGACTGGTTCCAAATAGGAAAAGGAGTATGTCAAGGCTGTATATTGTCACCCTGCTTATTTAACTTATATGCAGAGTACATCATGAGAAATGCTGGGGTGGATGAAGCACAAGCTGGAATCAAGATTGCTGGGAGAAATATCAATAACCTCAGATATGCGGATGAGACCACCCTCATGGCAGAAAGTGAAGAACTAAAGAGCCTCTTGATGAAAGTGAAAAAGGAGAGTGAAAAGTTTGGCTTAAAGCTCAACATTCAGAAAACTAAGATCATGGCATACAGTCCCATCATTTCATGGCAAATAGATGGGGAAACAGTGGAAACAGTGACAGACTTTATTTTCTTGGGCTCTAAAATCACTGCAGATGGTGACTGTAGCCATGAAATGAAAAGACACTTGCTCCTTGGAAGGAAAGTTATGACCAACCTAGACAGCATATTAAAAAGCAGAGACATTACTTTGCCAACAAAGATCCATCTAGTCAAAGCTATGGTTTTTCCAGTGGTCATGTATGGATGTGAGAGTTGGTCTATAAAGAAAGCTGAGAGCTGAAGAACTGATGCTTTTGTAGTGTGGTGTTGGAGAAGACTCTTGAGAGTCCCTTGGACTGCAAGGAGATCCAACCAGTCCATCCTAAAGGAGATCAGTCCTGAATATCCATTGGAAGGACTGATGCTGAAGCTGCAATTCCAAAACTTTGGCTACCTCATGCGAAGAACTGACTCATTTGAAAAGACCCTGATGCTGGGAAAGATTGAAGGCGGGAGGAGAAGGGGATGACAGAGGATGAGATGTTGGATGGCATCACCAACTCAGTTGACATGAGTTTGAGTAAACTCCGGGAGTTGGTGAAGGACAGGTAGGCCTGGCGTGCTGCAGTCCATGGGGTCACAGAGTCGGACATGACTGAACAACTGATCTGAACACAGTTTAAATTTTTTCCCCCTCCCTACCTGGAGAGTCACAATGCACATAAGTTTATTAAAGACTGTCAGAAATCCTGTAATTAAGAAAAATTATTTGCATTATTTAACCAGCAGTATTCCCTACACTTTTTTCAGCATAACCTATATTGACATTCTAGGAGATGAGTGTTCTGTTGAGTACACAGGGGGAATGCAGGGCTAGATCATTTCTAAAATCCTTTTGCACATCTGTGATTCAAATGTCTGAAAATAAGTAAGAAACACATTCTTTTCATGTATTAGATAAATGTGAAGTACACTCAGTGCTTCTTAAACTCTAATGTATCCCAGGGAATCATGTTAAAATGCAGATTCTGATTCACAAAGTCTGTGTAGGGCCTGATATTCTGGATTTCTATTGCCCAGGCAATCTCAGTGTCACTGGTCCACAAACCATTCTTCGAGTAGCAAGGAACTAGCAATACAAAATAATAGTCATACTCATGATGATTAAGGCATTAGCAAATTGGCAGATAAGGCAATGTTACTGCAAATTTTTACTACATATTTAAAGTAAATGGTTCATGCTTGTGGACAATATTAAACAATTTAGGGTTGCTTTCAGAATTTCTCAAAATTACCTGATGAATTTAGGGACATGTTTACTTACTAGAACAGTGTGTCAGTGTGGGGTTCTGCATCATTGTGTAGCTTATTTCCAATATAGAAGTTTGAACACAGACTCAGGCTCTTCAATAAAGATGCTAACAGTTTGTGATTCAACCCAGGAGGAGGGATTAATTCGGCCAGATTTTAATCTATGTACTCTGGATTAAAGATGACAAAAAAATTTTTCCCAGAAAAATTTCTTTCTTTGTTTTGTTTCATCCTAGCTCAGATTTGAATGTTGTTGACCTATGTTTCAAGAATCATTTTCCCCACTCTGCTCTAACAGCTCTAAAGCAGATTTTTTTAAACAAAATATAAAGGCAAGGCATGTGAGATCAGGTGGAAAGGTTATAAGGAGATGCGCTTATAGGAGCAAAAAAAACTTAAACCATCAGTGAAATTACTCTGAACAACAAAAAGGAGAGAAAGTTTGACATGTGCTAATTAAGGAACTTGATATGTGTGAATTTGTTTCCAATTATGAGATCTGAGTCCAATAATGAATTCTTTGAACTTGTTTCCAAAGTAACATATTTGGTCCTATAATAAAATTTTGTCCCAGTCTCTAAGCAAAAATAATTTGCCACCTTCATGATAGTGAGAGGGAAAATGTCAAAGAAGGTACACTGCATGCTCTCAATGGAAAAAGTAATTTAAAAAATTTTTAAATGATAAGGATCTGTGTAAAATGCATGATATTACATGAAATAAGAATAAAAGAAAGTGCATTGTTCCTATGAGTAGACAATAAGAAAATGAAAAGCAGTTTAGTATATGGGGTGATTAAAGCTTGAGTAAATTTTTCTTTCATTTTTCTTTCTCTTAATACTGGATTTTCACTATTGATAGACATTATGTTATTTAATGGAGAAGGCAATGGCACCCCACTCCAGTACTCTTGCCTGGAAAATCCCATGGACGCAGGAGCCTGGTAGGCTACAGTCCATGGGGTCGCTAAGAGTCGGACACAACTGAGCGACTTCACTTTCCCTTTTCCCTTTCATGCACTGGAGAAGGAAATGGCAACCCACTCCAGTATTCTTGCCTGGAGAATCCCAGAGACGGCGGAGCCTGGTGGGCTGCTGTCTTTGGGGTCACACAGAGTCGGACACGACTGAAGTGACTCAGCAGCATGTTATTTAAAATGGGTTTCCCTGGTGGCTCAGAGAGTGAAGAATTTGCCTGCAAGGCAGGAGACCAAAGTTTGATTCCTGAATCAGGAAGATCCCCTGAAGTAGGAAGTGACAACTCACTCCAGTATTCTTGCCTGGAGAATTCCATGGACAGAGGAGACTGGCAGGCTACATTCCATGGAGGTCACAAAGAGTCAGAAAGGACTGAGGGACTAACACTTTCACTTTTTTTCACTTGTTAGGACAGCTCTTGCTGATAGATCTGTAGAAACAGTACCAGTTATGTTAATAGAACTTGGAAAAATACTGTATTTGTTTTGTTAATTTTTTAACAGTCAATGGGAGAAATATTGAACTTTATGTCAATGTACTGTGTAAGACTAAGCTATTCATAAGAAATAGATAAGAAACAGCAGAAAATGGATGGCACATCTAAAGTGAACCACTGAGTTCACTTTACAAAGGTACTTGTTTACAAAGGTGCAGTTGGTCAGGGCTTGGGGGAAGCAACAGGGTTTAAGGCAGTTCCTTGATTTGGGGTTTAGTAGACAGGGAACTACTGTCACCATTTGGCTTGTCTCTAGGACCCCAGTGGGTGGCTGAATGGAAAGGCTAAAGGAAGGAGGCAAGTGCAATCCTGATTCTGGCAGGGGGAGACCAAGGAATAGATAACCTAACATCCTGTTCCTCCTGCCCTCTCATGTGCTGATGCATCCTAATCGTAGATCCCATCCAAAAGCAAAAGACAAGGGAGCTGGTTGGTGTAGGTCAGCTTCCTGGGCCCAGAGTAAGAAGGGTAGATTGTGGACCTGGAGGGATAAGTGAAAGAGAAGTAGAACAGAGCGCTATACAGCGGGGCAGAAATGTGTTCTGTCCATTTACACATGTGTTCACATGAGGGCTCATGCTAAGTGCTTCAGGCTAATGCTTATGAAGAAAAACATGGCTAACAGCATTTCTGAAACCCTGGAGCATTGCATAAGCATGTTTATTTCTCCTTATGTGCCCGAGTGCACATGCTGTGCTTGCTTGGCTGAAATAAAATGTTCTAAGACATCCTGCACTCTCCTTTGCATTAATAGCAAGAGCTAATGGATCTTAAAATAAGAAGGCTTTCGCTCTGACCCTTGCTTAAAAATCATTCCTGATCACACCCTTATAGCAGATTGGTGGTGGTTTAGTCACTAAGTCATGTCCAACTCTTGCGACCCCATGGACTGTAGCCTGCCAGACTTCTGTCCATAGGATTTTCCAGGCAAGAATACTAGAGTAGGTTGCCATTTTCTTCTCCAGGGGATCTTCCCAACTCAGGAATTGAACCTAGGTCTCCTGCATTGCAGGCAAATTCTTTACCAACTGAGCTATGAGGGAAGCTATAGAAGATTATATATGTATATACGTATGTATAAACATGAAAATGAATAAATCACTTTTATTCCCTCAGGAGACTCTCCTGACATCAAAATTAGTATCCCCCTCCACAAAGATACTTAAAAAAATTTTTTTTTGCTAGAAGTGTAAATTAATGATAATGGTGATGATGATGACAGCTATCCCTTATTGAATGTTGACTATGTGTCAATTTACCTACAGGTTCAGTTCAGTTCAGTTCAGTTCAGTCACTCAGTCGTGTCCGACTCTTTGCGACACCATGAATTGCAGCACGCCAGGCCTCCCTGTCCATCACCAACTCCCGGAGTCTATCCAAACCCATGTCCATCAAGTCGGTGATGTCATCCAACCATCTCATCCTCTGTCGTCCCCTTCTCCACCCGCCCCCAATCCTACCCAGCATTAGGGTCTTTTCCAATGAGTCAACTCTTCGCATGAGGTGGCCAAAGTATTGGAGTTTCAGCTTCAACATCAGTCCTTCCAATGAACACCCAGGACTGATCTCCTTTAGGATGGGACTAGTTGGATCTCCTTGCAGTCCAAGGGACTCTCAAGAGTCCTCTCCAACACCACAGTTCAAAAGCATCAATTCTCCGGCGCTCAGCTTTCTTCACCATCCAACTCTCACATCCATACATGACCACTGGAAAAACCATAGCCTTGACTAGATGGACTTTTGTTGGCAAAGTAATGTCTCTACGTATAAATATGCTATCTACGTTGGCCGTAACCTTCCTTCCAAGGAGTAAGCGTCTTTTTAATTTCATGGTGCAATCACCATCTGCAGTGATTTTGGAGCCCCCCAAAATAAAGTCAGCCCCTGTTTCCACTGTTTCCCCATCTATTTCCCATGAAGTGATGGGACCAGATGCCATGATCTTAGTTTTCTGAACGTTGAGCTTTAAGCCAGCTTTTTCACTCTCCTCTTTCACTTTCATCAAGAGGCTCTTTAGTTCTTCTTCACTTTCTGCCATAAGGGTGGTGTCATCCGCATATCTGAGGTTATTGATGTTTCTCCCGGCAATCTTGATTCCAGCTTGCGTTTCTTCCAGCCCAGCATTTCTCATGATGTACTCTGCATATAAGTTAAATAAGCAGGGTGACAATATACAGCCTTGACATACTCCTTTTCCTATTTGGAATCAGTCTGTTGTTCCATGTCCAGTTCTAACTGTTGCTTCCTGACATGATCAGAAATAAATGACTAGCGTTTTGGGGGCCGTCAGATTACAGAGCCCAAGAATTTCTATTTATTTATTTGGCTGTTTGGGGTCTTAGTTGCAGTATTCAGGATCTTCAATATTCATTACAGCATGCAGGATCTTTAGTTTCAGCATGTGAATTCTTAGTTGCGGCATGTGGGATCTCGTTTCCTGACCAGGGGTTGAATCTGGGGCCCCTGCATTGGGAACACAGAGTCTTAGCCACTGGGCCACTAGGGAAATCCTCAGAGCCCAAGATTCTAAACACTCTATTGCTTCTTTCTCTGAAAATAGTGCATAATATACTTTTTTTTTTAATATTGAAAAAGATGACTAATGTTCTTTAAAACTTTTGCTTGAAAGCTAATCACATAAAATGCAAAAGATAAGACATCAGAGGCAGGGTGAACTCAGGTGAATTGTTAGCCAAGGAAGAAGGTTCTAAATTGATCTCTGTCTACTTGCAGTCCCCTGCCATTCATGGATGTTCTCTGTTCTGCACCATTCCATCTAAATTGGAATATTTGTCCTCCCCTTTCCTACATGATTGCTCTGAACACTGGGAGCTAAGTTCGATCATTCCATTGAATCTACATTAAAGTCCTGAAAGGTGCTAATAGAATGGTTTTGCTGTAGGCTTTAAACTTATTCCATGTCAGGTTTGTGCAATGAAATGCCGACGAATGTGATAGAATTGTGTAATGTGCATATGGCCACATTGCATCTGTCAGTGTAAACCAGCTTTACCAACATGTTAAGCTGCTTTTATAAAACATACTGATCCACCAAACCAAATACGGATAGCCAAGCATTATCCATGTTACTGCATAGACTTCAGTGCTCTAAATATTACAATATTATAAGGAAAAAAATAATAATTCTCACTCTACTTTGGAATACCCAGGATAAATAGCCAATTATACATTATTGAGCCTTGATACTTCTCCAACTCTGGATGACTTGGCCAGTTTCTGTACCAAGTGATAGCCCAGAAAAAGATATAAAAATGGAACCCCTCAGTAAGCCAATTTAATGACTTGCTAACAACTTTGACAAAAAGGTTAACGATGAAATTAAAATATTTATGTAAAATGACATATTGAGGTTAACAGTGGAATTCAATTATCCATGCTATCCATTGGCATGGAAGGTTGAGATGTTGCTGTAAATTTCCTGAAGCTTTGACTGCCCCATAGCTTAAGCCATATTTAGCGGAAGAGATGAGAAAGAATTCACTGGCTCCAAACTGATCAGATTTGCCTTGTGGCTGTGTGCCAGTCTGTGCTAGTGCAGATGTGTGAATTGTAGGCTGCCGAAGACAATTCTGTTATATTCCCTGTTATTGCCACAGGCTAGAGGAGACTTTATCTGGGCCAGACCTGCATTTCTGAAACAGCTTCATGTAGTGGTGACGTGTGTAGTAAAGTTTTTGTCACACTGGTATCTGCTCTCTTTTCCCCCCAGGTTTCCTTTGGGAAGCTACTCCACGTCTAATCTCAGATCATGTGGTTTGAGATGGATCACATGACCCACATTTCAACTACCAAAGCAATGAATTTCCTTAGTTGTGTTGATTCATTCAGAGGTGGACTCATATACTGGGCTTGTCCTAACATCAAAATTCCATCCCTCTTGGGCATATTGATTGGCTTAGAGATATGGGCATAAACCCATGTTAATCCAACCATGGTTAATTCAGAGTCTTGGAAAGGTACACCCCTCAAAAAGTCTTTTCTGCCAGAATGACTAGCACTAGCAGTGATATAATCTTACAGTTATGGGGCACCTGTATGGAGTTTAAGAATGAAGACCATGAATGTAATGTAGAGAAACTGGAGAATCTAATACCCGATAACGTTGTTTGAGCCCTTGGATCAAAATAGGCCTGAAGAAATGAGTATTGCACTTTCAGTGATATTAGTTAATTTATCCTTCTTTTTGAGATTGAATTGAGGTTTCTGTCACATGCAACAATAGAGTTCTAAATAATATGCCTCCTAACTATATTTAGTCGCATCTTCTAGTTCTTCTAGAAAAATCCTATTACTTGATCTAGCATTCCCTTGTTAAAGGTTTAATAATGTCTCTTCAGAGCTTAGTCCGACAGGCATGATCCAGTCTAGGTCTTGCCTTGGCTGGCTCAAGCATGTGGCTTAGCAGCATGAGGCCAGTTGGGAGGAAGAACAAATAGGACCCAATGTAAGTGATCAGGGGACCGTAGCCTGCTTGGGAGAGGAGAGTTGTGGCGTCTGGGAATGGTGCCCTGTGGTCATTTCTAAAATCAGGAGTGAAATAAATATGGACAATTGGAGACATGAAACATATATTTCAGAGATGTTATTCTGGGAAATCTCAGTCACCAAAAGGAGCCATGGCAGTTCCAGGGTTCGGTGAGCTTCCCTTGGTCCACTGGTCCTGCCTGGTTGACCAGAGCTCACTGTGGACAGCAACCATGCTGAGCCTCACCTGACTCACCTGGCAGGCGAACACAGGCCACGACCACGTGCACTCACCCTGTTGATAGTCACTCAAGAAGTCAGATGGTTTAGTCTCTGCCCCACAAGCCCTTCAGTAGCTTCAGCTGGAAGAAGCAGAGGCCGGAAAACAAGATAGCTGCCAACAGGTGCAGCAGGCCTTCCAGCCCCAGGGTGGAGTTGTATGCCTTGGCTTGGAAAACAACCCAAACCTGGGCTGAAGTCCCAGATCCACCAGGAGCTAGTAGTACAGTCTTAAGCAAGTGTTTAAATTGTCTATGCCTCAGCCTTCTCATCCACAAAATAGTTCTTCCCTCAGAAGTTAATTGTGAAGATTCGTTGAGAAAAATGTATAAAATGCCTTACACAGAGACATGCTCTAAATCCTATCTCTCATTACACCCCGACACTGCAGAGAAGCTGGATGTACCATTTCCTATACATGGCGGGTGCTCTCCGTTTTTCCACGTTCCATTTTCTTCCCTTATGTTTCCCTCCTGAAATTCTACCCTTCCATTAAATTTTAATTCAAAAGCCATCACTTTCATGAAGGCTTCCTTCCAACTAGATGGAATCTTTCCTTTGGCTCTTGCTTTTCTGTAAGAGATAGAAACTTCCTTCATATAGGGCAGGAGTTCTTAATCCTGGCTGCATATTAGAACCACTTGGAAATCTATTGAAAAATATTGATGCCTGGGCGCCTATCCCAGAAATTCTGATTTAGTTAGTCTGAGGTGAGGCTCAAGCAACAATGTATTTAAAAATCTCCCTAGATGATTCTAATGTGCAGTCAAGATTCCGAACTGATGGTTGAATGAGTATGTTCTTAAATAATGTTTGTCAATGAATCAAGCTAAGATACTAATGGCTTAAAGTTTTAATAGACTAAACTTTAAAAACTCCCATTTTTATTAAAAGCAATGCAATACAATGCCTGAAGAATACAAAGGTAAATAATACATTTTTTAATGTTTAACTTAAAGGAAGGAATCGTAATTTCACTAAAGAGGTACATAACCGCTGTGAGCATAGAATATGATATGTGAGTAGTAGCCTAGAAATATATCTAAAGTATTTTGGAGCATGAAGCAGGGAAACCACCTAATTTAAAAGTAGCAGAAAAAGAAGAGTAAAAGAAGCCTCAGTGTACAGGTGACATTGGGCTGAGTGTTGAAACATGAAAACAAGTTTGCAAAGTCAGGGGTGGAAAGGCTTTCCAGGCCATATAAGGAGGTGTCAAAAACCATGGATCATTCCAATTCATACACCTTCCTAAACCAAAAATTGAATTGCCAGTAGAGAAAATGGCAACTCTCTGCTTAGTTCTTAGTTGTGAGAGGATGAGAGGATATTTTGGGGCCAGAGGTCTATGTCTCAAATTAGTCCTGAAGCAGACTACCTCAGTTGCAATGGAACAGCTCCAACTTCAGTTATTTTTTCCAAAAACAGAGAATGAGTTGCCTTTCAAAACAAACTCATAGGAAGGATGAGTGTAACATGGTTCTGGAATAACTGTACCAGGAACTAGGGTTCCCTAATAACTCTATTGTCTTTCTTTCCTCTTGCTTCTCTCTGAATGTCAGTTTCATAGTTGCAGGCTTGCTTTGTCTATGCTGCCATGGCTGATATCAACTGCTGGATTCACAAGTTCCTAGCTCTCGTACCTATAGAAGCATTTTGAGTGATCTTAATTAGGTCTTGTCCTTTGTCTAGTTGTGGACAAGGAGGTTAACCTCTCATTAACCCAGCTGGGCCAGGTGCACATCTCTGTCTGATCACTATGGCCCAGGAAGCAGAATCAATAGGAAGATGTCAGTTCAATTCAGTTCAGTCGCTCAGTCGTGTCTGACTCTTTGCGACCCCATGGACTGCAGCACACCAGGCCTCCCTGTCCTTCACCAATTCCCAGAGTTTACTCAAACTCATGTCAACTGAGTTGGTGATGCCATCCAACCATCTCATCCTCTGTCGTCCCATTCTCCTCCCACCTTCAATCTTTCCCAGCATCAGGGTCTTTTCAAATGAGTCAGTTCTTTGCATGAGGTAGCCAAAGTTCTGGAGTTTCAGCTTCAGCATCAGTCCTTCCAATGGATATTCAGGACTGATTTCCTTTAGGATGGACTAGTTGGATCTCCTTGCAGTCCAAGGGACTCTCAAGAGTCTTCTCCAACACCAGAGTTCAAAAACATCAATTCTTCTGCACTCAGCTTTCTTTATAGACCAACTCTCACATCCATACATGACCACTGGAAAAACCATAGCTTTGACTAGATGGATCTTTGTTGGCAAAGTAATGTCTCTGCTTTTTAATATGCTATTTAGGTTGGTCATAACTTTCCTTCCAAGGAGCAAGCGTCTTTTCATTTCATGGCTACAGTCACCATCTGCAGTGCTTTGGAACCCAAGAAAATAAAGTTTGTCACTGTTTCCACTGTTTCCCCATCTATTTGCCATGAAGTGATGGGACCGGATGCTATGATCTTAGTTTTCTGAATGTTGAGCTTTAAGCCAACTTTTTCACTCTCCTCTTTCACTTTCATCAAGAGGCTCTTTAGTTCTTCTTCACTTTCTGCCATGAGGGTGGTGTCATCCGCATATCTGAGGTTATTGATATTTCTCCCAGCAATCTTGATTCCAGCCCAGCGTTTCTTATGATGTACTCTGCATATAAGTTAAATAAGCAGAGTGACAATATACAGCCTTGATTTACTCCTTTCCCGATGTCAGATTCCTTTTAAGTGAGGCCAGTGGTTAAAATAAACATTTCTTAGAAGACGGTGTGAATGTTGCTTGTAAAAGAGCAGAAGAGTATGGGCACATCTTAGAGATAAATCTCTACCACCATCCATCTCTTGGTCAATCAGATCTCTCATATACCATCTTCTTCCTATGTAAATAATTCCCCCACAGCCTCTGTAGATGACTGGTTGCAAAATAACTCCAATTCCCATCTTTGCCCTCTACCCATGCCTTTTGCAACTACTTCCATTAACAGGTAGAGTCTATTTCCCCATCCTTTGAATCCAGGCTGGCCTGTGACTTACTAAAGTTAATTGAACAGGATAGAAGTAACAGTGTCCTAGTTCTGAGCCTAAGCTCAAGAAAGGCCGTGTATACTTCTGCTCTTCTATTAGAACTCTGCCACCAACATTAGGATGAACCCAGGCTAGTCTGATGGAGGATGAAAGAGCCTGGAGGCAGAACCAGATCATTCTAGGTGAGGCTATTTTACCCGGCCAAGCCCCCCACAATCCCACCAGCTGTGGCTGGGACTCATGAGTAAGCTCAGGCAAGATCAGTCAAACCCAGCCAAGACTGAAGAGATGCCCAAGCAACCCACAAACTCAGGAGCTAAATAAATGGTTGTCTTAAGCCACTGGATTTTGTGGTTGTGTGTTAACAGAATTTTTGTGGAAATAGATAACCAATATCACCACCAGTTTAATTCAATAATCCCACATGTAAAAACAGATAATATTCAGCTCACCTTGAAGCAAGTAGCAGAATGTCTAGTATCACAGAGTGATATCTGTTCTTGTCTGTTAGGTGTAGATGTGACTTTTAA
The DNA here is from genome assembly GCF_054371585.1 of Giraffa tippelskirchi. Classification (NCBI taxonomy): domain Eukaryota; kingdom Metazoa; phylum Chordata; class Mammalia; order Artiodactyla; family Giraffidae; genus Giraffa; species Giraffa tippelskirchi. Next base: position 173,666,748 of record NC_137275.1, read on the forward strand.
GATATTAATATTTAGTGGTTTCAGAAAATTAGGAGAATGACAGTCAAAACTTGCCACTTAGAAATGGGAGATGGAGAAGCCACATGTAGGGGCAAATGCTAACACTGGCATTGAGCCTTCCTATTGATCTTTGCCCGGGAATGCCCAATTTCCTTTCAAAGTGGCCCTCAGGCATTCTACGTGTGTGGCCTTGGCAGAAGAGCATTTCCAGCGTCAACCCCCCCCCCCGCAACACACACACAAATCCCACTGGTCAGGGATAATAAGATAAGTGATGACTTTAGTAGGTCTCATGGGCATCTATGTATTGAATCATTTCCCTGGCAGTATATTGAGTTCTTTAATTGGCCAATCTGGTGGCTCTGATTCTGCCAGCTGGGAGATTTTCCTCTTCCGTTTCCATCAGCAGCAACCATGAGAGAAAGGAGAGAGGCTTCGGGAAGTTTGAACACTTCAGCCATCCAGCTCACCTACAATGGGTGCAGATCTAAAGGTCTAAGGATTTCCTCAGGGTTTAAACTCCTGTGTTCAGATTTGAGATTTTGACCATAACTTCCTAGGTGCCAGAAATGTGGTCCAGAAACAGAATATCACTTTCACTTTTTTCTCCAAGCCTCTCTCTGTCTAGGCCTTAGTTTAAAGAATTAGATCTCTGCCTCTGTCTTTTTCTCCCCCCCCAGTTTTATTTGTGTATTTATTTATTTTTTACTTTACAATATGGTATTGGTTTTGCTATACATTGACATGAATCTGCCATGAGTGTACATGTGTTCCCCATCCTGAACCCCCCTCCCACCTCCCTCCCCATCCCATCCCTCTGGATCATCCCAGTGCACCAGCCCCGAGCACCCTGTATCATGCATCAAACCTGGACTGGCAATTCGTTTCACATATGATTATTTATATGTTTCAATGCCATTCTCCCATATCATCCCACCCTCGCCCTCTCCCACAGAGTCCAAAAGACTGTTCTATACATCTGTGTCTCTTTTGCTATCTCACATACAGGGTTATCGTTACCATCTTTCTAAATTCCATATATATGTGTTAGTATACTGTATTGGTGTTTTTCTTTCTGGCTTACTTCACTCTGTATAATAGGCTCCAGTTTCATCCACCTCATTAGAACTGATTTGAATGTATTCTTTTTAATGGCTGAGTAATATTTCATTGTGTATATTTACTACAGCTTCCTTATCCATTCTTCTGCTGCTGGACATCTAGGTTGCTTCCATGTCCGGGCTATTATAAACAGTGCTACGATGAACATTGGGTGCACGTCTCTTTCAATTCTGGTTTCCTCATTGTGTATGCCCAGCAGTGGGATTGCTGGGTGATATGGCAGTTCTATTTCCAGTTTTTTAAGGAATCTCCATACTGTTCTCCATAGTGGCTATACTAGTTTGCATTCCCACCAACAGTGTAAGAGGGTTCCCTTTTCTCCACACCTTCTCCAGCATTTATTGCTTGTAGACTTTTGGATAGCAGCCATTCTGACATGTCAAATGGTACCTCATTGTGGTTTTGATTTGCATTTCTCTGATAATGAGTGATGTTGAGCATCTTTTCATGTGTTTGTTAGCCATCTGTATGTCTTCTTTGGAGAAATGTCTGTTTAGTTCTTTGGCCCATTTTTTGATTGGGTTGTTTATTTTTCTGGAATTGAGCTGCAGGAGTTGCTTGTATAATTTTGAGATTCTTTGTCTGTTGCTTCGTTTGCTATTATTTTCTCCCATTCTGAAGGCTGTCTTTTCACATTACTTATAGTTTCCTTTGTTGTGTAGAGGCTTTTAATTTTAATTAGGTCCCATTTGTTTATTTTTGCTTTTATTTCCAATATTCTGGGAGATGGGTCATAGAGGATCCTGCTGTGGTTTATGTCAGAGAGTGTTTTGCCTATGTTTTCCTCTAGGAGTTTTACAGTTTCTGGTCTTACATTTAGATCTTTGATCCATTCTGAGTTTATTTTTGTGTATGGTGTTAGAAAGTGTTCTAGTTTCATTCTAGTTGACCAGTTTTCCCAGCACCACTTGTTAAAGAGGTTGTCTTTTCTCCGTTGTATATTCTTGCCTCCTTTGACAAAGAGGTGTCCATAGGTGCGTGGATTTATCTCTGGGCTTTCTATTTTGTCTGCCTCTGCCTTGTGCTTGGAAGGGTAGATGGAGAAGGGAGGCAAAACTAATCTCTCTTTTAACCCCAGCTAATGCTTGGGAGGAGTCTGGGACATCAGACGTCCTGATTCCCCTGGCATTTTGCCAGTATGTCACTTTAGCTTGGGCTGAGAAATAGATGCCTGCAATTTACCAGTGCCTGGATATCAGCCCTTCAGCCATATAGGACCACTAGAGAAGGATAGAAAAGAATTGGTTTAACAAAGCCATTTCTCTCTCCTGCTGGTCAGCTTTCAACAGAGGCCAAGCACATCTTTCTCTTGCAGCCCTATACTGAGTACCCAAGAGGCAGCCCCCACACTCCACCATCATGACATATTCTATAACATCTTCCAAAACTTTAGTCTTGATGGAGATGGGGTTTGAACTCCAAGAGACTGCAGCTACAGTTTAACCCATAGCTTCAGATCTGCTTAATAAGCCAGGATTTAGGCCACATTCTTGGAAGATTTTTCAGAGGAAGAAGGGTGCTTTTCCTAAAACTTCCAACAATCTGGACAAACAAAAGAAATCCTTGACTACCAGAACTCCATACTGAACATTGCTCCTCTAGGGTTGCCCACTAGGATCGATTGGTAGAACTGCTTTTAGTGCTGCATCCAGAGGGATTCTGAGGAATGAATGCCATGATTAATTAGTTATGTCTGGGAAGGTCAAGAGATAGGCAAGCAAGAGGACATATGTCATGTTTCTCTCTTCTTGTTTTACATCGATTAAGTGTAAGATCCCTGGAGAAGGAAATGGCAACCCACTCCAGTACTCTTGCCTGGAGAATCCCACAGACAGAGGAGCCTGGCAGGCTATAGTCCATGGGGTCACAAGAGTCGGACATGACTTAGCGACTTAACTACTACTATGTGGCTTTGTCTTTACAGGATAAGAATTTAAAAATTTGATAAGCCTTTGAGATAAAATTTGAGAAGAGTCTCATATGAAAAAACCTTCACTTCCAGATAGAATACCTTCACTTTTTGGAAAACTAGTTCATTTGCATATATAAATCAACACTGTCTACAGAAGATTATATTTGCACTCCAGATACGCTAATGCCATCCCCAGTTGAAACTGTCACATACTTAAAGGTTACATATTTCTTTCTTTTTAAATAAAAAGTCAGATAATCACTGAACACCTCATGTTCTATTAAAATAATTTCATCTCTTTGAGGCTCAGATAAAACACCTGTTCTGCGTGCATCTCAGTATTGTGATGATCAGATATACTTTGAATACTTTAAAATACTGTATGAAAGTTATTTTTACTGTTTTCTTCCTTGAAAATTGTGATACTTGCTGTAAATTATTTTCACCATCATGAACGTTAAAATTTTGGCTACCTAGCTTTGGTACTTCCTTCTAGACTGTTTCAATTTTCTTTTGGGGTAGCCCTCATATGCTGTGAAGATAGCCTTGGCAGGATGGTGATTCGTGTTCTCTCCATCCACAGAAAACTGGACAAGAGTGGAAGCACCACTTATTCCTGAGACTGTCAACATGCAGGCAGATGAGGAAGTTCAGCAGTATTTGGTGCTTACTTCTGAGATACTGGCTCTAGAATAGGGGTAGAAGTAAGCAGCAGCAGTAGATGTGGTCCGGTCTTCAGGGAGGCTGTGATGGAGGCCATGGCCTCATTTTGAGTTGACCATTCTTGGGAGTAACTGTGGCCGTGGCTCCTGACGCCCAGCCTGCCTCCTTATCTTCTGTCTATTTTCCAAGTCACATTTTCCACTCTCCCATTAAACTCTCAATATCTAATAGCTTCTATGAGTCCCTGTCCTCTTTTATTTTACATTTTCTTGTATGTGTTGCAGTCATTCCTACTGCAAAAAGGAGCCATGGGTGATGCAGTGCCTGAGAGGAGCAATAAATGTGGACCTCAAATACAGGTCAGTGTCTTGTTTATTGAGCCTGAAAGGTAGCAGGTGCTCAATAAATATGTGTTAAATAAGTGAAAGTATGGGATATAACGACCTCTGACTTCTGTACTCTAATCAGCCATGTGCTAATCCCAGTGCAGCTCCAGACAATGCGTCTGAGATCAAGTTGAGGACAGCCAGGCTGGTTGCATCTCTCCTCTTTGATGAGGGAGGGAAATCTTTCCCACAAACCATCCTCCTGGCATCTCCTGCTTCCACCTCTTTCAGCACCCCCAGCTTCCAGGGTAGGTGGAAAGTTATGTATTCTCCCTGGGGCTAGGTCCTGTGTTGCCACAAACAGATATGGGGTTTTGTCAGTAAGGAAGACATGAGTGACTAGATATTGGGAAAGCAACAAATGAAGTCTTCCAGAAAAAAAAAAAAAAATCGAACACAAAAGAGATAATAATCCTGGCCCTCTGAGAGTTAGAAACCATGCAAATATGGACTAAGGAAACAGGAAACCTTCCTAACAAACATGATCCCTCATCCCCATGTCCACCCTCTATGCTCTAGGCCAAGCAAAATGTCCCTGCATAGGATGTGCTAAGTCTAAAGATGGGGCCCTACTTTCAGACACAGACATGTAAGCTCTGGCTGGGGAGGAGGACTTATTTCTTCAGAGGAACCAGAATTACTATAGCTGACCAAGGTCTTCTAAGTCTCAAGGTTTCTACCTGTCAGCAGTGATGATCCCGAACTGCTCGGCATCAAAGGCTCCGGTCTGTGGTGTGTTTTCCATGATGCAGCTCTTCTGGCCAAGTGTTCTTTGTGCTGCCAATAGTCCTGCCGAATCCTTTCTGATGGCCTTAGAGGGCTGCTGCAGATTCCTGTCCCTTCAGGATGGATGGTCCCAGGGGAACCCCACTAACCCAGCAATGACCCTTGCCACTCTGACCTCTCCCAGAGTTCCATGCCTCTGACCGCAAGAACTAAACAGTCCCATACTATGCCCTGCAGAGGCCCCAGACACTGGGCCCAGGGAGCGGCTAATTGGTTTTTTACAAGCCTAAGATAATTCAGACATTTAAATATTGATGTTCATTTCTGGGCAGCTATAAACACAAAAAGGGGGGAAGAACATGCTTAACTGTTTCCTCTCATTCGGTCTCACTGTGATAATGGTTCTCAGTCAATAAGACCAGCTTTCTAAAGAAGGGGATTCGTTTGCATCAAAAGAAATGTTCAGTGGGCTCCGTCTCGTGACAGAATGGTCCATCAGTTGGTGTCTACTCTGTCTTCCCATATATTGGGGCGGCAGGAGGGCTATAGCAATCCTGAGTCCGGGGCTGAAGGCAGAATAAAGCAGATTATATTCAGCACTCAAGGAGGAATTTCCCAATAGGCAATGAGACTCAACAGAGGATGGGGTTATTAGACAGCTTATCAAGAGTAGGAGCCACTGTCTTCTTCTCTTTGCAGCACACCTTTGAGGAAGGACACAGGTGGGACTTAAGATGCCAGGGGTAGATCACAGAGCTGACACATCCAGAAAGGAACCATAGTACCATTTCCAGTCCTCTCCTCCGATTAAGGCATTCTGTGCTTGTCTTTTTTGTCAGGCCCTCGAAATCACTTGCCCATACGTCCCTAGCATCTGCTCACCTTTTTTTCTTCTACTATTTTGTACTGTTTCTTGAAAGTTCCCCTCAACAAGCAGACAATAATTTATTCTGATGCTGAGATTTCTGTTTTCATGTGTGTTTATTATAGTAAAAGCTCATAATCCACCCATAGGATCTGCTTCTTTCTTAACCAGGATCAAGAAATTCTATTAAGATGCAGAAACAATGTTAATAATGACAGCATCCTTTGGTTCAATTAAAGCACCATTAATATGACAATATAGATCGTAGAATCGCAGTTTTCCAATTTACACATAATTGAAAGATGGTCTCTCTCTCACAGACATATGTTAATGGCTACCTTATATTTGCTTCCCTGGTGGCTCAGTCAGTAAAGAATCCACCTGTAATACAGGAGTCCCAGGCTCAATCCCAGGGTCAGGAAGATCCCCTGGAGAAAGAACTGGCTACCCACTCCAGTATTCTTGTCTGGGAAATCTCATGGACAGAGGAGGCTGGCGGGCACCAGTCCATGGTGTCCCAAGAGTCAGACATGACTTAGCAACTAACCTACTGACATGTTATGTTTTGTAAGGTTCTCATATTATCTCTCTCTAAATTCTAGACTTCATCATTCTAGAGTTCTAGAGTCACATATTCACTTATAGTACAAATCGGATGTTAATAGAAAGCACCGTTTCTTTCATTTTTCTATTAACTGATCCCTTTTATAAATGCTTAACTGGGTAGCAAGGGAAAAAGAAAAAGCTCAATTTCTTTTAACAACCCAGAAGATTTCATCTTCTTGATTAGTTTTTACACTTTCTCTCCCTAAATGCTCTATTTTGGAAGAAATACTCCATCTTTTAGATTTCTGCTTTCCTCTCCCTGTTTTCCCTGGGAGGGCCTCTCAGCAGGTAGGACATGGGGAGCGCTGGGGCTCTGTGGCTTTGTGGTGGTTATAGGGTGACTGGGTCTTCGGGTCAGCCGAGTCTACCCTGGATCCTCAAGAGGTTGGCTGCAGAGAAACTGGCCTGGGCTGCCAGGGAACCGAAGACCACTGAGGGTTGGTGGCTCCCCTTCTGGGAGGTTCTGCTGGGAACTCATCTTGGAGCCGAGGGCTAGTGTGACTGATGGTCAGTATTCTCCTCCATCTGAATCTGGAGCTGGTCATTTCCCTGGTGACTTAGTCCCACGTTGCCCTTGCTGGTGCTGAGGACTCCCAGTGGAAGCTGACTCAGGCAGTCTGCTCCGAAGTCCTCACTGCTGCCCCTACACAGCGACCGCCTTCCTTCTACAAAGTTCCTACCAGACTCTCCTTTAACTTTCCAGACTCCCCTTGGCTCTTCTGGATCTCATTCATGCCATGGACAAGCAGACAGTAATTCAGGAGGTCCGCCATCTGCCTTGTTTGGGGGGATCTGTGAGTTTACTTGGCTAAGGTTGCTCTTGGTTGCTGAGGGTGGGTGCAAGGTTCAAGCCTCACAGAGCCCCAGGTAGAAAGGAGAGCAGAATCCCCTCTCTTCACCTTTTCACTCAACTTAGCACATTTTATTGAATCAAAGATGCCATTGCTTTTAAGATCTACCACTGTTCTATATGTTGCTTAAAAAAGAAAGTTAAGTGTCTGGGAAGCTCCATGTACACGTCCTGATGCATTCTGATTTCAGAGATGTGAAAACGTGAAAATCTGTGTACATGAAATGAGTGGATAGTTTGTGTGTAACACATGTTCCTGTCCAAAGAGCATTGCCCCCAAGAAGACGGAGGCATCTTCTAACCCCTACTAACCTTCCTCCCCACCCCCTTTTCTCCACAGCCCCTCCACAGTGAGAGGAGTATGCTGTGGGCTTTTTGTTTCTTGTCACTGCATCTTTCTGTTACTCCAGGGCAGAAAGCTTCATTACCTAGGTTCCCCTTTCCACGGACGAAACTCATCTACTCAGTTCTGCCTAGCTTTCCATGAGATTAAAACAGTGAATTTGGAAAGTCTTCTGTTTTGACAAGGCTTGGCTCTCGAAACTACATTGACTTTTGACAAAAAAAAAAAAAAAGTCCTTTTTTATATCAGAAGTGAAATAATAGATTATTTTCCCCTTTCTGAACCATTTCTATAGTAATCTTTAAACTTCTAGGAGGCACGCTTTTCGGATGCCCCTGGCAGAATGAGGAGGAGCTCAGTTTAAGAAAATATGGAACAATCAAACAAAATCAAGCACATCAAACTATTATTAAAAAATTAACCTGTTTCATTTTTATCTCACCACAAGGCCTAGCATGAATCAACAGGCAAAACCGAATATGTAGTAAATTCTAGCTGAAAAACAAAGAATGAAGATATTTTACTTGTTCCCATAGCCCCTTCTTGTGAATACTTCTGAAGGCAAAATTCATATCATTGATTTTCTTGGCAATTTCCCATCCAAAAAACTAAATGAGATCTTCATTTTTCAAGGGACCCACTGTGGATGTTGAGTTAGTAGTTGACCTCTTTGCCATTTCCAAATTGATAACATCTCCCCCACCAAAAACAGTCCCGGAGCCCTGCACATTTTGTATTTCCTCATGTAGCAATCTTTGGATGAAGAGTGAATATTTGCTTCTTTTTGCTATTCTAGTATTAGTATTTCATAGACAGAAAAGAGGTTACATGTGAAAACTGTTATTATTATCTTGTATAAATGCGATGTTTTTTAGTGTTATTTCAGAGCAGGCCAAAAGAGAAATTCCAGGGGCAGGACCTGCCATAATGTAGGGATTTTGTGCTGCCTCTGAAGCTTTTTTCTTCCTGGCTTTCTTTAAAAAGAAACTTTATTGAGATGGCTGGTGAAATATTAGGAGTGGTTTCTCTGGCCAGGTCTCAGCTGGCTATACAAGGAACAACTATCTCTAAGGGCCTTTCTCCTGGCTAGTTTGTCCCAAGACACTGCCAGAAGATCTAAATATAAACTTAAAGTAATTGTCAGGTCAAGAGCTGATAGTACTAGGAGAATACAAAAGAGGTCACAATATGATGGCATTTGCTTGTAAATAGGCAGCTAAAAGAAGTGAAAAACCACAGAATCACAGGGATGTTTTCCTTCATAATTTTTGTTCACCAAAACCTCATTAATTATTTCTCTTTTTTCAGTTACAGTGTTTTAATCACATGACTGTCATTTAAAACGTGATTTTAAGGGAAACCATCATATTCCTTTAAATATGCATTTTGATGTATAATTTTTACCATATTTAGGGCAAACGTGTGTGTGTGACACTAAATCTCTAGTACCCTTGACTTTAATACGGAAGTCATCAAAAGTGGAAGCAAGTGAATGTTGCTGAAATGTACATTACAGAAGTTTGTTTTGGATAGTGACTGTGAGCTAAGCTATGATCAGTTTTACAAACTGATCTTTCGGATCCAAAAATGAATGGAAGGTTTTAGTTAAAAGACATTTGCATTGTACTGGAAGGATTACTGGAGATGGAACATTTTTAATAGTATTAACTGTTAATGACTTTTTCTAGCTGCAAGTATGAACCAATATTTTCTCATCAGTTTTTAAATTCTGCTTGAAATAACTCCGATGCCTTACTCTGAGTAGCATTTCCCACCAGAAGGTTAATAGGCTGCAACACACAAAAAGGGCCAGTGAATCTGTTTGTTACAGTCTACTTACTAAAGCTGTGGCTACAATACTCCAGTGCTGAAGTCAGTGAAAAGGCATCATCCAAATACAATCCAAGGAAAATGCAAGCTGATACAGCACAAAGATGCTTTGTTTAAGAATGGCAGAAATTTCCAGCAACTATCTGTAAAAAAAAAAAAAAAAAAATGCAGGATGGGAGGGAATGTAATTAAATAACAAAACAAACCCAAACAAAAAGAGAATCTTTATAAACCAGCACAAGGACACTTTGTTTTTAAGTGCACACAATGAATTTTAAAGATCTTTGTTCAGAAGGGAAATAAAGTATTATGAAGGACTGACATATTTGATGGATGGATGGTTTCTGAAAAACCACATTATCAATTACTTTTTCCTTGTTTGGCTCCAGTCCAGTAATTTTTATTTGAACAAGCCACATGCTAGCATGGTTTTGATTGCAGGAAGTGACTGGTTGTTGTTAAAGACTACTGTTTCACTGATGAGCTTATCTGTTCCTCCCCCTCCCCGTTCTGATGGAACTCTGATATGAAAGGCACAGCTTCAGTTGTTATAAACAGAGTCAGGGATTGTTTGGCAGACCCACCCGTGTTTTGCTTTCAGCCTTCCGTGGTACAAACCGGACAATATATTCAGCAGCGCTTCAGAAAACAAACACTTGAATTCAGCTTATTGGTGTCTTTGACTTTGATATGAAAATTGGAATTTTTCTGACATTCAAAGCCCTTGTAAATCTAAGTTGTTAGCAAAAACAGTTCTGAAAAAAAATTTTTTTTTCTCATTAGACTTCTATCTCAAGTGAACCTTTCTGAGAAAACAAGAATCTTTATGAGACAGGCAACCTAAAATGTGTCAAGGATCTTCTCAAACAAAGGGTGTCTTGTTCTTGCTTCAAGTATTTTTCATCTAATCAAAATAAGTACATTAGAACATTGCTCATTGTTCTAAACATAAGAAACATAGCTAATTAAACTATACTATTAGGTATTATCAGTTTTGCTCTGTAATTAAAGAAAGATTTGGGAGTAGCCATCAGCAGGCAGGAAATTATCTATGAAATCAACTGTTGATACTCATGGGATATGTGTGTGTGTGTGTGTGTGTGTGTGTGTGTGTGTGTGTGTGTGTGTGTGTGTGTGTGTGTGTGTGTGTATCCGCTATTCATGATAACTTCCTTTATGATTAGATTTTTTGCATGTTACCATGCCTGAAACTTAAACTATTTCTAAATTCCCAGGATAGTATTTTGACAATAGGCTGTGGATAGTTGCTGGAGTATGGTTCCTAGTTCTATATTTTAAATATTAATTTTAGTGACTACTTCCTCTAATGAGAATTAAAAAATCAAAGATAAAAAATAAAAAGATGGGCTTAGCGACTGGGTCATTTGATTAATTGGAACATGAAAATAATTTGAATGAATTAGGATTTAATCTTGTTCAGTGGAGGAAATATAAATGTAGCAACCATTTGCTGATTCACTGGTTCACGTCAAAATTCTCCTAAAGAAAAACCCCTAGCATAGCAAGATTTACAAAATGTATTATTAACCACAACTTATTCCCTGAAAACAAAATATATTTTATATCAAAATGATGTATCTAAGTGTCATACTTCTTTCTGACTTAGAAAAGGATTGTTTGAAAATGGCAAAAATAAAACAAAAAACACTTCTACAGAAATAATATTGGGTCTGAAATTTTTTTTAGAATGTAGATTTTTAGCAATAATTTATTTAATTTTGGCTATGCTGGGTCTTTGTTGCTGTGCAGACTTTCCTGTAGTTGGGCAAGCAGGGCCTACTCTCTAGGTGTGGTGTGTGAACTTCTCATTGCCGTGGCTTCTCTTGTTGTGGAGCACAGGCTCTAGGTGCATGGGTTTCTGAACTTGCAGCACATGGGCTCAGTAACTGAGGCTCGTGGGCTTTAGTTCCTCCATGGCATGTGGGCATGTGGGATCTTGGACCAGGGACTGAACCTGTGTTCCCAATATGGGAAGGCAGATTCCTATCCACTGTACCGCCAGGGAAATATCCTGGGTTTGACTATTACTCTGCAGTGAGCAGGTTGGGTGGATTTATGCAAGTTAGGGAACCTGTCCAATAGTCCATGGGCTCACCTTTAGGATGAAGATGAAATAGAGGTAGATCATTTATATGACAAGGTCTGGCACACTTAGCAAATGTTAGTTACCAACGGGGTTGATTACATGTAACCTAACTGTGAAATAAATACAGGTCCTTCATAGGACATAACTGAAGGCCATGAGGTAAGGTTCATAATAGAAATTACAGGCTTTCCAGCCCCCTAAGTCTTGAGAATCAACACATAAAAAAACAAACTCACATATCCCTTATTATCACTATTTAAATTTCCAGTTGAATTGACCAGTTAGCACTTTATTTGGCAATTCCTTCTCCCAAGGGAATATTTCATGCAAAGATGGGCTCAATAAAGGACAGAAAGAGAATGGATCTAACAGAAGCAGAAGATATTAAGAAGAAGTGGCAAGAATACACAGAAGAATTGTACAAAAAAGATCTTTATGACCTAGATAATCACAATGGTGTGATCACTCAGCTAGAGCCAGACATCCTGGAATGTGAAGTCAAGTGGGCCTTAGGAAGCATCACTACAAACAAAGCTAGAGCAGGTGATGGAATTGCAGGTGAGCTATTTCAAATCCTCAAAGATGATGCTGTGAAAGTGCTACACTCGATATGCCAGCAAATCTGGAAAACTCAGCAGTGGCCACAGGACTGGAAAAGGTCCGTTTTCATTCCAATCCCAAAGAAAGGCAATGCCAAAGAATGCTCAAACTATTGCACAATTGCACGCATCTCACATGCTAGTAAAGTAATGCTCAAAATTCTCCAAGCCAGGCTTCAACAATACCTGAACCATGAACGTCCAGATGTTCAAACTGGTTTTAGAAAAGGCAGAGGAACCAGAGATCAAATTGCCAACATCCACTGGATCATCAAAAAAGCAGGAGAGTTCCAGAAAAACATATATTTCTGCTTTATGGACCATGCCAAAGCCTTTGACTGTGTGGATCACAATAAACTGTGGAAAATTCTGAAGGAGATGTGAATACCAGACCACCTAACCTGCCTCTTGAGAAACCTGTATGCAGGTCAGGAAGCAACAGTTAGAACTGGACATGGAACAACAGATTGGTTCCAAATAGGAAAATGAGTACGTCAAGGCTGTGTATTGTCACCCTGCTTATTTAACTTATATGCAGAGTACATCATGAGAAACTCTGGGCTGGAAGAAACACAAGCTGGAATCAAGATTGCTAGGAGAAATATCAATAACCTCAGATATGTAGATGACACCACCCTTATGGCAGAAAGCGAAGAAGAACTAAAGAGCCTCTTGATGAGAATGAAAAAGTTGGCTTAAAACTCAACATTCAGAAAACAAAGATCATAGCATCCAGTCCCATCTGCTGCTGCTGTTGCTGCTGCTAAGTCGCTTCAGTCGTGTCCGACTCTGTGCGACCCCATAGACGGCAGCCCACCAGGCTCTGCCGTCCCTGGGATTCTCCAGGCAAGAATACTGGAGTGGGTTGCCATTTCCTTCTCCAGTGCATGAAAGGGAAAAGTGAAAGTGAAGTCGCTCAGTCATGTCCTACTCCTAGCGACCCCATGGGTCTGCAGCCTACCAGGCTCCTCCACCCATGGGATTTTCCAGGCAAGAGTACTGGAGTGGGGTGCCATTGCCTTCTCCACCAGTCCCATCACTTCATGGCAAATAGATGGAGAGACAGTGGAAACAGTGGCAGATTTTATTTTTTGGGGTTCCAAAATCACTGCAGATGGTGACTGCAGCCATGAAATGAAAGGATGCTTACTCCTTGGAAGAAAAGTTATGACCAACCTAGGCAGCATATTTAAAAGCAGAGACAGTACTTTGCCAGCAAAAGTCCATCTAGTCAAGGCTATGGTTTTTCCAGTAGTCATGTATGGATGTGAGAGTGGAGTATAAAGAAAGCTGAGCGCCAAAGAATTGATGCTTTTGAACTGTGGTGTTGGAGAAGACTCTTGAGAGTCCCTTGGACTGCAAGGAGATCCAACCAGTCCTTCCTAAAAGAAAGCAGTCCTGAATATTCATTGGAAGGACTGATGTTGAAGCTGAAACTCCAATACTTTGGCCACCTGATGTGAAGAGCTGACTCATTTGAAAAGACCCTGATGTTGGGAAAGATTGAAGGCGGGAGGAGAAGGGGACGACAGAGGATGAGATGGTTGGATGGCATCACCGACTCGATGGACATGGGTTTGAGTAAACTCCAGGAGTTGGTGATGGACAGGGAGGCCTGGCATGCTGCAGTGCACGGGGTCGCAGAGTCGGACATGACTGAGCAACTGAATTGAACTGAAGCTATGACTTTGTATATATTTGATTTTTTTAATTAATTTATTTTTTATTGAAGGATAATTGCTCTACAGAATTTGGTGTTTTCTGTCAAACCTCAACATGAACCAGCCATAGGCACACATATATTTTATATGTGTATTTTAATAATGAGTAAAGTTCTAGTTGTGTATGAAGTAGCTTTACAGATAATAAAAATTTAATTAAACTTAATTTGATGCAACTTTGATTATAAATTTTCCTAAGAATTGCATAAATAATTCAAAAACTTATATGACTAATATACTTCATTCAACAAAAAGTGAACTGTCACAACTAAGTGTCAGATGTGGTTGTGTGAGACTGTTGTCAACACTCTGCCCTCGAACGGATAGAATATGTACAGTTAGGATATTTTTTGCCAGTGCAGTTTTTACTCTCTAGTGTTTTTTTTTTTTTGATCTTCGAGGAGATTTCTGAATCTGACTAATTTTTACAACATGATTCACATGTTTACTGTTTTTGGAGCAAGTTGTTAGTGAATACTGATTGCTGCATAGCAATCTAAATGTTATATAAATGTTTCTAAATACAACTTGCAATAAATATTTGACAATTCTTTATTTTACATTTTCAATGTCTTATTAAAATATATATGACAATTACCATCATAATAAATCATTTTCTACATGATTAATTACATATCTTAGAATTTTAAAAGAATATGGAATCCTCCCAGGACTGAAAAACAAACTGTTTCCTTTCAAGAAAGCATAAGCACCACATTTCTCAAGTGTGTAAAGGAGAGACGACTGTTTAAATCCTTGATGAACGTCATTCCTGAAGATTATAAGATTATTTTCAGCATGGCTTCCCTTTTAAAAGCCTTTTTTTCTGTTGAAATTCTCTCTGGATAAATTATACAAAAATGCCTTGATTTGGATTATAAACTGAAAATGGAGAATGAGTGAACAAAAATTAGATTCAGAAATCAACCCTAAGCTACAATAACACTGCACTCTAGTAACTGTGCTGGGAAAAGGTATGCCAAATATGCTCTTGTTAACTGTGCTGTGAAATAAAGGGAGATGAAGTGTGGCTAGACTGATAATGGATGGGTGGTGTCTATGACTGAGCCGTTCAGAGGGCAGCTCTAGTGGAGTGGAAAGAAGTGGAATCTGAAAGCTCGGGTTGGATTCCCAACTTGCTTGTTTACTAGCTGTATAATCTTCAAGAGGCCATTGATTTCTGTGAACATCAGTTTCCTCATCTGTAAAATGGGATTTTAATACCCATCCATCCTATCTGCTTGCTCCTTTACATACTGCTAATACCAGATGTAATAATACGTGGCAGTTGTAGGTAAACCCTCATGGCCCAAACAGAGATAAGGTATCAAATGATCTCTCTTATGGACCTATTTAATAAAAATCAAAGAAATCTTTTCCTACATAAAACCAAGTAGCAAAAGTGGGGGTGTCTCCACGAATGAAAACTTCCCAGAATATCAGTCTTTTCTAAACGTAGCAGTGCAGTGGACCAGAGTTGATACTGTGGATGATGGTTCATTCACACTATTTTACATGGATTTCTATTAAAGAAAGTCATGTGATTTACCAGAATTGTTCCAAGCTACATAAAAGTTGAAGACAAGTCCTGAATTGAATTATGGCAATGGGAGCCCACATAGACCTTTATGGTTTTGCTTACTGTATAAGACAACTGATCAATTTTCAACAAAGTGCATTGCTTCTACTTCTTCCAAATAACATTCATTCCAGATTGCTTTGGAAGAGGGAAAGAAAAGGTGATCAAGTTTGGCAGATGATCTTGAATGTAGACCTGTTCTATATGACCAATGCAAGTCCCAAATTATAAAATAAAACATTTTTTGACCTGCAAATGTTTGCATTTAGCATGGAGGGATCATGCCTCCTTTATGGATGAGATACCATATGGCTGAAATCAGAAAGGTTAAAAGAGTAGGCAGAATTAACCAGATCAGGTTAACTGTGAATTTTCACAGTTCCAGTGAAAATAATACTGGACTTTCAAGAATTATTTTCTCGAACAAAGCAGTATGGAATTGAGTTACACTTTCCTACCCCTACCCCATTCCCATGCTGCCCATTTTCAGGAAGTAAATGCACAGTTTTTCCTCTGTAATAGCTACCTGCTGGCTGTTGTGATAGTTAGCACCAGTGGGAGCCAGTGTGAAGACATGGCAAGAGCAGCTGAATAGGTGTGAATCCTGCTGTTGTGAAAAGTAAAAGGACCCTAGCTTAAGCACAGTTCCTCTCTCTTGAACTGCGTTTCTCAAGCCTTCAGAGACTCTGAGGTGAGAGGCTGATGGGAGGAAGGGAGCCATATTTGCTTCCTGCAGCCTTGGGAGTCCTCGGGTTCAGCTTTTGCCCAGTGGCAGCTGCAACACAGTCATCTACCTAATTCACCCCCCACTTTTATTTTAACCAGAAAACATCTGCTGGGAAAGGAGTAAACCATGCAGATGGGGTGAGGTGTGCTTAAATTGCATAAATTCAATATCCACTTGTGGAACTCAAGTTTTGCACAGATATGAAATAAGGGGGTAGAAGATAGAAGCTGTGATCTCTGCTTCAGTACTTGCAAGCTCTACAACCTTTAGCAAGTAACTTCTTCCTGAGCCTCAGCTGATTAATCTTTAAAGTGGCGATAATAATACTTTATTTGCTTAAAGGCAGGGGCTGAATGGAGCAGAAAAATCTCTTGAAGTTTTTCTCTAGACTCAAGTAAAGATAACATGAGTATTTCTCAAGTAAGAGGGTTGTTTTCACTAGTGTGTTTCTTAAATATGATTTGCTTTATCAGCTTGGAGTATAAAGAAACTCACTGCTCCTTTTAAATATTCAGACTATTAATTGTTCAGACTAGCTAGAAATTCAGGATCTCTCCAAACACTCAGAAGTATTGCTGACATAAGGCATGACTGTTAAAGACAGGATGCCACTCATCATTCCCATGCACTCAGCCATTTATTCTGAAGTGCCCCATTAGTACCAGGGTGAGTAAGGTGAAAGAAGCTTCCTATCATCAACCAGGGGTTCTTTCAGAACGATAAAGACCCATACTCTCTGCCTCTGGCACCTGGAGCATCTCCTCCAAGAAGCCTTCCCTAACCTCCCATCTAAACAAGTTACACCACACCAGCCACACCTACCCCCTACCCTGCTTTATTTCTCGTCATACCATGTACCACCACTTTCACATTTTGCCGCTTGCTACTTGTTCAACTGTTTCCCTGCCTCCCTTGATCAGAATGTAAGCCCCAACAGGGAAGAGATTTTGTTTATGTATCAATCTGAGTCCAGTTAGAGGAAAAACACATAGCAATTTGAACAAGGAAAGTTTAGGATAAAGAATTATTAACTATGACGGGAAGTGGGAGTAAAGTGGGATTTGTGAGTAAGAGGTAAAGAATACAAAAATAGCAGATATATGGAGCAGCCATTATCTCTAGGGCTGAGATAGATGACTCAAAAAACAGCCTCCCAAAGACCCACACACATCTATGGTTGAAATCAAGACCTTGCTCAAGAGGGCACAGCTGGAGTGGGAGGGCCCTGCTGGAAATCTTGCCTTTCTGGCAAGATCCAGAAACCCACATTTCAGACCTTACTGGAAACACATCCTCTGAGGTGCCAGGGAAAGCTGTTTAGGAAGATGTCTCATCAGGGCCACTCAACTCCAAAACCACTTAAGGAGGATCATGGAGGAAGCCGCTGGCTGCTATGTGCTTCCAATTGTCACCTGTGCTTTAGGAACCTGCTGGGCTTGCACACCAGAACCAGAAACATCACTTCCTATGTCTTTTCAGTGCCCTCTATTGTAAAAGCTTTGGTACCAGGGGCAAAAGAAACTATTTTAAGGGCTTAGATCCATATTCACAGAGCAGGCAAAGAGGATGGATACATTTTGAGCTGAGAGGGGATTAAATCTAAACTAGCCACATTTACTGCTAAATTCCCTTATCCTGGCACATATTAGGTGTTCAATAAATATTTGGTGGAGGAATAAATTATTTAGAGCATATAAGTGGAAACAATATGCTTGCTTTGCATATCACTTTAAGATTGAAAGCCCCTGGCTTAACTTCTAACATGAAAGCTGCTTCTGAGCCTCAACCCCACCCCCACTCCCCAACTGTGAAGTAGGGATAAGACAAGCCCTCAAGTGATGTCACAACTTGGTTCAACAGTTTGGGAGAACTGCAATGACAGAAGCACAGGCAGAGAGCAGAGAAGACACTGTGTTGGGACCTAGGCTGGGCTATGGGTTGCTTCACTTGGCATCTTTCTGAGACATCCCTGTGAATATGTAGATCTGCAACATGGTCAAAATGTGAAACATATCCAAGTGATGCATTTTAAAATTATACTCAATAAAAAATAAACATCCTTATTTCTCCAGCCAGTATTCTGTTCACACAAATTGTCAAAAGAGATTAGGACAAAGGTCCCTAATACAAGTATTTGATACTTCCAAACAGAGCATAGTTTCCCCTTTGTCCACTGACCCCTTCAATGGCTTTTCAGGTTCTCTTATTAGGATTCTCATTCCCTGTCCTGGGAAATAACTGCACAGAATTTCCATAAATATGGCCTAAAGATGCCGAATCTTTCTGTATTGGCATAGCATGGCTTTCAGTAACTAATGCCATTAAAAAATATTTACTGACCACCAACTATGTGTCAGACACCATTCTAGGCATTTGGAGTGAGGCTGTGAACATAACCAGGTCTCTGTTCTCATGGAACTTGCTAAGGTTCTGGCCAGAACTTCCTACAGAGGCACTATGGGTAATTTAACAAACTGTTGAAAAACTCCAGTTTTCAATAGTAAATAGCCAACCCTAGAATAATTGCTGGTGTTCTTAGAAAACTCACTGTCCTAGTGTAGAAACCGTATCACCCAAGTCTTTTAATTTTCGGTTCTCATGTTGTTTTTCAGTTGCTAAGTCCTGTTTGATTCTCTGCGACCCCATAGACTGCAACACGCCAGGTTTCACTGTCCTTCACTATCTCTCAGAGTCTGCTCAAACTCATGTCCATTGAGTCAACGATGCCCTCCAACCATCTCATCCTGTGTCACCCCCTTCTCCTCCTGCCCTCAATCTTTCACAGCATCAGGGTCTTTTCCAGTCAGTTGGCTCTGCACATCAGGTGGCCAAAATATTGGAGCTTCAGCTTCAGCATGAGTCCTCCCAATGAATATTCAGTGTTGATTTCCTTTAGGATTGACTGGTTTGGTTCTTGGGAATGTTTCAAAATAGTGCAGTCCAATGGAAATATGTGAGCAACATAAAGTAATAAGGAAATGGCAACCCATTCCAGTTCTTGCCTGTAGAATTCCATGGACAGAAGAGCCTGGCAGGCTACAGTCTATGGGGTCGCAAGAGTCGGACACAACTGAGAGACTAAGCACACTCATATTGAGTTATTTCGCTTTTTTCTTTTTTTGTGCTCACTCTTCAAAGCTTCTTAAAGTGTAAGTGTAGGTGCAGCACATCTCATTTTGGACTGGCCAAATTTTAAGTACCCAAAAGCCACCTAAGTTTGGGTACTGGACAGAGGAAATTCAGACAAGGCCCGTGGAGTCCTCCATTCCCTTATTTTGGGGAGGGGGAAGATATTTGCTGAATTGAAACATTCTGTGAAGTCTAGTTGCAGGATTTTAGTAAAAAAAAAATAAAATAAATAGAGGAAGGTGAAGACCACCATAGACTTCTTTAGAACCAGTCCTTTAACGTGCCCAGCGCGGAGAGAGGCTCATAGAATGTGCTAGGATGGACAGTAACTAGTACATTCGTTGGATTCGTCCACTGAGGCAAGGGATATTACTAAGAAGGGCTCTTCATGAATGCTGAGTCATCTCGGTCAATGTCTCAAGGTACACTAGGGAAAGAACACTCAAAAATACACACCCAAAACTCAGACCTTTTAAGTTAGCCACACACACCCCGCCCCGCTTGATTTTATCTGAATTCCTCCCGCCCCTCTCAAAGCTGGAGGCTAGCTAGGAAAGATTGAAAGCCGCACGGCTTCCCCTTAACCCAGGGAGCTGCCCCTGGCTGGAGGAGGACTAGTGGTGGAAAAGCTGCTGGTCCCAGGCTGTCCCCTTATTGCCACCAAGTCCACTCTTATTCCTTAGCCTCTACCATAGGGATGCCCTCCCCCAGGCTCCAACCTCCGGACACGCAACCACCTTTCCAGCCCTGGACCCCAACCGTGGCCGACCCGCCACCTCTCGCGTGGCTTCCTGCCCGTTTCAACCGCGACAAGCTCGACTTGCTCTTCCAAAAAACGGAAAAATGAGGGGCAGTCTTCTTCCTGATGATCTGGGAGAGGGATCATCTTGGGGCATGAAGGGCCATTTTCTTCCCTGTGGCAGGGACCAGCATCTAGATGACATATTTTTCCCGCTGACAAACTGATAGTCTGCGGGGTGCAGGTGGCTCTCTCGACAAAGTTTCTCTGGGAATCAGGCGACCCCTACCCACCTCGGGCTTCCAGTCCCACTCTGAAACTCCACGCTGACGCCACCGCGACCCCCAGTCTGAGGGTCCTGGGGCGCTCCCTTGTAGAGTTGCTTGGGGAAGGCGGCCCCACTTCGGGGTTAAACGGCAATCACAGCCCGCTCGGGACTCGGAGGGCTCCCCTCCCTCTCCCGCGTCCCCGCCCCTCGCCCGGGTCAGCGTCTTGCAGCTCAGTCTCGGGCTCTGAACAAGAACAGGGGCCCGAATCCGCGTTCACACGGAAAATTATGCCGGCTCCAGCGGCGCGTAAAATTGATGTGAACCGAACGAAGTGGGATCGGCGTGATCCTCCCTCTCTTGTCTCAACAGGGGTTTCGGAGCGTTACACAAGGCCGAGCTTGTCTCTTTAAGGAGACATTGGACCCTAATTAGTCCGCATTCCTGGCGCGGCCCGGAGCAAGGGGCCGAGGATGTTTGGGTTGGTGGGGGGCGGGAAGGAAGACGAGACTCGAAAGGAGATCTTCTGACTAACTTCCAGTTTTACCGCCCCCTGTACCCTCTTTATTTTGCCGCCACCACCGCCACCAACATCCAGTTCTGAAGATGCAGCCAGGGCAGCAGCAGCAGCAGCAGCCACCGCTGCTCCCAGGCCCACGTTACTTTGATTGACAGCCGAACAAATGTTTCCCGGGTTCGAACGCTGGCGCTAAGGAACATCAGCCAAGGCGAAGCTCCGCCTTGGGCGTGCCATCTCCGCCCCGCCTCCGCTCACCCCATTTCGTTGCATTCATTGGTCCAAGCCACGGACGACGCCCGGGCCCCACGT
Organism: Giraffa tippelskirchi; assembly: GCF_054371585.1. NCBI lineage: Eukaryota > Metazoa > Chordata > Mammalia > Artiodactyla > Giraffidae > Giraffa > Giraffa tippelskirchi. The sequence continues at coordinate 173,687,747 of NC_137275.1, forward strand.
GGGTTCCAGCCCGGCCGGCCCCTCCCCTCTAGCTCGCCATTTGTCAGCAGTGAAATGATGGGCAGTAACACAGAACGGCGATTAATGTTCAGCCATCTCTGATTGGTTGTTGGAGACGCCTACCGCGCCGGGGATGGGCGGGACGCTTGGAGAGCCCCCCAATGTGGTCGCGTGGCCGGCCGGTGATTGTAGTCAATTTGGCTGAATCTTCAGCTACAGTTGCTGGAGGAGGACTACATCTCCCGGGATGCTCCGCGGCCCCTCCAAGGACGGTTGTGAATATGTATCAGAATGTTAATGATTAGCGGCTGCTAAATTTGGTCAAAGAAGTCACCTACACAGAGCGTGTTGTTAGAGCTGTTCTGAGCGGGTGTTTCAGCTGTTGGCTGCTTTCTTCCCCCTCTCACACACTTGTATATTATTTTGAGGTGCTGTTCGCAGAGTTTGAAAGGAGAGAGAATTAAAAAAAAAAGCCGCAAGCGTTTCACTCTTTTATTTTTATAATCCCCTTCAAATTGGGGTTAAAAAAAAAGACAAGAAAACAGGAAGGAAGAAAAATAAGGAAATGAGATGTGGTAAAAGAAGCTAAAAGGTGCCTTTTAAAAGATCGTTGCTGTGAGGTGAAAAAAATCTCCAGAGAAACCAAAAGCACCGCCGAGACCTCTTCCGAACCAAAGGAGTTTGTGTTTGCTTTTAGGAAAGAAGAGAGAGATCATTCATTCGGAGGAATAACAACCAATTAAGACAAATAAAAAAAAGTTTGGAGTGGGACGCCGAGCGAGCCAGCGAGCGAGCGGGCGGCGCTGCCGGCGGGCGCTGGGGCGCGGAGCTAGCACTTACCCGTCCCGGGTGAGCGGCGCGGCCGCGGCGCCGGGCTCGGCGGGCGCGCCTCAGCGGAGCGAACATCGGAGCGTTGCCGCGGGAGACGCGCGCCGGACAATGCCCGCGGCGGGCCAGTGACGCCCGCGGGGAATGCGGAGCGGCTCGGCCGCCCGCACCCAGGCGCCGCCGCCGCGCGTTCTTGCTGCCCGCGTCACGCGAGACCCAGCGGGGGCCGGGACCGTCCGAGCCGCCCCTCGGACCCGGCCGGCCGCCTCCGCCGCCGCCTCCTCCTCGGGGCCATTAAAGCCAATGAGCCGCGCGCCTCTGCCCAGCGCAGCCAACTAAATCGGTTTGGATGATTCGCGACCTGAGCAAGATGTACCCGCAGACCAGACACCCGGTGAGTGCGGGCGGTGGGGGCGCGGGCTTGCCGGACGCCGGGGGGATTCCCCGCGTCGCCCCCTGCGCGCTGAGTTGTGTCTTTGGCCTGAGGGGCGTGGAAGGCGGCCCAAACCCCGCACGCTGCTCGAGAGTCGCCCTCCACCCCCCGCCCCTGCTCTCCCCGGGCGCGGGGGCACTTTCGGAGTGGGGGTGCGGAGAAGCAATTGAGTTGTAGCCATTTTCTTATTGTTGTCTTTGAAGCCCCTGGAAGCCGCGCGGAGCCGTTCGCCGTCCCCGCGCCGCTACTCCTGGAGGAGGGGTGGCGAGCGATGGAGGAGGCGCGACTCCGCGCCGGGGCGGGGAGGGCGCCCTCCGCGGCGGCGCGGCGTGTCCGGCGGCGGCTCGGGAGTGCGGGGCGCCGGCCCCTCGCGCCGCGGGCCCCGGGGATCAGCGAGCCAGCCGACGGACCGACCGGGAGAGTGGCTGCCGCGTGCCCCCTCCCCCGACCTGACCGCGGCCCGACGCCATGGCGCGCGTCCCCCCGACGGGCCAGTTTCGATTCCGGGTAGGGAGGCTGTGGGCGCGGTGCGCCGGCCCCGGGGCCCCCGCTGTTGACGAGGAAGGGGAGCGGGGTCTCGAACCCGCGGGGTCCCTGGCTGGCGCGAGAACGCAGGGGCCCGGGGCCAGCTTCGGCCTGGCTGTGCGGCCAGGGGAGGGGGCGGGAGGAGAGTTTTCCTCGTTCTTTGCCTGCGATGACACCCCCTATCCTCTCGCCAGTGCCGCGTGGTGTTTTCTCCATCTCTCTGCCTCGCTTCTGCTGTGGGCTAATTAAATATTTTATTGTTGTTCTTTAGGCACCGCATCAGCCTGCTCAACCCTTTAAATTTACAATTTCCGAGTCCTGTGATCGGATTAAGGAAGAGTTTCAGTTTTTACAGGCTCAGTACCACAGGTAAAGATATTGACTTTAGCTGATCCTTCTGTTTGCTTAGCTCTTGTCTTACCCCAACATACACCGTCCCCCCCCCCGTTTTTTTTTTTTTTTTCCGCCACCACAAAGGTATTACCATGTTTCCTTGTGGGCAGAAAGGGCAAGTCAAGGCCTCTTTTACTTAGGCAGGTGTAAAGAAATTAAGCGTTTCTTTCTTTTCCCGTAAATTAAAAAAAAAGCCGAACAATCGAAACTGGGGACACTTGGAAAACGCTGAGGCCAAACTTTCAATATTGATTTATTGGGACCAGGCGAATGGATGGTTGGGAACATTCTGGGGCCATTTGACTTTCTTGGTCCTTTATTATTCCGGGCTTGATTCCTTGTTTCTTCTTTCTGCCATACCGCTGTAACCTAGAGCCCAGAGCCTTAGGAACTCGCCAAGTAGGCGATTTCATTACTTTTATGCTGAAAAGATGTTTTCGTCTGAAGAGACAATCATTAGATCTTAGAGTGCCTTTGAAATATTTTTCTTTCGCTGGATTTTTAATGGCTTGTACTTCTTATTTCATAAATTACGGAACCAAAACAAGCCACTGAATCTGATCCACGCCTTGCCCCTTGGTGGTGGTATTCAACTTGTCTGTGTGTTTTGGAGGGAAAAAATAAGACATCATTCATAAGACATGCTTGATTCATATTTTCATTAATCTTTTCGTGGAACATTAAAGAAAAAACTCCCTTGTGACATTTTTAGGGGACTTACTATTGCTTGGAGATGTAGGCATTATTGATGTTTATTTCCTTGTTCATGTTGTCTTTAGTGAATATTCATTTCTGAATGAGATTCTGGAGTTAATTGGCTAGAGGGTTTTTTCTTAAAACCCCCCACACTTGATCCTTGTTGAAAGGACAAGCCCGGACTGGTTCCACTCACCCTTTTCTCTCCTGTCTGTTTTTCAGTAATGAGGGTGGTACTTAAGATAGTTGATATGGCGTTTTGTAGGTGATGATTTAGAGGAGGGAATGTGTATTTGAAGGATGTAAGGCAAGATCTGGGTTGTACTTAGATTTCCTTATTTCTTGAACAGCCTGAAGCTGGAATGTGAGAAACTCGCCAGTGAGAAGACAGAGATGCAGCGGCATTATGTGATGGTAAGAAAACTGTGTCGCAGATTCAGAGTACCTATTAGTTTGGGGTACCAAAAGCTAGAAATAGGTTCAGATTGCTGGAGGCTGCAGGATTAGAGGATAGTCGCTGTGCCAGTGCAGTTGAAGTTGTGGGAATGTGACCATTAGCAAGCTGTAATTCCAGGATGTTATAACTTGCCTCTGACAACCAGCTTTGATTTGAATTTTTGAAAAGTTTAGTTGCACAGGGTATAATTTTCTGTGCTTTGTTTTTACAGATTGAAAAAAACAAAAACCTCATTTACATTTCGTTTAGAGTCACAGGCAAAATGTTTTTGTGTTAGTGATTTTCTTTGCTGTTTTATTGCTCTTGCTTCAAACAGCTTTTAACCAGAGAATTTTTCAGTAAACTGTTAAAGTTTTAAATGTGTTTTATTTCTGTTAAACAATGGTGAATAAGAAAAGACACTAGACATCTTTTCAGATTTTCCCTCCCTGTTCTTCCTCTACATTGTATATTCCTAGTGTGTGTGTATTTGCGTGTGTTTTGTGTGTTTTCAGTTTCCGTACTGTTGCACTGTGGATTGTTGTAGTCTCTTGTATAACTGATTCGTTCTGCCAGAATTTCTTAATGCCAGTTATACTACATGTTTAAAACAATCAGATCTGCTTTTTCAGAAGTATTACCAAATGTATTTTTACGCTTGTTCATAAAGGCTCCAGAGTAACTCATTCATTTCCTATCAAGCCTTTTTCCTTTGAATGTATGAACATGAGTAGTGTCCCTAAAATGAGAAACGAAACTCTGAAGTAGCATCACCTTTACAAATAGTTCATCAAAGCCTCAGCATTTGTATGAGACATGTTGTTTTTGTTATTAACTTGCCCGCTGTGCCTAGGAATTAGAGTCCATAGAGTACCACATTTTCATCAGACCTTTGTGAGTCATCCGCTTGTGATGTATAAAGATCATTGGAGGTGTTAAGAATGCTATGTTTGAGCTTGATTTTCTTACTTTTGTGAGTTATTCTCTTAGATTCTGTGTCTTAAGGTGGCTTTTAGTTTACTAAGCTGAAGATACTCAGAGTGTTCTTCCTGATGTACCACCATTGGAAGGATGGATATTTTGGTTTAGGCGAGGCTTTTATGTTTGCTTGAGGACATTTTGAACAAACTAAGAAGCTTGTTTGATGAAAGGCTCAAAATTAATTGCTTTTCCTTCTTTGACAGTATTATGAGATGTCCTATGGGTTGAATATAGAAATGCACAAGCAGGTAAGCTATTATTTCTTTATAAGTGTTTTAAATGACAGTAATACTGTGCACTTTAGAAAGGAAGTTGTATGTTTTGCAGTTTGATTGTGCACGTTTTTGTGGCCACCTGTATTTTAAAAGACCATGTACTGGAGAGAATGCTCTTTATTCAGGTGTGGTTCCTCATCTGTTTAGCATATTATCTTCATTTTAATCATTTAACAATGTAATTTAGTGTCTGAATGCATATTAAACTTTGTACACTTTCAAAAGCAGGGTGCTAAAATTTTAAAGTGTTTTTTCTTTTGAAAGAATTAATTTATGTATTTTGAACATTGCAGACTTGCCTAATGAAAGCTTTTCTTGGAAAATATTAAAATGTAAAATTGTGAATTGTCTGGAGCTTTCCTTGGGTTGGTGTGAAAGAATGGATAGAGGGTGAGCTGGGAGGATCAAAATGAAATCTGTGGCTCTACAAAAGAAACATGTAAATTCCTTGTACTGGCCCCCAGAGGCAACTTAGTTGAGTCTTACCAGGAACTGTAACTGTTCCTTCCAAAATTTGCACAGACTACATGAGCCTGATAGGAGGATGTGATAAGGTTCAACACTGGGTCTTAAAATCTAGCAATTAGTTCAGCCAAAAAAACAGAAGGAGGAAAGAAAAAAATGATTAGTCCGAACGTGTTGAGAGGTATGACTGAACCAGACTTTTTTTTTGCAAGAAACTGAATAAAATGGCTTGGTTTAAGTTTCCTAGAAAGAAAAATAGCATATACGTATAAATGCTGTTTGGCAGTAGTGATAATAGGAGACATTTGTTTTAAGTGATCTCCTAGTGAAAGTGCTTCAGATCTGTCTCATCAGCCATTTGGGAATAGGTGTGTATGTGTTTACCTGCTGGAAAAAGATGAGGGAACACGTAATGCTTTTCCTCTCTTATATTCGTGGATTTCATTACCTTCTAAGATTAAAAAACGTAAAATGATCACATACTGTTAAGCTCTGCTATGTATGAATTCCTTTTTCAATATGGTTAATTATTACATTCTCAAAACATACATCTTTAAAAGATGACTGTCAGACAATAAAAGCAGTCAGATAGATAGCATTTGAAAACAAAATATTGGGGGAAAAAAGTGTCGTCACATTGATTATTTCAGATACTTTTTTTTTTACTTCATGTGCTATTTGGTTATATCAGTATTAGCATTATAGTATAGTTTGTCGCATGTTAAAATTCTTTATTATTTCGGCATCCTTGCCATGTCTGTTCAGATAAGTCATGTAAATATCTCCTGCTTAAACAAAATCTATCAAACTTAGGCTTGGGTTAGCTTGAAGCCCCTTAGCTCTACCTTGCATAAATAATTCACATGAAAGGTACTGTTTGTTAATTATGCTCAATACATGATGTCACTTTAGATCTGGATCTTGTACATGTCCGTTTCCCACCCCCCCCCTTTTTCTTTTGGTCCTCATCCACCACCCAGTACTAATTAGTGTCTTTTTAAAGATTGGACCAGGTGATTAATATCCGTTTATTTTCCTATATCTTATTACCACTTAGTTTCCAGATCTCTTTATACTGTTTACAATTCTGAGAGGCACAGAGCTTGTATTTGGCTGTATGTGTTTCTTTTGGGGGGCAGAAGGTGCTCTATAAGATCCCTTAATTTTACACATTTTATACTTCTGTAATTCTGTCATCTTCTTGTCCAGCTGGCCTCAAATGCCATCCATTTAAAATTGAGAATGGAGTACATTTTCCCTTTTTTTCTCTTGCTTTTAAATTCAATCATATCAAGAATCCTGAGGGCAGTTTATCACATTATGAAATACAGACAGCCCTGCAAACCACCTACTTATTATATTTTCTTTCTTTCCCCCCTTAAGCACAGAGGCATATCTGTCTTTATTTGTTTTCCTAGGCAGACAGCCTTGGTTCCTCTTGGCCTCTCTACCAGATGCACTCGCTGGATACCCTCGTAATGGAAAGTAGCAATAAGGCAGGGAAGTTGCCCTGCAGCATAATTGGGCCTAGTTCTCAAGATCGGGTTAGGCTTATTCACTTATTAGATTTGTGTCTCTGAAGGGTTCAAGAGTAGGAGTCCCTGGAGTCCTTGGAAGTACCCTAGTAATTGGTGGCCCTGATATTTGAAACCTTTGTGTATTTTTTGGTTAATGCTCCTGTTCTTGGCTGCTGCCAGCCACAGAGTATTTATTTTTAGAGAAATTTTTCACTGGAACAGAAAATGATGGCTGTGATGGAGTCATGACTCTGCGGCTTAGCAAATTGATAAAAGGATAAAAGCACAGAGCAGTGACAAGCAGGGTGGGGGGTCCAGTATTTATGGTCCCTCCCCTTTCTGTATGATGTTCATCGTCAGTCACCCTGGGCTGATTCTGATAGAGGACTGTAAAGTGAGACCTGTGGGGAATTTGTCATTCTGAAATGAAAGCTAATGTAATTAGTACCAATTAAAGTACATTTAGTAAATTGGATTTAATCTTAATTAAGCCTGCATAATGTTGCCAATTTTTAACAATTATGTTTGAGAACATAATTAATTTAAATTTTGGTAACTGAGTAAATAGCATTAGTCTGGTAGAATTAGTTGATTTTTTTTTTTTTAAAGGGAAACTCAGTGATATAACATGGAATTAGAGCATAAAATATGAATCTAATTTCTGGTAATCTTTAGTAGGATCAGTAGAGCTGAAGTTGGGAGAAAACCCCAAAAAGTTGGAGTGGAGTGTTCTAGGCTGTAAAGTGAATTAATGTTTTGCCACTGTCTTTAAATTCTAGCATGAAAGTGAAGATGATAAGTGGGACATGGTTGGAAATGGCACATGTTTTATTGTGATTTCTTCATAATGGGATTTTTAAAATGAAAGAACATTGGCCTTCATTCCCTAGGATTTCCCTCAGTTGGGTCTTTTTGTTTTTTGTTTTGGATGGGACAGGTGGTGGCCGGTGGTTTAGTTGTTACTGTTTTTGTCCGTGCCCCCCGCCCTCGCCATTGTTCCTTATAAATACAGAGTGGCTTCTAAATGGGTCAGTGACCGAGGGCAGAGCAGGGTGGTGCCTGTTGCTAAATGCTGCTTGTTGCTATCCTTCACCTGTAATGCTGTAATTAAAGAAGAGGCTCTGATTTAATCTGACAGCAGGCAGTTACCACTTTTAAAAGTGAATATTGGATGTAGATTAGGAACAATGGATATGTAAATTCGACCTGTAGGAACTGTAAATGGAGATGAACATACTACATTTCGAGAACATCTATGATTTTCTCATAGTTAATAGTCTGCAACCTGCCAATCTCTTTGCATTTAAAAAATTAGCTTAGTATTTGAATTTTAGAAATCAGAAAATATTAGAAGCCTGCAACACTTAGAACTTGCGTTCTAATGTACTGCACATGTATGTATACATGTCTCTGTCTTTATATGTGAATATATACATGTTTTGGAGAAGGAAATGGTGACTCACTCCAGTATTCTTGCGTGGAAAATTCCATAGACAGAGAAGTCTGGTGGGCTATGTCCATGGGGTACCTACGACTCTTACAAAGAGTCGGCCACAACTGAGCACCCATATGTGTTTAGTTTGCACATATATGTATATATATATATATACAGTTGTTATTTTTTTCCAATCAGAGCAAGCAAACTCCTGTTTCACTATAAGCCATGTAAATTCTATTATAAGACTTGGGCCACAACCATCTGAGTGCTGCTAAAATATTAATTGAATAGAAATGAAAGGGCCTTGCCAACTGATAGGATATCATAATCATAGCCTCTCTGGTCGATGGTAAATGATGATAAATGACATTAGGAACCTTTTAGCAAATTGTAATAACTACAAGGAGGGAAGCAGTATGGATTTGCATTATATCTGATACCCTCTAGTACCAAGTGGATTGCCAATACTGCTTGTTTAGCATTTTCTAAGGGCAATAGGATATTGATTTCTGACTTACAAGGAACAGCTCTATTTTCACCATTGAAAAGTATTGCAGGTTGTTAAGAAGAAATTGACTTGAAGAGGCCGACTGCTGCCCATCATGGAGCAAATAAAGCAAAACTGCCGAAGCATGGTGGAGCAGCGAGACGGGCCCTCAGCAATTTGTTGCTATTAATTTACCATGCTCGACAGCAAATCAATCGGCATCTACTTCATCTGCTGGAGAAAATGCTGTCCAGGGCAGATAAAAGGCTCGGTATGGTACAGAGAATAGACTGGATTGGCCAAAAGGAGGCTGCAGTTAATGTGTAAATAAGTGAAATCAAGGCCACAGTTGCAGAGGAAGCTGTTGTTAATTAGGTTGGTGCTTTTTCGTGAACTATTTTAGAAAGCAGCCGAGGATTTGGAGAGTAAAAAGAGATTTATTGAGGCTGAAGTAATACACGACTCGCCTGGCATTCCAGCCTTGAGTGTATTTGATTCTAGGGCACAGTAAATTTATCTGGGGACAGTGCTTGCAGTGGAAGCAAGCACTTTGTTTAAAGTTCTGTTTAGACCAGGTTCCCCATAAGGAAATTTTATTTGTGGAGCTTTACTAATTTCTTGTCTTGTCTTATACTGTATATGCTTGGATTGGAGGAGTAGATGCAGGGGTAGGTGTTTGAGAATGTGGGCAAAAATGTGGCTGTTGTCTTCTTACGCAGTGACAGTTTTTCAGGAATGAATGTGATTGAACTCCTGTGTAATAATGAAAGGGAATTATCGAAGGTGGGATGTTTTAGCGTAAAGTAACTTAATAAACCGGTGAAACTTTTGCCCCCAGAACTTTCTTTTGCTGTATAAACCTTAGGAAATAATAATCTAGAGGGGCTGAACAGTGGTGGACACTGCTGGACCAAAAATTCTCAAAGTGAGATTACAAGTGAAATTTTGATAATTGTGTGAAAAGTTCTAGATATAATTAGGAGAGCATGGAGGGGAGGGGGCTTGTGTTTTTGTTTTTCATTAAAGGTTTAAAGCCACCTCTTCTAATTTATGATTACTTATCCTTCAGTAGTATTCTATAATTAACATTAACTAAAGGCAAGTCATTGGTGATAATTTTTCCCCGCCTCTCTGATTGGACATTTAGGGATGAGGGCTAGCTTCATTCTTATTTTGTAAGTCTAGATATATGTAGATTTTAAGTAAATTTTTTCCCAAACTGAGAAGATCTAGTATTTGGACAGTTGAAACCAGGTGTCGGTGCCTTGGGCAGGGCACAGGAGCTGTTATTTTACGTGTCACAGGACCTTCAAGAGAAGGAGGTCTGGAGGAGGAAATTTAACCAGTCAGGGTATGTGCATAATTAGCATTTTCTGGATTGTGTGGGTTTCCCCCTTTTCTCTTCTTGCATGTTGGGTTCTTAATTTTCTTTCTGAGATTTAATAGAATATAGGAAGATTTTTCACCTGGAACAGTGATTGTTGAATGGAATTGAAATTTCCTTTCAGTAGACATGAATGTTTATTACTTATCTGGCTTGTGCTTACAGCTGATCTGGGCACATTGCCAAAATTCTTTAATTCTCACAAAGATCCTAAGAAAGGGATTATGACCCATCAAAGAATGATTAAACAGGATCAGATCTGCACAAGGTGATACAGTTATTAGGTAGTGGATTCAGGATTTGAGATAAATTTACCTGGAAGGGTGTTTGTTGGGGGATGGGTCTGTCCTTGTTTGGAGATCAGGCCCCAGCTCATTTCTGGAATGGAGAACTCCTGGGAGGCTGGGCTAGTCCTTGGGTTTGCCCTTGAGCCACTGCACTTTGGGCTTATACCCAGACTCCTGTAGTGTGGGGGCATTCTCTCCATCTCTGACTGGAGTCAGGGCCAGAGGCTTGGCCTGAACTCTTTCTCCATCCAGACTGCTTTCAGTGGGTGAGAAGGCTAGGGTCGCTTTCACTTGGAGTCTCCCACGCATGGGGGCGAAGAGAGCTGCTTATTTATCAAGATGAGTTTGCTTCCTCCCTGGGTAACCTATTTCTCATTTGTTTACCAACTTGCTTTTCCATTTAACTTTTATCTTTTCCTTGTGGCCTCTAAAACTATGCCTGAAGACAACGGGCTGTTTGTTAATCACCATCTTGTGGGTTTCTGAAGGGGGAAGCTGGGAGGGGAAAATGTGATGTTTTGTGGCCTCTTTGTAGTTCAAAAAGAGGTTCTTAGATGCAGGAAATCACACACAACTCAAACTTTTAAATGAAGGCAAATGTTTTTGCTTATACTGTTAAAAAATTTTCTTTGCAGTATTCAAACGAAGGGATATTTCCTTTCTCACTGCCCCTTAGTCCCTACTGGATAGTGCTTGTTTTTGTTCCATTTGTTTTATTTGCTGAACAAAATTCCTTGTATCCTAAATGATACTAGTTTGAGGGGGGTTGAATTAGTGGACTGAGGGATAAAGGTGCATCTTTTTAGGTACTGTTCCAGCCTCAATAAGGCCAAGATAGTGCAGGCACTGGCCCTTGGTTCTTGCCTTCTTCATTTTATCTTTCCTTTCCTAGAACTGTACTTTTTTTTTTTTTTTAACTTTTTCACCATAGACTAGGTACAGGCAATTGTGAATTAAATGTTTCACATGTGTGGTTAGAAGCAATTTGTGTTTGTTTTTAGTGAAAACATTTTTATTTGACATGACTGGATAGACTGGTTTATGGCTTCAGGACAATAGTAATCACTTGATGGCTCCAGAGCCAGTGAAAGGGATGTGATATTTAGATGTTTTCCCTTTCTCCCTCCCCACACCGCCTCTTAAAAACCTCTAGTACTTGAGCGGTGGTGGCAGACCCAGTGGTCTCCTGGCTCATTTACCATCAGTTCTGTGGGCTGGGCTGTTGAGAGAAGTGGGAGGCAGCATGGGCAGGTGCGAACAATGAATATTTACGCTGATGATGACAGTTTGCGAGACTGAGGACCTGACTTGTTCAGAGTAAGTTCACTGCGAAGAGAGTTCATGAAATTTTTCACTCCTAAGAGGGAAGGGCCTGAGAAGTTTTAGTCAGAAGCAGAAGTTAGAGTCATTTTGATGTGGCCTTAGTGATAGCTGTCAGTGGTAGTTGCTTTCTGTTTGTAAAGAGGGATTTGGCTGGCAATCGTCAACGCAAATCTATATGCCCTCTCTGTTTTCATTGGACTTGATCTGGCGTTTATGCCAGGCTTTGACAGTTTCTCTACCACCGAGCCCAGCTTTCCTCAGAGTTGTTGTGTGTAACCGTACTCCATCCAGGGGGACAAAGGGAGACGTGGGTTTTCTTAGCTGGGTTGTCAAAAAAGCAAAAGAAACACATTCCCAGATGCCGCTCAGGTCCTCTGCCATCTGGTGCGTGGGTCACTTTGTCATCATTTGTGAGGATTTTGCCCACAAATACTTCACAAGTTGTATTGTGGAGGGAGCTTCTGTGATAGATGGAGAGAGAGACTGGCAGCCCTCATGGGCTCCACCTACAACCTGTACAGCCTGCTGTATCTTGGCCCCCATGCTCACCCCGCAGCTTAGGCAGGAGAGGTGGAGCCAAGGAAGATGGATATTGACTTTCTGATTTCATTGCAAGCTTCACTTAATAGTTATCATTCTAATTGGGATTGTGTTCTTATTTTCAAAATACATATTCTGCTTCTGAAAGTCTGTGGGTTGTTTTGGATAAAGAATCTGCAAATGCAAGGAAATATAACTGAAAGGAGAGTAATTGTAGAAATTATGAGCACTAGTTCCCCGTAACACCTTTCTTTACAGATAGCTTAAGGCGTTTTATATGTTCTCCTTAATCTTCCTGATGTTCCTGTAAAGCAAGTAGCAAGCTTGGATCCCTGTATTTAGTTTTCAGTGGAGTACCCGACAGTTTGCCAAGCAGTGTCATTCCACTGGCCTCCTTGAACAGATGACACCGGGGCTTAAGGGCTTAAGGGACTAGCCCGGTGTCACAGTACAGGAGGATCAGCACGCAGGCTGGAAGTCCAGGGTTCATGCGGGTCAGCGGGCGTCCAAGGTGCTGCTGGCAGAAAAGGAAACAGTAGGTTTCTTGACTTTCCTCCCAGGGCTCCCTGCACTGACCGCACTGTCTGCAAACACCAAATAGTGCACTTGTTTCTGGGATGTTCTTGGCTGTATGCAACATGAGAAGATGGGGATGCTCCTGGCCCTCCAAGAAGTGTTAGAGTGTTGCTAGAGACCTGATCCCTGTGTTTGTGTGTGAGCACAGAGCCTCCCTCTCCTCTCTGCTGTTTCCAGAGTCCCGGCCCTGCCAAAATGGAAGCTTGGGATCACAAATTAAAATATGAAGCCTAGATCCACTGTGAGCACAGCGCTTGGTGAAACTGGCTGTTTTCGCATTCCTTAAGTATACTGTGCAAACAGTAGGTATAAACTTGTTTCTCACCAGCCTCCTCGCTCCCACTTGAAGTTAAGGCTCTGTGAGAACAGGGTGTTGATGGCCTCTGCTATGTCCCCGGTGTTGAGAACTGTGTCTGCCGCACAGTAGATGTGCATGGAATATTTGGTAATTGAGGGAGTCCCTGCATTCAGATCGAGGTAGCCAAGAATGTGTACGGTATTTTTAAGGGTTTATGGAGGTTGTAGGGTAACAAACGTAGAGCTTCCAAGCCTAGTAAGGCCTGTGGTGCCTACTTATTAAATTTGTGGAAAGATGACAAGAAAGATGAAGTAAAAAGCACCTGAGTTTGGTTTGTAAGTTAGGCTAGTTAAAGTAGAATACATGTATTTTAGCATGTGGGATTTGCCTTCTTAAAGATGGAAACATGAATCTTCCTAACTGAATTTAAAATTCAGTTTGAACATCCCTCTATCACTTGTCAGAATGTATCTGAAGAATTCTTTTACTATTAATAAGTCTGTGTACTTGTGGTTTGAGTGAGTGTGGGGAGATATTGATCTTAGACATAGTATGGTATGCTTAGCTAACTTCTCTTCAAATCAGTAAAAATGCAAGCTTCTGCTTGTTTTCAGTGGACAAGGAAATGAAGATATCTTAGTTTTTTATTGGTGGAGAGGGTACCGTGTCATTGAAAGTGTAATAATCCTAATCATAACAATAAGTGATTTTAGAGAGCTTGTTTAGAGATAATATTTTACTTATTCTCACAATAACGTTATGAGGTTACTGCTCTATATTATCTTTGTTATTTCCATTTTGTATATGAGGAGGCTGAGGCACATAGAAGTTAAATAACTTCTTGAAATCATCCTAGTAAGACAGATCCTCGGTTTGACTCAATTTCAGATCACTGGTATGGTAGGTATTTCTGTCGAATCTCCAAACAGAGCATTTCAGATGCTCTGTTTGGAATACTCTCCTACATCCCGCAAAGTGCTTTCCTGAATCAGGGGATTCAGATTCCATTTCTGACCTTGCCAGTACCCAGCTGTGTGATGTTGCTGAGTACCTTAACTTCTTAGCACTTTGCTTTTCTTAGCTTCAAGTAAGAGTGTAAGTAAACACTGAGATCTCTTAGTTCTTTTGTCTAATATGACTCTTCTGGTTATTTTCTATGACCCAATGAACAGAAATTGAGACTTCTTTTTAGTCTCAGAAAGTCCCTTTTAACACCTATTTTCAGAGGTTTTTGTTTTTTTAAACTCGAGAATTAACTTATTGTATTTTATATTTTATAGGATGCTTTCTCATCCATGATTTTATTTAGATTCCAATAATGTTGCTGAAGCATTTCCCCATCTTATGGATGAATAAAATAAGACTCCAGTGTTAAATGACAAAGTCCCTCAGTTAATTAGTGGATGGTTCATAATTCACTGGCTCCCTGAAGGCCATCATTCAGGCCAGAGTAATGTTGATGCACAACTAGAATAGTTATTGTAAAACATGTAATATTAATGTCATATGGTTTCTTTTTTTTATGGCCACAATACACATATTAATAGTTCCTTGACTGGGGATCAAACCTGGGCCCTGGCAGTGAAAGGCCAAGTCCTCACTGCTTGACCACTTGGGAGTTCCCTAAAATTAAATATGTTTTGTACGTATATAATTCTAGTGCTGCTTTAAAGTGATTTGTTTTTATACTTTTCCTTTGGCATATATAGTGTTGAAAAAGTATTGGAAAATTTAATCATACAGCTTCTGAAATCATGTGAATTGAAATATGGTCCAATAATTTTCTCCTAATGGAGAAGGCAGTGGCACCCCACTCCAGTACTCTTGCCTGGAAAATCTCATGGACGGAGGGGCCTGGCGGGCTGCAGTCCAGGGGGTCGCTAAGAGTTGGGCACGACTGAGCAACTTCACTTTCACTTTTCACTTTCCTGCATTGGAGAAGGAAATGGCAACCTACTCCAGTGTTCTTGCCTGGAGAATCCCAGGGATGAGGGAGCCTGGTGGGCTGCCCTCTATGGGGTCACACAGAGTTGGACACAACTGAAGTGACTTAGCAGCAGCAGCAGCAATTTTCTCCTAAAGTGATAGAGGAGAATATATAGTAGTTTATTACCTGTTGTGTAATTAGCTCTGGTGGCTCAGCAGTAAAGAATCCACCTGCCATTGCAGGAGATGTGGGTTTGATCCCTGGGTTGGGAAGATTCCCTGGAGAAGGAAATGGCAACCCATTCCAGTATTCTTGTCTGGGAAATCCCATGGACAGAGGAGCCTGGTCAGCTACAAATCCTTGGGGTCACAAGAGTCAGACGTGACTTAGTGACTAAACAACAACAGCAATTAGCTTCTGGCATTAGTTACGCTTCCAGAATCCAGTGCAGATATCAGTTTCTTTAGCTAAGATTTACCTTGATGATACTCAGGATAAAGCAGGCCTGTAAACTGGCTTACAGTGAATTTGAGAGCTTAAGTCATTGGGTTTCTTGCATTGTCTTTTACTTAGAGTTGAGTTTGGACTTTTCAACTTGGCTTGTAAGTTAACTGTAGGTAAAAAAAAGGGGGGGGGAATGTATAATCTTGGCCTTTGATGAATGAAGGACATATTAGAGATCAGGTTCCATCACTAAGGTAGGCGCTCCAAAAGAATGTGGTTTGTTTCTGCTGTATCTCTGACACCTGAAAACAGTTTTTGGAACTTAGCAGAGGAAAGGCTGGAACAACTGAAGGCATGGTTTAATTTTTCATTTGTACTGCATTTCCTGTAGTAGAGTGTCAACCACTGGTATATGAGCTTTATTTCTGAGCTCTTAGGCAGGACTCATTTTTATGAAGAGCAACAAAGGTCTCGATGGGCAGTCCAAAGTTAGGAGTTGTCATTGCAGTTCTCTGCCACAGGCCCTTGAGCTGGTGAGGGGCAGTTTCAAAATTGAGGATTGGATTCATATGATTTTAAAATGACCAGTGTTAGCAAAAGGTCTGTTCCTAATTTCATTGCTTGACAGTAGTGGCATGCTGTTGAGTTAAGATTTTGAATCAGTTTTATGTGTGATGAAAAAAAAAATTTTTATTTTTAAGAATTTTTCTTTGAGTAGTGTTAGGCTATTGTAGACAAAAAAACCCAGAAACCAAAAAAATCCTACTATTGCCAATATTTTACAACCTAGAACCATGTGCTGTGTTGCTAATTCCATAGGTATGGCCACATCTTATGTGTCTTTCTCTAGGTTAAGAGAGTATCAATAACTCTGTGTAGTTACAGATTGTCCATATGTGTTGTTGTTCCTTAGTTGCTGGGTCATGTCCAATTCTTTTGCAACCTTATGGACTATAGCCTGCCAGGGTCCCCTCTCCATGAGATTTCCCAGCCAAGAATACTGAAGTGGGTTGCCATTTCTTTCTCCAGGGTATCTTTCCGACCCAGGGATCCCAGGATCGAACCTGAATCTCCTGCATTGGCAGGCAGATTCTTTACCAATGAGCCACCAGGGAAATCTGTCCATATGTGTACCTTTGACAGATGTTAATGATAATACCAGGTAACAATTGAGCACCTACTGCAAACCAGTAGGTGCGCTAGGTGTTTCAGATGTATTGATTTGTTTAAGTGAAGTGAAAGTCGCTCAGTTGTGTCCAATTCTTTGCGACTCCATGGACTATACAGTCCATGGAATTCTCCAGGCCAGAATACTGGAGTGGGTACTCTTTCCCTTTTCCAGGGGATCTTCCCAACCCAGCGATCGAACCCAGGTCTCCTGCATTGCAGGTGAATTCTTTACCAACTAAGAGCCACAAGGGAAGCTCATTGATTTGTTTAAATCATAACCCTTAATTAAGGAAGGGATCTGGTTGCCACCATTGTATATGAGAAAAGTAAGGTAAAGAGAAGCTAAGAAATTTACCCAGGACTTTACAGGTTATAAGCTGCAAGAGTCAGCCCAGCCTCAGACCCCCCTCCTAAAGGACTGTTTTTAATATGGTAAGCTTGTTTTGTTTTTGGCTTTTAAATGTACCTAGCTAGCCCACTGTGTTCTGCACACAGTGAGCTTAAAAGTGTTACAAATAATAGTGGGTCTACTTTTGGGTATATATATATTTATATCAGAAAAAGCTTTTTGTGTTCCCAGATTAGCAAGTTCATTGCCCCCTAATCCTTGTAGAGAATTGGCGTGGAGAGGAACAGTCTTCCCCTTAACTCAAGCGGCTTTTTCTGCCTCACTGCCCAACCCCTGTTCTGGCCCTGCTTCGCTAACCATACAAGTGGATGGAACACTTCTCTTTTTTAACCAAGTGGAAATATCTTTGGTCTTCAGATTCAGTTTTTAATTTGCAAAACAATTCCTTTATTTGCTTCAGGACTTTTTGCTATTGTAACAGTTGAGTGGAAACATGGGTTGAGGGTAGTTTTTCAGCCAGAGCTACAGGGCCATGCACACTGCCGTGAATTAGTTAGTTATTCCAGGTTGGGGAAAAGTAGTATAATTTTGTTGTGAAAAAATGCACTGGGTCACTGAACCGATGGTTCATCTTTATTGTAGATTGCACTGCTGGCTTATGGCCTGATGACCACAGGCCTATATTTTTGTGCTTCTGACCATGACATTTCTAAAACAGGCACAGTACCTTTTATAACCACGTGGGAATGTCCAGAGGACTGAAAAACTATTGAGTGCCTGCCTGGGATGAGAATTGGAATTGAGGGGTTTTAAAGTATCCACAGAGTCCTTGAACTTATATGCAAAACTGTGTGCCTTTTTCTGTGGGAGAAGAGTTCATAGCACTCATTGATCCAGGGAGGAAACCAGGACCCGAAAGGAGTTTGAAAATTATTTCTCTAGAACAGTGCTGTCAAACAGAGCAGTTCCTTTCTCCCAAGGACATTTGGCAGTATCTGCAGATACTTCTGGTTGTCAGAGCTCAGAGGTGCTACTAGCATCTAATGGGTAGAAGCCAAGAATCAGCCTTGTCTGACTTCTCTAGCTAATTGTATCATGAGAGAACCTGTCAAACCATACTTGTATTTTCAGGTGGTGTTCTCCCTTTCTCATGATGATAAGCAGAGTTGAGTTGGTGGTAATGGGTTCTTATTTCAAGTTCAGAATGAGGATGTTAAATGGTTTTCTGTAATCATCATTTTCATTGGAAATTTTTTATTTTAAGTGAAGCCAGTTTGTCTTTGCTACCCATTGAGGGTCCCAGAATTAAGTCACTTTTTAGTTCCTTTCTGTTGTTGTTCATTCACTAAATTGTGTCCAACTCTTTGTGACCCCATGGACTGCAGCACAGCAGGCTTCCCTGTCTTTCACTATCTCCCTGAGTTTGCTCAAACTCATGTCCATTGAATCGGTGATGCCATCCAACTATCTCATCCTCTGTCACCCCCTTCTCCTCTTGCCCTCAATCTTGCCCAGCATCAGGGTCTTTTCCAGTGAGTCAACTCTTCGCATCAAGTGGCCAGAGTATTGGAGCTTCAGCTTCAGCCTCAGTCCTTTCAATGAATATTCAGGGTTGATTTCCTTTAGGCTGGTTTTCTCTTGCTGTTCAAGGGACTCTCAAGAGTCTTCTCCAGCACCACAGTTCAAAAGCATCAATTCTTCAGCACTCAGCCTTCTTTATGGTCCAGCTCTCACATTCACACATGACTACTGGAAAAACTATAGCTTTGACTATATGGACCTTTGTCTACAAAGTGATGTCTCTGCTTTTTTAATCCGTTGTCTAGCTTTTCTTCCAAGGAGAGATCATTTTTTTAATTTTGTGGCTGCAGTCACCATCCACATTGATTTTGGAGCCAAGAAAATGAAATCTGACACTGTTTCCACTTTTTCCCTATCTGCCATGAAGTGATAGGACTGGATGCCATGATCTTTGTTTTTTGAATGTAGTTGAATGTAGTTCCTTCTAGGTAACAGTTTTTCAAAAGCATTGTCCTTCATTAGCCTTCTTCTGCTCATGCTGGACAGTGCCAGTGTTTCAACCATTTTCTGGAGGTACCTGTTTGGTTATTACCAAGATAGGATAGACTGGGCCACCTGAGAATTCAGTATAACACCTTGGCTTGATCTACTCCAGCTGAGAAATTAGGGCAGCTCTTGCTGCAAAATAGTCCTTCAGCTCTTTCCCTTAGCTTCTTGGTCAGATCAAAGTGCGTTGTGCTTGACTTTGTCTAGTCCTGATTACACTGTGGCAAACAGAATGGAACCTGGAGTTTTCTAAGTAGCCTATGCATCTAGAATATGTGTTTATTATATTTTTAAATGTTTGGGCACTGTACGTTGAACTTGTTTTATTTCGGCGTATTTTTTTCCCTTGCATATTCTGTTGTGCCGTACTATGAATGTAGATGACTATTTTAAAGGCTTTTGATTTGGGGGAGAACATAGAACTGTTTGGAAGTATGGTTTGTTACTTCTAAGTATGTCTGTTTTGTTTAACCTCAAAAAATATTATAGTTCACCTAAAATGGCCAATAAAAAACATAGTGGCAATTTCACAGTTACGTGCTTGAATATTTTTTGGCCAAGTTGGGGAATCCAGAGTGCTTGTTTGGGCTTTTTAATTTTTTTGGTTTGGACATTTTAGTAGAGAAAGTGTGTTCTGCAAAATTTCAGAGTGTCCTTAAATTTCTTCCTGTATGTAGGTTCCAGGAATGTGGAGATGACAGCTCTTCCTTGTAAGCCTTTAAAAAAAACAAACTTTTTTTTGTTTGTTTTTTACATTTTTGAGGTTTCATATTTAGGAGAACCTGGGTCAGACATAGTACATTTTTGCACAGAAGCCTTCTTAAATAGCAGCTCATTTACAAATGCTTGATATGGCTGACCCAGGAAGGAGACCCATGGTTAGGACCTACTTTAACCAGATCTAAGCAGAGCTGGTAGGATTTCCTTACTGTCTAAGCAAGAACTCATAGGATATTTTGCATCAGTTTAGGATGTATGTAGAAAAAAGTTTGGTGAGGTCTTTGTTGAATTTGTTCTGAGATGGTGTTCATGCCAACTTGCCAGATTTATAATTTCCAATTTTTCTTTTTTACAGTTTTACAGTTTTCTTTTTTGCATTTGTCATTTTTGTTTGTTTGAAGCTCATAAAAAGATTAATTCTCTGAATTTTTAGCTCCTCAAATTGAAATATTTAGAACTAGACCTTACAAGGGCTTCCCTGATAGCTCAGTTGATAAAGAATCCGCCTGCAATGCAGGAGACCCCGGTTCGATTCCTGGGTCCGGAAGATCTGCTGAAGAGGGATGGGCTACCCACTCCAGTATTCTTGGGCTTCCCTGGTGGCTCAGCTGGTAAAGAATCCTCCTGCAGTGCAGGAGACCTGGGTTCGATCCCTGGGTTGGGAAGATCCCCTGGAGAAGGGAAAGGCTACCCACACCATTATTCTGGCCTGGAGAATTCCATGGACTATATAGTCCATGGGGTCGCAAAGAGTTGGACACAACTGAGTGACTTTCACTTCACTTCATTTCAGACCTTATGAAGATTAAGAAGATTATAACCTAAAGACTTAAACCTGAAAAAAAGAACTTAATTGTCGTGACGTCGTTTATTCTTCCCTCATTCATAGAGTTGCAGAGTTAAGTCAGTAGTGCTGGACACCCCAGATGGAAGGCAGAGGCAATAGTGGCTTGTAACTGTTCATTCAACCCATGCTAACTGGTCTCATACTTTGTGGAGGCCACTTTGAGTGTTAGGGAGTTAGGGGAGATTGAATGCTTGCCTCCATGAGATTCTAATGTTCTAATGGCATTTGGACCAGTGTGAACAGTACATGGCAGTGTGTGGTGATGACACACTTGTGACATAGGCAGAAGAGGAGGAAGTCTTCCTGGCTTGGAAGTGATTAAGAATGCTGTTACAGAGGATGTGGGGACATTCTAGTGGGACCTCAGAGGAAGAGGGACAGGAACAAAAGAAGAGGGGAGGATTCCAAGTGGAAGGCACAGAGACAGGAAAAGTGATGTCCGTGTTCAAGTGGTGGTTACCATTTTCAGCCTGATTGGTTGACAGAGGAAATAATGGTTGAGGAGGTGGGTTTGGGAAGCATTATAGGAAGTCTTAAGTGCTACTTCTATTACATGGGCTATTGAAGGAAAGTGTAAGGAAGACAGTAGGGCAGGGACCGTGTCTGTTTGCTAATTTGCTTTATTCTTGGATGGGGCCTGACAGTGAATGTTCAATAAATGTTGGTTGACATGATTTGAGTGGAGAGGGATGTGAAGGAGAGAGGCTGGGCTGAAGAGATGACATGTCCTGGAAAGGAGGAATCCAGGTGACCCTGAATGAGGAGTGTGGAAATGAACAGAGAAAGACCTGAGACATTGACCTCTGTAAACTCTCAGAATCAAGGTACCCTTGAGAGAAGA
Organism: Giraffa tippelskirchi; assembly: GCF_054371585.1. Classification (NCBI taxonomy): domain Eukaryota; kingdom Metazoa; phylum Chordata; class Mammalia; order Artiodactyla; family Giraffidae; genus Giraffa; species Giraffa tippelskirchi. The sequence goes on from NC_137275.1 coordinate 173,708,994, forward strand.
GACCTTGGAGGGGAAACTCGGTCTTGATTATGCCAGTGGATGAGGTGCCTAGGGAGGAGGGAGGGATAGAAACAGAGAAGAAGGACAGGGAGTTGGTGGGTTCACTTCTGCCTTCATATTAGCACCTTCCCTTCATCTCCTGCCAAATCTGTTTTCCTGCCAAAAACCTCAAGGATTCGTTTTCAGCAAGATTTGTATTTGTGCCTTCATTCTATACCCAGACCACAGTGGACTTTGCCAGGCAGCCCTTTGTGGGCTGTGGTTTTTGGAACTTAACATTTTAAGGAAGGTGTTAGACCTTTGTGTCAATGTATGAGAGAGAGTCTCTTCATTTTGCTTGATTACCGCCGTTACCTTTATATAGATACAATAGTGGGAGTTTGCAAATTATCTGATTTTGGCTTTTATCCTTTTTAAGTTTGGGTTTTTTTTTTTAACATTAAAAATAGGTACAGAATCCTTTAAATTATTCATCAGCTATGTAAACTCTTTGCTTCAGTCATTCTTCTGTTGCTTTTACATTTTTCTATCATTCAGCCAGCATCTGTGGATAGGTCAATGATTCTTTATCCTTTTTGTGTTGAGTAATTTTATGTAAACATGAAGCTGAGTCTCTGTAATTGTCTTGAGAAACGACTGTATTTCCAAAGAAATAATTATTCCATTGTTCATTACGTATGAGCTAAATACCCAAATTACAATGAGTGCTTTAGTTGATGTGAATTACATGTGTGTGGTTAATTTTCTTTTTTTCCTAATTTGAAGCGTATTCTGTATTTTAAAGCCTTCTCCCCCTTTTAGGACACTTGTCTTAAGCTGGTCTAATTGAGTGAGAACAGCAGTGATAGTAAGGAAAGTTAAGTAAACATGAAATTAAAAGGCCATAGAGTATATTTTGGTAAACCAAAATATTGCTTGGTGGCATAAAGCCACAGATCCATTCCAAAAAAAAAAAAAACATGCGGAAATGTGGTTTTGCTGTCTGTCATGCAGTCTGTTTCAACTGTCAGAAACATACGTTGCTTTATGGCGTATTTTTTTTAAGTCTGACCACAGCTTTTAATTTCCTTCACTCCACCCACACCTCTCACCACACCCCCATGTATCTAGTACTCATTTATGGGCGTTTTAAATCTAATGACATAATCATCAACCTCAGCAAAAGTTTCTTGTCTTAGGTATGCCAAGTATCACTTCTGTACTTTTGGGAACTTTTTTGTCAGAACACAGCGATTGTCCTTGGTTTTGAACTTTTCTTTGAAAGTTAAATCGGATCTTTAATAGGTAGTTTGGGGCTACTTTTCTTCTTTTTGGTTTTTGTTTTGCTAAAAAATGTAATACAGAGATTTTAGAAAGAAAAAGAATCATTCATGGTCCTACCACTCTGACCTAGGCAATAAGCCAAAGACTCAGTATTCACTGTGTCTCCACTGATTGCACTGTGACTGATGGAGAATTATGTCCCCCCTACCACCCACCCCTGCTGTCGAAAAGTACTGGCCGAGGTTCAAGGGGTTATACATAAACTAAACATAAGCATGCTTTTATTTCATTTAAAAGTACAGAAGTATTGAAAAGAGTATTCCAAAATGAAACCTTGAGTTCAGTTGCTCAGTCGTGTCCGACTCTTTGTGACCTCATGGACTGCAGCATGCCAGGCCTCCCTGTCCATCACCAACTGCCAGAGCCTACTCAACTTCATGTCCATTGCATCAGTGATGCCATCCAACCATCTCATCCTCTGTCGTCCCCTTCTCCCGCCTTCAATCTTTCCCAGCATCAGGGTCTTTTCTAATGAGTCGGTTCTTCGCATCAGGTGGCCAAAGTATTGGAGTTTCAGCTTTAGCTTCAGTCCTTCCAATGAATATTCAGGACTGATCTCCTTTAGGATGGACTGGTTGGATCTCCTTGCAGTCCAAGGGACTCTCAAGAGTCTTCTCCAACATCACAGTTCAAAAGCATTAATTCTTCGGCACTCAGCTTTCTTTATAGTCCAACTCTCACATCCATACATGACCACTGGAAAAACCACAGCCTTAACTAGACGGGCCTTTGTTGGCAAAGTAATGTCTCTGCTTTTTAATATGCTGTCTAGGTTGGTCATAGCTTTTCTTCCAAGGAGTAAGCGTCTTTTAATTTCATGGCTGCAGTCAACATATGCAGTGATTTTGGAGTCCCCCAAAATAAAGTCTGCCACTGTTTCCACTGTTTCCCCATCTATTTGTCATGAAGTGATGGAACCGGATGCCATGATCTTTGTTTTCTGAATGTTGAGTTTGAAGCCAACTTTTTCACTCTCCTCTTTCACTTTCATCAAGAAGCTTTTTAGTGAAAGTGCTGCACTCAATATGCCAGCAAATCTGGAAAACTCAGCAGTGTCCACAGGAAGGTCAGTTTTCATTCCAATCCCAAAGAAAAGCAATGCCAGAGAATGTTCAAACTTCCGCACAATTGTACTCATCTCACACGCTAACAAAGTAATGCTCAAGGTTCTCCAAGCCGGGCTTCAACAGTACGTCAACAGTGAACTTCCAGTTGTTCAAGCTGGATTTAGAAAAGGCAGAGGAACCAGAGATCAAATTGCCAACATCCGGTGGATCATCAAAAAAGCAAGAGAGTTCCAGAAAAACATCTATTTCTGCTTTATTGACTATGCCAAAGCCTTTGACTGTGTGGATCACAACAAACTGTGGAAAATTCTTAAGGAGATGGGAATACCAGACCACCTGACCTGTCTCCTGAGAAATCTGTATGCAGGTCAAGAAGCAACAGTTAGAACTGGACATGGAACAACAGACTGGTTCCAAATCGGGAAAGGAATACGTCAAGGCTGTATATTGTTTATTTATTTAACCTGCTTATTTAACTCATACGCAAGAGTACATCGTGCAAAATGTTGAGCCAGATGAAGCACAAGCTGGAATCAAGTTTGCTGGGGGAAATATCAGTAACCTCAGATACTCAGATAATTTCTTATGGTAGAAAGCAAAGAGAAATGAAACCTTAGATATTTAAAATTCGCTTGATTTATTGGTAACTGTGAGGTTTCCTTGACTTTTTTAAAAAATGGGCAGCACAGTCCTAAAGATTTTTTAGGATCTACTGTTAATTCATCCAGTAACTTCCTGTGATCTTGATAAATCATCTAACTTTTCTGCGTCTCAGTTTCTCATCCATTTCCATAAAACGAGGGAATAGGACTAGATCAGTATGTTTTATAAGGTGCTGATTCCCAGGCTGCCTAACCTGCGACCTGGGCATCAGTATTTTTTGAAAAGCTCCAGGGATGTTTCTGATTTGCAGCAGGTTTGAGAGCCAGTGAACTAAAGGAGTGCTTCTCAGAGTGTAATATGCCTACTAATCACTGGGGATCATGGTAAAATGAGATTGTTTCTTTGGGTCTAAAGTGGTGCCTCATATTCTCCTTTTCTAATGCTCCCGTGATGCCCATTCTGTTGTTGAGTGGCAAGGAGCCAAAGACTCCAGAATTTTTTTCCAAGTCTGTTAATTTTTATTTCTATGGCATAGTTTTGGTAGTGCCTGGGAGTCCATGTGCTGCTTTAATAAGAGTCTCCACTTAGGATGTCAAGATTGATAGGCAGTGTGGTGTCTCTGTGTAACTTCTCACTGCTTAAGTTTAGACAAGCATCTCTGGAACAGTTCAACAGATGGAAGCAATTTTAATGGTACATTGCTCAGGTAACCTGACTGAGCTTCAGCTGATGTCTGGGGTTGTTTCATGGCTGTGTAGATGAGAGGCACTTTGCATCTCTCCCCTCTCTGCTCACTGAGACCCCACTCTGATAAGTACTTAATGCTTTCACATTCTGTCTCCTTTCTTCTCATCCTTCAATGGCTGCCCTGCTTATATTGGTCTCTAGTTTCCGAGTGATATTTTGAGTGAATGGGCAACAAGAATCGTGAAATAGTATATTTTGTTATAATTTGGTTTCTCATGTTGGCACGTTCTTTGCGGAAAATGAAAATTAAAGCAAGCAAAACTCTAATTTTGGAGTGTATTTTGTTGTGAAAGATGGGCAGGCGTCCTTAAGCTGTGACGTGTGTCCTGCTCTCCTTTAACCCTGTCATTCAGAATTAAGAATACAGTGTATAATTGTGGTCTTTTCTTTTTGTTTGTTGTAGCACAGCAGCAGACTAGCAGGCAGCATGATCGCAGGGGGAGACCCTGCGGCTGGGGTGTCTGCAGAACTGATTTCTAGGCTGTCACCCACACTGAAGTAAATATAACTGTGGACGCTTGTGTCTCTGCACAAACCAGGCAGGGCATCAGGGAAGGCTCCTTATTGGAGCTGTGTTGGAGAATTTTGTGGCCATGAAGGGTTAGGTTATCTATCACCTATTTTAAAGTCCCAGGCAATAAGAAGTTACAGTTTGCATCGTAGGAATGTTGATCTAGAGCTGTGCTTTTCACCGTGGTCCATGGACTCATGCAAGTCCTTGAACTATTTGCTGATGGTGGGCTTTAAAGAGCTTGTGCATGCATGCTTAATTTGCCAAGTTGTATCAGACTCTGTGAGACCCTATGTACTATAACCTGCCAGGTTCCTCTGTCTGTGGGGTTTCTCAGGCAAGAATACTGGAGTGGGTTACCGTTTCCTCCTCTGGGGGATCTTCCTGACCTATGAATCGAACCCGCATCTCCTGCATTGGCAGACAGATTCTTTACCACTGAGCCACCTGGGAAGCCCCAACCAGACTATAATCAGTATACTCCTCCCTTCATCAGGAATATCTTTATTGTTGAAAAAATAAAACCAAGGAACAGCAACAGCAAAAAACCCCCATCTAGCTGACATAATTCTGACACAAGCCCATTAGTTTCTTGCTGATAGGTAACGGTTTGGGGAGTGACTACTTTGAGTAGCAGTGCTTTGGAATATTAAATGAGAAGGTTTATCAGAGTTGTTTTATAAATTAGGAATAGGTAAACTGAGGTTCATAAAATGAAGGAAAGTTTAACCCCAGAATAAAGTAAATTTAAAAGCTACTTAGGTGAAAGGTAAGATCAAGTTCAACATGTGTAAAATACTAAGTTAAGGCATTTGACACAGCCACAAGTAGGAAGCTGAGACACCCTGCAGCTTGTGTTTTGGTTAATGCAAAACTTGTTTAAATTCTTCTGAGTACTTCTAAATTCTTAAATTTAATGACTTGCTTTAGAAAGAAATTTTGCTTTTCGTTTTCACCATCTTCCTAACACAATATATTTCTGTAAGGCTCAACTGTTATCTGTAGTCTTAAATTGCAAGAAGCTTTGAAATTGAGCCTGACTTCTCCTCCATCTCTTCTCCTCTCCCCCAGCCTATTCTTTACCCTTTACCACGATATATAAAATTTACTGCATCCAGGGCAAGTATCTGTTTACCAAGAAAAGAGGAAGAGAGATCCTTTGCCAGTAGCAAAACATAAATACCGAGAATGTCTTTTCTGGGTCACAGCGCATGAAAGTGGAGAAACAGCAGATTTTCTGGGGCTGGGCATTTGACCTCATTCCTCTTTTCCATCAATGGGAGAGTCTGTCCTTTATTATTACTGTGCCTGGGAGTCTGTCCTCCCACCCCCTTCTAGATCTGCAGCCCTTCCCCCATGTAGTGTAAATTAGTGAGGATGTCTTCTTAATTGAGAGACGGGAAGAGCCCTAAGCTTCAATCAATACCTAACAATACAGCTACTCAATTTGTAGCACTATCTAATCTCAGTCTGTCTTAAAACAAATAGTACTACATACCTTAAGGGATTATATTAATAAGTCTACTCATAAATATTTCTGCCAATGAGATGTGGGGCAGCATTATTCTTCCCATTTCATGGTTGTAGAAACAGAGTCCCAGATCACTTAGGGTTTGCGTAAAGTCAATGGTAAATAAAGTCTCCTTGGGATTTGGGACTCCACAGTTTGTCAGTCACAGTATCTGGTATGCTTTGCGGAATGTTCTGCCACTTGAGTCTGGATTCTTCCTGTACCTTTCCATAACTGTCCCCCCAGGTAAACCTTGAAACCAGCCTTGTGACTGCCCTATTTTAATGAATGGCGGCACCATATACAGGCTTTACACGTTGAAATCATGGATTCCTTACTTCCTCCCATTGTCCAAATCTAGTGATGTCACAGTGTGCTGCTGATTCTCCTTGTGTGGCCTGTCTCCTTTCCTTGCCCTCCCCATTATTCCCCATCAGACCCTTGTTGTCATGCCAGGACAGCTCTGCTAGCCTTGCAGCTCATCACCCTGTCTGCAGCCTTTGCCTTCTCTGCTCCCTTATCTGGGCTTACGGGAGCTCTGGGTATACTTCTGTATCTATCTGTATTGTGTCCTTTAAGGGCCCTTCTCCAGTCCAGGCAGTCCAGCCAGTATTTCCAACATGTCTCTAGCCTCTTAAACTTTTACAACCTTTACCTAGGTGATCTTGTCCACTCTCAGTAGATGAATCCTCATTTTTTCCCCTACAGCCTGGATCTTTCCTCTGAGACCATTGCATGTAACCTAGTCCTCCTTTCCCTTGAATGTGTCACAAGTACTTAGACTCAACATGTCCCCAGATGACATCCTCCCCCACAAGCCTGCTTGTGGTCCTGTGATCTTTATCTCAGGAAATACCAGCACCATCCACCCCATTTCTCAAGCCAGAAACCCAGAGGCAGGTAATGATTGCCTTTCCCTTTCAGTAGCCACACCTTGTCATTCCTCTGGTCTTTTGTTGTTTTCTCATACTCCCACATTTATCTCCTCTCCAGCTATCTGATCATAGTGCATGGCTTAACCAGTTTACTCTTCTGTGGTTTTATCTGTAAAATGGAGGCGGAGGTCATCCTCTTAAAATTGTTCTCCACTGAAGTGAAATACCTGGCTGAGAGGAAAGCATCTGTGCGTGTTAGGATGTAGAGGATGATTCTGATCATGATCATGAGTAGTAGTACCTTTACCACCATATTTAAGATGACTCTCACCGTGAGTAATCCGGTTGTCTCCTATCTGGTCTAACCGTTTTGGAGATAATCCGAGTACCTTGGGTTCTTCTGGACCTGCCTATTCAGCCTTATCTTGTCCCCTTTCCCTGTTTGTAGAGTCTGAATGTCGCAGGCTGTTGCAACAGGCTGATCCTTTTGTGGAATGTTCTTGCCCTTTTCCCTGCCCTCTCTCCTTTGTCTAGCAGACTCACTTCAACCTTACTCAGGAAAAAAGTGTCTCCTGTGAAAGCATTTAAAAATACCCTGCATTTTGTTTTTTCTTGTGTTTGTCTCATTTGTTAGATTATGGGCTCTATAAATCTTGACTTGTTCTTCTCCTCTTTTCTCAGAGGGTAACACAGTGCCTGGCAGTATACAGACAAGTATGGAAAAACTGGGGAATTCATGTGGCTCACATGGTGTTGCTCTCTCCCCAGAAAGTCACTGTAATGACTTCAGCAGGATGGGGTTTCTTCCACCCTTCCCCATATGTTGCTGGGCTTCTCTGTGAACCTCCTAGGTACCACATGCCGTTTGTTACTGTGTTTATTTCCATTTAGTCTTCATCTGTACTAGATTGAAAAAACTTTGAGTGAAAGTGAAGTCACTCAGTCGTGTCTGACTCTTCGCAACCCCATGGACTGTAGCCTGCCAGGCAAGGATGCTGGAGTGGATTGCCATTTCCTTCTCCAGGGGATGTTCTCGACCCAGGGATTGAACCTGGGTCTCCCGCACTGTAGGTAGACTCTTTATCGTCTGAGCCACCAGGGAAGCAAAAACTTCAAAGGGTCCAGATCAGTTTGACATTCACCTCTGATTCCACTGTCACTCCCAGTTTAGAGTAGGAGTGAATGAAAGAGCAGATATCTGAAAATGCCTTAATTGAGGCATTGAATTTCCTACGTTTGTGGTGCAGTGGGAATTCATATTGTTCCTATTTTGAAATTGTCTTTCATCCTCCATCTTTCCCCTTATGTTATGTTTTGTGGTTATAAATCTCTTCTGTCCTTCCACAGCCACTCCAGCCCAATCAGTGACAAGAAGCAGGGTGGAGAGCAGAAATGCCCTGGAGTGTCTTGACCTCCTGTCTGGTATTTATCATAGGTTTCCTAGGAATCTTGTCCTTGATAGGTCCTTGCTGCCTCCCAAATAAAGTTCAAGCTCTTTAGTGTGGCATTCAAGACCTTCCACAGCCTGACCCCAGTAAACCCTTTCTGTCCTTATTTTCCACTCTGTTTTTTTTATTGCACGCATCCCATGCTCAAGCTTAATGGTTTTCAATCCTGTCTGTACATTAGAATCAAATTGCCAACATCTGATGGATCATCGAAAAAGCAAGAGAATACCAGAAAAACATCTATTTCTGCTTTATTGACTATGCCAAAGCCTTTGACTATGTGGATCACAATAAACTGTGGAAAATCCTGAAAGAGATGGGAATACCAGACCGCTTGACCTGCCTCTTGAGAAACCTGTATACAGGTCATGAAGCAACAGTTAGAACTGGACATGGAACAACAGACTGGTTCCAAATAGGAAAAGGAGTACGTCAAGGCTGTATATTGTCATCCTGCTTATTTAACTTATATGCAGAGTACATCATGAGAAACTCTGGGCTAGAAGAAACGCAAGCTGGAATCAGGATTGCCAGGAGAAATATGAATAACGTCAGATATGCAGATGACACCACCCTTATGGCAGAAAGTGAAGAACTAAAAAGCCTCTTGATGAAAGTGAAAGTGGAGAGTGAAAAAGTTAGCTTAAAGCTCAACATTCAGAAAACTAAGATCATGGCATCTGGTCCCATCACTTCATGGGAAATAGACGGGGAAACAGTGGAAACAGTGGCTGACTTTATTTTTCTGGGCTCCAAAATCACTGCAGATATTGACTGCAGCCATGAAATTAAAAGACGCTTACTCCTTGGAAGGAAGGTTATGACCAACCTAAATAGCATATTAAAAAGCAGAGACATTACTTTGCCAACAAAGGTCCGTCTAGTCAAGGCTATGATTTTTCCAGTGGTCATGTATGGATGTGAGAGTTGGACTATAAAGAAAGCTGAGCGCCGAAGAATTGATCCTTTTGAACTGTGGTGTTGGAGAAAACTCTTCAGAGTCCCTTGGACTGCAAGGAGATCCAACCAGTCCGTCCTACAGGAGATCAGTCCTGGGTGTTCATTGGAAGGAACTGATGTTGAAGCTGAAACTCCAATACTTTGGCCACCTGCTGCGAAGAGCTGACTCACTGGAAAAGACCCTGATGTTGGGAAAGATTGAGGGCAGGAGGAGAAGGGGACGACAGAGGATGAGATGGCTGGATGGCATCATCGACTCGATGGACATGGGTTTGGGTGGACTCAGGGAGTTGGTGATTGTCAGGGAGGCCTGGCGTGCTTCGGTTCATGGGGTCACAAAGGGTCGGATACGACTGGGCGACTGAACTGACATTAGAATCACCTGGGGAGCTTTAAAATAAAATGCTGACGTGTGGGTTCGCCCCTCTGAGAGGGTGAGTTCATCGGTCTGGGGTGAGGCCTGGGCGTTGGTGTTTGGGAAAGATCCACTACTAATATTACTAATATTAGTGTAAATCTAGGGCTGGAAACCATTGACCGGCTTAGTACTTCCCATGAAATATAATCTTCTCTAAGAACTCTGAGAAGAAAGGATTCCACAGTCAAAGAAGCTTGATTAGTCCTGCATTTTTATATACACCTCTTCAAAGATTTATGTCCATTCAGAGGCTCTGGGATGTCAGCAGGAAAGAAACCTGTTTAACTCTATTTAAGCTCTGTGTGGCCCTCTGACCAAGAAGTTCTTTATGTATATAATACCTGTTAAGAACATCTGCATCGTTTGGCATAGAACCTACTTTGGGCAATGCTGCTTCCAGCCACATTTCACTTTTAAGTTGCTTCTTTATTTGTCTTTCCTTGACCTCTCAAGTAAACCAGATACACCCCTTTCCCCAGGCTTTTCTGTTCAAGCCCCGCCCCCCCAACACACACCCTTTTATCTTTTTCCTAGCAGGGTTCAGCATCTGAAATTCCTCTCCATATACTTGTGTTTGCTTCTGTCTTCTGCCCCGGCCACCCCCTGAGTGTGAACTCCATGACAGCAGGGACTCACTTGTCTTGTTCACTCCTGTATCTCCCTCCCTGTGTCAGCACCTCAAGTAAGCCTGACAGATTGTAGGTGCCTGATAAATATTTGTTGATTGGACAGAAAGACAGTGTTATATTCATGGTTTTGGCTGTTCCTAAGGTTCACATGTTTAACATTTTAAAACTCTGCACAGTAAAAAGCAGCTAGATAAATTTTAAAAGTAACTAGGAATATAGGAACACAAGTAGATGATAAGTCATGTTCTATGTGTTTTAATTTTCTCAGCTGCCTGGTAAAATATTAAAGAAGAAAACACGCAGAGGTGAATGTGAGCCTGATGATAGGAAAAATACTGTTCTTTTTCTGAGTATAGAGAGCTCTGAGTCTGTGGTATGGGACTGCTTTTTAAATTAATTTCTTAAGCAGCCTGTCACTGGCAGCTTCTCCCAGTTCATAGGAATCACACCTGTGTGAGTCACTGACAGTTTGGGTGAGGAATCAGTGAGTTCTAGTGGACTTGTGTGTGTCATACACTGCACCAGTGACAGAAAAACTCCGCGGGAACAGGCAAGGGATTAGTAAATCTGAAGTTAAGACTTCCTAAGTGTTAGAACCCTCTTCCAGTGAGCATATTCACACAGGTTTGTCTGGGGGTGGGAATTGGGTTTGTGTATCTCAATCCATACATGAGATCCCATAAGTGTGGTGCTGCAGCAATTCCTGGACCTTGTTTGGAAGGGATTCCGATGGCATCATCTCTACGGGGGTCTTCCTTCTGTGGCTGTGCCCACTATCCCCAAGCCTGGCACTGAGTGTCCGACTTCTGAGCAGGGTAGATGGGCCTGAGGTAGTCTACACTTGAGCTCATGTGTATGACCCTTATGACCCACTACACTTGAAACTGTCAGGAATTGCTCTTCCTATGAGACCTGTGAGGCGTGCTGGTGCCCTGCTAGGGCCTTCCCTTGAGTTGTTAGAATCATTACTAATTCACTCTGGAGATACCACTGGGGAGATTTATCATGACTCACCATACAAGGTGCCCTCCTAGCATGTCATCTAACAAATAACCCCCTCTCCAGTGGGTCAGGTGATCACAATCTGGTGTGAATAATCTCAGGAAGGAGGTTGAGTGCCATCTCCTTTGTATTTCTCAGATGATCTGTTAAAACACACGTCCTGCCAGGGTTTCAGAATGAAAGCTTTAATCATTTACTTATCAGGCAGCAATTGTCCAGAGTGGATTTGCATTTCCTTTTGTGGCCTGCTGTGATTACTTATTATTCTTTCTGAGCAGTGTGCCATCCTACATGCCAGAAAAGTTGTATGTTGGGTAGGTAAGCATACCAAATCAGTATAAGCAGTTCTTCTCTAGGTGGGTATCCCTTTATGGTTGAAGTGTTCTAACTATTCCCAGACAATGTTAGCATGCTTGCAAAAGATTCCAGGAGATTCCAACCACTGGACCTGGATTGCAGTTTCTTCTTGTCATTCAACAAGTATTTATGAGTGTTTTCTACAAATCAGGGTTGGGGTATAGACGATCTATCTCTGCCCTCATTGATCCTCCATTCTCTGGAACCTTGCTACTCATGGTGTGGTCTGCAGACCTCTAGGGCCAGTGTCACTTTGGAGTTTGTTAGAAGTGTAGACTTTTAGGCCCCACTCTAGCTTAGATTTTAAGCAGATTCCCAGGTGATTATTATGCACACTAAAGTTTGAGAAGCACTACTGTAGTACATGTAAACAAAAACATAGCTGAGATCATTTCAGGTGATTATAAATGTTATGAAGACTGTAAATGAGCTGGAGAATGACAGGGAGAAGAAGTCTCCGAGGATGGTGAGTGAAGATGTTTGAGGAGGTGTTGTGTGGACCAAGACTGAAATGATGAGTAGGCAGTGAGCCATGAGATCTGAGAAAGGTGGCTCCAGGCAGGGGGCCTCTCCCGTATCCTTGCCAGGCTTAGTTTATCCCCATTTTTGATGCCAGGGTCAGAATTCTGGCAGCCCTGTGGATGCATGCACTTGCAGGCTGGACCTGGACCTGGATGGTAGCGCACGTGTTTGACAGGGCAGTAGGAGCGCAGGCTGTGGAAGAGCGCAACTCCGGTTTTGAAAAGAACCATTTTATTAAACAGAGGAAACAGTTGAAGGGGATAGAAGGGTTATCTTGGCAGTGATGGCTTTGAAGAATTTGAATTTTATATAATTGGGAGGAGGAAGAGGAAACCGATGGGGGTCATTGTAGAATTGAAAGGACAAGAGAAAGGGAAATGCTGAGGAATATGGATGTAGAGAAACAGTCAGGTGGAGCTGGTCAGAGACCTGATGACTGAGGACAGAGAAAGCCTGTAGCCCAACCTAAGAGGACAGACTGAAAAGTAGAGCTTGGCTCTCTGTGTGTGAAAGGTGCCTTGTGGCTTTCCTGGGAATAGGTGTACTTGATGAGAACTTGGGAAGACCCATTATTGTTCTTGGTTTTCTTGCTAGTTTTATTCCAATATTCACATTCCTGTCTTCAGACATTTCTCACATACATTTGAATCATATAGATCATGCTGGGAAAATAAAGGTGAATGATCTTGCCTTTGACTGTGTGGATCACAACAAACTGGAAAATTCTGAAAGAGATGAGAAGACCAGACCACCTGACCTGCCTCCTGAGAAATTTGTATGTAGGTCAAGAAGCAACAGTTAGAACCGGACATGGAACAACGGAATGGTTCCAAGTTGGAAAAGGAGTTCGTCAAGGCTGTACATTGTCACCCTGCTTATTTAACTTGTATGCAAGAGTACATCATGCAGAATGCTGGGCTGGATGAGCACAAGCTGGAATCAAGATTGCCGGGAGAAGTATCAATAACCTCAGATATGCAGATGACACCACCCTTATGGCAGAAAGCAAAGAGAAACTAAAGAACCTCTTGAGGAAAGTGAAAGAGGAGAGTGAAAAAGCTGACTTAAAACTCAGCATTCAAAAAACTAAGATCATGGCATCTGGTCCTTTCACTTCATGGCAAATAGATGGGGAAACAGTGGAAACAGTGGCAGACTTTATTTTTTGGGGCTCCAAAATCACTGTGAACAGTGACTGCAACCATGAAATTAAAAGACACTTGCTCCTTGGAAGAAAAGCTACGACCAACCTAGATAGCATATTAAAAAGCGGAGACATTACTTTGCCGACGAAGGTCTGTCTAATCAAAGCTATGGTTTTTCCAGCAGTCATGTATAGATGTGAGAGTTGAACTATAAAGAAAGCTGAGCGCTGAAGAATTGATGCTTTTGAACTGTGGTGTTAGAGAAGACTCTTGAGAGTCCCTTGGACTGCAAGGAGATCAAACCAATTAATCCTAAAGGAAATGAGTCCTGAACATTCATTGGCAGGACTGATGTTGAAGCTGAAGCTCCAATACTTTGGCCACCTGTTGTGAAGAACTGACTCATTGGAAAAGACACTCTGATGCTGGGAAAGATTGAAGGCGGCAGGGGAAGGGAATGACAGAGGATGAGATGGTTGGATGGCTTCACCGACTTGATGGACATGAGTTTGAGCAAGCTCTGGGAGATGGTGAAGGACAGGGATTCCTGGCATACTTTAGAACTTGGGGTCTCAATGAGTTGGACACGACGGAGCGACTGAACTGAACTGACTGATCCTCTCCTACTGTGGGCACAAGGAATGTTTGTCCCTTTCACTATTACCAAGAATGAAAATGCTTAATCGTAAGTCCACATTCAAGGCACCTGTACGTTTATGTCAGTGGGAAAGAGTAGGGCAAAAAAAAAAGAAGACAGAGTAAGTGAGACACAAGAGACATCAGAAAATAGCTGGCAGGTCTTGCTGTGTGATATGCTGGCCCACGAATGCAGAGGAAATGAGCACGAGCAGAACTTGAGTGTCTCTGGACTCAGTCATCAGGTCTCTGACCAGTTCCACCTGATTCTGTGAAGGCTGGTCATTGCCCCACCCCTCTGGTAGAGCTGAGTATGACCTTCCCATTGGTTCCAGTATTTTTCAGACTTGAGAACTGAAATGATTTGACCTTGTGGGAGTAATTGGATGTCTGTCTGGCAAAATGATTGTCGTCATTCTCAACCTTGATAAACTATCCCTCATCCCATTAGGAACAGTGTTTAAATACAATAACCAGAGCCCAGAAGATGTTAGTAGGACAAGCAAATGTCTGGTAATTCCCTTAAAGACCTTCTAGAAAGCTCATGCATGGGGCACTTTTTTTTTAACTCTTGCAGAAATGCATCAGTGAAATACAGCTCCACCTTTGGGGACAGATGGGAAGAGTTTCATGAAATGTAGGCATTCTGTGATACTCTCTGGGAAAGACATCATCCCATGTGTTCCTGCACTAGCACCACACCCATTTATCTTGTTAGAACTAAGGAAAGGGGAATCTCAGTGTATGCAGGTAACTGCTCGCTGGGTACTTTAAAAGTACACTTAGCGTGCAGTAAGTGGCATAAACTTGGGTTCAAAACACAAAGCAAACTGACCTTGCTTGAGTTATTACAATTAATAGACTCATTGCTACTCCCTAGGGGAGGGGAGTGAACAAAAAATACTTGATTATTGGCACTTTCATATCATTCAAGGTAATATAATTGAGTACTTCTATATAGTACCTCTTTCTTGTAGAAGAAGTAGAATGATGAGAGCTTTTACAATTGTCTTAACACTTTGCAGGAAAAAAAAAGTCTTCTTAGTTTGAATCAGTCCTTTAGGGAACTCATAGATGTGCTGTTAAATTGATTCTTACAATGTTACTACTTCATTATATTGCTTTATTGAGCAGTATAAAATATTTTATTCAAGATAATCACCTGTATGCATCTGGTTTATCAGCTTGCTGGCAATTCTGACAGTATCTTCGATCTAAATCTCTAAGTCTTATTCCAGTCTGGCTTTAAAAGAATACAGTTAATTTTATTTATTAACATGCTCTTACCTCTTTTGTATAGTTGAGTTTGATAACAAGATAAACACTTCTTGTCAGTTTAGAGGGATACTACAACTCATATTTTTTCCTATGTTTACTAAGTTGGGAAGAATTTCTCTTTAGTCTTCTGACTTTAATCTGTGGACAGGCAGGATCAGTTCCAGAAATTGTACTGTTTCTCAAATAATTTAGAACAAATCAATAACAAATCAAGGTAATTTATTTTCTGATTGAAATTAAAAAAAATAGTCTTGGTTCTATAGTAGTAAAAGGGGCTTGAAGGAGAGAGTTGGATTTATTTGTACTTATTCTGGAAAGCATTTCAGACAGAATAAGTGGGAATTTTTTTTTCAGTTTTTTTGTGTTTATGTATGTGGAGTATGTTCTTGATAAACAATACAATAAATAGATTCATCTTAAATTTTTTTGGCAGAGAAACTGCTGTATAAAAACAAATTAATTGTGAAATGTTACTCTTTGAGAATGTTTTCCTGAAACTATAATTGTTTTTTTACACCTCCCTCTCACACCATTGGCTACCGAAATAGTATTGTTTTGTTATTCTGTTTTACTTCAACAATACTATATAGTAGTATTGTTCCTATTTTGATGAGAGAACAAAAACACAAACATTTTTTTAAACCGTTACTTTTGATGCATGTCTTTGATAAAGTAATCTGTACTTTCTCTTGTTTATTATGTCATTAAAATAAAATTTACTTTTTTAAGGAAATCATGGGCAGAAATAATCAAAATAAGAATTAAATATTTTACTATATTAGGACGATTTGAGGGGATGTAATTCAGTTCAAGTGTAGGCTTAACTAGTTTTTTGTCTTAAATAACTAGTGTAATTTGTTACAAGCAATAAAGAACTTATGTGATATGTGTTTTAGTATTTGATACATTTTAAGGGATTGAATTATGACATTCTTTTCAGTGCATAACATTGCTTTCCCGTGATGCAAGGTAGTTAATAAATTTTGCAATGATTTTTGAGTTGGGAGTGTGAAGAAAAAGGGAATAAATGGTTTTTCTCAGTGTTTTTCTGTTTCATTACCAACTGGTCATTCTGCCAGTCTACTGGCCATCACCACTTTGGGGGGTTAGTTAGCCTGTCAGAATTCATGTGCCAGGTGTCAAGTGCGTAACCAAGGGACTTTCATAGAACGCCCTTTTTGTTAAGTTGCCTTTTCCTAAAAAATTGTGTGCAAACAGGTCTTTGTGTTTTTTTTTTTAGTGGGATGGTCATTGTTTTTGTTGGTTCTTATTGGAGGGTGGCATAAAGGTGGAAAATTATAGGAAGGGGAGATAGAATGGTAGTGAATTGAGGGTAGGAAAATATGTGTGGAATTTTAAAAAAAATGAATATCTTGATGGATTGAGGAAGTTGTAATAAAAGTGTCAGAATTGTTAATGTATTTGACAAACTATGGCTGCAAAAACAATAATTTTGTTATATTTTGGCATGAGCAATTGTTCTTTTATGGAGGCTATTAATGCTGTTTTGGAATATCATGGGCATCTGAAGGCGATAGTTAGCAGTTCCATAAAGCACTGAATACCATGATAACATCTAGAAAGCCCCACAGCAGTATTTCAGAATCTCTGCCCATTTAAATGGGCTATCTGTGAATGGACTTGCTTAGGGATGCATGAGCCGCTTCACCTGTAAATTTGATTGGAAGCTACAGTGCTGGCGTAGGCTGATGGATAGCAGATTAGAGCCCTGATTAACCATGAGATTCAAAGACTGGGAATATATTGTCTAAGCAAGATTCTTCAGATGCAATCAGAATTTCAAGTGGTCAGATGAAATTCAAATGTGTATTGTGGCTTTTCCTCCCCTGGTGCTTTTCCTCCTAGGTTGCCTCCCCGCCCCCCGCCCCCCAACTCCCTTTCTTTCCGCAAAGCTGAAAAATACTTCTTTGATGAATCTGCTCCTTACCCTAAAGCTGTCTGTCTGTTATTCATCAGAAAGCAGGTCGCAGTTCAGTGAGCAGAAGAAAAGATTTTAATAGAAGCTGTGCCAAGGGCTGTAATGCATCATTTTAGGGCCCTAATTACATTACAATGACAAATATCAATGGTGACAACAGCAATAACCTACATCCTTTAATGGCTGTGCTGGAAAAGGAGTTTGGGCCCCACGCCATTAAATTAGACTCAGTTTCAAAACATAGGCCATTAGAAGTGTGTGTCCACAGTATTATTGGCTGATCGGTGAAGCCTAGTGGAAAGGCCTGTAAATAAATGATGCCTCCCTAAAGCTGGGTCCTATGGGACAAAAGAGGCAAAATGAGATGACCATGGAAGCAGCAGTGTTTCCGAGGCAACTTTAGCTTTCAAAGTGAGGAATGACCTGCTTAATTTTATGAAATCACACACACGCATCCAACCCCCCTGATGCCAATTAGCCAGACCAGGAAGATCCATTGGCGTGACAACTTAGAGAAATTAAGAAGTCTTTTAGACAAAAAGAGACCTTTAAAGACAAAGTTTGGAAGGTTTCTGCCCCCGCCACCCCCCGTTCTGTTGTGTATGTGTGTTAACATACATGAATCAATAAAAGGACTTTCTGACTTGTCTACATTTATTTTTGAGGAAGTGTAGATTTGCTTTTTCATAGTTGCTCAGGCTTAACATAGCCTCGGCCCCAAATTAAAGGAGCAAAATAAATACTTCTTGGTTTTTATTTTGCCAGATGAGTGAGTTTCCTTAGAGTAGTTTTTATTGCCTAGATTATGTAGGCAAACTAAAGAACTCAGTTTTCTTATGTGCCCACACATTTTTCAACCCTCCTAGCAAGGGACTATTTTATTTATGTAAACAACATAATGAGGAAAATATGCTTGGCAGATGGTTCTGAGCATTAGAATCATCAGTTTGGTCTGCCCCAAAGTGTCTCATTATCTTTTATTCTCTCCCCCTCCACCTCTCCCTACAAAAAGCTTAACAACCAAATGCCTCTGAGACTAGTGCTTTCAGTCTGGTGAATGCTACTCTATTTTCTCAGCTCGCGCTGGAATTTCACCCTATAACCACTGTGGTATGTTCATCCAGGTGGAGAGTGGTTTGGTGATTCCCACTGCAGCTTTTCATGGTGGTTTAAGCATTCTTAAAGGATAGCTAAATGCTCCACGGGGCCAGGGCAGTAAATTAAATCAGGTCAGCACAGTTGGGTCCTTATTCACTGCTGCTTATTGGTGCTGGGTTTTTGTCCATCCTGTTAGGAATGCAGGCTGGAATGGAAAGCTGAGGTCCGAAACTTCATGGTGAATTTGTGTTTTCTCTTGGCTGGCAAAGTTTTTAAGGTGCAAGTATTTAAAAGATCGCATAGCCACAAAGTCAAAAAGGTTGCTGAGGAAAGAAGGAAATCTAGATTGCACAAGTAGAGTGTCGCTGTCATTCTGGTTATGACTTAGCAAGAAAAGGAGAATTTTTGTCCTCTTATAAAATGAGGAACTGACTGTGGATGGAATTTATGTTAAGAATGTCTCAAGGATAGTAATTGCTTTTTGTTTTCTGTCTCCCATCAGTTCTTGCCTCTCCTTTTCCCTACTCTGTCATTAAAAAATAAGCTATTTTGATAGATGTTAACTGAACTTAACTGCAGTCATCTTTTCACAGTTTATGTAAGTCAAATCATTATGCTGTACACCTTAACCTTATAGAGTGCTGTATGTCAATTATATCTCAATAAAACTGGGAAAAATTTTTGCCTGTATGTGTATAAAAACCCTGTGTCTACATGTTACTAAACTATATAAGGAGCTGTCTGCTAATACAAATTAAGATGAAGATCAGTGAAGCTCTGGGTAGCTTTTTATAGAAAATGTATTGGTATTTCTTTTTTATTTTTAACTTACTGTAGCATGCTATTTGTCTAAAATTTGAACACTTACAAAATCAATAGAGAATAAACTATTATCTGACATTATTGGGACTTTTGCAGGTCTATAGTACAGTGGTAATTAATGTTCCCAAGGTTAGTCTCCATATATAAACAATTGCTTTTTTGCATACTGAAAACCCTGATGGGACATATTTGGAAATTTTAATGGTTGAGGAAAACATAGCATTTCCCAGCAGTGTATAACTAAGGATCTGAATTAATTAGGTCGTGTAGGTGGGTTGGGTGCTGTTCTTTTGGAAGGTTGGAGACTTGATCATGAAATCCCAGTGCTGATGTTTAAAGCAAAGGCCACAAATGTAGAAGTCCAGTGAGTTATTGAGAAAAGTTGGGGTGTAGGGAAGGATGTATCTTTACCATCTAAACTCAAAGACAAGGTTTTATAAAGAACCACATAGAATGAATAAGGGTCCTGTTAAACGCTTTTGAAAACAGATTTCCAGTCGTGAAAATTAAATTCCTCTTTATGTTGTCCTGCTGCTTGAAGATTGACTTTTTAAGATGAATGCTGGTTAATAAATTGTGGTATTAACGTGGCACTGTTGTCACTGCCTCCTTCTAATGGGCTTGCTGATGATAGTTTGCCTCTTCCTTAGGAAGTACGCCTGCCAGAATATAAAGTGTGTTTTAATATCATCCTGCTAATATTTTGGGAATTTGTAACCAGCTGACTGTTCTCTTTATTGCTTTCCTTTCCTTTTTTTTTCTTTTTCTTTTTTTTTTGCAGGCAGAGATTGTCAAGAGGCTGAACGCTATCTGTGCACAAGTCATTCCTTTCCTGTCCCAAGAGGTAAGGCAGGTGGTTTCAAGCATTGGGCTGGAAGGTACCATTTTAGTGGTTTTGCAGATAAAACTGACTCTTTGGCCTTGTCTGTCTCTTGGTGTTTGCATTGCATATTTCTAAGATACAGTGTTCGCACTCCAACTTCCACACCTTATTAACATCCATTGGAATATAGTTGTTTTTATATAATGGAGTATTTTCTAATGTGCTAAGCAAAATTTAGTTGTTAAAATACTTTGCTGTCATTGGACTATGTAGTGTTGCTCAGAATTATGACTTTGTCATAATGGCATCTAATAGGGCAGATTAAAAAATTGCCCAGAGGACAATAGCTGGTTCTACACTTTTGTCACTGAGCATTAAGAGTTGACAGAAGCTATAGCAAACAGAAAGGCTTTTCATGGTAAACAAGCTAATGTAACTTTTGGCCAGCAGCTTTTCAAAAGTTACTTCTTATTACCTGATGAAATCTTTATATAGTGGGTGCATTTGGGAAAAGACACAAAGGATGAACTCAGTGGACTCATTTCTCAGTACCACGGCCTTCACACCTTGCCACGCCTCAGCGTGCAGCTCACCTTGCTTGCTTCTGCTCCTGCTGGTGGACATGTGCACGCTGCCCACAGGTGTGCACAGGGTGGGATGAGGAGGTGCATCATTTCTGTTGCATTGTGGCTTCCTGGTGGCCCCCCCCCGCCCCCCCTTGCTTGCTTGCTTGCTCGCTCTTTGTAGTTACAAAGTTTGGATGCACCTGCTGGAGAGGGAATTTTTGCTTCTGGACTACTGAATTCTTCATTTGCTCAGGTAAGATCAGCTGTGAGAAGGAAGAAGCTAATAAATGGAGTAGCTGTATGCCTTGCAGCCATAGTCCTTAATGCCGTGGGCTGGAAGGCACCGAGGCACTTTACTCCTGCCCTTTGGTTGTGTCACGTTGCTTTTCAGGAGGGCAGTTCACCTGCCTGCCCACCGGTGGGAATACGCTGAGGTTAGCATGCAGCCGGTGTTTGAATGTGCATGTGTGTTAGAGGTATGTGGATCCCTGTCTGACTTCTTATTTGGTCATTATTGGGTTAGATCTCAGTAGCCGTGATGACCTTTCAGTGGGAATATATCCTTTAGGGGCTCTCTATTCACAAACTGTGGACTTAAATTAACATCCTGAATTCAAATGCTCTTGTGGATCACAAACAACAAAGAATGTATTGTCTTTCTCATCCTTTAGCTGTGACCACAAAACCATTACCCACTGTATCCCCATTTACCTATTTCTACTCAGGATTTGCTTGTTGACCAGATTACATGGAGTGGTGAAAGGGCAGTAAAGGGGCCCATTTGCATTTCTTTAGGAAGCCTGGCTGCCCCTTGCCTGATCCAGACCAGCGTCTGTCTCTTTAAGCAGCTCTGCTTTATGGAGATGGCCAGTGGGAAGAATGTGTAACCGATTGTGCTATGGACAGACTGAGGTGTTGTTCCCCAAGGAAGAGGGAGAAGTCTGAGTTTTTCTTGCGGTGGTGTTAGATTTTAGATTTCCGCAGGCAGACTCCTACACATAATTACCAGTACAGCTTATTCCCGTGGCATTTTTTGCAGGATCTGTGGGGTTATGTTCAGAGGTGGGAGGAGATCTTGGGGGGTTGGTGGAGCTAGCTCATTTGCCAGTAGGTCGTTTTCCCACGTGAGTTACGTTGTTTGTGTGAGCAGGCCCAGTAGGAACAGAATGTGTAATGGTAGTGGTGCTGAGCAAGACTGGACTGGAATTAATTGGCTCAGGAAGTCGTACCCTGAGGAGAAAAGCCATAGGGAGATACTGACAACTCCTTTTCTGCTTTTAGCTGGGAGGATAGGAGTCATAATCTCACTGCTATTTATTTCCCTAATACTTTTGACATTTCTTGGTTGAAATCCTTGACAAGTGTCATGAATGACCTGTGTCATGGTTTTCGAAGTCCTGATTCTGTGTGTGTCTTCTCTTCTGCTTGCTTTGGATCTAATTGGCTTTTCCTTTTTTAGTTTCCTAAGGTGTGTGTATATCCTTTAATGTGTGGGCCTCTGACATGTTTGTTCCTGTCCATTCCAGGCCTCTGTGATGTTTTGTGTCTGAACACTGCCCACCTTGTTTCCTCTTCTGGGCATTCTGTGAGCATCACACTCCTCGCTTCTATCCTGAGGCCAGATGGACTGTAATCTGGAGGGTGGGGAGGAGACAGGTTATTAGAGGAAGATGAATTCTATTTCCTGTCTCTTCAGAGGCATGGAAAATCACTCTTGCATGGCTGCAAGCGTCACTTGGTGCTGAGACTGAAGGCTTTTAATCTGATCTCTTAACACCAGCTCTCTGTGTGACAGTCTTGCTGCCAGGATGGCAGCTGCGGTGTTAGAATTCATTGTGAAATATTTTTATTTAAAAAGTAAATGAAACTAAAAGTAAATAAAAAGTGGTTTTATTTCTAAAAGTATTTAGAAAAAAAAAGACTAGCCCTGAAAACTATAGTGTGTAAGCTACAGGACAGTGATTAGAGACATTTTTTGGAGTTTTCCAGGAACAGGAGGTAAATTTCCAGACATCTAAATGAGTCTATTTTTAATTTAGCTTCCATGTGCTGACTAATGTACCTGCTTAATATCGCTTGTGTCTAGTGTACTGCATTTTCTAAAATTAAAAAAATATATATATAGTACTGGATGACAACTATTGAATAAATTTAGTTTTACCTGCAAGACTTTTGGGGGGAAATAAGTTGTATAATTATAGCTCAAGGATTTGGAGTATGTCTATGTATGTAACATCAGAGAAAAGTATTTTCTTATTAGGTTTCACTAAAACACTTTAAAAAATTATAGCCCATCTCTGTTTCAGTGATGTGCTTACCTCACTCACAGCTACTTGTAGAGTCCCAGAGATATTGCCAACTGTTTACATGAAGTGAGTAATCATCTCTTAGAACTCTTAAAAACTTCACAGGATCCTTAAATCAGGATTTCAAGAAACCTATAAGTGAGTCCTCACCTACCTGAAGCTGCTCTTTTCTCCCACTTTCTTTTGGCGTTAGGGGATGGGTAAGACTTCTTTATATCCTGTGGCCTTCAGATTTCTTCTTTAAAAGGCAAATCTCAAAGTAGTAAATGGGAAGTTCTCTGACTCACTTCAGGTCTCATTTGCTGAGGAGGAACTATAATCAGCTTCCTGTTGGCAGTTCCATAAGCAGGAGATGGCCAGGGATGATGACGGTCACGTCTAAGTCCAGTGCTGGGCTCCCTGTTACACATTGCATGGCTTACTATAACCTAGTTAAGCTGGGTGACCTTTAGCAAGTGATTTGCCTCTTTAAGCCTCAGTTTCCTCATCAATAGGATGACGTTAATAATAGCATGGAGCACATATGATTGCTGTGAGGATTACCTGGGATTGTCTGTGTGCAGCTTGGCACATAATAAAAAGCAGCTATTGAGGCTGACTGGCAATAGTAGCTGAGCAATAGCCGAGAAGCTGTGAGTTCCCTTCTAAGAGGACCTGGAGCTAGGCCTCCTCCCCTTTTACTCACTGCTCTTTGGAAGAACGAGTATTGCTTATCTTCCTCTCTGATGTCCTTACAGAGGAAAAAAGTATAAATTAAAACAACTCAAGGCTGTGAACTAGCTGAAAATTCAGTGAGGCATATTAGGTAGCCTCAAGGGTGATTCTCTTCTAGCTCCCAAGAATAGTTTTCCCATTTAGCAAACAGCTGTCTCCCCCCAGCCAGCAAAGATCCAAAAGGGCGACAGCTCTTCAAGGTGTTCAACCTGTAGAGCTCACCTCCGGAGATGCAGTGATTTTGGATGGTGTCTGTGTTCTACACACAGAACTATCAAAAAAAAATTCTCAACCCTGTTGGGAGACTGGCTGTTTTAAATACCTGCCGGCTTAGCTGAAGTTAATTTTGTTTTTCCAAGTAGTTTCTGTGGATGAACTCTCTTTTTTCATCAGCGATTTCAGGATATAGCTTGAAGACCCTTAGACCTTAGGAGCCCTCAGCAAAATTGAAGAATGCCTGTAAGTATGGACTTACCTCCAGTGTCCCCTTGCCCCCTTTCCAGGGACATACATTTAGGGAGATTCTAACATAGATTGAAAACTTTGTGCCACTTGTTACACCCTGGCAGTAGGGCACAGTGTTTCTGCTAATTTGGCATTTGCAGGAACTCTGCCTCTTACTGGCTTTATACTGGGAGAGTTCATCTCTGTGAGTTGTAATATTCCCATACATGGTGAGAGGAACCCCTTTTGCAATGTGTGTTTATATGTATTAAAATGTAAAGCACTTGGGATAGTAAATGCCAGTAGTTGTCTTTTCAACATTTCCTGGGAAATGAATTTTATTCCAGCTTATTTTGGGTCCCAAGGCATTTGGAGAGGTGGGACTTGGTTAAAAACTGGGAGGAGTTAAAGATAATGCTTCCAGAAGGGCTGACTGGCAGTCATCCTGTGAGGTGAGCTAGGCCTGTAGCTCCAGGGGCTGCTTTCAGCAGTGGGTGGCTAGCTCCACACAGACCGTCTTTCAGAACAGAGGGAATACCATCTTTCAGAACGGGATATTTTTTGGAAAACCAGTAAGTATTATCTTACCCTATTAGATTAAGCATTAAGTAAATATTGGGCACTAGCTAAGGATCTTACTTAGAAGACATTTGTGCTTCTTGGACTTCCCCCCCTTGGGTTATAAAATGGAATAGTTTATTTTTGAGATGGTTATAGAGTATGTTTCATGGTGACCAACAGGTGATCTTAAGACACTTGAGAACTTCAAACCCCTAATAGACTGTAGGTCAGTAGATGGTAATATATTATGTGATAGTTGAAAGTTTTCTTTACCTAGAGTAACGTTTGTATTTTTCAGAAACTTGCTGCTCCCCTAATAAGGAGCGGAGTTCATTGAAAGAATTAGATTATGCATGAAGCTGTGTACTAAGAGCCCAAGGTCAGGCAGACTTGGGACCAGATCCTGGCTTAGTCACTTGCTTCTTTTATCATGTTGAACACAATACTTTTATTTTTTTTGGATTGAAGTTTTCTCATCTGAAAAGTGGGACACCTGTACTGCAGGGTTGCTATATGAGGACTAATGACCATGTAAAAGACCTAGCTGGGTATCAGGCTGCTGTTAAAGAGACTAAAGGAACAGTGATGTGGGCAAGTTTGTTTTCCTCTCAAATAACAGTTTGCATAGAAGCACCTGTAGCTAATTTGGTGACTCCACAATATTGTAAAGTCAAAATTCCTTCTGTATTGATGTTCATCATGCTCGTACCATCATGTCCTCCCCATAGCCAGCAGGAAGGATGAGACAGGATATGTGCTTTCTCTTTTTTAAGGACATTATGTGAATGCTGCTCCCATTTGTGCTCACTTTGCAATGGCCAATGCCTAGTTACGTGCCCATAGCTAGTTGCAAGGGAGACTTGGAAGTGTAGTCCTACCTGAGTATGCCCACCTAAAACTTAAACTAACGAAAGAGAAAGGATTTCAGGAGACAGCTAGCAAGTGTTTCTAGATACAGTGCTATGCATAAAATAGCATTATTATTATTGCCAGTGTTGATTTGAAGGGAAGTCATATTGAGCCAGTGATATGTGTTTGTTACAAACTTTAGCTCTGACTATATAATCAGCACAAACCATATTTTAGCAATAACATAAAAGATAAAATAATGCATAGTTCTTGTTATAGAAATCTCCTCCAGGGTCTAAACTGTAGGGAAAAGAGTCACCCATCAAGTATTGTTTATCATTCATACATCCACAGAGGGTGAAAAAGAACCTGACATGAACAGTGATGGACCCTGTGGGCTGTCTAGATCTAGATGCACATTCCGTGTTTATGCCCATACTTTATAAAAAGCACAGAGACTTGTGAAGACACCTCTCAATTGAAGAATGGGATATAGGAGGTCACTCATAGGCCTGCCATATTTTATAGTAGCCTTGCTGGAAGGAAAATGCTGCTTGAAACTGGAAAAGTTGTTGTTAAGGAAATCGCTTCTGATAAGTGGAACATTTCTGAGCCCTTAAATTATGTCTCTCTCAGACATACCCCTCGTCTGTCTCAGAAATACTCTTGTGCATACATCTTGTCCTTGAGCTGGAGAAGATGGGATCAAAATTTTTTGACAGTTTCCTTCCCCTCCAAATCATGGAAAATAAATGGGGTAAATCATTCTTGGTTGTAGAATTTTAAGACATCTCAGAAAAAGTAGCTCAAGTTGATTGTTTTGCAGCATCAAATTTGATCGATTTTAGTGTCTTGGACTTCAAGCCATTTGCATCCACAGCCTGAAGTAACCTGAAAGGTATGTTTGTACCTTACTGGACAGGGTGAAAGAACAGGAAGTGGTTCCTTAGGACCAGTGGCTTCCTTATTCCCATTTAGTAAACCATGGTCATCGTTAGATTTGGAGAAATGGCATTATTCATCTTTAACCTTGTTTTCGACAGGTTGTTACAACTTGTTTCTAGGGCATTCAGTGCCAAGGATATGAATATTACCCTCCTCCTCTAGACCTCTGCAATTCCTTTGCTAAGGTTTTTTATTCCTTGAGTTCTTTAAGCAGAAAGCAGGCTTTTTGGAGGCTGTGGAGGAGCCCAGATTGGAGTGAGCAGCTCTTTTGGCCTTGCATCTGTGAATATTAACTTGGAAAAAAAAAAAATTCAAATCATTATTTTGAACACATTTGAACAAAAAAGCTCTCTGATCATTAGAATTTTTAAAAGTAAAAATTTTAAGCCTTTTTACTTTTATTCTTATATTTATCTAAACAAAAAGGAACATTCCAACTGGAATGCTTTTGGGGGCAAATTTTAACTCAAAACTTTTTATTTCCTTGTTAGCTTTTCTAACGAGTGGTATTACCAAGTAGTTGTGTTTTCTCCAGAATGCTATAGGTTTATTTAGGTGGTCTACCTTGCATTTAAATAGTAGAAAATAATACACAATTATATAGTAATTACAATTGTATAGTACTGATACTGTTCATTTAAGTTCCAGTAGGCTAAGATAGCCAGTCAAATCAAATGACACGTGAATTTGTTTCGTATTTCTGCTTTCCATAAATTTGGTCCTTTTAATTTGATGAAAAACCTTTCACTATGCTATGAGGTATGGTTGTATGTGTAGTGCTGGTTTTTTTTTTTTGGCACCCAGCTTAACATGATACTGAATTACTCTGAACTGCATTTTGCATGTATAGAATAATTGTAAAATAAAAGTTGAAAAATGTGATCAGTCACTTTCATATTGTGCCTTAGGGAGGAAATGAGCAAAATGCAGTGGTTACATGCACCGGTGGCAGTGTTCTCGCCTCGTAATGGTACCAGGTTAACTTGTCTTATCCCTTGTTAACTTTGTAAGGAATCAATGGCTTGTGGATAACATGGTTTGATGTAGGAGAGCTTGGCTGAAATCACCAGAGATCCCCTGATAAGTATGCAGTGACACCTGTAAGACCATCTTCTGAGATCATACATTAAGTGCTGGCAACCTTCACTGGACACGTCTGCTTCGCACTCACTGCCATTTTATCAGTGTTGGTAATGTGTTGTGACAGTGCTGTGTGTCTAAGGAATGTCTGAAAATGACTAATACACCTGGATTGGGGCTTTAGAGGATTTGGACCAGTTTTCTACTTTTTACATTGGGCAACCTTTCATTTAAAACATTTTTTCTTACAACACTGAGTGAGGCATCAGAGAGCATAATCCTGTCCCATGTTCCATGGTTGACTAATTGGCTTGTTGTGTGTGGTCGTGTATTTTGATTGACAGTTGGATACTTGGTGAGATCCTTATGGTAGCATCATAACCTGCTTCCCCTTAGGAAGTGAAGGATGGTTCTCAAGAGGGAGAACTTTTTTTCTGTATGCTTTTTTGCCTTGCATCTGTGAATATTAATAAGAAAAAGAAAAATAAATCATTATTTTGAACGCACTTAATCAAATGTGGGCCTCCTTCCAAAGGCAGCAGTGCCAACTCTTATCAATATGTGTCCAAGAAAATTGGTGCATATATGAGAACCTGACTCATTTCTTTGACTTTTTGTTAGGTAACAGTTGGATTATTACTGGACCTAAGCTTTAAGGTACCTTAGGTTCGAGCTGCATTGTCCAGTATAGTAGCCATAGCCATAAGTGGCTATCTAGATTTAAATTAAGGTTAAATATGAGTGGCTTTGTGGCTCAGATAGTAAGTAATCTGTCTACAATGTGAGAGACCCAGGTTTGATCCCTGGGTCGGGAAGTTCCCCTGGAGAAGAGAATGGCAGTCCACTCCAGTATTCTTGCCTGGAGAATCCCTTGGATAGAGGAGCTTGGAGGGCTACATTCCATGGGGGTCACAGAGAATGCACATGACTTGAGTGACTAATGCTTTCACTTTGACTTTTCAAAGTTAAATATTGTTAAAAACTCAGTTTCTCAGTCACAGTAGTCATGTTTCAGGTGCTCAGTATCCACCCATATGTGGCTAGTCACTACAGCACATATTAGAACATTTCCAACATTGCAGAGTTTTGTGTTGGAAGGCTCTGGACCTGTAGAGCTTATTGGACATATCAGTAAAGAACGCCCTGCCTGCATGTGAGTGAGAATGAAGAAGACAAGTCTACGTGGTCAGTACGAGAAAGACACAGGCGACAGTTTCCAAAGTGTGTCCCGAGAGCCAAAGTTCCACAGCCAAAATTGTTTGGAAAAGCCTGCATACGTATTTGCCCTCTTTTGAGATTTGAAACTGAGCAGATGAGCAGTTTGCCTGGTGTTAGCTGAATTAAATCTTGTGAGTTTTAAAATTTTGTTTTGTGTAAGTAATACCTAATTTCTTAGGAGACTAACATTTCTTGGAATAATATTTAGGAAAGATTGACTAGAAGGGTTTTGGTTAAATTTAAAGCTTATTTGTGTTAGTAAACTGCTAAAAAAGGCTCAGTGGGTTTTAGTCTGACTTAATAGGCATGGAGTGATACTTTTACTGGGGTTTGATCTGCTCAGGATCCACTTGAGTCTGGATGGGCATGTTGGGCACAACCAGAGGAGTATCTAGAAGGATGGGTCTCTGAGAGACAGTGACCTCGAGATGTTTAGCCTGGAATGGAGAAAATCGACAACATGCATCTTGCCATTTTCAAATCTTTGAGGTGCACTACTGTGGAAGAGAAATTAGAGGCAAATTGGGTGGGAAGAAGTTACAGGGAGGTCGATTTCTACTCAATAATAGAGCCCATTGCCCCCAAATGGATAAAGCTTTGTGCATGAGGTTGTGAGTTCAGGCCCCAGTATCTTTCCCCTAGAATATTGTATTAACTCTCTCCTAATCTGGTTCACCCCCTGCCATTCAGCTTCTTCACTATTACCGGATCCATCTGACTAAAATGCAGAACTGATAGCACTCAGTGGCTTAAAAATTTTAAATAAGAAGTATCTTCCCAGGGTAAAGTCCAGCTTCTTTGCCTGTCATGCAAAGCTTTTCACTGTTTGGCCTCCTCCTGCCTCTCAGAGTTCACTACCCACTGGTATGTGGTTCTGTGGAGTATGCCTGCCCCATACTCAGATGACTTCACATGCCTACTTTTGTTGTCCTTTTTGTGAATACCTCTTCCATTTGAAAGAGTTTTCCATGTGTGTCTTTGCTATGCCCAGGAAGGGCTTCAGAATCCTACCTTGCCTTATCTCTCCAACTTTGTCCCCTCCTCCACCATCCTTCTGCAGCCACACATTCTTTCTGTTACTTGATAGACAAGCTTCTTTATACTTCAGGACCTTATCCAAGCTGTTCCCTCTGCCTCCGCTTCCTTTCTCCTTGCTTTTTACTCACAGAACCCCTGCCCATTCTCCTAGTCTCAGTTGTTAGGTCCACTTCCTTAAAGAATCTTCCTACAGCTCTAAGGTTTGATTAGCTGTTGCTCTGATGAGGAATTGTGTAGCATCCTGTCGTCATCTTTGTGGAAACTCTCCTGCAATTGTAATTACAAAACCTCTTGAGTATTCACTGTCTTGTTCATTAATTTTGGTTCCTATCACAGTGCTTGACACATAGTAGGTGCTTAATAAATGAATGAATGAATAAGAAAACAAAACCTTTCCTTGTTGCCTCAGGAACTGTGCTGACTATTCCTGCTAATAATTGTCCCTTGTAGTTTAAATTCTTGTATTATAAGATGCTCTGTGTGAATTGTGTGTGGGGGGGGGAGGGACATGATGTGTGTGTGTGTGTGCGCGTGCTCAGTCATATCCAACTCTTTGCGACCCCATGGACTCTAGCCCTCCAGGCTTCTTTGTCCATGGGATTTTCCAGGTCAGAATACTGGAGTGGGTTGCCATTTCCTATTTCATGGGATCTTCCTGACCCAGGGCTCGGACCTGCGTCTCCTGAGTCTCTTGCATTGGCAGGCAGATTTTTTACCACCCTGCCACCTGTGGAAGATACGGCGCGGGATGGGGGGTGGGGAGTGGCATTATCTCTTGCTCACTTTTGCATCTCTGCATATCTGGAGAAGAAACCTAGTTCCTTGTACATATCTGTCCTTACTACCCCTATCAAAAAGAGAGATATTTAAAAAAAAAAAAATCTTAAGTTGTGATGTGGTTTTTTTAAATTAAAGTTTTTTTTTAGATTTTTAAATTTTTTATTGCCATGCCCCAAAGTATTGCCATGGCAGGTATTGTCCTAATAGTGCCCTCTGAAAAACATATGTTCAACATATAATGAATATATATTCTAGTGGTTTGTAAATGCCTGATTTTCAGTAGGCTTTATTGAACTTATCATAAGCTTATATTGTTTTAGTCTCTTTCTTGTAGGAAAAAATGTTTTCAGTACTTTAACTGATTAAGTGCAAAAGGTAATTTTATGATGATGAAAGTAAGTAGGCAAGTGATTTAATGTGTAGAGTTTCATTTTACTAGTCCTTTTTTACAACCATGCATGTATGCCGTAAATCACAGTATTTTATTGAGATGTAATTTACACATCATAAAAATCATTTTAGGTGTGCAATTCAGTAATTTTTAGTAAATTTCCAGAGTTGTACAGCCATAATCAGAATCAAGGTATTTTTGTTTGTTTGTTTGGTTTTGGGATTTTTTTAGAAAATGATAAACCACAGTATTTTAAAGAAAAAATATCTGAGTCCCCCCCCCTTTTTTTTTTGCCTCTTCCAAATCTCAGTTGGAGGCTCCTCTCGCAGAGACTTGTGGCTTATTAATACATTCCTAGTGGCTCCTTACTTGGTGATACTGATAAAAGTTCAGACTGGAAGTTTGTATCTGAGTGAGCAGCTTGAGCAGTGAGACTGGTCACAGGACTCTTCTCTTCCTCCTGCAGATTTACTGGGGCTAGAGTGGCTGTCACCACTTGTGGTGAGGCCACCGAGGAGATCGGCAGGAAGTGGGAGAGGAAATGAGATGTGGGTGGAGTGGGAGGAGAGGAGCAGATGGGGAAGGGGAAGAGAAGAGGAAGAGAGGGCAGACATAATGGGAAAGCCATCACGGTTCTAAGAAGATGTGGAAACTTGCTGTATCTTCTGAGCCAGAGAGCTTATATGTTAAAATTTGAAAATGGAAAAACAATGCCTCTTTGGGTGCACTTGTTGAAGAGTATTTTGGGTTTTCTTCCTCCAGTGTTCATTCTTTTATGATCATTTGCCCTTCCTGCTGCTGCTTCAGGGTGTGAGAGTTACTGTGTGGCTGACTGAGCAATGTCGGAGTGTTTCTGGTGCTTTCAGAACTCACAGGGGAGGATGCATTCTTTGTCTTAGGGAGTTCCTGTTGAAAAAGTCCTTAAGTGCCACATGATTCACAGTTGTAAGCAGAAATAGGGAGTAAGATCCTGAACTACAGGTAAAGTTCAGTTGT
This sequence comes from Giraffa tippelskirchi, assembly GCF_054371585.1. NCBI lineage: Eukaryota > Metazoa > Chordata > Mammalia > Artiodactyla > Giraffidae > Giraffa > Giraffa tippelskirchi. The sequence goes on from NC_137275.1 coordinate 173,740,595, forward strand.
GGTATTAGCCCATGGCCATTGCCATGATAGAAAAGGAAGGAGCTGAATCATGACTTCCATTGTCATTTTAGCTTTTTAGCACGAGTTTCTATAAAACCATCTGATGTCAGTGTTACGGTTCACTGGTGTGTTTCTGGTTTTCTTAGTAAATGTACCTGATTTTAATGCCAAGTCAGAAAGATATCCCCACTGCCTAAGGCATCTTTGCTCATCTTGGCAGTTGGAATCCAGTTTATGAAGCAAGAGTTGAGTGATCTTCATGGTAGAAAGGCCCTAACTAGATGTATTTTCTGCATCTCTCTCTCATGGAACTGTTCTTTGAATACTTAATGTGAAGGAGAAGATATTTCAGTTATATGGAAGTGTTTAAGAAATGTCACAGGGTAAGAGCTTTTAAAAACTTGAGTTTAACAAATGGGTGCATGAATGGAATGAGATGCTTGTTGGATAAGTGTACATATATTCCTTTGGCTTTCAGTTTCTTGGAAGTTTTGAGCAGCCATTGTTGAGTGTTGTAAAGTTAAAGGTGGAAAATGCCATAAAAATTTTTGTCCATAAATTCACTTTGCGTATTAGCTGATTCCCAAGATCTTCTGCAGGGTTTTGTTTGTTTTTTTAACTTTCCAAGTGCTGCTAGTTTTCACTGTGCTGACAACCAGATTTGTCCTAAATCTAAATATGAGCTCTCTGCTTGGTACATGGAAGCTGTTCAGTAAACATATATGATATGGTCAGGTAGTCTTCAGAGGAGAATAACTATGATTGGCCATTTTTATTACCTATGCCTCTCTGTTCCCTCTGGTGTTTTCATGAATCTTTAGCATTTTTACTTTCAGAGAAAGAGGAAAGTGAATTATTTCACTTAGGCAAATATTTTATTATAAAGATGGATGGAAATATCTATCAAGATTTGGGGGATTGCTTCTGAAGCTCTTGTTTGGAAATAAACTTGCAATTAAAAGAATCAAGGTATAATGCACTGATGTATTATTTGACAATTTTCTTTTCTTTATTCATGGGCATGAAATAAAGATTAGGAAATCAAGGGTGAAGACCCTGCATGTAGATAAACTAAAGCCGTTTCCTTTCCCACATCACCTCCCCCACTAACACCCTACACAGCTGGGAGATGGAAGTAGTGGTCACCAGGTTTATCCCAGTAACTGTGTATTTGGGGACTTTGGAATGTAGTATTAGGTAGGTCACATATAACTGATGGCCTTGTTCTTTCTGTGCATTAAGTAATATGATAGCTGAGCTTGATGTGTATTTCAGATCAGTAGTGAAATTAGTACATTTCTCAATTGGAATCAACCAAAAGAAGACTCTGCCCAGCCACACAGAGGGGTACCTGTTTCATAGCACAGTCTCTTTGGCTCTTCATTTACTAAACCGAGTTGAAAAATGTACAGAAAAGACCTATGTTAGACTGAATTGAGTATGTACTAGAGTGTTCAAGTGTATTTAGTTGGGAATAATATTTACATTTTGAGGGTACTTATATAAGTACTTCTGTATGTCCAGGTATGAGTGCCTCCAGGCAGAGACTTCTGTGCCATTTAGCTTTTCTTATATTAGAAAAATTACTAAAATCAGATATTGCTCTTTCTCTTTAGAATTGAATCGTGGTCAGAGGGATTTTCCTATACTCTCCATCCTAAGTTTTCAAAAGAAAAATAACTTGAGGATTTTAGTTTTCCTATTGCATTTAAAATAAATACCTGAAGTCCTTAAACTTTACTGCTGGCAAGAGTTGTACATTTTTAATATCTTTTAAATATGCAGCCCTTCCTGACAGAAGTAAAAATATGAGCACTTTTTCATGTTTACAGAAGAAACATAAACATTGAAGTCTGTGTGTCCTTCTAGTGTCTTCTCTAGCAAATACCAGGTGGAAACTTAAAAATAATTGCTTATAGGAAATATTTTCAAAACATTTTTTGTTGATGGCAGAGAGTAAGGGGATACAGAGAAAGCAGATGGGATGGGTTGTTTTATTTTGTTAGTATATCGGAAGATGTTGGGTCACAGTGTACTACTGACTCGAAAGTATCAGTTGTAAGTGAGCATCCTTCATGGGGGTGCAGGGATGTTTCCTGCAATTGGATGTCCAGTTACTCCTCAGCTCTGTAGACACAGAGGTACCCTAGACAGTTAGTCTTCCACCACTTGGGGCTTTTATTTGAATATGGAGACCCCCTGAATCCTGTTTTGCATGTAATTAAAGTTAGAGGACATGTTAGGAAAAGCTGTTCTTGACTGACCAGAAAACAAATAATTGTATTCTGTTTCTGATCTTCATTTATAGCACCAGCAACAAGTGGTGCAGGCTGTGGAACGGGCCAAGCAGGTGACCATGGCAGAACTGAACGCCATCATTGGGGTACGTGGCCTTTCCATTTTAGCTCTGATCATCTTAGTGTTTGTCATTGGCTCTCTCTCGCTCTCTCTTTAAATTTTGTTCAATCGAAGAGGCAAAAGGCAATAGAGGATCACACAGTGAAATGGAGCACTTTGCCTTCAATCTCACAAAGTTTGATGGCTACCTCAGAAACCCTGGACACATTCTCACCAATTCCAGTTGACATGTTCCTGAAAATTCTCCTCCTAGGGAGACTGGGTAGTTCTTTTTCATAGTATTTCTTTCCTTTGCAATCAGCCTCTGTCGCTAGCCTATTGCCAGTCAAAAGACACAGATTGCCCTAATGTTAAAATGACCTGATTTCTTTTATCTTTCCTCAAATATAGATTGTCTTAATATCATTTTTAGTGAAATAAAATACACATTTTCACATCTCCCTGCTACTCTTCCTCCCCTCTGATGAGTGGTTCTTAAGGACTAGTGTCCATTTGTAGTAAAAATGATAGATGAACTATATAGCTTTTTGAAAAATCAGCGGCCCAGTTGGAAAATCCCTCATAGTACCAGTAACGTTGCATAGAAATCCTGCTGGAATTCATGTGTTTGAGCAGTTACTCCAATTCCACTTACATTTTTGTTCTCCTCAGTTAAGGTAACCAGTAATAAAAAAGGTGCTAAAACTTAGAAAGGCAAGAAATCCTAGCTGAAAAAAGCACAATATTCACATCTCTGTTTATGCAGCTGTTAGGAGTGGTTCTGTAGGTTATTTTAATGAAGACATGTCAACTGTACTTTCCTCTTTCTGCCCCCCCCATACTTTCTTTTGTGTATAGATTATACACAAAAGTCTTTTCTCTTTTTTTGCCCTCAGTGTATCAAACACACTTTGAAATGCTAATTATTCCATTTACTTTCATTAAAATTCAAATTGCTGAGTGAAGATGCGGATAAGGGTCGCCTGATAATCAATCTGAAGTGAAGATATTGCTTCAATTATGCCTCTGTCTTTTAACTAGGAAATCAGAACTCTGGGATGGCTGCCGATGGTGGTGGAGCTATAGTCTGATTGCAGCTTGTTTTTTAATGGGCTATTTTGAGCTCTATTTTGTGTCCCTCTGACCACAAGAAAATACTGGTAGTAGATTAGAAGGCATAATAAATGGAGAAGAGTAACCTTTATTTCCTTGGAAGTGCCCCTTAGAAAGAAGAGGATGAATCACAACAAGCCATGTAGAGACTCGTTTCTTGTACATTTTCTGTGTTCCGGGGGTAAGGGAGAGATGAGAGATGAATACATTTCACAATTAGTTTTTATTTCCAGAAATTCCAGAGAACAGCAGTGTAATAATTTTTTTTTTGAACACTGAGAAAGCTTGAATTTTCACGTTAGTGTATATGTACATACCAGCTGTGTTTGCTTGAAGCACTTGTTGTGTTCCTGTTGGGATATAGTTAGATTACCAAATCTCTCAAGGTCACTCAGCATAGAACCTAGTTTTCTCACCTGCTATCCTGTCTCCTGTCGAAGGAGAGAATGTGTGGGTGAGGACCCATAGGAGAGCCTCCTGGGTCATTTCTGGTGTGGTGTTTATTTTTATATGAACTTCTGAAATACAGGTAGCTAGCCTACCTCATGTCTGGTGGGCAGCCTTTTCTGGAATGGTTTTTTTGTTTATTTTTTGAGTCTTATTAGTTACTGTCTGTACAGTGGCAAGATTAATCTAAATCAGAACCGCGTTGTTTTGTGTTGGATGTTGCTTAAAGATATGAGGGAAGATATAAAAGCAGAACAAGTTTCCTTTCTTTCGTCACATCAAGTATATTTTTAACACTGTTTTATATCTATTTCATTTTTACATACTTTGATTTGAATGGGATGGCAGATTGCCTTTTCTCAGGCAGAAGATGATTTATTAGACTGTAGCTGAGTAACTGACAGATGTATTGTACATATATGGGTTTAATTATTAAAGCTAATTTCATTTGGTGACCTAAAAACTTTATTTGAAGAACTAACTCAGTAGAGCTACACGCTATCAAAGCAGTGTGTGCTGTAGTTTGTGGATCTGGTGGCAATTCCGAGTTATTTGTATCTGAGCTGAAGATGGAATCAAAATCATGTAATCTGACTATTCTGAAAAACAGATTGCAGAAATAGAAAAACAAAACCAGCAGTTTTGGGGAATCACAAACCAAGTGCAAAGGGAAGAGCCCCATCACAACCAACTCACTTGATGCGTTTCTGTGGCTACTGTTCTTTTTCTTTGTTTCAGCCCTTCTTAGTGCCTTGTGTCCAGTACCTTTCAGAGTTATAACATGTGTACCTTGAAATGCATCTGCTGTTCTGTGCCCCCTTAGGCATGGCTGTGTCGTGAGGTGGTGATATTTTGACCTGCTGCCAAAAGTGATGAGGGGTCAGTTTTAGATTTTTGTGACTTAATTTTTAGGTAGTCAACAGTGATTTTCTGCACCAAGGGGAATTTCCCTCCTGAGAGGCAAAGACCCATCTAAGCCCCTGCAGACCTTCATTTATTTGCCACTGCATATGTATCTGTTTTATATGTAGGCATGCCATCCAGACAAGCGCAAATGTTCCCCAATTTAATGAAATCTGATGAAGCACCTTTTTAACTCTGCAATATTATTCTACCTTCGTTGGTAAATGAGCCAAACCAGTGATCCATGCAGTTTAAATGCAAAAAGCTGAAGTGAGCCTGAAACCTGGAGAGGCGGCTTGTTCTCTTGACAATAAGCTAGTTGTGTTTAATGGAATGAAACACAGTTATAATGATTTCTTTCACAGGTCATGTTCAGTTTAAAACTGTTGATAGATGGAAATAAGTTAAATATCATTTGTCTTTTATTTATAAGGAAAAAAAACCCAGGGAAAGGCTTGTGTTGTTTTTCTATAGTTAATATTTCCTGTTTTGCTTTGAATTGTTCATTTTTCACATTTCCTCGAAGCTTTCCCAGAGTTCCTCCAAATGGGCTGTGGGAATGTTCTGCATCTAGTTAAATCATGTCATGTGTCCTGCTAGCCACTGTGTTTTTAAATTAGAATCTCTGTAAGATCACACTGTTGAAACAACACACAAACTGTAGTTTTAAATCAGTAATATGATCTAATTAGAAATGATGTTTTCATTTCCTGTATTATTAAATTGAGTCATCTGACTATCTTAAAATGTTTTTTTAAATCCATTACACTATATAATCAGCACATGCTGTGTGAATGTGGTTATGCTTAATAAAGGAGGCTAAGTTGGAACCTTATAAGAATTTCACCAAAGAAACTACCGTTAAGAAAAAAGTTTTGTCAGTATGGACATTGGAAAAGAAAATGTTTGGCGTGTAAAAATAGGAAATGGGGTTCCTCTGGATTCCTTCCTCCACTTTTTTAACCTCTTTGAGGAAAGAAATGATATAAATATGCATTTCTTTTAAAAAAGCACACCCCCTTAAAAAATCCTTAAGAACAGGTATGCCATGGTGTTGTAGGAAAATGCAGTTAGCACAAGAAATGCTGAACCTCAATTTTTAGCAGTGACATTTTAATGATAGGAAGTCTGCAAAATTATTTGCCATCAATTGTGAAGGCAATAACAAGCCTTGGTGGTTTTTCACACTCTCTGTGTTAAGTGCTTTCAGAATGACAGCGTAAACTGTGTTAGAGAACTCCAAGGAAGTAAAACTGATTAAAATGTTCATGCTTGAATGGTGCTGATGGAATAGTTCATTTGGACTTTCTCTACCTCCTGCAGCTCAAGCTGAAATATTAAAATTCAGTGGATTTAAATCTCTCTCCTCTCAGCTCAGGAAAAAAACATTACATTTTAATAGGTTTTAAACCCATAATTCATTGGTTTGGAGCAGCACTATTAAATCTATTTAAATATTACTTGTATTACTAAGGAAATGATTTAAATGACTCTGCCTTTACCATCCTATGTATTTGAGTTAGTTTTAAAAAAATAAAGACAATACCTTTGAGGGTTTTTTTCCCTTCATCTTAGCATTTTGTTTTATTGTCCTTGTCATATGATTGACTCTTAAATTATATACACACACACACCCCTATATGCATTTCAGATTGGCATTATGGCACGACATCTTGCAGTATGACAATTTTAAAATGGTATGTCCTTTTTCCATTATAGATTTAAAAACAGCCATTTTAAGTTTCAGAGACATTTAGATCCACCATTATGATAGTTTCCCTTGTTGTCTTTATAAACTAATTAGCCATTAGGCAAAAAATACCCTGACAGATAGGAATATGTGTATATATTAAAAGTGTATATTTGTTTTCCCCTCCTTTACATCACAGCCTCCAATAGCACAAAATTTGAGATAGAAATACAACTACTCTTTTTTCACAAAAGCAAAATCGAAGTATCTGAGAGGTACTTTTTCTCTTCTGTGTTTGCTAATAAAGGGCTTTCCAGAGGTATTGTTAATCTTGCAGTGGTTGTGCTGTTAACCCTTTGGGCACAGATATCTCCGCAATGGGGAAGCGTTGTTGTTCTTCCTGGGCCCATCTTTCCCTCATACCCTCCTTATCTACCTTTCTCTCTAGTCATTGCCATCACAGGTTTTTTTCTGTGACTTGGCAACACCTCTCCTCAGCTGACTGGGAGGCTCTTGTGTTTCCCCAGTCCTTACTGTGGGGAATCCACTTTTCACTTCTGCGTGTGAGTGCGAGGGAGTTTCTCCCCACAATGGGATCATCCCAGACTCAGTCACTGGAGTGCTTCCCTCGTCTCCATTTGTTGGGTAATTTTGAGGTGCATTCTGCATATATTCCTTCACTGAGGGTTCCAGCTGGATGGAGCTCAGTTGCCTGAAGTAGTGATCGACTACCTTGTTTTGAGGTTCCCTCCTTCCCCGATCACTTTCCCCAGAGCCACTCCTGTTCTGGAATCACTTCTCCAGATGCATCCATGTCTTGTCCTGGAGGATCTAAGATGCTCAGTATTTGACCTCATAGGCCTCAGCCTCTTTAAGGGGGCTTTCTGGTGTAGGCAGGCAATTGAACTCAAGTGCCACAATCATAGTTTGTTTTCTGATGTGAGTTCTATGCATGAAACTTTTTTTTTTTTTAACATCTCAGCTTTTACTTTATGTTTTAAATGACTACTTTTCAATGAACTGACAGTAACTGAAAGCTACTTTTCAGTGAGCTTCCCTTTCTTGTTATTCTCCTATCTGATTACTGTTGGGTATTTTCTAAATGTATATAATATGGAATAAACTTAAAAACAAGCTATAAAATAGGATTTGTGTTTTATCAGAGATTGTTATTCTAGTTTTGTTATTACTCGACAGTGTGCCTGGAGCTTAAAGTCTTTACAAAAGTGCTGGCCATTGGCTACCTGATGTACACAGATTGATGAGATAAAGGTTGAGGGTAGGGGGTTGGTCTGCAGTTGTAGGGCTTTGCTTACCTGCTCTCACAAAGCCTGATAAACATATGATTGTATCTAAGTCAAAGAAAGCAGTTTTAATGTCATTTTACACATTTCTCCATCTTATACTGGTATGTCTGCCCTCACTTTTTTTTTTTTTTAAACTTGTTCATTTATTGTGGATCAGGGGATTGTGTTACTGAGTGATGTAGCTATAATCTAATCTTTGTGCTATAATTTGATGAGGTTCTAAGAGGCAGTAATTTCCTTTCATAGCAAAGACTCTCATATATTTAAGTAATTTTTTAACTCTGTCTCTACTTCAGAACTCTCTAAAAAACCTAGATAAGGAACAGAATTTCTAATTTGCGTTTATGATGTGCACTCTGTTGATTTCTATTACAAAGCTTCTCTAGAAGAAATTTCTAGAAGTTAGTTTTGTTTTTATTTGTTGTTAACCTGACATGCTACTGTTCTGCTCTTGTTGCAGGAGAAGCCCTTCACTCCCTCCTTTCCCCTAATAAATGTATTTCCATAGCTCCAGGTAGAGTTAAGCAAACAGTGTTAGAGGAGCTGCAGAATGTGTCTGAGTGGGTACATGTGACTTGCTTAGCTTAAAACACGTAGGCTTTGGCTTCCACTAGAAGAAAGTGGAGTTACCCATCTGCCTTTCGTTCACACCAGTGCACAGCAGGTTGAGGCTGTGTTTGGGTCCAGAGGACTAGGTGGAACTGTTATACAGAAAAGATTTCACTCAAGGCAGCTTGCAAGCTTGCACATTGTTATTCCTTTTTTTATTGGTTGAGAAGTGAAAGTGTTAGTTGCTTGGTCATGTCCAGCTCTTTGCTACCCCAGGGACTATAGCCTGGCGGGCTCCTCTGTCCATGGAATTCTCTAGGCAATACTGGAGTGGGTAGCCATTCCTTTCTCCAGGAGATCTTCCTGACCCAAGGATTGAACCAGGGTCTCCTTCATTGCAGCAGAATCTTTACCATCTGAACCACTAGGGAAGCCTCTCTCCACCCTGGGTCCCCTCCTCCCCCTACCAAGTTTTGCTTCCCCTTTTCTAGTTCTCTTACCGACTTCTTCCCAGTAGTGTTTCTACAAGCAACATCACCAACTAACTCCCGTGTAGCCAAACCTTTTCCCTCGTAGACCCAGCCTGCCTTGTGTCTCTCAAAGCTGGGAGAGAGAAGACAGGCTCCCCACCAAACAGGCAATTAGAGGGTAGATGCCTTAGACTGAGTTTTAAGGACTGTTGGTATATGTCCTCATCAAAGCTGTCTAGGATATCAATCTGCTTAAAAATATATTTGTGATCTTATCTTCTAAGGACTTTTGTGAAAAGATGGAAACTTTTTATAGACTAGTAAGAATAGTTTAATCATTACATCAAGTTGCTCATTCGTTGCAGCCTATCAAAGAGGCACATTTCATTTTTACTTTGAATTTTTTTTAAATGCTTTCTGAAACGTATTCTGAAAAGATCCTTAGATTACATTTAAATCATCTTACTAAGATTTTGGTGTTTGTAAACTTTTTGGTTTCACATTTTACCACATGTAAATCAACTTTTATTAGCACATTTTAATTTCGATAAAATGTTAGTGTTCAAGGACAGCAAAATAGAGAAGCAAGTAATAGAAAACATGGGAAAAATTAGGCTGCATTTATTTGTAAATTTGTGTTTTTTTTAATATTTGAAATAGGGAGCATTACCTACTCATTGGAGAAGGCAATGGCACCCCACTCCAGTACTCTTGCCTGGAAAATCCCATGGACGGAGGAGCCTGGTAGGCTGCAGTCCGTGGGGTCGCGAAGAGTTGGACACGACTGAGCGACTTCACTTTCACTTTTTACTTTCATGCATTGGAGAAGGAAATGGCAACCCACTCCAGTGTTCTTGCCTGGAGAATCCCAGGGACAGCAGAGCCTGGTGGGCTTCCGTCTATGGGGTCGCACAGAGTCGGACACGACTGAAGCGACACAGCAGCAGCAGCAGGAACCTACTCATTATTAATATTATGTATATTTTAAAATATTTATCAAGGTACAATTTACATAAAGTAGGATTTACCCTTGAAAGCTTATAGTTTTATGCATTTTGAGAATCCAATACAGTCATGTGACTACCACCACTATCAAGATACAGAACTCCTGCCTTGCTCTGCCACCCCAAATCCCCTTGTTCTTTATGGTCAGTCCTTTTCCCTACCTTAGTGCCCATGATGGTTTTTTTTCTCCCAAAATGATCCTTTTTGATACTGTCATATAAATGAAATTATGCACTATGTAGCCTTTTGAGTTTTCATTTTCGCTTAGCAAAATACATTCGAGATTTGTCTGTGTGGTTTCCTATATTGGCAGTTAGTTTGTTTGTATAGCTGAATAATATTCCATTGTATGAATATGAATATACTGGTTTGTTTTAGCCACTCATCCCTTGAAAGGGACAGTTGGCTTATCTCCAGGGTTTGGTGATTGTGAATGAAGTGCTAGTAAATTAACATACAGAGTTTTGTAAATTTTGTTGTTTTCCGCAGAAGTCGTCAAGGTTAGTATATGTTTAAAGTAACTGACATGCTGTTGTTCTTGTAACTGACACAGTTTCCCAAAATGACCATCCTGTTTTTCTGTCTCACTAATATGTATGAAAGAACCTTTGCTCCACATTCTCTGGCACTTGGAATAGTAGCTTTGGGGCATTTTTAGCCATTTCCGGTAGGTGTATAGTAATATTCGTGTTTTTGTGCATTTCCCTAGTAGCTAAAGATGTTGAGTGTCTTTTTGTGCTTATTTGCCATCTCTATATCTTCTTTGATAAGTATCTGTTCAAATCTTTGCCTATTTTTCTTCAGTCCATTTTTTTAATCATTTAAAAAAATTATTCAACATAAGTACTCTATGTATTTTTCAAATATTTTCCCCCAATCTGTAGTCATCCTTTAATTTTTTTTGTGTCTGTTGAAGAGCAGGAGTTTTTAACATTGTCTAATTTATGACCTTTTTTTTTAATGAGTCTTAACTTTTGATGTTGTTTATCAGTTATCTTTGCCTTGCCCAAGGCCACAAATATTTTTCTCTTATGTTTTCTTATAAAAGTTTTACTTTTAGAACCATGATCCAGTTTTAGTTAAATTTTGTTAATGGTGTAAGATAGGGGATTTGGGTTGAATTTCTTCCCTTTTTCTTTTCCCTAGATGAATATTTAATTCAATTGTTCCCACACCATTTGTCGAAAATCTGTTGACTATATCGTGTGGGTCCATTTTCTGGACTCTTATCTAGTTCTATTAGACTGGGTGTCTTTTTTGCGGTTTCTTTTGCCAGTGATGACACACTTCTTGATTTCTGTAGATTTCCCTAGTGCATGTTGTGTTTTTCGTGTTCTTTTTTCTTGATTGCCTTCTTTCGCAGTACCCCTCAGAGCTCTAGTCCTTAACTGTCAGTATCTGAGAGACTGGCTGATGGATGAATGGGAAGAATCCAAGCTCAATAGCACAGCTTTATCTCATTTTAAAAATGGTGTCTGTTCTGCCTCTAGACTTTTCTCTCTAAGATGCCCGCCTCTGCTATCTCCCCCTGTCCCCAGTACTTGTGCTGGTCTCCTACAACTTCCTCCTGATCAGGTTTCTTGTTTGTGCATCTGTCTTTGTCTTCTTCCTCCTGCACACAGCAGCCAGAGTGGTCTTTTTCTAAAATATTAATTGGATCTTATTGCTCCCCTGGTTATAGTTTGTCTCTGATGGTTGTTTATTTTGGTTAGAAAGAAGTCTGAATTTCTTATCATGGCCTGCAAGTCTCTGTGTGAGCTGACTTTTCACCCACCTCTTCGATTTCACGTACTCTTCACTCTCTTCATGTGACTGTCTTTCAGCCCCATTGGTCTCTTTCTTCCATCCCTGGCCACCCCAGGCATCTTCCTGACTGAGTGATCATGCATCAGCTCTTCTACCTTCTAGAAACCCCGTTCTCCATGTCTTGACATGGTCTTCCTCATGCTCCTCTTTAAAATCTCAGCTTAAATGTTACCTCCCGAGAAAGGACTTCCCTAGCTGGCAAACTTTAGTAGCTCTTTCACACCCAGTTCATTCTCTGTAAAGTAGCCTGTTTTTATTTTCCTCAAAACTTTTACCATTTGTTTGTTCATGTGTGTTTGTGAATTTCCCTTCACTGGCAGGTGGGATCTTGTTCCCTTTTATAGTCATGGTGCCTAGAACAATATGGAGCTCATTGTTTTCAGTAAATATTTGTATAATACTCATAACTGTTCAGTAAACATGCAATAATTTGTTTATTTAATAACTGTTCAGTAAATATTTGTTAAATGAGCAAATATTTTATTTTGACCTAGCATTTTGGTTTTTTGCTCCATAATTTTGAGCCAAGATTGAGAAGAAGGGAGTATAGACTCATTAAAAATACATAAAAATACATCTTGTGTGTCACTTGTAGGGAATCTTAGGAATTTCATTTAAGAGTATTTTCATCTATAGAATTCAGGGCTGGATATAACAGCCACAAAAGTACTGTCCGGTTTTCTAACATTGTATGGTTTGTAAGCCTGTTTGTTTTGATGACTGTGACATTTTTATTTTAGAACTTGAGGGACTTTTGTGTCAGCTGTTTCTCTAGATTTACATCCCTATCCTTATGTTCTTCTCCCTCAAAGGGTAATTACAAATAGGCATTTATGGAGTATTTGCTTTGTGTCAGTACTGTGCTTAGCATTTGTAGACATGATTTTGTTTAAGCTTCATAGCCACCCCAGGTGGAAGGGAGTATTATTGTCCTAGCTTTACAAATAATGAAACTGAGGCTCTGAAGGGGTAAGTTTTCTGAAGTCCACACAGGGAGGAAGTGGCAGAACTGGGGGCCAAACTTAAGACTGATTTCAGAACTCACCCATTTAACCATTTTGTTACACTTGTCCCTTATTCATTCCCTTGAGTCTGTTCTTTGACTCTGGGATAGATAGGCTCTTTATCTTGAGTATAGTATTGTCCAGTGTTTAGTGTCCAGACATCAATGAGGGAAGTGAAATCGGGTGTGCCTGATGCCCATACTAATTGGTTAGGCTAAGTTGAAGTGTGTATAGTTCCACATATTGGTTGAATACTCCTGACTCATACTATGTTTCTTCATGTCTGTTGTAACTTCAGTTTCAGTTCAGTCGCTCAGTCGTGTCCGACTCTTTGTGACCCCATGAACTGCAGCATGCCAGGCCTCCCTGTCCGTCACCAACTCCTGCAGTTTACACAAACTCATGTCCATTGAGTTGGTGATGCCATCCAACTGTCTCGTCCTTTGTCATCCCCTTCTTCTCCTGCCCTCAATCTTTCCCAGCATCAGGGTCTTTTCAAATGAGTCAGCTCTTCTCATCAGGTGGCCAACTTACCTACAACATCTACAACATCAGGTGTTGTAACTTAGTGTCATATATAAGAACCAAAAGTTGTCATAAACACCACTACCAAGACAAGTATTTTTAACCTAGGTCTTTGGATCTTGGATGTCATGCTTGGCTATCAAGTTATCCATTAGCTCCCTGAAGCATTGGCAGAATTGTGTGTTGGGGGGTTTGAAAGATGGGGGGGATGGGTATGAAAGATGTACATTGTCCAGAGAAGAAATTTTTGTCTTAGGTTCACAAAAAATCTTTCAACGACGGAAAAAATGTTTGAGCCTGTGCCTTAGCAAGAATGAAAAACTGCACGAGGGCCTGATACAGTACTATACTTTTTTGGTAAGCATGTAGACAGAAGGCAGTTGTCTAGAGTATCATAATGAGACATTGCTGCGTAATTGTTCAGAAACTTGTAAATCAGAAGTTACACTGAAGTTTCTAAATAGTGCCCAGAGGATGAGGGAGTTTCTTGCACTATTGGTAGGTAAAAAAAACAAAAAAACTGCATTGTGTTGATGTTGTCATAGGTATTGTGGAAAATAAGTTAACCACATTAAACATTTAATCTTGAATAACTAATGATAATGACTGCTTGGGATTTTTTTTATTAGGAGGGATTAACTGGAGCCAGCAGCTACCGTCACATAATTGTATCAAAAGAAAATGCAGGCATGTAAATCTTTGAGAATACTTTATTGTCTCCTGTTCATACATGTATCTTTGAAAGTTCTGAGGCTCACTGATGACTAAGAACTTGTCCCCACCTCTTGGTTCCTGTGCTTGTGATTTCATGGGATGGGTAGATCCATAGATGGATAAATCATGTTTATGCAAAGTTATGAATCAAGCACATGGGGACACCAATTAGGATAGCAGTTAACCATTGAAAGCAGAAGCCTACAAGTAAGCTCATCAGAGGAAGTTGTGGGTGAGGGAGGGGGGATAACTTCCGGAGGACCACAGCAGAGGGCTGGACCAGTAGTGTGTGTGTGTTGGTCCCTCGGTCTGACTCTTTGTGACCCCATGGACTGTAGCCCACCAGACTCCTCTGTCCATTGGATTTTCCAGGCAAGAATACTGGAGTGGGTTTCCATGCCCTTCTCCAGTGGATCTTCCTGACCCAGGGATTGAACCCAGGTCTCCCACTTTGCAGGCAGATTTCTTTACCATTTGAGCTACCTGGGAAGCCAGTAAGGTGGGGTATAAGTAACTTGGAATGCAAGTTTGCCAGGAGAGTTGGGGGACTCCTAGTTTTGAAATGATCTCATTCCTTTATGAGAAACCGTGTACTTTTTCTCTCATTTCTCCATCTTGAGAAAAATTTTATCCATCCTTCTTGGGAAAAACTGCTTCACTTGATCTAGTAATATCGCAAACTTAAATGATGATGTTGATCTAATAAGCAAGGCCTAGAGCTAACCCTATCCCCTAAAGCTTTTAAGTAAAACTTAATGGCACGTTCTTGAATCCTTTTTAAGGCAGCTCCGTGGCTATTCTGTTCTATGAGCCTCATGCATTTTTTTCCCCTTGACAGATTCAAGTAAAGGGGGAGAGTTTATCTCGGTGCCCAGGTTGTCTTCTGTGACTGACAGGGCCAGGGCCATTGTGATCCCATAGCAAAGTGGCAATCATGTGTATATATTTTTTTATTTCCCCAGATGTTTCTCTAGGTTGACCCAAAGCAATTTATGGGCACAGTTAATATCTGAGAAAAGAAACTGTTGAGGGCAGGGTATAATTCAAGCTGCTGTCTACCTGGATTGAAAACTCAAACGTTGTTTTGAGGTTTCTTTCAGCTTGTATCCTCAGATGGTCTACAAGCAAAGTTAATGTCAAGGCAACTGTTTTGGTTGTTTCTTCAGGCTGAACCTGTCTCCTACTCTGGAAGCTAAAACATCCAGGTGCTCCATCCAGACTTCCTCACAAATGAGCTGTGGGGCATTAACCCTGTCCAAGGCAATGAGAGAGATGCCTTTTTTTTTCCCCCTCTTCAGCAGAAAGACCCATAAAGAGAAAATTGCCCTCTTTCTCTGCTTTACCTTGGTTGTGTAAGGGCAAGTTAATGTTCAGTGCTGTAGCAGCTATTTTGGGGGAAATGGCATGTGAGAGGGATGAGGAAAACCAGAGATGTTGACCCAGAGCCTTGATATTGCTATCATCCAGACAACCCTGAACGTGTTATATGAGAGAAAAAAACCCTATTATTAGGCCACTTTTATCTGGGTAATCTGTATTTGCAGAGGAACTGTCTTAACTGATATTCTGTTGAACCATGGTGACTCTCCATACATAAATTGGCAGCCTAACCTTTAACCAATTGGGGGACCACTTAAATGAACTCGAATATCTATACAATGGCATGTACTATACAGCCATTACAAGTGATGTAGTCAAAGCATTATTTTGGGGTCTGGGAAAATGTTCTCTGATACACTGAGTAGGAAAATAATCACTTTAAACTACAGATAGCATGATATTATTTTTGTTTAAAATGCTTATATATGCACTGAAAAAACGCTGGATTACTCATTAACATTATAGTTTGCTTTGGGTGGTACGATTATATGCGACTTTTAAGTTTCTTTCCATTCTGCTTGTTCACATTATACATAAAACTTTTCTAATCTTAAAAAAGCTATAACTGTGAACCTTAAACTACTCTATAAAGATATTAATTAAAAATTATAAAGATTGTACTTATAAGTTCATTTTTCCTCTCTTGGGACCCATGTGAATAAATAGTACAACCATCTATCCATTTGCTTGGGGCCCATCTTTGCTTTGGAAGCCCAGGTGGCACAGTGGTAAAGAATCTGCCTGCCAGTGCAGGAGACACAAAGGACATGGATTCGATACCTGGGTCGGGAAGATTCCCTGGAGTAGGAAATGGCAACCCACTCTAATATTTTTGCCTGAAAAACTCCTGGACAGCGGAGCCTGGTGGGTCTATGGGGTTGCAAAGAGTCGTACACAACTGAGCACTCTCCACATATCTTTGCAAGGTATCTTGAATTTCTCCTCCCCTTCTCTTTCTGTGTGTGTGTGTGTGTGTGTGCATGCTTGGTCAGTCATGTCTGACTCTTTGCAACCCCATGGACTGTAGTCTGCCAGGCTACTCTGTCCAAGGAATTTTCTAGGCGGAAATACTGGAGTGGGTTGTCATTATCTTCTCCAGGGAATCTTCCTGACCCAGGGATCAAACCTGCATCTCTTGGCACGTCCTGCATGGCCAGGTTGGTTCTTTACCAGTTGAGCCACCAGGGAGGCCCTCTCCTCCCATAACCGTGTCCTTTAGTGCCATCTCCAGAACAGATCTTAAGTCCTTCTTCTCTTTGCCACTTGTACTGCTACAACCCTAATCCAAGTCATCATCGGTTTTTTGGTTTGAATCCCTTTCTTACCTTCTTGCTGGTCTCTCCTTTCATCCTGGCCACTGTCAGACCTAGTCTCAACATACCATTATGAATGTTTAGGTTAACTAATACTCTAGCTTATTCAGTTCAGTTCAGTCACTCAGTCGTATCTGACTCTTTGCAACCCCATGGACTGCAGCACCCCAGGCTTCCCTGTCCCTTACCAACTCCCGGAGTCCACCCAGACTCGTGTCCATTGAGTCTGTGATGCCATCCAATGATCTCATCCTCTCTCGTCCCCTTCTCCTCCCACCTTCAGTCTTTCCCAGTGTTAGGGTCTTTTCACATGAGTCAGTTCTTCGCATCAGGTAGCCAAAGTATTGGAATTTCAGCTTCAACATCAGTCCTTCTAATGAACACTCAGAACTGATCTCCTTTAGGACGGACTGGTTGGATCTCCTTGGAGTCCAAGGGACTCTCAAGAGTCTTCTCCAACACCACAGTTCAAAAGCATCAATTCTTCAGCTCTCAGCTTTCTTTATAGTCCAACTCTCACATCCATACATGACTACTGGAAAAACCATAGCCTTGACTAGACAGGCCTTTGTTGGCAAAGTAATGTCTCTGCTTTTTAATATGCTGTCTAGGTTGGTCATAACTTTCCTTCCAGGGAGCAAGCGTCTTTTAATTTCATGGCTGCAGTCACCATTGCAGTGATTCTAGAGCCTCAAAAAATAGTATGTCACTGTTTCCACTGTTTCCCCATCTATTTGCCATGAAGTGATGGGACCAGATGCTATGATCTTAGTTTTCTGAATGTTGAGCTTTAAGCCAACTTTTTTACTCTCCTCTTTCACTTTCATCAAGAGGCTCTTTAGTTCTTCTTCACTTTCTACCATAAGGGTGGTGTCACCCGCATATCTGAGGTTATTGATACTTCTCCTGGCAATCTTGATTTCCAGTTTGTGCTTCATCCAGCCCAGCGTTTCTCATGATGTACTCTGCATATAAGTTAAATAATACTGGGTGACAATATACAGCCTTGACATACTCCTTTTTCTGTTTTTAACCAGTTTGTTCCATGTCCAGTTCTAACTTGCTTCCTGACAGATTTCTCAAGAGGCATGTCAGGTGGTCAGGTATTCCCATCTCTTTCAGAATTTTCCACAGTTTGTGTTGAGTCA
The DNA here is from genome assembly GCF_054371585.1 of Giraffa tippelskirchi. NCBI lineage: Eukaryota > Metazoa > Chordata > Mammalia > Artiodactyla > Giraffidae > Giraffa > Giraffa tippelskirchi. Next base: position 173,758,306 of record NC_137275.1, read on the forward strand.
AAGGCTTTGGCATAGTTAAAAAACAGAAACAGATGTTTTCCTATGTCTTAATATAGACCAATGAAACAGAGTAAAGTACTCAGAAATTGTTCCAATTATATATGCCAGAAGGGCAGGCAGATCAGTAGGGAAAAAGATGGACACTAGGGGGTTAATTGGTTATTTTTGTGGAAAAAAATGAAATTGGATCCACCTGTCTCATTATATGCAGAAGTCAACCTTAAAAATATAAAAAGACAGAACTTTAAAACACCCAAGAAGACTTTATCTTAGGATAGAGAAGGATTTCTTAATGGGTCACAGAAAGCTCAAACCATAAGGAAAAGATAGTACTCAGTTAAAAGCATCTGTTCATCAGAAGATGTCTTAAACAAAATGAAAGTATAAGCCAGAAAGTGAGAGGAGGTTAACACATACAGTTATCCAGCTTATACCAGTTATGGACAAGCTAAAAGTTCAAACTTAACAAAACAAACTCATTACTGCTTAAAGCTCTCATTATTCTTAAGTGAAAGTGTAAAGCCCTTTCTATTATCTGATTCCCATAATGTTGCATCCGACCCCACTTCCTCCTTGCTCGCTGGGTTCCCACCAGACTTCCTTTTCTTCCTTTGTCACCACAGGCTCCTTTCCAGTTCTGGACCTTTGCAGCCACATTTCCTCTTATCTCAGATTGTCTTCTCGTAGCTCTCTGCTCTTTCTCATCCTTCAAGTCTTAGTTCAAAGATCACTTCCTCAAAGGGGATATATCTAATTCTTATGAATGAACCATTACTTAGCAATTATGTTGAGACCTCCCTAGTGAGGGAAGGCCCTGTTGGGGCAACAGATACTTCACTGGGCTGGATGGTGAGGACTTGTGTTCCATACTTTACCTTAGGCCCACGTGTGCAGGTATTGGCCTGTAAAATTCTGCACCCAATTTCAGTGTGGTTTAGTTCGTCAGATGGCCAAACAGTTCAGCACCAGCTGGGTGTGTCATACAGTTCATCTGGAGATAGCATCACATCCCACAGGCTAAGGGCCAGCCCCACAAGAATGCCCCTACTCCCTACACCTCAGACACCAGCCCCAAATCTATATTATCCTGTGTTTTTAACAATCTCCTCATTGAGTTTAATTAATTAGCCTCAGCAGCTCACAGAACTCAGAGCAACATTTAACTTACCAAATTGTGTGTGTACTCAGTTGCTCAGTTATGTCCGACTCTTCGCGACCCTCTGGGGTGTAGCCCTCCAGGGTCCTCTATCCATGGAATTTTCTAGGTAAGAACACTGGAGTCGGTTGCCATTTCCTTCTCCAGGGGATCTTCCCACCCCAGGGATTAACCTGTATCTTTTGCATCTCCTGCGTTGGCAGGCAGATTCTTTACCACTGTGCCCCCCTGGGAAGCCCTAACATACCGAATCACCCATTTTTTAATAAAAGGATGTAACTCAAGAACAGTCACATGGAAGAGATGCACAGAGCAAGACATGGGAGAGGGGCGCAGAGCTTCCAAGCACTTTCCGAGTGCTCTGCGCTTCCCCACATTTCCCAGTGTTCCACCAGACCGGTGGGTTTCCAAACCTTGTTCTTTGGGTTGTTCTGGAGGTTTCATTACATATGCATAGTTGCCCAAATCAGTGGCAATACACTGGTGACTAACTTCAATTCCAGCCACTCTCTGCTCTCTCCCTGAAGGTCTGGTCTGAAAGGTCCAACCTTCCAGTTAAGTGGCTGGTTCGCTTAGCACCCAGCTCCCACCCCTAAGAGTCCTCCAAAAGTCACCTCATTAACCTAACAAAAAGCACCTTTTATTGCTCTCTTTGCTTTGGAAATCCCAAGGATTTTTGGAGCTCTGTGTCTGTATCTGTAATTAAGACCAAATATATGTTTCTTATTGTAAATCTCAGTATCACAGCCTGGTTCAGTGTTGTTCAAATTGCAGTTCCTAGATTGACTAAGTAGTGAAATCAGTAGTGAACATTTTTTATTTAGAAAAAGAAGAGAGCAGAAAATACAGAAGTGTGCCACACATAGTATTTGGTATTTGTTAAACTGTTGTTTCATTTTCTTGTGTATTCTGTGGAGATGTACAACATGCACACACATTAGTTGTGGTCAATAAAATGTTGGAAAGCAACTAATCTGTCATCTGAGGTTCATTCTCCTTCTAAAGTTCTAAGGTCAACTGCAGGGTTACTGAAGAATCTAAAGTAGATAGGCTTTTCAGATACAACTTTACTTTTAAAAAATACTCTAAAGTAACTAAAGATAACTTTTCTGAGCAGGATCTCTTAGCTTGATAACTTTAATAACTACAACACAAAATGGAAGCATTGGTTTCAGTAAGATAATGTGTTAAAATCTCTTCAAAAAATTCTTCTTTTAAAAATTAGTTTATTTTAATTGGAGGCTAATTACTTTACAGTATCGTAGTGGTTTCTGCCATACATTGACATGAATCAGCCATGGTTGTATATGTGTCCCCCATCCTGAACCCCCCTCCACCTCCCTTCCCATCCCATCCCTCGGGTTATTCCAGTGCACTGGTCCTGAGCGCCCTGTCTCATGCATTGAACCTGGACTGGCGATCTATTTCACATATGATAATATACATGTTTCAGTGCTGTTCTCTCAAATCATCCCACTCTCACCTTCTCCCACAGAGTCCAAAAGTCTGTTCTTTACATCTGTGTCTCTTTTGCTGTCTTGCGTATAGGGTCATTGTTACCATCTTTCTAAATTCCATATATATGCGTTAATATACTGTGTTGGTGTTTTTCTTTCTGACTTACTTTGCTCTCTATAATAGGCTCCAGTTTCATCCACCTCATTAGAACTGATTCAAGTGCATTCCTTTTAATAGCTGAGTAATAATCCATTGTGTATATGTAAAATCTCTTCAAAAAATTCTTAAAGTAGTTTATAAACAAAAACCTCCAGGAAATTTTATTTCAATTATTGATTTGCTTAGAAATACTTTTCCTAGTAAACTGTGGACCAATTCAGAAAAAAAAATTCTAATAGGATTTCTGATGGGGAAGTTAATATTATAACAACTCAGGTTTTTTTTTCCTTTCTTTTTCTCGCTGTTATTTCTTTGTTGAGTTAAAACTGCAAGTTAAGACAGTAGAATCCTTGGCACAGGACTCATGGAATTTTCTTCTTTACTTGTTACCTGTTTTCCCGTTAAAGGTCATTCCAGAGATTTTGAGGACAAGAGAGATCTCTGGTTTTAGTGTGAGAAACTACCCTTGCAGTGATAATCTTTCCTAGGTTACTGTAAATGCCCATCTTTCCCTTGCAGTAAGTCTCATGTTTTAAATCATCAGGAAAGAATAAGCTTAGATTGTAAATTTCCTTCTTTTGTTCTTTTTTATATTCTTTCTTCTGTGTATTCACTTAACTTTTAGCTTTTGCTAGAGGTATTTGTTGAGAGCAGTAACTCCCAGTTTTCTGGCTAGAAAGGTGTATCCTATTTTCCCCACCTCTACAACTACAGGGGAGTGGAAAGAACAGTAAAACAAACTAAGTGTACTTATCACTTGGGCTTCCCAGGTGGCTCAGTGATAAAGAATTCGCCTGCAGTGCAGGAGATGTGGGTTTGATCCCTGGATCAGGAAGATCCCCTGGAGAAGAAAGTGGCAACCCACTCGAGTATTCTTGCCTGGGAAATCCCATGGACAGAGAAGCTACAGTTCATGGGGTTGCAAAAGAGTCAGGTACGACTTAACAACTAAACAACAGCAACAACTCATCACCTAGACCTAGATTCACCAATTAACATTTTGTCACTTTTGCTTTGTACGTGTATACATGTAGACAGAAGCCTTATACTTTGTGTGTGCCGAATTGTTTGAAAGTAAGAGGAAGACTTGATAATATTCACCCCTTAATACATCAGTGTGCATCTCCTATAGTTTTCCAGCATGAGCACGATACAGTTAAGACATCCATCTATGTAGTATATAGTTCATGTTCACATTTGTCCAGAAAATGTCCTTGATACCACATCTTTCTTCACAGCAATTGTCCCTCAATCTGTTCCACACGTTCAAAAGTGCTTTTGTTGTGCTGTCTCTTCAGTCTTCTCTCACGCTGCTGAGAAACAGTTCCCAAACATTTCACTTTATGACTTTGTCATTTTGAAGATTCCAGACCAGTCTTATGGAATGTCCTACAATCTGGACTTGTGTGGTGGTTTTGTCATGTTTGAAAGTGAAAGTGTTAGTTGCTCTGTTGTGTCCAACTCGTTGCCATCCCATGGACTGCTGCCTGCCAGACTCCTCTGTCCATGGGATTACCTAGGCAAGAATACTGAAGTGGGTTGCCACTCCTTCTCCAGGAGATCTTCCCTACCCAGGAATCGAACCAGAATCTCTTGCATTGCAGGGAGATTCTTTACCATCTGAGCCACCTACATTCAGGTTAAGTATTTTTAGTAAAAACACTCCCTGGCTGATGTGTATTTCCCAGTTGTATCACATTATTGTTGAAGCTAATCATCTGTGTGGATATCCTTTGACACTGAATAACCTGTTCCCCAGCAACATTTCACCCAATGGTTTTAGTGTTTTTGATACTGTGAATAGATTTGGAGTAATGAAGTGGTAAATTCTAAATTCTTTCCCTTTTAAAATAATATTCTTTCCTGCTGGGAATTCCCCCTTGCTCCTTTCCAGTGAGTGAGTGAGTATGTGTGTAAATATAGACTTTTGGACACTTTTTTCCAATGATAGCAGCAGTCATTTATTGGGCATCATGCTAAGGGTTTTATATGCTCGATCTCATAAAATTTTCCCAGCAGCCTTGGAGAGGTAGGTTTTATACCTGTTTTCCACATTTTACATAAAGAAACTTGAGGTCATGAAGTGACCTGCTCTTGCTCACAGAGATGATAAGGATTCTAGCTGAGTGGCTCTGATGTCCCTTCATTATGGTGCATCCCCACGTATCATCCAGGATCTCCTTTTTCAGATTCATCTCAGCCCCCGCAGACAGGGTTCCTACTAAAGGGCATCTTCACAATCCAGGGAGTGTAGATACCAGCCCAGTCTCAGGCGTTTTCTGTGCTTGCTGCTTTATTTCAGAGTTTGTTGCCTTCTCTTGCCCAGCTCCTGTGTCTAGTCCTTTCTTACTTTCCTCATAGAATAAGGACTCCTGGTTGGATCAAGACACACATGTTCATTGCACCCAACTTGGCCAACTGGTTGGAAGCGTGGTTGTGGTCCTGAGAACTCTTCTCTGATTCTTGGCCTCATGGCATGACCCATCATTACACCTGTTTTCTTGGGGGTACCATGGACTCTACTCCTGGCAACTGTTTTTAAAATTGTGTTGTGATCTATTACAGTTTTTACTATTTATGATGCTTGAATTGTCTCGTTTTGCCAGTGAGCACCCCTTCGGGTTTGACCTATTGTCCTATTTGTTACACCTGTTAGTCTTGTTTTCTGGCAAGAGATGAAGCAGGCTCACCTTGTTTTTTTATTTGTTTATTTAAAGAAGCCAAGATATGGCACCAAGTGTGGTCATTGCTACTAGGGTGTCATTACTTCTAAGAAAGTTTTTTTTTAATCTTTGCAAGATTTTCCTATTGATAGGGTGCTGGACAAGAAAACCTCTGCTTGGTTTCCAGTTGGAGTTGTCCAGAGTTTCCAGGGATTTGTATAGACTGAGCCACACTGCTCTTGCTCAGGCATTGGTCAAGGAGTTGGGGACATTTGATTACAAAGAATTTCTTTTTTTGCTGGCAGAAAGACGTTTCCTCTGAACTTGATCCATTAGTAGTCTTTTTTTGCCTTCATTCCAAACTTGAAACTGTGAGGAGATAATTCTTTGTTTCAGAAACTTCAGTAAAAACTGTTAACAGAATTGAGGCTGTGTCTACTACCTCATTGCTATATATTTTCAGAAATAATTACTGGCTCTTTTTCAAAATTAAATTAATTACCCTAAAGGAGTACTTATTTGCTTAAGCTTAAAATTCACTCCATTTTAGTGTTTATTCTCTTGAATGGCCTATCAAGGGAAAAGAAAAAAAAAAGATTTTTATTTTGTATTGTGGTTTGAGGTGAGAGTGTTTTCTTTTTCGAATAAGGCACCCAAGATAGTGATGGCCAAGGAGGCACAGCCAGAAGGATTTTTCCAATATGTATATCTTTCTCAGTGTTTTTTTTCAGTTATGGTTACATAGAGTATATTTTATTTTAATGTTAAAGTGGTAAAAGTGTATTCCCTGCTCTTTTATTTATTTTTTATTGTTTTTTATTTTTTCCTTATAAAGTAAACATTTTTTTTTACCCTGTTGCTTTGTGACTAGAGTGGTGTTTTTATTTAAAGATGGTCACTAATACATTGGTTTTATTGACTAACCAGGAATCATTATCAATTATACTTGTCACTCTATTGCTAGGCTAGTTTCTAGGGAGAGACTTACAAAGAAGCTTAAAAATGACCACTGAATATAGAAAGTGATTTCTTTTATTGATGTAAACATTTAAAAACCTACCAAAGTATTTCAGTATATCTGTCTTACATTTTTATCATCCATCTTTTGGTAACTTAATCTCATTTTTACTTTATTTTATATTTTAAACACTTGCTAAAAATAGCTCCTTTCTACAGGATGCCCTGAGTGTGCTTTTTTGTTTAATATTTTGTATGTATAATGGATGACTTATAAAATGGGTTTATGGGTAGCCCCCTCCTTTTTTTTCTCTCCTAAATTCAAGACATATTCTATTCAACAATACGATTATAATTTGGATGTTGTCATTCATAAAACCTTTGAAAGGACTTAATAATATTGGTATAAAAACAAGTGAAAAATTAAAACCTCAGTGCAGTGTGGCATTCTGGAACAGAAAAACGACATTAATGGAAAGCTAGAGAAATTGGAATGAATTCTGTGTTAGATTAATAGTAATGTACAATGTTAATTTTTTAGTTTTGATAAGTTCTCTGGGTATGTAATTTTTAAAAATTTTTAGTTTCGGTGAAGTCTACAGGTATGTAAGATGTTTTCGCATTAGTGTAAGTTGGGTATAGGATATGTAGGAACTCTCTTTATATTTAGTTGAAAATTAATTTACCAAAAGCCATATGACTAAATAGTGGTGAGCCAGGTGCCAGGGTACAAAGAGTCCTGAGGCTGCTGTCTTCTCCCCAGAAGGTCACAATCTTGTTGGCAAGTCAAGGTCGTCTTCTCCATAAACAGATGAGTAACAGTACCTTTATGAGGCAGCCTGCGCCAGTGAATGATACAGGGAGTCCTATGAGATAGTAGACGCATGGCGTGTTTGGAGAGGCCTTTGCAGAACCGGTAAAACATGAACGGAGCAGGATAGCTGAGTACGACTTCTATAACTAATGAAGAGGTGGTTCTAAGAGACAGGAGCAGCCATGGATTGAGAAAAAAGTATTGGCAGTGATGATGCAGTGTGGATTCATTGCAGTCGAAATGAGCTAGTGGAGATTTGTACTAATCAAAGTATGGGGTGCTGAGGGTCTAACTGATATGGTGGGACTGAGAATTGACAGGATCCCAGGATGATGGATATAGAAACACAAAACAAATGAGTGGTGACTGGTAACTTGGGGCAGCGAAAGTTACTTAGGGGATGGGTTTTGTTAAACATTTTCAGGTAATGCTGGACTGCCAAGTAGAATTGTATGGGAAGGAGTTATACCCGGGGGTACTGGAGCATAGGAATGCAGCAGAAGGCTTAGGACTCTATAGTGAACAGAAGAAAAAGTCTAGAAGGAAATTTAACAGCATTCACAGAGGTAACAAAGAGAGGCTGTGGTGATCACTTTCGGGTTCCCAAAGCAGGTAGAGGAGAGTCTAATAAGGAGGATATACTGGCTCTGACTGTAGATAGGTCAGAGGGAAAAGCGACTGTGAAACCTTGAAAAATTGCTATCTGAGTGGTCATCAGTTTTTCAGATTGATGGGCCTGAAATCCAGATTATGGGGAATTAAGCAGTAAGGGGTGTGTGTGTGTGTGTGTGCACAGAAGGGGGTTGTTGACTCTAGTTTTTAAAGATGTTTGGCTCTGCACAGACAAGGATATATACTTATGGACCTACCTGAAGAGAGTAAAGGAAGGTTATTTAAATTTAATAAACATTTATTCAGTGCCAGTTATGTGTAAGATATTGTGTTAGAGGCAGTGGAGAACACAAAAAGTGATTAAAATGTAGTGTTTTTTTCCTCCTGAAAAAGTGCTACTTCAAGTTCTTTTAGTGTTACATAGGTGTTAAAATGCTAGAGATGATACTTGCAAGCAGAAGAACAAAATCAGTGACAGAACCAGCAGCAGAGAGTTGGAGAATCGATGGAGCAGCGAAGGGAGAGGGAAGCAAAGAGATGGCAGGTGCAGGCGAGGAGTCAGAGCCTTGAAAGGCAGAAGGGATCCTCCCTCTACTAAGACAGGCACAGTGGAGAAGAGGAGAAGACCAGTGTTAGAGCTGTAATGAGATAGAAGAGAGCACAGGTGAGCCTTCGCTGTGAATGGCATGTGCTGCAGACTACTGCTGCTGCTGCTAAGTCGCTTCAGTCGTGTCCGACTCTGTGCGACCCCATAGACGGCAGCCCACCAGGCTCCCCGTCCCTGGGATTCTCCAGGCAAGAACACTGGAGTGGGTTGCCATTTCCTTCTCCAATGTATGAAAGTGAAAAAGGAAAGTGAAGTCGCTCAGTCATGTCCAACTCTTGGCGACCCCATGGGCTGCAGCCTACCAGGCTCCTTTGTCCATGGGATTCTCCAGGCAACAGTACTGGAGTGGGGTGCCATCGCCTTCTCTGGTGCTGCAGACTAGAGGTATACTTTTTTGCCTTTGGAAAGTTCTGATTGAATGGGAAAATGAAGCTGTTAGTGCTTATTTTTGGTCCTTTGAGACAAAAAGAAAAGTGAAACACAGGCCACTGAGGCATTGCTTTTAGCTTACGATTTGTTTGTTTGTTTGTTTTTAATGTCTTACAATGAAATTGCTCAGATACTATGTGAATCTCTCAGTGTCTGCAGTTAGCCAGGCTGTGTGTCAGGTGCAGATTCTCACAAAATTTAGAGCCTAGGAAAGGTGGTAAGAGGACATGAAGTGAAAGTGTTAGTCACTCAGTCATGTCTGACTCTTTGTGAGCCCATGGACTGTAGCCCACCAGGCTCCTTTGTCCATGGGATTCTCCAGGCAGTATGCAGGCTCTTAATAAATGCTTGCTGATTGGACTCTTGACCTGAGAGAGAAAGTGAATTGGAGCAATTTTCTGGCTATTTCAGTAGAACAAGGTTTTGAAATAAATTTGCCATATGTTTACGTAAAGGCCTTGTTTCTTCATAGACTTATTTTCCATATGTTTAGAAAATATTTTGTGCTCATATTTTTTGGTCACAACTAACTCATAGTACATAAGAAATAATGAACATGATTTTGTCCACTCAAAGACAGACATTATTTTGAACTGCCCAGCTAGGTAGCACGTTGGCAGGACTTGAGCGTGGGCCTTGGTGGTTGGGGTGTCTGCGTCACTGCTCTAATTTGCTACTTCATGGATGTAAACTGGCCTTGAAAATTAGTACTTAATTTCACTGACTGTATTTTAAGTACAAATAGCCAGAAAGTAGGTGTAGGTTAATAGGAGAAAAGAACTAAGTAGAGCTATACTTTGACTTATATAGTCAGACACAGGAAAAGATAACAGAGGGGAGGAGGAGGGAAGTAAAAGTATTGATTTGAGGAGGAGAGGAAACAACTTTCTCTGCTGAAGATCATCCTTACCAGTGAAGGGAAGCAGAAGGTGCCACCCCACACATTTTTGAGAAAGCTATTTTGTGCGGTCCTGCTTGGAAAGAAAATTATAGAGAAGACTGTTTAGGTATTATAGGATAGGCCTGAAGTGATTCTCAAGGTATTAATTAAAATGTAATCACTACAGAAGCTAGTCTGAAAATTTCTCAACATTTGTTCTGACAGAACATTGTTAAGCAGAGTCTTGGTGGACGGGACTCCTGTTGAGGAACATGTTTAACTTAACCGTGCCCCCGCTCCTCCCCGGCAGAGGCAGGGAGGCCTGCCCGCGGAGGTTCCCGAAGCCTCGCTTTGCTGCAGCTTCGGCGGAGGTCAAGCACTCCCCTTCCAGCCTCTTGAGGGCTTTCTGCATGTGTTGCCAGTGTGCTGGTAAAAATGACTTTAAACTCTTGTCAGCACAGTTACTGGTGCATGCATCACAGTCCCACTCAGATAAACCTGTCACAACACAGAGGCGGCTGCTGGAGAAGAGTACAAGGGCAGGCCTCTAGCTTTTCACTCGAGCATCACTAAACGTGCGCAGAGTGCCCAATTATTTCAGCATTATTGGGCAAGCCTACAGTAGGACCCAAGCCTTGCTACATTAGATTTTCTTTAGTAATTTGCTCAAGTACCGCTGAGGACACTTAAAGGGCTTAAAACGGTGGCTGCAACCAGTTTCCTTTTCTGGGTTGTTAATTCAGGTTTTCTCTTTCAAATTAACTCTGACCGCATGCTGTGCAGCGGTTCTGGGAGAACTGTTTAACACTAATTTTCTCAATTTTCAGCTTTTTTTCCTTCAACATAACTGCTTTAACAGTTAGTCACATATATGTTTTGATTAGAGACGTATAATAGTGAGGCTCTATGTTTTTGGAGACCAAAATACAGACGCTTTGTTGAAGAAATCTGATTTCAGCTATTAAAAGTAACTTAGATAATTTCACTATTTAAAAATTAGGTTATTTACAGTGCGTTGCAAAACCAACAAATCCAAGTAAAAAAGATAGTGTTTCTCTATTATTCATCTCCCTCCCTTAAAAAAAAAAAAAAAAAAAAAATATATATATATATATATATATATATATATATATATATGGGATGTGTGCCCCTTTATATGTATTTATAAAGGATAAATCTTTCCTTCATGGGTGCTGGGCTTTCCAGGGTCTTTTTGCACCACTTTCCTCTCCTTTTGTTGTTGCGGGGTGACTCAGATACAAGGAACAAGTTCAATATCTTTGTCTCGTTTCTCACAGCAGCAGCAACTCCAGGCCCAGCATCTATCACATGGACATGGTCTGCCAGTGCCTCTGACCCCACACCCTTCGGGTCTTCAGCCTCCTGCCATTCCACCCATTGGTAGCAGTGCCGGCCTTCTGGCCCTCTCCAGTGCCCTGGGAGGCCAGTCCCACCTTCCAATTAAAGATGAGAAGAAGCACCATGACAGTGATCACCAAAGAGGTGAGTGATTTTCTCAGACTGTACGTCTGTTATCACCTGTCTGCTGCTGAGGGTCGGTCTGGATGTTCTTGTTTGTCCTGTTTCTGGATTTGATTTTACCTGTGACTAAACAAAGATTTCCCCTGGAAGGTAAATTAATGATCGGAAGCAGTCTTTGCACAATGATCCCCTGTTGACTGGCAAGAGTTAATACGATCCCCAAAGGTTTCAGTTCAGTTCAGTCACTCAGTCGTGTCCGACTCTTTGCGACCCCATGAACCGCAGCACGCCAGGCCTCCCTGTCCATCACCAACTCCCAGAGTCCACCCAAACCCATATCCATCGAGTCGGTGATGCCATCCAACCATCTCATCCTCTGTCATCCTCTTCTCCTCTTGCCCTCAATCTTTCCCAGCATCAGGGTCTTTTCAAATGAGCCAGCTCTTCACATCGGTGGCCAAAGTATTGGAGTTTCAGCTAAGGTATAGGGGGACGCATTTCCTGGTTATTGCCTCTGATCCTTTGCTGCATCCCCAAATCTAAATCAGTAGTGAAGTGCCACAGTGCTCTGTGTTTGAAATTGTGAGTGACATTATTAGCTAATTTTGACCGAATCCATTTTGGGGAAGGTTTTACTGATAAAGTCTCACTTCATAATTTGACAGACCTGATTATTATTTTTAAATCCGGTCAGTCTGTATAATGCAGTGAAAATCTTTCAGGTAAGAAAATAATTTAGGTAGTCTTAGTAATTGAGAAGTTGGTTTAACTACCTCTCTCACCCAGTCTGTTTAGAAGCATGAAATTAACTCATTTCTGTATATAAGAAAAACACAGTTGTTTATGTAAATGATTTTAAGTTGTGTTCTTTCTAGTTTGGTTTCTTCCCTCCACTGAAATAGATGATAATGCAGACACATTGTGGTCTAACTATATGTTTGTATGGTGCTTATTAGTAGCTTTTATTATTTAATGACAGAAAAGCAAATGAAAGTCTCTCCCAGCATTCCTTTGTGGGAATTTACTTAGTCCTACAATGAGTGGTTCTTGGTCGGAAGGGTGTGGTTATAATTAAAACCCCATATCTCTTCTTGTTTCAGTGCCATTACCATGAATAATAATCTTGGGTAAATGATTTTTATCACATAAACATAAATTTCCCTTCTCTGATGTTAGAAATTCTGTACTGTTTGTCATACAGTTATCTTAATGCTATGGTCCAGAACTGAGGCGTGTCTTAAACACTTAAGTGGAAAAGTCAATAAGGAGTATAAATAACAAGAATATCCATCTTTGGTTTCTGAAATTATGTGAAAGGTAGCTTGGTGCTCTGTGGATCTGGTCAAGTAGTAATTAATTTTAATTAATTAACTTTACAGAAAAGTTGACATCTGTGTCATTTATTATTTAGTAGAGATCAAATTTGACAAGTGTATGATTTTATGTAAACTAACTGATACTTTTCTTTTTTGCCTTCTTCTCCCCTCTTGACCTGCCCTTGTTGCTGCTGTTTTGCCTATAGACAGAGACTCCATCAAGGTAGGACTCAAAATTACAGATGAAGGAATGACTCTAAACAATTTGAATAAATCTAGGAGTGGATTCTTTGAGATTTGCCAAGATGGTTTGGTGGGCTTCACCGAATAGTGGTGAACTGCATTTTTAGATTCTTTCAGTTGTGCGTTTGAGATTTTTTAAAAAATTGTTCCCATTTCTCTATCAGAATCAAGATTTATAGACCAAGATTGAATTATAAGATCTGGCTTGTGTTACTCTTTTTATTATGTCTTTGCCATGTGGAAAAGAATAACTGCTTTTCTTGAGTTAAGCTTTGGCTGTAAGATAGGTAATGATGGGGAAAAAAATCGGTTTAGAAGGAAATACACATTTTGGGAAACAGTTCCAGCCTACAAAACTCTTTATTAAAACATTTAAGAACATTTTTCTTCACCAGAAAGAATTGTTTTTTGTTTGTTTCTTACTTTAATGACATCTTGGTTTCCAGTATAGCAAGTTACTCTCCTTGGGTTTTGCATCTGTCTTACCTACCTCCTCTATGTCTTTATAGAGAAGTTACAGGGAAAGAGGAAAAGTATTCTAGGGCCTAATGATTGGGATGTGCTTGTGTAATACCATAATGGGGTGTGCTAAGGATACCTGAATTTACATAGTAAGCAAACAAGAAAAACAGGCAACTGTGGCAAGAAATGAGTAAAATATGAAATTGCTTGATAACTTTTGGATCATGCATAATGTAAATATGCTACTGTATTGTGGATAATTGTGTTATGCATGCCATTTGTATTTTGTATAGATTAGAAAGCAAAGGAAGTTCTCAAGCACGGATGCTGTCAATTCGTTGTATTTTACAATAGTTGAATGTTTTAGAGCATATACAGTTACATCTCTTGGAGCTTTTAATGAAGTTATGCATACAGAAACTAAAATCTTCCCTTGAAACCACCTGTGCTGTCACTTTGAATGCTTCTTTGTTCCTTATTTTTTTAATAATAAGAGGAAGTAGAGTTTTTCCCTGAAGCCATTAAATGGTAGAAAATAAAATATATCTATTTTACCCTTCAAGAATCTTTGTAATTTGGAAGGGTATCTGCATGCCCATAGAAATGTCAACATTGACAAATAGGAACTGCACACTTTGAATTATTTAATTTTGCATTTACAGTTGTGTACTTTGTTGTGTAGTATGAGCATAAATACCTAACCTCAAAAGCTTTCTTAATCAGAGTGTAGTAAGTTCTCTGCACATATGTACTTAGGAAGTAGTAAGTAAATGGCATTGACCAGGATTTGCTGGTAGCAGCCCTTGGGAAGCCTGCCTAGTTATTCTGAGGCCAGTGACATAACCATTCCCTGCCTTCATATGATAAATACATACCTTCAGGCAGGCCAGTGAGCTAAAGAGAAGCCTCCTCTCATACCCCACTCCCAGAAGACTGAAAATATTTATACTCCAGTGCACACTTTTGTGTCAGTTTCATTTTATAGTTCCTCACGCCAGAGTAGGGTATATTTTGAAATCATATATAATCATTCAAGATAAGTCTGGGAGTAAGTATCTATGTAGCTTGGAAACCAGGGGAAAAGCAAAAGGAAATAGAGGTGGATGATTTTGCCTTGATTTATTGTAGAATGGTAGCTATAAATAGATGTTTTTGTTGGGTACCGTTTTTGAATTTGAAGTTGCGCTGTGTCAGGTTTGGGGCTGTCCTGTGGCTTTGCTAGGTGAAATAGTTCACTGATTTTTATAAGTGTGTTCTGTGACACTCAGAAAAGCAGTTGCTTGTTCCATTGATCGTCCTCATCCTCCCATAAGTGGTTCCTGGTTAAGAGGAGCTTTTTATGATTGTCTGCTGTGTGACTAGAGATGGTTTTTATCAGCCGGAGCATGCCAGTTGCCTGCAGCTGGAGTCAGGCTTGTATGAAATAATTTATTCATACAGGATAATGCTCCTTAACATTTAACAGGTAATGAACGTGACATAAATTTCCTTCTTGCTTTTAATTTTTCCCTTTCCTCTTCTAATGTGCAAACAGGCTGCTCTGGTACTCTAAATAATAAGTAATTTTTGGCCATCTGTCAAAAGGAAATTTCAATACAAATTTAAATTAATGGTGCCTGAAATTTTTTATAGCTCTCTAAAAGCCTCTAATGTGCAGAAAATTCTGAATCTGCTGGTAGTAATTAGTGTTGCATGTAATGAGGATGTGGGCAATGTTATACAGTCCCAGTGTAACATTTTGATATGGTAGCAAAATTTTGATTTATATGAGGTTGTGGATGGGTTTAATTGTGAGAGACACTTTAAAATGTTTTCTTGATGTTACAGATTATTAAACAGGACAGATTTCAGAATAGCTTATAAAATATAAATTTAAACTTACTGTAAAGATTAAGGTAATTAAGGTGCTTTACCTTTAGGTGGCAAGTAAAAATGAAAGAAATTCCCTTGTTAAAGTGTTGGGCTTTTTTCCTTCCTTTTCTCTTCTTGAAGGTTCTGTGGCTACTAAACCAAATGCTGTTGGCTTTACTGATCTTGTTTTCTATAGCTCCAGTAGCCAAGTTCATTCATAAGCCTGTTATTTGCAGACTTGTACCTGATGTTTTTCAACAAGGATGGAGAATGTAAATATGAACCTAAAAGAGAAAGCACTGTAGGAGCCCAAGGATCATTTTATTTGGTGAGGAGAAACCAGAATGGTGTGTGTTCTGGGGCTTTTATAGGAAGGATCCAAGGCACCTGCTTGTCACTTGGCCATCCAGTACCCACGTTTATGTGCCCATTGTAACCCCTGGATTTAGAGGCTGAAAATGGCAGGAAACACAGACCATGGTCCACTCACACTCTTAGTTGGAAGGGTAGAAAGCACAAAAGAGGTTCCTACTTCTCCTTCCTGAGTGGGAACTTTTTCAACATCTTCTGGAGTTTCTCTTGAAAAGATCCATGTGAAACCAATGAAATATTTTCTGAGGTGATAAAACCTTCCTTTGCCCCTCCCTCCTGTGTGCTGAGGGGTAGAAGTTGGTGTCACCAAAGTGGTGACAGAGCAGACATTTCCCATCTGCTTCCAGGAGCTTCCTAGTGGCTGGAGGTCCCAGTTCATGGGGAGATATCATTAAGTTCCTCACATCACTCTGTTTCCACCTCATTGACTGATGTGAGGGTAAGGATTCAGAATTGTGAAGGCCAGATTGCCTAAAACTTAATAGGAATCTGAAATTGAGAAATTAGTTTTACTACACCCCAAATGTCTATAGAAAGTGAAAGTGAAGTTGCTCAGTCATGTCCGACTCTTTGCAACCCCATGGACTGTAGCCTACCACGCTCCTCCGTCCATGGGATTTTCCAGCCAAGAGTACTGGAGTGGGTTGCCATTTCCTTCTCCAGGGGATCTTCCCGACCCAGGGGTTGAACGCAGATCTCCCGTGTTATAGGCAGATGCTTTACCACCTGATCCACCAGGGAAGTCCCAAATGTCTATACCTCCTAGCAAAAAATAGCCACCAAAATCAAGACAAACTTGAATATAAATGGCAAAATTCAGTATCACCAACTATTGATTAGCTCCATGGCCTCTCCCAAGTTGGTATTATTGTGCTAACCTTGTTACTTCCTAAGTCCTTCTTTAAGTATATTATGTATTCTTGTTTTTTTCTCCAGCATGCGATAACCTCCTCAAGTCAGGCCCGTGAGGAATTTGTAGGGTTTTTTTGTAAAATATAGCATAATTACATTGTTTTCCTCTAAGTGGTGGTGTTTTTACTTTTATTATTTCATTGGATTGTCTTTCCCAAAGTGCCATATGCATCATCAGAGTATGATCATTTTTAGTGATTTTGTACATTGCCAAATGAACCTCCAGAAGCGCTGCAACATTTAAAAATGCCA
Organism: Giraffa tippelskirchi; assembly: GCF_054371585.1. Classification (NCBI taxonomy): domain Eukaryota; kingdom Metazoa; phylum Chordata; class Mammalia; order Artiodactyla; family Giraffidae; genus Giraffa; species Giraffa tippelskirchi. Next base: position 173,774,931 of record NC_137275.1, read on the forward strand.
GATGCAATATTTGAGTATGTTTTCACACAATCCGCCAATCCTGAACTTAATAGCTTTTGTAATTTTTGCTGGTATAGTAAGTATGAATAGTGCACTTTAAAAAAAAAATTTTACATAAAGATATTTTTCAAGTGAAATGTTTTTCTGTGGGTCTGTTTGCTATGTTCCCCATTCCTGAATGGATTCCTTGTTTTTGTTTAAGGGTCTTCATAATGATCTGCGTATAGTTGTATCTATGGCAATGCCTATTTTTCCTGTCTTCGCTAGATTTTGGTATTTATTCTGTGTAGATGACTCCAACGTCATACTTTGCTTTTTATTTATTTTTTCTTGTCTCTCTGGTTATTCTCTGTTGTCAGTAAAGGTTTATCAATGGAGAATTAGACTAAGGCTGTTTTGTTCAAATTGAAGTGTGTGATTCAGGCCAAGAAAGCCCTTTAGCCTCATTAGTTGAGTGTTACAGGTGAAAGTAGATTTTTAGCTTAAATTAACAGAACGGTTACTTCTGTTGGCTGGTTCACTTTATGCATCAAAACTTAATGGTGAAAGGTTCTGTTCCAGGGTCTTGTGTGACCTGTGTGACTTGGTTTTTGTTCCCTTCTGCCTCTTTTAACTGTTGCAAAGAAATATCCATCAGAAAAGAGTGTGCCTTTAATATGTTTAATATGTTTAACCCCTTGGTGTGTCCTTTGTGGGAGAAAACCAAGAAGAAGCCACTTGAGGAGGAAGGGTGGGCCAGTAGGAGAGGGAATAACCATTTAACCCAGGCAGTTGGGGTTTTAACACTCACTTCCCCATGCACCTGTGTAATCTTACCCTTCCTGAGAAAGCTTGGTGGGATTAATTTCCTATAGACTTTAGAAGGAGACATGTAAAAAGACAAAGGCCTAAAGTTGAAATCCATAAAATACTATAAAGGGAGTATATAATTAAAAAACAAACGAATACCACCAGCAAACCAAACTGTAGCAGGACTTGCATTAGCTCCTGCTGTCCCCTTCAGTTCAGTTCAGTCGCTCAGTCGTGTCCAACTCTTTGCGACCCCATGAATTGCAGCACGCCAGGCCTCCCTGTCCATCACCAATTCCCGGAGTTTACCCAAACCCGTGTCCATCGAGTCAGTGATGCCATCCAACCATCTCATCCTCTGTCGTCCCCTTCTCATCCTGCCCCCAATCCTACCCAGCATTAGGGTCTTTTCCAATGAGTCAACTCTTCACATGAGGTGGCCAAAGTATTGGAGTTTCAGCTTCAACGTCAGTCCTTCCAGTGAACACCCAGGACTGATCTCCTTTAGGATGGATCGATTGGATCTCCTTGCAGTCCAAGGGACTCTCAAGAGTCTTCTCCAACACCACAGTTCAAAAGCATCAATTCTTCGGCGCTCAGCTTTCTTCACCGTCCAACTCTCACATCCATACATGACCACTGGAAAAACCATAGCCTTGACTAGACGGACTTTTGTTGGCAAAGTAATGTCTCTGCTTTTAAATATGCTATCTAGGTTGGCCATAACCTTCCTTCCAAGGAGTAAGCGTCTTTTAATTTCATGGCTGCAATTACCATCAGCAGTGATTTTGGAGCCAAAAAAAATAAAGTCTGACACTGTTTCCACTGTTTCCCCATCTATTTCCCATGAAGTGATGGGACCAGATGCCATGATCTTAGTTTTCTGAATGTTGAGCTTTAAGCCAACTTTTTCACTCTCCTCTTTCACTTTCATCAAGAGGCTCTTTAGTTCTTCCTCACTTTCTGCCATAAGGGTGGTGTCATCTGCATATCTGAGATTATTGATATTTCTCCCAGCAATCTTGATTCCAGCTTGTGTTTCTTCCAGCCCAGTGTTTCTCATGATGTACTCTGCATATAAGTTAAATAAGCAGGGTGACAATATACAGCCTTGATGTACTCCTTTTCCTATTTGGAACCAGTCTGTTGTTCCATGTCCAGTTCTAACTGTTGCTTCCTGACCTGCATACAAGTTTCTCAAGAGGCAGGTCAGATGGTCTGGTAGTCCCATCTCTTTCAGAATTTTCCACAGTTTATTGTGATCCACACAGTCAAAGGCTTTGGCATAGTCAGTAAAGCAGAAATAGATGTTTTTCTGGAACTCTCTTGCTTTTTCGATGATCCAGCAGATATTGGCAATTTGATCTCTGGTTCCTCTGCCTTTTCTAAAACCAGCTTGAACATCTGGAAGTTCACGGTTCACGTATTGCTGAAGCCTGGCTTGGAGAATTTTGAGCATTACTTTGCTAGCATGTGAGATGAGTGCAATTGTGAGGTAGTTTGAGCATTCTTTGGCATTGCCTTTCTTTGGGATTGGAACGAAAACTGACCTTTTCCAGTCCTGTGGCCACTTCTGAGTTTTCCAAATTTGCTGGCATGTCGAGTGTAGCACTTTCACAGCATCATCTTTCAGGATTTGAAATAACTCAACTGGAATTCCATCACCTCCACTAGCTTTGTTCGTAGTGATGCTTTCTAAGGCCCACTTGACTTCACATTCCAGGATGTCTGGCTCTAGGTGAGTGATCACACCATCGTGATTATCTGGGTCGTGAACATCTTTTTTGTACAGTTCTTCTGTGTATTCTTGCCACCTCTTCTTAGACATCAGTAATCTGAGAAAGGGTGTATCATTAAGGGCTGTAACTTGGGACTCTGTCCACTCTAACCTATTGAAAAATTATGTGAAACCCTAGTTATGTAGTCAACTCCACTGATTTCTGAGCATGCGTAAGCTCATAGTTAAGATTTCATTGTGAAAGTAGTTGGTGAGGAAAGCTTTGTTTATTTATTATTTTGTATATGATTAAAGGTTTAGAGGTGTTGAGGCCTTGCCCAAAGTTACATAGCCATAGCTATCCTCAAAGGAGGCAGTTCCAGCATGCATTTTACCCTGTGTACTCCAGTACTTAAAATGAACACTTTCTCTAAATAATGGACTTTTTTTTGGTAACCATAATGCCCTCAATCACTTGATAATTCCTTGATAGCTTCTAGCTTGAAATATCTAGCCTACAAGCAGATTTCTATGATTATTTCAAATAATTTGTTAGCAAGAGTTTCCCTCCTTTTAAAATTTTTTCTGTGCCACTAATTTGTTGAAGAACCTGGACCAGCCTTCCTATAGGGTGGCTCATATTCTAGATGTCTCTGTGTACTTCCCAATGGTGTCACGGAGACTTTCTGCTGCATTGCACTAAGAAGAGTCTTTCTTATGATGAGGGAATGGGTAGAAGAATGACATCTGCATGTACATGTTAGTGATAAACAGTTCAATGAAGTTTACTAATAATCAAGGGAGTAAAATTTTTAGAAATTTGTACTGATGATCAATAAATAGGATTCTATTTGTATGCTTTTACTTTCAGACACAGACTATCATGTATTTGCAATCCAACTCCACTTTCCAAACATACATGTAATTGCTTAAGATAGGCTTTTAAAAATATATTTTCAAGTGGGTAGTGTCCTAAATGCCCTGTGCTCCAACAGAGCATAGGTTTCTCCCACTAAATTTTCAGCTCCTTGAGGGCAAGAATCTTATCTTCTTTGTGGAACTGTGTGGGAGGACAAATCAAGGATGAGTAGGAAGGAAACTGTAATATTGGGCTGGTCAAAAAGTTCATTTGGGTTTTTCTGTAACATGGAAAAACCCAAACAAACTTTTTGGCCAGCTGGTAGAATTAGGATGCTCTCTCTCTAGGTCAGCTGTGTGTCAATGGGCAAGTCACTTAACTTCTCTGGATTTCAAAGCAGTTACTACTCTAGGCAATTTTTTCCAAGAGTTTGAAATGTAACTGTTTTCTTAGATTATTCAGTCCTGTCCCAGAAGTGAATTTTATAATACAAATCTTATACCATAGGATGTATTTCAACAATAAAGTTGGCCATACCATTAGCCAAATAAGCACCGTGGTAATTATATTTCATTTTGAGTATTGAGTGGTAGGGAAATAGTTTAATGTTCTAAAGTTTACCTTTCAAGGATTTAATTTTCCAAAATAAGATGATAATTTAAAAGTAAGTGTTTTATAGCATTATGCTTGCTTTTTTAGTTCTTTGTGGAGACAGTTGTTTCTACCATATTCCTGTTTGGGATTACCTTATCACAGAAGAAACAGGAATTTAGTACTATCTATGGGATTATGATGAAGTAATTTGTTCAATATTGAATTGATACGTGCCTTTAGGCATGTACACTGTGTGAAATGTAACAGGTGCCCCAATTCCAGAAAATATGTTGTAATTGTTTGTTCGTCGAACAGATGAATAAATATTTTTAGGGCATAGTTGGTCCTCAGGTGGTGAGCATGAATGGATCAGTGATGAGACTGCAGAAGCCGGGTTGGCTGCACCCTCCTCCACCAATCACTGAGGCAGAACAAATATTAATTAACCGGGATAGACTGGTTGTGGGATCTGCCTTCCCCAGATGATTTTTGGCAAGGGCAGTTTAGTTCTTTTCTTCCATAAATCAACCCTCTTAGTTACCAGACAAACATTTTTGTCCTGAAGTTTAATGTCTCTTAATTTTCTTAATTAGAATGCATTTCATCTCTTGCAAAAATATTACATGATAAAGTTTTTATTAAACATATCTTTTTTAAATTTTAAGAGGGCTCAACATTTATTTGTTTAAACTGGCATTTGAATTTTGGAAGCATTTGTTTCTCAAAATGTAAATAATTCTTCCAAAAGAATTATTGAAAAGAATGCCTCACCATCTTTTTTACATTCATATATAGTAACACTTACCATAACCCACTCTGGAAAAATCACAAAATTACCTACAGGGATGCTCAGTAGCCTCACTTCCCTATTTCTTGAGTTATTTCTGCTGCAACACTTACTTCTATCCAACTTATATATTTTGTTTTATGGTGCTTTGAAGTAGTTCACATATCTTCTGGGTTAAAGATTCTCTGCACCTGGGGGCCAGCCGCTAACAAGGGTTGTAATTTTGAACGTGAAGAGGAGTCACATCCAGTAACTACCATGGCAGCTGCCTTGGGACATGGTTGAACAAAATTCAAGCTTCATGAAAGAGGAAAGGAAGTTTGCTGAGGGCTGACTAATACCTGCTGCAAGAGTTTTGGATTCATTTAAATAAACTTGCTGTTAGATGAAACTAGTGAAATCATATTTCAAAACTAAATAATGCTGCTTAGATCTAGCAAATCAAAACTAAATCTTAGAGTTGAATACTTAGTTGTTTTACGTTGAATTTAAAAACTGAACACAGTAAATAATACGATTTTTATCAGATTCCTTATTCAGAGCCAGTCCAAATATATCTATGTGTAATAAATTTTACAACTTTAAAAAGACATTTTAAGTGTCAGCTGATAGAACTTTCGGGAAGTCCCTGGTGGTCCAGTGGTTAGGACTCTGTGCTTTCACTTTAGGGCACACAGGTTCGATCCTTGGTCAGGGAACTAAGATCCTGAGTGCCACATGGTATGGCCGAACATACACACACGTAAAACTAGTGTAGTCATTTTAATTCCTGTTTATGTGTGATAGTTGTAATTCCAGTTTGTGTGTTTAGTTGTAATTGGTGGCTAAGCCCTGTCTTCCCCCCAATCCCTAGGTTCAGTGATGCCTCTGATTTTGCTTCACTAGAAATGGGGAAAGCAGCAACATACACTTGCGTGAAGTCTCCTCACAAGCAGTCTGCTTTTCTTCCCTCACACTGTTTAATATTCCATCCCTTCATCAGCCACTGATGTTCATGACAAGCTTACCCTTTCCTGTCCCTCACCATGACTGTAGGGTGAGCTTGAGGAATTCTTTTTCATGAAAATGGACTCCCTATTTAATTGTATCACACCCTAAGGATTCTTGAATTTTTTTTTTCCCTCCCAAATCAGTACTTTTCAAGTTGCTGAGTGTTCATACTTAAGAGAAGGGGAGGGGAAAGGGAGAGGTTAACAGGTTAGTGATGCCACCCAGTGAGGGAAGCCAGTAGGCAGTACAACACCACCTCATTTTTATTTATTCTTCCTTATGGCCATTTTAATTATTTTAGAAATTTTCGAGAATTCATTTATCTTTCTTTAAACTTCTGTTTTCTTGAGCGACATTTGGCCTTTTGAACAACAAAATAAAATTGGAAATGCTAATGTTTTGAGCCATCTAAAGGAGGAAAATAAAAATGTCACCATGGTAACAAAGCTGCTTTCTAGATGGTTTCCTAAGATATGCCTGAACTAGAAGCAGATGTCTGATTTGAGAATCTTGCCTCCTTCAATGTAAACAAATAACTTCTGGGCAGGTGTTGGAAATAATATGGAAATCCTATTAAGGGGCCCCGGGTTCCTGTCAGTCACGAAGCCCGTGCCACAAAAGGGCTGGTTGTCACATAAAGGCGCAGAGTAAATTCTCATTAGGCCTGAGCTTTTCCCAGGAAATGATTGTCTCGGTGTGTTCTTTCTCCTGTGAATCTGAATGTAAGCTGTTGCTTCTATTGATCTATTCACTGGCTTTATTTTTCTCCTCTTCATTCCAGATCCTCCGTCGCCCCCGCCAGCCTGTTTTCTCCCCCCTCACCCACCCCTTCCCTTTAGGTTAACACTTGATCTGTGCTACTGCTCTGAGACTTGTGACATTTGTGATTTTAACCTCCCACCCTGGGGGGGGGGGGGAAGGAAGTCACTCTTCCATCCCTGGGGCCTGTGGGACAAAGAACCGGGCTGATGAGGCCGAGTACCGAGGGCTGTTTGGAGCCACACAGCAAGAGTCAGCCACAGTCCTGAATACTGTTCTGTGTACATTTACTTGTAGTTTGTGTGTTATGAATTAAGCAGAAACCAAGAGCATGAACAGACAGTGTTATTATGAACCTTTCCAAACCTATGCAGTTGTCTGGTAAGCTAATAAAACTGCACTGTACAATATGGTAGCCACTAGCCACAGCAAGGTATTAAATTTAAATCAGTTAAAATGAAATAAAATGTAAAAATCTAGTTCCTCGGTTGCACTTATGACACACTTCAAGTCCTTGGCAGCCATGTGTGGCTCTTGTAACTGCCATGCCAGCACTGCCGTGGTAGAGTACCATCATTACAGAAAGTTCTGTAGGACAGGAAGAGACTTCAGCCTGATAAAGGCTCACTGGTTCAGCTGTTTTATCTGGTTAAAACCGACCCCTGATATTCAAAAGCAAAGGTTTCTCCTGATGGATAGAAAATAAGGGGCATGTGTGTATTTTGGTTTTGTAGCTTTACTGTTCAGAAATGGTTGATAGGGTCAACTGCATTAATATAGTGATCTTTTAAATGGTTGTAGGCCTTTTTTTTTTTTTTTTCTTTCTGGTGGAATTGATTGAGCAGTTTAACATGAATCTTCCCAGAATGGACCCTCAGGAGATACTTTTTAATGTTTCTAAACAGAAAGTTGAGGTGGTGGTAGGCAGGGTTGAAGGCTGTGCATAACGATGCTCTTCATAATACTCAGAAAGTTAAATGTGGATAAACACTGAAAACAAGGCTTCAGAAAAGCCTCAGTATTATTATGCAGCATTTCTCGGACTGTAGTCCCTGAGACGCACTTCATAAAGCCAATAAAGCGCGCACTGGTGGTCTCCTGTTGCCCTAGCAACAGACCATGGTGCACAGTGTATGTGAAATGCATGAACATCTGTGAATTAATCTTTTTTAGTTTATTCTTTTCATGGCACTGATTGGCCCATGTGGGCTTGTGCCTGTGACAGTGTGTGTGGAGGGGTAATCTGGAGCATTCCCCAGGGCCTGGCCCCGAAGTGGATGGTGGAGAGGCAAGGGAAGGGAGATGTAGCCCGGTGGTGCATGAAGCAGTCCGGTGTTCGGCCCAACAGCACTCTCAGTGCTATATACCTTCGGGTATATAGGGAAATGAATAAAAACTGTCCTAGTAAATCTGGGCATTATTGGGTTTATTGGACTGCCCTGAAAAAATAATCTTTAGAGAAAATTGAAATAATCACTTCTGCTTATTACCACAGCTATCTGGACCTGAAAGGTCTCTGAGTTATTCCATATCCTTGCCCCAGCCCCAGTCCCTGCTCCAGCAATTAGCACCAAACCATATTGGACTAGTCAGAATGAGACTCCTGAATTGGATGTTTAGGCTGGAATCTGTTTTGATAATAAAATCTGGTAGTAACCTAGTCTGACCTTATTTGAAGAAATTTTAAATTGAGCTGGTGACAGTTCTGTCCTTGGGAGAAGAGAGCAAACTATGACTAAATACAGACACATTCAGGAACAGTACTTCAGTATTGTTTGAGTTGCAGTTACTCCCCCGCTCCTGACAGGATTGTCTTCAGTTCTTGCCCGCACTGCAGCACCCTCCACAGACGGTGTGTATTCCTTTCCTCCTGTCAGTGACAGATGCTCCCTTGTAAACCGTTTTGCTCACCCTCATCATTTTCAGTTTCCTTCTCTACCTATTTTTCTCCTTCTACCCTTTTTTTCTCAGCCTCCATTCTCCCTTAGGGTCAACCCTCTTTCCTGGGGATGAAGGAAGACTATTACTATAAAATGCCTCATGCTGGCTGTGGTCTGTTATGTATAACATGTGGAGCGAGAAATTTTGTTCATAAATGTCTTAAGACAAAACTCTACTTTGTGCTAGTCCATTTGATTTGCTTGATGGTCATTAATATTGAGGGGCATATAAATAGGAAGAACACCTTGTCAATTTGTATGTTTTCCTTTGGCTGTTAAAAAGGCACAACTGTACCTCTGTAGCTGAGAGATTTTCCTGATTTCCTGTTAGACAGCTAAACAAAGATTATTATTTTAATGGTTGCTGACTTTTGCAACCTGTTGGTCTTGACAGATGAACTTGAAAATTGAGCTGTGCCTTCCAAATTATTTAAAATTAGTTAGTAGGTGTCAGTTTGGCAGCTGGAGGGCAAATAGGCCTGCATTGGGTCATTGGGATGCATAGTAAAATTAGGTATAGTCCCGCCCCTCAAGTTGTTTTCCTGCTAAAGTATGCAACTTGAGATATGCTGCCTTCTGAGTAGAATAAAATGCATTAATGAATCGTTCCCCTTCATTTCTTTGAGCTTCCAGTTAGTCCCAAATTCCCTTAAAATGTGCATACAGAACTACTCTGTGCTGTTTGGAGGACTAGCTTCTAAAGGCAATCTTCTGAGGAAGCTGCCGGGGCTAGTGTGCAAATACATGCAAAAAAACGAACCTTTAGCAAACACCAGGGCAGTGCCAGTGGCAAAGTTCTGTAGGCTTCCCATCTTGATGGTACCTTTTACTTTTATTCAGATACTGTTTTGTAGGAATCAGTGAAACAGTTGGACCATAGAGCTAAAATATTATCATCAGACTTCTGGATGTTTGAATTCCACTCATTTGTTTTTCAAGTAGTTTCTCTGATTGAAAAAAAAAAAAAAGTTTTCTGTTGCTGTCTCCAGTAAATAGCCTCTTTTCCATTCAGATGGTATTTTCTTCTTTCAAGAGTCTTTTTAAAAGTTTATCAACTTTGTAGTTGTTACTTGAAGGCAGCCCTCTGAAATACAACAGTTACAGGAAATATGAAAGACCTTTAGGAGGGAGTAGAATTCATGACCTGGACAAGTATTTGTTTTTTGAAAGCACAATTCTTTATGCCCCAAACTAAGAATTGTTGGATACTCCTGGTAAGAAATGAACATTCTACAGCAGTAAATGGCAGTGAGTAAGCTGGCTATAGTGAGGAAAGGAAATAAGTTTGATGAGTTTGAATCTCTACTGTTTCCTTCGTCTGTGTTTGACAGATGTTAAGTGTGTTAAAAGCAGTAATTTTGTAATATGGATGTGGAAGGCTGGAAAAGGAAAGAAAACACAAATAATACAGAAGGGAAAAGATTTCCAGCATCCTGATATTTTATTCTTACTATATATACTGGTCCAGCAATCAGGAATAATCCTTGAATTTTATTTTTATCTTTTTGATTCTTATTATGTTTTTAAAGTATTAATAGAAATAAAACCATACTTTTATTACTGTCGTAGATATGTGAATCTATAAAAACAAATGGTACTTAAGGGAAAAATTTCTCACATGATTTTTTTATACACACACAGTATTGCAGTGGAATGTTTGGTGTTGGGACAATGTCAAAAGATGGGGTTCCCAAAATTGTACATGATACTTTCCCATTAGGCCAACCCCTAGCCTTTGTGGGGTCTGTTAAAGATTACAAATAGAGTCCCTCAAATCATAAGTTTAAGTATTTTAAAGTTATAAATTCAGTTAATAAATATACCTTCATAATCATCTGAAAGGCCAGGTTTGAATTCACAATTCTCAGGCTCCCTTAGGAGTTCATTGCTGGACAGCGTGGGCCTTCACATATTTTCTTGTTGATGCCCCAACTCTCATGTCAAAGCTTCCTTACACCCCAGTGGCACCCCTTTGGTCTGGGTGTGCCCACACCAACAGTCTTTTTCTTGGAGTCGCCAAGACTTTGCACGTGGGCCTTTGGGCAGGAAATTTCAGGGTCCTGATACCCAGCTCTTGGTTTAGAGCGAGGTAGGCAGAGGGTGTGGATGGGCATGTCCTCTTGGTCCTAAGAGAGGACTGAATGAGTGCCCAGACCCAGGTTAGTCCCCTCTTATCGAGCTCTTTGGTTTGTATGTGATTTCACAAGCCATACATTTAAGAGAAAAGAAAAAGAAGTGAGGATTTGAAACTGTTACATCTCAGAATAATTCTTTGTTAAATAAACATTGACATTTTATTCAAAATTAGGCCAGAGAATTGACATTGTCAAATATCATCTTCACAAAAGGTACTTTTTCAACTTCGCTTTGTAGGTGGAAATGGCAACCCACTCCAGTATTCTCACCTGGAAAATTCCATGGACAGAGAATTTGTGGTGGAGGGCTACAGTCCATGGGATTGCAAAGAGCCAGACATAACTGAGCGCACACACATGCAGAACATGCCTAGCGAGGCTTTTGAAATACTTCATTAAAAATCATCAGTGTATACTGTACCTGTTCACAGTGCTTGTGAAAGGCAGGGGGAAACTTAAAGCCGAGTGAGGTAAAAGATAGTGGAGCACCAGGGTCATGGGTTGCCCTGAATGGCTTTTCACTGGGCCCCACCCCCAGTCTGGGCCACAGGGAAGCGTGAATCTGTAGTGACAGTGCCCAGTAAGGTTAGACCTAAAAGGATTAGTTGTAAAGACTCTGCTTTCTTAGACTAAAGATTATCACTTGGAGCCAACTCAGGTCATGATTTCTGTTTTCATCTGCTCCTGTCCCTTTTATGTGCTTCCATGGTTGGACAGCTGGAAGTGCCACAGAAATATTTGAAGAGCCCTGTTCAGTAGTTTACGTGGCAAGTCGTTGAATAATTCACATAACAAATGATTAGACAAGCACTTGTCCATCTGACTGAATTATTCTACATGTTTGCTGAAGCAGAGAAGGAGGAGTGCGGCGTTTCCTCCTCCAGAGGGTATACAGTGGCCGTATTGACCCATCTAGTTATTGGGTTTCAGCCTTTTGTTGACATTGTTGTAAATGAAAGCAGCCCGGAGGAGCTCGGAGCAGCTGGGCTGGATAATTGTGAAGAATTCCTGCTTGTTGCTGTTACCCCCAGTGTTTGCAGTGGGTTGTTTGCTTTGACTTTTGTTGAACTGTTGACAAAAGCATTAGATACAAATGGGAACAAATAAAGTGGTGAGATGCCAGGAGGGGTTGGCAGGAGTAGTGGTTTTCATTCTGACTTAAATAGGAGATGTCGGAACTTATCTAGATGGGAAATGGAAGGTCGTGTCTGTGCGTGTGTGTGTTTGTGTGTGTGTGTGTCTAGAACTGTTTTCTTTTCAGGTACCTGGAAACTAGCTTGCTGTTTATGTACCTTGGCTTACAGAGGTGAGAGAATTAAGAAGGCCACCGTGTCTTATAACCTTAAAAAAGCCGCACTGTACTTATACCCTTCAGGTGTGTTGCTGGCCAGGAATGCTATAACAAATCATTTCTGGATTGCCCCTTCCCAGCTTAAGAAAAATATTTTTAATAATGGAAGTATTTTGAATTGGGGAGATGACAGGCATGACATGGAGGTAGGGAGGATTAAGAAAAACAGTATATGCTAAAATAGTATAGCTAGCAGAATGGAAGTCATTTACTGGAACGCTTTTAATTTGGTTTAAACAAAATACTCTTTTGTATATTCAAATGGGGAGTAGTTCAGCTGTTGTGAAGCCAGAAAATTAATGGTATTTTTAGTGAAATAGCAAAAGCATGTCAACAACATAGCTGCAGATGATAATGCTGGCATTTTATTCATGAGGAATTATCAGTGCAGGTTACTGGACAACATAGTGTGACTGAAAATGATTGAGTGTCAGAGAAGCCACTGTCCTCCTGCTCGATGATTTTATTTTGCATTTCGTCTTCCTCAGGCCTCATTTGTGCCTGTATTTTCCCTATCATAAACCAGAATATAAGGTCTTCTTGGCTGAGGCTTGTATGCATATTCCCCCCCATGCAATGCCTCACAGTGAAGGCTTTTCTCTTTGAGTATTGACTGAAAGGCTACAGAGTGTGTTTTCATTGCACAGATGGTCAGTGGAGGTGGGTGGCCTTTGGAGAAAGGTCCCTCTGAATAGGTCTCTGGTAGTTGTCTAAAAGCACCGACTGGCAAGACTTCCCACAATGCATGAGGTGGATAACTGTCAAAGAATTTGCCTTCCTGGCAAGTAAAGGATTTGGAATATGTAGTAAGGCCAGAAAAATGTTTATAAAACCTGGGCAAAGATAGACAGAAGCTGCATTTATTAGGAAGTTAAAACACCCTCTGGGACAGTGCATTTCCATGATATGATAATGGAAATTGTACTGAAATGTATTTGAATGGTTCTGTTAAGCCATGTCTTTGTGTTTGTTCTCCATTTTGGCCCAGAGCATCCTAGATACCATCAATAAGACGTCCTTTTGTTGGTACTAGTTCACCCAGTGTCGGGGCAGGGAGGCTGCCAGTGCTTCCTCTTCACTGTGTTCTGTTCCCCAACATTATCTGTTGGATTCTCCTCCTCTGCCAGTGACAAAAAGAATATATGCACGTTTTTGTAATTGTTCTTTGGTTTCAGTTGACCAAATCTTAAGGAATTCTCGTGGAGAAGAATTTACTGAGTTTATGTTAATAGAAGGAATGTTAGATTATTTTAATCTTTGCAACATTTCTAGTCCTAGAGACTAGTAATCAGTTAGGAGGTGGGTGGCAACTTCATGGGCAAATTTGTTAAAAAGAACTGCAACTCAAATGCTCTGCAAGTTGCAACTCAGAGTGATACTTTGTTTATCACTAGGCGACCAAGTAAGTGTAGAGACCTAGATCTGAAGTTCATAAGGAAGAAATCCCTGAAAAGACTGAGTGGGGATAACGCATCTGTGTGACCGAGTAGGTGATGTGTCTGACAGAAGATGGTAGCCAAGGGAGGTGGTAGTGAAATCACGCAAGTTAGAAAATATGCAAAGACAGTAAGGCAGGAAGTTTTGATTGTTAACAAGCCAGAAGGAATGAGAGAGATTAAGACTCCACAGACTTGACTCAGCATGATGCCAAAATTATAAAAGACCCTGGGCAAAAACACAGTAAAAGGCTTACTCCTGAAAGGAATGAGTTCCAGAGAACCTTACTTAGGCCAAGACAAAGAGATGGACCTACTGCATCCCTCAGGCTGTGGCCAGGTTTGGAAGAGACTGGTTTTACAGACAGATCTCTTCCCTCCTCCTCTTTTCCCACTCACTCCTGGAGCAGCATTCATGTTTGCTGTGCTCTTAAAGTTAAAATAACACCCTTGTAAAGGGTGACTCAAGTCGTCTCTTTGTACACTTGGTTTGAACCACATTTCTCAATGTTGGGAAGCCGGTGGGTGTTGGGACCTGTCCACATTGGTGCACATGACACCCTATGAACTCCAGCCAGCCTGCAGGTGAAAGGCCATGCAGGGAAGCTGGTTAGAAAAGCAGGCTGTAGACTCAGGTGGCTTGGGTTCAAACCCTGCGTTCTGCCATTTACCATCTTTGTGACTTTGGGCAGACTAGATCCCTTGTGTTCTCTTTTCTGCCATGGAGAGTGGTAACGTACGTTTTCAAAGGTTCTTGTCACTTAGTAGATGCTCAGTGAATCTTGCTTTTTTTCAGTGTACAATATGGATAATTTGAAAGTAACTTGGTTCCATGTATTTTTGAGGGATTTCATATTTAAATTAACTTGCATTCGATAGCAAGCACAAGACTGACAGTGGAAAGCGGAAAACTAGAACTGTGCCAGGCTATGGAGGAAAGTATTCTGAGATTAAAATTTTGCTGCAGAAAATCTACAAAATGGACCTGTGTATGTGCAGATTATCTGTAAAATGGACGTCTCCCTCCAGGGTTGTAGACCACCACAGTCCTGCGTTCTCTCATTGTGTGGGGAAAGGGATATACCCAACAGGTGCTTCTTGAGCAGCCAGGACTCTGGGTGCTTTTCATCAGTTTACTACTCACAGACCTAATCCCTGTCATAAGGCTGGCTGGCTAGGGAAGGAACCCACATCCCTGTGTGGTAATACTGATTTATTTGCAGCTCCTTCTCTTCAGGCTGAGTGCACAGCAGTGTCATGAGGTGAGAGTCAGTCGGTCTTGGGCTTGGCAGGGTGCGTCTGAGGGAACAAAGATACTTGCATCATCTGGATGCAGGGGGTGCACAGGCCTAGGTCCTGCAGAGGAGGCAAGGGACTGCACCCCACCCCTCTTTGAGCGTGCATTCCTGAAGGTGAATGTTGACAAAGGATTCTCTCAGAGTGCTACCCATTTGCCGTGTTTCCAATAGCAAGATTAGCCTCAGTTTCTCTATAAAAATGTCAATCTGGAAGATGTCGTATGGCCTGTGCTGTTGGGGGTGATAGGTATGCTGCCACAAAGCTGTCTTCCAGGGGTTACAGAAATAAGGAACCCCTCCCTTTGGGGAGAGGGTGCCCAGAATGTGCAGTTAGATTACTCAAAGGGTCAATGCCAATAGACTCCAAGGAAATGTTACATCTTCTTAGTAGGAATGACAGAGGCCAGAGTTCTAGAAGCAGGTTCACACTGGGCATAGGGTGGTGCGTCCCTCCGGGAGAGTGCTGGCACAACTAGGCTTCCCACGGGGATGGGCAGTGAGGGGCCCTGGCAGATAGGAGTTCATCTGCCCACGGGGGCCAGGGCCTGTCTGGCAAAGCCTTTGAGGTGTCTTTTCAGAATGACTCTGTTTTCTAAGAATTACCTCTTCTGGATTTTTAGAACCATCTTCCTGGGTGATCAGTGATCACCCTTTCCGTGAGAGTGAGTACCTGAAAACTGCCGGGCTGTATTTGGGGCAGCCCATTTTTACCAGTCAGCAGACCTTTGATTTTAGAAAAGTGACGTCTCCTCCGAAGGCCCAGGCAGCTCTTGTGGGGTCAGCTCTGCTTGAGAATTCTGAAGTCTTTGCTGCTTCTTCCCTTCTCCTACCCGAGATGCCGTTTTGAGAGTGTATTAGCTCAGATTTGGAATCTCACATTTCTCTGGTTATCAGAACTAAACACCAACTGTGTTTCTTTGTAGAGATTTATTTCTATTTAAAAGATAAGGAAAAGGAATATACATCTCTAGCTCAAAAAACCGTAAGAAGGAATAGACTAAGTGGAAAGTTTCTGCAGCTGCAGTTAGAGTTCCGTTACAGAAACAAGTGCAAGTGAGGGCAGGTGGGCTGCAGAACACTCAGCCCAGGGACTCAATTAAAAATGCTTTAAAAATGTAATTCCAATCAATTTGGGTAGTCTTAGGACATTACAAGATGTGTGAAAACATAACTTAAATGCCAGCAACCAGTGAAAAGGGCATAGTTTCAGAAACCCTGCTATAAATTATGTGCCTTTGGCTTTCAAAAATGTAGAGGATGCATCACTGATGTTCAGAATAAATATGAGAGAGAATTGTACAGAGAGAATTGTACAGTCTTTGCATTTTACAAGAAATGAAATTTTTAAAGACCTAGTTTTGTTTGGTCAAAGATTCCCACATTTTTTTCTGGTTGTCACAACATTTGTTTTGGGAGATGTACAAATCAAATCTGACTGTAACAAACACCATTACAACAAAAATATCCCTATAACCACACAATTTCTAGACCCCAACCAAAAATCCACTTAGTTAAAACAATATTGAAGGAAACCCAATTCCATTAAGGCAAAATAATGTGGGTTAGTCTTAGAGGTTTTTCCTTCATGATTTACTTAACCTCCTGGAATCTATATACATGAATTGGCAGTAAGTGATTTTAGAAATGTTTGTTTACCTTTGGAATATATTACATGATTTTTAAAGTGTTGTTTCCTTTTCAGATTATTTTCTGTAGAAGTCCATAAGAAGTATTTGCTTTTGTGGGAGGAGTCCACTCCAAATGAAATGCTTCTGTCTGATTCCCTACATTGCATATTTTGGTTTCTCTTATTTTTATATCTAGAAAGTATCTCATGTATAACTTTCCCCTAAGAAAAATTAAAATTCTAGTATAATTTACATTTTACTTATTGTCAGACACTGAAACCACAGGCTCAGAATACAGTTATAATGATTGGCCATTGTCACCTGTGAGTATTGTCGGTTGGCCTCTGGCCCTGGTTGACAGTTGCTTACAATCCCGGCTATGTTGCCTTCCCTCCGAGGGATGCAGCTTATAGACTGGACAGTTCTGGTTGGTGGCTCCTGCTTCTGGTGTCCCTGGGACCAGCACCCTGTCTTCCTCCTCATTGCCCTCAGCTTCTGCAATCCTTTTGCATGATGCAGGGTCTGCTGCTTTCCTGGAAGTTAATGAAAATCTCTAGAAGGCAGCTTAGTATAGAGTGAAAACATGTACTGGGTAGCCACTTTCATGTGTTCTAGACAGGTCTACCACCTGTTCTCTTTGCGATCTTGGACAATAATAATGAAAAATAATTAACATGGAGGATGCATTTATTCTGCATGTGCCAACTAAGTCCTTACAACCATCTTTCTGTTTATTGAAAAAATCCTCCTAAGGTGGAGTTTACTAGTATCTCCAAGTTAGATTGAGGAAAGTGGAACACAGTTTGGTTGAGTGACTTGCTGCGGTCACCCGGAAGGTAATCAGATGAGCTGATTAGAACTAAGTTAGTCCCCAGAGTTGTCCTCTTCATCTCTACAATAGGGTCAATGGAAATATCATCCTGTGTATTAATGCCTTACTTGGTATATGGTTTTTAGAGAGAGGATTAGAGACATGTATGAGGAGACCCAGTGAAATGTCTGCCACTTACGAAGACAATTAATAAATTGTGTATGAGTTTATCTTTCTTGTCTGTCAGATCCACAAAAATTCAGACTCAGTGGATGCTGATTTTGTGTACCTATAATACTGCTGTTGTGATATATCCTTTTGTGTGGCTTACCTGTCATATGTCCTTAGAATGTAAGCTCTTTGTAGGTGTGGTGTGTGTTTTTAATACTTCATATTTTGTGGACTTCCATAATGATGATTTGAGGCCATTTTTATTTCACAGCCTTTTGGAATGTCATCACACAATCCTGTGTGTGTTTTTGTGTCAAATTTCTCATATCCAGCAGATGTATCCTCCTCCTCTTACAGCTTGGAATCTGTTGTCTGATTAATTAAAAATTATGCAGATAAAAAATCTGACAAAGATTTTAACTTGCAGCTTCGTCCACTTGCTGGAGATTAATAGGAATACTCTTACAGTAACAAAATTCCCTAATTTGGGTTTTATAGTTTGATATCATTGTCATTTCATGGAGAAGCGAGGATAGGTTTTTTGTTTTTTATAATCACTGCATTTAGTGATAATACTTTCTACCTTTAGTGTCTATAATCATTTATGGTGTTTGTGTCTATGCTTGCGCTTCCCGTGTTTTGGCTGTTGTTCTTATCAGCTGACTTTGGGAGCTTTAGGACAAGGGTTGAGGAGGGACCTCTTGTGTTTCATAACTTAGAAGGCCCCTGTGTACTGTTCTGAGTTTTCCTTCCCAGTCTCTCTATTCTCTCCCTCTTCTGCTACCCTTCCCCCTCCAAAAAGGACAACTTGGTACCTTTACAATAGAACAGACAGGATAGTTGAGTGGTAATCACAGAGGAATGAATGCTTCATTCCAGTGCTGAATCAATTTGTTCAGGATAACTTGAAACTTCAGTTGAAGCCTACATATGAGGGAGATTTTTCTTTTAAAATACCAAATTGAGGCCCCGTGGCTTGACAAAAGCATTTCTTGCTGATTTGTGAGTCTACTTGAAAAGAATTAATACAAAAACATCTATTTCTGCTTTATTGACTATGCCAAAGCCTTTGACTGTGTGGATCACAATAAACTGTGGAAAATTCTGAAAGAGATGGGAATACCAGACCACCTGACCTGCCTCTTGAGAAACCTGTATGTAGGTCAGGAAGCAACAATTAGAACTGGACATGGAACAACAGACTGGTTCCAAATAGGAAAAGGAGTACGTCAAGGCTGTATATTGTCACCCTGCTTATTTAACTTATATACAGAATACATCATGGGAAACGCTGGGCTAGAGGAAGCACAAGCTGGAATCAAGATTGCCAGGAGAAATACCAATAACCTCAGATATGCAGATGACACCACCCTTATGGCAGAAAGCGAAGAAGAACTAAAGAGCCTCTTGATGAAAGTGAAAGAGGAGAGTGGAAAAGTTGGCTTAAAGCTCAACATTCAGAAAATGAAGATTATGGCATCTGGTCCCATCACTTCATGTCAAATAGATGGGGAAAGAGTGGAAACAGTGGCTGACTTTATTTTTGGGGTACTGCAAAATCACTGCAGATGGTGATTGCAGCCATGAAATTAAGAGACGCTTGCTCCTTGGAAGGAAAATTATGACCAACCTAGGCAGCTTCTTAAAAAGCAGAGACATTACTTTGCTAACAAAGGCCCGTCTAGTCAAGGCTATGGTTTTTCCAGTGGTCATGTATGGATGTGAGAGTTGAACTATAAAGAAAGCTGAGCGCCAAAGAATTGATGCTTTTGAACTGTGGTGTTGGAGAGGACTCTTGAGAGTCCCTTGGACTGCAAGGAGATCCAACTAGTCCCATCCTAAAGGAGATCAGTCCTGGGTGTTCATTGGAAGGTCTGATGTTGAAGCTGAAACTCCAATTCTTTGGCCACTTGATGTGAAGAGCTGACTCATTGGAAAAGACCCTGATGCTTGGGAAAGATTGAGAGTGGGAAGAGAAGGGGACGGCAGAGGATGAGATGGCTGTACGGCATCACTGACTCGATGGACATGGGTTTGAGTAGACTCCGGGAATTGGTGATGGACAGGGAGGCCTGGCATGCTGCAGTTCATGGGGTCGCAAAGAGTTGGACACGACTGAGCAACTGAACTGAACTGAATACACAGAAACTAAATCTTGCTTATCCGGCCTTGAACAAACCACTTTAACTTAAAACAAAAATCAATCATGATATCAAGCTATCCTGTAAATTCAGAGTGTATTGTCATTAACAGCTCTTTGTGACTGGCGGCTTCACCATCCCTCTCTCTTTCATTTCCTAAGCAGTGTCAGTGCCACACTGATTAGTCATTTACTTCTCTCTTAAGAGTTCTCAGCTTTACATTACGGAGCTCAAGTGAGGTGAGAGAGATGGTACCTTAGACTCCTGTACCAGTCACTGTGATCTCATTGGATCACAGGCATCGTGATGCAGAATGCTTAAAGCTAGGTTGCACTGGTGGACTGACAGGAAGGAGACAATATTTTATGCTCATTTTATTCTACTGTCATATTTGGTAGTCTGTTAATCGCCACTGATGTTTGTTTTAGATACTCTAATTAATAAGATGCTTCACTGTTTCTGCTCCACAAGGTCTTTCCAGCAAAGGACACAGCAGAGAAATAAATAAATTATTGCTTTTGTTACCACTGAAACTATGTTGGGTCAATAGTCTAACTTATTGAGTGCATTTTATTATTCTTTAAAATAAAATATATAGAAAGAGGAGGAAAAAAGCCAACTAGGGATATGGTAGAAAGAGCACCAGATTCAGGGAATCTGCCAAATTATCTGATCTTGGACATGCCCTCTGTTCTCTCTCAGCCTCAGGTTTCCCACCAGGTTGCATGACCACTCAGGTTTTTCCGAATGTAGAGTTTATGGTGTATTGTATGATACACCCTATGAAGTATTTTGCTTACTTACTATTTAACAGCAGTGCATTAGTGTGCAAAAGCCCCAGTGTGTTAATTGGAGCTAGGTATATTATTCTTTTATACACTCAGGTGTTCTGAATGAAATGTTTGAGCTCCTTCAGACTTGTTGATCAGTACTTGTTCAGTATTTTAATTTACTTCCTATGTTTGAAGATGCATTTTCCACCATAAATCCATGTTACAGTGATGGTTTTAGCCATGAATCATACAGTGGTATAATGGAAGGAGAATGGATTTGAAATTGGATAGATCTAGGTTCAAATCAGAATCTTTCTTAGACTAGCAAGTTACTCAATTTCTCCCAGTTAGATTCTTTATAATAATAATATTATCCATTTCATTGGGTTATTATAAGATTAAATGAGACAGTGTGTTTAAAGTACCTTGCAAAGTGCTTGGCTTCTAGTCAGTTCTCAGTAAATGCTAATATCATGTATTCAAAATAGTATTCGAGCTAATTCAGAATTACTATTTGCATGCTATTGTTGTACTGCCTAGAATTAATTAAGTTTGTGGCATCTTTTGAAAGATATTCAAAATGGAAATAATAGCAATAGCTAGACCACTAGAGCATCCGGACCATGTGTTGCAGACCAGCATTAGGTCCATGTTATCTGCATGTCTTACCTCATTTTCAGGGTGTCCTTTCCTTTTCCTTCAAGATGTTCATTTTAATTACCTGTGACTGCTGAACTTTGATAACAGCAAGGGACAAGATGACATGGTAGGGACTTTTCAACTTGATAATCACAGGTCCTGATAGCCTATTGTTATATCTTCATTGGGCTTTTTGTAAGACACTACTGTATTTTGAATGTATATATAATTATTGATAGATTTACCTTTTATTTCCTTTTCTGGAAACAAACTTACATAGAGCCTGTACTATCCCAGAAGTTTACAGATGAGGCATCCTTCCAATTATCCTACTTCTGAATTTTATAGGCTTGTCGTTAAATATACACCTGTGTAGTTGTACAATTGTGGGTGCTCTTTTGCCTGTAGA
Source organism: Giraffa tippelskirchi (assembly GCF_054371585.1). Lineage (NCBI taxonomy): Eukaryota > Metazoa > Chordata > Mammalia > Artiodactyla > Giraffidae > Giraffa > Giraffa tippelskirchi. The sequence continues at coordinate 173,796,158 of NC_137275.1, forward strand.
ATCAGATGTGAGCAGTGTAAGAAGTTCTTTACATTTATGAAATTCAGAAATTTCAAAGGGAGGATTACTGAAAGATTAACCTAACCAGATGCTCTAAATGAAATTTCTCTTTTGAATTCCTATTTGTATATAAAGGTGAGTATCAGATCCATGGTCAGAGGAGCCTGGCAGGCTACAGTCCATGGGGTCCCAAAGAGTTAGACACAACTTAGCAACTAAACAATAACAACAACAACAACATCATCAGGTCAGTAATTTGTTAGCACAGCAAGTAGTGAGTAATACAATTGTGATATAAGTGAGAGAACATTTTGTACTGTATTCAGTCCCTGTGTCTCTTATAGAAATTAGTAGGAATTATGTGAACTATATTCAGAAACACATGAAATATTATGTAGAAAAGAAATTATGCATATTTACCAAAGATCCAGGAATGATGAGTTTCATCGAGTTAGAGGTGTCAACTGGCCTCTTTGACAATTAAAACCTTTGTAACCTTATAATTCTGACTCTGTGAAGCTAATGAGGTAAGGCCAAAAATATTGTGTAGGCTTTAATCTGTATACATTGTCTTGGATAAACATACTTATTTATCAGCAGAATTCAATTACAAACTTGAATTGGAAACCATCTGCAGACCTTGTTCTAATCCTAGTTTTTCCTGTTGCTAGCTGTAGTACCTCGGACAAGTCCCACACCTGCTTTTTTACTTTATATTAATGTCAGAGTCGGAGAAGGCAATGGCACCCCACTCCAGTACTCTTGCCTGGAAAATCCCATGGACGGAGGAGCCTAGTAGGCTACAGTCCATGGGGTCGCTAAGAGTCGGACACGACTGAGCGACTTCACTTTCACTTTTCCCTTTCATGCACTGGAGAAGGAAATGGCAACCCACTCCAGTATTCTTGCCTGGAGAATCCCAGGGATGGAGAAGCCTGGTGGGCTGCCGTCTATGGGGTCGCGCAGAGTCGGACACAACTGAAATGACTTAGCAGTTGGACCAGGAGCTCTCCAAGTTTGTGTCTACATCTAAAAATTCAGATTCAATCTGGGGAAAATTGTGTGTTGATGAGTTAAAAATAAGTCTCTGAGTATACTTTATCAACTATGCTGAAAGAAACTCTTCATCTGCCAGTTCAATAAACACTGTTTTGTTTTTCATGTTGAGGTGTACAAATGAAAATAGCTTATATATTTGTTGGATTTTTAGGTATTTGTTAAAGTTCTTGCTTCATACAGGGTGCTGTAGCAGAGGCAAAGGTCTCTTGGACACAGGCTTTTTTCTTTGAGTGACAGGACATACACTCTGAGAAGGGCTGAAGATCTCTAGCTTTCAGATTACCGGGTGGTGGAGTTCTCTGGGGAATTGGAGATGTAATGTCTCTGTTAAGGTGACCCTTCTAAAAGCTTATTGCCTTTTCTAGCCACATAGCCACAGGCATTTAGTGATTCAGTGGGTAATGTATTAAGAAAGCCATACTGCATGCTTTCCAAGGATTCATTAACTACCTACTAGACATTATTTTATGTATTTTTTAAATTTGATTTTTTTTTAATGACTTTTGGGTGGCATAAGAAAATGTTATTAGTGAAATCTTGGTCAGCTTGAACTCACCCTACCTGCATCTGAGGTAACCTGTTGTTGTAAAGACCTAGTACCATGAGGAAGGCCACCCTAGTGCAGAAGTTGGCGGTTGCTTAGTTTGGATCAGGAATCATCATATTCTGTGGTTTTTCTTAAATTAAAACTTTATTTTAAAAGAGAGGGCAAGATACAATGAATTCTCAGAGTCTTATAAGATTAGGCAGGCTCCCATTTCCCTATCCACTACTCTGAAATCCAAAAATCTATGGAAACAAAGTGGGTTTTTGTTTGGGGTGTGTGGTTTTTTGACTATGGAAATACTAATATTTGATTATGGGGTGCTGTCCCACATCCTGCTACAGTAAATGTATCTTACTGCCTTTCTCAAATTCCAGAAATACTAAATTCCAAAGCTCATCTGGCCCCCAAGAAGTTCCTGATGTGCAGTGTCTAAGTACAGCCTTGGGACTCCTGTATTTATCTTATCTCTAACTTTTTCATGGACAGAACACTTTGAGGGCAAAGACCTTGTCCTTTTCAGCTTTGAACACTCCTGTATTCCTGTCAGGGTGCCTCTGTTACAGTAGTCATTTGTTATACTCTTGAATAAATCAGGGAAGGGAGAGAAGAATGTTTGGACAATTTTAGCCCCTTCTCCTCCAAACCAGTCAGTCGGCAATTTCTTGTCTAGTGTCGTAAGCACAGGTTAAGTCATGAAACTGAGCCGACTGATAACTGAAGTTATCAGATGACAACTTATGACCTTTCTCTTGCATTTAAAAATCTCTACAGTCAAAATGCTCCAGCATCTGAGAGTGGTGCACTGCCTCCTGGGGTAGAGTGCAGATCACAGCATGTAGACCCTCCATTCTCCTCTTGGCTTTTGTTGAGTGCACCCTGGGGGAAAATACAGGAATACACCACATTTCGTTGCAGTTATATAGACCAGACTGAGGGGGTGGGCAAGCTTTGGCCCACAGGCCAAATCCATTTCCTGGTTCTGTATGTGGGGTTGGCAGGGAGTGACCTATGAGCTATAAGACTGGTTGTTGTTATTGTTTAGTTGCTCACGTCCAACTCTTTTGTGAGACCCCATGGTGGTTGTAAACAAAAATTATGCAATAGACATCTTATGTGACCGGCAAACCTAATAAATCTGATAGCTGTCAAGCCATTTCCAGAAAAAGTTGGCTAACCTTTGATTTAGACCATTAATTTAACTCCCAGTTTACTTCTCCCTGTCTTTAGAAAGAATTCTTTCCTTCTCATCCCTGTTCTCCCTTTAGGAGTCTACTGACTCAATGGCCGTTCTTCTAGGTCTTAGGTGGTACTTGTTTTCATAAAATGATAACCCTTAAAGATAGTTTTTATCCACCTTTTAAAATCTCAGGAGGAAATTTAGATGAAGACAAGATGTAGAATTAATCTGAGCATAAATAAACATGAAGTTGAGAGTTGTTTTAATGCTCTCATATGGACAGAACCAATTACAGAGCTTCCTCGATACCTGTCCTGACTAATTACATGAAGATATAACTTCTTTGATCCCTTTATCTTCGAAATTCCTTTGATTCACAAAATTGTGTACATAATTTGAATACTGAGAATTATTTCAAAAATATTGACTTGGGAAAATATTTACTGCTTTTTAAAGATAGGGCATTTTAAAAATAACCATATCTAAATTGTGTCATCCTGCAGCATCCTGTAACTTAGAATTCATACTGTGAGCCATTCTATTTTTTTCTAAATTATTTCAGCTGCATCTATATACAGTTTTTTATATCTTGTCTTTTTACTCCATGAATTGATAAAGTGTGAATAATCTCACTGACCTTGTCATATTCTCCTTATTTTTTGTCAGGGTATTAGTGACAGTCACTTGAGGTCTTGAGTCAGAAGCCCTGTATTCTAATGCCAGCTTTATTTCTCTCTATCTCTGTGACCATATGCAATCACTTACCTCACCAGAGTTCTATTTGCTCATCACTAACATGGTGGTGTTAATACTATCCTAACAAAGTTTAGGGGAGGACAGATACAATGATATAAGTAGAAATTATTTGAAAATTACAGTGTTTTTCATATGTTAGTTGGGGCTGGTGCCACAGTAATGAATTTATGATAGTTTACCATTTATACATGTCAACTCATTTCTTAACTAGAAGTTATCAGGCTGAGAACCATAAAGGAACGAGTGTACTTTTTATTTTACGTTATTTTCGTTTATTCCAATATGGTTAGCTTGAAAAGGAGAAGGGGCATTTTTTTCCTGTAGTGTATATTCTCAATTAAATGATTATGTCAGTTAGCAATGCTGTGTAATAAACCTTCCAAGACTTAATGGTATAAAGTGAAAACTATTTGTTTCATCTCATTAGTTTTTGTGTTAGCTGTGGAGTTGGGAAGAGTTCTTCAGCCTGTGCTGGGCTGATCTTGGCTAAATTTGCTGGGTGGTTTAGAATGTCTTCAGTTCTTCCTCATGCATCTTATGTACCCACCCCTCCAACAGGCTAAGGCTTGTTCTTTTGGCAGCAGCTGAGTCCAGGAGAGCCTCTCTTTGCATTGTTTGCTGGTGTACCATTGGCCAGAGCAAGTCACATGACCAAACGTGGACATAGGGACATGTGAAAATTGTGGCCACTATTGTAGTCAGTCTATTCAGTGGGCTTAGAGGTAAAGAAAAATCAGCCCAAGTGGGAACCAGGTGGTAGCCTGGCATTTTTGTCATGGTGGTTTCTGTTCTTGAGAACACCTTACATAATTTCAGTGCTCACATACTCTCATTCCTCATCGCTGTACCAGAACCGCAACAGCCTCTTGATCTGACTCTTTGGCAGAGAATAGCCCACACCCAAATGTGCACCTCTTATGTTTTAAATAATACAAAGAATATTGTTTCCAAGACAGCTTTGATGAAATGTCAGCTTTCTCTAGATTCTAAACCCACATAAGAAGCATTGTTATCCTCGTTCCTGCTGGGTAATTTGTATACTTCAGTAGTTTGTTTGAAAACATGCCTGTTGTTCTTTGAAATATGCTTAATGCTAGATTAGAGAGCAGTTTTGTTTTTTTTTTCCTGTTTATGTAAGCTCATTTCTAAAGCATTTAAAATAAAGAGCTTGGGCATGTATGGTATTTAAAAACCCTTCACATGATGTTTTTAAAACAGATCAATTTCAGCATTAAAATGTTAGGAATTCAGCCAAGGAAAATTCAACTTGGATTGTATAGCTGTAATGATAATGTATTATAACCATCTTCTTTGAAAGTGATTGTACCAGCAGAGTTAAACCTGGTGAATTACATAATTTAAGAGTGTTTGCCAGAACACTGTTGTAGGGGGATTATTCAAGCCTTTCCTAAACAACGGCAAAACGAAAGGTGGATTGTAGTTTGAGGTATTTAAATCACAAGAAGAGTCACAAAATATCTAAAGATAACTCATTTGAATTGAACAGAAGGTCATATGTCTGAATGTCAGTTATCACGCTTAACTGCTTTGGCAGAATATTAGGATGTAAGAGTGTGATTTCTGTTTTTTAGCTACTTGGGCTTGAATTAAAAATGTCTTGTGTTTGCTTATTACTTATCCAAAAAGTGTTTTCAAGTCAGAAGCAACTTCGTGATGGAGACTATTGATTTCAGATGTGTATTTCCCAACAATTAAGAAAATGTCTGTATCACATCATTTAAGTGTATCATTAATCTTTTCAAAGCTTGTTGTTGTTTTAAGGAGAAAGCACATGTCTTCTTACTTTATCTCTAACCCAGAAGCCCTGTGTCTCAAGGGACCACCCAGCGCACAAGGTGTGTGTTTGTGGGTCTCACATCCTATCTCCTGCTGCCCTCACTCACTCAGAGTCTTGAGTCAGAGAGAATGTTTTGGAGGGTCAAGTTCATCATTTCACATTGTACATATTTTTCCTTTGGATAAGGGCTACAGGTTGAATTCCTTAGTACTTCCAAAGGTGAAGATGAGGCTGGACTCTGAAAGAAATGAGAAGGGAGTAGGAGAACTTTTGTGTGGAAATCTTAGCTTTAAAAAAGCCAGTGGCTCTTCCTTAACACTGAGGCCACATGGATGTGGTGGGAAAGTCCTCTAGAAGAAGTAGCTCCTGAGACACGTCAGCGGCATTGTCGCCGTTATTTGGGTAGGGGCAGGGAAATAAATGAACTGAGAGAGAGAAAGGCCACATGAAGATAGAAGCCGAGATTGGAGCCATGCTGCCTCAAACCAAGCAGTACCAGGGGTTATCAGCCACTCCCAGAAGCTGGAGAGACAGGGAAGGATTCTTCCCAGAGCCTTCAAAGGGAGCATGGCCCTGCCGACCCCTTAATCTCACACGTCAGCCTCCAGACCTGAGAGAGAATAAGCTTCTGTTGTTTCAGCCGCCTGGTTTGTGGGAGTTTGCTTGGCAGCCCTAGTAAACTAATATAGCTCCCAAGAGTTAAGTTTATCTGTCAGTTTTGTTTCATCATCAGTATAGTTAGTAACTGCCATGTGATAATCTAATGACAATCTACATATAATAAGCCACAAAACTTACCTGTTAAATGTTTTGTAAAGATATGTTATTCAGTGGCTAGTCAGGAATATAGTGGTGAAAAGGATAGAAATGTCTACCGTCCTGGGGCTCACGTGTTATTGGGGAAGAGACATTCTTTGCAGGATTAACAATGATGAAATTGCTTCAGTGGCTTTTACGTAGCCTATGTTCTTGTTCCCCTTTTTGCATCCTCTGAAATCTTAATTGACCTTTGAATCCAGTCTTATGTGATGCAACAAGCCTGCCAATTCTTCTCACTTCCTCATGGACTTGGGTCAGCCTGGCATGGTGTGCAGAAGTGCACTTTGCACTCCTTGGAGTTGTACAGTCACTTGAGGTGGCCCCAGGATGCCACATTTTCTGTCTTGTCTCCATCACCCTGTAAAAACGAATTGGAGACCTCGGAACTTTCCATTCTCTGGGTTTGAGGTTTTGTTTTGTTTTTACACGTTCTAATGCCCTTTTCATCTTATTTACAGAATTGGTGAGTTTTCACTTTACACGTGTTTGAGGGAGTTCTTGGCCTAAGCCACATAGGTGTGAAGGCAGCCCGATCTATCAGATGTAATCAAGCAAGCCCCCTTGTCATCCCCTTAACCCGTTTTGTGTCCTCTTTTATTAATGATGCCTTGCTGCTCTGTATACAGGTTTGGTTTCTTTACACAGTACGCAGGCATCATTCCCTGTGCCTTTTATTAAAACCAGAACATCATCTTTTAGTATCTGCCCTGTGTTAGCTTGCCTGAGTTACTTGAGCCCTCAGGATTCAGGTTTCTTCCTGTAGAAAGTGACGAGGTTAAAGTGGACAGGTGGTTCGCAAAACTGGTAATGAGTGCGGATTCAGCAATGTCAGTAGGTAGGGGGTGGGCCTGCAATGCTGCATTTCTTACAAGCTCTCAGAAGATCTCATGGCTGCTGGACAGTGAACCATACCTTGAGTAACGGGGGCAAGATAACATCTCTGGTCCATCTCAGCTAAAGTTGAGAGCTTTCCTGCTTTGTTCAGGGAGTCTGTTCATATCTGTGAGCTCACATCCAGAAGGCCTCCCGCTGATCTTACCATCCAGTCTTCTTCCATCCCCTCCACACTGTGATCCAGCAGAAAGGACTGGGGATGCTCCATGCCGTCTGGTAGTGCTGGAAAGAGCCAGATGTCTGCAGTTCTTGTTTATAGCTTAACCTGTTTTCTTTTCTCTCTGACTGAAGCTAAACCCATGATCTAACGCATAATTAGCACTAGCCTTCAGGTTACATAGTCCTTTTTGTGGCTGTTTGCCTTGGGTTTCCCCCATTCTTTACTCTCATGGCAATGGTAGATTTATAACCATCCTCATAACTGTGAATAAATGTCTCAATTCTTTTGCTTTATGTGGCATTCTTGGCCACTTAATTACACTACATTAAATGGTATGTTGTTGCTGTCAGTGCAGTTGGATTGCAGTGTGGATAGCATCTTTGGGTATTTTGAAAAATGTTCCTATCATACAATTTGAGCCTGTAAATAGAAGTGCTGAGCATGCATAAATGTGCTTTAAGAAATGATTTCTTTATTACTGTTTAGTTGAACTGATGGCGACACTAAACATCAAGACTTTGATGTTTTATACAGCATTCTTCCCCACTAATTAACTTCATTAGTGCAGTTAATTACGGGGGAAGAATACCGTATAAAACATCAAAGTCTTGATGTTTAATCACAGCTTAAAAAAGAAGTTTTATACTCTTCGATTGCCAAACACATTCCAATTAACTGAAGGAAGGTCAGAAATTCTGTTTTCCCTCCTCTGGTCTTCAAAGCTTTTCCCGACTCTTTTCTGGTTGACCGTTGGTTACTGGTTACTTGAACTCAAGTGCTAATCTAGACAAGCTGACAGAGGCATGTGAAGGGTGAAATCTCTTCCCACAAGCTATAAACCGGCAGAACTGAGACTCAGTTTCTGGGAAAGGCAGTGAAGAGGGAGAAGGTAACCAACACAGAAATGAGTACTTGGTTTTCTCCTGTGCCCTCTCGTTTTATTATTAGCTTAGAGCCCCTCCATTTTCCTATATGTTACCATATGTTGCCCTTCTGAGCCACTTCTCAAATATCAGATAGGCATTTTTCCTTAATAAGCTCTGATTGCGAAGCTGAGGACACATACCTGTTTTAAAGGGATAGGGTGTAAGTGGAGGCGCTGCTAAGTTGATTTTGTGCATTCTCAAATGACTAAGCGACATGGCAGTACTCAAGCAACAGGAACAACAAGAACTCCTCAGGTCATTTCCCTATGGTGTGTGCTATATCAGTTTTTATTGTTTTTGTTTTTGTTTTAATCAAGCAGGGCTTTATAATAGCAATAATGTAATTCAGATAAGCAATTATTATAATTGACCTTGGTGATGAGTATCCTTGGCTTTTACCACAGTTTGCTTAATACCTGAGGATGGCCAATTATCTCATAATGCCCACTTTATTGAGATTATTGTTTTAATTATGGCACTCAGAATACATCACTTTGTCAGCATTTGTAGAGCTGTGTGTGGGAACACCACGTTCAGGCGTTCGGAGATGTGGAGAGCACCGAGGCTCATCTAGTGACACGGTGGTGGTTTTTCTCTCCCTCAGCTCCAGACTAGGAGTTTGAAAGACGTGATTTTTACCAGTTAAACGTGGTTCTTCCTTGGGTGAGCAGCCACAGGGAGATAAAGTCTAGGCTGCTGTCACTGCCACTGAGTTAATTGTGCTCTGGGAGGTGACTTAGCTAATATGTAGGCGGGTCTGGTCCATTAGGAGTGCTAATCACAGGAAGCACAGCTGCTGCTGATTTTCTCAAGTCTCAACTTAAGAATCACCTGGGGGCTTTTAAATTGCCTAGTCGCACCCCTCCAGTGAAAGCGCTGGGTGCAGCCCAGGTGCGGTGTTCTTTAAGCTCCGTAGGTGATTCTGACACTGGTGATTGCTGCCAGAGTGGAGAACCATGGCAGATCCTGAATTGGTTGCTCCCTGTCCCTTGTCTCATCCCAGCCCATGACATCATCCCAGAGAGGACAACACCTTCTGGAGTCTTTGTGGCACCACGCTTGTTCTCCTCCATGTCCTTCCAGACTTGGCCTGGCCTCCTCGTATGCCCGAAATGGCCTTAGCACAGGTTTGGACCCTAACGGTGCTTTCTCCTCCTTCCAAACAGTGCCCAGTCTCTCTCCTGTGGGAAGTCTCAGTGGATAAATCCTAGTCCTTCTGGAACGGTCACTGTGCTCCTGAATAATCCATTCTGCTGACCACAGAAATGGGTCTTACCTTCCTTCCTTTAAAGTTTCTTTGAGTTAAGAATCAGTATTTATTCTTTAGCATCTGTATTAAATACTCGACATTCCACCTTATAGGAATTTAGTTCTGATTGATGAGATCAATTGTTTCCAGCCCTCCCCTCTCCCTCTCTCTGTGATAAGCCTGGAAGATGCTGTTCACATGCTGCATGTGGTCCCTCCAGGCCCTTAAGGTATACCTAAGACTCATGCCTTTCTTTTTCCAGTCCTAACCTTGATCAGATTACAGATAGATAAGGATGATATCACTGTGTTAACAAACTTGATTCCATTCTAATTATACACATACATCTATCTATACTTGTGTATAGTCAGGAATACACACATACTTAGGTGCACACACACATGTGTTACTATGAAGTAAAACACTGAGTTGGGTTATAACCCAGCATCTCTCTGAAAGCCATCCTCTTTTCCCCTTCTTCAATGCTCGCTCCAGTCTAAGCCACCAGCATCTCCCCCGGACCACTATTTTGCTCCAAAGCCCTGTTAGCTGGCAGACTCACATCAGCACTCATAAAGCAGGGATGCCAAAAATGATGAAAGCTCAGCCTTGATGGGGCTTCCCAGGTGACTCTTGTGGTAAAGGACCTACCTGCCAATGCGGGAAACTTAAGAGACATGGGTTCAATCCCTGGGTCAGGAAGATCCCCTGGAGGAGGGCATGGCAACACACTCAGTATTCTTGCCAGGAGAATCACAGAGGAGCCTGGCGGGCTACAGTCCACAGGGTCACAACGAGTCGGACACGACTTAAGCGACTTAGCACGTACACACAGCTTTGATGATCTGATTCAGAATTATGCTACTTTAACATTCATGTAAGGTTTCTGTTGTATACTTAGTATTATTTTCATTTTTAATTACCAAGAGTGGAAGTAGGCAACATAATCTTTCTCCTCTTAAGTGCTTTTAAAAGTCTTAACTCTGACTCTGGCCCCCCTCTAATGTAGAACTTTTCAAAGATATCCTGAGCGATTGTTTAGACTGTGCTCCCCTTCAGGGGCACTTGGAATAAAACACAGGCTTCACCATGGCCTGCTGCGCCCTGCACAGCCCCGCCCCTCCCTCCTCCCAACATGGCCCTTCCCACGCTCCCTCTGCTGCAGGCGCCCAGCCCTTCTGTCCCTCTTTGGGGCCTGTGCATGTGCTCGTCTGTCTGTCTGTAGCAGTGTTCTCCTGGCTATCACGTGATTGGCTCTAGTTCCCATGTCAGCCTGCATGTCCTCTCTTTTAAGAGGCTGTCCCTGACCACCCTGTCATTAGTCTCAGTCTTAACATCCGGTTTATCTCCTTTGTAAAACACTGCCATTTGCACTTATTACATTACTGATTTATTAATTTCTTAATGATCATGTCCCTTTACTGGGAGTGCTCTCTGAGGATACGGTCCTCAGCCTCCCTCTCTGTTATGTTAAGTCACTGCTGTGGGGGCCCAGCAGAGTGCCTGCCACCTGGCCGGCACTCAGCAGTAGCTGGTGGTATTCTCTTATTAACAGGGGGGTGGGGGGATATCCGTACTATGTTCCCCCCACCCCATTAGTCCTGACACCTCACTCACTCCTGAGTCATTTGTGAAGTTCCACTTAAGTTGGGGTTGCAAGTCTGGTCTTCACTGTGTTAACCCTAACTCCAGGTCAGGCTGGAAGGTGTGTTTGGCATGAATTCTGCAAATCAGGGGAAAGAGTAGAACTTCTCAAGAGAGCAGCAAGGCAAGGGGGCAATAGATGCCCAAACTGGAGAATAGGCTGTCAGAAATGTTCAAATTTGGACAAATAGGGTGGCTTTTCCCCAGAATCTGAGGCTTGAGAAACTGCCCATAACCCTCTTTGAACTCTTTCAAAGGAAGGCAAGAGGAGACTTGCCCAGATTGGGCTGTTGACAAAGGCTTGGCCTTTGCCCTCTGGGGCAGATTCCAAAAGTAAGCGTGAAAGAAAGGACAGTCTGCAGCTGCCACTTCTTCTAGTTAGCTCATCTAATCTCCAGTACAGTCCTGTGGGAAAGATATCCTTATCTCCATTTTACAGGCTTGAAAATTAAGGTGGGGTAGGGTGGTGGTGAAAGTGCTGGAATCAAACTGCTAGTGTGTGGTGGAGCTGAGACTTGAAACCAGAGCGCTCTCACTCTGCAGGCTGTGATGATTTCATCCCCCACTCTTCCCTCCAGACTCCGCAGCGCTCCAAGACTGTGCCTTGTTCCCTTGGTGTCCTCAGTGTCTAGAACAGCCAACACAGAAGCAGCCATTCAGCTCAAGTTGTAGGATTGCGGCAGAGTCACAACTCTATGGGCTCTGATTGTGAAGTCTTTTGTTATCCTTCCGATAGAGGAGTAAAACCTTGTTTTCCATCCACCATGGAAGCACTTCTGCCTCCAGCGGTCTGGCTGGCTCTGTCCACTCTCCTCCATTCCCCCAGAAGGAGGTCCATGGCTGTGTGTGTGAGCAGACTTTCTCAGTGGCTCTGCGGTGTGTGCTGTGACCTTTCATTAATCCCCTGCTCCTGGATGCTCTCTGTACACACTCGGTGGTGGGATCGTCTGCATCTAGGTTCCTATGCCCTGGACGCCTGCAACCCAAAGACTAGCAGGATGATAGACTGCTGGCTGTTAGCAGAGGGCTATCCTGAGATGGCCTTTGTGTGCTTGTGTGTGTGGGCACATGTGAAGAGAGGCGGATGGGGGAGACATTCATACCACATAAGTCATCCTACACTTCGAGTTAATTTTATCTTCATTCATTCAGCAAAAACTTTTCTGGGCCATTCTTACATTACAAAGTCGTATTTAGTATTAAATAGCAAAAGCATACTACAGAGACGCGATTCTTCCTTTTAATACAATGGTGACAGATAGAATTGCATTCTCCTCATTTCTCAGGGTGATGAGGAAAAGTATTTTCTTCCGGTCTTCGGCATGCTGCTATTACCGCACCATTTAGCTCAATGCCAAATTGCACTTGGCTCCATTCAGTTCTGTTTACCCGAGTAATGCTGTAGTGATTAAATGTCACCGGGTACACCGAGTATACAAAAGTAATTAACCTAAAAGGACATGTTAGAATAAGGGTCAACAACCTCTTTAGCCTGTAGTGCTACGGGGAAGACAGTATTGACAGAGATATCCCTGTCAGGGGAGGGCTAGGGGGTGGCCGGGAGAAGAAGGAACTGGAGGGAGGAAAGGTCAGCCAGAGCCACAGCGGAGCCCTCTCATCTGTCAGGGATGACAAGCAGACAGGGCTCTGAGACCTCTGCTGTAGTTCCCTTATAATTTAGCTCTCTGACCTCTGATCACTTGAGACGGGGTGCAGGATGGGATTACACTGGGGCCTGACTCCCCTGTAAGCATCTCATCCCCAGTTAGTGGAAAGCTGGTTCCTGGTTAGCCTAGAGAATTCTTAGCTTTGTTCACGCTGCTGCTTCTAGTGTTTTGCATATTTGGTCAACCCTCTTCAGACTGGTTGTCAAATAAAAGCTGCTGTTTGAAATCATGTCTTTGTACCTATTTAAAATTGTGTCTCTGAGTATCTGTGTCTCATTTGTTTTTATTCCTCAGTATACTGAAGTCACTGTTTTAAACTGATCGATATTAATGTTTTATGTTGCTTTACACACTAAAAAATTTACATAAAACTCTAGGTAGTCATCTTTGACTTAAAAATCAACTGATATAAAACAAGTATGATATCTGCCCTGTATTTGGCCTTTTCTTTCATCACCTGTGTGGGTACTCTAAGAAAACAACAACAAAAATGGCAGTACTGAGGAGTTTTTTCCTTGACCACAACCTCCTTGGGAGATAAACATTTCAAGGGGATCCCCAGGGATCACTTCTCTAAATGAGTGGCCACAGAAAGAACTGCTGATGCCTGCATTCTTCACGTGGTGGGTCTGTCAGGCAGGGTTCATTTAGATCCTGTCTTTTCAGCGGTCAGACTTGAGTAAGATTTGTTTCTCCCTGGCTGCAGACAGCTGATGAGTTCATGATGAGAGACAGGAAGAGGGGAACCAGTTGAAAAATGTCTCCCTTCTGGTGAAGATTTATCTCTAATAGAATGAGAAAAACTGGTAGCCTTGTTACATTTATGCAACAACAAATACTTCTTGCTTGCTCACCCAGAGGTCAAGCCTCATGCTAACCTTAGAGGAGGGGGCCTCTGCCCTTGATTGGTCAGGGAGCAACAGGGAAAAGGCACCACTGTTGACCATATGAGCAGGTCAAGTTTTATATTTTCTCTTACTGTCTTTTTAGCATTGTCCTGAGAATTGTCTTGTCACTGTGTTGCAGAAAGAGGGGACCCCTTCCTGGTCCTGAGAGTGGGCTTTTGTGTAACACTTGGAAATGAATTATCTGAGGAGACACACATGCTGACAAAGCAAGAGACTATATGGGAAAGGGGTGCCTGAGCAGAGAGCAAGAGAGTAAGTTAACCCAGGAGGACTGCTCTGCCTCTTAGCTCAGTCTCATGTGACGGGGTTCGTTTCTGGGTTGGCTCTAATCAACCACTCTGACTCAGGGTCCTTCCTGGTGGCACAGGCATTGGTCAGCCAAGATGGATTTCTGTGAGAAGGATTCTTGAAGATTGGTAGGACATATGGACTGGCGTTTCCTCTTTGGACCTTTCCCAAATTCTTCATGTTGGTGGTAACTTATTAGGTCTGTGTTCCTTACCAGGACCTCCTGTTGTACGATAACTCATGCAAGTGGTTGCTGTCGTGCCTGACAAGGGCAGGAAGTTTCGGTCACTGGTTCCCCTAACAGCTACATCGTTTTCCGAATTATCACTTCTGAAGACTACTTGCCTCCTTTGGATGTGCCTACCGTGTGCACTTGAACCAACCACCCCTACCCCCAGCTGTTATTCTGACCATGACAGTCATTATATTGAGTGGGGAGAATAAAGAAAGACCAGGAACACACACCCTTTAAGGATGTATACTTTCTGCTCTCAATATAATAACAATAATATGAAAACAAGACGTATTATGCATGAGTATTGATACATGCAGAGATCAAGTTTTGCATTCATTCATTTGTTCAGCAGACTTTAATTGAGGCAACAAACCAAGTGTGTGATGCCTGTCTTCATGGAATTTGTAGTCAAGTAGAAGAGACAAGCAAATAATCAAAATAATGGCTGTGAGGCTAACAGTGTTTTGCCAAGAGAACGCACCGGTCATAGCAAACACCCTCTTCCAACAACATAAGAGAAGGCACTACACAGGACATCACCAGATGGTCAATACTGAAATCAGATTGATTATATTCTTTGCAGCCAAAGATGGAGAAGCTCTATACAGTCAGCAAAAATAAGACCAGAAGCTGACTGTGTCTCAGATGATGAACTCCTTATTGCCAAATTCAGACTTAAATTGAAGAAAGTGGGGAAAACCACTAGACCATTCAGGTATGACCTAAATCAAATCCCTAACGATTATACAGTGGAAATGACAAATAGATTCAAGGGATTAGATCTGATAGACACAATGCCTGAAGAAGTATGGATGGAGGTTCATAACATTGTACAGAAGGCAGTGATCAAGACCATTCCCAAGAAAAAGAAATGCAAAAAGGCAAAATGGTTGTCTGAGGAGGCCTTACAAATAGCCGAGAAAAGAAGAGAAGCAAAGGAGAAAAGGAAAGATATACCCATATGAATGCAGAGTTCCAAAGAATAGCAAGGAGAGATAAGAAAGCCTTCCTCGGTGATCAGTGCAAAGAGATAGAGGAAAACAATAGAATGGGAAAGACTAGAAAGCTCTTTAAGAAAACTAGAGATACCAAGGGAATATTTCATGCAAAGATGGGCACAATAAAGGACAGAAATGGTATAGACCTAACAGAAGCAGAAGATATTGAGAAGAGGTGACAAGAATACACAGAAGAACTGTACAAAAAAGATCTTCACAACCCAGATAACCGCGATGGTGTGATCACTCACCTAGAGCCAGACATCCTGGAATGTGAAGTCAAGTGGGCCTCAGGAAGCATCACTACAAACAAAGCTAGTGGAGGTGATGGAATTCCAGTTGAGCTATTTCAAATCCTAAAAGATGATGCTGTGAAAGTGCTGCACTCAATATGCCAGCAAATTTGGAAAACTCAGCAGTGGCCACAGGACTGGAAAAGGTCAGTTTTCATTCCAATCCCAAAGAAGGCAGTGCCAAAGAATGTTCAAACTACCACACAATTACGCTCATCTCACACGCTAGCAAAGTAATGTTCAAAATTCTCCAGGCTTCAACAATACTTGAACTGTGAACTTACAGATATTCAAGGTGGATTTAGAAAAGGCAAAGGAACCAGAGATCAAATTGCCTGCATTCGTTGGATCATCGAAAAAGCAATAGAGTTCCAGGAAAACATCTGCTTTATTGACTACGCCAAAGCCTTTGACTGTGTAGAGCACAGCAAACTGTGGAAAATTATTAAGAAGATGGGAATACCAGACCAGGTGACCTGCCTCCTGAGAAATCTGTATGCAGGTCAAGAAGCAACAGTTAGAACTGGACATGGAACAACAGACTGGTTCCAAATCGGGAAAGGAGTACGTCAAGTCTGTATGTTGTCACCCTGCTTATTTAACTTCTGTGTAGAGTATATCATGTGAAATACTGGGCTGGATGAAGCAGAATCTGGAATCAAGATTGCTGGGAGAAATAACAATAACCTCAGATATGCAGATGACACCTCCCTTATGGCAGAAAACAAAGAAGAACTAAAGAGCCTCTTGATGAAAGTGAAAGAGGAGAGTGAAAACATTGGCTGAAAACTCAACATTCAGGAAACTAAAATCATGGCATCTGGTCCCATCACTTCATGGCAAATAGATGGGGAAACAATGGAAACAGTGAGAGTGTTTATTTTTGGGGGCTCCAAAAACACTGCAGTTGGTAACTACAGCCATGGAATTAAAAGACACTTGCCCCTTGGAAGAAAAGCTATGACCAACCTAGACAGGATATTAAAAAACAGAGAACATTACTTTGCCAACAAAGGTCCTTCTAGTCAAAGATGTGGTTTTTCCAGTAGTCATGTACGGATGTAAGTTGGACTATAAAGAAAGCTGAGTGCTGAAGAATTGGTGCTTTTGAACTGTGGTGTTGGAGAAGACTCTTGAGAGTCCCTTGGACAGCAAGGAGATTCATCCACTCCATCCTAAAGGAAATCAGTCCTGAATATTCATTGGAAGGACTGATGCTGAAGCTGAAGTTCCAATACTTTGGCTACCTGATGCAAAGGACTGACTCATTGGAAAAGACCCTGATGCTGGGCATGATCGAAGGCAGGAGGAGAAGTGGACAACAGAGGATGAGATGATTGCATGGCATCACCGACTTGATGGACATGAGTTTGAGCAAGCTCTGGGAGTTGGTGATGGAAAGCTAAGCCTGGCGTGCTGCAGTCCATGGGGGTCACAAAGAGTTGGATACAACTGAGTTACTGAACTGAACTGAATGGCTGTGATACAGATGCTAGGAAGGAAGTAAACAAGGGACTACGATAGAGATTTATGGGAGGCATCTTGTTGTATTGTGTCACCAGCAAGACCTTTTCTTGAGAAGGTGGAATAAAAAGTGGAAAAATACTAGCTGCTCAGAGGTTAGGGAAGGGCATTCTTGGCAGAAGCCTGCACTGAGGGATAAAAGATTTTGGAATGTCCAATACTCTGAGAAAGGGACTTTCAACTGGATTGGAGAAGGTAGACAGTGGCAAGATCAGAAATTTGTATTAATTGGGATTAATTCCTATTGTGACTTCAGGAAGTTTCAGACCTCTGTCATCTAATGATAGCCAAACGCCATGTGTGTTATTGAATACCAGGACTGTGGCCAGTCCAAACTGAAATATGCTGTAAGTATAAAATGCACATCAGATTTTAAAGACTTAAAAAAATTAAATGTTTCATTAATAACTTTGATATTGATTATAAGTTGAGATACTTTTTGATACATTGGGTTTAATTAATCTGATTAAAATTAGTCTTACCTGTTTCTTTTAAATTTTGTAAAACTCTGGCTACTAAAAAAAAATTAAATACATGTATGTACATGTGTGTTAAGTTGTGTGTGACTCTTTGCAACTCCTATGGACTATAGCTGACCAGGCCTCTCTGTCCATGGGATTTCCCAGCCAAGCATACTGGAGCAGTTTGCCATTTCCTTCTCCAGGAGATCTTCCTGACCCAGGGATGATATCCTAGTCTCCTGTAGGCGAGTTCTTTACCAATGAGCCACCAGGGAAGTTGGAAATACATATATCTGTTCAGTTCAGTTGCTCAGTCTTGTCTGACTGTGACCCCATGGACTGTAGCGTGCCATGCTTCCCTGTCCATCACCAACTCCCAGAGCTTGCTCAAACTCATGTCCATTGAGTCGGTAATGCCACCCAACCATCTCATCCTCTGTTGTCCCTTTCTTCTTCTCCCTTAAATCTTTTCCAGTGAGTCATTTCTTTGCATCAGGCGGCCAGAGTATTGGAGTTTCAGCTTTAGCATCAGTCTTTCCGATGAATATTCAGGACTGATTTCCTTTAGGATGGACTGGTTGGATCTCCTTGCAGTCCAGGGGACTCTCAAGAGTCTTCTCCAACACCACAATTTAAAAGCATCAATTCTTTGGCTGTCAGCTTTCTTTATAGTCCAGCTCTCACATCCATACATGACTACTGGAAAAACCTTAGCTTTGACTGTACACACCTTTGTTGGCAAAGTAATGTCTCTGCTTTTTAATATGCTGTCTAGGTTGGTCATAGCTTTTCTTCCAAGGAGCATATGGCTAACATTATATTTCTCTTAGTTCTGTTCTCGAATATAGTTCATTTTGATATTTTAATGAAGGACGTTAACCAGATTGGCTAAGTGATGACTGAAACTGTTTTGCCCTTTTGAAGTGGTATGAAGAAGACCTCGATTTTGCATTTCTGATTAGCAACCTTGAAACTGTTAAGAAGCCTACCTTTAAATTGATACACTCTCGTTTCCTTCTCTGTTGTCAATGAATTGCCCTCTGATATTGTATGGAGTATATTTGCATACATAATATATGAGAATATATATGAAGCTCTGTGGAGTTAACACTCTTTGGAGGAAAAAAATGTTTAGCGTTTCTAATAGACTAAAACAGTTTACTGGAAAAAAATAGCAACATGAAAAGATTTTCTTTTCCAATAAATTTTAATAGTTGCTTAAATGAGGCTTCTGGCTCATTAAGATACAGCTTGCCAAGTCTTAAATCTGAGTCACTTTTTTTCTCTGAGCACCTACCCTATTTCACCTTCTTTCCAAGCATTTGTTAGAAGTGTGTTGATATTTTGATTCAAGAACAGAGCACACAGTACAGGAATGGGTCTAAAGCCATTTCCCCTTCCCAGAAAATTGAGGAAGGAAAATTTTGCCAGCCACTTCCCCCACATTTGTTTTTAGGGCAATCAGACTCATGTACCACATCATATTTGTGAGTAAGACCTAGTAACATTGATTATAAGGCATTTGGAGAATGATATATTTTGTAGGTACGATACTGAAAAAAAGTCTCAGAAGAAGGTGGTAGTTGCATGTGACTAATTTATGTACTGTTTGCATATAAGATGTATAGAATCTACATAAATGAGGGGAAGCAAATTCTGGGTGGAGGACAGATGCACATAGGAATATTAGGTCTTGCAAGCCTTGAGGCAGGTCATTAAATTTGAAGGGCATGAAGTGATTTTGGGGTGATTGGACAGTTTAAAAGACATTTGTGACTTCTTTGCAATATTTGTGTGTACTTGGTAATTTTTATTATGGTTTCTGGGAGGTTTTTCATCCTGTGCCATCTCTGGTAATAAATTCATCCTGTGCTTTGGACTGTCTCCATCAGTGGTCATGGAATGTATTTGGCCCCTCTCATCTCCCCAGTTGCTTCCACATGTGACCTACAATTTGGACCCCATGCAGACAGTGGCTATCAAGAGAGGAAGCTTAGGTGCTTGTATAAAACCTGTACCTTTGGTGTCAAAGCATCATGCCCAGCAGCTTAGCTGGCCAGCTAAAGTAGCTGTCTTTAATGAAATTTCTGGGGTGGAGCCAACAGCTTTATTCCAGGAAGAGGAAATAACAGTCCAGAAACCCCAAGAGGACATCAAGATAATGTTCTAATTTAAAATCAGTTTTATTGATACCTTATAAATTATTATGGCGTTTTTTTCCTAACCAAGTAATACATAATGCTGAAACCTTGGAAGCAAAACATGAATGACTAAGTATTGAATTGCTATAGATTCTGCTGCATGAAGGAGAAAATATGTAGGATTTCTGTGTATCCTAAGTGTTTTTTAACTCATGGAACCCTACTGGAGGGCAGGGGAGGTATTTCATTCATCTTTGTGTTTTGTACTTAGTGGGTCTTCAGTAAATAACTTGTCAAATGAGTCCATACGTGAACTAAATGGATTGTGTGCTGTTTTCTGCATTACCAAAGAGGTAATAGCTTTTCATGGAGCTGCAAACAGTTCATAACACGTAATTTCCCCTAATCCTCACAGCCACCTTTTAAGGAGGAGCTCCTGATACCCTCGTTTTGCCCACTGGAAATGGAAGCTTGGAGAGGTTCAGTAACTTGTCCAAGGTCACACAGCAAATGGCCTCCAACCCGTAGCTGTTTGACTTGGGTACCCATAGCATGACCATCATGGTTACTGCCTCTCTTCTTATTTATTCCTCTGATTTGATGGAATTTTGATTATCTGCAAAAGAATCTTGAATCAAGTTTTTCTTACCAGGAGAGAGGCAGAAAGACAAAGAGGACAGTAGACCATTTTAAAAGAACGTGTTGTTCACAAAATGTTACAGAAGGTGAAACATTTATTACGAACTGACTCATTACTTTACATGGAGATTATATTAAATCTTGTTTAATGAGGGCAGTCTTCTGAAAGTCCTAGTCATTTTTGAAGGTGAATTTTGATTTATGTTAATTTGAAAAAAAGCAAGTTCCATAAGGGTTATATACAGATTGTGTTTTTAATGGCTTCCTTAATCAGGCAGGTTATTAAAAAAGAAGTCTTACTGTAATGAGCAGTAAACTGACAACCAGTGACTGGCTTAGAGCCCTACCATATTCAGGCTTTTCACTACCAGGATGCTATAAATTTTAAGCTAGTTTACATAAATTTGCATGTGTTATGAGTCAGTATGTAAGACATGTATGTTTTGATCAAATACATTTCATTTTAAAGTTTTATACTTAAGTTTTCCCGTTTGAGGATTATTTTCTCTGTCTCTCCTGGTTATTTCTTTATAAATGAGATAAGAAATGTTAAAATGTTAGTTAAAAAGAGCTCTGTGAACAGGAAAAGAAACATTTTGCATAATGTTTCTGTACAATAAAACCTCAATCAGAAACGTGTTGGGAGATGGTATGGTTAGTTTGGTATAGAAGTTTATTCAGAATATTCCCTTTGCTTCAGAACTTGTTGAAATTGTTTCACAACCATGAAATGCTCTAAGGACTAGGAGCCACGCTTGAGTCTGTGTGACTGGGATGGTAGGGCTCCTCCTGAAGGCCCTTCTGCTTGGAAGGAGGGGTGGGTGGAGCCCCTCCTGATCTCCAGCAGTACTCTGGCCTTTGTGTAGTCAAGAAAGTCACCGGTAATCTGTTTCTGAGACATCAGTCTTTTTCAGAGGAAGTGATAATTGAGGACCTTGATCATGGCATCAGTAAAGAGTCACCAAGGCTCTTGGGCCTGACTTCTCTGTCCTCCCCATCCTTACTGCCATGAACAAACTTCCCCTGAATTGCCCTGACCTAAACTAATTCCTGTGCTGAAAAAACTACAGTTAAGAGTAGCAGTATATTCATCCTCTAAAGTGGTCTGGTTTTGAGAGTAAAGAGACCTCTCTTTAGGTCTCTTTGTTAGATGTAAAGTGGGGACAGTCCAGGACTTGTGGTCACCCTGGCCAGATTTTCATGGTTCCTTCTGTCCTGTCATTATCCTCTTTATGTGTTTGAAAGTGGATTTACCCTTTGGTACCAAGTAGATGGGGTATCTGAAAGTTGCAGCTAATGAGCAAACAAACCATAACATGAGTTTTAGAGTTCTTGATCATGTTTGTCTGCTCGACCTTTGGCATATTCTTGCCGGTTGGGATTTTGTAAGTTGGCAGGGACATCTGAGCACTGCACCTGTGCCACTGGAAAGCAAAGTTAGCTTGAAGTGCATTTGAAGTCAAATTAGAAAGTCCAGTGTGGAAGTGGTATTTATAGTCTTGCCTGAAGTATTACACCAAAACCTTATTGTGATTGTTGAAAGGAGATGTGTTTTAGTTAGTAGCAGCCTATTGGAGCCCTATCATTATGGGCCATCTGCATATCTGTGCTAAGAGACAGTGCTACCTAAATGCTTTTTGTTGTGTGCCTGGGTGCTTAGTCTGTCTGACTCTTTGTGACCCCATGGACTGTATCCCACCAGGCTCCTCTGCTCGTGTGATTTTCCAGGCAAGAATGCTGCAGCAGGTTCCCATTTCCATATTCCAGGGGATCTTCTTGACCCAGGGATGAAACCCATGTCTCTTGCATCTCCTACAGTTGGCAGGTGGATTCTTCACCACTGTGCCCCCTTGGAAGCTCTACACAAATGCTTAGAATAGTCCTTACGTGAGGCTTCAAATAGAAGATCCACACTAACTCCGCAGTAAATAATGTGGAAGCTCAGTTATTTGCTAGGGACTGTGCCTGATGCTTTATGTGGCTTCTTTCCCTTAGCCTTCAGAACACCCTGGTTGAGAAAGTGGGTGGGGTATTGTTGACTACAGACTGAGACTGAACAACATCCCCGAGGCTACAGGGCTATTAAGTAGAAGATTTTTAACCCAGGCAGTCTGACTCCAGAGAGACGCTCTTGCCTGCTGGTAAAATCTGTGCTACCTGTTATTATAATTAGCTGATTATAACACCACCACCTCTTTGAGGGTGGAGGAATACTTTATAGAACTCTTTCTCATACTTGGTCATCTTTGATCTTGAGGTGACAGAAGAGTCATGATGAAGGGGTGGGGCCACCCTTTTCAGTTGCTGGAGGGCTTTGGTTATGACATCAGTAAAGGGTCTTACCTGGCTTTAAGCCTGTCTTCTCTATCCTCCCCACCCCCACCATCATAGACAAATTCCCCCTGAGTGTCCCTGACCCAAACTAATTCCTGCACTGAATGAACTACAGTTAGAGTAGCAGTTTTGCAACTGACTTGATCGATAATAGCCTTAGTACACAGGCTGGATTTCAGACTAGGACCTAGAATTTTTCTCGTTTTGAGCTAATGTGATTTATAATGTTAGGAATAACTGACTTTAAAGCTTCTCTTTTATTACCAAAGCAGTTAGGATTTCCATGTAATACGATTCAAATATTTTATTATTTTTTCTTATTTTCACTTTGTTTCCCTCCTCTTTATCTTTTATTAGACATCTACGTTCTTTTTTTCAATATACCAATATATGTTTACTTTTTAAAATTAAATTTCTGTTTTTTAATTCTAGGTTATTAGTTTTACTTTTTAGAAGTTTTTACTAACCATTCACATTTAAGATATTTTGCCCTCTCCAAATCAGCCACTGCTTTCTCAGTGTGACTCTTTGTTCATAACAAATTTGCTACTATATTTACATGATCCAACTGTAAGGAAGAAAGATCTGTGTTTAATGTTTCTAAGTTTGTAGTTTTATAAAGCATAATAATGCAACTCTGGTAAGTTTCTTATGTAATAAGTTAGGGAAGTACCTAAACTGGCTAAGCTTTTAAAATAACAGAGAAATAAAAATAAGCTTTTGTTGTAAAATCGTGATTTTTGTCTTTATCAGTATTCAATTTCTCCTGTTCACATGTCTAGCAAAAGTCCAAATAGCCTTCCAGTGGCAGAATGGTAGACTTGTTAGATTCATGATGAGAGTCCGTGCCAAGTCCAATTTGATTCTAGAGCAATTATGTTATTAGAACATTGCTGATTGCCCCAGTGCCTATTGTTCAGCTTAACCTTTAAATGCTAGTGGTAATTAACTACTTCATCATTGTACCAGGAAACTCCAACATGTAGAACTGTGTTCTACAGTAAAATTCACAAATAAAGTGCTACCCACAGTTCCTGAAACAGCTAGTTTAAAAAGAAAAACCTATTTGTACATGTGTGCCAATAAATAAACATTACCATTTAGTATTAATTTTTAAGAAAATATTTTGTCATTGTTTAAAAATCAGTTTTTCCTTTTTGACAGAGTAGCAGTAATGTTCAGTGGAGAGTATCAGAATCAAAAGACTCAGTGAATCATACACTCATTTTTCTTCTTGTTGTAAAACACCACATTAGTAGGACGAAGGGGTGTAGAAGTATATGATGGAGTAAGGAGAAGAATGGACGGAGCCGCCACGTTGCGAGACCTAAGGGGCATCATGCCTCAGATCCTACTCTACTGAATGACCTCGTATGATTTGTTCAGCCAAGGGACCCTCTGGAAAGGAATGTACCACATGAATTTTGGATTACGATTGAGATGTGCAGAGGGGTTGTGCAGTCATTTCTGTTCATAAAAAAAATTTCCTGGCAGCTCAGTGCCATTCATTGTGCTGGGTGCCCCCACCACCAGGGATCCGCAGCCTGGAGTGGGAAGGACCTTGTAAACACATAGGTATCAACTGACTGCGAGTGCTCCACTGTTGGGTGAATAAAACGTTAGGGACACAAAGAGTGATGGATTCTGCCTGACAGTGTCTGAGGGAGTATCGAACAGTGAAGTTAGAGCTGGTTCTTAAGAATGATGAAGGAGGGTTTCAAAGGGAAGATACTGAGAGAAAGGACATTCTTGAAAGCCGGGGGAAAAAAAGATAAAGGCTCCCAGTGCAGTGACAACGGGCACGGGATAAGGTGGAACAGCAACATGCTGAGAGCTCTGAGACCAGGCCTGGGCTGAATTGGGGCAGAGAGTGAAGGGCTTTGAAAGACAGCTATACTTAGAAGTTGGGGTTTTTTATTTCCCCTGTGGACAGTGGGACACTGTTTGTCATTTTTAAGGAAGGATGAGAATCTCTGGCAAGAGATTTGTTTGAGAATCCCAGAAATGTGGAGGATAGACTGGAAAGGGGAAAAACTAGATATAGGGGTTGGCATTAAATTGGTAGGTGGTAGCTCACAGATGGTGTTTGTGTGCATGAGTTCAATGGCATAATGGTTGTAAAAGCCTGATTGCATTGGGTCATGGTAGGAAAGCAAAGCAGAAGCACTGAAGCAAGTCTTACGGCCTGGGAATGAGGATTGGAACTCAGTGGGCATAGATGAGAGTCAAGAAGCTATCAGTACACATCATGAAATTGTTTGACTTGTAGTGTTTTGCTTCTGTCTTCAGCCTTTAATGGATAATGCCTGCCGTCTTTTCTGCCACCAAACATAATAGTGAATGTTTGAGTAGCAGTAGTTACCATGCTGGGTTCCTACATTTAGAGTAATCATAACCTTGAGATGGACTGATACAGGAAGGAAGGGTTTAGAGTTATTCATCCCCTATCAATGGGAACCCACTTACCTAGTCCTCAGTCTTCCTCCTCTAAACTCCCACCCTGCACCCCTGCCTCTGGACCTAGTGGAGGAGTTGCCATCATCACATCTGACCACTAGGGAGTGATCTTTTCATAGCTGTACTGACCCAGAGTGGGCTTCCCAGGTGGCACTAGTGGTAAAAAACCCATCTGTCAATGCAGGAGATGTAAGAGATGCAGGTTCAATCCTTGTGTAGGGAAGATCCCCTGGAGGAAGAAATGGCAACCCGTTCCAGTATTCTTGCCTGGAAAATCCCATGGACAGAGGAGCCCAGCAGGCTACAGTCCATGGGGGCGCATAGAGTCTGACATGACTGAAGTGACTTAGCACGCACGCACACATCAACCCAGAGTGGGTGGAGGGAGGCCTGTCTCTTCTTAACAGCTTGGTGAGCGTATACTAAGAGCAAAAAGGAAGTAAAGTCATGTGATTTTAAAAAATGACAGGGTTAAATGACTGGTCATCTCTCAATTCTGCTTCCCTTTCTAATTCCAGAGCTCTTCGGTATCCCC